>NC_134532.1:24321250-25555000 GCF_050624435.1 Tenrec ecaudatus
GGTCAAAATACCTTAAGGGGAATTGGCTGGGGTAGTTGATTGAACAGGGAGAAGGCCTCCTATCTATGATAGGGGTCCGAAAGTGCTACTTTGAATGTGAGAGTTCACTTGTCCAAGATGTTGAGAGAAGTACACCTGTAGCTCTTATGAGATTAGATTTCCATTTTCTTGTTTTATACTATTGTATGTTTGCTTCCATAATTTTCTTTAACATTCTGAAATTTTCCCTTCTTTTATGTTTCCAATTTACTATGAAAATCTGTCTTGCATGCCTCTCCAAACAGAGAACTCTGAATTTGTAACTGTCCTCTGAATACAGCACATTCCTCCCCTACTGAGTCAGAATGGATTGCCATTTGCAGTATGCAGCACCGTCTTGGATCTTGAGCTCCCACCATAAACGGGTCTCCTTTCTGCTTCCTTAGCTTCCCCCCTTGGAGTTTCTTTAAAGGTTTTGGTGTCCATTTTCTCATTCGTTGTCCTGTTCCTTTAAAGTTTTCATCATGCAGGTGATATCAGTTCTTTTTTTGTTTCCTTAGAGAGATGGTCAAATTGCCTTCTCTGCTGGAATTCTTTAACAGACATGTTTCTCCATATTTTATTCCTCTTGTTAATACACATTTATGACTTCTGTTATTTTTAGGTATTTAAAATCATCTTCCTAGCAAGAAAATTGTTATCAGCTTAGAACATACTTTAGCACTGTACCTTCAATATTTTTGTACCTGTAAGATTTTTATTTTAAGTTGTCTATTCCTCTAGTAATTTTCTAAGTGGAAAGGGCATTTTTAACATCGTGTATTCTTGCTTTTTTCATTACGCACATGTCTGCTATAGATCCCTTAGTATACAGTGTGCCTTCCTTAGGCCCACTACTTCTTAACAGGTCCAATACACGACAGATGACCGTTGCTGCTTGTAAAGAACATTTTTGCAAGATATTCCAATAGATCTTAGTAGTTATTCAAGCAATGCATAGTATGTTCAATATTGCTCTCTTTTCTTCTCTGTCTTTTGAGTAGCCTTTTGGTTTCCATATGGAAGTTGGCTTTCATGTCATCCCACATCCCATCTGGTCTCGGTCATTAGTCTTCAGTCAGTCTTTTATTCCCCAAGTTTATTCTTTACATAGTCTCTAAGCTTTGTGCTCTAGCTACTTTGGATAGCTTCTACTTGGATTTGAGCAATTTATAATCTGTTCCATAGTTAACCCATGGGCGTGTTTTGACTAATAAGCGTCTCCACCATTTTTTTCTTTAGATGTGGTTGATTTGATTTTCATTTGTTAATTCCGAAAGATCCATATGTGTAGTTTCCATTTCTGGTGTTTAATACGGAATTTGCTATGAATTCATCATTAGTCTCAAAATTTTATCAGTAAACTTGCGCGTCATCTCTATTACTAAGATCACATTTTCCAACTACTGATACTTTCCCCAAATTTTACATTCATCAGTGTACATGATTGTATGGTTGATCAATGTCAGGCTCAAAATTCATGTAAATTTTGCAGTATATTTTTTAAAATATTTTATTGGGAGCTCTTATAGATATCATAACTTCCAGTAGTTCAATTACATGGAGCAGTACTGTACAATTGCTACCACAGTACATTTTCTTCTTAAATTCCTTGATGTCAGCTCTCCTTTAACCCCTCTCCCCTCAATTTCTTTATTGTGGAAAACAGAACCTGGATGAAAGTGTGATGAGCCTTATCTCTACTCTCCTGACCATAGGGCTTGGGAGACCAGTACTAGTGTTGGAAGAAAACTTCCACAAGCTCCAAAGCTTGAACTGCTAATGCACAATCTTCAGATAGAGTTTTCCCCAGAACTGTCCTCCAGTAAGATGTTAGTGTACAGCTGCTACAGGCGCCTGACTTCTTGCTACTCAGCTGAAAGATGCCTAGCTTTAAAAGCAATCAGGTTCCCTTTGTTGCTGTCACTCAAGGAATCAACTATCCCTTTGTCTCTTTAATGCCCCCTGGATTGGTCCTAAGGGACAGTTGTGTAATTGAAGGGCAGATATAAATGGGCTTTGTATTCTTTCACCAGTTTATGTAAACTCAGGGCATGCAGCTCCCATCCCCACTCACCCCCCCAACCCCACCCCCGCCCACGCACACACAGGCAGACACCTACCTACCTAACAAGGTAGGCGGGATCTTTACCCTGGGGATCCCTGAAATGATTGGATGAGCATCTTAAGACCAGTGCTGAGGGTAGCTGGAGTAGAGTAACTGTCTCCTGAGCAGGGAGAACAATAACAACAACATGTCTGCTTTCGTAGTTAAAGCTACTGGCAGATAGTAATTAGTCATATGCTTGTATGAAGTATCATTAAGGTAGCACTATAATGAGAGGGTATTGTGGGGATGATTTTTAATTAAGAGAATGTGACTGGGACTCTTCTCCAACTTACAAATCTGAATGCTTCTGCGTTTGCTTTAATTGGTGCACAAAACTAAATAACACTTGTACTAACCTGTCTTGCTTGCAGGCATATGAATATTAGCCTACCACTGACAAAATTATACATCAGGGAAGATATTGCAGTGTTCTTTTGGATAATGAATGTGATGCCAATCTTCTTGAATTTGTCAATCTCAGCCGTATAAACCACTTGATTATCTAGTTAAGAAGAGCTAGTACCAGTCTATTAAAGTTGAATAATACATACACTATCAATTTTTTACCATTCCGTTTTGTCTTGACAACTTGCAAGTTTTTCATTATAATATTGCATGTATGCCATTTTCCAATTATTAGAGGATATTTGCAGCTATTTTTCTCATTTTTAGTCATGCCATGTCAAGCACTGAAGGTCCCCAAAGCTCTTCCTCCATCCACATCATTACTGTTGACTGTACTTTGAGGATTTAGTATTTCCTCAGTGTTATTTCATTGCCATCAAACCTGAGCGGTCCATGTTTGATCACTGGTCTTCCTCGCAGTCCCTATTTCTGGAGATTCCACTAAGACCTGTGCACCATGGATGGCCCTGCTTGTCTTTGAAACACTGGGTGGCAGTGCTTCTGGCATCACAGCAACCTGCACGCCACCACAGGACAGCACTGTAAGATGAGTGCTGTGAGCTAGAATACAGGCTCCACAAACATAAAGAATGTGTTTCTGTTCCATAATCCCTTTCATATATACCTGTAAAAATGGTTTTCTCCCAAGTAGAATATTCAGCATGTTTCACATTCCCAATTTTGTCTAGTACTTAATTGTTTTTCAGTTAGATTGATGCAATGAATACATCTAACCTCTACCAACTGGAATTAGCAAGTCTTATCACTCCTGTGGTCTATTGGCCTCATGTCTTCCTTCTGTTATGTTTGTTGTATATATTCATGTACCTCTTTAAGCAAATATCAAATCTGTGTCCATTTATCACTTTCATATCCAACCTGATTTCTATAATAACTATTTTTATCATTTGGATTTTACATGTTTGTATTTTGTCCAATGGGCAATAAACATTAAGCATAGTGTTTTATTTATATTCATATAAGAGGGTTGTCACTAAAGATCTACTTTGTATCAATGCGTATTTTAAGGGCTGTATTGTAAACCAATATGTTGAAAATAGTCAATGTTCTGTTCTTTTATAGAAATCCAGGAAGATGATGATCATTTGCTTGAGCACTTGCAATGTGAAAGATGCATGGACAGAATAGAACAATGCTATAAATTTAATACCTATTCTCAGCATAAAAATAATTTTCCTCCAAAGGAAGCTTATGAGATGTTTGAATTACATGAAAAAATTGTAAAATCAGATTTAATCATTCTAGAATTAAATCAGAACAGACGCAACAAAATACAGAAGTCAGTTGTGCTCAGTGAAGATGAGAAAACTTTTCTCCACATTGAACAAGAGCAATTTTGTACTGAAAGAAAATTCCCTGAGTGTGAACCACCCAGGCTCATGAAGTCACAATGCATTCAGCATCAGGAGTCTGGTGAACTTGAGAAACCACACGCAGGTGATAAATGTGGGACAACCTCCATCGAGGACTCTCAATGCAGTCAGCGTGGGCAAAAACTCAAAGTGTTCAAACTCAATGAGCATTATCAAAAAAGTCACGAAGGACAAAAGCTATATAAATGTTTGCAATGTGGGAAAACTTTCCACAGTGTGTCATGCCTCAAGGGACATCAGGAATCTCATGTGGCAGGCATGTCCTATGTATGCAGTGAATATGGGAAAGGCTTCACCAGGAAGAGTGATCTCACTGCTCATCAGCAAACTTATACTGGAGAGAAACCCCATGTATGTTGTGAATGTGGAAAAGCTTTTATCAGGAAGTGTATGCTTACTGTTCATCAGCAAACTCATACTGGAGAGAAATCCCATGTATGTGGTCAATGTGGAAAAGCCTTTCTCAGGAAGGATGGTCTCACGGGTCATCAGCGAATTCATACTGGAGAGAAACCCCATGTATGTGGTGAATGTGGCAAAGGCTTTATCCAGAAGGCTTCTCTCACTGTTCATCAGCGAAATCATACTGGAGTGAAACCCCATGTATGTGGTGAATGTGGAAAAGCCTTTATCAGGAAGACTTTTCTCACTGTTCATCAGCGAACTCATACTGGAGAGAAACCCCATGTATGTGGTGAATGTGGAAAAGCTTTTATCAGAAAGTGTAAACTTACTGAGCATCAGCGAGCTCATACTGGAGAGAAATCCTTTGTATGTGGTCGATGTGGAAAAACCTTTCTCAGGAAGGATGGTCTCACTCTTCATCAGCGAACTCATACTGGAGAGAAACCCCATGTATGTGGTGAATGTGGAAAAGCTTTTATCAGAAAGGGTAAACTTACTGAGCATCAGCGAGCTCATACTGGAGAGAAATCCTTTGTATGTGGTCAATGTGGAAAAACCTTTCTCAAGAAGGATGGTCTCACTCTTCATCAGCGAACTCATACTGGAGAGAAACTCCATGTATGTGGTGAATGTGGAAAAGGCTTTATCCAGAAGACTGCTCTCACTGTTCATCAGCGAACTCATACTGGAGAGAAACCCCATGTATGTGGTGAATGTGGAAAAGCCTTTACCGTGAAGTGTACTCTCACTGTTCATCAGCGAACTCATACTGGAGAGAAACCCCATGTATGTGGTGAATGTGGAAAAGCTTTTATTAGAAAGAGTAAACTTACTGAGCATCAGCGAGCTCATACTGGAGAGAAACCCCATGTATGTGGTGAATGTGGAAAAGGCTTTAACCAGAAGAGTTCTCTCACTTTTCATCGGCGAACTCATACTGGAGAAAAACCCCACATATGTGGTGAATGTGGAAAAGCTTTTATCAGGAAGTGTATGCTTACTGTTCATCAGCAAACTCATACTGGAGAGAAATCCCATGTATGTGGTCAATGTGGAAAAGCCTTTCTCAGGAAGGATGGTCTCACGGGTCATCAGCGAATTCATACTGGAGAGAAACCCCATGTATGTGGTGAATGTGGCAAAGGCTTTATCCAGAAGGCTTCTCTCACTGTTCATCAGCGAAATCATACTGGAGTGAAACCCCATGTATGTGGTGAATGTGGAAAAGCCTTTATCAGGAAGACTTTTCTCACTGTTCATCAGCGAACTCATACTGGAGAGAAACCCCATGTATGTGGTGAATGTGGAAAAGCTTTTATCAGAAAGTGTAAACTTACTGAGCATCAGCGAGCTCATACTGGAGAGAAATCCTTTGTATGTGGTCGATGTGGAAAAACCTTTCTCAGGAAGGATGGTCTCACTCTTCATCAGCGAACTCATACTGGAGAGAAACCCCATGTATGTGGTGAATGTGGAAAAGCTTTTATCAGAAAGTGTAAACTTACTGAGCATCAGCGAGCTCATAATGGAGAGAAATCCTTTGTATGTGGTCAATGTGGAAAAACCTTTCTCAGGAAGGATGGTCTCACTCTTCATCAGCGAACTCATACTGGAGAGAAACTCCATGTATGTGGTGAATGTGGAAAAGGCTTTATCCAGAAGACTGCTCTCACTGTTCATCAGCAAACTCATACTGGAGAGAAACCCCATGTATGTGGTGAATGTGGAAAAGGCTTTATCCAGAAGCCTTCTCTCACTGTTCATCAGCGAACTCATACTGGACAGAAACCACATAAATGTAGTGAATGTGGCAAAAGCTTCATTCGTAAAGGAAATCTCAAAACTCATCTACAAATTCACAGGAGAAAAACCCTATGTATGTGGTGAGTGTGGCAAAGGGTTTATCCAGAAGACTTCTATCACTGTTCATCGGTGAACTCATACTGGTGAGAAATCCCATGTATGTAGTCAATGTGGAAAAGCCTTTCTCAGAAGAATGCACACACTGTTTATCGGCGAACTCATACTGGAGAGAAACCCCATATAAGTAGTGAATGTGGCAAAAACTTCATTCATGCAGGAAATTTGAAAACTCATCTATAAATTCACAGGAGAAAAACCCTATGTAGGTGGTGAGTGTGGTAAAGCTTTCAGCCAGACGCAATGCCTTACAGTACATCAGAGATTTCACAAGGAAAAAAGCCCTTTGCTTGAATTAAATGGAACATCAAATGGAACATCTTATATGTGGACGTCAGATCTCATTAAACATGAGAAATTTTCAACAAGAAAACCTTTCATTGGTGTTAGTGTAATAAAATTTTCAAAATAAAGGAAGAGGTGCTGGAGTTTGTCCTGAGCCAAGTGTGTGAACGGACAGTTGTGGCTTACCACATGGGTACCCATGTTCTGTGTTGCTGTCCCTCTACTGACTTGGCCCACCATTTTGGGGGCAGATGACTTTCCAGACTTCCACAGAATGTATGCTCTTCCAGCTTTCAGTGCCTGAAAGAGAGCTGAACCTAGTGTTTTTGGATAACAGATGTACCAACCAGTAGAGTGCCCACCTAGTTGCCAGTTGTGCCTGCCGCACTTGCATGTTCTTTCTTACCTCCCCCTCCTGCCGGAGACAGCACAGAATTACCATAAAATAAAAATAAAGAAAAGAGAGGATGTGTGGGAACAATTCATCCTGAGGATGAATGGACCACGGTGAGCTTCAACCTCCACAACCCTGAGATAAGAAGAACTAGATGGTGCCCAGCTTCTACTGCTAATTACTCTAAAGGGATCACAAAGGGGGTCCTGATTTGAGTGGGAGAAGAAAGTGGAACAAACCAAAATCATAAAATAGATCAGGCTTACGGATCTGATGTAGACTTGGAATCCCCAGATTATGTCCTCTGGTGACTCTTCACTCTTGGATCTGTACTCACTCCTCTGACTCAGATTTCAGCCCAACAATTTACAGGCTCAGAGGGGAAGAATTACATCTGAGAGGTATACACTCCTTAGAACAATCAACGATACTAAATCAAAAGGACAGCATTTGCTTATGGATAAGAACTTTTGAAAACAAGAAGGAATAGGAAAGAAGGATGAATAATATAAAAACACAAGGAGGATTGAAGTGGGAAGAAGGTTGGTATGTCTCGGGAATTGCAATCAATGTATGAATGTGGCAACCACATACATGGGGTTTCTCTTCAATTTACTCTGTAAAGTTTTGAATCATAAAAAAAGTTTTTTAAAAAAATGAAGAGTTCATGTCTCATCAATGCTTTCTTGTAGGATAGTTACCAGGTAGCTGTAATAAGTGTGTAACAAACTTTTACCTGTGTTTCTAAGTTTTCTTGACATAAATCTACAAAATGTAAAAGCCTTAAATTCAGTCAAGATGGGAAACTCTCCACTGGTAGTCATATGACATCACATACCAGTGATGTCACGCAGAAGGAAATCTCTGGCAATATAGTGACTTTGCAAATACCTCCTTGGTTTCTCTCTGTCAGTAAACTACATTAGGATTTTAACCTCTTAAGTTCACTGCACTTGGAAAAAGTAGCAGAAAGGGCACAAGCTCAAGGAAGTATAATCTACAGACATAGCTATTTATGTAGATTTTGATATTGAGATATATACTACAGTAAAATACTGGTAAAAAAAGATCTGGCTCAAAGACAATAAAGATATTCCACAGGGTTTAGGCTGCTTTCTTTACTGAGGAAAGGGGAAGTATTTAAATCAGGCTATTCGGAGGGCTTGCTCTACCTGAACTTTGCACATACATTACGGCTACTGTAGTCAGAACAGAGTGGTACTGGCTTAATGACACATATTCAGACCAATGTAAAAAAGCCGAAGACCCAGAAATAAAAACATCAGCATACAGGCAACTTATCTTTGATAAGGGCCCCAAAAATATTAAATGGGAAGCAGATGCCATCTTCAATAAATGGTGCCAGAAAAAATGGATATCTACCTGCAGAAAAATGAAGCAAGACCCTTACCTCACTTTGTACTTTGTACTTCTTTTTCTTTTGAATTCATTTTTTTTTTTGAGAATTTGTTAATAATTATTTGTTTCCTAACACTAGTATTGGCATAGACAATATTTTCTAGGGTGTTCTAAGAGGAAATTATCGCACAATGTGCACTAGTGAGTATTCATTAGAATGAAAAAATTCAAGATATATCTGAGGGTGTGAACAAAATTTGAGACTCAACATGATCATTTTTTTACTGCATTTAATATTTCTAACTTTGACAACAAATGGCAGTAGGTAGTATCTGGATTGTAAACAGGTCTGAGCAATACATAGTGCTCTGAAATCTGCCTGGTGAAAGATAGACAAAACCCATTCCAATGAAAAGAAGGCATGGTCAGATGCATGAAGGTTCCCTAGACTCTATGCACAGTGGTCCCTGGAGAAGTGCTGACAAGGTAGGGAAATGACAAGGTAGGGAAACCACAATTTCTGATAGTAAAGCAAGCCTCACTGCCTTCATTCCCTTGTCTCTGCTGAAACCGAGTTTGTGTCTGCTCACAATGACCTCCCATCACTGTGTATCTTGCACAGTAATACATGGCTGTGCTCTCAGGATTCACAGAGCTCAGTTTTTAAATAAACATGGTTCTGGGCAGTGGCCCTGGTGATGCTGACTCAGTACTGGAGAGCTGGATTATACTTCGTGCCCCCCATTCTCCCATATTATCCCAATCCACTCCAGACCCTTTCCTGGAGTCTGGTGGACTCAGGTCACATGATAGCTGGTTAAAGAGAATCTAGAGACAGCACAAGTGAGAGACAGGGTCTGTGAGGGCCTCACTAGTCCAGGGCCTGATTCTTGTAGCTGCACCTGGGCCTGTACAGCTGGGGATATAGAGAAACACAGTGAGTCATGTGCTCGGATGCTGCACTCCCAGACTTCATGTCTGACTCCCTGAACCACTCACCTCCCTGAGTTGCCAGAAAGAGGAAAACTCACACATGCTTCTTGTTCATGTGGATAAGATCCGTGACACCCAGAAAATGCTCTCCTGGTGAGAAGGAATATGAATTTAAGTCCATGCGTGCTGTGGTTTCATTTGGGTTCTAGTCAGGCATTTGCGTGTGGGAGGTGCATGGTATGTAAAGGTGGAAAGGGCTGAATGGGGCCCCTGCCTCTGACACTCACACTAGAAAAGCGATGCTGGTGGAGTCCTTGGGAGAACACAGCCCTCTCTGAGGTCTTCACTCTACCAGTCATGCGGACAGCTGTGCAGATTGTAAGTTGAATGTAGCTTTACATCCATTACCATCAGAAGTACACAGATGATCTGGTGAAATTAAAGACAGTCTCTATCCTTACCAAGCAATGGAATCAAGACTAAGCCTACCTGAATCTTGTCATTCCTTTGACCATGTAGGGAAACAATATATGTCATCCCTAAAACTCCTTTCCCCTATAACATTCCAGAATATTTGGGAAGGGATAAAAGACACTTTGTTATATTCTATATTTAATATTGGAATAAAAGTGTTTCCTAACAAGTTTATTTGTGGGGTTACAGGAACCCACAGAAATCATACGAAGGTCGTTTTTCTTCCCCTGGTTTAGTACCCTATGTGGGTGATGGGTATTCTGAGCCCCCTGCTGACAGCAACCCATCACATACAGGAGAGGTGTTTCCTGGGCTTCCACTGTCTTCCAACTTCTGTGGGGCACACAGTAACATTTTCTCTGGTCATAAGTATTCAGACGGTTGGTCAGGAGTGTTAACTGGAGTTGTCTCTGCAGATTTCCAAACACGGGCAGTGGAGCTACCATAGTGGTCAGCACAGCAGCTCTAACTGCAGTCTGTATCCAGGCTCCTGTTCGGCCTTAGCACCCCTGCAAGTCAACTTTCTCCCTGAGGTTATTATTATTTTTTTTAATTTTAACAATATATTAGGGGCTCATACAATTCTTAATCACAGTTCATACATATACATACATCAATTGTATAAAGCACATCTGTACAGTCTTTGCCCTAATCATTTTTTTCTCCTCTTTTATTTTTTTACATTTTATTAGGGACTCATACAACTCTTATCACCATCCATACATATACATACATCAATTGTATAAAGCACATCCATACATTCCCTGCCCCAATCATTCTCAAGGCATTTGCTCTCCACTTACGCCCCTTGTATCAGGTCCTCTTTTTTTTTTTCCCCTCCCTCCCTTTTCCCCCCTCCCTCATGTGCCCTTGGTAATTTATACCTCGTTATTTTGTCATATCTTGCCCTATCGGGAATCTCCCTTCCCCCCTTCTCTGCTGTCCCTCTCCCAGGGAAGAGGTCACATGTGGATCCTTGTAATCAGTTCCCCCTTTCCAACCCACTCACCCTCCACTCTCCTAGCATCGTCCCTCACACCCTTGGTCTTGAAGGTATCATCCACCCTGCATTCCCTGTACCTCCAGCCCTCATATGTACCAGTGTACAGCCTCTGTCCTATCCAGGCCTGCAAGGTAGAATTCGGATCATGGTAGTTGGGGGGAGGAAGCATCCAGGATCTGGGGGAAAGCTGTGTTCTTCATCGGTACTACCTCGCACCCTAATTAACCCATCTCCTCTCCTAAACGCCTCTATGAGGGGATCTCCAGTGGCCGACACTTGGGCCTTGGGTCTCCACTCGGCACCTCCCCCTTCATTTAATATGGTATATATATACATATACACATATATACACATACATACACACACATATCGTTTTTTTTTTGCATGATGCCGTATACCTGGTCCCTTGGCACCTCGTGATCGCACTGGCCCGTGTGCTTCTTCCATGTGGGCTTTTTTGCTTCTGAGCTTGATGGCCGCTTGTTCACCTTCAAGCCTTTAAGACCCAGACACTATCTCTTTTGATAGCCGGGCACCATCAGCTTTCTTCACCACATTTGCTTATGCACCCATTTGTCTTCAGGGATCCTATCATGGAGGTGTGCAGTCAATGATATGATTTTTTGTCCTTTGATGCCTGGTAACTGATCCCTTTGGGACCACTCGATCCCACAGGCTGGTGTGTTCTTCCATGTGGACTTTGTTGCTTCTGAGCTAGATGGCCGCTTGTTTATCTTCAAGCCTTTAAGACCCCAGTCACTGTCTCTTTTGATAGCCGGGCACCATCAGCTTTTTTCACCACATTTCCTTGTTCACCCACTTTGGCTCCAGCCGTTGTGTCGGGAGTGTGAGCATCATAGAGTTCCAATTTAATAAAAGAAGGTATTCATGCATTGAGGGAGTGTTTGAGTAGAGGCCCAAGTCCTTCCGCCACTTTAATACTTAACCTATATACAGACACAGATCTATTTCCCCATCCTCCTATATATATTTGCATGTACATGTCTTTGTCTAGACCTCCATGAATGCCCTTTGACTCCTAGCTCTTTCCTCCATCTCCCTTGACTTTCCTGCTGCCCTACTACCATGCTTTGCCACCTGGGCTAGAGTATACCTCTTCTCTAAGCAACCTTACCCTTGATCATTTCCCACCATGCCTGCCACTCCCCCTTCTCTACCATTTGGGGTCCCATGTTTTTCCCTTGTCTCTGGGTTTGTTAACACCACTTCCTTACCCCCTCTACCCCCCCACCCCAAGTCCCCCCGGAACTGTCGGTCCCGTTGTTTTTCCTCCAGATAGTTCATCCAGCCTGTCCTATTCAGACAGACATGTGGAGTCACTAACATGCACGAAAACAAGACAGAGAAAAACAAAGCAACAGTATACAACCAGACAACAAAACAACAAAAACAAACCACTGACAAAGAACAGAACAAAACAGTTCACAAGAGAAAAGCTTGTAGTTAGTTCAGGGATCGTTTGCTGGCCCTTAGGAGCGTTTTCCAGTCCAGTCTGTTGGGGCAGCACGCCCTGGCCTCAAAGTCCACTTTCAGCATTCCCTGGGGACCTTGCCACTCCATTCCCTTGCTGTTCCGCTGCACTCCCCCAGTGATTTGCCTCGGTGTGGTGGGATCAGGTCAGGTGCAATTCCCACAGTGTGTCTCCGGTGCTGTCCCCTGTATCGCCCTTAGTCACTGAGGGGCATCATGTCTCATAGTAGGGCCAGCCATGTTGTTCTCTCTGTGAACTGGCTGCTCTACTCAGGAACATCATCATCACGGCCTGGTGGGCCAGGTTGTGCTCCACTCTCTCCTACTGCCCCTTCGTCTGCTCCCGTGTGCTCTGATCAGATATGTCCATCTCCCGGAGCTGCAGAGTCAATGTCGTCCTTTGGAACAAATTCTTTTCGGGGGAGGGGCAGTAATCCACTTAATTTTTGGTGCTTGGGCCAGCCTCCCAGACCTCTCCACTCGTTCCCTCTTTCACGCCGGGATATTGCCTTCACATCTTGTGACACTGGGTTGAAGTCTGGTCCCACTTTCCCTGTGGAGATATAAACAATGCTCTCCCCTTGGGTGGATTAATGCCCCATGACCCCACTACCCTTTTCTTCCTTATATTCATCCTTTTGTTTTCCTTTCCCCACCTCCACCATTGTCTACCATGTACAGAGGTTATTATTTTTTAAACATTTTATTAGGGGCTCATATAATTCTTATCATAATCCATACATATAAATACATCAATTGTATAAAGCACACCTGTACATTCTTCACCCTAATCATTTTCAAAGCATTTGCTCTCCATTTAAGCCTTTTGCATCAGGTCTTTTTTTTTCCCCCTCCCTCCCTGCTCTCGCCTCCCTCAGGAGCCCTTGATAATTTATAGATTATTATTTTGTGATATCTTGCCCTATCTGGCGTCTCCCTTCACCTCCTTTTCTGTTGTCCATCCCCCAGGGAGGAGGTCACATGTAGATCCTTGTAATCGGTTCCCCCTTTCCAACCCACTCACCCTCTACTCTCCCAGTATCACCCCTCACACCCCTGGTCCTTAAGGTATCATTCACCCTGGATTCCCTGTGCCTCCAGCTCCTGTATGCACCCGTGTACAACCTCTGCTATATCCAGACTTGCAAGGTAGAATTGGGATCATGGTAGTTGGGGGGAGGAAGCATTTAAGAACTGGGGGAAAGCTGTATTCTTCATTGGTGCTACATCGCACCCTGACTGACCCATCTCCCCTAGACCCCTCTGTGAGGGGATCTCCAGTGGCCGACATAAGGGCTTTGGGTCTCCACTCTGCACTTCTCCCTTCATTTACTATGGTAAGATTTTTTCTTTTTATGATGCCTTATACCTGATCCCTTTTGACACCTCGTGATTGCACGGACTGGTGTGCTTCTTCCATGTGGGCTTTGTTGCTTCTGAGCTAGATGGCCGCTTGTTCACCTTCAAGCCTTTAAGACCCCAGACACTATCTCTTTTGATAGCCAGGCACCATCAGCTTTCTTAACCGTATTTACTTGTTCACCCGCTTTGGCTTCAGCAGTTGTGTCGGGAGGGTGAGCACCATAGAATGCCAGTTTAGTAGAATAAACTATTCCTGCATTGAGGAAGTGCTTGAGTAGAGGCCCAAGGTCCTTCCGCCACCTTAATACTAAAACTATAAATATAGACACATAGATCTATTTCCCCATCCTTGAGGTTATTTTTATCTCTAGTCCCTCAATGTGAAAAGCTTTAGAGGTAGAGAGTGCTACAAGTTGCAAACACTGTGAGTTGGATACAGTGAAAGGAAGTGTGATCTACAGACATAGCTATTTATGTAGATTTTGATATTGAGATATATACCACAATAAAATACTGGTAAAAAAAAATCTGGCTCAAAGAGATATTCTACAGGATTTAGGCTGCATTCTTTAGAGAGTAACGGGGAAGTATTTAAATCAGGCTTCTATTAAAAATAATTGAAACAGGAAAAATTTAGTTAATTATTCGACGTTATGGGGAAACCTGCTAGGCAGACTATTTTGGGGGTGGTTTTCTGTTACGTTTGATAGGAAATTTTGCAGGTGTTTGTAATTGTTGAAAACAGTAATCTAATGCCACTGAACTACACCTGAGAAGAATGTTGCAAATAGTATTTTGTTGCATGTTTCCTGAGAAAAATACGTTCAAATACATGACAGAAAGTTTTGCACACATAGCTGGAAACTCATGGAAATTCTTGCCAGTCCAACATTTCTAAAACTTTAAAATATTGAACAGGAAAAGGGATTATGATATAAACCAATAACTGAATTTACAAGAAAAAAAATCATAATGAAATCATCTGTTTATTATTTTATTTTATTGTTTGTTTTTTGCCCAAAGCATTTTATTGTTAGCTGTGTGGTCATCATATAATCATTTGTCAATTTGACACGATTAAGAGTGAAGGGGTGGAGTCTAGTCAGTTAATCAGATCATAGCCAATGTGGCCTCTGTGTTGGCCTGGCCTTCTGAGGATTCTGGGAACTCCTGCATTCCTCCTTGGATGTCGGAGTCTCTTTCTCTGTCCCTGTTTCTCTCTGTTCTCTCCCTGGGAGACATTGCAGCTTACAAGACACATGGAAGTATGCTAATGCCCTGAGCTGGAGAAACCACGTGGACCCATGCCAGCACTTAGATGCTTGCAATGCCACCGGATCCAGAAGACTTCCCACCCACTGGCCTGTGCTTTTCCTGCATTTGGCATCATTGCATGTGTTTTGTGAGTCTGAAGAAGACTTTAAAAATAGGTATCGGACATATGGTCTAAGATTGGACTTAAGGACTTGATCTGGACTGTGCTGGGATGTTTTCTCAATATTTGATTTCTCTTGTATATAAAGCTATTTCTCAAGGAAACGAGTGTCTATGAATTTGTTTCTCTAGTCTACCCAGAGTAACACAGATGCCGTATCATTCCACAGTTCAATCAATCAAGCAGTATTTTCTGATTGCTACCACAATCAGTATGAAAACATCCTCTTCTTTCTTGAACTCTTTAATATCGGTGCCCTTTTACCCCACCCGCTACCGCACTGTACCTCCAAGAAACCCTTGTTTGTCTTGCTGCCTCTATACATTCATTCTGAGTTCATATACTGTTAAACAGAAAAACACATAACAAAACTCAAGAGTATTACCCCCAGTTGCAAAATTCATCTAAGATGAACCCCAATAGGAATTGGAAGTTGAGGAAGAAGGCAGTCCAAGTGTAGTCTTCTGTCCTTCCCTGGAGTCCAGGACTGAGCCAGATGTGTTTAGGATCAATTATGTCAGTCTGGCTCCTGGAATGTGGTGACCTTGCTGGATAACTGCCTTTCCAGGGCTTCTGTGTTCAAACATACTCTTTAGGTCTGGTGTCCTACAGCCTGCCCCTTGTACCTTTGACTGAACACATGCTAACATTCCCCAAACTGATTGTTAAACATATTACAAGGAATACAGACGACAACGACAAAACTAACTCCCTGCCTTCCATAACACAGCCCTATTTTGTCATCTTTGCTGGTGAGGAGGGAACACTGTTCTTTTAGCAGCACAAATGAGGGATGCTTATAAACCACCATCCCTGCACTGGCCGCAAAATGAGACCGCTGACTGTGGGGAGTGGGACCCACTCCTGATCATGAGCCGGCTCCATCTCTTCTCTGTGTGAGCAAAGTACTGTTGCAATGTCTGTGGGTAAACTGCTTTTGCTGGTGACCACAGACAATGGTTTAACAGAATTATGCTGTTAAGTTGACCTTACACTGCAATAGAGGGGAATACTGTTGGAAGGAAGAATGAGGCTATTTTTATACATCTACCTTTCAATTGAAGCACAGCAAGTGAAAAAATGTACTTAAAAGGAAAACTAAGTATTGGATCACCCCTGTGTACAGCTTACTGCTGTGGGATCGCCAAATTTGCGGATAGGTAGCTGGGTTGGGAGACTGGGATATAATACCGGGTGTCCTTTAAACTGGTTTACCCACAGAGAGCACAGCTGTGCTCTCAGTCATGCCGTCCCAGTTCACAGCACCTTCCTGTGCTTTGCTTCCCTTGCAGGTGCTGTGGTAACTCCCGGCCGAGCTGTTGATACTTCAGGAGCATCCCACAGAAGCCTGTAGAGGCATCTGGAGGCTTGATGCTGAACCACAAGGTCCGCAGAGGGAGGAGAGCTCCCACTGGTGATAATTCCTAGCTATGCCCAGCTCCCTCCTGCAGATGATTAGATCAGGCTACCTGGAGAGAGGCTCAGCACTGGGGAAACAGGAGTGCTTGGAATCTGCCAGGAGCTGGGCTAGGTGTCAGTGGAGGTGTTTCTATTTTGTTTTGAGAAAGGAATCACAAAGCTTCTCACCCTGCTAGTAGAAATGGGACCTGGCACCTCCAGGTTTCCCAGCAGTTTTCCTGCTACAGGCCAGGTACCTTTCAGAACTGGTGCCCAGACTCTAGCATGATCCACTTCTGAATGTACACCCCTCCTTCCAGAGCCATCCACTGTACTAGAAAATTGACACCCCAGGACCACGCATAAACAGCGGATAATTCTGAGCTGTATAGGAAATCACTGTTATAAGCAAAATAAAAGTGTACTCTTCTAAAAATAATACAGAGAGTCCATAAGGGACTCTAGTAGACTGTTTATACTCCTTCCTTGCCCCAAACCACAATAACCTCTGGAAATGCAGACCAGTATCTCTCATGAATATAGATGCAAAAAATCCTCAACAAAGTCCTGGCCAATAGAATCCAACAGCATATGATTTTTTTTAAGACCAATATTCTCAGGCCAATGAATCAGGATAAAACCCAGCAATAAAAACATCCACATACAATTGATTTTTACAATGGCCCAAAAGACATTAAATGGGAAGCAGGTGCCTCCTCAATAAATGGTGCTGGAAAATCTGGATATCCACCTGCTGAAGAATGAAATGAAATATCCCATTCCATGCACCAAAACAAACTCCAGGTGGATTAAAGACCTATATGTAAAATTCAGAGCTAGCAGGATCATCAGAAGATCGGGTCATTGCTAGGAGGCCTAGTTCAGGGACTACATGGGCTGGCAGAATTAGCAAAAGAAACATACTCCATAAAAGGTAAAATAGATGAGTGGAACCTATGGAAAAAAACACTTGTGTAAATCAAAAGAGTTTATTTATTAAACGAGTAAAAAGAGCCCACAGACCCGAAGAAGGTATTTAGTAATGACACATCAGATAAAAGAGTAATTACTGAGATCCACAGAATTTTACAAGCTTATAGCAAGGAAAAAACAAACTTTTGATAAGATGGGCAAAAGACCTGAACAAACAATTCACACAAGATGACACTTAAATGGCTAATAAACACATGTGGAAATGTTCCAGGTCATTAGTCATCCAGGAATTGGAAATCAACACAACAATGTGATACCAACTAAAGCCCAGTACTGTATCCCAATTTAAAAACAAAGCAAAACAACAATAAAGGGTGGACAGGGTCTGGTGGGATAGGGACTCTTGCATACTGCTAGTAGACATGTAAATCTGTACAGCCACTATGGAAGGAGATACGGCGATACCTAAAACATGGAAATTGAACTACCATCTGACTCACCAATACCATTACTGGGCATATACCCCAAAGAAATAAGGAAGCGATGACGAACAGACATGTGTTCCCCCATTATCATTGCAGCACAGTTCACAATAGCACGAAGCTGGAAATGGCCTAAATTCCCATCAAGAGAAGAGTGGATACATTTTTTAAAAACTCTGATACAAACACACAAATAATATGAATCCCTAAAAAGCAGCATTGAAACACCTCAAGTCGTGGAGGGCTCTGGAAGAGATTAGGCTGAGTGAAGTTAGTCAAGCACAAAAGGACAAATGCTATCTAAGTCCACTGCACTTGGGAAAAGTGGCAGAAAGGGCACAAGCTCAAGTTTGCAGGCCATCAGGTCTTCTGGCTGGGAGCTAGATCGGCTGGGAAAGAGCTGGACCAGGCAATGAACCACAAATCCTCTGGTCAAGGTAAGTATAGTGGAGGTCATTTGGCCAGAGGGCACTTCCTGACCTGATAGCTGGGATTCATTGGTGGGGGGAAACAGGGCAGGATGCTGAGTGGTAGCAATATGGATCTGGGGTGAGGTCCCCTGGAGAGGGTGGTGGCCCTCTCAAAAGGGGTGAGGCTTAGTGATGATAGGGAGTGGACAGCACTGAAGAGGGGAGATGGAACAGTCAATTTTGGGTGAACATAAGTGCGGGTCTGTGGGGGTGTGGGAAAGGAGAGCTGACAGCCAAGTGGGGGAAGGAGGGACTGCAGGTGCTCTTGGGGTCAACAGGTAGGGAGGGTATTTCATGACTTGCACTCAGAGAGCAGAGCTGACCTAGGGCTCTGGGGTTACCTGGGAAGCCAGGCTAGATGTCACAGAACAGTGGACATCGAATCTTGACTCTCAGAGTACAAGTCATGCTGCAGAGCTGCATCTGTGAGATCCCCAAATGGGAACTCCACTGGGGGAACTGGATTCTACCCCAGATTCTCTAACCTGAGGATTTAAGCAGGAAAACACATGGTGTCTGGGGTTGAAGAAAACAGCTGTACCAAGAGCTGTGTACTATTGGTTGTCAAACAAGTCTTGGTACAGCGAGTGTGCTGTTTTAAGACGTATTATCCTGGCAACCCTGTGATGGCTGTCCTGTTGCAGTCTGCTTATACTCATCTACATTAGACTGTGTCTCAGAGGTGTGCCGCCATTGGGGCTCACCGTCTTGAAGCAGTGTAATTTGTTTTATTATTTTTCAGAAAGTGAAACCTAGGGATGTTGAGCCCACAGGGAAAGAAAGTATAACAAGGGTTTAGGGTGGGTGCTTGAAGAGTGGAGGAGACAAAAGGGAGATGATTTCCAGAAGTCTAGGAAGGAACCCTATCATTTGGAAAACATGTATGAGTATGCAAGAAATTGCACAGTTTCGATAGAATTGAAACTGTATGACCTATACAGTGGTTCCCAAGTTAAATCATTTTAATTTTATCAAATAAAAGGAAATAAAGGAATAGATCAAGGAATGGGTTTGGAGCTTGCACTAAATCCTAGCCCCAATTTAAGAACAATCAGTTCTTACATCATGGCCCTGCTTGATCCTCAGCTTAATGAAATGATCACTTGATATAAGGGTGCTACAGCAAAGTGTTGAAGAAACCAGATGGTCCCTGACTATCAATCAGAACAGTGTCTGAGGTCTTAAAAGCTTGCATTCAAACAAGCAGCCATCTAAGCAAGGAGTCCGCGAACTCCACACTGAGAAAGCACAGCAGCTCATGTGACCCAAAGATGGCAATTACAAACCATCAGTACAGTGAGGAGAAAAGCATGAGAGCACACATTGTGAACACCCAATTTGTGGAGGCCTTTGGGGATGGTGAGAGCCCCAAACCCATCTGCAGAGCATCTGGTCAGACGGATCCACTGGCAGATGGCTCTAGTCACAGAAATGGTCTCCATCAACCTATTCTATCAGAGACCATGGTCATCCTGATTATGCAAGGTTGAATTCAGCACTCGGCCAGGGGACCACCAAACAGATGAGACTTGACTTGGTTCTGAGCGCAAGCAATTCTTACTGGTTCGATGACAGAAACCTCTTCCCTGGCTTTTTGAATATTTTTGGTGGTCTTTTCCTTCTTACACATTTGCCTTTATACTATTATGTTTTTACCTTACCACCTTAGCGAATTTTTGTTTGTTTTTGTTCGGTCTTCCCGCAGTGATGTACAGGTAGAGCAGATGCATATTGATAATAACGTCTATAAGGGTCTATAGGAATAGGTAGGGGGAGATCGGGAGGGAAACAGGATTTGGGGAGTAACTAATGAAGATGGGAGGGGGGAGGGAGCACTAGGACAGATTGTGATTGTATAAATCTTCTTAGAGACAATTTACCTATGGCAGGGCAGGGGGGCGATGCTCTATAATTGATTTAGGGCCGATTGTAAAATTCTCTGTGACAGGATTGAGTAAATAAACTATAAAATAAACAACACAAACCATTAACATCTTAATAAAGATATTATAAATGATATCATAAGTGATGTCACAGATGAAAGGGCATAATTAAAATAAGAATGCCATGAAGAAAATTCTGTGGAGACCAAGGTAATGGAAAAATAGAACAATTCCTGATAATATTAAATATGGTTAAACAAAATACAGAACACACAGAAAACAAACTACTGGAGAAACGCAACCAAAATAAGATACAAATTGGAGACACAATTTCCATAACCCACTGGCACCAAGTGAACCCACATTCACAGTGACCCTCTACGACTGAGGAGACTGCTCCTTAGCGTTGTTTCAGCTGCTAGAGATCTTTTTCCTTCATTGAGAAATTGACACATTTTACTATGAAATATGTATTAGATAATCAATTTTAGACTCCCCTTTGAATGTGCAACTGTGTTTTATAAAAGTAATTTTTAAATATGTTCAAAATAAAAATGTTCTGAAACATTTATCAACTAAGATCCTTTAATATTGTCTTAAAAACATTTTATGATCTATTTCAGACATCATACTATTCTATAATTCAGTCCTATTAAGCAGTGTTGTACAATCACTACCACAATCCATTTCAAAACATTGTCTTCCTTCTTGAAATCCTTTATGTTAACTTCCCTTTACCTGCCACATCCTCTGCCATAGCCCTCAGAACCCTAATTCTAATTGTCTCTGTAGATTCACCCATCCTGGGGTTTAAAAATTTTGAAAAATACCTAACCAGGATTCAAAAAGATTACCAACAATGACAAAATACAAGAGCAATAAACGTGTATCTGGAAAAATAACCCACAGAAAATATTGAAAACCAAATCAAGCACAAAGGGTATCAAAAGGGAGATCAAATGATAAAGTTTTAATCATTGAAGTCAGATTTGCCATTTTAATTTACTTAAGTCCTTTCTCCAGTGCTCTCAATCTGAGCACCAGGTTATTCCCATTCCTCAATTATGGTTCGAGGGAAATTCCAGAGGCTTATAACCGGTGTAAATTCTGTGTGTTTTGAGTTTTTCCTGTAAGTGTGTTTTGAGTTTTCAGTGTCACCCACAGCTTTCTGCACACCATAATCTCACAATTTACGCCCTGATACTATCCCCCCTTTTGGATTTTAATGATACAATTTACAATTCCGGCACATCTTTTTAGAGCCTTAACGTTCTCTCTTGGATTGGCTGGTGATTTTGAACTGCTGATCTTGTACTTGGCATTCCAATGTGAAATCCAATGTTGTATCAGGGAGAGTATATTTGTCTACCATGTTTATTACTTATTTATTAAACTTTATTTTCCTGATTATGATAGCCATATAGTTAAATTTAATAAGGAATGGTATATGTATTGAATTTTAAATATTAAATAATTTATCACTTTCTGAATATAAAAAGCTGTAATATATTGTTATTTTAGGTAGTTACTTGGCTAACTAGAATTAATCTAAATGTTCTGTACCTCACTTCATCAGGGATGTTGTTCGGTGTTTTTGAGTCAGTTTTACTCACAATAACTGTGTACCAGAGAGCAAACACATAAACTGCCACGTCTTGAACCATCCTCACTTGCTCCTGAGTTTGAGACCATGTTTACAGCCACTCTGTTTGTGCATCTAACTGAGCATTTTCCTCTGTTTTGCTGACACTGTACTAAACAGGATGTTCTTCTCTCGGGACTGGTTCCCCAATAACATGTTCAAAATATGTGAGGTCTCACTATTCTCAATTTTAAAGAGAATTCTTAGATATTAGTCTGGAATTTCCTCCTCTTGTGACACATTTGCTATTTTTAAAATCAAAACTGTCCTTCCAAAGAATGTGGACTCTTTATAACACCAAAGAGGAATCTCACAAAGGACGCCGCCAAGCAGATAGGCCACTCCAGTGCACCTGTTCCCGGTGTCGAGGGTCTCCATATGCTTTGTTTGTGCATCAAGGGAGACAATGGGTAGCAAGCATCCCTGAAGACATGCCACAGGTTTGGCCCCAGAAGTCACCACAATTATTTTCTCAGACCTAGAGATCTTTAGTCAATCACTACCCACAGCACACAGGGAGCAATGCAGAGAGACATCTCCAGAGACCTGACCCTTTCACAAACTGATTATGAGATAGGATGAGAATGACCATGTTAATCTGTTGACTATTTGTACTGCGAACTGAGAAGGCTAGTTCCTTCTTTCAAGCTTTCAGTGAGGAGAAAATTTAGAGAAAAGAAAGACCATCCTTGGGGATGCTGAGAGCTAAGTGAGGGAACCCCGATTCCAACAGGAAATTCTCCCTGTCATCCATCTGTGTTGTCTAGACCTGGGTGTCTGTGCTCTGTGGGTCCTTTGTGCCCCCTGCTGCCCATTGTCTTCCCTGCAGGGGATGTTTGTGTCTGGGCTCACATTGACTTCCCCTCACTGTGCTCCTTGCACAGTAATACACGACCGTGTCCTCAGCAGTCACGGAGCTCAGCTGCAGGGAGAACTGATTCTTTGGTGTGTCTCTGGTGATGGAGAGTCCGGTTTGGAAGAATGGATTATAATATGTATTACCATCATACCTTATATCTCCCATCCACTGCAGTCCCTTCCCCAAGGGCTGGCAGAAACAGCTCCAGCTCTAAACACTGGTGATGGAGACACTAGAGATAGTGCACGTGAGGGACAGCTCCTGGGAGGGCTTCACCAATCCTGGGCCAGACTCCTGAAGCTGCACCTGGGACAGGATCCCTGCAAACAAAAACAGATGGTCCCAGTCAGTCACTTGAAGTCACAACCATCCCCATAGACTCATGTCAGATATCTGAGACCCCCCACCTTGGGGAACTGTCACCAGGCACAGGAGAACACACAGCAATAGCATCTTTAGACCACAGCTTTGCTTTCCCAAGAGACCTACAGCCCTGTCTGAAGAGGACTGATAGCCTTCCCAGCCCAATGGTAAATTTTACCTTGGTGCCTGAAGAATAATTTGCATGTGAGGGACCCCTGTCCTCATAAGCAGAAAGTGTTGGAGACCAGATTCCCCTCTTCCTTCTGAGCCCATTGTAGGATAACTGCTTGCTTTAACTCATATGCATGTTAATCTATAATGAAAGGTTTTTCTCAAGAGGTGTGTGGTAAAGGACAAAAAATGTCCAGAATGTCTGAGCCCAGTGTTCTCTCCTTCCAGCCCCTCATTGCCCCTGCCCTGCCTTGGGCTTCTATAAGTCCTGTGTCCCAGAGAGTGGGCAGGACAGGGTTTGTTGAAAACATCCATTGGACACCAAGGCATCTTCAGATCACACTCTCCAAGACCCATTTTTTTCCTGTCCACCCTGACACCTCCTAATTAGCATCCTCATATTCCTGAGAAGTTGTACATGTGTGAGAGTAATATCTATTAGAAATATTAACACCAAATCAGTCCCAAGGAGTTGGGGTTGATAATGTCCCAAAGGTCCAACTCTTCTATGATGCCATTCAGTTCCAATTTCTAGGCACTCTACCCTTGAGGAGATCCCCTCATGCTTCAGGGTTCCGAGAATCACTGCAGCGTCCACCGGAAATTTGTGAACGTTTGAAGGAATGAATCACGTGGTGGTGGGGTCTGGTCAGTCCAAATTCTGAAGATCAGGAGAGGCTAAACCAGACACTGGGTAGAAAGATATGCCCCACTCCTAGCTTTGCATTTTATTTATGCACATCTGACCCTAAGCCTCTGACAGAATGTTTCCAGTTGGCATTGTCCTGCTACTAAGCTTATCCACCAGGGTTTTTCCAACCTTGGGTCATGGTCATCAACAACTCCACTGCTCTTACAAGCAATAGACACACCACATCCCAGAGCCTAATGATCGAGGTCACCCTCAGTGTAAGGAAAGGTATTCAAGTGCCAAAGAGTCTCAGGGAAGCACATGTGGCCTATAAAAGTTGGGCTTAAGACAGATAATGTTTTAACTCTGTAGCCTCTAAAAAAAAAGCAAGATACTGAATAGACACACACACACACACACACACACACACACACACACACCCCTTTGCTTTCTGGAATACCCAAAATGATGTCAAATCAGTTGAGTCCTGGTTTCAAGTATAAAGATTCAGAAGAGCAGTAGGTGGAAAACAATCGTTTGTGAAAATAATCAGAATAAGAAGAAGAACCAAGAACAGTGTTTTAGATCTTGAACCAAAACACAGTTTCTTGAGACCCAACAGGCACTCTCCATTAACTTTAGGTCCATCCATGCAGCTGATCCTCAACATTTAGAGAATGAGCGCAGACACTCTTGTAAATGTCCCTTACCCAGGGGGCTCTGGTTCAATTGAAATGGGAGCATCTCCAACCAAAGATAGCCTCTCCATTTGTGCTCTGGACACAGCCCCATCACAACTACTCATGGGTCTCACCTTACATTTATTCCCTAAACTCAAGGAGAGTCTACTTTTGTAAAACTGTTCATATTATTGACTCTAGAAGCTGTGCCACTATCTCTAGCCATGCTGTTTTAAAGCGGAAACCCCTTCAAATACTTTCTTCATAATGTATCATTTCCGAATAAATGACCGTCAGTATAATGTCTTGATAATTTAGAAGAGTCTTTATTTGGTTATAACTGGATGGCTAGATTCTAAAAGTGATTTGTTGTTTGCAGTCCCAAGTCCACATTTCAGTCAATCTTTTTTCAGTCACCCTTCTAAAGGCAGAAAACTTATTTATCCTTTGTCTAAGATGTAATCAAGCATGGACAGAAGCAGAAAGAAAAACTAATGCTACTATTCTTTAGGCTTAGGGAGCATTACAGGGCACAGCATTGATTATAACATTCTGGCAACTAAAAAAACCAACCATGCATTACCAGGTACATTCCTTATCATAAAAGAAACAATGCCAAAATTGACTATAACATCCTGGTTACCATAAGATTAACTACACCGTTCAGATTACAACATCAAAGGAAGCAATATTGAATCAGAACAAATGATATATTGAAGAATAGTCAAAACTAATTGTGTCCAGAACCTGGGAACATGGAAGTACATGCTAAAATTAATCACCAGCAGATACTTTCCCATAAGGGAAGGAAGAAAGGATAGGTCAACTAGCAGTCTACATTCTGAGATGGGACGGAGGAACTGGTAAGTCACTTAGCAGCTTACAAAACCAAGTCACTTAGAAGCTTACAAAAATGGAGTTTTTTTGCTAGTCTGCCTCAATAACACAGTTTAAAATATTTTCCCCAGACTAAGCTTTGACACCATTAATTTACTGAATTAAAACCTCTGTATATCTCCAAATATATATATATATATATATATATATATATATATATATATATATATATATATATATATATATACATACATACATACATACATACATACATACATACATACATACACACACACACACATACATATTACAATGGGGGAATCCAAGCACAATGTTTTGGTCACCTGGACTTATTTTGGCCAGAATTTGCTGAAGGGAATAAGCAATTGCTTTGAAAAGAAGACACATAGATTTCAGTACAATCCAGGGGTATAAGCACAGGACACTAGCATTTTTTGTTTGGAGATAATTGAGTCAGTTCCCTTTTCATATGCGCACTTGCAGAGCATCACCTGATCCTGTTCATTTTACCAAGCCCCCATCTCACCGTCTGCCCTTGGTGCTTGTCTGACCGATTTAAGCTTGAGACCATGATGTAGCTGCACACGAGTTCAGCTCACCTCCATATCTGAGTTTGACTGCAACGATCGTCTCAGATAATTTCATAGCAGTGGTTCATAGGGGTCTCCTTAAATGTCACCTTGATGACATGACCCATCTGCACATCACTTTCCTAACAGGGTTGCTACACATGTTCTCAGTGAGCTCCTGAGTGCTCCCTGTACTCTGAAACAGCAACACATCGAGCTCTAGACGCAGATGGTCTGGGTTTGCTTTGCAGTCCTCCATCTCCTGGAGTTAGGCTTAGTCGGTCACTTAATCAAGGTGCCCTGCATCTCTCTTAATTCTGAAAGGCGGAAATGATGAAAATATGGCTCCAAGAAAAATTCAATCATATTTGCTCCAGTTGTCTATAGTTGTACACGAAATAGACATACAACACTGCAGCCTAAAATTACAAGAATTTTTGTTGTTGTTTTATTTGTTGCTTGGTTCCCCTTTTATTCTTTTGATGCACAAATGTCTGATTTTTAGAAGGTCACTCTCATCCATATTGTTTTCTTTGTGTGTACTTCTTTTGCTATGTTTGACAGTGTATGAGTGCCCTGCAATGGGGCACTTACATGTGTCCCTGCTTCCTTATAGATGGACCCTATGGCTCTGGTATTGACATTAGGTCCTTGATCATCTTGTGTTCGTTTTTGTACATGAGCTGAGGTTTCAGGTCTCTTTCATCTTCTGAGAGTTGTGATTCAATTGTGCTGGCACCATTGTTGAAGAGAATGTTGCTGTCCCTTATAAATTCCCCTTGGACCTTTATTGAAGATCAGTTGCCTGCTTGTGGATGGATTATTTATTTGTTTTCTATTCTGTTCCATTGGTCAGCATGCCTGTCATTGTATGAGTGCCAGACTGTTTTGATGGCTGTGGCTGTAATAATTTTAAGGTTGGTTTCTGTGAGGCCCCTACCTTGTTCTTATTCTTTGGGGTCTCTTACTTATCCTGGGACTCTCCGTATGAAGTCAGTCATAGGTTTTTGTTGTTGTTGCTGTTTTCATTTCTTTAAATGATTAAGTTGGTATTTGGATTGGAATTGAATTGTATTTAAATATCTCATTAGGTAGTATTGACATTTCCTTTATATTCAGCATCCTTATCCATGAATGTGGCATATTGAGAATGTGAACAGATTTGCACTGGGAAGCATGAACATTCCTGAATCATGTCATCTTACTGAAAAAGAGAGACTGAAAATAGATAAATAAAGACACAAAGAGATTTTGGACCAGTTCTGAGTCTGGCCTGCACACTTCCTACTGAAGATGAGAGTCTTATGGGAGGCACATTCTGCTATGATGTGGTCCATTCCCTAACTAATTGCCTGCATATCTCTAACCTGGAACTCACCTCCCCCAGTTTCTGTGGAGAGTTACTCTAAGCACTATTTGTGATCACTGCAGGCTGTACTGTAGAGTGATTGTCACACTTCTTGGGTAGTGTGTTAGTCCGGGTTGACTAGAGAAACAATCCTGAAACACTCATTTGTGTGTACGAGAGAACCTGATACTAAAGAGCAATTTTACATTATGAAAACATCCTATTCCAGTCTAGATCAAGTCCATAAGTCTGGTATTACCCCACATGTCAATACTAGTGCATACATTCTTCTTTAGACCCACGCAGCCATGCAATGATGTTGAATACAGGAAGGTCACAAGCCAATGGGTGAAAAGTCTTGTGGATCCAGTGGTGGTGGAAGCCTCTCAGTGCTGGCATGGGTCTCCACGTGGCTCCTCCAGTTCCAGGTCTCTGGCTCCATCAGCCTAGCTCTATATGTCTTGTCAGTAGGAAGACAAAGCAGAGAGTATGTGTCTGGCCTCCAGTGAGATATTAATCTCAACGGGACCTCTAAATGAGGTCATCAAGCTGCAACCCGATTGACAGGTTAAACTCTACCCCTCCACCAGTAACAGTGTCAAGTTGACACCAGATTTTTTGACTACCACAGATAGGTTGTACTATCTCTGTTATTGGGGAGCTAAGGCTTCCAGGGCATCCTACTAGAGCTTTCTTGACTTGTTCTGCAAGCCAAGTTATTTGTGCATGTATCAGCCTGATGCTGGTCTTGTAGACCTATGTCCCTGAATCTCAGCAGCTCCACCATCCAAGCTAGCTCCTGGACTGGGAAAATTAGGTCTAGAGATTTGGGGATCTTTACACAGCCAGCGAGTCGATATCAACGTGAAGTCTATCAGCAAAGGTTACTGATCTTTTACTAAATTTGTGTTTACTTTATGCTGATAATCCTGCATTCTGGAAGTATAGGATATCCCTCTCGAAGTTATTTTCCACTGGTCTTTGTGGAGTCCCTCCCATGTGTGCTACTCAGTCACCATATTGCTCCGTCTCTGAGATATAGTATATATATATATATATATATATATATATATATATATATATATATATATATATACAAAATATGTTTCTCTACAATTTTAAACATTTTTCTAAAGAAAAAAATTAAAATTTAAAGCTATTCTTCTAAACTTTCCCCCAAAGAATTCTATCCCCCTTGATTGACAGCACGTCAGAATGATAGTTCCACAAGCCTCAAGAAAGTTCTCTGATTTTGGGGAACACCCAGAAATATGCAGGGGAAGGTCAGCTCTTCAGTGTCCATGGTGTAAAGTTTGTCAACAAAATCCTCTATGGACAACCTTTCCAACTCTTGAAGAATGAGCTGGTGTATTGTCACGATAGATAGAAAAGATCCTTTGTGCAATATTCTAGGATGTTTTCTCACTAATGTCATGTTTCATTTTCTTTAAACTTATTCATAGTAATATTCTTAGGTTTTCTATGTCTTATGAGAATTTCACTCCAGACCTACCTGTTAGAATCCACAAAACCGCTGTCATATTCTGAATTCACCTTTATGCCTTGAATATCAACCTAGATGATTCCCTCAGAACTGTTTTCATTGTATCTTTCTCTTTGGATCATAGTGATACATCTAAGAATTATCAATAATTAAGTTTCATTACATAAAGCTGGCTTCATTAACTTCAGTTTTCTTTTAAAACAGTTGTGTAATATCAATTTTTGGAGCTCATTGATCTGTGTGAACAGCTTTCTGGCACCAATCAAGAAACCAAAATTATCACTTAAAATTTAAAATACCGAACCATGTGATATTCCCACTTCATAAGTTACCTCCTGAATAGTAACTCGACAGTCTTCTTCCACAAGTACTTCATGTCTGCCAGTTTCATCATTTGTAGCAGTTGACTTTTCCCCTCTTTGACCCATGTGTGAAGTTTCCACTACTTTCCTTATAGCACTTGATCCATTTTTTAACTGTCTTGTGTGCAGAAGACAGAATTTCTGTCGACCTAGTTTCTTTCTTTCTTTCTTTCTTTCTTTCTTTCTTTCTTTCTTTCTTTCTTTCTTTCTGTCTGTCTTTCTTTCTTTCATGACTTCCACACAAACATGTATTTTAAATCACCCTAATGAAACCAAGTTAAGTGTGTTACTGAGAAAATTTGGCCACAGCCATCCCCTGATAGCAGAGGCATGTTTAAACATGTTTTACTTGGAATAAACACATGAATGCAGAACTTACTTTCCTAATTCTTACATAAACTATAGCTCTTCTTGGCTAGGCTTAAATATGTATGAATGTGTGAATAACTGCAACTTTGACTTTATTAATAACATAACCAAATATTTATAAAAGGTTAAGGGTTCTAATTTGATTTGGTGAAGATGGTCATAAGCGTAATTTTCATAAACTGTCATTTACTCTGCAGATGAATATTTGTATTTACGTAGTAAGTTTTAAGGCTATATAGTACAGTTTTTCAATCTTAGCATAATTGATATTTGGGGTTATATATTTATTGTGATTTTAAAATAAGAATCCCTGGATTCTATCTACTAGTGCCAGCAGAACTTCCCTAGGTTTGGCAAATTGAGATAAACTTCAAGAATTTCAAGGTATCTCTGGGAGAATAAATTTCCTCTGCAATGTGAGATTGTTAATATCAATGTACATAACATTACCCTGGTTATTCTAAATATGACATTGCAGTAACATAGATTGATGAGTATTCATATAAATGAGAAGATTGATGATATATGTGAAAGCTGGGGAAAGATTTAGTTTTTTTATTGTTAAAAGATAATTTTATTGGGAGCTTTTACAACTCTTATTATAATCCATATATCAACTGTATCAGGCATATTTGTATATATGTTGCCATCGTTCTTTTCTAGACATTTACTTTCTATAGAGCCCTTGTTATCAGCTCCTCTTTTTTCCCTCCATTACCCCCTCACCCCAGATGTAGTTTTAACATGATCAATGTTACAACCAATTCTGCATTGTTTCTAAACTTTGCCATTAATGACGTCTTTTAGTTCCATGAACTGCAAACCAAAGTCTCACCAAGAACTATTTCTTTAAAATAATCTCTGGGATGATCAGTGGAAGACAAACAAATCCATCCCCATGAAAAAGTATTGTTCCCTCTCAAATTTTCCCTAGAGTTACTGTGCTTGGGCGTCCCCAGGGAGGTGGTGACAAGATGTGGAAACCACAGCTTCTGAGAAGAATCCCACACCTAACTGTTTTCCATAGCATCTGCTGAGAAGACAGGGCACTAAACTGAGTGTGTACTGGGGACCCCAACACACCAGCAACCTGCTGGCTACCACAAGGAACTTTTTGTCTGAGCTCACACTGTTTTCCCATCACTATGCCTGTCTCTTGCACAGTAATAGACTGCTGTGTCTTCATAATTCACAGAACTCAGCTTTAAATCATCTTGGCTCTTGGAGATATGTCTGGTGATGCTGACTCGGGACTGGAGAGTTGGAGCACCGTTTGTGCTCTCCCCACTGCATATCATACCAACCCACATCAGCCCCTTTCCTTGAGTCTGGTGGACCCAGTGCACATGATTGCTGGTTGAAGAGAATCCAGAGACCGTGCAGGTGAGGGACAGGGTCTGCGAGGGCTTCACCAGTCCTGGGCCTGGCTCCTGCAGCTGCTCCTGTGACAGAGTCCCTGGGCACAGGGAGAACCCACCGAACCATTTGTTCCGAGGTAGAATTCCAGACTTCACAGGGAACCCCTGAAGCATGCACCTCTAGGAGTTGCTGCCAGAAAAAGGAAAACCACCACATGTTTCATGTCCCTGTGTGTGAGGTCTCTGACGCCCAGGAACTGTTCTCCAGGATGAGGAGGAACCTGAGTTTAAGTTCACATGTGCAGTGTTCTCATGTGGCTGCCTAAGAGGGGGTTGCATGTAGTACATGCATTTGTATGTAGAGGTTAAATAAGGTGAAGGAAGGTCCCTGGCTTAGAGACTCACACTGCGGGGAGACTGATGCTGAGCGTACCATTGAGAGAAGACATTTCTGGCTCAGAGTTCTTCACTTCAACTAGTCCAGGGTTCTCTTTATCCACATCAGGACATATTCAGGCATCCGGATATAGTTATGGATCAAGGAAATCTCCTAGGAATAGGGTAAATGAACTTATACTCCAAGGTGTGGATAGATTTTTATATAGTGTCAAAAATAAAAGATACATTGGTGAACACACCTGCAGATAAATAATTTATGTTAGATATGTGGAGATAATAAATAGATATAAAGAGAGATCTCTCACTGCTGTTGAGTCCAGTCAGACTCAGCACAAATCTGTAGGACAGGGTTGAACTGCCCCTATGAGTTTTGGAGAATAATTTTTTATGGGAATAGAAAGCCTGATCTTTCTCTGCACAGCAGCTGGTGGTTTTCAGCTACTGACCTTAAAGAACACATCCTCACACGTACTCACTACACCACCATGGATCATGTTGAGTCGTGATCCATAAGGTCAACAGTTCAAAATCCTCACCCATACATCAGAGTCACACTGGGCTTTCTACTCCCCTAACAAGCTCCAGTCTCGGAATCTCACGAGGGCAATTCTACCCTGCCCTATAGGGGCCCTGTGAGTCAGCATCAGCTCAATGGCAGTGATTTTTTTCATAAAGAATGACAGATAATGGTAAATGGAGAAGTAGACCAATAAACATCAAAGAGTCACCAACTCCCCAGGGTTCCCTGAATGCTCACATTTTTAATCATTACAAATGTCCATTCACACGTGTTGAAAATATTAAATATTCCAAAGTATGAGTAAAGGAATTAAATGGTCCCCAAACATTGACCCATGATGAAACCGGAATCAAGGTGCTATTTGTCATGCACCTTGAAACATTCATTAACGTGGGCGAATAGTCTGCACCAAAACTATCTTTTGGAGTCAGGTGCACTTAAGAGTTATTGTGCCGGGCAATATCTCCATGTCAACATGAAGTAGATTTTTTTTTCTCCGCCGATGTGTCTGTCTCTCTGCCCTAAGTTTACCTCTCTGCCTAGAAAGTACTTCCTTTCCCCTGAAATGGAATTTCTTCAGAGTCTGTAGATCATGACTTGAAGGAGAACTTTGGGAAGCAGAAACCATCAGGACCGCAAACAAAGATAATACATGGTCCTCAGTTCACAACTATGTTCCTGAATAACAGGACTTCATACTTTGATCTCGGATTATTATCACCTGCCCTTCAGCCTGACATCCACCTGCCCCTATCATATTCAAGGTCAGTAGTTTGAACCCAGCAGCCACTACATGGAAGAAAGACTGAGATTTGTGTTCCCCTAAAGAGTTATAGTCCCTGAAGCTCACAGAAGCAGATCTGCCTGTCCTGTAGGGATGCTATTAGTCAGAATTGGCTTGATGACAGTGAGGCTTTGTTTCGTGTTGTTTATCACATAAGACATCAGCCTGCCACTTAATCCAAGGATTTGGTACTTGTGAGTCCTCATTTATCATGTGAGCTATTTCTTGATATCAATCTTTGTGTGTGTGTGTGTATATATATATATATATATATATTTCACCAGGTTTATTCCTCTGGGTAACTCAGATAAGTATGTGTATGGATGTGCATGTGTGTGTGTTATTGAGAACATTTTCAATTCAGCTAACCTAACAGTGACTTATAGAATATTTCACTGCATTGAAATATCAACAAACATAATTTATATCATTTTTTGTGTTTTGGTTTTCATTGTCTATTACTGTTGAAAATAATTTAGTGGAATGATATCCTATGTGAATATCTATATATCCCCAAAGTAATTGAAAGTGATTTAAATTAAACTAATTGTTCAACTAGAAGTAAATGCCATTATTTTGAAACCCAAATTTTAAAGAAACTCATATTTACCTCAAGTCTTCTTATTTTCCAATTACATAGTACTAAGTTTAATATTATTTCAAGTGGTCTCATTGATGTGCAGTTTATGCACTTGCTTGTTGGGAAAATGTTCATATTTCTAATCCACCAGGCTATTTTCCTTAGAAAAATCTACGATTCTGTTCCACTGAGGCAAGCTATTGTACTCTACCAGATGGTGTTGTGATGCGTGGAATAACAACTGCAGTATACCTACCAACAAGCGTGATATCAGTGGCTTATTCATAATTATCAAAATACCAACCGATTTCTCTGCAATATTATACTTTTTGAGATGTTATGATTAAAATAATTATGAAACTTATTTCCTATTTCATAAAGTGGTAAAATAGATGTTCACAATTTTAAAAATATATATTTCTTCCATGAAACAAGAAGAACAAAAGAAAGCCAGAATTGTATCCTGGACAGAATCCAGGTTACAACATTTAAGAATGTTTTGTGCTGTTGAAACTATAAATATATTAACCAAGAGCCCTACATTGCTTTAGGAGACACTCAGAGTGACAGTTCATGAAAGAGAGCTGCCCCATACGGTTTTCTAGTCTGTGATCCTGAGGGGAGCAGGCCATCAGATCTTTTTCCAACTGAGATACCAAGTGGCTTTGCATTGCCTAACTTTTGGTTAGTGTAGTAGTCATGGTAGACTAGAGAAACAATTCCATGGACACTCACATGTGTATAAGGGAGAGTGTTATATCAAAGTGTAATTGTACATTAAGGAAACATCCCTGCCCAGTCTAGATCAAGTTCATAAGCCCGATATTAGCCCATATGTCCAATACCAATCTATAAAGTTCTCTTCAGACTCATGAAACACATGCTATGATGCCAAATACAGGAAGAGCACAGGCCAGTGGGTGGGAAGTCTTGTAGATCTAATGGTGTTGTAAGCATCTCAGTGCTGTCAGGGGTCTCCATGTGGCTCCTCCAGTTTCCAGGGCACGGATCTATCAGTGCAGTGCTATATATCTTGTGAGTAGAGCATCTCTCAGGGAGTGAGCAGAGAGAGAATGCCTCCTGCCTCCAAGGAGGAAATACAGGAATTCCCAGAACCCTCAGGGGAAGGCCATGTCCACACAGAGGCTTTATTTGCTATATCCTAATTGGCAACCTAGACTCCACCCCTAAGTTCTTAATCATCAAATTGGCACCAGATTATGCAACTAGCACAGTTAGAAGTTGGGCACTTACCTATTCTGCCCCAAGGCTTTCTGTTCCAAATTCTTCTATGAGGGAATGCAAGGTGGGCAATGTACTAAGTTCCATGGATAACTTTGAGACTGAAGAAAGGAGCTCTGTTTCTTTCAACCTTTGTCCCAGTTTTAATTCTTTAGTAGAACACCTGCCCTCTGCCAACACTCATATAATACTAAATTAATTCATTACTTATTTACAAAATGCCTCTATATTCCCATGAACTCTCAGTCCACAGAGTTCTTCTGAACATATATGTATTTTTCTCCAGATGTCCTAGACCCTTCACTCTGGACGCACTCTATTTCTCATGTCTGAGATACAACCCATTGCCCATTATGCTGTAGAAGTTAATGATGTGCATGCCTACGTCCTTTTGATTCTAATTTCTGTCCTATCATCTCCTCAAGAAACCAAAGACAATCTGCTCTCAGCTCAACTTTTGGTAAGCACTCTTCAACGGCTAAGCATTACATATCCCAGATGATCAAGATTCACAGAAAACAACACATAAGACAGAAAGGAGAGTGGGAAGGAGGGGGGGGTAGTGATCTCTGCATTAAAATGGAAATCATACATTCTTAGAGAAATATTGGCCTTTTCTTTGAACATGGTTCTAGAATTATCCTAGTGCTTACATGATCATGCGCATCCACTACTGTTTGAATGTACTCGCCATATATAGTGAGAGATACTGATCTCTCAGATTTCAGCAGAAGAAATGGGATGTGGGGTATGCAGACTGGTGATAACATGGTAGGTATGAAACATGCTGAAGCAGAAGCAAGAGGAAGCACCCTATCTATGTATTTGTTCACACCTTCATTACACCCAACTATTGGTGTGTCTTTATCGTGTGGCCTGTTTTGTATTCTCCTGATGCAAATACTTGCTCACAGCTATATATTATTGAGTCCTGAGAGGTCTTGTGACAGCAAGCTTGTCCAGGCAAATAATAAATTGCTTTACTTCTCAAGCAAGTGGGTCATTTAGTGGTGTTCCCATACTCCTCCTTTTCTCCCCATCCCACAGTCTTCCTCTGGGAACTCTTGCAGTGAAATCCTGTCCTGGAGTGTCTAACCTCTGAATATGGAGATGCTCTAGAATCTAGAGTCTAGATTCTGTGGAGCTCTAGTACTTGACGTCAGCCCATCTATGTAAAAATATGAAAGAAAATGTTTTGAAACTGACTGTGGTAGCAATTGTACAATACTGTTTCATGTGATTGAAGGAATGTTATGATATATGTAAGAGCTTACAATAAAATATTTTTTAAAGAGAGAAAAAAAGAGATAGGATGAGAATGACCATGTTAACCTGTTCGTCAAGAAAAAAAAGGATCGTACTGATGACAATAAAGGATCAGAGTCAGGTTTAATATTTGTACTGTCAACAGAAAATGCTAATTCCTTATTTCAAGCCTTCAGTGAGGAGAGAATTCAGAGAAAAAGAAAAACTATCCTTGGGGACGCTGAGAGCTAAGAGAGGAATTCCAACAGGAAATTCTCCCTGTCATACATCTGGGCTTGTCTAGGGCTGGGTGTCTGTGCTTTGAGGGTCCTGCGCGCCCCCTGCTGCCCACTGTCTTCCCTGCAGGGGAGGTTTTTGTCTGGGCTCACACTGACTCCCCCTCACTGTACTCCCTGCACAGCAGTCATGGAGCTCAGCTGCAGGGAGAACTGATTCTTTGATGTGTCTCTGGTGATGGAGAGTTAGTTTTGGAAAGACGGGTTATAATATGTATCACTATCATACCATATGTTTCCCATCCACTGCAGCTCCTTCCCCGAGGTCTGGTGGATCCAGTTCCAGTGTAACCACTGCTTGTGATGGAGAAACCAGAAACAGTGCAGGTGAGGGACAGCTTCTGGGAGGCTTCACCAGTCCTGGACCCGACTCCTGAAGCTGCACTGGCAAACAAACACAAATGTTCCCTGTCGGTCACTTGCGGTCAAAAACATCCCCATAGACCCAGGTCAGATATCTGAATCTCCCGCCTTGGGGAACTGTCACCAGGTACTGGAGAACACACAGCAATAGCATCTTTAGACCGCAGCCGGGCTTTCCCAAGAGACCTACACCCATGTCTGAAGAGAACTGATAGCCTTCCCAGGTCAGTGGTGAATTTGACCTCAGTGCCTGAAGGATAACTTGCATGTGAGGGAGCCCTGTCCTTATAAGCAGAAAGTAATGGAGATCAGACTCCCCTCTTCCTTATGAGCCCATTGTAGGGTAACTGCTTGTTTTAACTCATGTGCATGTTAATCTATAATGAAAGGTTTTTCTCAAGAAGTGAGTGGAAAGGTCAAAGAATGCCCAGAATTTCTGAGTCCAGTGTTCTTTCCTTCCAGCCCCTCGTTGCCCCTGCCCTGCCTTGGGTTTCTATATGATGTTTGTTGAAAGCATCTTCAGTCTTAATACTCTCTAAGACCCATTTTTTCCTGTACACCCTGACACCTCTTAATTAACCTCCTCATAGTCCTTAGTAGTTTTCCTTGTGTGAGAGCAACATCTTTTAGAAACACGAATACCAAATTTGTTCCAAGGATTGATAATGTCCCAAGGGTCCAACTCTTCAATGAAGCCATTCAGCTCCAATTCCCACCCACTCCACCCTTGAGGAGATCCCCTCAGATTTCTGGGTTCTGAGAATCACTGCAGCATCCAACAGAAATTCATGAAAGTTTGAGGGTTCTGTTCAGTCAAAATTCTGAAGTTCAGAAAAGGGTAAACCAGATGCTGTGTCTGAAGAACAGTCTCCACTCCTAGCTTTGCATTTTATTTATGCACACATGATCTGAAGCCCCTGACAGAATGTTTCCAGTAGGCATTGTTCTGCTACTAATCTTATTTAGCCAGGATATTTCTGACCTTGGGCCATAGTCTTTACCAATCCCACCACTCTTATAAGCAATATCCACACTACATCCCAGAGTCTGATGAATGAGGTCAACCTCAATGTAAGTAAAGAGATTCAAGTGCCATAGGGTCTCAGGGAAGAACGTGCCACCAAGAAAAGTTGGTCTTCAGACAAGTTACTATTTTAACTCTGTAGTCTCTAAAAAAGTAAGATTCTGAACAGACACCCCCCCACACACACACACACCTTTGTTTGCTGGAATATCCAAAATGATGCACAATAAGTTGAGTCCTGATTTCAAGTATAAAGATTCAGTAGAGCAGTAGATGGAAAATAATCATTTCTGAAAATAATCAGAGTAAGAAGAAAAGCCAAGTGCAGTGATTTAGATCTTCCACAAAAAGATATTTTCTTGAGACCCAGTAGGCACTTTCCACTAAAATTAGGTTCATCCATACAACTGATCCTCAAAATTTAGAGAATGAGCTCAGACACTCTTGTAAATATCCCTTGCCCAGGGGGTTCTGGTTCAATCGAAGTGTGAGCATCTCCAACCAAGGACAGCCTCTCCATTTGTGCTCTGCGCACAGCCCCATCACAAATGCTCATGGATCTCACCTTACATTTATTCCCTAAACTCAAGGATTGTCTAATTTTTGAAAACTGTTCATATTTCTGACTCTTGAAGCTGTGACACTATCTCTAACCATGCAGTTTTAAAATGGAAAACCCTTCAGATTCTTTCTAGATAATATTGCAGGTTCGAATAAATGACAGCCACGGTAATGTCGTCATAATTTAGAAGAGTCTTTGTTCACTTATAACTGGACTGCTAGATTATAAAAGTGAATCCTTGGTTGAAGTCCTAAGTCCACGTTTCAGTCCATCTTTTAAAGGAAAAAACTCAGTTATCATTGTCTAAGACTTAAGCTAGCATGAATAGAAGCAGAAAGCAAAATTGATGTTACTATTCTTTAGGGTTAGGGAGCCTTACAGGGTACAGCATTGATTATAACATTCTGGTAACTTCAAGAAGACCAAGTATGCATTACATGATACGTTCCTAATCAGAAAGAAACAATACCAAAATTGAGTATAACATCCTGGTTACCATAACAAGATGAACTACACCGTTCAGATGATCACATCACAGGGAACAATATTGAATCAGAACAAATGATATATTGAAGAATAGTCCAAAGTAATTGTAGTGTCCAGAACCTAGGAACACATGGAAGTACATGCTAAAATTAATCACCAGCAGAGGATTTCCCATAAGGGGAAGGAGAACAAGAAGATCCATTAGCAGTCAACTTTCTGAGATGGGAGGGAGGAATGGGCAAGTTACTTAGCAGCTTACAAAAATGGAATTTTTTTGTTATCTGCCTCAATAACAAAGTTTAAAATATTTTCCCCAGACTAAGGTTTGACACCACTCATTTACTGAATTAGAATCTCGTTATATCTCCAAATTAATATACATATTTCAATAGGGAAATCCAAGCACTCAGTATTGGTCACCTGGACTTCTTCGGGCCAGAATTTGCTGAAGGGAATAAGCAAATGCTTTGAAACGAATACACATGAATTTCGCTAAAATCCAGGGGTTCAAGCACAGGACACTCTAGCATTTTTTGTTTGGAGATCATTGAGTCAGTTCCCTTTTCATATGCACACTGGCAGAGCATCACTTGATCCTGTTCATTTTACTGAACTCCCATCTCACTATCTGCTCTTGGTGGTTTCCTAACTGATTTAAGCTTGAGACCGTGATGTAGCTGCGCAAGAGTTCAAGGAGTTCAAGTAACATCCGTCTCTGAATTTGACTGCCATGATTGTCTCAAGATAATTTCATAGCAGTGGTTAGTAGGGGTCTCCTTAAGTGGCAACTTTTATGACATTATCCATCTGCACATCACTTTCCTAACAGGTTTTTTACACATGTTCTCAATGAGCTCCTGAGTGCTCCCTGCACTCCAAAGAAGCAACGCATTGAGCTCTTCTAGACTCGGATTTCTGTGTTTGTTTTGCGGTCCCCCATCTCCTGGTTTAGGTTTGGTCAATCACATAGTCAAGGTACACTGTATCTCTCAAAATTCTGAAAGGTGGAAATGATACAAAATATGCCCAAGGAAAATGCAATAATATTTTCCCTGGTTGTCTATTGTTGTACATTAAATAAATATACAACTCTGCAGCTTAAAATTACAAGAGCCTTTTGCTTTTTATTCATTGCTTGAGTTCCCTTTTTACTCTCCTGATGCACATAAATGTCTGATTTTAGAAGGTCACCCTCATCTACGCTGTCTTCTTTGTGTGTGCTTCCTTTGCTCTGCTTGACGGTGTATGAACGTCCTGCAATGGGGCCACTTAAGTGTGTCCCTGCTTCCTTATAGATGGTCTCTATAGCTCTGGGATTGACATTAGGTCTTTGGTCATCTTGTGTTCGACCTATTTGTACATGAGCTGAGGTTTCAGTTGTCTTTTATGCTTCTGAGGGTGACGATCCAATTGTGCCGGTCCCATTGTTTAAGAGAATGTCACACTCTCTCTTATAAAATCCCTTTGGCCTTTGGTGAAGATCAGTTGTCTATTGTGTGGATGGATTATTTGTTATTTTTCTATTCTGTTCCATTGGTCGACATACCTTTCATTGTACGAGTATCAGGCTGTTTTGACTGCTGTGGCTGTGGAATAGTTTTCAGGTTAGTCTGTGTGAGGGCCCCTACCTTGATCTCAATCTTTTGGGGTCCCTTGATTATCCTAGGATTCTCCATATAAAATGAGCAACGATTTTCCCCATTTCTTTAATGGATTAATTTGTCATTTGGATCACAATTACATTGTATTTAGAGACAGTATTGTGTCGTTTTGACATTTTCTTGGTATTGAGCATCCTTTTCCATGAACACGGCATATTGAGAATGTGAATGTGAACAGACTTGCGTTGGGAAGCATAAACATTCCTGAATCATGTCATCTTGCTGAACAAGACGCACAGAAAATAAAGACAGAAAGAGACTTCAGACCAGTGCTGAGTCTGACCTGCACAATTCCCACTGAAGAAAGGAGGCACATTCTGCTTTAATGTGGTTCGTTCCCTACCTAGTCAGCTGCATAACTCTAGCCTGGAACTCAATGTCACAATCGAGGAATTCTATGGAAGCCTCTGCTCTCTGTCCTTTTAGCAGCACATCCCCGTCTTTCTCTTCAGGCACCATTTGGAGAGTTTGAATAACCAGTCTTTCTGATCCAATTCAATATCTAACCTTTGGCAGCACCCAATCGCTCCACTTCTCTAAATCTCATTAGATTTGGAGCTCTGAGTTTCCTTGACTATCTTCTGGACCCTGATTCTGAGAACCACGTGGCTAATTTTCCTCCACACCAAGCAGACTGATTTTTGTACAGAGCGTTTACTTGTTGTAATACAATTATTGTAACGTAGAACATTTCAGGGATAGGCACTGCACGGCATTAAAATAGAGAGATTCTCTAAGGGAAATGAAGAGATGGAGAAGAACACCAATAAATACCACAACAGGAAAGTAGTCCTGCTCTGTGGGTCTTGATCGCCACCTGGGGACCTGTTTTCTCCCTGCAGGGGAGGCTTGTATCCTGAATCTGAATTTTCCTCACTGTGATGGTAGTACAGTAATGCAAAGGCATGTCCTGGAAATTCAGGCTGTTCGTGCGCAGGTGTAACATGTTCTAGGAATTGACGTTGGAGATAGTGAATTGGCTCTTCACAGAGTCTTTGTGTTATGTACCACCACTACCCCAGGTACTGAATATTGAGACCGACTGTAGGTCCTCCCCAGAGTCTGGTGGACCTAGATCATGATTTAGCTACTTTAGGGAAAACTAGAAGCAGTGCAGGAGAGTATCAGAGGCCCCTCAGACTTCCCCAAGGCGCCTCCATACTCCACTAGCTGCACTTCACTCTCTGAGCAGGAAAACCATCAGACATATTCACCATGTCTCTCACTCACACCCAAGCACACAAACTGGTTCTTGACAAAATCACCTCTTAAAATAGCAACAAGGACAAACCCCTTTCAGCACAGACTCCATGCTGTCTGTGTTGTGCTCAGTCCTTATCACTGAGTGGGGACTCCTGAGAATCCAGGAGCACTTCCAGAGCTGCAGGGTTGGAGCTGCATTGGCTTTCATCAGCAGAGGGAGGGATGGATTTGCATTACCTCCTAATCCATAACAATAAATGAAGTTGCATGACTTCTGAGATCTGAGGACTCGGTTCCTAGAACACATCTGAGTGTTTTAGGTGTGAAGGGCACAATGATAATAACAATATCATGAATTATGTGACTTTCTATAGTAAATTGTCATCACACATTAATCCATTTTATTTTTCTATTTACACACAAAATGTGTGTGTAAATTTATATCTCTGGTTGATAGGAATAATACTATAAACAGAAATGTAAAAGTGCATTTTTATATCTTTGAGGAACTCACAGTGTGTTCTTTCTTAATATCCTTTTAAATTTGGGAACAAAAATATTTGGGAAGGGGCATAATCAGGGTTTTAGGGTAGATGAACAAAAGTTTCCAAATTAAATTCCCAGGACCTCCCTTGCTATCCTTGAAAAATAGGTAGATACAAAATCATGAAGGATTTAAAAAATAGTAAATAAATACTTGGCCCAACTTCGTTTTCTCACAGTGCAGTTTTATATCTTCTTACAACTTTTTCATAGAGCCCTGGTCATCACCCTGAAACCTGTTTGAATTTCTACACGATTACTCCATACAATAGGTATCCCGACAGAAAGTTGACCAAATTATTGGGCAATTAAAATATCTTCTTCCCACTAAAGCATTGTGTCCTGAATGAAGGCAAGATTGGAATTCACAGTCATGTGGTGGTGGTTGTTGTGGATAGGTGCTACTGAGTCAGTTCTGACCCACAGTGACCCTATTCACAGCAACAGAACACTGTCTGACACTGCACTGTCCATATGCAAGTTCCTTTGTTTTGGGGACAGATAATTAAGGACAAATTGGGGAGAACTTTCTTCATAAGCTATAAGAGGAAAAACCAGCACTTTAAAATGCATGGTCTAGGAGAAATGACAGGAAAAGTACCAAAAATATAACGAAGCATTTCAAAATATGCTTATTTGTCTTTTTTAATTGACAGAAGCTCAGGCTTTGCTTCTGATCCTTTGCAAGGCAACATCGGAATGGTGTAGGATCATTAGATGGATGCCTCCTCTTCATTTCAGAGAAGGCTGAGTTGGGACAAGCAACTGCAGGGCGTATCTCCCAAAGGAAGCACAGAACTGCATGCTGAGATGTTCATGGTAAAATGTGACTCAGCATGCTCAGTGCAGAGTATAGGGGAGATGCCACATTGTGAAAAAAAAAGTGGCCTGAAAAATTCTTAAGGATGAGATATGAAAAGAGTGACCCAAGAGGGAAAAAAAGCACATTATGGTGTGGCAAGAGGCAGGGGGCAGGGCTGTGTCAGGTTGCTGTGAATCAGAACTAGATTCCGCAAAGTACAGGAATGAGCACTTCATTGTTTTCTGTGTCCTTCACCTTAGGACCTGCAATCAGGGAACGTGTTACTGTTAGGATTCTTCCAGTGCCTCTCATGTTGAAAGTCAACGTGGTAAGGCTGTGAGGAGGAATAAATGTAGGGAGAAGGGAACATGAATATCCAGGGGTGAGGAGGAATCCGTTGTTCTTGGAGTAGAGCAGAGAGGCAGCAGGTTTGTGAATGGTGAGGCGGGGACACGAGTGGAGTGCTAGAAACTGTGATAGGGGAGGGAAGTCAGTCTTGGAGAGGTATGTTATCACAACGCTGCTTGGGGAAACTGCAGTCTGGTTCATGACTCCTGGGGACCAAGTGGTCCTATGACCAAAAAGATGCACTTCACCCAAGCCAAGCATTTTTAATGACCTCCTATGCATGCTAAAGTTGCACATGGAAAATGGAAGACCAGAATGGAATTGACACATTTGAATTTTGATGTTGGTTAAAATATTTAAAGTGCCATGTCCTAAAAAAGAATCCATAAACTCATCTTCAAATAAGTACAGCCAGAATTCTTTTCAGAGGAAAGCATGGTGAGGCTTTTGGACATGTTATCTGACAGACTTGTCTCTGCAGCAGGCCCTCATGCTTTGTAAAGTGGAGAGGCAGCGAAAGGAGGAAGACCCTTGAGAAGATGATGGACACAGTGGCTCCAACAACAAGAACAATTTTGAGGATGGCACAGGCTCAGGCAGTGTTTCATTCTCTACACAGGGTGGAGACGAGTCCGAACTGATGGACAACTTCTAACAACAGCAGCAATATTGCCGTGGGTTTGTGGGTGAAGGTTCTGATCGATTTCTGTGCCCAGGAAGAGTGCCTATCATATGAGAACTCTCTGTAAAAGGTCCTGATGACCTTGGGATGCCCAAATTTCTGTGTTCTTCAAGAAGCTGTCTTTTGGTGAATGGGGGACACGTGTCAATGAACAACCAGGACAGACAGCAAGGGCTCTTGCTGCTCTCATACCTTCCCCTGCAAACTCATCCTGTCCTGAGCCAGAAGAGGAACTTGTGGACACTGGGTCAGCCCATGGTACAGAGGGCACACACCTCAACCTAAGGAGCAGCTTTGACTGAGGACAGTTCTCTCTAGAAGAAGGCACAAACCCAGCTGTAGGAGCTGGATGCTGCAGCCTGTGAGAAACCTCTGGGTTGCAGGTGGAGGCAACAGCAACATCTGCCAACACCTGGTAAGTTACTGGGAAGATAATAGAGAGAGAAATTTATTCAAAAGGATCTAGAATAACAGATTCCAGAACTTTCTTTTCCTGGTTCATTCAAACTTAATGGTGAAATGTGTAACCCAATACAATAAAGCACATTTTAAAACTGCAATTATTTACTTTTGAAAAGTGTACATTTTCCCTCGAGATTTTATGTATCAACATATTGAATGGATATCATCTTAGTTCATATCAGTTCTTCATAGATTCCTATCAACTGGGCAATCATGTAATCAGGATCATTAACTCTGCTTCACTGGCTACTTGAAATGTTGACTTGGAAGGCTTGCAAAAGAGGTTCTGGAAGATTATAATGTCACCGAATCCATGGGAAAGTGCCCTTGGAATGACACTGCCTGGAGTGACTCGAGTTATTTGAAGAGAACTTTATAAAGTTGCCTCGAAGGAACCAAACTGTTTATTGGGAAGATGGAGGGATGAGGTCAAATTTACATCAAAGATTGCTGGTGGTGCAACGGGTCAAACATGCGCGTGGTAACTATATGTGTTTGTGGTTCAAATCTGTCAGCTGCTCCTAAAGAGAACAGTGTATCATTTTGCTTCTTTTGGAAACACCCTTTCAGAGAAGCAGGGAAGCACTGCTCTCCCATCCACTGGTGTGAGACAGAAATAACTTCATGGCAGCGGATCAGTGGGAGGGAATGGACTTCGGACCAGTTTCTGCATGTTTAATACAATGGCAGAGATGTAAACTCATTAATTTATTTTTAATTTTACCAGTAAAGATAATAGAAAGACATACCTATATAATCTCCCCCAAACCATTACCTCCCAGCCTTTCCTGATTTTCCCTTGCATTATAATGGCACATATTAATCATCAAACACCAATATTGATACACTGTTATGAATTAAAATCTATGATTTGTTTGGATTTCCTTAAATCTTACATACGGTACTATCCCTGCCATAGGATTCCATACAAGACATCATATTACATTTAGTCATCATGCCCCTTTAGCTTGCTCTCTATTGTGACAAATTCTGAGGAATTCCTTTCTATTTTTAAAATTGTCTTGACAGCTCTGACGGTGTTTGTCAGGTTTTATTTTGGTTTTTTTTTGTTTGTTGTTGTTGTTGATTTGTTTTGGAGAATAGCCTGATTGGAAACTGTCTATGTTATTGTGACAGTATATACACCGTCACAAACTTATCAGTGTTAATTTGACCTTGATCACCTGACTGAGGAAGGGTTTGTCAGAGTTCTGCATTATGAGAATGCTCAATGATGCCCCAACTAAGAAGTACACTATTGAAGAAGCCAGGTTTTATTTTATTATACATAATAATAATAATATGATAGACATCACATAATTCGATAGTTAAAACATTCAGCAGAGTTGTACAATTGCTATGATGGTTTCCAAACTCTTTTCGTGCATGGCCTCTTTGACATTGTCTCCCCTTTTCCCCCCTCCACTATTGTATCCCCTCCTCCTGAAACCCTATTCTCCTTGCTGTCTCTATGGGTTCATCAATCATAGGATGCATATAACAAAAAATGGAAAAACATATAACACAAATTCAAGAAGGTGACCTCCAATGACATAACACCTCTGAGATACATTCTAATATGGACAAGCACAAACCAAAGCAAATACCACAAACCAAAAATAAAGAAAATGTAGGACACCAGATAAGGGTCGGCCTCATCAGTAGAGCAGGTGGAATCTACTGACAATGTTGTAACTGTTCAAGCCAGATTGACGTTTTTGATCCTTTATACTCATCTCTCCAAAGCTCTCTGTTAGATAACCACTTTTCTCCATGCATCAATTGTAGATGGAGGGACTTCTCCAGAGACTTATTTCCTATGAAGTTCGACACATGAAACTTGGGCTACCACTCTCAACCATCACAATTTAGTCTTTGATACTAGATCCTCCTTCAACTTCAGATTAAATGGTTTACCATCCTTCAGTGATGATGGTGTGCTTCCTCCATGTAGGCTTAGTTGACATCTCACTTAGAGGGCCGCTTGTTTGAAAACAATCCTTTAAGACCCCATATGTGAAGAAATCAGATTAGAAAGTTTTGGTTTTGTTTGTTAGCTTGTTTGAAATAGAAGTTATGAAGGCAGGATGGGGGCAGAGGGCTATGGGTCACTGTTTGATCATAGAGGGAAAAAGAAGAGCAGAGCAGTGGGAAAACATAAGAACAGCAAGCAGAGCACAGAGCTGGTGTGATTTTTCTCCTAACACCAGCTCCACGCACCTGGGTATGAGCTCTGACACTTGGGCTCTGGTCACAACCTTCAGCCTGAGCCTTCGTCAGACTGCAGGGTAGGCTTGTGTCTGGGCTCACACTGACTTCCCCTCCCCGTGTTTCCTGCACAATAATGCACAGCTGTGTCCTCAGCAGTTAGTGAATTCACTTGCAGGGAGAATTGGTTCCTGGCTGTGTCCCTAGAGATGGAGTTGCTACTCTTGAAGGAAGAGCTGTAGTAAGTGTTACCACTAGCACAAATCTCCCCAGTCCACTGCAGCCCCTTCCCTGTGCACTGGCGGGTCCACTCCCAGCAGTAACCTCTGGTGGTGATGGAGAATCACAGACTGTGCAGGTGAGTGACAGGGTCTGTGAGGGCTTCACCAGTCCGGCCCCTGACTCCTGCAGCTGCACCTGGGACAGAACACCTGGGAACAAAGAAAACCACAGTGAGTTCCAGACAGACCTACCGTGCCTTGTTCTGATCTCTAAAATCAGGGACGATCTCACCTGGGGCTGCAGCCACCGGGAAGAGAAGGAGACACAGCCACACCATGTTCTCCTCTTGGAGGATCTTGCGTTGCTCACAAACTCCAGTCCTCACTGAAAGCAGCACTGACCTGCCCAAGCTTAAAACCCTCCTCTCTCCATGGCCGAAAGAGTTTTTTGCAGGTGGGGGTTCGGAAGTGATACAAGAACATTGTGTAGAGAGGACTCTGTACATCAGCTGCCTTTGAATACAGTTGTTCCTGTGTTTCCCTGGTCCTGACAGAGAGGAAATTGAAGTGGACCACATGTAAGGAGAGGTGGAAATCCAGAGGAAATGATTACCTCCCAGCGCTTCCATTGCTTCTCCTCAAGTGACGCTGGGGGTTGTCTAGAAGATGCAAATACTCAGTTGGGAACCACTACGGATTGTAGCGCATAGCCAATGACAATGTGAATGTCACACATGAGGAAGGAAGCCTTGCCCGGGAGAAATGGCCACTCTCTACTCAGATGCTCCTGCACTCCTGGGTTTGAGAAAAGTTTCCCCAGTGCGAGAGATAGCTCTGTGTATCTCTGTGACCTAAGGACAACGTTCTTTCCTTGTATACAGAAGAGACTAACTTCCTAAACTCTTATGGATAGGACAATATCTTACTGTTGAACATATCTAGGTTCTACTATCCATTGTAATAGCTGCACAATTCATGGACAAGTTGTAATGCGGCAGGGACAACTCATTGCTCCAGAGACAACAGGCCTCAAAGGAAGCCCCTGACATTGCTAGCACACCCTCCACTAATATAACCTCACCTGCCTTTTTTAGCTGCTGTCCTCCACTGGCCTGCCAATCCCAACAGCCTCCTGTGAGTGACCCATTTCCTGTGAAAGTCCTCAACACCCCAGGTGTGAAGGCTCATTTTCTGGATACATACTCACTGCGACACATGTGGGTACAATAAAGTTCTTCCTTTTTGATATGACCCGTGGCAACTCCTTCAGAGCAACTCCAGTAAGAGTAGTGCCAGTGGAAACGTCACTGAGTTCTTTATGAGGACATGTAAAGTTCAGTCAAGTTGCTAATATATGCCAGAAGCGCATACCACTGTGTTATAAATATCAAACGGAAGGCATTCCGCTCAAGCACCTTGCGGCACCCAACTCCAGCAAGCCTCATCCAGGAGGCACTCGGCACCAGTTTCCAGGGTGAGTGAGCCCAAAGTTCTAAAGGAACCCCCAGAGACACTTGAGTCCATTAAGCAAGCCTCCTGCCCAAGAACAGTTATGTTAATTTACTCTGTGGATTGGGAAGTGCATCATGGTTCCACGCTCAGTCTCTGATGGAGTAGCTGTCATCTGGATCGGGGAGTCCACTGTGCAGGGATCATAGGACTGGAGAATTTCATCCATCCGTGACTCCTGTGGGCAATGCCATCCTTCCTCCTGCTTTTCGTGTGGTTCATTTTATAGAAAGTGGGATCCTCTCTAGGGAATCCTATTGTGAATTACTCAGGTGAACCCCATCAATATTGCCCCCAAACCTTCCGAATAGACCCAAGCAGGGAAAGGTCATTTGTGGGAGTTAGAAACGTTGTCTGGAAGAGCCGCATTGAAGATTTTACTTGCCCTGAAAATGTAAAGAATTTCAAACATATTTTCCTAATGACAGCATCCAGGAACCCAGCTTTCTGTGTTACAAAGTGTGGAAAATGTATTCTGAAATTAATATATTTCCAAAGTAGGATAATTTTGATCCCGTCCTTCCAAATAAATGAATTATTAGTAAACACCAACTGCAATAAGAAATATGTTTTAAATAAAGTAACTTATTAAGAACAATTACATTGGGGACTGGATGATGTATTTTCTTGCACTGAGTAAGGTGGTGTGGCTGGCACCTGAGCATGGAGAATTGTATGAAGTATGGCAGGGAGTCAAATCGGGGTCAGAGGGAACTGTGGTCTAAGCTGTGAAGTGGGAACTTAATCCTGAGCACAGCCGCTTCCAGACCCATACCGAGCAAGCCATGATAGCCACTTTAAACCATCTGCTCTGAAATTATAAAACAGTGATGACTGCTCAAGAAAGAATCCAAAGAAGTCTTCTAGAACCCAACTTACTTCAGTTACCAGGTAAACAAGTAAAAATCAAGCTTTCTGAAGCTTTTAATCATTGACTGAAAGTTCCAGAAGACAAACTACAGGTTATTAGTGAAGTGACCAAAGTGTCTCATAAAGCCAGTTTGCTCACTGATGATAACAAAGACAACTGAGAACTTAGACCTGGCTTGACAGTGGCTCACAGTATCAATAAAATTCCTTTTGTCACACTTGCTATTTATGTATATTTTATTTCTTTGGGGAAAGTCTTGACCCTTGATCACTCAGATACAGGAAAACAGGGAAACTTTTTACCCACCGTCTTTTAGAACTCCATCAGGAACAAGACCTAGACAATTACCCTTGGAGAGACAATTGCTCTTGTCCCACTGAAGATGAATATAAAGCCATGGTCCCACAAAAGAGCAGTGGGCCCTTTAACGGGAGGACTCTTGCAATTGTTCTCTGATTACAAAGAAGACGTAAAGCCTCTATGTAATATGCGTGGGCTCTTTTTCCAAATTAGGGATGATTATGCTAATGCACACTCCCAAAACTATAGTGAAAACAAAAGCTTTTTGAAGATCTAACTGAAAGAAAACTCTCCTACAATTCATGCTATTTAGTCAAGGTCTGGAAGCACCCAGGTACAGAACATTTTGCACCAGAGAATCAAAAACATAGATGTTAAAAATACTGAACCTCCCTGCCCTACTTCAAACAATTCTCCACGCTCAGGTGCCAGCCACACCACCTTACTCAGTGCAAGAAAATGTAGGTTCTTTTGAATAGATTCAGAATACTCTGAAAGAAGGGACTAGGAAAAGATAGTGGAACACACCCTGGCCCAGCAAGCCTTGAGGACAATATCCCCACTCACAACAACCAGTCCACAGAGAGGACCCTATGGCAGGACCCACTATGTGATATAGCATCCCTTACTGACACATAGCTCTACAGGAGACAACACTGGAGGCACAGTGTTAGAATTCGGCCCTATCTGACTCCACCACACCGAGGCAAAACACTAAGGGTATGCAACAGACCAGCGAGGGGGCCAGAGAAACAAAGTCTGTAGGGAATACCAAAAATAGACTTTGGTGCTAGGGCATAGCACCCTATCAGACTTGACCAGAAAACACTCCTAAAGGGCAACAAACAGTCCTTGAACATAGATAGGCTTTTTTTTTGTGGTAATTGTTTTTATTGTTGTTGTTTTGTTTTCTTTTGTTGCTTTGTTTTCCTCTGTCTTGTTTTTGTGGCTGTTATTATCTCCACAGGTCTGTCTAAATAAGATAGGCTAGATGAACAATCTGGAGAAGAAAACAACAGGACTGTCAATTCTGGGAGGACTTGGGAGAGGGGGAGGGGGTAAAAAGGAAATGGTGTTAACAAACCCAGGAACAAGGGAAAAACAAGGGATCCAAGTCGGTGGTGAGGAAGGTGTAGGAGGCCTGGTAGAGTGTGATCAAGGGTAATATAACCGAGAGGAATTACTGAAACCCAAATGAAGGCTAAGCATGATAGTAGGACACAAGAAATGAAAAAAGGAAATAGATGAAAGAACTAGGAAGCAAATGGGCAGTTATAGAGTTCATGTACATATGTAAATATATTTATGAGAATGGGGAAACAGATCTATGTGCATATATTTATAGGTTAAAATTAAGGTAGCAGATGGGCATTGGACCTCCACTCAAGTATTCCCTCAATGCAAGAATATTTTGTTCTATACTACTGGCATTTCATGATGTTCACCTTCCTGACTTGATCGCTGAAGATAAGCAGGTGCATAGGGAAATGTGATGAAGAAAGCTGATGGATCCCTGTTATCAAAAGATACAGCATCTGGAGTCTTTAAAGCTTGAAGGTAAACAAGTGGCCATCTAGCTCAGAAGCAACAGAGGCCACATGGAAGAAGCACAACAGCCTGTGTGATCACAATGTGTCAAAGGGATCAGGTACCAGACATCAAAGAACAACAAATCCTATTATTCTTATTAAAAATCCTATTCAGATTGGGGACCCAAGACCCATCTGTAGGCAACTGGACATCCCCTTACAGAAGGATTCGGGGAGGACACAATCAGTCAGGGTGCAATGTAGCAATGATAAAACATACGACTTTCCTCCAGTTACTAAATGCTTCCTCTCCCCGCCCCATGCACTGTCATGATCCCAATTCTGCCTTACAATTCTGGCTTGATGAGAGGATGTACACTGGTACAGATAGGAACTGGAAACACAGGGAATCCAGGACAGATGATCCCTTCAGGACCAGTGCTGAGAGTGGCGATACCTGGAGTTTGGGGGGAGGGCGGAGTGGAAAGTGGGGAACTGATTACAAGGATCTATATATAATCACCTCCCATGGGGATGGACAACAGAAAAGTGGGTGAAAGGAGACATTGGACAATGTAAGATATGACAAAATAATAATAATTTACAAATTATCAAGGGTTCATGATAGTGGGGAGGGAGAGGGAAAATGAGGAGCTGATAACAAGGGCTCAAGCAGAAACCAACCGTTTTAAGAATGATGATGGCAACAAATGTACCAATACGCTTGACACAATGGATGTATGTATGGATTGTGATAAGAGTTGTATGAACCCCCAATAAAATGATTTAAAAAAAGAAGAAGTACAAAACCAAGGTCTGAACTTCGCTGGAGTATATGTCTTGAATGGCATTTAATCTCTATAAAAGTTAGCCTGGAACATTTAAAATAATTTAAAGACTTTTTGTATTAAGGTGAATAAGTTCTCCCGGGAGCACAGATTTAAGATAATACTTGTTTTATTGCAGAGCATTCCATTATGATGTAGAGAGTAAACAAAATAAATTTCCTTCTCTTCCCTTTATGGTGGTTAGGGTAGCAGGAAAGTAGCCACAATTCAAATGCATCCAAACCTGACTCTAAGCATGTTGGGATGCTTTCTTGATGTACACTTACCCTTGATATTAAACTCTTGTCTTTCTCACCAAGAGCAGCTGGTGGGCTTGAACTGCCAACTTTTTGGGTGGAAGCCAAGTGTTTTACCCACTGTGCCATTGGGGAGTCTTTTTAAACTCTGTCTTATATACAGATGTTTAAGCACTCAGCTCACAGCATAAAAGGTGGCAATTCAGAAACTGCCAGTGACTCTAGCGAATAAATGTTTGGGTGAGATCCTTCTTTAATAGTTACAGATAAAAAGATAGGCTGGATGAACTGTCTGAAGGAAAAATAACGGGACCGACAGTTCCGGGGGGACTTGGGAGAAGCGGAGGTGGGGGGTAAGGAAGTGGTGTTAACAAACCCAGGGACAAGGGAAAAACATGAGATCCAAATTGGTGGTGAGGGGGGAGTGACAGGCCTGGAAGGGAATGATCAAGGGTAAGGTAACATAAAGAAGAGGTATAGTTGTAACCCAGGTGGGGACGGAGCATGATAGTGGGGCAGGAGGAAAGTCAAGGGAAATAGAGAAAATATCTAGGAGGCAAAGGGCATTTATAGAGGTCTAGAAAAAGACATGTGCATGCAAATATATATGAGGATGTGGAAATAGATCTGTGTCTATATTTATAGATAGCCCAAGGCTAGGGAAAGGCCTGCTTGCTCTCCAGGGGATACTCCTCGGACTTCTCACCAGGGAGGTCCTTCAGGTGTACCTGGAGACTTTTGGCAGCTCAGGCAACACTTATCAACATTCAAACCAATCGCAGGAACTTCAGCCCAGCCTCTGCAACACTGGGGCAGGCAGCTGACCTGCCATCTGGAGCACTTCCCTGATAGGGAAGCCACAGGAAGATAAAGTGGTAGGTTAATCCCATAGCAAAATCAGCTGTAGGCAGTTCAAAGAAGTATTCCTATAAGACTTTCAGAGAGAGATTAGAAAATGGCACCTGGTCCCTCTAAAACAACTCAATGCAAACAACCATAAGCCCCAACAACCTCAAGGAAAACATAGGAGAAACAAAAGACAAAGGCAGGAGATGTCCTGAACATAGCAACATACATAGAAGTAGCAGATATTGAGATGCCATACAAAGAAACTCTCAGAAGGCTGCTTGGAGCCATGCAGGATATGAGGGAAACAATACAGAAAAAGGATGAAATGATACAGGAACATAGCGAGGAGATAACGAAATACAATAGCAGAATCATGTTCCTTGAGAATCGATTGGAGGAATCAGAGAACCGCATCAGTGTCTTGGAGTATAGCCAAGCAGACTTTAATAAACGTGAACAAAAATCTAATAAGAGCATTAGATAAGCTGAAGAAAACCTAAGAGCTATGTCTGATGCTATGAAGCAGAACAACATTAGAATTATTGGCCTACCGGAGGAAGACACAACAAAGAAGTCATCTGCAACAATGGCAAGAGAATTCTTGGAGGAAAACTTCCCCAGCCTAATGAATGAAAACCAGGCAACCATCCAGGAGGCTGAAAGAACACCAGCATGATGGGACCTCAAGAAGAAATCACCAAGGCACATAATAGTTAAACTATCCAACTTTGAGGGAAAGGGGAAAGTCATGAGAGCAGCTAGGGAAAAACAAGCAATCACATATAAAGTTTTCCACATAAGGATATGCTCAGACCTATCAGCAGAAACTATGAAAAAAAGGAGAGAGTGGAGTAGCATATTCCAAAAATTGAAGGAAAACAACGCAAATCCAAGAATACTCTACCCAGCCAAATTATCGATCAAGATCGATGGAGAAGTAAAAGTCTTCCCAGACAAGGAAAAACTCAAAAAATACGTTACAACAAACCCAGCCTTACAAAAGTTCCTCGCCGACTCAGTATGGGCAGAAGAACAACACTCACCAAGCACAAATAAGAGACCAACACATAGAACAACCTCACCCAGAGCACAACAAAGAGAAAACAGACCCCAAGATAGCAATGGCTTAAGGATGGAAAGAAGTCAAGAATGATACACACACAAAACACACACTAATGAGAAAGGAAAGTAGGAAAACTCCCAACACAAAAGGTGTAAAATGACATCACAGAGTCTGCACATGGAGATAATAACCCTGAATATCAATGGCCTGAACTCAGGCATTAAAAAACTGAGACTAACAGAATGGCTTTGAAAACACAACCCATCAATTTGCTGCCTGCAGGAGAAACATCTCAAGGCTAAAGAGAAAAACAGGCTGAAAATTAAAGGTTGGAGAAGGACCTACCAAGCAAACAGCAATACAAAAAAAGCAGGGATTGCAATCCTAATCTCGGATAAAATTGACCTCAAAGTGCAAACCCTAAAAAGAGATAAGGAGGGACACGATATAATGCTCAAGGGAATCATAGACAATGAACCACTAAGCATTCTAAACATATATTCCCTGAATGAGAGACCAGCTCAATATGTCAACCAAACCCTCCAAAAGATTGAGAAAGAAATCACAGACTCAACAATTATAGTGGGTGACCTTAACACACCACTCACTGAGAAAGATAGATCACAGGGAAAGAAACTCAACAAGGAGACTAGAGAGCTAAACTCCATAATTGGACAATTTGACCTGATTGATATTTACAGAGCTTTTCATCCAAATATAATTTTTTTTTATTTATAGCTGATAAACTGAAACATGTTGCCAGCTATATTTCAGTCCACAATTTTAACTCGATACTTCAATCCCTATGCATTCACTGCTTATCACCTTCTCCCAAACCATTAACCCTTATACGTTAATGTGCTGAGTATCCTTCCAACACACTGATAACTAGTTAAAAAGCCACTCATACTCCAGAACTTCCACTAACATCCTGAGCATCGCCTGATGCCACAACAAAGTTAACATGTGCTTAACAAATCCAATGACCATGCACCCTAATCTAACCTAATGCATTCACTCCAATTCTTTGAATCAGAGTCTATCAACTTAATCCTAACCTTATGACCCTAAATCTCAAATTCAGAAACTACCCCGAAAATTCTAATCCTTAAATAGTATCTCTACATCATTATACCTAACAGATACACTCCTAATCAACTCGAAACATAATCTGTTAGGCAGAAACTTTCTAAACGTAATGACTTTTAATCTCTCCACCAACATCTGAATCTCAAATCATCTCAATTAACCCAATTCTATCTCTTGATTCTTGTTCTTGAACCAGGAACATTGATTAATCTCAGGACCTAGCTTCTGATCTTAAGTACAGACTCTGTCTCTAACACACTAAAACCCTAAGCTAAGCACCAAACCTAACACACCAAAAAAACTCATGCTGCTAAGTATGTGTGTGGATCTGTCTCCTCTCCCAGATTTTACCTAAATGTAAGGGACTGCGAGAGGTAGACATGCAAAATTAGGAAATACCAACACATCCTCTGTTTTCAGTTAACTTTTACAAATGGTTCATGAAATTTGGCAAGCTGAAGGGATATACAAATGTTTAAATATGAGAAAAAGCATTATGACTAAGATCTATCACAGGACTCGTGTTCTTCAGCTCTACTGTGTCCTACACTCAGGGAGCCTTCTCTGCTATTAGACATATGCTGGGATGTGTTACCCAATAACCAAGGTGACCAAGAGCTCAAGTACTCACTCACTAATTTGCAGGTTACAGCGTATCCTGGTTTCTCCCTCAAAGATGTAGTGAAACCGACACAGCAGCGCCCGCGCGGCCCAGCGCAGTGGACACCCAGGACTGAAAGATGGCGTTTCCCGTAACCCTGAAGGAGAAGCGCCTCCTGGATGTCAGGATCTCGGAGCTGCCCAGCTGGGTGCTGATGCGGGACTTCACCCCGACGGGCATTGTCGGCGCCTTTCAGAGAAGTTACGATCGCTATTATAGCAAGTGTGTGAACGTGAGGAAGGGGAGTGTCGCAGGCCTGTCCATGGTGTTGGCGGCCTATGTGGTTTTCAGCTACTGCCTATCCTACAAGGAGCTCAAACACTAGCGGTTAAGGAAGTACCACTGAGAATGCCGCGGTGAGGGCGGCCTGCTTTCCTGGTCTGGCCACTTGCCTTGCCACCACTCCCTCCCCTCCACCCGGCAAGAGCCCTTGAGAATGTGCCCAATAAAAGGTGCAGGCCTGGAAAAAAAAGATGTAGTGAAACCATATTTAATGAAACAAATAAATGACTGGTTATTCTACCTTTGATCCCCTCCATTCCCTCTTTCCCAGGGACCCTCATGTCACTAGAGATGGAGGTTGTATCATATTAAAAGTGCTTATATTGGAACCATGATCTCCATTTTTCACAATATTGGACTTTTTCCTCAGACTTAAGGGCTCTGAGGAAGATGTAGTACACCTTTCTAACCCTAAAATATTTGGGTCTGTGACTACTTGAGTTTCCAGTAAACCAACCACTTAACCTCACAAGGCATACTTCAAGTAGGAGCTGCAGCTTCACCCCTTAAGTGTAATGATGTTAATCCCAGGGACATCCTGTGGGTCCAGTGCCAGGATCTCCCTCTCAGCGCACACTGGGCTCTCCACTCAGGGAGAAGTAAGTCCTCAGAGTCACTCATGATATCAACAGTGGCCAACCCAGTGCTGACTTAATTGGGTAAATCCTGACCAGGCACCCTGGGCATGTGGATATCTAAATATACCCTGGAATGAAAGTGAGGCCCGGATGTGGACAAAGCAGCAACTAAGAAGCCATTAGTGGAGGTTTCAGAGTCAGCATGTTAGCACAGGCTGAATATCGTTGAGCTCAACCCCAGGGGCTTCCGGAGGCAAAAGGCTATGTTCCTCCCTGAGTCTGTCTTACATACCTACTAGCTGAGGGTACCTGGCGTGTAATAGGTCCACATGCCTAGGTCCCAGGTACGTTTACCTTCCAGGAAGCACAAAACATCCAAGCAAGGATGATCCACTCTTTCCACACAGCACAACCTGATCTGAAATCCACAACTGCCCCAATTTCAGCACCTTGAATTATCTGCATCCAGGCTCACCTGGATCCTGAGCAGGAGCTGGGAAATAAAGGAGAGAAGGCAAGAGACTGATTAAAGGGTAATCACCTGTAATACATCAGCATCATTATTAAATCGACGTAATTTATACTCCAGGAGCCTTCCTTATTGGATTATCCATCCTTAGGAGAGTCCAGAAAATCAGGGGTTTTCAACTTTCCTGAGGCCACACCCCTTTAATACAGTTCCTCATGTGGTGACGCCCAAACATAAAATTATTTTCATTGGTACTTCATAACTATCATTTTGCTACTGTTATGCATCAGGAGAACCATGTGAAAGGGTCATTCAACCCCTAAAGGGGTCGCGACCCACAGAATGAGAACCACTGGTCCAGATGAAGGCAGAATAAACCCGGGGTGGATTGGGTGAAGTTGCTGTGGGAGGTGTTCTCAGGAACACTTGGCAGTTCTAGGAACACCTTGTACACACTGACACACATGTACACAGGCAAACACATGAAAATATTAGCAAACAAGAATCTAAAATGTATGCAGAGACAATTTGAAAGCTAAATGAAGTAAGAGACCATGTATAATATTTACCACAAAATAAGGGCTCACCCAAAATCCAGAGCTTAGCATCATGATCTGCGTGTTTCTTGCATTATAAAATGTAATACTTGATGACACTTTTTTCCTGTTAATCTCATTTATCAAACAAGGTTTTTTCATCAGTAAATGAAATCTTGTCAAACTTCAGTGTGGATTGTTCAACCAGAACCACCCCTTAATTTTATAATCTCTCTCTCTCTCTCTCTCTCTCTCTCTCTCTCTCTCTCTCTCTCTCTCTCTCTCTCTCTCTCTCTCTCTCTCTCACCTATCTCTCTTTCTCTCTCCTTTCAGTGTGGACTGCTTAAATTTTTTCACGTTTGTAATTTATGTATACTAATAGGGCACTACAACATCATCGCAGGGCATAATTACCAATGAAAGCAAATCAATTACTTCTACAGGTTTTTAGCTCAATTATGTCTTTTTAATTATGTGTGGTTTTTTTGGAGATATTAGAATGAATGGGATTAACAACGAATGCCCGGACACAAAGAGAAGACTGTAAGACCAACATCAGCTTGAGACATGATATCCCCTTGCTGGAGAGTACATCGTCAGAGGACCATACTGGGGATACATGGTGTGGAGTGAGCCTGGTCTGACCCCCACCTCCCTCCACAGTGGGGTGAACCAATAAGGGAACAGAACAGGTCAGCAACGGGAACCAAGCCAAGCCATAAAACCCCTGAGGAGCAGCAAAAATAGACTTCAGGCCAGGAGGGGCAGTTCCTGGAACCCCAGGACCCGTGGGAAGATAGTCATAAATGTCAGCAGACAAACCTGAGATTATGTATGCTTATATATGTTTTTTGGGGGGTGCTAGTTTCCCCCAGTTTTAATTCAATCTATTTGTTTTGTCTCGGCTCTTATTGTTTTGCCTATCCATATAGGCATGGGAAGCAACTGGACCAATGGTTCTGGAGGGTCTTGTGGGAGGGAGCGGTGATCAGACAATTTCATAGATAGGGGAAGAACTAGGGAATTAAATCAACAATGAGGAGGACTTAGAGATCCTGGGGGTGTTGGAGCAATAGCAATTTAGCTGAGAGGCATTACTAAGAGGCAGAAAAGGGGTGAGTGTTATTGTAGGACAGGGGGATGTAAAATAAAATAGAGACAAGATCTGGGATGAACGGTATGGATGGAGGTCTAAACATAATGTCATACATACATAACTACATTAATTCATAAAATAGAAGTATTGGCCTATGTGTGCATTTTTATAGTCATACATTGAGGAAGTGGATGGACTTTGGGCCTCTGCTCCAGCCCTCCCTCAACACAAGAACACCTTGTTATAACAACTTGGCATTTTACTGTATTGTTAGTTAAGTTCAAGTTAATTGGGTACAAACATAACAATGGTTGAGAGAGAACACTTAACAACACATTCTATGAAACCAGTAATATTCTGACACCAGTGTCAGATAATGTTACTTCAAGAAAACTGTAGACAAACATTGATAATGGAGTTATATGAAAAAGTTTGTTTAAAATATGTTGTTTAGACATGTTGTTTAACATGTGTAAACATGTTGTCTGACTTGGTTCCCAAATAACTTGAACTTAAATAACAATACAATAAAATGGTATTTATTCCTAATTCCAAGAATCTGCAGCTTTAAAAGTCTTACAATTAGGCTAGAAGTGTGTCATGTAATTTTATTTATTTCATTTTTTTTATTAAATGTTTTATTGGGGGCCCTTACATCTCTTATCACAATTCATTTATTCATCCATTGTTTCAAGGAGATTTGTACAGGAATTAACAAGACTAACAATAACATTGACCACACATGCTAATGCTCCTGAGAAGTGAGGATGGTGACATGTTGTCTCATGTACTTTGAATATGTTATCAGGAGAGATCCATCCTGGGAAAATGATATCATGCCTGGTAAAGTAAAAGGGCAATTGAAAAGAGGAAGACCCTTATGAGGGACTGGATCATTGGCTGCAGCAATGGGCTCAAACATAAAATCCACCCTGAGATGGAACAGGACTTGGCAGTGTTTCATCCGATTGTACCTAGGTTCTCTGTGAGCTGGAACCTATCTGAGGGCAACTAAAAACAACACACACTATCAACTTTTTCCAGGACTTTCCTGTTTCCATTCTTCCCCATCAGCTAAATCCTGTCCTTGACCTTACTTACATGACTGGTTAGCCTAGCAGGGGGTGAGTTCAGTTCTGGACATGAAAGTGACCAAAGGCTATTTCTTTGAGGGTCTCTTTTGTGAGTTGGAGTTTGGGTCCACATTTTTCTCCCAATCTATGCAGGGAATTCTAATGGGATTCCTTTTGGAGCACTTGGTAGCGGAGGCTGGGCACATCTCGTTCTGCTGATCAGTCACTAATTTTAGGTGAGCAACCCAATGGGAAGTGGCTTGTATAACCAAGGGAACCATTTGGAATCTAGTTGCATACTATTGTGGGTGGATCTACAATGAATGAACAAACCCTTGTTTGTGAAGAGGGTATAAGTTGGGCTGCTAACTTTAAGACTAGCAGTTTGGAACCACCTATAACACCACAGTAGAACGAATGAGCGGTCTACTCCAGCAAACATTTTCATTCTTGGAAACTTACCAGGGAAGTTCTCCCCTGTCCTATAATATCTATGTGAGTCTGCATTGACTCGATGACAATGAGCTTTTTATGGTGGGGGTGGGGGAACGGGAAACAGGAAACCTCACATGAAAGCAGGTGTAGTAGCTACATAGTTTCATTTCAACTTGGGAAATAAATCTAGGGGTAGAGGTTAGCCTGTCAATCAGATCACAACTTGATGATGCCTCCTGGTGGGCATGACCTTCTCATGTAGATTCTGGGAATTTCTACTCTTTTTCCCAGGAGCTGGGCTACCCTCTCTTTCTGCTTCACCTTCCTGCTCTTGAGTCACTTGGATAGCTGGTAGAGCCACATGGAGACCCATGCCAGTGCAAAATGCTTCTACCACCATTGGATACACACTGGCCTGTGGTCTTCCTGCATTCGTCATCATTGCATGTGCTGTGTGAGTCTGAAGAGGAAATTATAGACTACTATCAGACATATGGGCTAATATCGGACTTTTAGAGTTGATCTGGCCTGGGATGCAATGTTTTCTTGTTATCTATTAGTTATTGGTGTAAATCTCTTTCTTACACATATTTGAATTACCCTGGATTTGTTTCTCTAGTCTATCCAGTCTAACACAGCAAGTATTTCCAGAGAAGTCACCCTTTAGTTGCAAAATCTAGGCTAAGTTTCCCAACGTCTAAGGATAATCTGGCTCCAGCAGAACTGGCAACATAAACCAGTTTAATTCAGAAAATATTGGCTGATAACTGACATTTTTGGATTCCTGATCAAGTCAGGTGACAGTTTTCTGTCTGGGGAATTATGTAACCATATTGGGAAATGTAACAGAGTGTTACAATTCTCCTATCTCCATTTTAAGCCAGGAACTTTGGAATTTGACGTGAACTTTCAGAAAGGAATTCCCAAGTATGACAGGCATGAAAGAAGCACAATCTTTATGGATGCAAGTTAATCAGGAAATAGTTCACTTTGATCTTTCCCAAAAACACTTGTTCTGAGAGTCTGGGCAGCCAAGAGTTACCTGGAGGAAGCAAATTTAAATTTCAGATCACTCAACTTGGTAAAGTCTTTCCCACTGTCCATACACAACCTCTTGGACCGATAGAAACTTGAGTGAGTGATACATTAAATTAGCAGAGTGCATAAATCATGATAAGCATCATAGAAAAACATAACTCTCATGTTTAACTGTCCCCAAAGCTTCCCGGTGAAATTAAACAAGAAGATTGTACAAATTCCAGCTCTTAGGACAGGCGAGTTTAACAACCATCCTCCCATCCACGTTCCTTCATTCCCTTCCACTTTCTCTGCTTAAGATTTATTTTTAAATTTTGTTAAACTGACATATAACTTACCTAGACGTGCATGCTAGGTACTTCTCTTTTCCTAAAAATCAGTCATACACGGCAGTGCTTTAGGTCACAGAATGGACTGTCATCACAAAGGTTAAGCGAGGACCCTTAGTTCGTGTTTCAGCCCCATTAACACCTTGGCAGGATTGGATGGTTGGGTGTTTCCAGTTTGTTAGGAGGATAGACATCTGGGGAATCTGATCATAAGCTTACACACCCAACGTACATTGTTCTATTTCACCCATGTCACCCATGCACGCTCTCTGCTATGGGGGAAAGCACTGGTTGCCTTGGCCATTGTTATCTGAGTCTTTGCAGCTGCAGTCTCAGCCACAGCTGTGGACCCTCTTGAGTGGACCGCCTCTGCCTGGCTCCTCCCTGAGCCCCGCCCCAAACCCGCCAGACCCCGCCCACCCTCACCAGGCACCTGTTTTGGAGTCTCAGCAGAAATGGGCGGGGCAAGAGCTGCCTTGAGAGGAGTGAAGGCAGAGACCCTACTCCTCCCTGACCCCGCTAGCTCCTCCCCTTCCGGATCACGCCCAGAAAGGGCCGGAAGTGGCGGTGTCTTATTCTGAACTGCAGCTCACAGAGAGGGTCCCATTGTCCATGCTCTGCTTGCGGTGCTAGAGAAGCGCCCACAGCCTGAGCACCCTGTTGCCCGCGCTCCCAGGTGGGAGGCTCTGGGCTCTGGGACATGTGTGTGGGCGGAGGCTATTTTAGTTCAGCTGACTAGGGTGCAAGCGCCCTTTCTCTCCCCCAGGAACCCTGCCAGCGCTTCTCTTGGTGAGAGGTGGGCGGGTGTCCTTGAGGCAGGTCCTATTTCCCTGCTTTCGGATTGATTGGGGTTCATGGTGGGAGTCCCTGTTGGAGAAAGGGGATCCAGGCTGGGGTTTGGGGCTTTGTGGTTCCCTGATTCTCTCTTTGTGGGTCTCCTAACCCCCCTCCCTTGTTTCCTTCCACACAGCGATGCCTCCTCCCGATACTCCTTGCGCCTCCTCAGCTCAAAGGTGAGCCCCTGGGTCTTGTTCTGCTGACCTCCCTCTGGACCCGACCAGAGTCTGTTCTAGGCGCAAGATCTCTTGCTGGTCCGTGACAGAAACGTCTTCCCTGGTTTTAAAATATTGGTCGCGGCCCTTTTTTCTTACTCCTTGTTTGAATTTTTATCTATATATTACTATGGTTTTAAAAATCATTCCCATTTCATTTCCTTTCTATTCTTTATTGTTTCTGTTGGGTTCAGTTTGTGAAGCACAGAAGGGGTGGATGTCTGGAGATGAAATAACGTGAGGGTTTGTAAGGATGTCTGGGTGGGGTCAGGTGGGTGGGTGGCGGAGTTGGGGAGGGTGAGGGGACTTGGGGAGTAAGAATGAAGGATGGAGGGGACTGAGCACTAGAACTGAAGGTGACTAACAAGTCTTTTTAAAGGTGATTTAATCATAGTGGGAAAATAGACAATATGAAATCGATTGTGGTAATGATTGTGCAATGCTTAAGATGGATGAACTATGGAATTGTGGGATTATGTGAGATATATGGATTAAGTGCCCCAAAAAGTGTTTAAAAAAAAAGAAAGAAGCTCTCCATCACAAAAGTAATCTAAATAAACATGCACAGAAGAATCAAAACCCAAACTGAAACAAAGAAACCAAAAACAAGGTAATACTAAATGGAAGTGACCGTGAAATGGGCCCTTGGGCTTTGAACGTTGTGAGGCTAAAGGAAAATTTACTTGGGGCTAGTGTGGTGGACGTTGGCCCTGGTGCCCTCGGCCACGGCTGCTTGGCCATCTGTGCAGGCGGCAGCAGGTGCATGGTCGCCAGGATGTCCCAGGCTTTGATAGTCGAGCAGTTTGGAATGAAAATATAATGTCTACAAGAATTCTCAGGAAGAGTCATTTCTATCTCTGAAGAGTGCTTAGACAGGGCCATAAGGTTGGAGGATGCTGAGAGCACACACTGGTCTCAGAGGTGGAGGGTGATCATCCCCTCTTCCTTTCTGCACAGAGGAAAATGCATCTCCCCTTTCCTTGGACACTTTTCCCTAAGTCAGTGAGGATGAGGGGAGGAAGCTGAATCTGTGCTCGCCTCACTTCCTTTTTCATCCAGCCTTCTCATGGAAGAACTGTGCCAGGAAACCGCAGAATATTTTACATTACTGACTTCTGCCTTTAGGGTCGGCATCCTGGCCCTTCTGGCTTCTCATACGATGAGATGCCGCAGGTCCTGCTGTAAATGAGGCTGACTATACATGAGTCAGGTTTCATAGGAGAATGTAACGATATTGTGTTAGGATGGCATGGAGTAGATTTGAGAGCTGAATTCTTTGCAAGACTTTGTCTGTTGCATTTAAATCTCATATCTGGCTCTGACCCAGGAAGACACACAGGTGCCACTGCCTCCAATTGATAGGTGTTAAGAAGGGATCTATTCTATGATGACTGGGTGCTCAAGGCTGGTATTGGGTTCTGCTATGTGAAGTGAGACATGGTAATGTGATAAATTGCCACCTAGATTTTGTCATGAGGGCCAATAAGATCCTCAGATTCATTGCAGGGAGATGGCAACCAGGCTTTCAATTCTTAGTAGGAAAGGGTGAATGCATATCTATAAAAACCTTAATAGGATACTTAAATGTATGTGTGTATATGTATGTGTGTGCGTGTGTGTGAATTTTCAGTATTTCCTTTCTTTCTACAGATATTCTATCCGAGTTTGTTGTTGTTCTTTTTCTTGATACCATGGGTTTGTTGGTTTATTCAGCATTTGGACACTCTATTTTGTTTTGCAGATGTTTCTCAAATATTTGTAACATTAGTGATATAGTCATGTAGAATAATGAGTTTTAAAAAATAGAGTCGAAATTTTTTTTATACTTTCATGATTTTGTAACTTGTAGAAAGATCTGAAATAAAGGTTTCCTTTATTATTGAGAAACATGCTTGTTTGCAACCTTATAGTGTTACATTAAAAAGTACCCCTAGTGTAATTGCAGTTTAGACATGTATGATTTCATTCTACAATATGAAAAAGAAAAGCAAGTCTTTAAGCATGCTATTAGAACCAGTAGATAGGTAAGATAAATTCTTGGTAGAAAACACACACACACACACACACACACAAACACACTCACACCTTCAGTCCTTCCAACTCACTTGGCCACTAGCCCAAGGCCAAGGAAGCAGGCGGTGGGAAGGGGAGGTGGTGAGGTATAGTGGAGGCCAGTAACACGGCTTAGTGAGGCAAGTCCCAGTGGAGCCTCACAGTGTAGGGATGCAAAATGACTGGCGGGAGGTGCAGCATCTGGAGTGGTGGCATGTAGAGTGATGTTGGCTCACAGGCAGCAGACACTGCACATTGTGACCACATGGTGGCGTGGTACAGCATGGCACAGTGATGTGGTCCACCAAATTTGGCCAGGTTGAGCAGAGTACTGCACAGCCCACAGCTTGCACAGCACATGTGTTGAGGAAGGGCATCTAGATCAGGCAGTGTGCTGACCAAACATCTTGCCATCCTTGCCTTTGAGAAGCACTCTGCATGTATTTTTACTAAGGCAGATAGGTTTGTCCTTTTAGCTGTCCATGGTATATTCAATCTTCTTTTCAAACACCAACATTCAAATGCTTCAATTCTTCGGTTTCCTATCCAATGTGCAACTTTCGTATGCATATGAGGCAAGTGAAATGATCATGGCTTGGTCCTCAAAGTAACCTTAGTCCTCACAGGAACGTCCTTGTTTCCAGTACTCACAGATATCTTGTGCAACAGACTCATCTCATGGAACTCATCTTTTAATCTCTTGAGTGCTATTTCCAAGATCACTGATAGGAATAAAGTGTGGATGAAATTTCTTTGTTTTCACTTTTTGTATTATTTGCTCAAAAGGTTTTTTCATCAAATGATTTTTTCAACAGTCAAAAAAAAGTCCTTTAGAGTTGCCCTAGAATTTGAACTTTTAGTCTTCATATATTCAATCAAAAATATTCCTATTCTTAAATACTCTATTTTTATATCAAGTTGAAGAATTTTTCAGACACTTAGATGGCATTCATGTCAAAGTCCAATTTATGAGAAAGAGTCATAGTTCTCTAAGTAAATGTCAACATAAAAACAAAATAATTTTTAGCTTCATCATAACACTAGCAAATTAGAAAGTCATACTGTTTAGCCTGCAAAGGCTGCAATATTGTTAATCCACACCACCCTGTGCAGTGAGTAAACATACAATCTGTTGAGAGTGGGAAGCCAGTGGGACTGCGTGACCACCCCACACTCTCAGCCTCATGGACTTACATATTTTCAACTATTGACATGAAATAAGCTTACCACTTTGCTATCCCTTATTTTTTGGAATATATTCATGTTCTAGTTGTGTGGCAGGTTTTCCCCTTCCACAGGCCCCAACTTTTTGGGGTTTTACTATATTTGTTTCCTTTCTTCGAAATTGAGAGACAATAGTACAATCCCACAGCAGAGGATTTGAACCACTGACCTTGAGGCTAAAAGCCCAATACTTAGCTTTCAACATCACCACGCCCGTTTATTTTTCCGTTCCATCGGCCAATCTCACAGGTTATTATAATGTTACTCTCATGCAAACTGAAGGTTTATTTATATAACAAACATCATATTTTCTATTTTGAAGTAATTAAGTTGAATCTAAGTAAAAAACCCTGCAGATCACATGACAGAATTTCGTAAGCACAAAACTATGCAAATATTTTTTACAGGAGTAGTTCAAGCCTGTCTGAGAAGGTCATTCTTGGTCGCCATCAACTCGATGACGGTGAGTTTCTTTCTTACAGTTTAGGAGAAACTTATACACTTTCTATGATTGTAGATAGTGATCCCCCAGAAGCTCTTTGAGAGCAGTGGGAACAAAATCAGATGAAGTGAAAGCAGAAAGCCGCATCTGTGCTCAGCCCTGCACCTGCTCCTGCTCCTGCTCCTGGGCCTGTGCTGTTAGTCCTGAGCGCCCCCTGCTGGTCTCAGCGCCCCAGGCTGTCGTACAGGATAGTGTTTGTGAGGGCCACCCTGGCTTCCCTGTCTGTGTCCACCTGCACTGTAACACACAGGTTTGTCCTCGGTGCTCTCAGAGGTCACAGGTAGGTAGCACTGATTTTTGGAAGGATCAAGGTCACTACCATAGTGACCAATAATAGGAGCTCTCCATCGCCACGGCCTCTCCCTGGGTGCTGCCTGATCCAATCCCAAATACCCTCTCTGACACCGACCCCATGGTATGACCAGCACCCTCAGGAGAAGGAGGGGGAGGTAGGAGATAGACATTTCTGAACTAAGGTCACCCTGGCTCAGTAGGCTCCAGAGTCTCCTGGTAAGGCCATGTTTAACCAGGAAACTACACAAAGCATTTTCCTATGAGTGTAACTGACTGGGATCAGGTCTGGGATCCATGAGAAGTTTGCTAAAGCCACAGCTCCACCGCTCCACCAGGAGATTTCTACAAAGCACCTTTCTGAATCAAGTTGAATGCAGGCAGGTGAGTCAAGTACAAAAGCAAGCAAATGAACATACAGAGTGATCATGGCTACTATGATTACACTAGATTTAGCCAAAAGGCTGAGAAGTGATAATCGGCTACTTTTACGGAAAAAGTTCTGAAAATATTGGGGGAAGATTTTGTGAGAAAAAGGTCAGGAAAATTGAGCTGAGTATTAACCCCCCACCACAACCACCATCTTATTACAACAATGCACCTGCTCATTCTTCAAGGGCAGCAAGGGCTGAACTCTGAGAATTTCATGAAGAAAACTTACTTCATCTGCTCTCTAGTCCTGAAGTTATTCAAAAGTCACAGAGTGACCACTATAGAGAACCCCGATCCAGTAAGAGGCATCAGTGCCCCCACGTGGGGAGATGTTTCCCTGTCGTGTCAGTGGCCTGTGTTCTTGTTCTCACTCCCGAGGAGACATCAGACACTGTGTCCTCTGATGCTGAGCTGAGAGATGCTCTGAGACTCCTGCTCTGCAGCTGCATCAGGCTGAGGGTTTCTGTTCCTCTCAGGAAGGAGTTTCTCTCACGGTGTCTCTTGCACAGTAATACATGGCCATGCCTGAGTCCTGCAGGCTGATCAACCGCAGGGACATGGTGCTGATAGGGTTGTCTGTGAAGATGGTGTCTTTTCCTTGGAAGGATGGGTTGTACTTGGTTTCAGAGTCACTAGGATAAATCATTCCTATCCATGTCAAGCCCTTTCCAGGTGTGTGCCTAAACCAGCCGATCCAGCTTCCAGTAAAGCTGTACCCAGATGTCTTACAGAAGATCCTCAAAGACTCCCCGGGTCTCTTCACCTCTGCACCAGCTGCACCTGAGCACACACACCTGTGGAGATAGGATTCAGAGATCAGAGATTCCCTCTACGCACACACACACACACACACACACACACACACACACACACACTCCATTCATCTCAAACTCTGTGGCGATTCTGACCTAGCAGACAAGCAGTGAGGTGATCTACGGGAAAGACCCCATCTTGCAAGGAGAATGGAAAGGAATCACACTGTGATCCCCAGCTGGGTGATGAGGGCGCTTCCCCTGTGGACGTAGCCTGTGGGTCTTCCACTTTGCATATTTCTGCCCGGCCCTCCATTTCAGACTCCTCCAGCCTCACAACCCTGGAAACCCAAGGCAGGGGGAGGTGCAGGTCTTGGGACTGCTGGGAGGGACAGAACCTGATCCTAATAACATCACACAATACACACACACACATGCACATGCGTATTGGCACCTTGACCCCGGACAGTATTGAACTGTGGCTCTACACTCAGTGCATCTCTCAGTACACATTTGGGGGAGAGTGTTTGAAACCCAGTGTGACCAATAAGCCCTCAAAAACGGTCCCTCCTTACTGTCTGTGGGGAATTATGGCCAGGAGAGAAAGTACCTCTGTCTCCTTAGAGAAAGCTGAAGACTCTGATGTCCCTGATGGTCCCTTCTCAGTAGACCTCTCAGGTGTGTCCCAGCGCCCAGGTCTGCCCTGTGCTTCCTGCTGCTTGAGGAGAGGAAACACATTTCAGGGAATGTCAGCTTTACTCAGAGTGTCAGACAAATCTGTGCAGATTAAAGCCAAAGATAAGTGTGTCACTCTGAATACTCATGGGCAATCTGGCCCTTGTCACCGTCTCTCTGACAGTGGAGCTCTGTTCAGAAGAGAAGTTAAAAGTCCAACATGGGGAATATTTCAGTATCATCAGTTTTTTTCCGGTTTCCTCTATTAACTTTAATCACATTTTCAACATGCAGCCAAGAATGAAGCTTTGACAGTAAGTCATACCATTACAGAGACAAGCATTGTCAATTTTCGGCAGGGACAACTCTGAGATGACATGAGAAAGTTGGATATTTACTTTCTTGCCTTTATTTCCTGTAGAACCATAAAAAATATTAAAAATAGTGATCCATACATTGAATTCACTTGTAACAAATGACTGAAGTTACTGCCTTTAATTTTAGTTATTGCAAAAAAACCCAGACAGTTCTTTAATTAGACTGCTGCTAATAGGTTTTTAAAGATCACAGTGGTGACAGTATTGGTACATTTTGCCATAATGCGTCTGCTTATGAGAACAAACATTAACACTACAAAGGATTGACACGTAACACGGGTTATTTGCCGTGTGGGCAAACACTGCGTTATTCACAGCCAACATCCTCATGTGGCTCCAGAGGGACTGTTGGCAGATCTTGCTGAGTTCTCCTTAAGCATTTGAAACCCAGACATGATTTACCATAAAGCTAACCCATAGCGAAACAGACACAAACATGAGGTAAATACTATGGGAATAATTATGGTGCTTGGTAGGCTAAAAGTCAAAATATATTTCTGATAAGCTTTTCCTTCTGAGAATATTTAAGAGGTGAAAATATTAAGTACTAGGAGGTCACAAAACTTAGCAAATGTGGGTTCTTGTCATTCAGTGAGATCAATGGCAGGATGCTCCCTTGCAACATGTGGAACACTTTCCTGTAGCCACTTCGAAGACCAACAGGGCTACCTGTTGCCATAGTTGAGACAATGCTGTCATTCCCATTCTCCTTAAATATTAACTGCTCCAACGACAGTTGTTTTTGTTTATATTACCCATATAATAACCCTTTGTACTTTTTCTTACACCCTGGGAGCTATGGCAAACCTCTTTTAAACCACAATAATAAACTTCCATCAATTCTGTTTTATTTTACTAAGACATCTATACTTACAATTCTCTGAGCTAATCAATGAAATCCAATTCTGATTAACAGAGTTAATTTATCCTGTTTTTCCTCCTCTTACTGCCTGTTTAGGTAATCACATGTAGGTGCTTAAAACTAAAAGATATATCCTTCTTCTTCTATAGGAAATTGTTGAAGTTACTGCCAGAGGATGGGCCCCTCAGATTCGAGGGCACTCAAAATGTGACTGAAGAGAGGTTGATTTCTTGGAGGGGAGTCGTCCATGAGGACGTGATTTGAGTAAAGCCTCTGGGAGTGGAGACGTCAGGTTCTTCATTTGCTGATGCGACATGCCTTAAGGTAAAGAGAAACAGCTGCACATGTCTTCTCAATACCAGAACATGGAATTTGCATACTATGAATTTAGGAAAATTGAAAGTAGTCAAAAATAAAATGGAATGCATGAATATCAGTATCCTCAGCATTAGTAAGCTTAAATGGACTGGTTGGTATTGGCCAATTTGAATCAGATAATCATCGGATTTACTATGCTAAGAATAGCACAGTCAAGAGAATGGCATGGCACTCATTGTCAGAAAGGATCTTGCTAAACCCATCATGAAATATAGTACTGTCTGTGATAAGATTATATCCACCTTCAAGGAAATCCAATCAATTCAACTATTATCAAACATTACTTTAACAATGCATTTGCTACCAACTTTAACATACAAATAAGTAAGGTATAACACTAATAAATAAAAATTAATTTTATTTGCTCCTTTACCACCACTTTCTGCTGTTGAGATTTAAATTCCATTATTATACATCATACATTCAATAGGTCTGATTCTACATATTTCTTATGCGTTAATATTATATTCCTATTTTAAATAAACCATTTTATTTACATCCAGAAATTAATACATGCAAAGCTATTGGATTTACCCATGCTGTTATTGGAAATGGCCACACACACCCACATCCTTTTTTCATGGGCATTTAGAGTATTTGTTTAGTGCTCATGGAGAGAAAAAAAAAATCCCCTTTTCATCTTTCATGTTACATCTGCCCGGTGTCCACTACATTTTAAAAATTAATCTTCTAATTATAAGCTATGTGCTTTACTGTACCTTTTAATCTTCAAGAGTGAATTTACTAGCCATTTATTGTTTAAACATTGTCAAAGCACTGAAACAACAAAATGGGACTGAGAAAGCTCTCAGGTTTGATACATTGTTTGAATTTTTTAATAAAAATAATTATCTGAAATATAATCACTACCCTATAGAAAATTAACAAATGAAAAAGTCACAGCAGTCTCCAATTCTTGCTGCCTCAAACCATTTTACATTTGCTTGATACACCTTTCCCGGTTCTTTGCAGTGATCTGTGTGCACAGGAAAGAAACCTTTTCCCAGTGCTGACGGGCTCCTAGCTCATCTGAGGAGGAGTAGCTTATGAATGGTTTTAAGGAGGAAAAGCCTAATTTACTAAAGGGATGAATTCAAGATAAAGACATTATGAAGTTTTATAAAGACTGTATTCACAGGGGAAATTCTTTCTGGGGTTAAGAGGAAACCACAGGTCCTCAGAAGATACTGGGCATTTTTTCTTATCCTGCTCCTAGAGCTGGCTCATATAGCAACCACAACTAAGCCATCTTAGTTTCCTGAGGCCTTCTGCAGGGGAAGTTTATGTCTATGTCTCCTGTTACATGTGTCTCTCACACAGTAGTATACAGCCATGTCCTCTGCTCTTAGATTGCTCATCTGCAGGTACATCATGCTCTTGCCATTATCGCTGGAGATAGAGAATCAGCCCCTCACAGTTTCTGTATAGATTTTAGTATTTCCATCAGGACTAACAGCAGCCACCCACTGTGGCCCCTTCCCTGGGAGCTGGCAAAACCAATTCATCCAGAAGCTGCTAAAAGTGAATCCAGAGGCAGCACAAGAGAGTCTCAGAGAACCCCCAAGTGGTCTCAGGTCTCCACCAGATACCACCAGCTTCACCTCACACTGGACACCTGCAAACACAGAAAACACATGTGTTTAAAAGCCTATACCAATCTCTCTGTTCCTCTCAGACTCCCAAATCTATGTTCATATTTTTCAAAATCATTTCCTTGTAATATTGCAAGAATAAAAAACCCATCCCAGCTCAGGCGCAATAGTGAGAGTCCTGGCTTGGTGCTGGCTTCTGAATGGAGTAATCTCAGACACTGGGCTGAGCTTTCCTTAAAATCACAGTCAGCAGCAGAGAGAGCAGGCTGCATGTCCTTCTCTAGATAGCCGATCAGCCATCGGTTAGTGCAGTGTCTGCCAGAAGGATCAGTTTGTGAAGAATGAGAGTTAATGGAAATCTTTCGCAGAAGTCCATTTGCATTGGGATATTAGGACATAGTTGTACTATAAACTTCTCTTCACCAAGTGTTACCAACAAATGTGAGTTCGTGTTCTGATCCTGGTCCATCTGGGACACTAATAAACCCTCTAGCCTCAATTTCTAGTGCTCACCAACTAGATTACTTTTCTTCTTTCTCTCAGCCTATCTTTAAGCACACATGGATGAGTTCTGAGCTAAGAGTCCTTGCTGAGCCTCACTTGCCCTGGCCTAACACAGAGTTGTAACTGAGTTTTATGGATACTAGGACAGATTCCATGGCTCGTGTTCTGAGGAAGGAGGCACTAAGCCACTCCAGTGACTGACTGGAGAACCTCTAGTTAGGAAAACACACAAGGTAGAGAACAAGGATACATTAATGGTGTTTACTGCTTTATCTTTGGGGAACATGGAACCCAAACAAACAACAAGAAATAAAGACAACAACAATAATGCATCCTGGCAATTCTGACTCATAGAGAGTGTACATAACAGGGAAGAACTTCTTCCTAGAGTTTCTGAGGCTATAAATCTCTATGGGATGTGATCACATTATCCTTATCTCACAGATTAGTTGGTGGGCTGGATCCAAACATCACACTTCATTTAGTAGAGATGAGGTGGAAACAGACAGAGAAGGAAAGAAAGAGGGATGAAGGGAGTGAGAGTGAGAGTGAGAGAGAGAGAGAGAGAGAGAGAGAGAGAAGTCTTATTTGTTAATTAATGTTCAACTCCCCCACACACACAATTTTGGGGTTAATTAGGGAAATTGACAAGTTAAAATTGACATGCTTAGCACTCAATGGTTCAGTCAAGACATACAATTCTACCAATACAACGGAGTTTTATACTATAAAAATAAGTCAGTGAAAGTGGATAAATTTCCCATGACCCCACTACCCTTTTCTTCCTTGTATTCATCCTTTGTTTTCCTTTCCCCACCTCCTCCACCATTGTCTAAGTGGACTTTGGGGCCAGGGCGTGGTGCCCCAACAGAGTGGACTGGAAAACTCACCTAAGGGCCAGCAAACGATCCCTGAACTAACTACAAGCTTTTCTCTTGTGAACTGTTTTGTTCTGTTCTTTGTCAGTGGTTTGTTTTTGTTGTTTTGTTGTCTGGTTGTATACTGTTGCTTTGTTTTCCTCTGTCTTGTTTTCGTGCATGTTAGTGACTCCACAGGTCTGTCTGAATAGGACAGGCTGGATGAACTATCTGGAGGAAAAACAACAGGACCGACAGTTCCGGGGGGACTTGGGGTGGGGGGGTAGGGGGGTTAAGGAAGTGGTGTTAACAAACCCAGGGACAAGGGAAAAACATGGGACCCCAAATGGTAGAGAAGGGGGAGTGGCAGACCTGGTGGGAAATGATCAAGGGTAAGGTTGCTTAGAGAAGAGGTAAACTCTAGCCCAGGTGGCGATGAAGCATGGTAGTAGGGCAGGAGGAAAGAGCTAGGAGTCAAAGGGCATTCATAGAGGTCTAGACAAAGACATGTACATGCAAATATATATAGGAGGATGGGGAAATAGATCTATGTGTCTATACTTATAGGTCAAGTATTAAGGTGGCGGAAGGACCTTGGGCCTCTACTCAAACACTCCCTCAATGTATGAATACCTTCTTTTATTAAATTGGAACTCTATGATGCTCACACTCCCGACACAACGGCAGGAGCCAAAGTAGGTGAACAAGTAAATGTGGTGAAGAAAGCTGATGGTGCCCAGCTATCAAAAGAGATAGTGACTGGGGTCTTAAAGGCTTGAAGATAAACAAGCGGCCATCTAGCTCAGAAGCAACAAAGTCCACATGGAAGAACACGCCAGCCTGTGTGATCGAGTGTCCCAAAGGGATCAGTTACCAGGCATCAAAGAACAAAAAATCATATCATTGACTGCACACCTCCATGATAGGATCTCTGAAGACAAATGGGTGCATAAGCAAATGTGGTGAAGAAAGCTGATGGTGCCCGGCTATCAAAAGAGATAGTGTCTGGGGTTTTAAAGGCTTGAAGGTGAACAAGCGGCCATCTAGCTCAGAAGCAAAAAAGCCCACATGGAAGAAGCACACCGGCCAGTGCGATCACGAGGTGCCAAGGGATCAGGTATAAGGCATCATGCAAAAAAATACAAACGATATAAGTGTGTGTATGTATGTGTATATATGTGTATATGTATATGTGTGTGTATATATATCATATTAAATGAAGGGAAGTGCAGAGTGGAGACCCAAGGCCCAAGTGTCGGCCAATGGAGATCCCCTCATAGAGGCGTTTAGGAGAGGAGATGGGTTAATTAGGGTGCGAGGTAGTACCGATGAAAAACACAGCTTTCCCCCAGATCCTGGATGCTTCCTCCCCCCAACTACCATGATCCAAATTCTACCTTGCAGGCCTGGATAGGACAGAGGCTGTACACTGGTACATATGAGGGCTGGAGGTACAGGGAATCCAGGGTGGATGATACCTTCAGGACCAAGGGTGTGAGGGACGATGCTGGGAGAGTGGAGGGTGAGTGGGTTGGAAAGGGGGAACTGATTACAAGGATCCACATGTGACCTCTTCCTTGGGAGAGGGACAGCAGAGAAGGGGGGAAGGGAGACTCCGGATAGGGCAAGATATGACAAAATAACGAGGTATAAATTACCAAGGGCACATGAGGGAGCGGGGAAAGGGGAGGGAGGGGAAAAAAAAAGAGGACCTGATGCAAGGCACTTAAGTGGAGAGCAAATGCCTTGAAAATGATTGGGGCAGGGAATGTATGGATGTGCTTTATACAATTGATGTATGTATATGTATCAATGGTGATAAGAGTTGTATGAGTCCCTAATAAAAAGTAAAAAAAGAAAAGAGAAAAAAATGATTAGGGCAAAGACTGTACAGATGTGCTTTATACAATTGATGTATGTATATGTATGAACTGTGATAAGAATTGTATGAGCCCCTAATAAATTGTTAAAATTAAAAAAAAAGAATTATAGGGAAGAGAAAATTTAATTCATAGGATATTGATGAAATATATAAAAATGTTATTGAAATGGAGTTATTCTAAAAACCTTACTCAAATATTTGTTAAATATTATCAATTAATCTTTTATATTAGTAAGCAATGATAAAATGAAAATTAATTAGAAAAAAAGAAAGTGGATAAATTTCATCCATGGAAATGAAGAAAGGTAGCACATTTTTGTCTGTTTACTTGGATTACAGTTTCACTCAGATAATTAGAGCTATTCATCTTTCCATGTTTCATCTAATCCTCATACAGTGGATTTCCCTGCAGTGGTTTTCACGCCCTCAGGATGTGGTTATCACACTGTGTCTCTTGCACAGTAATACATGGCTGTGTCCTCAGAGCTCAGACTGATCAGCTCCATGAATGCTGTGTCTCATCAGGGAGTCTGCCCTGGACTTTGGTCCATAGTTTGTACTACCACTTTGAGGTTAACTCTTTCAAGTCAAGGAAGAGGTTGACCAGCAACCTGTTGCATGCAGTGCATACATTTGTCCATGAAAGTATATCTGGAAGCCTGGCAGGAGACCTTCACAGAGGCCCCGGCTTCTTCATCTCAGTGCCAGACTGCACTAGTTGGACCTGCGGGTGGATGGCTGCAAAGAGGAGACAGGAACATATGAAGCATAATTCTTCAAGTTCCACCACACTCCTAGGAACTGGGTGTGCATTTCCTGCAGTCACAGCTGTCGAAAGAGATTCCCCAGCACCACTCCATAGTCAGGGGGCTCTGTCCTCAGAGGAGTCTGTGTACGAGAAAAGTTCTTATTGAGTGAAGTTGTGGAGGTCAGAGACACATCTATTTGCCTGAATAGACTTTATATTATTTGCATATTCAAAAGCCAGAGTATGTTATAGCTCAAGGCCTGCAGAGCCTGAGAAGAAGAAATGAATCACAGAGAACACGAGTCTACAGGGTGCTGAAGGCACAGACCAAATCTCTGTGGAACGTGTTCCTCTGCATTGTCCCCAAACACTACACAGAGAGAATTCTTCTCACTGAAAGGACCCAACGCTGACAAGGTCTGTCCATTCTTGTGACCACACCTTTAGTGGTGTAGACACCACTTGAAAACATTTTGGGTCCATCAAGAGTTCTGATTCTGAACAGGTGTATAGTTTTTACCCTCATCCCCTCCAGCATAAGCAGCTAACTGGTAACTCTGGGTAAAAGGCAGTTGATGCGCAATGGGAGGGCCTGACAGGATCCCGACTGCTATGAAGTCTACACCTGAATTCAAGGCAGTTCCTCCCGGGCTGTGCAGTAAAAACGACTTTTTCTGACCATTCTTTTGATGAATGATCCAAACCTGCGCATCTGATATCAATGATCATAGTAATTGCAAAATTGACAGGCCCAGAGCCTTTTCCATGAGTGGTTTTGTGTTAACATATGGTCTTGGTTCCATATTTCACACGGTAGAATTCCGGGGTATGTATGTATTTTCAGTGAGTTTCTATATGCTCCACCTTTGCTAATTGTTTTCTGATGAACCTGGACTCATGCCCACGCCACTACCTCTGATCCACCACTTCTCTCTTCAACACACAGTCCAGGTCCTGTCACCAAGGCGTGACATCTGAATATCTTATGTTTAAAAGCTGTTTGTCTGATGATATGCTTCGATCATTTAATTAATGTACCCTCTGGACTCCTGCTCCTTAGTAGATACATATCTGTATGTATACATAATTAGTCCCATGGAAGCCCTACTAAGTGGAGTCGGGTTTAAGTTCTAAGTCGTGATATCATCACAGGCAGCTGGAGGAGTAGTGCTGAAAGAAAGGCTGAGATCCACTTATTCCTTAGAAAAACAGATGGAGAAGAATCCCAGGATGCAGCAGAAAACCAGCCCTGAACCTTCAGCGGCACCTGCTCTAGGTCGGAGTCTTTGCCGGTGGGTCTTGAGTGCCACCTCGAGACCAGTCTTCTCGATACAGCGGCGATTAGTGTCTGGGTTCTCATTGATTTGCCGTGTGTATCTTGCACAGTAGTAGATGGCCGTGTCCTCAATTTTCAGTTTGTCCGTTGGAAGGTACACTATGTTCTTGGATCTGTCTCTGGAGGTGGCGAATCCACCCTCAACAGAGTCAGTGTAGGCTATGTAACTACTACCATCACCACTAATGCCTGCTACCCACTGCAGGCCCTTCCCTGGAGCCTGGCAGACCCGTGGCATGCCGCAGCTACTGAAGGTGAACCCAGAGGCTGCACAGGAGAGTCTCAGAGAATCCCCCCAAGCTTTCTGTACAGCCCCCAACTCCACCAGCAGCACCTCACACTGGACACCTGCAAACACAGATTGATTAGGAAAACCCTCACACACACCCACTGGTGCTCAGTGAGGGCCAGTAACACACTCTTGCTCTCCTGAAAAGACCTGTTAATACCCAATTCAGGGAAACCCAGCCCAGCACAGACACGGTGATGTCTCGATGTGCGCAGTCCTGATCACTGAATGGGGGCCCCTGAGAATTGCGGAGCTGTGGCGCCTCTGCCAGGGATGTAGGTTGAGGGCTGGGATGGTTTGAATAGCAGAGGACAGGAGTCGATTTGCATGCACTTCATTTCTATAGCAGTAAGTGACGTTGCATGTATTCTGGGAAGATCATTCCAAGAGCAGGGAAGAATGTTCTAGGTATCCTGCTGAACCCTACAAATATACACATTGGTATGCTAAAAGGCAGGTCAGTTATTGAAACCCAGTTTCTCCTTAGGACAAAGATAAGGTTTTCTATTCCCATTAGAATTTATGGCCTCAGAAACCTACAAGGAGAGGTGCTCTGTCTTGTGCATTCGCTAGCAGACATAATTGACTTGATGGAGCCACCAGCCTACAGTTAGTAGCCGCTCACACACCTCCTGTGGCTCTACAGCATAACTGAGCTACCTACTGTCCCTAGAAATGCCCCTTTGTCAGTGTGGTGCACATTCCTTTATCGAGACACTTGAGCATTCCCAGTAGAATAAGACATTTTAATGGACAAACGTTCCTCGTGAAATTCTGCTGTAAATTACCTTCTGGAGAAGGAGACCCACATCCTGAAAGGACGCCCTCCCCTTCTCTTCTGAACCTTCCCTGTGACTGTTCCCTTCAGCTGGGTGTGTCAATGCCTCTTGGAATCTCTCCCCTTCCCTGCAGAGAGCTTGGGCGCATCTCGTTACCTCCCACTCACAGGCCTCTGCAGATGAAGACCTTTAAGGAACTGAGTTAACATTAGGAGTTGTATAGAGGGTTCTTTGCCAATTCACACAACCCATGAGAAAGGTTCAGGGGAGTCTTCCATAAGCTGGAAGAAAGTAATATTTCTTATTTGCCATTCATCCAAATATAGGTATTCTGTCATACTATATGCTTCCTGCTGGTGATGGGATACTTTGGGGCTTTATTTCAAGTCTCAAAACTTCAATTTCCCCAGATTTCATATTAATGAACATCTACCACTTCAGGAATGTAAAAGAACAACAAAAACATGGAAAATCAACATTTTATTTCACAATAGATATTTGGGCAGGGAGACACACAGACAAAAATTTCACTGTCTTCTGAACAAAGGATTCAGATGGAGAAAAACGGACTGTGCTGAAAGAAGCACTTGGAGACGAGAACTTCAAGGCGTTCATTGAGCACTGGCCATTCCGGGAGGGGATTTCATCTCATCCCAACGTTGGATATGTTTCCCCCCTGTCCTTCCGGAAAGAACCAGGGCTTTTCATTTTCAGAATCTTCTCTTCAGGAAATTAAGACACGAGGATCTTGGTTGCTGAGGAGTCCCTGGAGAGGTTCTGAACTCGGGAGCATTGGGGAACTCTGCCACAAGAGGACACAAACACCCAGCATCCCCTGCACCGGCTCCTGTGGAAAAACTTGTATCCCATGTACTGTGAGCTCCCTCTGCTGCCCAGGGTCCTCTTGGCTTCCTGTCACTTGAGATGTGGGACCACATCCCCTTCACTGTGTCTCCTGGTGCTTCTCTCATAGAGTCACAAATGGCAGTGTCCTCAGGGTTCAGACTGCTCAGGTCAGATATCACCAGCTGCATGGACTGGTCCTGATGGTAATGGTTAGATGTGGGAAGGCTGGGTTGTGGCTAGCACACTGATCAGTAGCACGGTTTGCTGTGTAATATGGTTTTGTTTCCCAGGTTCTGATCAATTCAGAGGTGATAGCTGCTGCAGTGGAAGTTAGACCCAGCAGTAAGCTACTCTGAGAACACTTTCCTACCACATGACTGGATTCTCACAGCTGCAACTGGGATGTCACACCTGTTGCTGTTGCTGCTGTTGTTGTTAGGTGCCATTGAGTCGGTTCTGACCCACAACAGTTCTATGCATGACAGAATAATTGTTCCTTTCCTAGAGCCCATTGATGACCTTCTGAACTAGAGAAAGAAAATGAACCCAGAGAAAAACAGCTTGCAGACTGATACTGAGAACAATGTGCTTATCTCTGTGTGAGGAGTAGGATTTACGCTGAAACCCTTCTGCTTTTGCAATATTCTGGCACTGAACTAGACACCCTTCTGGGTGAAAAGTGTATTCACTGAAGAATCTCACTAAGGTCTGCGGAATGAGTATGACCTTTCAGAAGCAACTAGGCAGGCCTCTTTCTCGAGACGTCACTGGGTGAATTGAACCAGCGACTTTTCAGCTAAACTCCTAAACTTTGTGCAATCCAGACACTCCATGTGTTCTGAATCTCATGGGAAAATTCCCTCCGGTCTCCATGAATTTCATTAGAGAGCTTATGGTGGGGACCGACACCTCACAGAGTTACTTCCCCTGCATTGCAGACAGGCGGATGTTTCACATGTGAGAATATCTTTCAGTTGACATTTAAAGTCATGCATATCAGGGAAAGGCACTGAATCATAAAAGTAGATTTCTTTGAGGACACTGTGAGATGGAGAAGAAACATGGAGCACAAAGTACAGCTGCACCTGTGCCTGGGTCTGTGTTCTGTTTTCTATGTGTCCTGAGTGCCCCTAGAGACCACTCCCACTCCCTGCAGGGGAGATTTGTGTCTGGCTCTCACTGACTTCCTCTCACTGTGTGTCTTACACAGTAATAATACACAGCGGTGTCCTCAGTAATCGCGGAGCTCAGTCACAGGGAGAACTGGTTCTTGGATATGTCTGGGTTGATGGCTAGATGATCTTTGAGAGATGGCGAATAATCTCTGTACTACTTTGAGCAGTAGTAGTATGTCCCTGCCATCTATTCAAGACCCCACCCAGGGTGCTGCCTGATGCAGTTCCAACCAGAACTGCTGCTGGAGACTGAGTCACCAGTGATGGTGTAGTTGCAGGCCAGTGTCTGTGAAGGTCTCACCATCTGAGGGGCTGACTCCTTTAGGTGTACCTGGGACAGAGTACCTGGGGACAAAAGAAAAAAGTACAGTAAATACCCCCCATATAACTGAATATATTGTAACCTATTCTATCTCCCTGGCTGTGACCTGATGGGAGACCCAGCACCATCAGGAGGAGGAGGAAGGAGACAGACATTTCTGAAGTAAGGTCGCCCTAGCTAAGCAGACTCTGGAGCCCCTGGTGGAGAAGTTGCATTCAAACATTAAACCATGACTACTATTTGCCTATAAGTGTCACTGACTTGTATAAAATCTGAGGACCATGAACAGCTGCACAAGAAGGTTTCTCCAGAGCTGGTTCCTGAAGCCAATCAGAGGCAGGCAGGTGGAAGGGCTGGAAGCAAAGGTGCTCACAGCTTGAGTTCGGAGCTTCCACCGATCCCTATGTCTATAACCTTCAATGAAGGAGAGTTTCATTGCACTAGTACACATATTTGAATGTCCCTGGATTTGCATCTCTAGTCTGCCCTGTCAGGGGAAGCCAGCCTCTAACACATCATAATGGGTCTGGCAGGCGCAATTGTACAGTGATAATAAGTAAGGATTATAGTAAAGTTATAGAGAGCGTGAGAGATAGAAGGGAAATATAGAAATCAATGGAGTCAGACACGATTCATGGCAGCATGCTCCCCTCAGCCCTGCTTGGTGGTCCGCGAGGAGGGAGAGAGCCTCTTTAATGCTAGCCCATGCTTTTTATATTTTCTGGGGACATGCAAGACCCCTAATCACACCTGAGTACAAATGTCACAGAAAGGGGTTGTGCTATCGGTAATACAGTAATGAGAGGGGTGGTCTAGGGACATACATGCAATAATAAGAGGAGGGATTGGGGGTACCATGCGATAAGATGGGCAGATAACTTTGGATGTCATAGAGTCAGTTTGGCCTGTTCCCTGACTCAACTGATAGAGATCATTATTTGTAGGGTGAGAAAGCTTGGTCGCAGGTCTCAGAGAGGAATAGTTTATTGTTCCCAGTAGCAGGGAGTGAGGCCTGCGATATAGTCTGGTGACTATGTGCCCTAGAGACCTACCCTGTAGTCTGGGGACTAACTTCCCTCAGGGAGGATGTTTGTAAGCTTCTGACCACTCCCCACACTACCCAGTCTAACACAGCAGGCATTTCCAGAGAAGTCGCCCTTTAATTGCAAAACCTTGGCTAAGTTTCCCAAGATTTAAGGATAAGGTGCCTCCATCAGAACTAGGAACATAAATCAGTTTAATTCAGTAAATATTTGCTGATAAGTGACATTTGTGGATTCCTGATAAAGTCGGGTGACAGTTTTCTGTACAGTCTGGGAACTATGTGACCATATTCAGAAATGTAACAGAGTTGATAGTTGATAGTTTTCCTATCAACATTTTCAGCCAGCAACTTTTGAATCTGACTTGAGCTTGCATAAAGGAATTCCCAAGTATAACAGGCATAAAAGAAGCACAATTCTTATGGATGCAAGTTAATCAGTAAATGCTTCACTTTTTCTTTCCCAAAAACTCTTTTTTCTGAGAGTCCTGGCAGCCAAGGGTTACTTGCAGGAAGCAAATTTCAATTTCGGACCATTCAACTTGGAAAAATCACCCCAAACACTGTCCATACACTTGACCCCTTGGACTGATAGGACCTCGAGTGAGTGATAAATTAGCAGCGTGCATAAATCATGATAAGCCTCAGTGAAGAACACAACTCTCGTGTTCAACTGTCCCCAAAGTTTCCGGGCGAAATCAAACATGAAGATAGTACAAATTCCAACTCTAAGGACAGGCAAGTTTAACAACCATTCTCCCATCCACGTTCCTCCATTCCCTTTTCAATGCCCCTGCTTACATTTTATTTTTAAACTCTGTTAAACTGACATATAACTTACCTAGACATGCATGCTAGGTACTTCTCTTTTCCTGAAAATCAGTCATACACGACAGTGCTTTAGGTCACAGAATGGACTGTCACCACAAAGGTTAAGCAAGGCCCTTAGTCCGTGCTTCAGCCCTATTAACACCTTGGCAGGATTGGATGTTTGGGTGTTTCCAGTTTGTTAGGAGGATGCACATCCACACCCAACGTACATGGTTCTATCTCACCCATGTCACCCATGCACTCCCTCTGCAAATGGCCAAATTACTGGTTCCTCAGCCATTGTTATCTGAGGCTTTGCCTCTGGAGTCTCAGTCAAGGGTGTGGGCCCTTTGGCGAGGACCGCCTCTCTCTGGCTCCTCCCTGAGCCCTGCCCCAGGCCCGCTAGGCCCCGCCCACCCCATCACCAGGCTCCTTGTGTTGGCTCCTCAGCAAAAATGGGCGGGGCAAGAGCTGCCTTGAGAGGAAGCGAAGGCAGACCCCTACCCCTCTCTGACCCCGCCAGCTCCTCCCACCCCGGGTCACGCCCAGACAGGGCCGGAAGTGGCGGTGTCTTATTCTGAACTGCAGCTCACAGCTAGGGTTCCACTATTGGTGCTCTGCTCGCGGTTCCAGAGAAGGGACCACACCCTGAGCACCCTGTTGCCGGCCCTCCCAGGTGGGAGGCTCCGGGCTCCGGGACATGCGTGTGGGCAGAGGACATTTTAGTCCAGCTGACTAGGGTGCAAGCGCCCTTTCTCTCCCCCAGGAGCCCTGCCAGCGCTTCTCTTGGTGAGAGGTGGGCGGGTGTCCAGGAGGCCGTCCCATTTTCCCGCTTTCGGATTGGGTGGGGTTCATGGTGGGAGTCCCTGTTGGAGAAAGGGGATCCCGGCTGGGGTTTGGGGCTTTGTGGTTCCCTGATTCTCTCTTTGCGGGTCTCCTAACCCCCCTCCCTCGTTTCCTTCCACACAGCGATGCCTCCTCCCGAAACTCCTTGCACCTCCTCAGCTCAAAGGTGAGCCCCGGGGTCTTGTTCTGCTGACCTCCCTCTGGACCCGACCAGAGTCTGTGCTAGGCGCAAGATCTCTTGCTGGTCCGTGACAGAAACGTCTTCCCTGGCTTTAAAATATTGGTCGCGGCCTTTTTTTTCTTACCCCTTGTTTCGAATTTCATGTATATATTACTAAGGTTTTTAAACCATTCCCATTTCCTTTTCTTTCTATTCTTTATTGTTTCTGTTGTGTTCAGTTTTTGAAGCACAGAAGGGGTTGGATGTCTGGAGATGAAATAACATGCGAGGGTTTGTAAGGATGTCTAGGTGGGGTCGGGGTGGGTGGCTGGCGGAGTTGGGGAGGGTGAGGGGACTTGGGGAATAAAGAAGAAGGATGGAGGGGACTGAACACTAGAACTGAAGGTGACTAATAAGACTTTTTAAAGGCAATTTAATCATGGTGGGAAAATAGACAATATGAAACCGATTGTCGTAATGATTGTGCAATGCTTAAGATGGCTGAACTGTGGGACTATGTGGGATATGTGGATTCAGTGCCCCAAAGAGTGTTAAAAAAAGAAAGATCTCCATCATAAAAGCAATCTAACTAAACTATGCACAGAAGAATGGAAAATCAAAGTGAAACAACGGAACTAAAAACAAGGTAATGCTAAAGTGATCGACCTCTATTTTGGGAATGAAATGGGTCCTTGGATTTTGAACGTTGTGAGGCTGAAGGACAATTTACTTTACCAGAGAGCAGCGAGAGCTGGCCAGCCTGCCTCAGGGCAACAGCAGGCGCACAGTCGCCAGGATGTTCCAAGCTTTGATAGTCGAGCAGTTTGGAATGTGCCAGTTGAGATGCCTGGTAGGCGATGAGCCCACAGTTGTCTTTGATCAACGAGTGCACGACGCCCATGGCCCTGAATGAGATGCTGGAGTCCGAGTGGACCTACTGGAACACCTTGTGCACATACACAGTGTAGGTCTCCTTGCTGCTGCACGGGCATTTCTTGCTGTGCTCCCTCTGAGCCTTAGCTGCAGTCTCCATGGGGCCCCTCCCCGGGGCAGGCAGGGACTTATCAGGGTCAGGTGGGTTGTTTGACTGGGACAGTACACCTGGCAAAGGTTATGTAGGTGTCATAAGGCAAGCTGAGGGAAGACAGAAACCTCCCCTGGAGCAGAAGGGCTAAAGCTCGCTGGATCTTGATTTTCAGCAATACAGAGTGTGAAAGCAGGACCTCTACATACCTCTAACCTTTTGGGTTTTCAGCAGGTATTGTTGGAAAAGTTACCACCGGGATAACTGGCTTGTGGTGGCCAAGTTTCATAGTGATGTCACTTTTTAATCCTTCAATGTCGGAATGATTTGATCTGATCTTCCCTGTAAGATGAGGGTGGAGGGTGAGGGGCAGGGGTAGAGGAGAGAGGAGGAAGGACAGAGGAGAGGAAGGAGGAGAGAGGGAGAGATTGGAGCGGCCTCCACACTCCCTAATGGCCCATAGCCTGGATTCCCAGGCTGCCCCCTGCCCGAAAAGGTGGGTAGACCAGCCATTGAGTGGGGACTTAATTGTTTTTCGCGACACTACTTAGGTGTCAACAAGGAGGTCCTGCTGGGAAAACAGGTCGGAGATGCTCACATTGTGCACTGTGTGTCAGCATGCCGGTTGGATCCCTGGCCCACTGTCGGCGCTCTCCAACCCTGAGGTCCCCAGGCTCTCCCTCCTGTTCTCACAAACTTTTGAATAGTTGAGTTGGATTCCATTTTACTTTCTTAGATCTTGTCATTGTTTCAAAATATTTCACAAAAAAATCTATTTTCAATTCCATTATTTTACTTACGGGATTTCGGTGTGTACATACGTGCATGTGTGTGTACCCTGCACACGTTTTTGTAGTATCCTTTTGGATCACCACTAAGGAGGTCGACCAGTAGTCTTGTTCGGGCAAAATGAGTGCTACCTGCCAAGTGCATATATAAATCCGCTCGTCCTGCTTCTTCCCGTTTTAGCCCTGCAGGCAGGCTGGCCAGCTCTCGCTGCTCTCTGGCTAACAGCATCACCTCCTCCTCCTCTTCTGTTTAGGAGGGTATCGGTGTGTTGGAAAGATGCCTAGCATCTTAGTATGTAAGGGGTAATGGTTTGGGAGTTGGATATTAGCAGTTAATCATTAGGGATTTAATTACCAAGTTATTTTTGTGTGTTGAAATGTAGCCTACAACTTTTTTACATTTACTAGCTATAGTATTTATCACCTATTTGGCATATTTTTATATGAAATCATAAATTTATGATGAAGTTTTTCTTCTTTTATTAATTCTTTTTTTCTGATTAATCTAGCTAGTACAATTTTTAATATGAGTGGTGAAAATGGACATGTATGTTTATGCTGATTCTGAGGGGGGTGATTTTTTTTCTCTTTCTCCTACATGTGACATTTGCAATGTTTTTTTCCCCATTAATGTATATTAGCATATTGGGTTTGACCTATTTCATGTTAGATTTGTAGATGTTTTGTTTTTAACATGAAAAGCTTTTGACTTTGTTTAGTATGTATTCTGTTTCTATTTAGATAATTGACTTTTTCCCCTTCAGTAAGCATATTTTAGTGTTTTATTTTGTTGTGCTAAATCAATTTTGGGATGAATTAAAATTAATCATGATATACACTTAATTTAATGTCTGTCTCAGTTTCCTATTTTTAGAGTAACTTTTTCATTCAGATCCTTTATCAACACTGGTCTACAATTTTTTAAGTATCATTATCTTTCATTGGTATCAGGTTATTTCTGGTCTCATAGAAGGTGTTACTAAGTGCTCTCTCAAAAGTATTGTTATGTTGGAACCCAATAAGTTGAACTTAAACAACAAAACAGTAAAAACAAGTGTTTATTCATCTTATGTGAGTACTCTAGCTGCCAGAATTTTTAGTTTTCATCTACCGTACAGTTAGGCTGGAAGTTTCTCATGAAATTTTATTTTGATTCAATTGATTATAGACCTTCTAAGCATCCTGAAATCCAGTGAGTAACTATTGTCAGTCCCTTGCTCTGCTGGATCCTCTGATCGTCTAGCCGAATCCTCAGTGTACAGGACTACATTATTTACAGTTTCCTTGAAAGACAAATAGCTACTCACAACTTAATGAGTTTGCTGCCCTTAGACTAGAGCCCATGGTCGTGAAAATACTCTGCCGTCTGGCATTGCTGTGAGGCCCTTAGAGAACTGCCTTCAGCTCACCAAAAGAATGGATTAATGAGGGGTAGAAATGCCTCAGTGATTTTGTTGTCACCTTGCTTGTTCAAATGTTATTAACTGAAGAAATCTCTTCCCTTTTTTAATGAGAGAAATAATATCTTTTGTCAACATAACAACACACTAAAGTCTTTGTGTTTTGCTGGGTGTATATTTGTGGTTTCTGAGACTGGTGTCATATCAGCTGTCATTGAGTCAGTGCCATCTCACAGGGACCCATTGCACAACAAAACAAAACACTGTATTCTCCTGTGCCATCTTCACAATTGAGGATGAATGCATGTTTTTAAAAATTAATTTATTTTAATTCATTTTATTAGGGGCTTGTACAGTTTGTATTACAGTCCATGCATACATCCATTGTGTTAAGCACACTTGTACATATGTTGGTATAATCATTTTCAAAACATTTTCTTTCCACTTGAGCCCTTGGTATCAGCTCTTTATTTTTTTCCTCCCTCATGAAGTCTTGATAATTTATAATTTTTTATTGCTTTTTCATGTCTTATACTTACCGATCTCTCCACCCACTTCTCTATTGTCCGTCCCCCTGAGAAGGGGTTATATGTAGATCATTGTGTACATTTCCTCTTCACCCCCCCACCTACCCCTTACCCTCCTGATATTGCTACTCTCATTATTGGTCCTGAATGGGTTTTATCTGCCCTTGATTCCCTGTGTTTCCAGCTCTTATCAGTACCCGTGTGCATTCTTTGGTCTAGCCAGATTCGTACGTTAGCTTTGGGGTCATGATAGTGGGGGGGGGGGGGGCGGAGGGGAGCAGTAAAGAAGTAGAGAAAAGTTGTATGTTTCATCGGTGCTATACTGCACCCTAACTGGCTCGTTTAATCCTTGTGACCCTTTCTGAGAGTTTCGTTTATTGTCCCAACCTGGCCAATAGGAACATGGTATGAATAATGTTGCAGTTTGATTGGAGGGCAAAGAGATAAATGGCTAGGCAAACCCCACCTTTCTCTCTCTCTCTTTCTCTCTCTCTCTCTCTCTCTCTCTCTCTCTCTCTCGCTCTCTTCTGATCAGGTCAGGGTGCACCTGCTAGTTCTCTGCCACAACTTGTGAGCTACTCTAACAGTTGGACTGTCAACCTGTGGATCATGTCGCTAGAACTTCAGATTCCTTTGAGAAGTGCTTTGTCATGTTGCTGGTGTATATATCACTTGATCTTGGGACTGTTGTATCCTATCATCTTGCTTACTGTTGATGACCTGCCCTTCTGTTTGCTGCCTGTGTCCAGACTGCCTGCATTGCCCTACATAAGACTCACCTGTCTGCTTCCTTGACCGTGGACCCAGTGGCTCTCATGAGTTGAAGGGCATCCAGTATATTAAATGTTTCACAGAAGTGAGTTGAACTGAGCAATCTGTACAGCTGTGTGGACTAATTAGGTGCTATATTCTTTTGTGCTTTATATGTCTATCCATTTTATATAATACATAATAATATATAATGGTTATATATATATATATAATTATATATTGTATATATAATAGCTGTATACAGCACATAAATATATAAACGTATACATATATACACACACGTATATATATTTTCACAAGTGTCCTGGTTTTGTTTCTGTATAAAACACCATTCTGTAAGGGGGTGTCCACTTTCCTACAGATGGGCTGTATGTCTCACTCCACACTCCCCATCTTTCATATTGATAGGATTTTTTGTTTTGTGTCTCTGATGCCTGATACCTGATCCCATTGATGCCTCATGATCACACAGGTTTGTGTGCTTCTTCCATGTGGACTTTGTTACTTCTAAGCTAGATGGGCTTTAGGACCCCAGATATTATTCTTTTGATAGCCAGACAGCGTCAACTTTCTGCACCATATTTGCTTATGCACCATTTTGTCTTAATCGATTGTGTCAGGAAGCTGAGCATCACGGAATGCCAGGTTATTAGAACAAAGTCTGATTTCATTGAGGGAGTACTGGAATAGTGGTCCAATGTCCATCTGCTACCTTAATACTTAGTATTTAAATATATGTTCATAGATTTATTTCCCTTTTGTCATATATATATATTTAAATATGTAAATGACTGTATTTAGAACTCTATAAATGCTCTTTGTCTCTTAGTTCTTTCCTCTATTTCCTTTTACTTTCCTCTTGCCCCACTATCATGTTTGGCCTTCATCAGTTTTGAGTAATTCCTCTCATTACATTGCTCTTGATCACGCCCTACCAGGCATCCTACACTATCCTCAACGTCGATTTTAGATTACTTATTGTGCCCTTGACCCCAGGTTAATACCACTTCCTTTCCCCCCGCTTCCCCATCTCCTGTATCCCCCCAGAACCATCAGCCCCATTTTTTTCTCCTCTGGTGTGTTTACCCTGCCTATCTTATCTAGATAGACATGCATAGACAATAGGAAACACATACACAAGACAGAGCAAAAAATAAAAATAAAAACAACCATCAGAGAAAAAGAGAAAAGACTAGATATCATTCCAGGTTTGTTAGTTGACTATTAAGAGTATTTTACTGCCTGTTGAGTCTGATGTGGTACCATGCCTTGGCCACACAGTCTAAATTTTCTGTATTCCCCAGGGACTTCATTGCTTTGCTCCCCTTGCTGCTCTGTTGCATGCCATTAGCGTTTTGCCCCAGTGTGGTGGAGTCAGATCGAGCACATTTCCCACACTGTGCCACTAGTGTTGTCCCTCATGGCACTATTGATCATTGAGGGATGTCATGTCTTGTGGTGTTGCTGGCCCTATGGTCCTCTCTGTGCATTGGCCAATTTGAGCAGGAATATCATCCTTAGGGTTTGGTGGGCTGTGATGTGAAGGTGAACAAATTGTCACAGTCACTTTGTTAATCCATTTAGTACAGAGATTCATGTTTTTCACTGCCTTTCATCTTTTCCAAACAGAATATCCTTTTCAAGGAATGATCTTTTCTGATAATATGTCCAAAGTATATAATATGAACTCTCACCATCCTTACCTCTAAGTAGCACTCTGACATTAGTTCTTCCAAGACAGACTTGTTTGTCCTTTGCCTGTTCATGGCAGGTGGGATATTCTTGACCAGAACTACAATTCTAATGCATTCATTGTTCTTCAGCCTTCCTTTGTCCATCTTTCAAGTGCACATGAATCAATTGAAAATAGCATGTTTTTGTCAGGTGAACCCAGTACTCGAGGTAATATCTTTTTACCCCAATATTCTAAAGAGACATTGTTCATCAGATTCATCTAATGCAATATAACTATTGATCTATTGACTGGTTCTTTCAGTATTCAGGGTTTTGGTTTGTTTGGTCTTTTTTCCATAAGCTAACCATTTTTCTGGAAGAAGTTAAAATGAACTAAACTTTAGATTAAGAATTTTGACAAAGGAGGGCCTGTCAGAGCCAACCAACTAGTCAAACAGTCCTGAAAGGGGTAGTGAGGATTAAGGAAAAAAGGAGAGACAAAAAGTATTGGGAGTGCAACAGTGAATACTGAAGCCTCGAGTTTATTTTGCATACTCTTTTTATCCAAGCAGATACAACCGGGGTTAATTATCTCATTGTTAAGCAAGTGCATTTGATACACTTAGCAACTCTATCTTCTGCCAAGCCAGACATCCTTGAGAAAATTAAACAACCTATCTTCCCAGACCTTGCATACTTTCTTGTTCTTGTTGTTAACAGTACATCCTAAAGGTAAAGTCACAGAAGAAATTAGCAAACACTGACACATAGGTCATGAGACTTCTCATTCGTTTCAAGGCTGAGTCTTAATGACCTTCAACATCTCCCCCTATTTTATTTACTGAAGACGTCTTTACTCAAAACGTCGGCATATGACTGTGCCGGTCTTAGGTTGTCGATTCCTCAAATCGCCCTTACCCGTCATCAGTCACAGTCCTGCTGGCGACTATGACCTGTCTTAATTTGGGAGACTCCGACTTGATCTTACGTGTCTCTGACTAACCAGACTCTGCCTTACACCCCTGTTTGGGGAGGTTTAAAATTGTTCAGGTGTACTTCATGAAGCTTTGTTGTTAAGGCCAATAATTCAACCATAAACCTGCACAGTATCATAGGGAGTATCCATAAGATCAACAATACACACACTCCCGCTGTGGCTAGAGACATAAGCATGTGAGGTAGGTCTCTGAGATTTCCTAACGAAGGGAAAGCATCTCGATAATGCTGGAGCCAATCCTCAGCAAGCTTAGCGGCATCAAAATCAAGAGACTTAGCGTCATTAATGGCTAATGATTCTTGATGCAGGTGTAATAAATCTAAAGACTCATTAGCATTGTGCTATATACCTTGAAGATGATTCTTCACTTTAATCCAGCTATACTGACTGCTGCTGTACTATTTAGGTGTAACACAGATCCATGTATGTACAGCATGACATTGTGGACTAGACCTGGCCTTAAGCCCCTGAACCTCGTCTCCTAAATATATGACCATGTCATAAAGAGCATTTACTTTTTGTTCTAACTTCCTGTCTATATCTTCTTGAGTACCCAACACATTAGTCACATTTTTGGATAATTCATTTACACAGTGAGCAGTTTGTATGATTTGTGAAAATACAATTGCTGCAGTAGTAGCAGTAGCACCTAAACTTAATATATCTAAAACACTTGCTATAAGCAAACCTACAAAACGCTTTGGTCTGGTTAATGCTATTTCAATCTCTTCTAATACCTGTAACCCTCTTTCTGAATACCAAGGCCCAGAAATATTCACTGGTAGCATAACAAAAGAAGGTTGATACAAAATGGCGATGACAATACCTTCAGGGAACCAGGTAATACAATTAGACAAATTGCAGTGATTACAAGACCTGTTAAACTTAGAATCATCATGATATATAGCATATAGTGTTCTTACTATTGTCTCTGGAGATGGTGAATTGGCCCTTCAGAGAGTTTGTGTGGCTTTTCCTACCAACACTATTAATGTATGAAACCCACTTCCGCCTATTCTCTGGGGCTAGGCAGACCCTGTGCATATTATAAATACAGACAGTGAATGCAGAGACTGCAGAGAAGAGTCTCAGAGAAGCCTCAGGCTGCCTCAAGTCTCCTTCAGATTCCATAGCTTCACCTCACAGTGGACACCTGCAAACACACAGACATTCTGATCGTGAAAATCATAACATATTCACTGCCTCTCACTCATGCCCCCACATACACACTTTCTCTCCATCAAAGCACCTTTTGAAATTCCAAAAAGGGAAATTGAGCTCAATATAGAGTCCATGGTGACTTGATGTGTTCAGTCCTGAATGTTGGCACATGGGAATTCCAGAGTTGGAGCACCTTTCCAAGAGCTTCAGAGTTGGGAATTGGATAGTTTTCATCAGCTAGGGAGATGTCTATTTGCATACCTTTTGCCTATATAGTCATAAGTAATGTTGAATGACTTATAAGAGAGTCACTCCAAGAGTAGCTAAGGATGTTCTAGATATCTTGGAGAGCTCTGCGTGTGGAGTTCATTATGCGATGGGCTGCTAAATGCAAGGTCATTCATTTTAAATCTCCAATGGCTCTGCAGGGGAAAGAATGCTGTCCAAACCCATGAAGGTTTACAGATGCAGAAACCTAGAAGGGCAGTCCTATGGTATCCTATAGTGTTGTTATGAGAAAGAATTGACTTAATGGAAATGTCAACCTACAGTTAGAGACACTTTCTTGAAATGTGCACCCGTCCTCCCCACCTATTTGTGTGGTGCTTATTCTTTTATTTATGCAGTTAAATATTCCCCGTAGAAATATATATTTAATCTGACACAAGCTTCCCTTGTCTAATTCTATTTTAAATTATCTTTTGGAAAAGGAAATTCATATGCTAAAAGTAAACCCTCCCCAGCCCCTTCTAGTTCTTCCCTAATTGTCCCCTAGAGCTGAATATGACAGTGGCTCCTGAGTCTTGCTCCTTCCCTGCTGGTTTGTCTTGCCTTAAATCAATCTTTCCTTCCCTTCACAAAGTTTTTGCACACCAAGAATTTTAAGGTACCAAGTTAAACTTAGAAGTTCTGTAAATGCTGATGGTCTCTACATCTCCCAGAAAAGCCAATGCTGTTTGTGAATTGGCATAACACATCGGGAGGTTTCCAGGGCATCTTCCAAAATCTAGAGGAAGTCTCCCATGGTTGAGGAGTTGATTGTGCTTTCCAAATCTAGGCATTATGCTTTACAATACTGATGCTTTCTTTTTTATTAAATACTTATATTGGGGGCTCTTATGGCTCTTATCACCATCCATGCATTTGTCCATTGTCAAGCTCATTTGTACATATGCTTCCATCATCATGTTCAAAGCGTTTGCTTTCTACTTGAGCCCTTGATATCTCCTCATTTTCCCATCCCTCTCCCACTCTTCTTCCTTCATGAACCTTGATATATTATAAATTATAATTTTCATATTTTACATTGTCCTCTGTCTCCCTTCACCCACTTTTCTGTTGTTTGTCCCACTGGGAGGGAGTTATATGTCAAACCTTGTGATTGATTTCCCCTTTCTACTCCCACTTCCCATTATCTTCTTGGTATCCCTATTCTCATTATTGGTCCTGAGGGGTTTATCTGTCCTGGATTCCCTGTGTTGCGAGATCTTATCTGTAGCAATGTACGTGTTCTGGTCTAGTCAGATTTGTGAGGTTGAATTGAGATCATGACAGTGGGGGGTAGAAGCATTAAAAAATTAGAGGAAAGTTGTTTGTTTCATCCGTGCTGTAGTGCACTCTGACTGGCTCTTCTCTTTCTTGCGACCCTTCTGTAAGGGGATTTCCAATTGTCTATAGATGGGCTTGGGGTCTCCACTGCACATTCTTCTTCATTCAGATAGATATGATTTTTTTTGTTCTGGGTCTTTGATGCCTGATACATGATTACATGGACACCTCATGAGCACTCAGGCTGGTGTGCTTTTTCCATGTGGGCATTTTTGCTTCTCAGCTACATGTCTGTTTGTTTATCTTCAAGCATTTAAGACCGCAGACACTATATCTTTTGATAGACATGAACCATCAACTTTCTTCACCACATTTGCTCATGCACCCAATTAGTCTACCACCATAGTATTGGGAAAGTGAGCATCACAGAATGCAGGGTTTTAGAACAAAGAGTTCTTGCATTTTGGGAGTACTTGAGTTGAGGCCCATTTACCATTTTCAACCTTAATACCTAACATATAAATATAAGTATGCAATCTATTTCCCTACCATTACATATAAATATATTTACAAAGGTACTTGCCTTTATTTAGACCTCTATACATGCCCTTTGCCTCCTAATTTTTCTTCCTTTTACTTTCATCTTGTCCCACTACCATGTTCAGCCTTCATTCTGATTTCAGTAATTCCTCTCAGTTACCTTGCCCTTGGTCACTTCCTACCAGTCCTCCCATCCCCTTCCTCAACTGGTTTCGAACCACTCATTTTTCCCTTTTACCTGGGTTGGCCAACACCTCCTCCCTTCTCCTACCTCCCACACTCTTATGTCCCTCTGGGACCATTGGTCCCATTATTTTCTTCTCACATTGTTTGTCCAGCCTATCTTATCTAGGTGGACCTGCAGATATAATAATATGTGCATACAAATGCAGATGGCTTTGACAGCACACAAGTGGCATATAAGAACATGCCACTGATAGCAGCAACACTGATATGCTGACAAACAAAAAAGCCACTGACAAACAAAATTTAAAAGATTAAAAAAAACAATAAGAACAAAAAAATTCTCTTAGTAGGTCAAGGTCTGTTTTTTGACCTTTAAGAGTGTTTTCTGGGTGTATCTGGTGGGGTGCCATGTTCTGGCCCCAAAGTCTATCCTTTATAGTCCCCCAGGATCTCCTTTTCCTGCTTCCCCCGCCGCTCCATTACACGCCCCCAGTGATGGCCTCAGTGTGGTGGGTTCAGCTCAGTCGTACATCCCCCACTGTGTCTCAGGTGCTGTCCCGTGTAGGGCCAAGGTTCGTCTCAGTTCCCTGCTTGATGGTCATAATGGTTTGGGGTTTAACTTCTAGGTCTGTGATCCACCTTGCGTTTATTCTTGTGCAAGGGGTGAGGTAAACTTCTTGCTTCATCTTTCTACATGTGGATATCCATTGTTTCCAGCACACTTGTTAAAAAGGGCATCTGCTTCCCACTTGATGTTTTTGGGACCTTTGTTGAAGATCAGTTGTCTATATGCTGACTATTTTACTCTTGGATTTTCTATTCTTTTCTACTGGTCTCAGTGTCTGTCGTTGTGCCAGTACCATGCTGTTTTGACCACTGTAGCTGAGTAATAGGCATTAAAATTGGGTAGAATGAGTCCACCAACTGTGTCCTTCTTCTTGAGGAGTTCGCTGCTAGTTGTGGGTTTCTTACCACTGCATATGAAATTGGTGGTCAATTTTTCAATTCTTTGAAGAAGGTTGATGGCATTTGAATTAGTATAGCATTGAACTTGTAAAGTGCTTTAGGTAGGACTGTCATCTTTACTATGTTGAGCCTTCCTATCCATGAGCAGGGAAGGTTCTTCCATTTGTGGAGGTCAATTTTGGTTTCCTGGAATAGGGTTTTAAAGTTTTCTTTACATAGGTCTTTAGTATTTTTTGTTAAATATATTCCTAGATATTTCAGTTTGTTCTTAGCTACTGTGAAGGTTACTTCCTTCTTAATCCCCTCTTCCATAGCCCTGTTCAATGTGTATAAAATACCTACCGACTTCTCTTTATTGATCTTGTAACCTGGTACTCTTCCATATTCCTCTGCGCTGTAAGTATTCCAGCTGTGGAGCTTTTGGTGTTCTCAATGTACAGGATTATGTCGTCTGCAGGTAGCGATAGTTTCATCTCCTCTTCTCATATTTGGATTCCTTCGATGTCCTTCTGCTCTCTTACTGTTGTTAGCCAGAAATTCCAAAACTATATTGAATACAAGTGGAGACAGGGGGCATCCTTGTCTTGTACCCCTTTTCAGTGGGATTGTTCTCATCTTTTCTCTATTGACTATGATGTTGGTCATTTGTCTTTCATAGATAGCTTATATAATCTTGAGGAACTTACCTTCCAATCTTATCTTCATGAGTGTCTTGATTAGGAATGGGTGCTGGATATTGTCAAATGCTTTTTTCTGAATTTATGGATATTATATGGTTTTATCCTTTTTCTTTTCGATGTGATGTATATTGATGGATTTTTGGATGTTCAACTATCCCTGCATCCCTGGGATGAATCCTACCTGGTCGTGGTGGATGATATGTTTTATGTACTTTTGTATTCTATTGGCCAATATTTTGTTAAGGATTTTTGCATCTATGTTCATTAGAGATATTGATGTGCAATTCTCAATACCTGTGGGGAATTTGCCCTATTTGGGTGTCAACGTAATGCTGGCTTCATAAAATGAGTTTGGGAGTTTTCCATCCTCTTTTATGTTATGGTATACTTTGTGGAGAATTGGTGTCAACACTTTCTTGAATGCTTGGTAGGATTCGGCTGTGAAACCATCTGGCCCTGGGGCCTTTTTCTTTGGAAGGTTTTTGATGACACTCTATTTCTACTTTTGCTATGGGTTTGTTGAGGTTCTTGATTTCTGTCTGAGATAATGTAGGGAGAGACTGTTTTTCCAAATATTTATCCATGTCTTCCAGGTTTCTGAATTCATTAGAATACAAACCTTCATAGTACTTTGTCATTATCCTTTTTATCTCATTTGGGTTTGTTATTATTGCCCTTGACTCATCCCTCATCCTGGCTATTGATGTTTGCTTCTTGCTATCTTTGGTAACCTTCGCCAGAGGACTGTCAAGTTTGTTAATTCTTTTGTAGAACCAGCTTTTAGCTGCATTTATCTTTTGCATTGTTTTCTTGTCTTCCCACTGGTTTAACTCCGCCCTGATTTTTATTATTTCTTTCATCTTTCTATTGTTCTGCTGACTCTGCTCTAGTTGTTGGAGGTTTTGTGTTAACCTATCTGTCATATGCCTTTCTTCTTTTTTTTCATGTATGCATTTAATGATGTCAGGCTACCTCTGATAACTGCCTTTGCAGTGTCCCATAAGTTTTGATATGTTGTATGCTCATCCTCGTTAGTTTATAGAAACTTCCTAATATCCTCTCTGATCTGGGCCTGTACCCATTCATGTCGCAGATCATTGTTCATTCTGCAATTGGTTGCCCTTGCTTTTCTACACGCCCTCGTATTATTCTCCAGCTTTATGGCATGGTGATCTGAGAAAGATGTCTGGATAATATCTATATGTTTGAATTTACTCAAGCTGGACTTGTGTCCCAGCATGTGGTCTATTCTTGAAAAAGATCCATGTGGATTTGAAAAAATATGAAACCCTTTGTTTTTGGATAGAAAGTACTATAGAAGTCTGTCAGACTCTGTTGCCTAATTACATTGTTTAGCTCTCTGGCCTCTTTGCTAAGTCCTTTCCCAGTGATCTGTCTTTATCCGTGGAGTGTTAAAGTCACCCACTATGATTGTTGTTTCCTTGATTTCTTCTTTCACCTTTTTCATAGTTTGTTTGACGAAATTCGCCGCATCATTATTAGGAGCTAAAATTCAATATGCTTAGTGCTTCCTGGTTTACTAAACTTTAGAGCATTATGTAGTGTCCCTCTTTGTCTCTTTTTATGTTTTGGATCTTGAGGTCCATTCTGTCGGAGATTAAGATAATCACCCCTGCATTTTTGGAGTTACCATTCGATTGGTAAACTTTGCCAACCCTTTATTCTTGGCATATTCTTGTCTGTGCGCTTAAGATGTATCTCTTGCAGGCAACAGATTGATAGATTATGTTTCCTGAGCCAATCTTCCAGCCTCTTTCTTTTAAAGAATGAATTGAGTCCATTGGAATTCAGAGTTATTATCAGTATCTCTGTATTCATAGTTACCATACCCTGTTTTGTGTTTTGGGTGTTTACCTATATCCCTACATATCAGTGTGCTATGTTTGAGTGGAGAGTTTCTATCATGTCCTCTTTTCCATCTGAGACCCTGTTGTCCTGGTAATTGTTGCTGGCATGTTGGCTTCTAGTTGGAGATGTGCTATATGGTGGTCTCCTGATGGTTCTAGTTGGAGCTTGATCCTCTGGCCATAGTGAGTCAGCCACTATCTTCAGCAGGGTCGCGTGACTTGCAGCATATTCTTTGAGTCCTTGTCCTGGAAGTCCATTAGCTCACCATCTATCTTAATAGATAACTTGGGAGTGTACAGGAATCTGGGGGAGGCATTTTTTTCTTTCAGCGTTTGGAAGATGTTGCTCCATTCTCTCCTCCTCTTCATATTATCTGCTAATAGGTCTGAGCATAGTCTTACCTGCGCTCCTTTATATGTGACTGTCTTCCTTTCTCTTGCTGTTCATACATTTTTGTATTTTTTCTCTAAGTTGGATATTTTCACTATTATATGTCTTGGCGTGTTCTTGGGATTTAGCTTAGCTGGCGTCCTTTCTGCTTCCTGTATGAATGTCTGGCTCTCCCTTGTTAGGATGGGAGAGTTTTCTTTTAGAAATTCCTTTGCTATCTTGGTTGTCGACCTGTGTATTGTGCTGTGCTCTGGTAGATCAATTATTCGAATGTTATTCCTCTTCATAGGATCTGTCATTGATCTCAGCCTGTCTTCTATTTCTTTAATTTTCCTGTCTTTCTCTCTTGCTTAGATCTGTTTGAGTGTCCTCGAGGTCACTGATATGTTTCTCTGCTTCCTCAGGCCTAATAATCGTATCTTCTGTGACCTTGTGTGTGGCTTCTTCTACCTTCTCTGTTAGCTCCTGAAGTTCCCCTTGGTGGGTGGATTTCATCCCCTCTATTGTGAACTTCATCCCCTCTATTGTGTATTTAATCTCCTCTATCATTGCATCCTTATTCTGGGTTGCTTCCCTTAGCTCCTGTATTACTGTGAGCAGCCTTCTGAAGATTTCCCTCTGTGGCAGATCTGTATCTGTTTCTTCTATGAGAGACATTAGTTCTGCTACTATGTCTCATTTCTCTGGGTTTTTTTGTTGGGAGTGATGTGGTCTTTTGATTTTTCCTTGATCCTTTCATAAGGCTGCATGCTTCTGGAAGGCCAGGGTAACCTTATCTGTGTTACTGTTAAGGATTATTTCAGGCGACTGCCTATGACCTACTATATGGATGGGTCAGACTGCTGTGTATGCCGAATTCCCGGATGGCTTAGTGACCCGCCATGGTGAGATGTTTGAGCAGCTGAAGTGGGGCTGGAGCCTCAGTGAGTTCCCTGAGGCTCCTTTGACCTGGTTAGACGGGGTACCCTTAGCAGCTCTTTTTTTATTAATAAAAAATAATTTAAAAGGTTAAAAATTAAAATAATAATTTTAAACAAAATTTTGGGCAGACGAAGAAGAAGAAAATGGAGAGAGGAAGAAGGAGAATCTGTCAAAGAGGAGAGAAAATCCGTGATAATAGGAGTGGAAGAAGAAAAAAGAGAAGGAAACCCTATGGAAAAGGGGCAGAAGAGAAGTACAGGCAATAATGAAAAAGGAGGAAGAGAGAAGAGGCAACACAGAAAGTAAAAGAAAGAGAAAAACCAGAGTGAGACAAAAGATATATATATATCTAAAATTTTCCCTTTCTTTCCCCCCTAAGCTTTAGTGATGTCTGATAGAATGTGGTGGTCGGGGAGCCCTCACTGTCACGGCAGGTGGTGCTGATCGGGGCTCAGGTGCTGGGCTATGTCAGGAGGAAAATGCTCTTCAGATCAGCAGGCCCTCCCAGGTCCCTGCAGGCCTGTAGACTTGAGCCTGTGGCGGAGGCTACACAGGTGGGAGCAGCTACATAGGGCGGGTCTCCTGCACTGGCTGGAAAGTCCTAGGGCCACTACTGCTCCTCAGAGAGGCACAGGCCGCAGCACCCACCTCCTATACCTGCTGGGAAGGGCTGGGCAGGCTGAGGAGCTGGCACGGAGGACCCCACACGGATCCTCCGTGGAGAGCTGGCTGGAGCACACAGACGGCTCCGGCAGGGACTGCAAAGCCATGTCCCAGGCTCCCCGGCAGGTGGTACGTTTATTGCTTAATCTGCTGGGTTTGTGAGCGGTACAGTCTGGCTCTGCAGCATCGTGGTCCAAGCCGGAACGGTCAGCGGTGGCTCTGGCAGGAAACTGGGGGGGACAATGGCGCTTGCCCTCTGCCCAGGTTCAGTGCTCGGAGCCACCAGCTGCTGGAATCCCTGCAGCGCACAGGGGGCGGGGGTCGCAATATCTCCCCCATAGGAGTGTAGAACTCTGTCACTCGTGCTCCCTAGACTCCCTATAGGCAGGGGCACCCTGGCTCTGGGAGGGCCGCCCTCAGCAGGCAGACTAAGTGAGCCCCGGCCTGCGGCCAGAGGTCTCCCAGGCCAGCCCGCAGTGGCCCCGGGAGAAATGCAGGGTCGGAGGTAGCAGCTGTCAATCTGTGGCTCGCGCCTGCGGGAAGTACTCAGCGCAGGTTCCCGGCCATGAGTGGAGCCCGCGCTAAGCTGACGGGGGTGGGCAGTCGGGAAACGGAGTGCCGGTGGAGAGGTCCCAGGCAGCGGTGTGGTTGGATGGTCCCCCGTGGGGGTCGCCAGGCGGCTCGCAGGTCAGTTACCCAGGCTGTGGATGAATGGAGGGTGGGACGCAGGCCCAAGGGCAGATCACTGCCAGGAGGGGAGGGGAGAACCGCAGGAAAGGGAAACTTCTCTCCTAGTGGGGTCCCCTGAGTGGGCAGCTGGTGTAAATGGATCGTGGGACCTTCTGTGTGTATCTCTGCAGGGCAGGTGAGCGACTGTGGGCTCGGGGTGCCGGTCTGGGAATGGAATGGGGCTGAGGCTAGTCACCTCCGCGATGGCGGCAGCCTAGTGATGGGAGATGTCCCGCGAATCTATCACCCAGGTCCCAGCTCAGGACATATGCATGGGGTGGGGCTGGAGTGCTGTCTCAGTGGGTTATTTCACTCAGCAGACTCCTGCCGCTCAGCTACCTGGACACCAAATCCACTTTATTCAAAAGTGATCTCAGAGTATACGGTTCCCCTGGTCGGCCATCTTTTTCACGATGGCTTTTTCTTTAAGGCTACTCCTGGTCATGGGTTCCAAATTTCTTCCAGCCATATTTTTTGTTACGTCTTCATCCATCCAGCCTTTAAAATGTGCATGCACAGTAATTCTCGGTGGGAACTTGATCTTTTTAGGGAAGGTCTTTCTTTTTTAAAAAAATGACAGGATGCAACTTAATTCCATTAGGTAAACATGATAGAACAGTTCTAAAGTGTGTTTTTTTTACTTCCTGTGGTTTTGAGAAAAATGTTTTTTTCTCCTAAATTTGCCATAGTTCTGTTGCTTGGAAGATCAAAAGTCATGGCAATTTCATCCATATTTCTAATATCTGCCAGGTCATAATTATAAATCCTTCTTTGTTTTATAAATAATGACTGGAATGACATCATTTATTTTTCTAGATCTTGTGGCAGTTTCTGGGAAATCTTTGTTCTTTGCCTCAAACATAGTAAGCCAAACCTATTCATGAAACAGGTACACCATTCTGCTGACACAGCAAATTTTTCGTGCCTGGTGCTTTATATTTGTCATCGTTAGCCATTTGTAAAGCGTGTATGCAGATTCCCATATGTGTTACACAGTAACCATTTTGACGACACTTCAAAACCCATTTATGCAATTCAATCTCTAGAGCCCCATAAAAAGACGTTAAACCACGGTGAGCTTTTTTAGCTTTGTAATCTGTTCCAAGTCAGCCTTCATTTTCTGCCACTCCCTCACTTGCTTTTCGTCAACACAGAATTCCCTACTTGCAATACTGTTATTGCTCTCTTCTGTGCTTGACACAACCTTCATTTTGAAACCAGCCTCATACGACTGGTGTTTTTGTTTTGGTTCAAGAGTATCCATTTCTAATAGGAAAAAAATAAAACTTTGAAAAAGAGCTTTCATGGTAATGCCTCCCCCATCCCCTGTGACGTGTTAGCTGGAAGGAGGGAAGGAGACCGCAGGCGGGGGATGCAGGATGTGAATTAACACGGAGACCAGAGGGGAGAAATGTAGCACAGCCACGGACACATCATTACTATAAGGTTTATTTGGACGCGAAAACAGAATCAGAGACCCAATTAACGAAGTTTTAGAAGCAGGCTTTATTGAGAATCTTGCAGGCGGGTTCAGCAACTCAAGGTAGTGAGCTATTGAAGCCGTGCTGGGAAAAAAATCCTGGCGGCGTTTTTATGCCCACTGCTGACAGGCACAGCTGGGAAGGATATCTACACACAGGTGCTTCAGAAGGGAAGAGGTCGTTAATCTTACCTATATGTCAGGGACGGATGGAGTGACCATATTTCAGAAAACATTCTGGCTTTGGGAGGAGCTGGTTCCCAGATTTTGGGGTTGAGCAGGGGAGGGGAGGTCAGTTAGGGGTCAGTCTTGAGAGCTAAGATGGAGGTGCAGGACTCAAAATGGGAGTCTGTTGTGCCAAGACCGGTCACTTAGCAGTTCAGCTGCTGGCATAAGTGAATCACTACAGGTGCTTCTGGGAATTGGAGCCGTACACTTCATAGGACGACTCTGAGTGGTTAGATCTGAGTAAACAAACATTCAAAGCCCTGCAGTATCAGAGGGGCTTTGAATGAACAGTGGAGAAACGGCAATCATCAGTGAGATAATGGGCGCTCATCCCTTTACCTCAGAGGGCCCCAGTAAGATGTTACACCTTGCTGGGGTACCACTGACCCGTGTATAAACTGAACCCCAGTTTTCAGCACATTTTTTGTGCTGAAAAACTTGGCTCATATGAGTATATGTGATAAGTATTATTGCTGATATTAGTATCCTCATGCTATTTTTCTCTACCTGATTCTTTATTAGCACTTCTTTTTTTAACGTTTTATTAGGGGCTCATACAACTCTTTTCACAATCCATACATACATCAATTGTGTAAAGCACATCTGTACATTCTTTGCCCTCATCACTTTCAAAGCATTTGCTCTCCACTTATATTCTTGCATCCGGCCCTCTTTTTTTCCCCTCCCTCCCTGCTCCCCCCTTCCTCACGAGTCCTTGATAATTTATAAATCATTATTTTGTCATATCTTGCCCTGTCCGACATCTCCCTTCACCCCTTTTCTGCTGTCCGTCCTCCAGGGAGGAGGTCACATGTAGATCCTTGTAATCGGTTCCCTCTTTCCAACCCCTCTCCCTCTACCCTCCCAGTATCGCAACTCACACCCCTGGTCCTGAAGTTATCATCTGCCCTGGATTCCCTGTGCCTCCAGCTCCTATCTACATCTGTATACCCTCTGCTCTATCCAGACTTTCAAGGTAGAATTCGGATCATGATAGTTGAAGGCTGTGGGGTGGGAGGGGAGCTGGCTGGAGCACACAGATAACTCCGGTAGGGACTGCAAATCCGTGTCCCAGGCTCCCCAGTAGGCGGGACTTTTATTGTTTAATCCACCGGCCCTGTGAAAGGCACAGTCTGGCTCCACAGCGATGTGGTCCAGCCAGATCAGACAGTGGCAGCTCTGGAGGGAACCTGCGGGCAATGGCGCCTAATCTCCACACAGAAAGGAATGTGTCACAGCAGGCTCGGAGCTGGCTGCTGGACTCCCTGCAGCACACGGGGTGGGCAATGTCACTCCTGCAGGAATGCAGAACCATGTCACTCATGCTCCCTGTAGGCAGGGGCACCGTGCCACTGTTGTGACTGACGCTATTGGTGCTGGGAGGGCACCCTCAGCAGGCAGACTCAGTGACCAGGGCTGTGACCAGAGGTCTCCCGGACCAGCCTGAAGTGGCTCTGGTGGAAATGCAGGGTCTGGGGTAGACGCTCGCTGGGCTATGGCTAAGCTGATGGGGGTGGGTGGCTGGGCAAATGGAGTGCCGGTGGAGAGGTCCCAGGTAGCTGTGTTGGTGGATGTTCCCCCATGGGGGTTGCCAGGCAGCCCGCAGGTCAATTACCCAGGCCTCGGATGGAGGGAGGAACGTCGGACCAAGGACAGATCGCTGTCATGTGGGGAGAGGAGAACCATGGGAAAGGGAAGTTTCTCTCCTAGTGGGGTCCCGCAAGTGGGCAGCTGCTGTACGGGGGACCACGCTACGTGTGTCTTGGCAAGTTAGGCAAGCGACTCTGGGCTTGGTGTCCTGGGCCGGGGAGTGGGCCTGAAGCTAGTTGTAACCGTATTGGCAGCAGCCTAGTGATGGAGCTGTCCCATGAACGGGTCCTGTATCACCCAGACTCCTGCTCAGGACAAATGCATGAGATGGGGCTGGTGTGCTGTCCCGGGGGGATATTTCACTCACCAGACTCCTACCGCTCGGCCACCTGGATACCAAACCCGCTTTGTTTGAAAGAGCTCTCAGAGTATGCTGGTACCCTTGTCAGCCATCTTCCTCCTAGTTCATTCTTCCTTCCTTCCTTCCTTCCTTCCTTCCTTCCTTCCTTCCTTCCTTCAATTTCTTTCTTTCTCTCTCGCTCATATAACATTCACATTTCCATTCTTAAAACACTTCTAAAAAAGAGTTGTATGTCCATCGTGAAAATAAGCTTAATACTCCCTCCTGCCTCACAGATCCACTGATTCCTCCCCAATTCCCCCTCCCCTTCCTTATAAACCATTGCCTCAGTTATTGTCTCTATGCATCCACTTCTTCTTTGCTTCTAAACAGGGAGACAATAACAAAAATAATTTTTAAAAAGATAAAATGAAACAAAAAATAATAACATAATGATACAAATAAAAGTAGAGTACAAAACAAATAGGGAAGGTACCTACTTCTCTTTTCCTGTCCTGCTCTTCATCTGCCTCCATGGTTGTTGTGGTAGTTGCATAATCTGTTGTCGATTTGACACTTAAGAGTGAAGGGTTGGAGTTTATTCTGTCAATCCGGGTTCAGTTTGATGACATCATTTGGAGGCGCTGAGGAGATAAATAACTCGCTGGAGGCAGGACACAGGCTCACACCCTGTGAGACATTTCTTTCAACAAGACACATGGAGCTACACTAGAGCCCTGGAGCTGAAGGAGCCACGTGGAGACTCCTGACAGCGTTGAGATGTTTCCACCTCCACTGGATCCACAAGACTTTCCACCCACTGGCATGTGCTCTTCCTGCATTCGGCATCATTGCATATATTGTGTGAGTCTGAAGAGAAATTTATAGTCTGGTATCAGATATATGGCCTAATATCGGACTGATGGACTTGAACTGGACTGGGCTGGTATGCTTTCTTAATGTACAATTTATCTTTGATATAAAGTTCTGTTTTATACACATATGAATGTCTATGAATATGTTTCTCTAGTCCACCCAGATTAATACAGTTGTGGAGTTTCACATGTTCACTTTCCAGGTACTAGGTAAAGGTGCCCATGGTTTATGACAAGATTTAGCTAGATCCATCCTCTAGGTGATCATATTCTGGGTACAGGATCTTAACATGGCTCTGCTCAATACTTACCTTCATAGAAAAATCAAAGAAGATAAGGGCATTACAGTAAAGTGTGGTGAAGAAAGCAGATGGTGCCAAGCTATCTATTATCTGGGGTCTAAAAGGCTTGTCTTCAAACAAGCAGCCATCTAAGTGAGGTGTCAAGGAATTCCACAATGAAGAAGTACACCAGCCTGTGTGATCCATAGATAGTGACAATTAAATTTAAATATGATGAAGGAAAAACCTTCAGAGCTCAAATTATGAATATCCAATTTGTCTTAAGGGTAGGTAAACAGTGAGAACTTGAAATCCATCTGAAGAATATCTAGTCATATTAAACCTCTGGCAGATCCCCTTGAAAAGCTTTACTCTAAGACAGAGATGATTGTGAACTTGATCATGGCAGATCAGACCATGGCATAGTATGATAACTGGTCAGTTGACCCTATCTCTCGATCCAACCTGAATTTGCTCTAAGGTAAAGTATTTCTCATTTGTTCCATGGCAGCATTTTTTTTTGCTGAACTTTAAATATTGATGGTAGTCTTTCCTTTCTTACTCTTTATTTTCATTTTTGTCTTTATATTATTATTATTTTCTTCTTGCTGTTTTATTTTGGCTTTATTTTTTATTGGGTTTCCAAGTTTGTAAAGCACAGAAGGCACGCGGATCCATAGAGACAATAACTGATGCAATGGTCTGTTGGGCTCTTGGGGAGCAGAGGAGTAGGAAGGGTGAGGAAGTTTTGGGAGCAAACAATGAATGTGGGTGGGGAGGGATCTTAAGAATTTGTAATGATATATATGTGTATATATACATATATAGTTTGCAACACTTTAAAAATTATTTAACTATACAAGTGTATGATATGTGAATATTATTTACATCTATTTTAAAAACTACATAAAAAGAAACCAAGCTTGACCAAGGGTTACCTTCGGTGAAGGAGATCGGGTTGTTGCTTAGGGGAAAGTCAGTTTATATTAATGGTGGCGGGATAATTTTGAAAAGGATATCAGTAATGGTTGTAAACATAAGAGTATAATCAAAGGCACTCAATTGTACATATAATAGTGGTTGAATTGAAGAATGTTTTGCTGTGTACATTTTTCCAAAATAAAAATGTAATGATATGAACATGGAGGAAGAAAAATTTTTAATTGATAGTGATTATATGCCCCCCCACATTTTAAAAAAAGAAACATCTTTATTAATACAGTATTTATTTGTCTTCCCTCTGTCAAACTCTGAGCCAATTATTTTCCCCAGGCTTCCCAGGGAGGTGCAGGGAAAGGAACATATTGGGCAGACAGACGTGGGACAGAGAAATGTGGGGGGGTGGAAATGGCTCCTTCACATGGCAAAAAGGATGAGGAAGGCCACCATCAGGGCCTTTGAGAAGGCAACGCCCAACATGGCGTAGGAGAAGAGCTTCTGCTTCAGTGAAGGGTTCCTGGCATAACCCAGGATGAGGCTCCCAAACCTAGTCCCAATGCAGGCTCCGGAGATGCCACTCCGACTGTGGCAACTGGGTCCCAATGAGCTTGGCTGCTGTGTCAATGTCCCTTGAGATGTGCTGGTTTGGAAGCTGTGACTAGGGATCAGTGAGGTCAGGGAATGTGGGGCTGCCAAGCTGCTGAAGAGCTCTTCTGTCAGTGTCTGGGCTGTTTCTGCACGACAGACAAGGGTCACCTCATCAGCTGGGAGGCGCTCCTGACCAGGGGAGGGGTGGAGAAGAATTTGGCGTTCGCAAAAATTTTTAGGGGATGAGGGGTACTGGCAGGCGAGCTGCTCCTATTGCAGAGAAGACTGACAGGTGTATGCCTTTTCTTGATATGATTGAATTATTGAATTGTACCATATGTAAATGAAATTCCAAAGAACTGTTTTAAGAAAAGAAACAAAAGGTCATCTGTTACTTACACAGACCCTCAGTGTAGGGCTTTGGTTAACAGGCTCATGGCCCAGTGCCTGTCTTTGCGAAGAACATTCTATTAATACACAGCTATGTCCTTCTCTACTGCCTGCTGTTTTTTTCACAATCAGTAAGGTTGAGTTATTATCCCCAAGTCTATATGACCAATGGAATCATAAATCATGGTTTTCAGAGGTCTTTTTCAAAAAAAGGAATTTGTTGACCCCTAATGTAGGGGAAGAGTCTGGAAGAAAAACAGCAAGGCTTCATGAAATACATAATTCTAAACTATAATGATTGTTTGACAGAAAAAAATATTTTAAAAATTCACTGATAGATAGGTAAGAACTACCAACCTTAGTAGGACAGTGGTGACTTGCCTAGCTGTTAAATGAAAATTCAATCCTTCAGACCCACCAACTGCTCTGTGGGAGAATTTGTGGTGGAATAATCTCATAAGGAAATACAGGCTTGGAAATCTTATGGGAGCAGTTCTAGTCTGTCCTATAGGATTACTCTGAGTTGGAACCGATCAATGTCAACAGAATTTTAGTTTGGGTACAAAGCAACTTTTTACAATATATTGTACTTGAATAAATGACACCAAGTTTCAAACCACGAACTTTACAGCCATTAGTTGAGACCTTAACAGTTAGCACTCCACTCAGTCTGCCTGAAAGATATCCTGACTGGCAGTTACATGATCTCCTGGGAACTTGCGAAGGGGTGCAGTCTAGCCTGTCAATCAGGTCACACCTTAATGACCTCATTTGGAGGTGCGAAGGAGATAAATAGCTCACTGAAGGCTAGATACACTCTCTCCCTGTGAGGCATTGCTGTTGACAAGCCACATGGAGTTATGCTAATTGCGGCAAGAACCTTTGGAGTTGGAGGAGCCACGTGGAGGCCCATGCCAGCACTAAGATGCTTCTAATGCCACTGGATCCACAAGACTTTCCACCCACCAGCCTATGATCTTCTTGCACTCAGCGTTGTATCATGTGTTGCATGAGTCTGAAGAGGAATTTACAGGATGTTATCAGACATATGGGCTAATATTGGCCTTATGGGTTTAATCTGCACTGGACTGGTGTGTTTTCTCAATATACCATTGCTCTTTATATAAAGCTTTTTCCCATACACGTAGGAGTGTCTATGAATTTGTTTCTCCAGTCCAGCAGAACTAACACACTGAACTTCTCAAAATATATGCTGATGACCCCTGACAAATTTCTACTCCCTATGGGACAAGCTCATTTTGGTTGGTTGTTTTTCTCTCTCTGAGAATGTTTTCTTTTCTTACAATACAACATTGAATTCACAGATATTAAGGGTAGGCACTGAATCATAATAAAACATAAATTCCTAGTGGGAAACTGAGATGAAGAACCTTGGATCACAATAGAAACCCAGACTAGAAATTCCCACTCCAGATGCTTATGATTCAGAATCCTTCCTTCTTTTCATGACCTTACAGAGCCCTGCAACTCTGCTCCCTCTCTGCATAGGAGGTTTCTATCTGTACTCGCTCTGAATTCTCTCTGTGTGTCTTCCCCACCATTATATAAGGATGTGTGATTGACTTTTAGACTGCCCTTTCACTGATAACGGTATGTTCTTGGCAGTGTCTCTGGAGATGGTAAACCAGCTTTCATGGAATCTGTATAATATGGGATATCAACAGTACTAATAAGACCTACTGCAGTCCTGGAACTTGGCTGATACAGGTCATGGAAGAGCTACTAAAAGTGAATACAGAGTTTATACATTAGAATCTCAAAGATATCTTATGTTCCCTCTGGTCTCCTTCAGACTCAACTAGTTGCACATTACAGTTGACATTTGCAAACACAGTATATGCTTGGCGTGAAAACGATCACACATGTCAACTGTCTGCCACTCACACACACTTGCTCTCAATAATGTTACTTATTAAAATAGCTGCCTGAAAAACCCACCTCAGTACAGACTCCATGATGATTCTGTGTGCATACAAATTGCAGAATAGGGACTCTTGTAGATTATGGTACTGAGGATCTTCTCCAGGAACTCTATTGTGGGATTGGGGTGTTTTTTTATCAGCAGAAAGAGGGCCTCTGTTTGCATATGCTGCTCCCTGAGAGAATGAGCCAGGTGCACAGATAAAGCAGTCACAAAACCTCATGTTTCAATCCCTGAGAGTTTCACTTCTGAGAGTTGCCCCCAAGAAGAGGAAGAAACTGACATATTGGGAACCAGGGCTATTTTCCCAGGTGTTCAGAGTGAGTAAGAGCTAAATTTGAGTAAATATATTATGAGACTATATCGGATGGACTATGTGCAGATTTGCATGTGAGTGGTAACTTTGTAATAAAGTTTAAAGGGGTCAATCTGGGATGAGAAACGTTGGCTTCTTCCTCAGAGAACATATTCCCTGCCATGAATTCTCCATTCTCCAAGACCAACGCCTATTCTTTCAGGCCACAGAAAGTGATGAAGAAACTGGTTGAGGAGGTAGACACAAATTAAGTTTGAGGACAACTTTAGGAATAAAAGCAGTGGTCCTCTCCTTTCAGGGACTTATATCTTTCTAAGATACTCAGAACAAAACCAAGAGCATTTAAATGGTTAGATATACATTTTCTCTTCTGCAATAGATTATGTAAAATTATTAGATATTCAAAAATTTGAAGGTCAGCTAAATCTAGAAGTCTCATTGAATTCAGCCAAAAGTGGCTCCCATTCAATGTATTCTGGAAATAGGAATGGCTTTTTTAAGTCATGAAGAAGGGAGAGGTTTTCCTTGACAACTGTACTTCTACAAGTACGCAAGAGTCATTCTAGTGTGGAAAGAGTACATGCAACACTAAAAAAAAGCTTACCTTTGATACAGGAAGACATTTCTTATCCACAAAGTCATCCATAAAATTATTCACACCTAATCTTACATTTTATAAAGGATCTTATACCAAAATATCTGAAATTCCTCACTTAAGGTTGTGTGTCAATGGATGCTGGGAATGTTACCGGTATCAAACAACAAATGACTAGCAAAGCCACCAGGAGGGAATGAGCTGATTAACAGGACAAATGTGGACCCTGTGGGTGAAACCAGAAAGAGTGGCCGGCATTCTGTGGGGCTGTGAAGGTGAAGATACAACATCTGGCATGAAGAACTGAATGACCCTCTTTGGCCCCAGAGCTCTCCCCGAATCCTGAATTTTCACAAAAAGGTAGTGTGTTTCCTGGACTATCATGGGCTGCAGGTTCTGAAGGATAGACTGATACAGGATATTAGCACCCAGATAATAAAATGCAGTTGGTGAATTTATGTATTTTCAGATGGGATTCCAGAAAACACACACACAGACACACACACACACACACACACACACACACACACGGCTACAAAGATTAGGAAAAACAACCAAAGCTGTCCTGACCCCTGAGATTTCCCCAAATGTTGGAAATTCGACTGCATAAATCGTGGTAGTGGGGTCCTGCGTTCGCACTCTCCCCTGGAGTAAGAAAAAGAAAAAATGTGTCATATGAAGGAACAATTCAATATAAAATAGGCAGACTGCCTATCTTTTATTAAATTATTAGCTAGATGATTTCCAGAATTCCTCAGAGTGTGCTCAAAGAACATACTGTTAGATTTTCAGCTAATACTCAAACACTTAATAGATACCTTTACCCATGCACCATTTTCCTGAAGTCTGATTGGAAAGTACTTTATCTGAACATCATGAGAACAATGATGCAGGGACCACTCACTGGAAGAATCATTTCCTGCCCTTAAAAGATTAAGAAGCTGATTGTTGCTGTGGGACAGAATATATTTTTTGTTACAATATAACTTTTGAATTCACAGATGCCAGGAGTAGGCACAGAAGTATTATTTTTTAAATTAGAGATTTCCCACGAGGAACTGTGAGATTTAGGAGAATCCACATATAACCACAGGAAACCAGCCTTGAAGCTCCAGCTGCTCCTGGGTCTGAGTCTTGTGCTCTGTGGGTCCTGCATGCCCCCTGGAGACCAATATCCTCCCTGCAGGGGAAGTTTGTGTCTGGACTCTCACTGACTCCCCCTCACTGTGTCTCTTGCACAGTAATACATGGCTGTGTCTTTCAGGCTGTTCATCTGCAGATACAGAGTGTTCTTGGTGTTGTCTCTGGAGATGGTTACTGAATCTGTATAGCATGTACTACCACCAGTACTAATGCCTGCGACCCACTGCAGGCCCTTCCCTGGATACTGGCGGACCCAACTCATCCAGAGGTCACTGAAGGTGAATCCAGAAGCTGCAAAGGAGAGTCTCAAAGGCTCCCCAGGCTTTCTGAGATTGCCCGCAGACTACACCAGGTGCACCTCACACTGGACACCTGCAAACAGAGACACTCTGATTAGATGACTTACATACAAACACATGCACACAGAATTATACACACACAGCAAGCTCTACAATGATTACCATGTAAAATGGCCAAAATGAAAGCCACGTTTGGTACCAAATTCATTATGTGTGCTCTGGACTAGCTCTTGGTTTCAAAATATTAACAGCAGAGACCCCAGAAACTAGGACTGTCCTCTAAGATGTCCCACTTCAGGGGCTGTGGTGATTTTATCAGCAGGCAGAGAGCTGCATTTGCATGTCCCCTGATATTTAGAACCAGATGAGTAGAGAATATGGACAAGAGTTCTCCCTCAGACTGAGAGAAACACGAGGACGCACAACAGAAAACAGAGCTCTTAAACAGGTTTTTTATCAAGCATTGCTTTAATTGTTATATATTATCAATCTTTTAAAAAATAGTTTTCAATTTGTAAACTTTATATTACATACATAACAAGCTTTCTAACTGAGTGGTATAAGGACTCACAATGCATCCTCTCTGATTCCCCTTATGGTGTGGATACACATGATGATAGTAGACTGTTCTATTACCTGTTTCTTGTGTGGGAACCTTACTGATTTTCTTTCCTTCTAAGGCATTTCCACATTTCAGTGATATTTGTACACTGTGGACAGGAAGTTCTTCATAAAGCATGTCCACAAAACATGCAGAATGGTGTCTCCTCTCCGGTTTCTGATCTGAGAGATTCCCGTCCTCCTGCTTTTGTGATAATCAGGAAACCTGGCTATTTATCACTTTTCTTCTTCTTCTAAAAGAGTCACTTTTCATATAATCAGCTTACTGGTTGTGTTCCTGTTATTTCATTTATCTTGGTTACTTTCTTATTGCCTCTCCCAGGGCCGTATTACCTGTGCCATGGATATTACCTATGCATACTCATCTTTTTCTAGTTCCATTAGTTGGAAACTGAAGTAATCAATCTCAGTTTTACTTCTATACTATACAACTCGGTGCTGCTATGAATTCCTCATTAAGTTCTCTTCAGATGAACCCCACGGTTTGTTGTCTTGTGATTTCATTTTCATTTAATCCAGTGCAGCCATCCAGGAATTGAAAATCATTGAACACATGTTCATGACACAAATTGTATAGTATATATTGATGTATTCATCACTCACACTCACTGCCATGAGCCAATGCAGACTCATCATGACCCTATAGGACAGGGTAGAATTGTCCTTGAGCACTTCTGAAACTGTAACTCTTTATGGGAGATAAAAGACCCGTTTTTCTACTGTGGAACAGCTAGTGCTTAAGAACTCCTGAAATTTCAGGTCGCAGCTTTATGAGTAACCAGAACACCGCCAGGGTTCATTTATGCATACATATATTTAAATGTGTTTATGCATACAACTTATAAATGAATGGATATTTAAATTGATGTGGTTTTTTGTAATAAATATTTAGGAAGACAAGATTCTCAGAGAAAATATTTTGGAGGGAAAGGAAACCCTAGATACTATCAGGAAGCTCCTTGCTCCCATGCCTCCCATTGCCCTTGCCCAGAAGTCTGGCTCCTGTGCTCTGTGCAGGCCATGTGATCCCTATAGACTGAGGTCATTATTACAGGAAAGGTTGTGCCTGGATGGCACTGAGTCCTCTCACTGTTCCTCTCACACAGTAATGGACAGCTGTGCCCTCAGTGGTCATTGCGCTAAGCTGCGGGGAGAACTGCTTGGTGGATATTCTTTTGGCGCTTCAGAGTCACCTGCATTAAGGCAGGTATTTGTTTCCTGATGCTCAAACATACTGATAACAAGCGCTGCACACTTTTCTGCTGGTTGTGGTAGATTCAGATCCAGAAATATGGAGCCACAAGAGACAGCAAATCTTAGGAGGAGGATTTGTGAGGGATTCATCACTCCTAGGCTCGAATCCTGATGCTGTACCTGTCACAGGGCAGGGAGAAAAATTCATGATGACAACTAATGTAAGCCTCTTTTATGTCAACCTATTTTTAGAATCTCTTGATGTTACGAGAGACATAACCTCCAGGCCAAAGAATATATGAAAGAAAATAAAAACTTGCCGACAAGTTATATAGTTCCTGGAGAACTCTGACCACTATGTGGTGTCTTGCACCAAGTTTTGAACTTTAATCTGGAAATTGAATGGGGTGATCTGCATGTTAGAGGCCCAAGAGAAAACAGTAAAGACACTTTCAATCTTTTCTCAAAAACCGAAAAGAGGAAGTCTAACGTCTTCATCTTCTCTGGGATTGACTTCCATTTATTGAGAACTCATGTTCCTTAAACTGAAGAGTGGAGACAATGTCTGAACACAGAAAACTTAGAGAGTGTTAAGAAATTGTGGCTCCAGTGTGGGAATTGCACCTGACCTGATCCCACCACACCGAGGCAAATCACTGGGGGAGTGCAGCGGAACAGCAAGGGAATGGAGTGGCAAGGTCCCCAGGGAATGCTGAAAGTGGACTTTGGGGCCAGGGCGTGGTGCCCCAACAGACTGGACTGGAAAACGCTCCTAAGGGCCAGCAAACGATCCCTGAACTAACTACAAGCTTTTCTCTTGTGAACTGTTTTGTTCTGTTCTTTGTCAGTGGTTTGTTTTTGTTGTTTTGTTGTCTGGTTGCATACTGTTGCTTTGTTTTCCTCTGTCTTGTTTTCGTGCATGTTAGTGTCTCCACAGGTCTGTCTGAATAGGACAGGCTGGATGAACTATCTGGAGGAAAAACAACGGGACCGACAGTTCTGGGGCGACTTGGGGTGGGGGGGTAGGGGGGTAAGGAAGTGGTGTTAACAAACCCAGGGACAAGGGAAAAACATGGGACCCCAAATGGTAGAGAAGGGGGAGTGGCAGGCCTGGTGGGAAATGATCAAGGGTAAGGTTGCTTAGAGAAGAGGTATACTCTAGCCCAGGTGGCGATGAAGCATGGTAGTAGGGCAGGAGGAAGGTCAAGGGAGATGGAGGAAAGAGCTAGGAGTCAAAGGGCATTCATGGAGGTCTAGACAAAGATATGTACATGCAAATATATATAGGAGGATGGGGAAATAGATCTATGTGTCTATATTTATAAGTCAAGTATTAAGGTGGCGGAAGGACCTTGGGCCTCTACTCAAACACTCCCTCAATGCATGAATACCTTCTTTTATTAAATTGGAACTCTATGATGCTCACTCTCCCGACACAACGGCTGGAGCCAAAGTGGGTGAACAAGGAAATGTGGTGAAGAAAGCTGATGGTGCCCGGCTATCAAAAGAGATAGTGACTGGGGTCTTAAATGCTTGAAGATAAACAAGCGGCCATCTAGCTCAGAAGCAACAAAGTCCACATGGAAGAACACACCAGACTGTGTGATCGAGTGGTCCCAAAGGGATCAGTTACCAGGCATCAAAGAACAAAAAATCATATCATTGACTGCACACCTCCATGATAGGATCGCTGAAGACAAATGGGTGCATAAGCAAATGTGGTGAAGAAAGCTGATGGTGCCCGGCTATCAAAAGAGATAGTGTCTGGGGTCTTAAAGGCTTGAAGGTGAACAAGTGGCCATCTAGCTCAGAAGCAAATAAGCCCACATGGAAGAAGCACACCGGCCAGTACGATCACGAGGTGCCCAAGGGACCAGGTATAAGGCATCATGCAAAAAAAAAAAAGATATGTGTGTGTATGTATGTGTATATATGTGTATATGTATATATGTATGTGTATATATGTATACATATCATATTAAATGAAGGGGAAGTGCAGAGTGGAGACCCAAGGCCCAAGTATCTGCCAATGGAGATCCCCTCATAGAGGGGTTTAGGAGAGGAGATGGGTTAATTAGGGTGTGAGGTAGTATCGATAAAGAACACAGCTTTCCCCCAGATCCTGGATGCTTCCTCCCCCCAACTACCATGATCCGAATTCTACCTTGCAGTGCTGGATAGGACAGAGGCTGTACACTGGTACATATGAGGGTTGGAGGTACAGGGAATCCAGGGTGGATGATACCTTCAGGACCAAGGGTGTGAGGGACGATGCTGGGAGAGTGGAGGATGAGTGGGTTGGAAAGGGGGAACTGATTACAAGGATCCACATGTGACCTCTTCCCTGGGAGAGGGACAGCAGAGAAGGGGGGAAGGGAGACTCCGGATAGGGCAAGATATGACAAAACAACGATGTATAAATTACCAAGGGCATATGAGGGAGGGGGGAATGGGGAGGGGGGGAAAGAGGACCTGATGCAAGGGGCTTAAGTGGAGAGCAAATGCCTTGAGAATGATTGGGGCAGGGAATGTATGGATGTGCTTTATACAATTGATGTATGTATATGTATGGATTGTGGTAAGAGTTGTTTGAGTCCCTAATAAAATGTAAAAGAAGAAAAGAGAAAAAATTGAAAAAAAAAAAGTTGACATTGAAAAAGGAAGAGTGAAGTAGAATCGATTCATTTGAATTCTACCACTGGTGGAGTATATTAAAAATATTGAACATTGTTCTGTTAAAGGCACAAACATTTGTTTTGGAAAAGGTATGGCCAGAGTACTGCTTGGAGGCCAAGATGGTACAACTTCATCTTGCTGGAACAGTGGGCTCAAGCACGGGACAAAATTGTGGGGGTGGCCAAGGAATGGATAGTGTTTCTTTCTGTCTGTCCTTAAGGTCATTATGGGTCATAACCAACTTGATGGAACCTGACAATGGGTTAATAGAATTACCTTCTACCCATGGGTATGATTGATAATGTTTATATGACAGTGAGATTTCTAAGGTAAATGAGAAATATATAAACCATGGATACTGAATGGATTTTGGCTTTACCCCCAATCTGAAAAAAAAAGTCTTGATTGTCCTTATTGATTGTTGCCCTCATGAAGAGATCATGAAGCTATGAATGCTGTAGCAAAGTGTGGTAAAGAAACAAGGTGGTGCCTGGCAATCAGAAGGAATATTATCTGGGACCTTAAAGTTCGTCATCAACAAGCATCCATGTAAGTGAGGTGTCAAAGAATACCAGTCTATATGATTCATGGATTTTAAATAATAAAACTCAAATCCAAGGACAAAATGATTTAAAGTGACACTAAATCTTTATGAGAGTAGCAAGTGTTCGTTTTCTCCTAAGGAGCAGCTGGTCACTTAAGCTGCTGACTTCAAGGTAAACTCCTCCTGAGCGAGACCATAGTTGATCAAGTATCTTATAAGGATTCCTGTGATAGGGCAGGGAAAGCCACGACCTGCCTAACTGATGATTCCCAGCCAATCAGGGTCAACAACTTAAAAACAACAAAAAGCATAGAGCCCACCCCCACCTCCCCTGCCCAAGCAAATAAGAAGGGCTAACCAGCTCCAGACCAGGCCACACTACTCTCACTCTGTCTATAGTGTAGGTTCCCTAGGGCCTGTCCCTAAAGATCCCGACTTAACTACTTAATCAACCTGCTGTTCCTACCTGTTACTTAAGGCTGCATTGCTGCCAAGTCACCGCACCTTTCGAGAAACTGATGGACCAACACTCATCCCGAGAAAATGTCACTGTGTCCCAACACTTAGAGAAGTTAATTTTGCTTCTCAAGATAAGGAAAACCGGGCATATTCGATGTTTAAAACTGCTAACAATCCCCTTGCCCTTCAATAAAAAGCCCATCTTGTCTTGTACATTCTTTTTTTAAATCGAGATCATACCATTCTTTGACACTGAAACTTTGTGTTGTAATTTCTATTGTCCAGTTTGTGCTTTCCATAACTGTCGAACCTATTAACTTCATATCACAAGATTGTAGTTTGCAAAATTTCTTCACTCTGTGTATAAAATAAATGCACAGAAATCATAGCAATTATTCCCAAGTTGTCTTGAAAAAAATATCATCAATTAAAAACATGACAAACCAGAGATAAACACATCGAAAAGTGAACAGGATACACAGACACACCACACAAAACAAACTACACCAACTCTATGGAATAGGATAGAACTGCCCTTGTGAGTTTCTGAGATTAAATCTGCGGCAGAAAGCGCTGCCTTTCTCCTATTAAAGCTAACAGGGACAAAATATTTCAATCAATTCAGAGACTTGATGATGTGGGGACCTCAAGAAGGTCACGGCAAAATGGAATGAAATGTGTGCCATGAACCTATTGAAGCAACTTTGTGTGAAATCTGATCAAGAGACTGACTCCCAATTAAGCCAAGTTCTCCTCACTCAATTTCAATCAAAATGTCCCAAAAAATGATTTTTAATTTGGCACGGTGATTAGAAGTTTCACCTGAAGTAGAGAAAATGGTGCCAAGAAAATACTGAAAAGCACAAGGGAAAAGTTTGGAATATGCAACAGATATTAAAACATATTTTTATATAAAATGCAAATCAAAAACCATCCAGCCCATGCCTGACTTGAAGGGCAGGCGGGGAGGAGTGGGGGCGGGGTCCCGTGATGGGGAGGGCTTACAGGATGTCGGTTGAGTGCCTCTGACGTCAGAGCGCTTGCATAGCAACCGGCTTGGTGACATGAGCGTGCGCTGTTCCGCTTAGCTTCACTTGCTGCTTGACCGTTCGTGTCAGTGGCAGGACTCTCCGTGAGAGGGGCTTTGGAGCCGGTTATGGATGCAATCAAAGGCTTTTGTGGGTTCAAAGTTAAAACCTGGGCGGTGCCCGTCAACCCCATCACATGGGACCCCCCTGGTCCAGGGTTGGAAGAAGAAATCATCACCGACCCGAGGTATAAGATCGAAGTCCAGGATCTGCCAGAAATCCACCGCGCAGCCTGGTCCGGGAAGGTGAAAAAAGTAGAGCAACTTCTTCTGCAACAGAAAACCAATTTAAACTTACGAGATAAACACCTCAGGTAATGGGGACAGTGCGGCAGGCCGCCCAAGGGCCGAAGTCACAGGCGGGATGCGGACCGCATGGTGTGACACTGTCTGGGGCTGGCGCCAGAATGATTGTGGACAGAGTTTTTGTGCAGTGTTTCAGCATGAATTCATGTTTTAATTAAAATATCTATAATTTATAACAATGAAACTCAGCGCAAAAATGTTTTATAAGCCCAGCTAACGTGAACCTACCACTTGTAAGAACAAAAGCCTAGGAGTATTTACTTTGTTGAATTGTCAGATGCGCTCTGGTTAGACCTGCAGTTTTTCAATTAAAACAACACTTAGGATCGCCATTTTGTCTGTATACAGTACAAACTATGTTGCTCTTCTTGAAGCTCGTGTTTTCTAGGTAATGATTTTGTCAAATTGTCAGGTGTTTGAGCTAAACTAGTGTGCTAATTAACATTTGGGAACCTACATCAGTTGTGTAAGAAGCTAATGGTATTGGAGGAAAAAGCAACATTAAAGCAAAAAAAGAGGCTCCCATGCAGTTACCAATACAGTATCTAATAGACTTACTTCGTGTATTTCATTTAATGTAAAGTCTCCTGGATTATAAGATGCCCTACTTTGTGTATCAATAAGACACTTGTCAGAATCCTGCTGATTATCGCTGTAAGACACCATCAGTTACATGTTGCATTCCAGTGTGTAAGTTGTCCAGATGTGAGAAAATGAGTACCTTAGAATCACTGAAAGACAGTACTACTGCTAATTCCTTCTAAGTATCTGAAAAGTAGAAATAATTGTGTCATTTTTCCCCTTTCTCCCCTCCTTTTTAGTTGGCTACCATATATATCCCTGGATTTGGTCTGGTCCCTACCATACTACCTGGTCCTCTCCCCAGGAATGTTTGAATACAGTAGCTTTTCCCCTATGCCCCATTTGCACATTTTAAACCTACCTCAGTGGAATCATGGTGTACTTGTACTTTTGTGCCTAGCTTACTTCGCTTAGCATAATTTCCTCCAGTTCTTCCCATGTGGCCATGTGCTTCAGACGTTCATCACTGCTTTTTAGTGATGCGTACTACTCCATTGTATGTATGTACCACAGTTTTTTTTCCCATTCCTCAGTTGATGGAAATGTGGGTTGTTTCCTACTCCTTGCAATTGGGAACTGTGCTGCAATGCACAGCAGAGCACAGATGTCTGACTGGTTTGTTTCTTGCCTCTTCTGAGTATATGCCCAGTAGGGGGGTTGCTGGGTCATATGGTAACTCTATTTCCATCTGTTTTAGGTATCGCCAGATTGGTTTCCTTAGTGGCTGTACATAATTCCAGGTCCACCAGCAGTGGATGAGACTTCCTGTCTCCCCACTTGTTGCTTTCTGATTTTTTGAATTGGGCTATCTTTGAGAGTTGTTTTCTTTTGGGAAGCTAGCCAGAGTATTGTAGACTTTAGTAATAAGGCCTTTGTCTGATGTGTCATTGCTAAAGATTTTTTCCCAGTTGGTGGACTGTCTTATTACTCTCTTGGTGAATTCTCTCGATGTACACAAGTCTTTTATCTGAAATTGTGTCATTTTTAAATGAATTGAAATGTTGTTTTCGTTTAGTACAGAGTAATACTAATACAAATATTGTGAGAAATTATTAAGCCTCTCTTCGTGTTACAAATTTTTCTCAATGCTTGGCAGATATTCTATGTACAACATGACAGAAGCGTTCTGTGAGGTCATTACTATTTTAATTCTCATTTTATTGTTGAGGCCCCTGAGGAACAGAAACACTGATTGGTAGCTAATAATTGAGTGATAGAATAGGATTCACACCCAACTTGGGATGAATCCAGAGGCCATGCTTGCACATAGATATAGAGATTTATGTTGCTCTTTCATTAAGGAAGTAAGTGATTGGAGCTAACTCATATTTAACGTTCTTTAGAGGCAAAAAAATCATGTCTATTATTTGAAGTTCTGGGAATTACACGCTTTGTTATCTTCACCATCACTTGAATAATTTTATATTTGGCAATAGTTTGCTGCGTTCATTTCTAAAATGTCCTCCTTTATAGGACTCCCCTACATCTGGCCTGTGCCAACGGCAACCTAGGAGTCGTAAGAGTTTTACTGAACAACAACTGCTACTATAACGTCTGCGATGATGAAAACAGAACACCTCTAATGAAGGTATGTGGCAGTATGAATTGAATTGCAGGATGAACATGGCTCTATCTCATTTAACTATAGTGTGAAATGTGGGCAATGTCCCCTATTACAAGTTTACTTTGGTAGGTAGAGTGTACTCAAAGTGTACTTGCCCTTGTAAGTGTGTTTCAATGGAATTCATTTTATCCACAAGGTTTTGAAACCATTGCTATCACCCTTTTAATTTTTAAAACAAAAACCTACACTTTTTGATCATCCCAAAGAGAAATTCTGTACCCATCAAACAATAAGTTGATTTTCTGCTTCCCTTTCCCTTGTTGTGGTTGTTGTTCGGTGATATCGAGTTGCTTCCAAATTGTAGCTGTCCTCTGTGGAGCGGAAGGAAGCACGGCCCGGTCCTCACAATTGTCCCTGTGCCTGTGCCCTTTGTTGTAGCCACTGTGTCTACCCATTCTGTCTGGACCTTCCTCTGTTTCCCTGCCCCTCCACGTGACCAAGCATGACATCCTCCTTCTACAGGGACTGTGCTCTCCTGAAAGTACTTGCAAAGCATGTCAGACAAAGTCTTGCTCTTCTGGCCACTAAGAAGAATGCCACACCTACTTCTTCCAAGAAAGATGGGCTCGTTGTTTGTTTGTTTTTTAACAGTCCATGGTACTTTCAATATTCTTTTTCAGCACCACAACTTCATTATTCATTGTCCAACTTTCACATGGCTATGAATCAATAGAAAATGCCGTGGCTTGAGCCAGGTGCCCCTTAGTCCATGAAGAAACATGCTGGAAAGAGTTCTTGTGCAACAGATTTACCAAATGCTATTCGTCTTTGAATCACTTGACTGCTGCTTCCATGAGTATTGCTTGTGCATCCAAGTAAGAAAAAATCCTTGACAACATCAACCATTTCTTCATCTATCATGATGTTTCCCATTGGTCCAGGAGTGAGGCTTGTGGTCTATATCACCTTAGGTCCGAATCCATTCTGAAGGCTGCAATCTTGAATCTTCATCAGTAAGCGTCTCAAGTCTACCTTACAGCTTAGGAATAAGGATTTCCCCAATCCTGAAGTCACATTCCTCCTCAAATAAGCCTGCTTCTCTGATGATTCTCTAGGCTACAGAATGAATAAGTGTGGTGAGGGATACAACCCTGGACACACCCCTTTCCTGATTTTAACCATGCAACATTCCCTGTTTTGCTCTAACAGCTTCTTCTTGATCCACGTACAAGTTCCACACAAGCACAACAAAGTGGTCTGCAATTCCCATTCTTCTCAAGGTTATCCATAGTTGGTTAGGATGCACACAGACCAATGCCTTGACATAGTCAATCAAAGTAAACATCTTTCTGGTATTCTGGGTTTTGAGGCCAGATACATCTACATCAGCAATGATATCCCATGTTCCCGGTACTCTTCTAAATCCAGGTGTACCGCTGGCATGTCCCTGTCAGTGTATTGCTGCTAACAGAGTTGGATGATCTTCTGAAAAATTTTACATATGTGTCATATCAAAGAGAGTGTTCTAAATTTGGAGCATTCTGTTGGGTTACCTTTCTTTGGAATAGGCACAAATATGGATTTTTTTTCCAGTTAATTGGCCAAGGTGCTGTCTTCCAAATTTCCTGGCATATCCCCTTGTTTAGTAACTGATTCAGTTCCTGTTTCTGTGAACGTTTCTATCTAACTGTTTCATGTGAGTACGGTCATACCTTATTGTCTATGGTGTCTATCTTACTTCACACAGTAAAAGGTTTTCAAGAGTAATTCATTCATTGGTGTGCATTAGAATTTTATGCTGCTTTGTCTTTGAATAGCGTTCAACAGTGTATGGCTGTGTCAGATTTTGTTTATCCATTAACCTCTTGATGGCCACTCGGGGAGTTTCTATCATACTGTTATTACTAGTAATGCTGTCATAAACACAGTTGTACAACTATGTGTTGAAATTCCTGTTTACAAGCACTTTTTGGCTATGTGTCAACTAGGGGATATTTGTGTGTAACTTTTTCCAAAAGCAACAAAATGTTTTCCGCAGCAGTTAAATCATCTCATGTCCCCACCATCAAGGTTAGAATTCCAAATATTCCACATATTTTCCAATACACGTTATTTCCTCTAAAAAAATAAAACGTTTTGCTAGTAAGTGCATGGACTGTTTACTTCCAATTTGTACTCCCTTTGTTTTTCTAACACCGACAGGCAGTACAATGTCAATTTAAAGAATGTGTAGAACTACTGCTATTCAAAGGTGCTGACCCAGATATGATTGATTATGATGGGAATACAGCTCTCCACTATGCTGCCTGTGGTAAGGTAACAATCGCGAAAAAACTCCTGTTTTACGATGCTGACATCGAAGCCAGAAACAAGGTATTGATTAAGCAACGGTATTTATCAAATATCTGAAATATATATTTATATTTAGTGATGTAAGGAGGGTCAATTTTACATATGTTTTTAAATATGAGCCTTCTCTAAATGCAAATTGTATTTTGAAATTGCTGAAAAGCGGACTGTAAAAGATACTCCTAACAGAAACACTAGAGGGTACAGCTGCCCTTAGGTATTGTGAGGACATAGAATGTAGTTGTTGAATGTCAAACTTTTCCTAAAGGTTCCTATGTACCTGAATTAGTTATCTAGTGCGGTTGTACCCGAAATGCCACAAACAGAAATGTATTCTCTTCATAGATTGTGTTAGTCTGGGTACATTAGGTAAACAAATAATGCAGAAACTCCTATCTGTAAGAGAGAGCTTTATAGTAAGAGTAAGAGCACATCTAGGAAACATCCCAATGCAGTGCGGCCCAAGCCCACAAGTCCAACATTAGCCCAAATGTCTGACACCAATTCACAAAATCCTCTACATCTCACAAAACACACCCAACGATGACTTCTGCAGGAGGAAAGCCGAGTCAGTGAATGTGTCAGCATCTCAGCCCTGTCAGGGGTCTCCACACGTCGGCTCCAGCACCCATGGATGCATCGGGGTAGGTCCATGTGGCTTCTCCTCTGGGATGTCTTGCAGGAAGTCAGCATTGCAAGCTGAAGCAGGGAACTGGCTAAGGCAGCTTCACCCTGGTGCAAACATCAGAAAGCAAGAGACCCGAGAACTCTGAGCCATTTATCTCTCTGCCATTCAATTAACCCCACGTGTGTTTATCAGCCAGGTTGGCACAATAAACATTATCTCATAGATTAAACCACTGTCCTTGAGTCATTTTGGACTGAGAGTCAACCCGTGTAAGGTTCCCAAGGCTTGAAATCTTGCTGGGAGGAGCTGTTGGGTTAGAACTGCCCACCGAGCTTATGGACAGCAACCTACTGCTCTCCAACCAGCTAAAAGACCAAATGCAAGGCACTCACTTTGAGGAGGCTTTTTCTCTCTGTGGGCTCACACTTGTAGCAGAAAGTCCTGTTTCTTTTCAACCTCTCTGTGGACAGCATTCTTTGGAGATTGCCATGTAACATGGCATCAATCTTTCCCTCTCTAGGAAGTTCTAAATGCAGGAACCCAGGGCCGACAGGACTAACCTTTGCTCCCTGCTCTTCTTTCTTGATAGTAGTATGGTCCTTTGTTTGCTCACTTCTTTGTTTTATCGCTTCTAAGAAAAAAGGTGGTGCAAACCACATCCGAATTAAAGGCCTCTGACCTTGAAGCACTGGTTGGATCTGTGTAAGCATATTGCCTCCCACCCTGGTCTCCTTACAGCTGATTTGATGATACATCAGACACTGTTGTGGATGATGTTTTCATCGCCCCACAACTCGCAAACCACTAAGACTCATAGCTCAGACAGGTTGGCAAAATTTCATATATGGTTTGTTAAAAAAAAAAAAACCCTACAAATGGTTTATCCTTCAAACCTAAGTAGTGGATTGTGTGACTTTAAAAAAGAAAAAGTGGAGGACAAAAAGTAAAATTTGAAATGGGTTTGGGAGTTTTATCTGCAAACAAGTTCATTTAAAAAATAACAAAAAAAAGAAAAACAATAGAACATCCTTAGGGTTCAAAGGGAATTTTCCTGCCAGCTGCATATTGCCAGGCATGAGGTGGGCATTGGTTATTTCTTTTGGGTTTTCCTGCAAACCAAGTGTCAAGGATGGCAGATCGCACCCAGGCTACCACCCCAGCCAGCTGTCTCTCACTCCTCCTGTCCCATTCCCCGCTGCTAATTTGAATGATCTCATATCTATGCCATCTGTTTAAGATGACAAAATTGGTGTGACTTCTATCAAGCAGGCAGTGTGGGTTTGTTCCATAGAGTGGCCCCCTGCTACACAGAAATGGCTCGAGGTCAGACACAAATGGGAAGCCTCAAAACTGTAGGTTGTATTTCATTTACCCAGGAAGTATCAATCATCCTGGATAAGTGTTATGAGCCCTTTCAGTTGGAAAATGTGGACAAAGCAAGGGGTTTAGTGCATCAATCTCTGAAGACATTTCCCCAAAGAACCAAGACAAAGGGCACATAAGGAACGGCAAGCGCACTGTGGAGAGAACTTGCCCGCGGGCATCCACTGATGGCTGAGACACATTGAAACGTGCTTAGAACACACCTGTGCTGGGTATGAATTGGAACCCTATGAAAGCTGGTTTTGACTCACCCTTGGAGAACCTGCTGCACAGTTTTCAATTCAGTTTAGAAATAGATACATATTTTGTAAGTTAAAAATTGCTTTTTTCCTGCTTTCCAGCATGACCTTACACCACTGCTACTTGCCATCAATGAGAACAATGAGGATATGGTGATATTTCTAGTACGGAATCACGCTGATATACATGCCGTGGATAGGGAAAAAAGGTACAGTAGTTCTTTGTCCTCTAGTGTACTGGAGAATTGACAATCAGATCAGAAAGGCTACATTGTAAGATGATTAATTTGCAATGATTTATGTCCAGTGCACACATCCCTACCAATCACCATGCGAGTAGGAAACACTTATGCTGACTGCACCAGGAAGAACATTTATATTCCTTTGTCATGTGGCTTCCTTTTGTTAGGAGGGTGGGGGTCATCTGTCTTTAGGTTAACTCAAAGGGGTGCACAAGAACACGGTCTATGATTAGTTTATGACATAATTTTAAACTTTATAACCTCTGAGTTTTTTGGTTTGGTGTTTCTACCTGTGCCCCTTGTATACACACTTGAGTACTGGGAGCAGAATTAGCAGAACTGGATTGAAAGATGATTACATATGCGTGTGTTGACATATAAAACGTCACTGAACACATTGCATAGAACTGCTGTGTAAATTTTGGTGAAAGGCATGATAAAAATCAGAGGTTAAAAACAGAGATTAGGTGTAAGAGGATATGTGTAACCTCCAGCTCATCTTTATGAGCTGCCACCACTAAGACTTTTAGAAGTCCGAGTGGTCCTACTGGGTAATTGTTGAGATGCTAGGTTGAAGAGCTGAGGCCGTCTGCTCCCACAAAGATTTAGTCTCTGAAACCCTTCAGAGAGGCTAGCGATACATTCAAATCAACTCCATGGGAGTGGGTTTCATTTTTGGAGACTCGATTGGTTTCATCGTCATTGTTATTAATATTCTGGTTTTACGCTTTCACTTAATTGATCGCTACACCACTTTGAATCACAGTACATCAGAGTAGGGAAGAGATGAGAAAACTCATCCTTAAGCTATTTCCTTACTTCAGCTAAGTGACCCCAGCAGGGTGTCTTGCCAAGAAAGACTTTCAATGAGTAACGTCTACAGTGTACTACACCAGTGGGAGAAGAGATTTTCCATTTGTCCCTTCAAAGATGCTTCTGTTCCTTAATACCTGCAAATAGGCTATTTCACTTAGACTGGCAAGTTGTTCATTTGGGAAAATGTATCAATTAGTCATGTGAATACCCACAATTCTTAAGGATGAAATTATGTCTCTGTTAAATCATGTCTCTGTTATTTTAGAACGGCCCTCATGTTTGCTGTAAAGCACGTCGCAAAATACACAATAAGGATTCTATTGTATAAAGGCATTAATTTCTTTGCTAGAGATATGTATGGCTGGAGAGCAGACGATTATGCTGAATTTTGTGGTATCAACACGTAAGTGTTTACCATAGTTTCATGAAGGTTTACCATTATAACTGTTAACTTCTGATACAAAAGCTGGGGTGGATACTTAATTTGGTCAGGGACTCTCGGAATAGCAACGATATTCCACCGCAAGAAACAAAGCAAAAGACAAGCTCCCTGGGAGGCTAGGCTAGTGTAAAGTAGCACTAGATGCAAGGTTCTTATGGGAAAGAGGGAGGTGCTAAAGCTTCTGAGATGCTTATGCTTACAGATCCTAACATTTCAAATGTAACCCCTGTGAGTGTGATAGAATAGAGTCATCTCTTTGAGTTTCCTAATGAATGACTGCATTCCGAAACTGTGTGGTTTAGCAGTAGACCCTCTCTCTTGCCCTTCCCATTGAGCTTTCCTAGATCTCCAGGAGTCCACAGAGATTATGACAAGTCAGGTGGGGGTGGTTGAGGGAGGATATTGGAATCATTCTGCTCTTATGTTTTTATTGCCTCTCGTGTAATTACATCGCTTGAAAAGGGGCCTGGCAGTCTAGTCTTGATTGGCCAGGACTCACAAACTTGCCCTTGCTGATCTAGATCTCTCGTGGACTTAGATGCCAGAGTTATTTATTTATTTTTAGTTCATATATGCTTACTTATTCAGCCACTGTGCCCACAAAACCAGCATTCTGCCCTGGCAGTGGGTCCTGCTAGCATTTTCGAACTGACTCTTTCCCCGGCACTCAAAAGCAGGCTGAGCCCACATCCTCACCTAGACCTTCCAAAGCGAATCACCCTCTCAGGCCCAAAGGTACCTTCTGGCTAGCAGTTCTTTGTAGAAAACATTGGAAGCTGCAAAGGAGGCCAAATTATGTTGCAGGGAAAGACTAGAATTTCCTTTCCTTGTTGGTACAGATCTATATATCAAAGTCCCAGTTTGTCCCCTGAAACACCTTGTGTTTTCCTTAGAATAGTGGGGCCAACTTGCCTTTGATTTCATCATTCAGCCTGGCTTTCACAAGGGGTCTGCTTCCTTCACTAATGAACATCTCCCACAAGGCTTGTTTTCAAACTACCTCTAGTGTTCGGAGGAGGGCATAATTTAAAAATTAGGTGCACAAGGCAAGCATTCAGTAAATTCTTGGAATCTAGTTGTGTTAGTGCAATTGACAAAAGTCGAGTTACATTCATGACTTAATGCTATTCTTTACTAAAATAGAATTACATCTTCCCAGTCAGCTGAACATGAATGTGGATATTAGGCATCATTTTAATAAGTATCTGCGAGTTGAGAATTACAGTGTACAATGAACAAAATAGTAGCTCCATATTGATTGTAACCTCTATTAATTCTGTGCCCTTTTCATAATAGTAGTGGGGAAGTATATTATCTATGGTAATGACTGAGTTAATATGGTCACATGATAAATGAGTGTATGCACAAATCACATAGTTGCTGAGATGCCCTGATATTACAAACAAAGACTGGAACTGCTAATATCCAGCATTGTGCTTGATACTGCTTTCTGAAAAAAAATGCAGCATTTGTGTATAGAATCTAAGGAAAGGTACACATAAACACAGTGGGTTGTACTGGGAATCCCAAAGAAGTTCAAGCACCAATCCCTCCATATTCACCCTTTCTATGGCCATTTTCCTTTTCATAATACCTCATTGGGTTTTCCTAACAACCTATGAAATGGATACTAGCATCTCTTTCATAGGCTCCTGTTAAACCTAAGAGCAGTGACAGCTGTAAGAACGAGTAGGTGGGGAACGCATTTGTCTATTGCTGTTTGTTACAGGGCTAGAACTGCTTCGAAATTCAGGAAACTGCCCATGACCTCATTGCTAATTTCAGTTAATTCACTGAGCTGCATTGCCATCAATTCAGAGTCATACTCTTTGTTCTTTTTCAAGTAAATGCCTAATACAAGTTTCTGGATATCAGTGCATTTTTGTGCAAATAATGCATGCTTTCTACTGTCTTTCCAAAGTGCACAAAGTCTTTGCATATTAGTTTCCTATGTGTGCTGCAGGTGAGGTGTTGTATGTGTGTGCATGTGCATTTTGTTTTGTAAAAATGTGGCAGCTTTGCAGTGTGTGGGCTAGAGTTCTGAGTTGGTGCTGACTATGAAATGCTCCAAGATGATGTCATATAGTTGGGAAACATCCATGATATCAATATTAAAATGAAAATATTTGCTCCTTTTTCACTACATAGGTATAAAGAAATGATAAATTACTATATGGAAGAGTTTAAAAAGAGTCATCCTGAAGAGTATGAACAAATAGGTAAGACTTCTTAAAATGTCATTCCTCTTGGAGCCTGTACCATAGATAAAGAAATGAAGAGCCAAGAAGTTTAATAATAAAAGAGCAGTTTTAAAAATTAGTGTATAAACTGCATGTATACATATTTTCACTTTGAATAGTCTAGAAGTTAGAACCATGGCATACGTTAATTGTAGGCACCTTATATTCTGAAACACCATGAAGTGTTTTTAAGGTACTATTAGCCTGTTCTAGAATACAAATATTTTAAACACACAGACCTTACCCTCCAGTGTCTAGTTACTATTGATATCATTTTATTTTCATCCTACTTTATTCATTGCTCGCTCAGTACAAGATAGAGTCCAGGAGTTTATACTTAGAATTATCTATGTATTATACTTAGTCTTTTCTGAGGGCCAGACTCATATGAAGCAAAAGGAGCTTTGAAAAACGTGGGTAGAATTAAGGTCCGCAGAGCGCCAGAGTACAAGTTTGTGAGCTTAAGGGACAAAACCACAGTGTTTGGCACTGCAACTAAGCAGGTTGCATCCTTCACAGATAGGAAGGAGTACAAAAGGCTAAATGCATGAATGACCATGCATGCTGGAGCACTTCAGGTTTGCTGGTACAAAAGCATGATGTGGCAGAGTTTGGGAATGAAGAGACCACGGAGACAAGGCAAGCTAATGGAAGACTGTTCAATCCTGTAGGCCACGGGCGTTTACCAGTTGAATGCCTTCCCCTACAAATAACAGATTGCCTACTGAGCAGTGGCTAAAACAGTAGGGGAACTGGAGTTGTTTAAGTGGCGTGTGGTTGCTAGTGAGATCTGGGTGGTTTCCCTCTTTGAGTTGGGCTGCTGCTGAATTGTGTTCGTGCCTCCTCTCCTAAGCAGCTCCAAGTTTACAGTTCTCACGTGACAGTACCCTAAGGCAGGAAGGGCTGCCTTTCTCCATGATTCTTTGAAACAGGGAATAAACTCAGAACCTTGCGTCACACTTCCACTCACCTTTCATTGCCTGGGGAGCGTCACAAGCTCATTCCTAATTCTGTCCCTGGTGAAGAACATGTCATGACTGTGACTGTCTTGAAGTGATAGTTGTTCCGTTTAGGGCTGGGTTGGAACCATCTTCTTTGGGGTGAAACCTCTTTCTAAAAGAAGTTGTGGTTCTGAATTAAGACGGAATAGTTAGGAGTAGCTCTTAGATAGGGAATCACCACTATTTCCTGCAGGAATCCATTAAAGTATTTTGAGGCAGGAGTCACAGGAAAAGATGTAGCACTCTGCTGTGGTATCCAGCAGGAATCAGTGAAGATTTCTTGTAGAGGACTGGGTAGTAAAACTTCTAGAAATTGCCTGGCTCTCCAGTCTCTGTCACATCCATTCAACTCTGCTGTAGACATGTGCCAACATTCACGACAAAGAAACATCGAAGAGACGTTGGCCTGGTTGCTGGCCAATCAAATAACACCATTTACATGTCCAGGCAGCAGAGTGCAATTGGTATGTGGCTTTAGTTTGCTTACCCATCCTAGAAAACTAAGATGATAGGAAACCAAAGCAAGATCTAGGGAGATATTTGCCATAATCAAAACAAGCACTTCCTTGTCACCAACACGTGGACTACTGTCTGTCCATTAGGGTCTTTTTGCCTGGATATATGAAGCAAGAGGTTTCCATGCTCAATTTGTTCAGTTTAGAACGGCTGAATTGTTTTTGTGTGCATTTCATCATTCTCATTGGTTTTTCTTATTATTCTCGTTGGTTTTCCTTAAAGTATTCTCATTTTAAAAATAAAAATGGTGCTGTTTTTCCCCCTGACTCTTGCTCCCTACATTGACACCAAATTAGGTGACTACTACAGACCAGCCCTCGTCAATTTAACACTTTCACAAAACTCTTTCACCATAAATCATGTTCAAACAATAAAACCACATCTGTGCCTAATCAGATAAAATTAAAAAGCATACAATTCAATGTGTGCCACACCAATTTAAACATAACATTCTATAAGTGAGCCAAACAAAAACTCTATGACTAACAATTGCAGTTAAGTAACACCTATGCCTTAATCCTATAATCCTATGAATATATAGTCCCCAAACTATGAAAGCTTGTAACCCAACCACTTCATGCTTTTTGCACCCCCAATTTTGGGTATCCAATTTCTATATTACTCACTTACATTAACCCAGTGCTCTGAGGAGACAGTCATATTTTTCCAGGTGAAGAATCTTCATTCCAGTTGGAACCTTGTGAAATCCACATCCATAAGCAAAGTCAAATCAGGATAGACCATCCACAAAGCCAACAGCAATATGTACCAGTTCACAGGCTCATAAACCTCTTCATCTGGTCAGGTTCTGGTCAACTCAATATAGATTACCCTTCCTTAGCCTCACAAGGGCGTCCATTGGTCACCTTGCCTAAGACCATGGCTGCATCACAAATTCTCAACAACCCTAGCTCCTGTGTTAGGTTATGAACTTCAGACCAGTCAACCGACTCTTATCTTCTCCTCTAATTCCTGTAAACCAGGTCCTCAGGTGTCAGTGGCCAAATTCAACCCATCTCTTTATTGCTGCCATTTCTACCACTTCAATTCAACAAGTGAATCCAGGTAGTCACCTACCAAACATTTCAGCCTTCCCACAGGCTTCATGCCCAAAGAGGACTTTTCTTCATGATTCCAGATTTTTAAGCACCATGGTTTCTGAGAAATTCAAATGGCAATTTCTACCCCTGAGTTCAAGTTATATATTCATCACATTTATTTCCACCTTTTCAAACAGGAATACCCAAAGAGTAAATACATCCAAACATAATAATCAAAACTTTAACTTCCCATATTTTTTCCGGAAAACAACTCAATAAACTGCATGAATATAGCTGACTTCTGGCTAGCCAGAGAAGAAACACTACCACGAGGCAGAAGTGAAACATCTACTTTCCAACTATGATTTTTTCTCCAGTACCCCACTCCCAAAGAACCATAATGTGTTAGTCTGGGGAGACTAGAGAAGCAAATCCATGGACACACATATGTGTATAAGAAAGAGGTTTATACTCCAGAGCAATTGAACAGGGAGAAAGCATCCCAACTCAGTCCAGATCAAGTCCATAAATCCGTTATTAGCCCATATGTCTCTTATCAGTCTATAAAGTCCTCTTCAGACTCACAAAAACGCATGCAATGAAGGCAAATTCAGGACAATCACAAGCCAGTGGGTAGAAGGTCTTTGGGCCCAGTGGCGTTATAAGCATCTCAGCACTGGCAGGGGTCTCTCTGGCTTCTCCGGCTTCACAGGTCTGGTTTCATCCATGTGGCTTTTCTTTTGCAATGTCTCCCAGGGAATAGCAGAGAGAGAGAGAGAGGTGTCTTCCCCCTCCAAGGAGGAAGTACCAGATTTCCCAGCATTCTCTGGAGAAGGCCATGCCCACAGAAGTCTCATTGGCTGTCTCCAGATTGACAGCCTAGACTCCAGCCTTACACTCTTAATCCTTAAATTGACACCACATTAGGTGACTAACGCAGTTTGTCAGTAACTGCCATTGATAGGTAAACGTTGACATTAGTTTTATGAGAATTTAAGAACACAATTGGAAAAGGAACTCTTTGGTCAGCAGTACATTTCTACAATGATTTGACTTAACTTATTGACACTTAACTACTATAAAAAGCAATTACGCTCTGCTTAGCTGGATAACATTGTTTTATAATTCCATGTTCTTTACAAGACCCTTCTTACAGTAGAATGAATTTTCATTTATGGGATTAATTGTGATTCATATTGTTTACAATAGGGTTGCTGCTTGGCTTACATTAATTTGAATGTTGTTGTGTCATTTTCCTCAGTGAATTCCGATCAAAAGAGGTTCCCCTTACAATTTTTAAAGAGGACAACGAAACCAATCGGTATGCTGTGAAAATACCTTCTCATTCATAATTTAAGTATAGCATATTATGCCAAATAATAAAAAATTCATAGAATGTAATTGAACCAGAGGTTCTCAAATTACTCCTAGGTTTAGTGATGAACTCGTAGGTTGCACAGGGAGTAAGATATAGCTATAGTGGTGAATGTGATTAACTACAAGAAGACAAAGCAAAAGAAGTCAAAGTAAATGGCCAATGGGTGACATCTAGAGGAAAACCAGGCACAAGCTGCTGACAACCCTCTCTTTGTGGAGTTAATTTTGCCATCCAAAAATAAGGAAAGCCCATGTGAAAAGGTTTCTTGCAGAGACTCTGGTGCCCAAGGTTTTGACTGGGGACTGGTCATGCCGGTGCCATTTCTTAGGATGCACCACAGTTGCAGACTCCCACAGGGATTTTTCGGGGTCCAGCATAAACTGAGTTGAGCAAACACTTTGGGCACAGTGAAGGAGTCTTCTCATTTTGAGAATGATGGCAATCCTCTTGAAATCCGATTGCTCAAACAGCAGCCAGTGGCTAACCTGGCAACAGGCCTATCCAGGAATAGCAATCTCCTACCTGCTATGTGAACTCCTTTCTGCACAGCAATCATGGCCCAGCTTGAAATGTGGATTCTGCCTTAAGATTTTCAGTAGCAAATAGTATGATGATAGAACCTGACGAATGGTTGAGCCTTTGATGAGGCTCATGTGATTCCAGTTGATAAAATAAGCCATTCACATCTTCTTATTTTCCCAAGTACTCAATTGAAATTTCTTTGCTTTGTATATTGTCATATACTTCAATTTTTGGTATAATATCCATATGCGATGATTTTGACCTTATTATTTAACTTTCTAAATGACTCTAGATCTAGCTGTATTCCATGCTAATAGAGGGTTCATCTTCCTGAGAAGTACATTGTTGCACCTATCTAGACTCCAGAGCTAACGGAACTGTGTTGTGTGAAAACAAAATAAATATATTCTTTTCTAACTTCCCCTTTTGGTAGAAATGCAGAAACAAGCATGCTATGATACTGATTCTAACAGTGATACTATTTTCTAGGTCTGAAAAGGGTCTGAGAAGCTTAAGTGAAGGTTATGATCATTTTAAATGGCAACTGAGTTTTGGGTGTGAAATTTTGATAAATCACATTCTCCATCCCTCGTAGGAATAAACTACATACAAAGGAGAGAATTAATAAAATTCATCAATTGACCTCCAATGGGATAATTACTATTTATCTCAGTATAGTATTGTCTCTAGGTGTAATTTCATAGAAATATTGTGTAACAAAAGATCAGGATCTGATACTTTTAATGACCTAGATTTTTCTCTTATGGATTTAAATTGTAATTTTATTTCTTCTGCTTAACAGTGAAGGAGATATCGGAAGATTCTACAAGTGGGTAAGATTCCTGAGATCTTTTAAACAGGGAATTCAGAGAAAATTTCATATTTATTGAGTGCTTTTCTATGGGCTAGATACCAAAATACAAAGATGCTTCAAAAATACATGGAAAATGATCATATTTTTTACATATTTTCTACATTATTTTACTGGGAGCTCTGTAACAATCCACAATTCAATTAGATCAAGTATAATTATACAAATGTACCACCATGAGTTTCAAAATACTTTCATTCTTGAACTCTTTGATATCAGCTTGTTTGTCCCTTCCCTTCCGTACCCTACTCCGCAGGGACCCTCATTATTATATGTTTTTATTGTTATTTTCCATATCTTACACCACTAGATGTAACTGTTCACCTTCAACTGTTGTCTTTTCCCCTCAAATGGAGTTGTACAGTCATCATTGCAATCATCTCCACCATGGCACTCCCCTCCCCCATCCTAGACCCTCAGGGAACCATTACACCCTACTGTTTCTGAAGGTTTATCTAGCTTGGCTCTCATGCATCCAGCAGTCTTAGTTATACAAATGAACACATGCAGGTCTAACAAGATGAATGAGGTAAAACACAGACCATAGTAGTAAGGAGAGGAGATAAGAGAACTAGAGGGTAGTGATGTGTTTCATTACTGCTATACCGCTACCTAGAATTATCTTCCCTTCCTTGTGGGCCTTTGGGAAGGGACTGCCCAAATATCTTACAGGTGGGTTTGGGGTCTCCATGGTGTCCACCCTCCTTCATGTCAATTAGATTATTTGTTTTTTGAACTTCTGCTTCCTATTCCCATGGATACATCATTATCACCCCGGGCTGTATCCCTTGGATACATCATGATCACCCCGGGCTGCTATACTTCTTCCATTTGGGCTTTGTTGATTCCCTGCTAGATGACCACTTCAAGCCGTTAGTACCTCAGATACTATATCTCTTAATAGCTGTTCACCATCAGCTTTCTTCATCACATTTGCTTATGCACCCATGTAGCCTTCAGTGATCGTGTTGAGAAGGTCAGTGTGATACAGTACCACATTATTAGAGCAATCTGTTCTTGTCCTGAGGCAAGATTAACATAGAGACCAAAAGCCCACCTGCTTCCTCCTTGTATTTAGATGTGTATGTGTGTGCACGCGCGCACATTGACAAACACACCTATCTTTACAACTTTATGAATTACGTACATACATATACATATACATATATGTATACCTATATATAATTTCTACTTTCTTCTCTTTCCTCTTTTTCTTAACTCCTGCCCAAGTGTCATGTTTACCCATCATTCACCTCTCAGAAATTCCTCTCGGATACGTTTCATTTGATCAAAGAGAACTAGGGACACTGCACCCTCCTCCCTATCAATTTTAGAACCCTCCCTGTTCCCCTGTCCCAGTCGTTATTGACTCACCACTGACACCCCCGTTTTGTCCCATCAGTGTCTCTTTGGGGTTGTTTCCCTTCCCTATCTTGTATAGACAGACTCCATATTGAATGGGAAAAACACAAAAAAAGAAAGACCATCCAAATAGTTCCAAGTCTAACTGATAATCTGTCCCAGAGTAGATAACTATCTCTCGTTAAGTAGCAAGCAGGACCTCTTTTAATCCATTGGTCCAGTCCCCTTTTCTTCCTGGGTATCATATCCTGGGACGCACTTACCTAACAGCACTTAGACTCTTTTAGTCCTCAGACTTCCTGACCAGAAGGCGTACCTCCTACAAGTTCCCATTGCACTTCCTGCAGTCAGGGATGGAGTGGTCTAATGAGCCCACTCCCACCCCTCCTTAAACCTTTAGACTTTCAGTGTGGCTCCCTTGTGAGTAACCCCAACCAGTTCAGATGAGCTGCCATGCACTGACAACCCCCCCGCCCCCAAGTAAGAAGTCGATAATCGAGATTCCTCAAGGACTTGGTGGCTTTGGTCGCATCAGTGGTCTGTTGCACTCACCTCTGGGTTTGCGCCCATGTGGGTGGGTCAGAGCAGCCACTCTCCCCGAACTGCATCCTTAGTTGCCTGTATGCTGATGATTTTCATTTCTGGATTATCTGTTCCTATCCATTGGTCTGTGTATCTATCATTATACCAGTGCGTGCTGCTTTGACAACTGTGGCTGTATAAATAAGTTTAAAAGTCAGATAATGCAAGCCCTCCCTCTTTGTTCTGTTTCTAGAGGAGTTCTTTGCCAATTCTGAGCTTCTTCTCTTTACATATGTAGTTGGTAGTTACCTTTTCTATTTCTTTCACAAAAAACGACGTTGGTATTTGTATTGGGATTGTATTAAACTTAAATAGGGCTTCAGGTAGGATCGACAACTTTACAATATTGCATCTTCTGATCCACGAGCATGGGATATTCTTCCCTTTGTGAAGGTACATTTAGGTTTCTTGTAATTATGTTCTGTATTTTTCCTTGTACAGATCTTTTGGGGGTTTTCTGTTTTGAGTTAGGTATATTCCTATAGATATCTCAGTTTATGCTAGGCTATTATGAAGGGTACTAACTTCTTGATTTCTTTTTCTGTGATCCCATCTGTTGTGTATAGCAACACAATTGACCATTCCCTGGAAAAAGGACATCATGGTTGGTAATAGAGAGGGCCAGGCTTGCAGAGAAGACCCTCAATGGGATTGAAGCAGTTGCTACAACAGTGTGCGCACATGTGAAAGTAGTCGTTTGCTCAGGGCAGTCACTGTTTCATTTTGGTGCGTAGGTCGGAACTGACTCAGAGACACCTGGAAACAAAAATGATACATGACAGAACACAATATTGCTGGGTCCTGTGCCATTGTCACTATTGTATTGGTGCGCTATTCCATCAGTGCCTCTCTTTGGAGGTCGTCCTCATTTTCACAGACCTTCAGCTTTATCAAGCACAGTGACCTGTTACCAGAACTATATTCTCTCCTGATAGCATGTCCAAAGTATGTGAGATGATGTCTCCCTATTCTCCCTGCAAAGAATGTGTTTCCCATTCAGCCTACTTTTGTGTGATGTTTTAAAATTTCTCTTGAATAGTTTGCTATTCATCCCTGTATTTTCTGTAATCATTGCTTAGTTATGAATATTTGTTTCTGCTTTTCTGGTGTTTCTTCTGTTCTTGTGTTTTTCCCATTCCTGCCAAACAGGTATTATTCCTCTTGTTCCATTGATAAAATTACAGCACATAAATTTCAAGGTTGGAGGTAACTCAGGAGATGAAGGATCCCTTTGGGCCTTATGGGGGTGGGGAGGGCACTGGATGCAGCAAGCTACCCTGCAATGACTGCATCATGGACAGGGAAACGCCAACTTAGAAACAGACAACTTCATGCTCTTTTGAAGTGTACTGTTATCTAGAAAATGACAGGTACAATATACCCATATTTTAATGCACCATATCCAAAGTCTTTCCTCATGTGCTCCCCCAACTCCCTTTTACCAGTGTTTTCATAAGTACACTATGTGGAATGATCTTTACAACATAATTTGTAAGCCCCACTACATCAATATATTGCAAATTAATCTAGCAGGCATATGATAATAACCAGGTTGGAGATATGCGTGGCTTGGCGATAAAATACTAGGAGATCACCTTATTTCTTTGAAAATGTAGCAAATTGCCAAATTTTCACAGCTTTTTGTGTGACATAAACTCACTTATTTTATGGTATATTTTTGTTCTAAAGCCTTTCAAAGGAATATGGACCTGATGATCCTTGGCTTTCTGATGATATCTTTGGCTCAGAACCCAAGGTAAAGTACTTTCTCCTGAAATTAGTCTTGTGTACTGTGTACTCATGAAATTAAGCATGGGTCTATTGCATAGTGGCAATTGAAAGCTGTTAAAAATGTAGTCAAGCATGGCTAATTGAACTTTATTTTTACTTTAAACTGATGTGAAAAAGAAAGGGACGCGTGAACTGAAAACAGAATGATTAGGAAAATTCATAGTCATGAAAACACTATATTTAGGAGTTTTTCCCATAATGAAGAAGAAAAATGAAGATCAAGTCCTCCTAATATGAGTTTTACAATTCTTAAGCCTAAATAAAAATTTCATGATCGAATTAATTATTATAAGTAGTATAATACTTATTACATCTCTCCATATCTGTGAGTCCTAAAATATATTCTTGGATGCTTTTATTTTGATAATGCACATATGTGTTGAGAGAACACTGGTTCTCCATTCCACTCTTGGTTCTATATGTAGACTACTGGGATCTGAGGAATTGTGGATATTTTGAAATTTAAACTTCCTTTCCAACAGGATTCCACTGTATTTTCCAATGCATTCCACTAAGCTTACATTTAAATGTCTTCATCTGACAGCAGGATGCATGATTTAACTCAAATAAACCATCTTTAGACTTCTGGGTCAATATGACCACTTAGGTATATGCACAGGAAAAGTCCAGCTACAAAAAAGTAGAAGAAAAAACAGGTGCCTGGATGCTTGGAAGACAAGATGGAAGTTAAGTGAACAGAACAGTGGGTGTGGACCGGAGAAAAAGACGAATGGGTGGATCTGTCCCGCCCTTGGAGAAGGGGATGAGCCAGCTCTGTTTCTCCAGAGACCTGGAGTGCTCAGGGGAGATACAGGTGTATAGCCCCACTGGTGGATTGGAGCTCCAGTGTCTGCACTGAACCTGCAGGACTGACAAGTGTCAGGGTCCCACATTTCCCTGGTGCTTTCCCAGCCCCGTGGCACCCTGTTGACATCTCACTGCACCTCCACCACCTGGTCACTCTCCTGAGCTCCTATCCATTGCTTCCTTGGTTTTCCCATTGTACTTGCCCCAGGCTGTTAGCCCACCTCTTGCTCTTGTTCAACTGCCTGCACTCCCCTCATGCTACCTCTAACTGCCCGAAAGCTTTGCAGTACTGAGGGGACGGGATCTCACATTGCACTTTAAGGGATGCTGGTCACCACCCTCCTTTGTTCTGTGGCAAAGGGAAGAACTCTTAAAAACTGTAATGATTTTCCCCTTAATTTAATTTTTCCTTTAAAAAACAGTCAAAAGCTCTGGTATCACCAGAAAAAGAATTAAGGAGAAATTTGTTCTGATCATTTCAACAGATGGAGAAAAAGATTGAGAGATCTACAGAAAAAATTAGAAAACTAGAATCATTACATCATTAACAAAAATAAAATTCTAAATCTTAATCCAAAAGGAAAAGAATTAGACAACATTTTGAACTTTGACAAAGTTCAAAATAAGAATTGAAGCAATGGGAAACCAAAATTAGTGAACCTTAAGAAAAAAATTTCCTGAATCCAATTAACAAGAGCAATCTAGTAAAAGAAGAAAAGTCTGCAGAATTGTTACACCATTTGTAGGACACTGTCAAGAGGAATAACTTGCAACTCATTAGAATTCTGAAACAGGAAGTAGCCAAGATATGGAGCAGAGAAAATAGTCCAAGGTTTGTTGGAAGAAAACTTACCTGACAGCCCAAAAGACGAAAAAATAATGATTCAGGGAGCTGAGAGAACCCCCAAAAGAAAAATTCCAAAAGATAATCATTGTGACATAGTATAGTCAAAATGTTCAATAAGAAGGACAAAGTGAGAGTTGTAGAGGAGCTAGGAACTAAACGACCCTTACAATGAGAAGAAGAATATGCTTAGATTTCTAAGCAGACACCTCGCAGGCAAGAAGACAGTAGAATGACATATAATACACTGAAGGAAAAAAAATTCTAGCCAAGAATTTTATATGTAGAAAAGCATTGCCCAAGTATTCTGTAGAATTAAGGGTATTTACAGAGAAGGAAATATTAAAGAAATTGATAAAAACTAGTCCAGATTCACAATAGTACAGCAGACAAACACTTGAGATCAACAAGGCCACCAATGCCCACACATTAACCTATGTATAACAGAATTCAAAATAAAGTAGAATTATAAGATTAAAAAGAAAATAAAAGAAAACAGTTGTCATTCCACAATGCAGGGGAAAAAAACCCAACTATGAGAACAGAGGGAATAAAATAGCTGTGAAGCATTCAAGTGGAAAAGAGGAGAAGTCCTTTTCAAGAGAGAAAAAGCCTCACTGCCATGGAGCCCATGCTAACTGATAGCCAACCCCTGTGTATTCCCCAGAAGGTAAGGGTTTGCAGGAGAACCAGGGCTTTCCCCCGATGGAGCTGCTGCTGGTTTTGGACTCCCTACCATTTGGATCAAAGCCCAGCACTTAACCATTACATCACCAGGGCTCCATCACCACCAGAGCTCCTTCAAATATGGGAGGATTATAAGAAATGAGGTAGCCTGAAAGGGAATGGGAAAACCTCATTGAAATAAAAAGATGGAAAACTCTAATAGTCATTAAAAAATAACAATAAGGGAAAAGCGAGTATGAAAATTCAAGAACAGAAGAAAAATTGGGAATAATAAAACTATACCAAAAATAAATAAATAAAACCACAGCCCAATGACAGCAACAAATGCACACAACTCAATGATGAAACCGAATGTAAGTGGATTAAATGGACTAGTCCAGAGACAGATAAGAAGAGTGGTGAAAGAATAACAAAAACAAAAAAAGAAGGCTGGGGTGGATAAGAAAAGGACCATCAATATGCAGCTTAAGAGAAACACACCCTTGGGAGCCAGAGATCATGGGAAAAGCACACCAGCCTGTTTGATCCAAAGATGACAGTAACTCAATCCAAATATGATGAAGGGGCAAGGAACAGAGCTTAAATTGTGAACAGGCAATTTAGAGAAGGCTATAGAGGACAGTGAGTGCTGAAAATCTATTTGTAGACTGTTTACTCAGATTAAGACTCTGGCAGATCCCCTCTGGCCACAGTCAAGGGACACTAACAGCTTGACTATCAGGGATTATTGTAAACTTGACTATGATCCTCACAACTGTGGCATATTTTGGTACCCGGTCAATTGACCTTCGTCTTGAACCAACCTTAATTTGCTCCGGGATTAAATATTCCTCGCTTATTCCACTGTAACAGTCAAGGAAGGCAATGTAGTGTGTTGGGTTTCTTCTCCAATGGTTAAAATTCCCAATTGGCATTTGCCTTACACCACCATATTAATTTCCTCTCTGGCTTTTTATCTATCTATCTATCTATCTATCTATCTATCTATCTATCTATCTATCTATGTTTGAATTGCTGGAAGTCCTTTCTTTCTTGCCTTTATCTTCAGTTTTATCTTTATATTATTATTTTTCTTTCTGTGTCGTTCTGTTTGTGTTTTATTGCCTGGTTTCCTAGTTCCTGGTGCACAGCAGAATGGATGCATGAGGACAAATTGATGTGAGGGCTTAACAAAGATGAGAGGGGGGAGTGTGAGTGAATTGGTCCGCAAATAATGAATGCAGTGATGGAGGACTAGAATAGATTGTGATGATGTACATACAACTTTTAAAATACGACTTAACTATGGAAGTGAGTGACTAATATGTGAAATTTATATCCATAAAGTAATTTTTTCAAGGAAGAAGCACAGCTTTTATAGCAACACAAGAATGGACTGAAAACCTAAACTGGAGGGGGAAAAACCTCAGCTCACAGCACAATCAAAGAACCCCACCCCCAAAGCAAGAGTAGCAATATTAATCACTGATAAAGCTTTCTTCTATGCAAAATCCACTATGAGAGACAAAGCAAGGTAAAACATAATGATGAAAAGGACAAGAGCAGGAAGACATAGCCCTTATAAACACCTATGCATCTAATGAGAGGCCCCCACAATACATTCATCCAAATAGACATTACAATCATAATAGAAGGAAACGTCAACAAACCACCCTTAAGACCAGAGAGATCATCGGCGAGGAACTTAATAAAGGTAGCGAAGAACTAACCAGCTCCATCAATAAACTGTATGACTTAGGTATATATGGAAAACACCTGTCAGCAACACAGGCTACATTATTTTTTAGAGCATATGGAATATCCTCTACAATAGATGATATGTTAGGACACTAAGGAAGCCTTAATAAATTCAAAAACATTACAACCCATTTTCTTAACACAACACTCAAACATTAGAACCCCACCATAGAAAGAGCAAGGGATAAAAATCAAATACATGGAAAATTCACAGCCACTGTCTAAAAAGTACTGTGCAATTGTTGAAATAAATAATTAAATTTAAAAGGTGATATCATAAATTTACAATGAGATGGGGGATCTGGGCTACATAATTGTAATTGACAACCTAAAAATAAAATGGAGATGATTGGTATAGATAAGAGAACTTTCATGTGTTAAAAGGGAATATAAGTGGTTTGGTAATTATAAAAAATAACAATGAATGAAAAAATAAAATGTTAAAAAGGGCTCCGCTTTGAGGGGGAGTGGATATTTAATAAAATGTTTGACATAAAAAAAAGGTCTTGAAACAATTGAGAACGTAATACAGCATACCAAAATCTTTGGGACTTAGCAAAGCAGTACTCAGAAGGAAATTTTACAGTAATGACTTGTACATAAAAGAAGAGAACAAAAAAAGGAAATTTTAAACCAACACATTCAACATTCAGAACTAGAGTGAAAAAGGAAACGTCCATTGACTGGAAGGAAATACTTTAAAAATTGGAGCAGAATAAATGAATTCAAAAGATAGGGGAAGAGGAGAAAAAATGAAAAGAACAAAACATTGATTCTTTGGAAGGATCAATGAAATGGACAAACCACTAGCAAATTTGACAGAGGAAAAAATAAAAGTACAACTACCAATCAATGAAAGGAGTGACATCACAACAGAATTTAAAAACAAAGCTAATAGCCCAAAACTATAAAAGACTGTACTTCAACAAATTTGAACTTTTAGAAGAACAATTTTCTATAAGCACAAGGTCTAACCAAATTAAGACCGACTGAGGTAGAAAACATGGACAGTCACATAACAAAGAAATCAATCGATCAGGAGATTTTAAAAGGTCCAACCAAAAAGATTCAAGGCCAGATAGCTTCACCAGGGAATTCTACCACACATTTAGAATCGAGTTGATAGAAAATTTTCACAAATTATGCCACAATATAGAATGGGGTGGCAAACTCCTGAACTCGTATTATACTACGAACAAAACCCTGATACGAAAACCAGGCAATGACATTAGCAGGACACACAAAAAAAATTTACAGAACAGTCTTCTGTATGAACGTAGATGCAAATCATGCCAACACAATGTGGGCCAACAGAATTCAACATAAAAAAAAACAAACAGTCCAACAAACATCATGATCAGGTGGGACTCATGCCAGGTACACAGATATGGATCACCAAGAGAAAAAGTCAATGTAATCCACTGTATAAACAATAAAAGGAGGATAAAAAGAACTACAAGACCTAATCGATACAATACAGGCTTTGATCAATCTGATGCCAATTCCTGATTAAAAAAAAAACAGTACAATGGGAATCGACAGGAAATTTCTCAATGTAATAATGAACATATTTGCAAAACCAAAGGCCAACATCTCATTCAAAGGGAAGAAACAGAGTATTTCCCTCTGATTCAATATTGTGTTGGAACTAGTAAACACTACAATTCATATTGTGCTGGAAGACTTAACCAGAGCTATTACATAATAAAAGGTGGTCAATAGCTACCAAACTGGCAAAGCAGTAAACTGTGTTTGTAGATAACGCCATTCCATAAGTAGAAACCCCCAAAGACTTGTCTGAAAGATGGATTGAAACAATTGAAAGATTTGACAATGGAGCAGAGCGCAAGGTCAGCATACAGAAATCATGCAGATTCCTATACACTAACCTAGAGAGCTCTGAAAAGTAAATCAAGAAATCATAACCAGAGAATAAAAATTTATAATAACCACATAACCAGAGAAACAAAAGATCTATGCAAAGTAAACTAGAAAACGCTATTTTGAGTGACCAAAGGACACCCACCCTAGTATATATATATATATATATATATATATATATATACCACATAAGTGGAAGAATGTTCCCTGTTCATGGATAGGAAGGCTGACTATTGTGAAATGTCAATACTTCCCCAAAAAACAAACCCCAACCAAACTCACTGGATGGGGATAGATTCTGGCTCATAGCAAACCTATTGGACAAACCTAGGTCGGTTCTGAGACGGTAAGTCTTTAAGGGAATAGAAAGCCAGGTCTTTCTCTCTTGGAACAACTGGTCGTTTGGAACTGCCATGTATTGCTCCCATGGAGCAGCTAGTAGTTTTGAAATGCTGATCTTGAGGTTAGCAGCTCTACACATAACCACTAAGCCACCAATCCAGATTTCAAGCTAATTATTTAAAGAAATTGGGAAGGGGGGTTAACCTGGAAAACAAAGAGACACAGTATATAAACAACAACTACTTAAGAAGAATAGAGTATTGTGTTAAGAGTTGTAGGAGCCCTGATAAAATGATTTAAAAGAAGAAGAACAAAGTAGGAGACCTCTCACCTCATGATTTTAAAACCTGTTACAGCAGCCACATAATACAAAGAAACCCTGGTACTGGTACAATGAGGCCATGGAACAGAATCGAGAACCCAGAGATAAAACCATTCACCTATAGATAATTGATCTTCCACTAAGGGCCAAGAAAGCCTTCCCTGGGAAGGAGAGAGTGCTGCCGAAATGGGGAATCTATCTGCAGAAGAATGAACTAAGACTCAGGCCTCAAGGGAACTCGAGGGAGTAGAACTGAAATATCAGTCCCAGAGCAATGAAGATCTTCAAGCGAAAAGAGAGACCAAAATAGGTGCCCTATTGCAGGGCACACGAGAGTATCAAATGCAACCAAGGAAACACACATACTAGGTGGAAATAGAGATGACAGACCTACCAAAAATAAAATGCATATTAAAAGTATTTTATGTTCTGATTAATTAACTATTCAAAAATACTTCATTACTTTCAAAGTTGGGTTTATTTTCTCGCTATTTGTTGTACAGCTTTTTCCCCTTTTTCACCCTGAATTTATACGTTATACGCTAATCCTGTCATTTTCTCCCCGTTCCTTTCTCTTCCTTTCTACCCTAAAAAAGAAATTATTGACCACTGTCGAGTTATTCAGTCATATGGACATTTGTTACATATTGATTTTCTCTGCCCCTTGCTTTCTATTTTCATTGTCAACGAACAAGTTTAGAACTTTCTACTCGGTAGCTGTGTGCATGTACATGTGGATGCACATGTTTGTGTATGCATTAGTGTTGGCACATATTCTCATTCTCTACAAAGGTTTCTTCTGTTTTTCTTGCAAAGACTTCAATTGATATAATCATCCCTCTTTAACTTTTTGAGAATGGAGGGAACCTACACTGTTTGTAATTCCACGATTTCCAAATAGGATACTATTGTGAAATACACTCTCACATTTTCCCTCACATGAGATAACTCATAAGATCATAGAAAATTAGGTCAACATGAAGCTGAAGACATTTAGAAATATCACAATTAAGTTTGCTGTCAATTGCTAGTAGGTAAAAATAATTGTAGTGTTTACAAATAATACTACCCCAAGGTACATTTTTGTTCTATGTTATTTTGTTGAAGAAAATTATCTAATGGATATCATGGCAGGTATATAAGAAATTAGAGAAGCAAGGTGAGTCACATTTTGGGGATGTTTATGATGTTTCTCAGTAGACAAGAAGACTGTGATTGGAATCCATGTCTGCAGGACCCAAATCTTAAGCTCTCTGTGTTAGATCATATATTATGAGAAACAATTGATCTATTTTAATACTTGGTATTAATTTTCTTTTCCCTTAGGGTCCCCCTAAGCCCAACTTAGTTAAATTGCTCCAGGAATTTCAGCAATCGAAGAAGCAAGGTAAGTTATTTGAACACTTCCTAACCTTGCATTATTCATGAACTTGAAAATATAGACATCGTCATGCATTCTTTTATTTTGCAGATGTTGAAACTACCAATGTTATATCACTAAGAGAGAGGAATACTGAAGATAGTCATTGTAGTAGTGAAGGGGAACATGGGTCTGAAGCCATTCCTAAGGGAGGAATTACAATCAAAGTGGGTACTTATCATCCTACAAATGATGGTTCTGATAGCCACGATAAAGGAGTGTCTGAAACTCTTAAGGGAACAATTAATGTCAAGGTGAGTTCTATCCTGCCAAGAACAATCATTATAACCATGATGATGAAGACATGTCTAAAACTCTTCCTAAAGGATCACTTAAAATCAAGAAACATTCGCATCCTATCACCCACAAACAATAGTTCTAATAGTGACCGTGAAAATGTGTCTAAAACTCTTCCAAAGGGACAAATGAAAGTCAAAGGGTCTTTTAATTCAGCCATTCTTTCATCTGATCCTGCTCTCAGGTTAACCGCTTCACATGCACTCAAAGTAAATGTCAGTTGTTTATTTGGGTTTTGCCTTTTCCTTAGGCTCTTCCACTTACCCTCCATCCCACTGTTCATCAGAATGTGGATGATGAGGGACGGAGATAAAAAGAGGTGTCCTGAATACAATCAAATGAAACGAGGGCAAAGACTAGCAAAATTATCTAGGGAACTATATAAGATTGAGATTTAGACAAAGTTGGTGGTGCTGAACAATTTTTGGTATGCCATGATGGGAGGAAAACAATTAGATAGCAACACCAACCGGGCAAAGATATAAAGATGCATTTTAATAGGACTAGAATTTCAAGTGGAAATTTCATTTAAGAAGATTAAGATGAAGAGAGTGAGGAAAAATGAAAAAGGGATTGAATAATTGAATTAATTGTAGAAAAAACAAGATGAATTAATTCAATAAGAAACAAGATGACAGAGATGAGTAGAATCTGTCCAGTCTTACAAAATCAATAGTAAGGTTGACAGAGAACAGCTACTTTAACTGTAATTTGTCCAATTAGTGAATGATATTACTGTAAGGGCATGCAGGAATCAAAAGTTCTCCTTGTGACATCTAATAAATGCTATCGTCATGTGGCCGGTCGGGAAAGATGAACAAAGTGTGTGTAAAGGACACCCTAGCCTGAGCAAAGGGGTGAGGCATGAAAGAATAGCATGGCAAGAGAAGTGGAGAGAGAGGAAATGTGGTGAAATTGGCACACATTTATTAGGGGTAAACTTTCAACTTCCTGTTACAGGAAGTTTCCCTGATAATATTTTAAATCATTTTATTGGGGGCTCTTACAGCACTTGTAACATTCCATAAATTGATTGTATCAAGAATATTTGTATATAAGTTGCCATCATCATTTCCAAAATATTTTCTACTTGAGCCCTTGATATAAGCTCCTCGTTTTCCCCACCTCCACCAACCATCCCAACCTTTTGAATCTTTGATCAATTATATATTCTTTTTATTATTGTGTATCTTACAACTGTTCCTTGTCTCCCTCCACCCACCCACCCACATTTCTGTTATTCAACCGCCCACATTATGGGGAGCTATATATCCAACCTTATGGTGTGTTCCCCTTTTTCCCCTTTTCCCCCACCCTGACCATCCCCCTCCCCTCATGATATTGCTACTCCCACTACTGTTCCCGGGGGCTTTATCTTCCCCGAATCCCATGTGTGGAGCGCTCTTAGCTCTATCAATGAGTGTTCTCTGATCTAGCCAGAATCAAAAGGTATAACTGGGTTATGTTAGTAGGGTGGATGGGTTGAGGGAGGAAACATTCAGGAACTAGAGGAATGATGTGTTTTGTTGGTGCTAAAGTGCACCTTGGTTGAATCATCCCTTCCTTATAACCCTTCGTGTGTGTGTGTGTGTGTGTGTGTGTGTGTGCGTGCGTGCGTGTGTGTGTGTGTGTGTGTGTGTGTGATGGGAGGGGGGATATCCAATTGTCTACAGATGTGCTTTGGGTCTCTCTAAAGCCCCCGTTTGCATTCATATAGGCCCTCATAATTTTTAGCAGAGGAATTACATTGTACTAAACATAAATTAGAAAAATGAGGAAATGTGTTCAGATTAGGACATATCAAACCTGAGTCACCAGGGAATTTAGGAGAAAGATTAAGTAAATACTTTTCTAGCTATTATTACTCTTTGATGTATCTTTACTCCTACTTAGGAAAAAGACTGGGCTCACTACTCCAGTAAAGAGTTACATTATCTGCAATGCAAAGGAGGAATTCTACCCTGTCCCATAGTATTGACTCGCTGGCAGAGTTTGGTCTTGGAATTGTCCTTTATTAAGAAGCTCTGATGGTTCCATGATGGAGGCCTGTTGGTTTGGCTCTGGGTTGTGAACTGCATGGTCTGCAGTCCACAGCCAGCTGCAGCTCCCAGTTATAGTGACAGTCTCAGAAACCCACAGGGAGTCACTCTGAGTCAGAGTTGACTCCAGAGCAGTGAGTGAGTGAGTGAGTGAGTGAGTGAGTGAGTGAGTGAGTGAGTAATGGCTCAATGCATTAAATATTGGATTGCTACCCAAAGAATTGGTGGATCCATCCCACTATCCAATCCTCAGGAGAAAGATGAGGCACTCTACCCCTATGAAGACTTACATGCTCAGAAACCCCGAGAACAGTTCTTCTCAGTCCTATAAGACTTGCTATGAGTCCCAGTCCTCACCAGGGCCGAGGCTTTGGCTTCCCTCACTAAGAGAGAGAGCCAAAGGTTAAAAGTGTCGAATGTATATGGTACAGCTTGTGGCTGCTTGATGGATTGCTTGAGGGAGGGAGTGAAGGAGTGAATATATTGCTTGCAAAGTTGACTTTCTTTCTTTCCATTCTAGGAAGAAGAAACACAGCCAGAACCAAAAGAAGACAAAGGCAGACTTACTGTTTCGAAGGTTCCTGCAACAGTGCAAAGAAGACACCCAGTGACTGCTGTGGATGAAAAACAGGAAGGTAATACAAGCCGTAAATTAGTGCCTGCCTGAAGATTGTTGTCGGCTTAAATGCTACTAATATGTACTCCAGTGAGAATCAGTGGATTCAGACATATCTATGCCATTTAAATAGTATTCATTAGCTAGTTCTTTTCCTAAGTCTCTGAATTACTGCTTCCAGCAACTTTGTCCTACAACGCTTCAACCCTTGTACTTGATTGACACTTTCCTGAGTGGAGATAGACTTGTATTTCCGTTTCCGATGCGCAGTGGTATATGTTCTTATTCATGCCTCTGTTACTACGTTTTACAGATGTGAGGTCAAGATTAAGATCACAAGAAGGGCATCCAAGAAAAACCTGTTGGATTTCTGAGGTACTATCTCTGTAGACTTTTTTGTAATTTTACTATAAGTGTACGGGGATGTTAATAGGTTAAAGAGGATATGTTTCTTTGATTTATGTTTGCAGTGAACTTGTATGCCACTAAATCCTTCAAGACCATTTTACTATTCTCTGTTTCTTAGCCACTTAGACTAATATTTAGATTTCAGGGGAAAGGAGTGTGGAGGATGTTTTTATTTTTATAAAGTCATTTTAATTTTTATCTTGATAAACACTCCCTTGTATTGTTGCTGTCATTGTTGTCCCCACCTCATCCCTCCCCTCTCCCTGTTCCTACCCCAATCCCTGGGCGTCATGATCTTGTGTAAACCACATTGCTTCTTGCTTTTCCTTATAGCAAGGATGACATAAGTATCTTTGTAAGATGCACTTTGCTAAGCAAAATGTTCTCCAGTTTTCTCCATGTCTTACAGTGTTTAAGAGAGTTGTCATTGTCTTTTTCCAATGCATAAAATTCTGTAGTGTGAATGTTCCATAGCTCACTGATACATGCCTCTAGAGTTTGGGGTTTGGGGCTGTTTCCATGGTTTCGCTATTGCAAAAACTGCTGCAATAAACATATCTGTACATATGTCAGTTTGTGTTATTTCTTTTGGTTATATTCCCAGGAGACAGACTGCTGGATCATGAGGTTCTTCGATGTGTGTTTGTTTTAAGAAGTGCCGCTGTACAATTCTACATTCTCACCAGCATCATAAAAGCATTATTATCATCCCCGCTATTGGGGCATTTCTTATTTTGTGTCTCATTGAATTTTGCAAAAAGTGTCATTGTGAAGTGATACCTCATTCTTGTTTGAATGTGTATTTTTCTGGTTGCAATTGATCGTGAAGATTTCTTCATACATTTGTGGGGGGCCGGTATTTATCCTTGGGACGTTGTCTATTTGTGTTTGTGCTCGCTTTTTAAGTGTTTTATTTGTATTTTTCTTGTTAAGAGCATCAGTGAAAACAGGGAAAACTTTAGTACCCAATATAGGTTTGGGTACTCTACAGATTTTGGACATTAATTCTTCATATGAGCTATTATAACTTAACATTTTTCCCAGTCTGTGTGGTCTCAGTGACCCTTTTGATGAAGTCTTTGTTGTGCTTGAATGGGGTCTTTTGAGTAGGTTCCAGTTCTTTGTTGTGTCTTCTATAGTGAGTGTAGATATTTTAAATTTTGTTTGGTTGTGTCTTTATGACTAGTATCAGAGTCACAAAGTTTGTTCCTTGTTTACATTGATGCTATTCATAATTGTGTAATTTATATTTAGGTCTTTGGTCCCTCTTGAGGTTATTTTTGTGCATGGTGTGACATAGGAGTCTTGTTTCATTGTTTTGCAGGTGAAAATCCAGTTTTTGCCTCACCATTTGTTGAAAAGACTGTCTTGAGCCCATTTAGTGTGTTTTATTTCTTGATTAAAATTTAGATGCCTTTAGTTAACTGGTTTATATCTGGGTTTTTAATTCTAATCCATCGTTCTTCATATCTGTCATTGAACGAGTTGTGATTACTGTTGTGATTGTTATGGCTACATAGGTTTTCAAGTCTGAGAGAGAGAGGCCTCAGACTTTGTTTTAATGTTTTAATGTGTTTTAGTTATTCTGGGTTTCTTTCCTTTCCATAGATGTTGGCAATTTGTTTTCCAATTTCTCTGAAAAATTATGGTGGAGTTAGGATCAGAATTGATTTGGATTTGTAAAGTAATTTTTGAAATAATAACATTTTTGCTATATTTGATGTGCATATCTTGGGTCATGGTAACATATTCCATTGGGGTAAATTCTTTTTTTCATTTCTTAAAGAGTAATTTGGAATTTCATTTGTATACACCTATTGTTTCTCTAGTATTTACTCCTAAAAATATTTTTGTGTAGTTACTGTAAATGACAATGCTCTTTGAATATCATTTTTTGAAATATCATCCTTAAAATAGAAGACTGAGTGATTTCTGCACGTTGATCTCAATGCCTGCTATGCTGCCAAATTTTCAATTAGTTTAAGCAATGGTTTGTTCAAATCTTTGGTATGTTCTATATATAGCATTACATGTCATCTGCAGACAAGCCATTCTTATTTCTTCTATGCAATGAGGACACATTCCTCTTTTTTATGTTTTTGAATCTCACGGAAATACCCAAAACTATATTAAATAAGCTTCTTGATAAAGGGCTACCTTGCCTAGTACTAGTTCAAAGAAAAAAGAAGCCATTTCAATGTCTCTCTATTCAGTGAATTGCAAGCGACCACTTTTGCATATAAGGTGTTTATTAGGTTGAGGGACTTCCCTTCTACACTTATTTTGTTGAGTGCTGTAATTGGGAAGAGATGCCGTATTTCCCCAAATGCCTTTTCTGCCTAGATTGATATAACCATTTGGCTCTTCTTCTTTATTTTGCTTATGTGATCACTTGAATTGATTGTTTTTCCTACTATTAACTCATCCTTGCACATTCAGTAGCAATTGCACTTGATCTTGTTGCCTAAGTTTTTGGTTGTTTTTTTTGGGTAATTCTGTTGACTAGTATTGCACTGGAGATCTTGGCATCTATAGTCATTAGAGTTTTTGGCCTATCTTTTATTAGGCCATGGTACTAATGATTAAAAGAGTACTGAGAGAAGGAGTTTGAACAAGTGTAGGCTAACGACTATTACAGTACCTGGATTATTCACTTATATAAGGTAACGTTCTGGGACTGAGGACTCTTTGTAAACAATGGGAATTGGGGGTCAGGACAAAGTTACAATAATATTCACTGACCGTGTCAGTCACAGATCTTTCATCTTTTTTATGTATTGAAAAGTTAGTATTTTGCATTAGCCAGCTGGGCTCCATTTAGATGATTCTGATTTTGTGGGCAACATGGAAAGGCATCATTGTCAGGAGCCAGTTGAACATATGCCTTCTTGTCACCATCAAGCCAGATCAAGGTGTTGACCTTGGCTATGTCAATGTCATAGATCTTCTTCACAGCCTGTTTGATCTGGTGCTTTTTGCCTTTGTATCCACAATGAACACAAGTGTGATGTTATCTTTGATCTTCTTCATGGAAGAATCCTTGGTGAAGGGGAACATGATGAAGGCATGTGGTCCAGCTTGTTTCTGTTGGAGGCACTCTCCCCAGGGTATTTGGGCTGCCTTCTTAGTCTCAGAGACTTGGGGCCCTGAAATTGGGGGACTTCTGGATATTCTTGTTTTTGTGTGTGTGTGTGTGGCAGTGGATGCCTTACAGCACAGCTGTCTTGGGCTTTAAAGCCTTTGCTTTGGCTTTCGTTTGGGGAGAATAAAGGACTTCCTTGTTTGCCTTCGGTGCCATCTCCATAGAAAGGAATCTGTACACATCTTAATACAGCTTTGAAGATGTAAGTTAATGCGTGTCCACCTACTGACAATTCAATACTCTTGGTATAGCCATTTTCCATGTCCTCACACACCATGTGATTTCAGTCTTAAGGCCTCAGTCTATAGGTATATTTGAGGTCAAGGCTAGTACACCTAGTGGGGCTTTTATATAGACCCCGCTGGTGTGGCTTTTGGAGCATATTGTGTACTTTGAAAATCCAGAATTCATTGTCCTGCTGTTCTATGGCACAAGACCTGGGTCTCTAGAGAGTGTACTGGTCGCACTCAGAGCAGTGGGACTGATTAGGTGCATATTGCCAGGCACAATCACAGACAGTGTCAGTTACAGGTCTTCCATCATAATAAATACATATTTTTATGTATTGGAAAATACATAAAATATGCACCATATCCTATAGGGAGAGGGAAGCCGACTGATATTATTGTGTCTATAAGAAAGGGTCCCTGTTTGGGCTTATTCAGCTTTCCGGCTCTTAGGGAGCTTATCGTTAGTGGAGGGATTATGTTCTTCTAAGGACAGACACGGTTGCCTCCATCAGAGGGGAGACATAAGGCAGTTCCTCACCACACCACAGGACCCTATTTCCATGCATAGTTTCCCAGGAGTAGAGAACAGGGAGACTGGTGGTTGGAGGTGAGAGGGGATTTAAAGCAGGGGCGGTCAGGCAGAGGTGTGCCCCATGTACAAGTAGTTCACCATGTAGGGGAGAGGGAGACACAGAGACTTGCTCCTAGTCTTCCTGGCAGTTGTGGAAACCTTCCTCTGATAAGAACTGAAATCTTACAGGGAGCGGGGGGAAGGAGAGTTGACGAGGAGAGCAGGTAGAGAGATGGAGAGTCCGCACAAGGCCAAGCTATCTGACTTCCACAGGAGGGTCCCCGGGGTCAGAAAGCAAGGAGAAATGAAGAAGGAATGAGGGGGCTTGTTGAGAGGGGGTTGTAACCAGGGTGAGGTCAGGAGGGGAAAACGGAAATCCTCACACCTGGACCAATAGCCAACATGAGAAACGGAGAAAAGGTTGAAGTGTGGGCAAGGATATTGTGTTGCTTGGATCCACAGTCAATGCTCATGGAAGCAGCAGTCAAGAGATGCAAAGACGCATCGCCTTAGGTCCATCTTCTAGCAGTTCCAGGTCTCTAGCATATTGAACAATGAGGATGGGACCTTGAGGAATAAGAAGCCAGCGGCCCAGCCATGGTATTTTCAATTGCCTCATAGGCATGTGAATTCTGCATGTAGAATAAGAAAGAGAAAACAAAATTTGGTGCGGTGACTAGTCACTTGAAACTTTGCCGATGAGATTTTAAATGTTTGAACTGGAAATACATATCTGTTATTAAATATCAACTATGTGCATGGCAGGGAGATACTGAATATTCAGGCAAGAGCTTATGCTTCAGTAGGTGGAACAGAAAAACAATCCAACAAACATTTGCAGGTCATTTTAAGTCTTCATACAAAGGAAACAAAGACTGTGAGGTTACAGTATATTGCGAGAGTCATTATTCTGGGGTGGCTGGGGATGGCAGTGGGGGTGGGTTTTAGGCAGGTAGAGTGTAACATTGAAGCTCCCTAATGTCTAGAGTGGGAAGGAGTGCGTCCGGTGAGGGTTCTGCCTATGAGAACAACGGACCCTGCCTACCTTGTTCACCATGTTACTTTTCACATTTGGGGAGATTCCGAAGTGGGAAGTATGCGTGTCACCCTCATCATCATTCTTCCCGCTTTGTGGAGAAAGGAAGATGTGCATAAGCAGTGTCTGACACATTTTCAGTGCTTATTTTCCAAATTACTCTCTTTTTATGAAAACTTACAGTGCTTTTCCCCCCCATATGCTCCTTAAGTTGAAAAAAATGTGCTGTACTAGAGTACTTGCTTGGTAGTATTTAAATATAACCTAAAGGGTAAAAATTCTTACTGAAGATCATTTTATTTTATGGTAAAAAATTACATTCCTAAAGCCCATGTTTGCCTACATCAAGGAACATGGAAGATCTCCTGTTTATGGTCAGCATGACAATACTGTGCCCTATGGTGTCTTGTCAGGCATTTTACTTTTTAAAAATACTGTCATGTATAAGTACTTTGTCTTCAGTGAAATCCATATCAAGCAAGTATATTTATTAAAGCATTTGTTTAGAAACCTACTTTTCCTAAGTGCTCTTTTTTTAAAGGGGGAAATTCAGACTACAATTAGCTACTTGAAGATGCTTGTTTATAGAAAGAGTTACCATAAATCAGTATTTTTATATAAATACATTTACCATGAACTTTCATCCTCAGCTTACAGAATTAATGCCTAAATAAAGATAAAATGTAGACATGATTTGGAAAACAAAGATGAGATGCATCATTGAAATGTTTAGCTTTTCAATTCATGCTTCCCTAAGTTTTAAGTGTAACTACTTTTAAAATAGGTGCTGTCAGCAAAGGATAAGTAATCTTGTAAAACTGATTATTGGCATTAATGTTAACAGAGTGTACTCAAGAGGTCTCCACAGAAGAATGCTGATGATTTAGTTGCAGCCCAAGATATATCAGAAAGACCAGGTAAAGCTGTATCAAAAATCATTTGAGATATTTTTTTAGACATGAGTACTGATAAATTCTGATAGCCGGAAGAAAATGTACAATGGAGAAAAAGAAGTATGATGGAGATACCTGATAGATGTTTAGAGAAGGTGTCAGTAACAGATTAATTGAAAAGCGTCACCAGAGAAACAAAATTATTACTTTCAATTCCAAATTATGGAAAGTCAGTAAGTTAAGGAAGAACAAAGGTGTAAAGAGGAGGAGGAAAAGAATGGAAAGGACAGAGTACGATGAGTAAACAATTGGAAAAGATACCAGGGGCACTCAGAAGCAGGTGATAATAACAAATACTTCTTTAGAAGAAGGAAGCATGGGATATTAGAAAAGGGGTGAAGAATATGGAAGGAGATTTCAATTCTTAAGTGTCGACAACTTGAGGTGTAGTTTTCCACTGACTAGCTCCCACATAGGGAATTCATGAAGGAATGAAGCCTTTAATCATGCCCCCAAATACTCCAATCTCACTGCCATTGAGTAGATGTTAGCTCATAATGACCCTATATCACGCTGTAGAAATGACTGGCCCCTGTGAATCTCAGAGACTAAGTCTATACTGGAGTAGAAAAGCCCCATCCGTATCCTGTGGAGAAGTTGGTGGATTTGAACTGCCCACTTTGCACATAGCTGTCCAAGTCATAACCAGCAAGCCCCCAGGGTTCCTGTCCAGATCATACAGAGCTGTTTCATCTACAGTGGACGAGTCGAAGTGTGTGTGGTCAGGGATATATATATATTTTAAAAGTTTCTGTTTCATAGGACAGCATCACATATGCCTGAAGAAGGGCACTGGGAAAAATAAAAAGCAGTGTCTTGTTTGAGTGAGAGGCAGGTAAAGTCTGAGAGTTTGAGTGAGAGGCAGGTAAAGTCTGATTCATGTATCATTAATAAACATTATGACTTTTAATACACAATTAGTTCACGAGATGCAATAGGGAGGAGGCTCAAAGTTAGATTCCAGAAGGAAGAGTTGAGCTGAAGAAATGTGGAAGCTGACATAATACAATCATACTCAGACTCTGACTCACGAAGCCTGGACTTCTTTATTTCGAACAAGCTACCAGGTGATGCCAAAGTTGCTGGTCCTCAGATCCCTTCTCTGATTAGCATGGGTGTTAGATGTCCCTGGAGCTGTCTGGAAGAAGGATCTTGGGATAATGGTTTAAATCTGACTTATTGAGGAAAGGCATTGTTTTATCTGGATTTTACATGGAAATCATTTTAGATAGTAGAGGGAGGTAACATACCCAAATAATTGAGGAAATAATCATGGGTAATTTGGAAAAATAATTGAAATGTTTTCTTGAATACTAAAATTTCAATTGTCAGTATAGACTAGACTGGTTTTTTTTTTAGACTGGTTTTTAAACATCGAGTTTATTTAAATCCTCAATATTCTGTAATTAACCCTACCCCCTCTTTAACAACATATTTCACATTGAAACTGTATTGTCCATTATTCCTTCCCTGCATTTGAAAAAGTTTCTGTCATGAGTGGATCATAAAACTATGATGGCTAAATGATAGGATAGAAGAAATGTATCCCTCCTGTATTGTGGTAAATAATGAATATTTTTATGAAGTCTTATTCTACAACTAGCTCTCCAAGAATTCAATTTAGAACATGATATGACTTGGATGAGAACTGAAATATACATTCAAGGCAGCTGTCAACACAACTGGGTACTTATTAAATTGAAGAAGGTGATAAATATTTGTAGGATTATGATACAAATGATTTTGTTGCATCATAATTGGAGCTACATTTCTACATACGGCCTTGAGCTTTGATTAATTTTTATCAGGGTCGTGATTTGTTCCTTTGATGAAAGATCCAGTTTCCTCCACTCAATCAGTATGTCAACATTACTAATGGACACTTTAATTTCAGTTGCAGTGATTAGAATAATCATCTCACGTTTGAAAGCTTCATTGCATTCTTTGTTAATCCTATATTCCTATAGTTCAGTATTTTAAGATGGATTCATATTTCTTTCATGTTGCCTTTGGAAGCAAAGCAACAAGCAACCAATACAAAGCATGTACGCTGTACAGAAGGATGAGAATCCTGCTTGATAATCATTCCTCATAAATGTGTGTGATTAGTTTTTGTCATATTGCATGCAATTGATTGTGTCCAATTTGCCCTGTAGATTCTCCTGTGAATAAACTACATTTGAAGGTAATAACTTTAAAATAAAACTTGTGAGTTTTTCCTTTAATTAGTAACCACAGATTGTATGAAATGTGCCTTAACTGTTACTCCTCTTGTTTTCATTCCCATTCAGACTCCTGCTAATGACTTAGTACTCCAGGATGTGGACACATCCCGGTCAGGTGCGGTGCACAATACACATTTCACTTACGAACACGGATATGAAGCTCTTTGACATGTTCACAAGATCCTGGTTTCTGATTTATGTCACTTTTGCAAATGCAGTTGAAAAGTTGACATAAGCCATGCACATATCAATGTTGTTATTCTTGTTTGAAAAAAGATCTAGAAGTTTGAGAAAAGATTTTACCATAGTAAGATTGAACTCATTTTTCCATTTGTCGACTTGTACCCCTAAATTGCTTAGTTTGGAGTGTCCTAATGTCTTATAAATGCACAGATGTTAACAATGGAACGCTGAGAATTTTTCTTGATGCTTTCAAATGTTCACTGGACTTTGATCTTCTCCAGGAGCAAAGCCTTACTTGTTTGTGTGTGTTTTAACTTGATTTCATTTCAATATTCTCATGGTGATGATCAGAAGTCAACCACATGTCTACCTCAGCAGACCTGTGTGCTGTATTGTACATGGATTGAAAATGCGGGGAAACTTGTTCATCTTTCTTAGTCGCTCTTTGAGAGACACAAACTATGAAAGAATTCATTCTACTCTTCAGCCGTAGGATCAGCCTTAGAATATCCTTTATGCTCTTCACTATTATTTAGACTTACCGAGAAACTTTTGTTGAAGCCGGTTGTCCCTACTGCTTTGGTAGTACTGGAGCTGAGAAAGTTTAAATGCAAGCGAACCTACTCAGAAATGTCATTGATTCCTAGAGTATGACACCTTCAAACATCACATGGTGGCTGAAAACCTTCCTGGTGTACTTATAAGAGACAAAGTAAAAATGTCTAATGACATTTTGGATTGGTATGAGAATCGTATGTCTCCCTTGGGCTTACTGATGCACATCTTGGGAATCCCGAGTTTCTCAGCTCATACTTTAGAACCACCAGGTTACCCTCTAAGATGTACATCCTTTCACGTTGTTCCAAGGGTGACACAACCATTTTTGCTCCCTAACTGAGAGGTTGGTGGCTCCTGTCCATATGATGCCATAGAGGGCCTGCTGATGGACTTCGGTCATGTTGCAGCCTTTAACCCCCGGAGCAAGTTCTGCTGTGACACACGGGTTTCTATCAGTGCAGTGCCCTGGAAGAGAATAGATTTGGGTTTTAAAGCCTAGACAGCCTCCCTTGGGGTAAAATTAATATTGTCCTCTTGGAACTATCCTTTAAAGCTTTACTGTTACAATTCTTGTTTTGTTGTTGTTGTTTTTCTTTCACTTATAAAATGTTCAATAAATGAAAAAAATGTTCTCTATATTAATGGCTTATTCCTGAGCACAATATTATTCTTTATCTCTAGTGTCAACTTGTACTTCCCCTATATTTAAATTGTACCTCATACATATTCATGATGCTAATCCAAAGCTTAAGAAATGAATTTGAAGATTGTGTATTTAAGAAAAGTCTTATAAATATTATAAAATATTTTCATTAAAATAGCATGTTGATTGATGGCTTTAAAAAGTCATGTCCTAGAGCATACACGATATACTTTCATGCATACGCAACCTTAAATATGTACGCATAAATTTTGTTCCTAAGAAGAAAGAGTGTGAATCTTTGCAGCATTAATAGAAAAGTTTCATGGAATGTAAACTAAATAATTGAAAGTTCTGTGTGAACCCAGGGACATCAAACAAAATAATGTATAGACAAAAGGAAAGACAACTTCTACTAAGCTTAAATAGATCAAGAGCACCTGTGTTGTTGGTTGCTGTTAAGTCTGTTCTGATCTAGCGCAAATACAGGGCCTCAGTAGAGCAAGCAGACCACATGCCAAGTGCAGGGAGCTGTCATGGAGGACTGACTGACTGTCAGGGAGAGGAAGACTTGTGACCGCTTCACTGAGAAAAGAATTTGTGTATTTATCTAAGCTGTTCAAATTTATGTTATTATTTACCTCTCATAAGTGAATGTTTGGTTTTCAGAGTTTTCAGATTTGCATTCTGCCTGTGTGAGCCAAAAACTTTCTATGAAATCTAACATTGATGATGAGCCTCCATCGAAACCACCAGCACAGACCACAAGTCATTCAACATCTGCAAATTGTGGAAGGATAACCTTAGCACGAAAAGTAAAGGACAAAAGTGGAGCCAAGTTTGTAACTCGGGATGATCCTGTCGATGACCAGAGTAAAGCAGAGCCATCAGAAAATAGAAGGAGCAGAGAAGGTAACAAGCATAGTGAATACAATCTGAGTCCCTCTCTTGGCTTCAGTCTACACATGACGCTCCCAAACCATTTTGTGCAAAACTTGCTATGGATTGACTCCCTTGATCCAACCTGCCACCCATCCATTCTTTTACACGGTATTTGCTTTCTTCGTCCAAACAAAGCAGCAAAGCAACAGCTAGGAGTATTTGGAGGAGGCGTTCTTCTTGTAGGCTAGTAGAAAGTGTATTCACACTTGACAGCAGACAGTAAATGGTGGGTTACTTGGAGAACTTTGGGACAAGAGGCACACCTTAGGTGGAGGGTTAGAGATGGCATATTCAAACACAATGTGACTGCTTAACTATTTAGGTCTGAATTTAGAATTGTAAGTACGACTACATTCCAGTGTGACTAAATTAACACCATCTGAAAAGTAAAAGAGAATGATTTGCTATTATTCACAATTCAAAGTGCTATTACCATATTAATGGCTATCATTGAAACTTTGCTATACAGTTCCTCTGCCAAGCATGACCGTGTATTTTATTACCTAATAATACCCATGTTATTCTATTTAATGAGTAAAGGAGCCTGGTTGCACCATTGTTGAAAGAGCTTGGCTGTTTTTCGCAGGACAGCCATTGGAAACAATCATGTCTCCGCAGAGGAAACATGTGGTCCTTTGCAACCAAGACAAGTACAGTCTTGGAAACCCTTCCCTCATCTACCAGTATGGTCATTATGAGTTGCAATCTACTCAGTGACATACACCAGTAACAAGAGTGAATAAATAATTTACATGTATTAGGACTTTTAAGGAGTGCCTTGACAGTCTATAGTGAAACAGGGATAGTCCATTTTATTTCTACTGTTCTGCACAGATTGTTGATTGATTGCATCCAATTTGTCTTACTTTATGTAGATTCCAGGGCCTTGATTTCACTGGTCCTACAAGTTGGCCTAAAGAGCCATGGTGGCAGTTGCGATAGTTTGAGGCTGCCAACTGTAAGTTTGGCCGTTCAGAATCCATGACTGCATCAAGGGGGAAAGAGCAGGCTAACGGTGCCCTGAAAGATTTACCCCCTTTGTTGTCCTCTTACAGCGAGTCACCATTGCCTGGACAGCAGTGGTTTTATGTGGGGATGATTAGGTCTGTGTTCATTAATTGTTTGATATGATTTAAAACCAATAGCTATGTCATCTGTCCTTAACTGTAGAATGAGCTTGCTGTACATCTTTATACACATATTTGACATCCACTTTCTCAGGGTCATGATTTGCTCCTCAGATTAACCATGACTTTTGTCTCCATCAACCAGCATATGCCCATTGTGGATTATGGACAGTGTTACTCTCAGTTGCAGTGATGGAAATCCTAATCTTACCTTTGAAATCTTGTTTATTTGTTTGTTTTATTTTCAATGGAAGGTAAAAGAATGATCGCTTTTAATCATAGTAGAATTTGTCCCTTCTTTCCAACATTTTTATTGGGAAAAAATTTACATATTGTACAATTCAGTAGTTCAATTGTCCAATCATAACAAGAGCATTTGTACAATCAGCACATAGATCTTACAGCAACCCCTGTCATGAATCACTTGCCTTTAAATTGAGTTGTGAAATCACAACGAGTTGTTCTGCTCTCTTTGTCCTCCTGCTTTCATTATTTACTCCAGAATCCCCTTTCTTAGCCTAATGCCCACCCCTACCCAAGCAGTCACTATCATCACTTATATCAGTTATTGTCATTCTACCTCCTCTCCTTCGGCGCTTCATGTCTGGGAAACTCAACAGATGACAATGGAAAACAAATCATACTAAAGGGTTTAGAATAAGATCATAATAGGCTGAAGACAAAAATATAAATAATGAGTGTGAGGGAAAAGACTCCCATCAACATTCAAGAATCAGGAAAGAAATTTCAATAATGGAACATCTTTGAGATGTTCACACCCAGAACTAATTCAGCTCGTGTATATGGTGAGGACAAAGAGGCCAAGTACCACATCTGATCCAGCGTAATGGAGATTACAATGGTCTCTGCATGAGGGTAAGGCTGCTCCGGACTCTGCCTTTGACCAGAGCGGATCTGCCAGCAGTTCTGTCTGACTGGATACTCTGCAGGTGAGTTTTGGCCTCCCTCTTCCCTCCATAGCCTTCTACAAATTGTGTGCTCGTAATTTTAGCTCAGATACTTTTCTCTTCACTATACTCAGTTTTTGTAATTGATGTCTTTGGATCACCCAAGCTGCTGTGCTTCTTCCGTGTGGGCTTAGTTGACTCCTCGCTTAGATGGCTGCTGGTTTGTGTACAAGCTTTTAAGACCCCAGGCAGTATTCCAATTGATAGCCAGACACCATCTCCTTCCTTTGCCACCCTTTGCTGTATGACCCTGTGTTCAGCAATCATTTCATGTAGGTGAGTACTGAGCCGGCCCGTGAGGTAAGAACTCATTGTTCTCAAGTTGGAGCTAGGATTCAGTGTGAGCCCAGAGTTATGTTTTCTTTTCTTTTTTCAATTTGCTGGAACTTTTGAATTATATTATATGTCATATTATTCCATAGTCCACGCATGTCAAACCTAATTATATAATTGCTGCCATTTCAATCTCGAAACGTACTTTTCCCTCCTGATCACTTTTGCAATCTTCATGGCAGGTTTGTCTTTGCTATATTCCTATTGTTTCTTCAGTTTTTAAAGATGACTCAAATTCCATTCATGTTGCTTTTGTAGCAAACACAACCAACACCCAATCCCAAATAAGTAAGTCACCCATTTCTAAAGCCGAGCATGAGAATTTGGCTTGATACTGAATCCATATGAATGTGTAAGATTAGTTTTGTCATGTTTACATGCCACTGATTGTGTTCACTTTGCCCTTTAGTTTCTGCAACAAAACATCGGCATTTAAAGGTAATAACTTTCATATAAAACTTCCACACTGTTACCTTTAGTTAGTGACTACGTTTGTGTAAATGGTTCCTTACCTATTAATCATCTTGTTTTAATTTCCATTCAGGATACCAAAGATGCTTCTCCTGATCAAGAGTTAGCACCCAAGGAAGAACACGCATGCATTTCAGGTACATTTCACAATACACATTGTAATAAGGACATTGAGTCACTCGACATGTTCACAGGTCTTGCTTTTTATTTATTTCACTTTTAGCAAATGTTCGAGATTTGAAATTAGTCAGACTTAGGGCATTGTTGTTATGCATGCATGGAAAAGGTATCCAGAAGCATAAAGGGATGCTTTTACCACAGTAACCTTGAACTCCTCTTTTTTCCATGTGTATGCTTTAACTCCCTAAAATCCTTAGTTTGAAAGTCTATATTACTTAGAACTTCACAGAGGTTAATTATGGAATGCTGAGATTTCTTCCTAATGCTCTAAAATGGTCACTCAAATTTTGTTCTTCACCAGAAGCAATGTCTTACTTCCTCGTGCGTGTTTTAAATTTATTTCCCTTTAGTATTTTCCTAGTGATGATCTAAAGTCAACTAATTTTCTCATTAGCTGACTCTGTGTGGTGTATGGTACTCGTGTTATGAATCATTCTTTAGTGACAATTGGGAAGACACAATCTTTGAAATAATCAATTCTGAAACCATCTGGATGAGGATCCCTTTATGCTATTCCCTATTCTTTAGAGTGCCTGGGAGCTTTTGTCGGTCAGTTATACCTATTGCTATATCAGAAATGAAAGCAGAAAACAGTTAAATACAAGCATTTCTACTGAGACGTTTTATAGCTAGTTGAATAGGATGTTGTTAGACATCTTATTGTGTCTGAAACCTCCATGCTGCAGTGACAGAGAATGTCAGTGAAAATGGCAAGTGACATGTTGTCTTGTTAGGAGAATAGCATTGTTCCCTTGGGCTCTCTATCTTAGGAATCCAGAATTTCTCAGCTCGTGCTTTGGAATCATCATTTTTCACCTTATAATCGCCAGGTGGCACAACCATTTTTGTTCGTTAACTGAGAAGACTGGTGCTTCACATGCATAACATGACCCTAAAGGGCCTGGGGATGCACTTGCCTAATCCACTTGCCTGGGAGAATACTAGAGCACACTTCTGCTTTCACATGTGTGGGGTTACCATAATTTTCAAACAGTTTGAACTCAACTCATTTGTCGTTTGTTTGTTTATTTGTTTTGTTTCACCCCAGATTGTATGGGTATAAATGAATACGTTGCACTGGGAAACATGCATTCAAATCAACTCTAAAGTCCTTTATTTCTACACTTATTTTTATGACATTTAAATTTGGTTTTTCAAAAAAGAGTAAAATATTTTTCTTTCTATAATAATTGCTTGTTTCAAGTATATTGCTACTTTTGGTCTCTGGTGTCAACTTGTACATCCGTTACTTAAAATGGAAACACTGATCCCTAAAGGTATGGTCTTGCTTATATATTCATGAATATAAACTAAAGATTAAAATATGAATGTTGAAAATGGTATATTTAAGAAAAGTCTTCTCATTCTATTGAAAATGGCCTTTCAATTAAAAGAAGCCCATTGATTAATGGCTTAAAAACTTAATCAAGTCATGTTTCTAGATTATGCATGAAATATTGTCATGCATATTTGAGCTTTAAATTTGGGGGCATGAATTTTATTATTAAGAAGAAAGAATGTCAATTCATGTAGACTTAATAAACTAGCTTTCCTGGAATGCAAAATAAATAATGAAAAGTTGTGAGTGAACCCATGTAAGTAGAACTGAAAAAAAATAGGCTAAAGGAAAGGAAACTGGTAACAACTTTTCATCTAAATCAGGAGCACCTGTGTGCTTGAGTGTTGCTAAGTCTAGTCTGATGTACCGAAAACACAGGGCCTCAGCACAGCAACCATACCATTTGCCACAGGCAGGATGCCAGAAAGGAAGCCTGTTTATCAGGAAAAGGAAGACATGGGACCGCTTCATTGAAGCAAGAATTTGTGTATTTATCTACGCAGGTCAAAGTTATGTTACATTTACCTTCTAATAAGTGAATGTTTTGTCTTCAGATTGGGATTGTTCCAGTGGGAGACAAACACTTCCCAAGAAGTCAAACATTGATCATGAGCCTCCATCTAAACCACCAGCACCGAACACACATCACTCAATATCTACCAGATGTGGAAGGACGACCACAGCACAAAGAGAAAAGGACAAAACTGGAGCCGAGTTTGTAACTCGTGATGTTCCCGGCGATGACCGGGGGAAAGCAGAGCCGTCAGAATACAAAAGGAGCAGAAAAGGTAAACGAGCACAGAGAATCCAATCATAGAGTCTTTCTCTTGACTTCAGTGCACTTTGGACATTCCCAAACCGTTTTGTGCAAAACTTGATTTGTGTTTACTCTCTTTATGCAACCTACAATCCAACCACGCTTTTATGTAGTATTTACTTGGTTCATCTAACTAAAGCAGCAAATAAATAGCTAGGAGTATTTGAAGGAAGAGTTCTTCCTTGTAGGCTAGTAGAAAGTGTATACATCCTTAAGGTAGACAGTCAGGAGTGGGTTGATTGTGAAATTTTTGGACTAGGGAAACACATTAGATTACAGGTGTAAAGATACTATAGGTATCAATTTAGAAGTGTAAATGAGACTGTTTCCATATGTAAATGAGAAGCATCTGAAAAGAAATGTTCAATGATTTGTTGTCACTTTACATAATTCAAAAAGTTTTTCCCCGTATTAATGAGAATCGTTCAAATTTTGCTGTAAAATTCCTGTTTCCGGTGTGACTGTGTATTTTCTAACCTGGTAATACTCATTTCATTGCATTTCATGACTAATGGAGAGCTGGTTGCACCATAGTTGAAAGAGCTTGGCTGCTATTTTGCAGGACAGACACTGGAAACAATCGTTTCTCCACAGAGGAAACGTGGTCCTTTGCAACCATGACAAATATAGTCTTGGAAACCCTTCCCTCATCTACCAGTATGGTCATTATGAGTTGCAATCTACTCAGTAACATACACCAGTAACAAGAGTGAATAAATAATTTACATGTATTAGGACTTTTAAGGAGTGCCTTGACAGTCTATAGTGAAACAGGGATAGTCCATTTTATTTCTACTGTTCTGCACAGATTGTTGATTGATTGCATCCAATTTGTCTTACTTTATGTAGATTCCAGGGCCTTGATTTCACTGGTCCTACAAGTTGGCCTAAAGAGCCATGGTGGCAGTTGCGATAGTTTGAGGCTGCCAACTGTAAGTTTGGCCGTTCAGAATCCATGACTGCACCAAGGGGGAAAGAGCAGGCTAACGGTGCCCTGAAAGATTTACCCCTTTGTTTTCCTCTTACAGCGAGTCACCATTGCCTGGACAGCAGTGGTTTTATGTGGGGATGATTAGGTCTGTGTTCATTAATAGTTGGATGTGATTTAAAACCAATAGCTATGTCATCTGTCCTTAACTGTAGAATGAGCTTGTTGTTCATATTTATATGCATACTTGACATCCATTTTCTCAGGGTCATGATTTGCTTCTCAGATTAAGCATGACTTTTGTCTCCATCAATCAGCATATACCCATTTGGATTATGGAGAGTATTGCTGTCAGATGCAGTGATTGAAAAGCTAATCTCACTTTTGACATCTTCTTTGTTTTATTTTCAATGAGAAGGTAAAAGAATGACCACTTGTAATCATAATAGAATTTGTCCTGTTTTGTAATGAATATTTCAGTTGACACACAATTGGCATAATATACAAGTCAATAGTTCAGGCATTCAATCATATCAAGAGGAATTGTACTACATCTATCTTAGAGCATCCTCCCACTACCTCCCATGAGTAAATCGCCTTTACAATGAGACGTGCAGTCAGCATCAGTTCTAGTGTTCCCTTGGTCACTCCACTCCCCTATGTGCCTCTGAAATCCCCTTTCCAACCCGAATGCCCATACCCTACCCTTGCATTCCCTGGAACGCCTGTATCTGTTATTATCATTATACCCCCACTCCTCCTGTGGTTCACATTTGGGAAACCCAACAGAAGACAATAAAAGCAAATCGCACTAAGGCAGTAACAAAAAGATCATTATAGTTTAATGCCAAAAAGACAATTAATGGTGCGAGGAAGAAGACTCCCGTCAACATTCACGAAGCCAGGTTAGAAATTTCACTCATGGAACATCTCAGAGATGCTCGCACCAGGAACAAATCATGTATATGGTGAGATCAAAGAGGCCTAGTGTCACGTCTGATCCAGCCTAATGAAGATTACAATGGTCTCTGCATGAGAGTAAGGCTGCTCCGGACTCTGCCTTTGACCAGAGCGGATCTGCCAGCAGTTCTATCTGACTGGGTACTCTGCAGGTGAGTTTTGGCCTCCCACTGCCCTCCAGAGCCTTCTACAAATTGTGGGCTCTTAATTTTAGCTCAGATCCTTTTCTCGTCAGCATACTCAATTTTTGTAATTGAAGTCTTTGGCTCACCCAAGCTGCTGTGCTTCCTCCGTGAGGACTGAGTTGACTCCTCACTTAGGTGGATGTGTGTGTGAATGCAGGCACTATTCCCACTGACAGCCAGACACCCTCTCCTTTCTTCGCCACACTTTGCTGTTTCACCCTTTGTTCAGGGATCATTTCAGGAAGGTGAGGATTGAGCCGGGTTACGATGGCAGAACGAATTCTTCTTAAATTGGACAGAATTCAGTGGGAGCCCATATCTTATGCTGGGATTTGTGTTTTCTTTGTGTTTTTTTCCTGCGATTTACGGGATTGATGTTTTGTTTCTTTTTAATTTGCTGGAACTTGGGAATTACATCATACGTCATATGATTCCATAGTTCAGTCATGTCAAACCTAATTATATAATTGCTTCCGTTTCACTCTTCAAACAAACTTTTCCTTCCTAGCCTTCTTGATCGATTTCAAAACCTTCGTGTCATGACTGCTTAATCGATGTTCCTATTGTTTCATCAGTTCTTAAATATGGTTTCAGATTTCATTCACATTTTTTTTGTAATGAACGCACCCAACATCCAATCCCAAACTACACTACATTTATGACTAAATGTCTCTAAAGCCCAACATGAGGACTCAGATTGATACGAATGCTGTATGAATGTGTGAGATTAGGATTTGTCATATTTACATGCCATTGATTATGTCCATTTTGTGCTTTAGATTCTGAAATGAAACACGTGCATTTCAAGGTAATAACTTTTGATAAAAATTCCAAAATTTTACCTTTAGTTAGTAACTAAAGCTTGTCTAAAAGGTGTCTTACCTATTAATTCTCTCATTTTAATTTCTATTCAGGATACCAGAGATGCTACTCCTGATCAAGCGTTAGCACCCACGGAAGTACATGCATCCAAGTCAGGTACATGCCACAAGACACTTTGTAATAAGGACATTAAGCTATTCGACATGTTCACAGGTCTTGTTTTTATTTACTTCACTTTTTGTAAATTTAGTTGTGAAAATTGAAATTAGTTGCGCATCTGCCATTGTCATTATTCATGCATGAAAAAAGGATCTAGAAGCATTAGGGAATGCTTTTACCATAATAAGCATCAATCATATATTTTCATTGCTATAATTTCTCCTCTACATATTCTTCATCTGAGAAGTCTCCATTTCTTTGAAAGTCACCACTGTTAATTACAGAACCCTCCGATTATTTCCTAATGCTCAACCGTGTTCCCTAGATTTTGATCTATGCCAGAAGTAAAGCCTTATCTGTTCAAATGTGTTTCAAAATGTATTTCCTTTTAGTTTTTCCCTAGTGATGATTTTAAGTCAACTAAATTTTCTCTATAGCAGACCCTGTGTAATGTACAGTGCATGGATCGTTAATTCTTCTTTAATGACCATTTGGTAGACACAGTCTTAAAAAAAATAGATTCTGAAACTCTTCATCCAGAGGATCCCTTTACACTATTCTATATTATTTAGACTGCCTGACACATTTTGTTTAAGTCAGCTATACCTGTTTCTACATCAGAAATGAAAGCTGAAATCATTTTAATGAGAGCATCCCCAGTCAAGAATTTCATAGACATTTGAGTATGAAGTAATCAAACATCTTGTTGTGTCTGAAACCTCCATAGAGCACTTATTAGAGAATGGCAGTGAAAACACCAAGTGACATTTTGTCTTGTGATGGGAGTAGGATGCCTCCTTTGGGAGCCCTGATACGGATCTTGAGAATCCAGAGTTTCTCAGCTCATGCTTTGGAATCATCATTTTGCACTATAAAATCTTCAGGGCACTACCATTTTAATGGAGAGATTGGTCATGAAGGGCCGGGGAATGCACTTGCATATGTAATAGCCTTTGAAAATACTGCAGCATACTTCTATTTCATACGTGTGGGGTTTTCATTACTTCAATCAGTTTAAAGGCAACTGATGTATTTTTTTATCCTAGATAGCTGGGTGTCAAATGATTATGGTGCACTGGGAAACGTGCGTCCAAATGTGACGCCTTCAATTCGTATTTTTGTTTACACTTCTCTTTATGCTTTACATTTACACTTGGTTTTTCAAAAAAGAGTAAAAAAGGATTTTTGTTTCTATATTAACTGCTGGTTTCATGCACATTGCTACTCTTTGGCCTTAGTGTCAACTTGCACTTCCAGTATCTTTAAATGGAAACACTTTTCACCAAAGGCCATGGTCTCTCTTATATATTTATGAGGATAAACCAAAACTTTACAATGAATGTTGAATGTGGTATATTTATGAGCGGTCTTCTCATTGTATGGAAATGGGTCTTTTAATTAAAAGTAGTAGCACATTGATTAGACTTAAAAAAAGAACCCAAACAAAACAAAGTCATGTATCTTGAACAGGGGTGCACAATACATCGATTATGATCTACTAGTCAATCACAAATGTAGTATGGGTAGCTCATATGGCATTAAAAAAAACAGAGGTAAGCCTATCATCAATCCTGTCATTTAACTGATATACAGCAAAGCCAATCAGTTGCCATCTTAGGTGTCAAACACTTGCCCAAGCAACTGTATTAAGTGCAGCAAAACTGAGAAGCTAAGTTATCAACAATTTTTAGACTTTGGTTTTTTCCTCTTAAACGTAAAGAAAGGATATAAAAAGGAGTGGGGGAGCTGGAACAAATAAGAAGACAATAATATATCACTTTCACAAGGAATGGGAGATTTTGACACTACAAGCCGACATTCAGCTGAAGTTCAGAGAGAAAGTACCCAAACATGAGAAAATGTGCCATCTCCTTGACTGCATTATTCGGCTCTACTTCTTTATGTGTCAGCCTTTTCCACATAAAGATCATTCAGTCCAAGTACCATTCCATCATGACTGATGATCATTTGGAAGTATGCTTCAGGCTGGCTGTCAAAAGTGAATGTCCAGACTATGTATCCCAGGCTCATCCCATTCACTAGAAGTCATCAGAGTAAACTCAGGTAATGACCAAAAATGTACATGGTTCATGGTGTTGTGTTGTGCAATATGGACTCAGGCGTTTATGCAAGGTACATACACATACATTGTGCATATAAAGAATTCTCCATGGATTTTTGGATAAATGTAGTAAATAGATAAATGGTTTGCATTTTTATACTTGGTAGAGCTTTTTGACTTGATCATTTTATAAGTAACTCGCATGCTGAAAAGTGTGAGCACCCCTGATCTAGAACATACACCTTGTATTGCCTTGCTTCCTTAAGCTTTAAATATTTAGCCATAAATATTAAGAAGAAAGAGTGTGAATCCCTGTAGAATTGATAAATGAACTTTCATACAATGCATAGGAAATAATAGAAAAGTCTAAATGAACCCAGCTAAATAAAACTGAAAAAAAAAATACATCTAGACAAAAAGAAAGACAACTGCCACCAAGCTTGTCTAAATCGAGAGCACGAGTGTTGTTTGTTGCGGTTAGGTCTGCTCTGATGAACTGCAAACAGGACTTCAACTGGGGCAAGCATGCCCCTTCCCACAGGCACTATGCCATAAAGACAGAGTGTGTGTCAGGGAGAGGAAGACATGGGACCGATTCACTGAAACAAGAATGTGTGTATTTATCTCAGCAGGTCAAATTTGTGTTATTATTTACCTTCTAATAAGAGAATATTTTATCTTCAGAGTTTTCAGATTGGGATTCTTCCAGTGGGAGACAAACACTTCCCAAGAAGTCGAACGTTGATGATGGGCCTCCATATAAACCACCAGAACCGACCACAAGCCACACAACATCTGCAAAGAGTGGAAGGACGACCTCAGCACAAAAGAAAAAGGACATAACTGGAGCCAAGTTTGTAACTTGCGATGATCCTTTGGATGACCTGGCTAAAGCAGAGCCATCAGAATACAAAAGGAGCAGAAGAGGTAAGCACTCAAAGACAATCCAATCATACAGCCCCTCTCTTGGCTTCAGTGGACTTCTGACTTGCCCTAACCATTTGTGCAAAACTTCCTTTGGGATTGCCTCCTTTCTGCAAACTGCCACCCAACAACACTTTTACGTGGTATTTGCTTTCTTCATGCAACCAAAGCAGCAACGACATAGCTAGGAGTATTTGGAGGGGGAGTTCTTTCCTTCCGGCTTATTGAAAGTATACTCATACTTGAGCATAGATAGTAAACAGTAGGTTGATGGTTGAATTTTGTGACTAGAAGAGCTCATTAATTTGAAGGTTACAGATGGGCCACTTGAACCCAATGTGTCTGCATATTTCTGTATGTCTGAATTTACAACTGTAAACAGCACATTCCAATGTAACCAAACCAGCACCATCTGAAAAGAAATACCAAACGGTGTGTTCACATTTTGCATAGTTCAGAATGCTGATCTTAATTTAATGAATATCAACGAAGTTTTGCTATCTAGTACCCGTTCTTAGGGGTGACCACATACCTTATTACCTTATAATACTGATGCTATTGTATGCAATGATTAAGGAGATGTGGTTGCACCATGGTTGAAAGTGGTTGGCTGCCAATTGGCACGTCAGCCATTAGAACCCATCATTGTGTCCAGAGAAGAGAGATATGAATGTTTGTAACTACTGAAATTCCAGTCTTGGAATCCCACTGTTATCTACCAGTAGGGTCGTTACAAGTTGCGATTGATTCAATAACACACCTTACACAAACAATAGTGAATAATAGTTCATTGTTACTTTAAAATAGTACTGTATAATTTAAAATAGTACCAATTTGAAAGAGTACAATGACATTCAAGAGTAGAAAAAAGGGTAATTAATTTTAATTTTACCAGTCTATGCAATTTGTTGATTAATTGCATCAAATATGGTTCCTGCATTGTTGAATCAAAGGTCTTAATTGAACCAATGCTATCAGTTGGCTTAAAGAGCCTTGGTGGTACTGTTGGGTAAGCTTGAGGCTGGCAACTGTATATTTGTCATATCAATATCTAAGAACTGCACCAGGTAGAAAGTTCCGGCTAACTGTACCCTGAAAGATGTCCATCCCTGGATATTTCTTGCCATGAGTCAGGATGGATTGGACGGTAGTGAGTTTTGGGTGGGTGTGATTAAGCCTATGTTCATTAATGATTCACGGTCATTTAAAACCATATATTTGACATGCCTTTTTCCATGGTCATGATTTCCATCTCAGAATAAAGACCACCTTGGTCTACAGCAATCAGCATGCCAATCCAGACTTATGAACACTTACATTTTCAGGTGTAGTGATTGAAAATATAATCTCCATTTAAAAACCTTCATGGTATATTTGGTAAACTTATATTCCTATTGTTTCTTCGGTTTTTAAAATATGGATTCAGATTTTGTTCGCGCTGCTTTTATAACAAACACAACCAACATCCAAATCTCAATTATGTCAGCCACATATTTCTAAAGCCTGACATCAGGATTCAGCATGTTACTAATTCCGCATGAATGTGTGAGATTAGTTTTTGTAACATTGACATGCCACTGATTTTGTCCAGTTTTCTCTTTAGATTCTGCAATAAAACATCGACATTTAAAGGTAATAACTTTTATATAAAACTTCCATATTTTTACCTTTAGTTAGTGACTACATTTGTCTAAAATGTTCGTTACATATTAATCTTCTTGTTTTAATTTCCACTCAGGATACCAAAGATGCTTATTCTGATCAAGACATAGCACCCAAGGATCAGCACACATCTAAGTCGGGTACATGTCTCGATACACTATAATTAGGACATTAAACTACTTGGCAAGTTCCCGGGATCCTTGATGTTTTATCTTTCCATTTTTTGTTTGCAAATTTAGTTATGAGAATTGAAATTTGGCATGCATATGCCTTATCTGTTTTTCGTACTTGAATCATAATGGAATGCTTTCACCACAGTAAGTTTGAACTCACATTTTCCCATTGGTATATTTTCAACACCCCCCCCCTCCAAATTCTCCATTTGGAAAGTCTATAGATTTGGAAATTCATAGATGTGAATTATGAAATGCTAAGGTTTTTTTTTCGAAATGCTTTAAAGTGGTCACTGGATATTTGATCCACGGCAGAGGAAAAGCCTTACCAGCTCCTGTGAGTTTTAACTTTATTTCATTTTACTGCTGTCCTAGTGATACTCTTAATCAACCACATTTTCTCCTTCGCAGACCCTGTGTGGTGTATGGTACATGTAGCAGCAATCATTCTTTAGTGGTTGTTTGGTAGACACAATCTTGGAAATAGTGGATTCTGAAAGTCTTCAGCTTCAGTGTCCCTTTGTGTTTTTTTAATATTATTTAAAGTGTCTAAGAGGTTTTGTTGAAGTGAATTTAAGTCCTTGCTATATCAGAAATGAAAGATGAAGCCAAATAAATACAACCATACTTACTCATGAATTTCATAATTTTTTAGTATGATGTTATCCCTCATCTTGCTGTGTCTGAACACCAGCATGGTGCACTTAGTAGAGAACAACACTGGAAATGACAAGTGACCTTTTCTATAGTTTTGATAATAGGATGTTCTCCCTTGGACACCCTGATACTGATCTTGGGAATCCAGAGTTTCAAAGCTCATGCTTTAGAATCATCATTTTACACCTCATAATCCCCTAGTGGCACAACCATTTATGTTCATTAATCGAGAGATTGGTGGTTCACATGCACACTGTGGTCACGAACGGCCTGGGTATGTACTTGCCTAATGTAATAGACTTTAAAAATACTGGTGCATACTTGTGCTTTCACATGTGTGGTGTTTCCATGGTGTGCAATCAGTTTTCAGGCAACTGATGGTTGCTTTCTTACCCAGATAGTATGCTTGTAAAATTACTATAGTGCACTCGGAAACATGTTCTCAAATTTTACTTCTACATTTCTTGTTTTGAGCACTTTTGTCATTTTGAAATTTACATTTGGTTTTTCACAACTGAGTAAAATGTTTTTTTTCTTTCAATATTTATTGCTTGTTTCTAGTATGTTCCTATTCTGTGGCCCTAGTGTCAACTTGTACTTCCCCTATATTTAAATGGAAATACATGAGACTAAAGGCACTGGTATCTCTTGTATATTCATGAAGATAAACCATGTTTTAAAAAAGAATGTTGGTGATGGTGTATATAAGACGACTTCTCAATGTAATGAAAATATCTGTTGGATTAAAAGCATATTGATTAATGGCCTATGGAAAACCCAATTAAGTCATGTCTTGAAGAGAGTGTGGATCCCTGTAGAATTTATAGAGTGACTTTCATGGAAGGCTAAATCAATTGTGCGTGAACCCATGTAATAAAACTGAAAAGCACAAAATATATAGGCATAAAGCAGGACAACCACTAATAGGCTTAAATAAATCAAGGGTGCCTATGCTGCTGGTTGCTGTGAATTCTACTCTGATGGACTGCAGGCAAGAGTCCTCACCAGGGCAAGCATAGCACATAGCACGTGCTGTGAGTGGGCCACAGTAGACGATGGTTTCTCACGGAATGGATGACTTGGGGGTGCTTCACGGAAAAAAAGAAGTTATGCATTTATCTACGGTGGTATTATTAGTGTTAGTATTTATCTTCCAATAAGTGAACATTTTATATATAGATATTTCAGACTGGGATTCTTCCAGTGGGAGACAAACACTTCCCAAGAAGTCGAGCGTTGATGATGGGCCTCCATGTAAACCACCAGAACCGACCACAAGCCACTCAACATCTGCAAAGTTTGGAAGGACAACCTTAGCACAAAAAGAAAAGAACATAACAGGAGCCGAGTTTGTAATTTGCGATGATCCCGTGGATGGCCTGGCTAAAGCAGGGCCATCAGAATACAAAAGGAGCAGAAAAGGTAAACAACCACAGACAATCCGATCATACAGCCCCTCTCTTGGCTTCAGTGGACCTCTGACTTGCCCTAACCACTTGTGTACAACTTCCTTTGAGTTTCCCTCCTTTCTGCAAACTGCCACCCAACAACACTTTTACATGGTATTTGCTTTCTTCATGCAACCAAAGCAGCAATGACATAGCTAGGAGTCTTTGGAGGGGGGTTCTTTCCTTCCGGCTCATTGAAAGTGTACTCATACTTGAGCATAGATAGTAAACAGTAGGTTGATGGTTGAATTTTGTGACTAGAAGAGCTCATTAATTTGAAGGTTACAGATGGGCCACTTGAACCCAATGTGTCTGCATATTTCTGTATGTCTGAATTTACAACTGTAAACAGCACATTCCAATGTAACCAAACCAGCACCATCTGAAAAGAAATACCAAACGGTGTGTTCACATTTTGCATAGTTCAGAATGCTGATCTTAATTTAATGAATATCAACGAAGTTTTGCTATCTAGTACCCGTTCTTAGGGGTGGCCACATACCTTATTACCTTATAATACTGATGCTACTGTATGCAATGATTAAGGAGATGTGGTTGCACCATGGTTGAAAGTGGTTGGCTGCCAATTGGCACGTCAGCCATTAGAACCCATCATTGTGTCCAGAGAAGAGAGATATGAATGTTTGTAACTACTGAAATTCCAGTCTTGGAATCCCACTGTTATCTACCAGTAGGGTCGTTACAAGTTGCGATTGATTCAATAACACACCTAACACAAACAATAGTGAATAGTAGTTCATTGTTACTTTAAAATAGTACTGTATAATTTAAAATAGTACCAATTTGAAAGAGTACAATGACATTCAAAAGTAGAAAAAAGGGTAATTAATTTTAATTTTACCAGTCTATGCAATTTGTTGATTAATTGCATCAAATACGGTTCCTGCATTGTAGAATCAAAGGTCTTAATTGAACCAATGCTATCAGTTGGCTTAAAGAGCCTTGGTGGTACTGTTGGGTAAGCTTGAGGCTGGCAACTGTATATTTGTCATATCAATATCTAAGAACTGCACCAGGTAGAAAGTTCCGGCTAACTGTACCCTGAAAGATGTCCATCCCTGGATATTTCTTGCCATGAGTCAGGATGGATTGGACGGTAGTGAGTTTTGGGTGGGTGTGATTAAGCCTATGTTCATTAATGATTCACGGTCATTTAAAACCATATATTTGACATGCCTTTTTCCATGGTCATGATTTCCATCTCAGAATAAAGACCACCTTGGTCTACAGCAATCAGCATGCCAATCCAGACTTATGAACACTTACATTTTCAGGTGTAGTGATTGAAAATATAATCTCCGTTTAAAAACCTTCATGGTATATTTGGTAAACTTATATTCCTATTGTTTCTTCGGTTTTTAAAATATGGATTCAGATTTTGTTCGCGCTGCTTTTATAACAAACACAACCAACATCCAAATCTCAATTATGTCAGCCACATATTTCTAAAGCCTGACATCAGGATTCAGCATGTTACTAATTCCGCATGAATGTGTGAGATTAGTTTTTGTAACATTGACATGCCACTGATTTTGTCCAGTTTTCTCTTTAGATTCTGCAATAAAACATCGACATTTAAAGGTAATAACTTTTATATAAAACTTCCATATTTTTACCTTTAGTTAGTGACTACATTTGTCTAAAATGTTCGTTACATATTAATCTTCTTGTTTTAATTTCCACTCAGGATACCAAAGATGCTTATTCTGATCAAGACATAGCACCCAAGGATCAGCACACATCTAAGTCGGGTACATGTCTCGATACACTATAATTAGGACATTAAACTACTTGGCAAGTTCCCGGGATCCTTGATGTTTTATCTTTCCATTTTTTGTTTGCAAATTTAGTTATGAGAATTGAAATTTGACATGCATATGCCTTATCTGTTTTTCATACTTGAATCATAATGGAATGCTTTCACCACAGTAAGTTTGAACTCACATTTTCCCATTGGTATATTTTCAACACCCCCCCCTCCAAATTCTCCATTTGGAAAGTCTATAGATTTGGAAATTCATAGATGTGAATTATGAAATGCTAAGGTTTTTTTTCGAAATGCTTTAAAGTGGTCACTGGATATTTGATCCACGGCAGAGGAAAAGCCTTACCAGCTCCTGTGAGTTTTAACTTTATTTCATTTTACTGCTGTCCTAGTGATACTCTTAATCAACCACATTTTCTCCTTCGCAGACCCTGTGTGGTGTATGGTACATGTAGCAGCAATCATTCTTTAGTGGTTGTTTGGTAGACACAATCTTGGAAATAGTGGATTCTGAAAGTCTTCAGCTTCAGTGTCCCTTTGTGTTTTTTTAATATTATTTAAAGTGTCTAAGAGGTTTTGTTGAAGTGAATTTAAGTCCTTGCTATATCAGAAATGAAAGATGAAGCCAAATAAATACAACCATACTTACTCATGAATTTCATAATTTTTTGAGTATGATGTTATCCCTCATCTTGCTGTGTCTGAACACCAGCATGGTGCACTTAGTAGAGAACAACACTGGAAATGACAAGTGACCTTTTCTATAGTTTTGATAATAGGATGTTCTTCCTTGGACACCCTGATACTGATCTTGGGAATCCAGAGTTTCAAAGCTCATGCTTTAGAATCATCATTTTACACCTCATAATCCCCTAGTGGCACAACCATTTATGTTCATTAATCGAGAGATTGGTGGTTCACATGCACACTGTGGTCACGAACGGCCTGGGTATGTACTTGCCTAATGTGATAGACTTTAAAAATGCTGGTGCATACTTGTGTTTTCACATGTGTGGTGTTTCCATGGTGTGCAATCAGTTTTCAGGCAACTGATGGTTGCTTTCTTACCCAGATAGTATGCTTGTAAAATTACTATAGTGCACTCGGAAACATGTTCTCAAATTTTACTTCTACATTTCTTGTTTTGATCACTTTTGTCATTTTGAAATTTACATTTGGTTTTTCACAACTGAGTAAAATGTTTTTTTTCTTTCAATATTTATTGCTTGTTTCTAGTATGTTCCTATTCTGTGGCCCTAGTGTCAACTTGTACTTCCCCTATATTTAAATGGAAATACATGAGACAAAAGGCTCTGGTATCTCTTGTATATTCATGAAGATAAACCATGTTTTAAAAAAGAATGTTGATGATGGTGTATATAAGACGACTTCTCAATGTAATGAAAATATCTGTTGGATTAAAAGCATATTGATTAATGGCCTAAGGAAAACCCAATTAAGTCATGTCTTGAAGAGAGTGTGGATCCCTGTAGAATTTATAGAGTGACTGTCATGGAAGGCTAAATCAATTGTGAGTGAACCCATGTAATAAAACTGAAAAGCACAAAATATATAGGCATAAAGAAGGACAACCACTAATAGGCTTAAATAAATCAAGGGTGCCTATGGTGCTGGTTGCTGTGAATTCTACTCTGATTGACTGCAGGCAAGAGTCCTCACCAGGGCAAGCACAGCACATAGCACGTGCTGTGAGTGGGCCACAGTAGACGATGGTTTCTCATGGAATAGATGACTTGGGGGTGCTTCACAGAAAAAAAGAAGTTATGCATTTATCTACGGTGGTATTATTAGTGTTAGTATTTATCTTCCAGTAAGTGAACATTTTATCTATAGATATTTCAGACTGGGATTCTTCCAGTGGGAGACAAACACTTCCCAAGAAGTCGAACGTTGATGATGGGCCTCCATGTAAACCACCAAAACCGACCACAAGCCACTCAACATCTGCAAAGTTTGGAAGGATGACCTTAGCACAAAAAGAAAAGAACATAACAGGAGCCGAGTTTGTAATTTGCGATGATCCCGTGGATGGCCTGGCTAAAGCAGGGCCATCAGAATACAAAAGGAGCAGAAAAGGTAAACAACCACAGACAATCCAATCATACAGCCCCTCTCTTGGCTTCAGTGGACTTCTGACTTGCCCTAACCACTTGTGTACAACTTCCTTTGAGTTTCCCTCCTTTCTGCAAACTGCCACCCAACAACACTTTTACATGGTATTTGCTTTCTTCATGCAACCAAAGCAGCAATGACATAGCTAGGAGTCTTTGGAGGGGGGTTCTTTCCTTCCGGCTCATTGAAAGTGTACTCATACTTGAGCATAGATAGTAAACAGTAGGTTGATGGTTGAATTTTGTGACTAGAAGAGCTCATTAATTTGAAGGTTACAGATGGGCCACTTGAACCCAATGTGTCTGCATATTTCTGTATGTCTGAATTTACAACTGTAAACAGCACATTCCAATGTAACCAAACCAGCACCATCTGAAAAGAAATACCAAACGGTGTGTTCACATTTTGCATAGTTCAGAATGCTGATCTTAATTTAATGAATATCAACGAAGTTTTGCTATCTAGTACCCGTTCTTAGGGGTGACCACATACCTTATTACCTTATAATACTGATGCTATTGTATGCAATGGTTAAGGAGATGTGGTTGCACCATGGTTGAAAGTGGTTGGCTGCCAATTGGCACGTCAGCCATTAGAACCCATCATTGTGTCCAGAGAAGAGAGTTATGGATGTTTGTAACTACAGAAATTCCAGTCTTGGAATCCCACTGTTATCTACCAGTAGGGTCGTTACAAGTTGTGATTGATTCAATAACACACCTAACACAAACAATAGTGAATAATAGTTCATTGTTACTTTAAAATAGTACTGTATAGTTTAAAATAGTACCAATTTGAAAGAGTACAATGACATTCAAAAGTAGAAAAAAGGGTAATTAATTTTAATTTTACCAGTCTATGCAATTTGTTGATTTATTGCGTCAAATACGGTTCCTGCATTGTAGAATCAAAGGTCTTAATTGAACCAATGCTATCAGTTGGCTTAAAGAGCCTTGGTGGTACTGTTGGGTAAGCTTGAGGCTGGCAACTGTATATTTGTCATTTCAATATCTAAGAACTGCACCAGGTAGAAAGTTCCGGCTAACTGTACCCTGAAAGATGTCCATCCATGGATATTTCTTGCCATGAGTCAGGATGGATTGGACGGTAGTGAGTTTTGGGTGGGTGTGATTAAGCCTATGTTCATTAATGATTCACGGTCATTTAAAACCATATATTTGACATGCCTTTTTCCATGGTCATGATTTCCATCTCAGAATAAAGACCACCTTGGTCTACAGCAATCAGCATGCCAATCCAGACTTAGGAACACTTACATTTTCAGGTGTAGTGATTGAAAATATAATCTCCATTTAAAAACCTTCATGGTATATTTGGTAAACTTATATTCCTATTGTTTCTTCGGTTTTTAAAATATGGATTCAGATTTTGTTCGCGCTGCTTTTATAACAAACACAACCAACATCCAAATCTCAATTATGTCAGCCACATATTTCTAAAGCCCGACATCAGGATTCAGCTTGTTACTAATTCCGCATGAATGTGTGAGATTAGTTTTTGTAACATTGACATGCCACTGATTTTGTCCAGTTTTCTCTTTAGATTCTGCAATAAAACATCGACATTTAAAGGTAATTACTTTTATATAAAACTTCCATATTTTTACCTTTAGTTAGTGACTACATTTGTCTAAAATGTTCGTTACATATTAATCTTCTTGTTTTATTTTCCACTCAGGATACCAAAGATGCTTATTCTGATCAAGACATAGCACCCAAGGATCAGCACACATCTAAGTCGGGTACATGTCTCGATACACTATAATTAGGACATTAAACTACTTGGCAAGTTCCCGGGATCCTTGATGTTTTATCTTTCCATTTTTTGTTTGCAAATTTAGTTATGAGAATTGAAATTTGGCATGCATATGCCTTATCTGTTTTTCGTACTTGAATCATAATGGAATGCTTTCACCACAGTAAGTTTGAACTCACATTTTCCCATTGGTATATTTTCAACACCCCCCCCCCTCCAAATTCTCCATTTGGAAAGTCTATAGATTTGGAAATTCATAGATGTGAATTATGAAATGCTAAGGTTTTTTTTTCGAAATGCTTTAAAGTGGTCACTGGATATTTGATCCACGGCAGAGGAAAAGCCTTACCAGCTCCTGTGAGTTTTAACTTTATTTCATTTTACTGCTGTCCTAGTGATACTCTTAATCAACCACATTTTCTCCTTCGCAGACCCTGTGTGGTGTATGGTACATGTAGCAGCAATCATTCTTTAGTGGTTGTTTGGTAGACACAATCTTGGAAATAGTGGATTCTGAAAGTCTTCAGCTTCAGTGTCCCTTTGTGTTTTTTTAATATTATTTAAAGTGTCTAAGAGGTTTTGTTGAAGTGAATTTAAGTCCTTGCTATATCAGAAATGAAAGATGAAGCCAAATAAATACAACCATACTTACTCATGAATTTCATAATTTTTGAGTATGATGTTATCCCTCATCTTGCTGTGTCTGAACACCAGCATGGTGCACTTAGTAGAGAACAACACTGGAAATGACAAGTGACCTTTTCTATAGTTTTGATAATAGGATGTTCTTCCTTGGACACCCTGATACTGATCTTGGGAATCCAGAGTTTCAAAGCTCATGCTTTAGAATCATCATTTTACACCTCATAATCCCCTAGTGGCACAACCATTTATGTTCATTAATCGAGAGATTGGTGGTTCACATGCACACTGTGGTCACGAACGGCCTGGGTATGTACTTGCCTAATGTGATAGACTTTAAAAATGCTGGTGCATACTTGTGTTTTCACATGTGTGGTGTTTCCATGGTGTGCAATCAGTTTTCAGGCAACTGATGGTTGCTTTCTTACCCAGATAGTATGCTTGTAAAATTACTATAGTGCACTCGGAAACATGTTCTCAAATTTTACTTCTACATTTCTTGTTTTGATCACTTTTGTCATTTTGAAATTTACATTTGGTTTTTCACAACTGAGTAAAATGTTTTTTTTCTTTCAATATTTATTGCTTGTTTCTAGTATGTTCCTATTCTGTGGCCCTAGTGTCAACTTGTACTTCCCCTATATTTAAATGGAAATACATGAGACAAAAGGCTCTGGTATCTCTTGTATATTCATGAAGATAAACCATGTTTTAAAAAAGAATGTTGATGATGGTGTATATAAGACGACTTCTCAATGTAATGAAAATATCTGTTGGATTAAAAGCATATTGATTAATGGCCTAAGGAAAACCCAATTAAGTCATGTCTTGAAGAGAGTGTGGATCCCTGTAGAATTTATAGAGTGACTGTCATGGAAGGCTAAATCAATTGTGAGTGAACCCATGTAATAAAACTGAAAAGCACAAAATATATAGGCATAAAGAAGGACAACCACTAATAGGCTTAAATAAATCAAGGGTGCCTATGGTGCTGGTTGCTGTGAATTCTACTCTGATTGACTGCAGGCAAGAGTCCTCACCAGGGCAAGCACAGCACATAGCACGTGCTGTGAGTGGGCCACAGTAGACGATGGTTTCTCATGGAATAGATGACTTGGGGGTGCTTCACAGAAAAAAAGAAGTTATGCATTTATCTACGGTGGTATTATTAGTGTTAGTATTTATCTTCCAGTAAGTGAACATTTTATCTATAGATATTTCAGACTGGGATTCTTCCAGTGGGAGACAAACACTTCCCAAGAAGTCGAACGTTGATGATGGGCCTCCATGTAAACCACCAAAACCGACCACAAGCCACTCAACATCTGCAAAGTTTGGAAGGATGACCTTAGCACAAAAAGAAAAGAACATAACAGGAGCCGAGTTTGTAATTTGCGATGATCCCGTGGATGGCCTGGCTAAAGCAGGGCCATCAGAATACAAAAGGAGCAGAAAAGGTAAACAACCACAGACAATCCAATCATACAGCCCCTCTCTTGGCTTCAGTGGACTTCTGACTTGCCCTAACCACTTGTGTACAACTTCCTTTGAGTTTCCCTCCTTTCTGCAAACTGCCACCCAACAACACTTTTACATGGTATTTGCTTTCTTCATGCAACCAAAGCAGCAATGACATAGCTAGGAGTCTTTGGAGGGGGGTTCTTTCCTTCCGGCTCATTGAAAGTGTACTCATACTTGAGCATAGATAGTAAACAGTAGGTTGATGGTTGAATTTTGTGACTAGAAGAGCTCATTAATTTGAAGGTTACAGATGGGCCACTTGAACCCAATGTGTCTGCATATTTCTGTATGTCTGAATTTACAACTGTAAACAGCACATTCCAATGTAACCAAACCAGCACCATCTGAAAAGAAATACCAAACGGTGTGTTCACATTTTGCATAGTTCAGAATGCTGATCTTAATTTAATGAATATCAACGAAGTTTTGCTATCTAGTACCCGTTCTTAGGGGTGACCACATACCTTATTACCTTATAATACTGATGCTATTGTATGCAATGGTTAAGGAGATGTGGTTGCACCATGGTTGAAAGTGGTTGGCTGCCAATTGGCACGTCAGCCATTAGAACCCATCATTGTGTCCAGAGAAGAGAGTTATGGATGTTTGTAACTACAGAAATTCCAGTCTTGGAATCCCACTGTTATCTACCAGTAGGGTCGTTACAAGTTGTGATTGATTCAATAACACACCTAACACAAACAATAGTGAATAATAGTTCATTGTTACTTTAAAATAGTACTGTATAGTTTAAAATAGTACCAATTTGAAAGAGTACAATGACATTCAAAAGTAGAAAAAAGGGTAATTAATTTTAATTTTACCAGTCTATGCAATTTGTTGATTTATTGCGTCAAATACGGTTCCTGCATTGTAGAATCAAAGGTCTTAATTGAACCAATGCTATCAGTTGGCTTAAAGAGCCTTGGTGGTACTGTTGGGTAAGCTTGAGGCTGGCAACTGTATATTTGTCATTTCAATATCTAAGAACTGCACCAGGTAGAAAGTTCCGGCTAACTGTACCCTGAAAGATGTCCATCCATGGATATTTCTTGCCATGAGTCAGGATGGATTGGACGGTAGTGAGTTTTGGGTGGGTGTGATTAAGCCTATGTTCATTAATGATTCACGGTCATTTAAAACCATATATTTGACATGCCTTTTTCCATGGTCATGATTTCCATCTCAGAATAAAGACCACCTTGGTCTACAGCAATCAGCATGCCAATCCAGACTTAGGAACACTTACATTTTCAGGTGTAGTGATTGAAAATATAATCTCCGTTTAAAAACCTTCATGGTATATTTGGTAAACTTATATTCCTATTGTTTCTTCGGTTTTTAAAATATGGATTCAGATTTTGTTCGCGCTGCTTTTATAACAAACACAACCAACATCCAAATCTCAATTATGTCAGCCACATATTTCTAAAGCCTGACATCAGGATTCAGCATGTTACTAATTCTGCATGAATGTGTGAGATTAGTTTTTGTAACATTGACATGCCACTGATTTTGTCCAGTTTTCTCTTTAGATTCTGCAATAAAACATCGACATTTAAAGGTAATAACTTTTATATAAAACTTCCATATTTTTACCTTTAGTTAGTGACTACATTTGTCTAAAATGTTCGTTACATATTAATCTTCTTGTTTTAATTTCCACTCAGGATACCAAAGATGCTTATTCTGATCAAGACATAGCACCCAAGGATCAGCACACATCTAAGTCGGGTACATGTCTCGATACACTATAATTAGGACATTAAACTACTTGGCAAGTTCCCGGGATCCTTGATGTTTTATCTTTCCATTTTTTGTTTGCAAATTTAGTTATGAGAATTGAAATTTGGCATGCATATGCCTTATCTGTTTTTCGTACTTGAATCATAATGGAATGCTTTCACCACAGTAAGTTTGAACTCACATTTTCCCATTGGTATATTTTCAACACCCCCCCCCTCCAAATTCTCCATTTGGAAAGTCTATAGATTTGGAAATTCATAGATGTGAATTATGAAATGCTAAGGTTTTTTTTTCGAAATGCTTTAAAGTGGTCACTGGATATTTGATCCACGGCAGAGGAAAAGCCTTACCAGCTCCTGTGAGTTTTAACTTTATTTCATTTTACTGCTGTCCTAGTGATACTCTTAATCAACCACATTTTCTCCTTCGCAGACCCTGTGTGGTGTATGGTACATGTAGCAGCAATCATTCTTTAGTGGTTGTTTGGTAGACACAATCTTGGAAATAGTGGATTCTGAAAGTCTTCAGCTTCAGTGTCCCTTTGTGTTTTTTTAATATTATTTAAAGTGTCTAAGAGGTTTTGTTGAAGTGAATTTAAGTCCTTGCTATATCAGAAATGAAAGATGAAGCCAAATAAATACAACCATACTTACTCATGAATTTCATAATTTTTGAGTATGATGTTATCCCTCATCTTGCTGTGTCTGAACACCAGCATGGTGCACTTAGTAGAGAACAACACTGGAAATGACAAGTGACCTTTTCTATAGTTTTGATAATAGGATGTTCTTCCTTGGACACCCTGATACTGATCTTGGGAATCCAGAGTTTCAAAGCTCATGCTTTAGAATCATCATTTTACACCTCATAATCCCCTAGTGGCACAACCATTTATGTTCATTAATCGAGAGATTGGTGGTTCACATGCACACTGTGGTCACGAACGGCCTGGGTATGTACTTGCCTAATGTGATAGACTTTAAAAATGCTGGTGCATACTTGTGTTTTCACATGTGTGGTGTTTCCATGGTGTGCAATCAGTTTTCAGGCAACTGATGGTTGCTTTCTTACCCAGATAGTATGCTTGTAAAATTACTATAGTGCACTCGGAAACATGTTCTCAAATTTTACTTCTACATTTCTTGTTTTGATCACTTTTGTCATTTTGAAATTTACATTTGGTTTTTCACAACTGAGTAAAATGTTTTTTTTCTTTCAATATTTATTGCTTGTTTCTAGTATGTTCCTATTCTGTGGCCCTAGTGTCAACTTGTACTTCCCCTATATTTAAATGGAAATACATGAGACAAAAGGCTCTGGTATCTCTTGTATATTCATGAAGATAAACCATGTTTTAAAAAAGAATGTTGATGATGGTGTATATAAGACGACTTCTCAATGTAATGAAAATATCTGTTGGATTAAAAGCATATTGATTAATGGCCTAAGGAAAACCCAATTAAGTCATGTCTTGAAGAGAGTGTGGATCCCTGTAGAATTTATAGAGTGACTGTCATGGAAGGCTAAATCAATTGTGAGTGAACCCATGTAATAAAACTGAAAAGCACAAAATATATAGGCATAAAGAAGGACAACCACTAATAGGCTTAAATAAATCAAGGGTGCCTATGGTGCTGGTTGCTGTGAATTCTACTCTGATTGACTGCAGGCAAGAGTCCTCACCAGGGCAAGCACAGCACATAGCACGTGCTGTGAGTGGGCCACAGTAGACGATGGTTTCTCATGGAATAGATGACTTGGGGGTGCTTCACAGAAAAAAAGAAGTTATGCATTTATCTACGGTGGTATTATTAGTGTTAGTATTTATCTTCCAGTAAGTGAACATTTTATCTATAGATATTTCAGACTGGGATTCTTCCAGTGGGAGACAAACACTTCCCAAGAAGTCGAACGTTGATGATGGGCCTCCATGTAAACCACCAAAACCGACCACAAGCCACTCAACATCTGCAAAGTTTGGAAGGATGACCTTAGCACAAAAAGAAAAGAACATAACAGGAGCCGAGTTTGTAATTTGCGATGATCCCGTGGATGGCCTGGCTAAAGCAGGGCCATCAGAATACAAAAGGAGCAGAAAAGGTAAACAACCACAGACAATCCAATCATACAGCCCCTCTCTTGGCTTCAGTGGACTTCTGACTTGCCCTAACCCCTTGTGTACAACTTCCTTTGAGTTTCCCTCCTTTCTGCAAACTGCCACCCAACAACACTTTTACATGGTATTTGCTTTCTTCATGCAACCAAAGCAGCAATGACATAGCTAGGAGTCTTTGGAGGGGGGTTCTTTCTTTCCGGCTCATTGAAAGTGTACTCATACCTGAGCATAGATAGTAAACAGTAGGTTGATGGTTGAATTTTGTGACTAGCTCATTAATTTGAAGGTTACAGATGGGCCACTTGAACCCAATGTGTCTGCATATTTCTGTATGTCTGAATTTACAACTGTAAACAGCACATTCCAACGTAACCAAACCAGCACCATCTGAAAAGAAATACCAAACGGTGTGTTCACATTTTGCATAGTTCAGAATGCTGATCTTAATTTAATGAATATCAACGAAGTTTTGCTATCTAGTACCCGTTCTTAGGGGTGACCACATACCTTATTACCTTATAATACTGATGCTATTGTATGCAATGATTAAGGAGATGTGGTTGCACCATGGTTGAAAGTGGTTGGCTGCCAATTGGCAAGTCAGCCATTAGAACCCATCATTGTGTCCAGAGAAGAGAGTTATGGATGTTTGTAACTACAGAAATTCCAGTCTTGGAATCCCACTGTTTTCTACCAGTAGGGTCGTTACAAGTTGCGATTGATTCAATAACACACCTAACACAAACAATAGTGAATAATAGTTCATTGTTACTTTAAAATAGTACTGTATAATTTAAAATAGTACCAATTTGAAAGAGAACAATGACATTCAAAAGTAGAAAAAAGGGTAATTAATTTTAATTTTACCAGTCTATGCAATTTGTTGATTAATTGCATCAAATACGGTTCCTGCATTGTTGAATCAAAGGTCTTAATTGAACCAATGCTATGAGTTGGCCTAAAGAGCCTTGGTGGTACTGTTGGGTAAGCTTGAGGCTGGCAACTGTATATTTGTCATTTCAATATCTAAGAACTGCACCAGGTAGAAAGTTCCGGCTAACTGTACCCTGAAAGATGTCCATCCCTGGATATTTCTTGCCATGAGTCAGGATGGATTGGACGGTAGTGAGTTTTGGGTGGGTGTGATTAAGCCTATGTTCATTAATGATTCACGGTCATTTAAAACCATATATTTGACATGCCTTTTTCCATGGTCATGATTTCCATCTCAGAATAAAGACCACCTTGGTCTACAGCAATCAGCATGCCAATCCAGACTTAGGAACACTTACATTTTCAGGTGTAGTGATTGAAAATATAATCTCCGTTTAAAAACCTTCATGGTATATTTGGTAAACTTATATTCCTATTGTTTCTTCGGTTTTTAAAATATGGATTCAGATTTTGTTCGCGCTGCTTTTATAACAAACACAACCAACATCCAAATCTCAATTATGTCAGCCACATATTTCTAAAGCCTGACATCAGGATTCAGCATGTTACTAATTCCGCATGAATGTGTGAGATTAGTTTTTGTAACATTGACATGCCACTGATTTTGTCCAGTTTTCTCTTTAGATTCTGCAATAAAACATCGACATTTAAAGGTAATAACTTTTATATAAAACTTCCATATTTTTACCTTTAGTTAGTGACTACATTTGTCTAAAATGTTCGTTACATATTAATCTTCTTGTTTTAATTTCCACTCAGGATACCAAAGATGCTTATTCTGATCAAGACATAGCACCCAAGGATCAGCACACATCTAAGTCGGGTACATGTCTCGATACACTATAATTAGGACATTAAACTACTTGGCAAGTTCCCGGGATCCTTGATGTTTTATCTTTCCATTTTTTGTTTGCAAATTTAGTTATGAGAATTGAAATTTGGCATGCATATGCCTTATCTGTTTTTCGTACTTGAATCATAATGGAATGCTTTCACCACAGTAAGTTTGAACTCACATTTTCCCATTGGTATATTTTCAACACCCCCCCCCCTCCAAATTCTCCATTTGGAAAGTCTATAGATTTGGAAATTCATAGATGTGAATTATGAAATGCTAAGGTTTTTTTTTCGAAATGCTTTAAAGTGGTCACTGGATATTTGATCCACGGCAGAGGAAAAGCCTTACCAGCTCCTGTGAGTTTTAACTTTATTTCATTTTACTGCTGTCCTAGTGATACTCTTAATCAACCACATTTTCTCCTTCGCAGACCCTGTGTGGTGTATGGTACATGTAGCAGCAATCATTCTTTAGTGGTTGTTTGGTAGACACAATCTTGGAAATAGTGGATTCTGAAAGTCTTCAGCTTCAGTGTCCCTTTGTGTTTTTTTAATATTATTTAAAGTGTCTAAGAGGTTTTGTTGAAGTGAATTTAAGTCCTTGCTATATCAGAAATGAAAGATGAAGCCAAATAAATACAACCATACTTACTCATGAATTTCATAATTTTTTGAGTATGATGTTATCCCTCATCTTGCTGTGTCTGAACACCAGCATGGTGCACTTAGTAGAGAACAACACTGGAAATGACAAGTGACCTTTTCTATAGTTTTGATAATAGGATGTTCTTCCTTGGACACCCTGATACTGATCTTGGGAATCCAGAGTTTCAAAGCTCATGCTTTAGAATCATCATTTTACACCTCATAATCCCCTAGTGGCACAACCATTTATGTTCATTAATCGAGAGATTGGTGGTTCACATGCACACTGTGGTCACGAACGGCCTGGGTATGTACTTGCCTAATGTGATAGACTTTAAAAATGCTGGTGCATACTTGTGTTTTCACATGTGTGGTGTTTCCATGGTGTGCAATCAGTTTTCAGGCAACTGATGGTTGCTTTCTTACCCAGATAGTATGCTTGTAAAATTACTATAGTGCACTCGGAAACATGTTCTCAAATTTTACTTCTACATTTCTTGTTTTGATCACTTTTGTCATTTTGAAATTTACATTTGGTTTTTCACAACTGAGTAAAATGTTTTTTTTCTTTCAATATTTATTGCTTGTTTCTAGTATGTTCCTATTCTGTGGCCCTAGTGTCAACTTGTACTTCCCCTATATTTAAATGGAAATACATGAGACAAAAGGCTCTGGTATCTCTTGTATATTCATGAAGATAAACCATGTTTTAAAAAAGAATGTTGATGATGGTGTATATAAGACGACTTCTCAATGTAATGAAAATATCTGTTGGATTAAAAGCATATTGATTAATGGCCTAAGGAAAACCCAATTAAGTCATGTCTTGAAGAGAGTGTGGATCCCTGTAGAATTTATAGAGTGACTGTCATGGAAGGCTAAATCAATTGTGAGTGAACCCATGTAATAAAACTGAAAAGCACAAAATATATAGGCATAAAGAAGGACAACCACTAATAGGCTTAAATAAATCAAGGGTGCCTATGGTGCTGGTTGCTGTGAATTCTACTCTGATTGACTGCAGGCAAGAGTCCTCACCAGGGCAAGCACAGCACATAGCACGTGCTGTGAGTGGGCCACAGTAGACGATGGTTTCTCATGGAATAGATGACTTGGGGGTGCTTCACAGAAAAAAAGAAGTTATGCATTTATCTACGGTGGTATTATTAGTGTTAGTATTTATCTTCCAGTAAGTGAACATTTTATCTATAGATATTTCAGACTGGGATTCTTCCAGTGGGAGACAAACACTTCCCAAGAAGTCGAACGTTGATGATGGGCCTCCATGTAAACCACCAAAACCGACCACAAGCCACTCAACATCTGCAAAGTTTGGAAGGATGACCTTAGCACAAAAAGAAAAGAACATAACAGGAGCCGAGTTTGTAATTTGCGATGATCCCGTGGATGGCCTGGCTAAAGCAGGGCCATCAGAATACAAAAGGAGCAGAAAAGGTAAACAACCACAGACAATCCAATCATACAGCCCCTCTCTTGGCTTCAGTGGACTTCTGACTTGCCCTAACCCCTTGTGTACAACTTCCTTTGAGTTTCCCTCCTTTCTGCAAACTGCCACCCAACAACACTTTTACATGGTATTTGCTTTCTTCATGCAACCAAAGCAGCAATGACATAGCTAGGAGTCTTTGGAGGGGGGTTCTTTCTTTCCGGCTCATTGAAAGTGTACTCATACCTGAGCATAGATAGTAAACAGTAGGTTGATGGTTGAATTTTGTGACTAGCTCATTAATTTGAAGGTTACAGATGGGCCACTTGAACCCAATGTGTCTGCATATTTCTGTATGTCTGAATTTACAACTGTAAACAGCACATTCCAACGTAACCAAACCAGCACCATCTGAAAAGAAATACCAAACGGTGTGTTCACATTTTGCATAGTTCAGAATGCTGATCTTAATTTAATGAATATCAACGAAGTTTTGCTATCTAGTACCCGTTCTTAGGGGTGACCACATACCTTATTACCTTATAATACTGATGCTATTGTATGCAATGATTAAGGAGATGTGGTTGCACCATGGTTGAAAGTGGTTGGCTGCCAATTGGCAAGTCAGCCATTAGAACCCATCATTGTGTCCAGAGAAGAGAGTTATGGATGTTTGTAACTACAGAAATTCCAGTCTTGGAATCCCACTGTTTTCTACCAGTAGGGTCGTTACAAGTTGCGATTGATTCAATAACACACCTAACACAAACAATAGTGAATAATAGTTCATTGTTACTTTAAAATAGTACTGTATAATTTAAAATAGTACCAATTTGAAAGAGAACAATGACATTCAAAAGTAGAAAAAAGGGTAATTAATTTTAATTTTACCAGTCTATGCAATTTGTTGATTAATTGCATCAAATACGGTTCCTGCATTGTTGAATCAAAGGTCTTAATTGAACCAATGCTATGAGTTGGCCTAAAGAGCCTTGGTGGTACTGTTGGGTAAGCTTGAGGCTGGCAACTGTATATTTGTCATTTCAATATCTAAGAACTGCACCAGGTAGAAAGTTCCGGCTAACTGTACCCTGAAAGATGTCCATCCCTGGATATTTCTTGCCATGAGTCAGGATGGATTGGACGGTAGTGAGTTTTGGGTGGGTGTGATTAAGCCTATGTTCATTAATGATTCACGGTCATTTAAAACCATATATTTGACATGCCTTTTTCCATGGTCATGATTTCCATCTCAGAATAAAGACCACCTTGGTCTACAGCAATCAGCATGCCAATCCAGACTTATGAACACTTACATTTTCAGGTGTAGTGATTGAAAATATAATCTCCGTTTAAAAACCTTCATGGTATATTTGGTAAACTTATATTCCTATTGTTTCTTCGGTTTTTAAAATATGGATTCAGATTTTGTTCGCGCTGCTTTTATAACAAACACAACCAACATCCAAATCTCAATTATGTCAGCCACATATTTCTAAAGCCTGACATCAGGATTCAGCTTGTTAGTAATTCCACATGAATGTGTGAGATTAGTTTTTGTAACATTGACATGCCACTGATTTTGTCCAGTTTTCTCTTTAGATTCTGCAATAAAACATCGACATTTAAAGGTAATAACTTTTATATAAAACTTCCATATTTTTACCTTTAGTTAGTGACTACATTTGTCTAAAATGTTCATTACATATTAATCTTCTTGTTTTATTTTCCATTCAGAATACCGAAGATGCTTATCCTGATCAAGACTTAGCACCAAAGGATCAACACACATCTGTGTCGGGTACATGTCACGATACATTATAATTAGGACATTAAACTACTTGACAATTTCCCGGGATCCTTGATGTTTTTTTTTCTTTTCATTTTTTGTTTGCAAATTTAGTTATGAGAATTGAAATTTAGCATTCATATGCCTTATCTGTTTTTCGTACTTGGATCATAATGGAATGCTTTCACCACAGTAAGAGTAAACTCACATTTTCCCATTGGTATATTTTCAACTGCCCCAAATTCTCCATTTGGAAAGTCATAGTTTTGGAAATTCACAGATATAATTATGGAATGCTAATGTGTTTCTCTTAGTGCTTTTAAGTACTCACTGGAATTTTGATACACGGCTGAGGAAAAGCCTTAACAGCTCGTGTGTTTTAACTATATATCATTTTACTATTGTCCTAGTGATGCTCTCAAGTCAACTGAATTTTTTCCTTAGTAGACACTGTGTGGTGTATGGTACATGTAACAGCAATCATTCTTTAGTGGTTGTTGGTAGACACATTCGTGGAAATAATGGGTTCTGAAAGTCAATCAGAGTGTCTCTTGGCTTCAGCCTACTTCTGACTTTCCAGAATCATTTTGTGAAAACTTCGCTTTGGGTTTACTTCTCTTATGTAACCTACAACCCAACCAGTCTTTTCCTAGGTATTTCTTTCCTTCATCCAACCAAAGCAGCAGGTAGATTTCAAGGACTGTTTGGAGGCGTTCTTTCTTGTAGGGTAGCAGAAAGCAGATATGTACTTGAGAGTACATGCTAAACGGAGGGTAAATTGTCAAACTCTGGGACTGGAGGCGCACATTAGGTAGAGTTTCATAGATGGCCCACAGGGACACAGTACTACTGATTTCTCAATTGCTTTTGTCTGAAATTAGGTGCTTAAATACTAATGTATTCCGTTGTAAACAGACTCACAGCTTATGAAGAGAAATGCTGAATGACTTCCTGTCAGTTTGCATCATTCTCAATGCTGCTGTCCATTTACAGAGAATCCTTGAAACTTCGATATGGAGGTCGCGTGCTCTGCATTAACGATGTCCTCTATCGCCTTATATTACGCACATCTTTGTTTTCAATGATTACAGGAGCCCTTGTTTCACAGGGGTTCAAAGTGCTGGCTGCTAATTGGCTGGTGAGAAATTGGAAGCCATCAGTGCCACCACAGACACAAGTCGTATAAATCTGTAAACAAACAATTACAACGTGAAATCCCTCTTAGTCCTGGCTTTCCCTTCCTTATGAGTTTTAATCAATCCATAGAAACAAAAAATAACAACACTGAATAAATAGTTTTCAGATATTCTTAATTATAAATGATGCTGTAGCACTGAATAGTGATATAGGGCTAATCCTTTTGTATACTGCTACTCTCTGCAATTTCTAGATTCATTGCATCCAATGTGTTTTACTTTATGTAGATTTAATGGGCTAAATTTAACTAGTTCTGTAAGTAAGCCTACAGAGCCCTGGTGGCACTGTGGAGTAAATTTCAGCCCGTCAGAGGTTTATCTGGAAGTCCTAAAGCCACTAGCTGCACCACAGGAGAAACATCGGGTTAACTGTGCCCAGAATCGTGTCCAGCCTTGGGGATTCTCTTGCTATGAGTCAGACTTGACTCCATGGCAGTGGGCTTTGGGTGGGTAAGATTATGTCTGTGTTCATTAAGTGTTCACTCTCACTTGTGCCCTTCAGCTATGCCATCTTTCCCTAAGTGTACCGTTAGCTTAGTTTTCATACGCCCACTATATTTGTCGCCCTTTTTCTCAGGGTCATGATGTGCTCCTCAGCTTAGAGAGCACCTTTGTCTCCATCAATCAGCATGCCCACATTGACTTAGGGACACTTTTGCTTTCAGTTGCTGTGATTAAAACCAGAATCTCTCTTTTTAAATCTTCTTGCCATGTTTACTTATCCTATGTTCCTATGATTTCTTCAGTATTTCCAGATGGATTCAGGTTTGTTTATGTTTCTTTTTCTACCAATGAACTAAACAGCCATTCCCAAACATACAAGTTACATATTCCTATGGCCCAGTATGAGGATTCAGCTTGATCTTCATTCCTCATGCCTGTGTGTGACCAGTTTTTGCCGTATTTTCACCCAGTTGATTATGTCCTTTGTGCCCTTTAGGTTCTATGATGAAATCTATGCATCTGAAGGTAATAATTTTATGTAAAACTTCCACATTTTTATCTTAAGTTAAGACTGCAGGTTGTGTCCCTTATTTGTTAATACTCTTTGTTTTAATTTCCTTTTAGGCTATCAAAGATGCTTCTCCTGATATAGAGTTAGCACCTGAGCATGTACACACACCCAAACCAGGTAAAGTTCACAATACATATTTCACTTTGTTAAAAAGACATTAAGTTATTTCACACGTCTACAGGATTCTTGTTACTTATTTCACTTTTTGGAAATTTAGGTGACAGGCTTAACAGAAATCATGAATATGCCCATGTTGGTATTCATGTGTGATTTAAATACCTAGCAGCATAAGTGGAAAAATTGACCACAGGAAGCATGGTCTCATATCTTGTGATTTATATTCTTCCTACTTCCCATGTTTGGAATTTCTCAACTGCTTTTAAATATACAGATGTTCCTTATGGCAGATGTGAAGTATGGCACTCTGAGACTTTTTTTCCTAATGCTTGACAATGCTCATTTGGATTCTTGTCTTCACCAGAAGCAAAGCCTTACTCTGCCTCATGTGTGTTTCAACTTTATTTCATTTTTATAGAGTCCCAGAATTGATCTTGTCAGCCAAAACTTTTCATTAACTGAAGTAGTGTGGTGTGTCGTATGTGTATTTATAATGCGGGTGAAGTCATTAATCATCCCCCAGAGAAGGTCTGTTACACAACCATTGACATAATGAATTTCACAACTCTTCAGCCTTGGGATCCTTTTATGGTATTCATTATTACACAGATTTCCTCAAAGGTTGTGTTCAGGGAGTTGGACCTATTTCCATATCAGAAATGGTAGCCGAACCAATGTAAATATGAGTGTACATTCTCAGAAATGTCATTTGTTATCCTCTTTCACCTGCCGTTATGATACTCATATTTGGAATTCCAAAAAGACAAAAAAACCTTATTTTGACTATATGATTTTCTTGTGTCAGAGCATATTGTTCTACTTTGTCACTAGGCTCAGTTTGGACTTACCCTATGTTTAAATGGAAGCACTTAGAATGCCAAAGACTATTGCTTCTCTTGTATATTCATTATGTTCACACAAAGGTTAGGTAATAAATGTTGAAGACTGTGAACTGAAGTGAGGTTAACTCATTGGATTCAAAATAGTTTAAAAATATGAAATATTATCTTCAAAAATGCTGACATGCACACAGTATTGTCTCTAGAATAAAGAAAACAGACTGCTATTCATAGTTAAGCTTGAAATGTGGAGACAAGGGGTCTGTTATTAGGAAGAAAGAGCGAATTCTGGGAGGATTATAATGAAATTCCATGGAACACAAAATAAATCATTGAATGTGCTGAGTGATCACAAACAGGTAACCCAGAAAAATTGAAGATATTTAAACAACAGGAACGACAATTGCTAATAAGATTATCTCAATGAAGACCAATGTGCTTCTGGTCACTGTCAAGTCTACTGTGACTCGATGGAAGCACAGCGTTTCCCCAGAACAAGTGTACAACATGCCCCATGCAGTGTGACATAAAGCACCACTGTTTGTCAAGGAGAGGGAGACAAGAGACTGCTACACTCAAGCATGATTTCTGTTTATCTAAGCTGGTCACATTTATGTTATTATTTACCTTCTTGTAAATGAACATTGTATCTTCCGATATTCCAGACTCTGGTTCCCCCCGGGTGAGTCAGGAACGTACCAGGAAACTCGACGTTGATGATCAAGATCCATTTAAGCCACCATCACAGACCACAAATCAGGCAACCTCTACAAAATGTAGAAGGATGACCTTAGAAGAAAAGGAAAGAGACAATATTGAAGTTCTGCTTGTAACAGAAGACACAACGGTCCACAACATGGATAAAGCAGAGAGATCAGAAGTACCAAAGAGCAGAAAAGGTAAACAAGCACAGAGAAGTCAATCAGAGTGTCTCTTGGCTTCAGCCTACTTCTGACTTTCCAGAATCATTTTGTGCAAACTTCGCTTTGGGTGTACTTCTCTTACGTAACCTACAACCCAACCAGTCTTTTCCTAGGTATTTCCTTTTTTTATCCAACCAAAGCAGCAAGTAGATTTCAAGGACTGTTTGGAGGCGTTCTTTCTTGTAGGGTAGCAGAAAACAGATATATACTTGAGAGTACATGCTAAACGGTGGGTAAATTGTCAAACTCTGGGACTGGAGGCGCACATTAGGTAGAGTTTTATAGATGGCCCACAGGGACACAGTACTACTGATTTCTCAATTGCTTCTGTCTGAAATTAGGTGCTTAAATACTAATGTATTCCGTTGTAAACAGACTCACAGCTTATGAAGAGAAATGCTGAATGACTTCCTGTCAGTTTGCATCATTCTCAATGCTGCTGTCCATTTACAGAGAATCCTTGAAACTTCGATATGGAGTTCGCGTGCTCTGCGTTAACGATGTCCTCTATCGCCTTATAATACGCACATCTTTGTTTTCAATGATTACAGGAGCCCTTGTTTCACAGGGGCTCAATGTGCTGGCTGCTAATTGGCTGGTGAGCAATTGGAAGCCATCAGTGCCACCACAGTCACAAGTCGTATAAATCTGTAAACAAACAATTCCAACGTGAAATCCCTCTTAGTCCTGGTTTTACGTTCCCTATGAGTTTTAATCAATCCATAGAAACAGAAAAAAATAACAACACTGAATAAATAGTTTTCAGATATTCTTAATTATAAATGATGCTGTAGCGCTGAATAGTGATATAGGGCTAATCATTTTGTATACTGCTACTCTCTGCATTTTCTCGATTCATTGCATCCAATGTGTTTTACTTTAAGTAGATTTAATGGGCTAAATTTAACTAGTCCTGTAAGTAAGACTACAGAGCCCTAGTGGCACTGTAGAGTAAATTTCAGCCCGTCAGAGGTTTATCTGGAAGTCCTAAAGCCACTAGCTGCACCACAGGAGAAACATCGGGTTAACTGTGCCCAGAATCGTGTCCAGCCTTGGGGATCCTCTTGCTATGAGTCAGACTTGACTCCATGGCAGTGGGCTTTGGGTGGGTAAGATTATGTCTGTGTTCATTAAGTGTTCACTCTCACTTGTGGCCTTCAGCTATGCCATCTTTCCCTAAGTGTACCGTTAGCTTAGTTTTCATACGCCCACTATATTTGTCGCCCTTTTTCTCAGGGTCATGATGTGCTCCTCAGCTTAGAGAGCACCTTTGTCTCCATCAATCAGCATGCCCACATTGACATAGGGACACTTTTGCTTTCAGTTGCTGTGATTAAAACCAGAATCTCTCTTTTTAAATCTTCTTGCCATGTTTACTTATCCTATGTTCCTATGATTTCTTCAGTATTTCCAGATGGATTCAGGTTTGTTTATGTTTCTTTTTCTACCAATGAACTAAACAGCCATTCCCAAACATACAAGTTACATATTCCTATGGCCCAGTATGAGGATTCAGCTTGATCTTCATTCCTCATGCCTGTGTGTGACCAGTTTTTGCCGTATTTTCACCCAGTTGATTATGTCCTTTGTGCCCTTTAGGTTCTATGATGGAATTTATGCATCTGAAGGTAATAATTTTATGTAAAACTTCCACATTTTTATCTTAATTTAAGACTACAGGTTGTTTACCTTATTTGTTAATACTCTTTGTTTTAATTTCCTTTTAGGCTATCAAAGATGCTTCTCCTGATATAGAGTTAGCACCTGAGCATGTACGCACACCCAAACCAGGTAAAGTTCACAATACATATTTCACTTTGTTAAAAAGACATTAAGTTATTTCACACGTCTACAGGATTCTTGTTACTTATTTCACTTTTTGGAAATTTAGGTGACAGGCTTAACAGAAATCATGAATATGCCCATATTGTTACTCATGTGTGATTTAAATACCTAGCAGCATAAGTGGAAGAATTCACCACAGGAAGCATGGACTCATATCTTGTGTTTTATATTCTTCCTACTTCCCAAGTTTGAAATTTCTCTACTGCTTGGAAATATACAGATGTTCCTTATGGCAGATGTGAAGTATGGCACTCTGAGACTTTTTTTCCTAATGCTTGACAATGTTCATTGGGATTCTTGTCTTCACCAGAATCAAAGCTTTACTCTGCCTCATGTGTGTTTCAAGTTTATTTCATTTTTGTAGAGTCCCAGAGTTGATCTTGTCAGCCAAATCTTTTCATTAACTGAATAGTGTGGTGTGTCGTATGTGTATTTATAATGCGGGTGAAGTCATTAATCATCCCCCAGAGAAGGTCTGTTACACAACCATTGACATAATGAATTTCACAACTCTTCAGCCTTGGGATCCTTTTATGGTATTCATTATTACACAGATTTCCTCAAAGGTTGTGTTCAGGGAGTTGGACCTATTTCCATATCAGAAATGGTAGCCGAACCCATGTAAATATGAGTGTACATTCTCAGAAATGTCATTTGTTATCCTCTTTCACCTGCCGTTATGATACTCATATTTGGAATTCCAAAAAGACAAAAAAACCTTATTTTGACTATATGATTTTCTTGCGTCAGAGCATATTGTTCTACTTTGTCACTAGGCTCAGTTTGGTCTTACCCTATGTTTAAATGGAAGCACTTAGAATGCCAAAGACTATTGCTTCTCTTGTATATTCATTATGTTCACACAAAGGTTAGGTAATAAATGTTGAAGACTGTGAACTGAAGTGAGGTTAACTCATTGTATTGAAAATAGTTATAAATATGATATATTATCTTCAAAAATGCTGACATGCACACAGTATTGTCTCTAGAATAAAGAAAACAGACTGCTATTCATAATTAAGCTTGAAATGTGGAGACAAGGGGTCTGTTATTAGGAAAAAAGAGCGAATTCTGGGAGGATTATAATGAAATTCCATGGAACACAAAATAAATCATTGAATGTGCTGAGTGATCACAAACAGGTAACCCAGAAAAATTGAAGATATTTAAACAACAGGAACGACAATTGCTAATAAGATTATCTCAATGAAGACCAATGTGCTTCTGGTCACTGTCAAGTCTACTGTGACTCGATGGAAGCACAGCGTTTCCCCAGAACAAGTGTACAACATGCCCCATGCAGTGTGACATAAAGCACCACTGTTTGTCAAGGAGAGGGAGACAAGAGACTGCTACACTCAAGCATGATTTCTGTTTATCTAAGCTGGTCACATTTATGTTATTATTTACCTTCTTGTAAATGAACATTGTATCTTCCGATATTCCAGACTCTGGTTCCCCCCGGGTGAGTCAGGAACGTACCAGGAAACTCGATGTTGATCATCAAGATCCATTTAAGCCACCATCACAGACCACAAATCAGGCAACCTCTACAAAATGTAGAAGGATGACCTTAGAAGAAAAGGAAAGAGACAATATTGAAGTTCTGCTTGTAACAGAAGACACAACGGTCCACAACATGGATAAAGCAGAGAGATCAGAAATACCAAGGGGCAGAAAAGGTAAACAAGCACAGAGAAATAAATCAGAGAGTCTCTTCCTTCAGCCTACTTCTAATTTTCCAGAATCATTTTGTGCAAACTTCGCTTTGGGTTTACTTCTCTTACGTAACCTAAAACCCAACCAGTCTTTTCCTAGGTATTTCCTTTTTTCATCCAACCAAAGCAGCAAGTAGATTTCAAGGACTGTTTGGAGGCGTTCTTCCTTGTAGGGTAGCAGAAAGCAGATATATACTTGAGAGTACATGCTAAACGGTAGGTAAATTGTCAAACTCTGGGACTGGAGGCGCACATTAGGTAGAGTTTTATAGATGGCCCACAGGGACACAGTACTACTGATTTCTCAATTGCTTCTGTCTGAAATTAGGTGCTTAAATACTAATGTATTCCGTTGTAAACAGACTCACAGCTTATGAAGAGAAATGCTGAATGACTTCCTGTCAGTTTGCATAATTCTCAATGCTGCTGTCCATTTACAGAGAATCCTTGAAACTTCGATATGGAGTTCGCCTGCTCTGCATTAAGGATGTCCTCTATCGCCTTATAATACGCACATCTTTGTTTTCAATGATTACAGGAGCCCTTGTTTCACAGGGGCTCAAAGTGCTGGCTGCTAATTGGCTGGTGAGCAATTGGAAGCCATCAGTGCCACCACAGTCACAAGTCGTATAAATCTGTAAACAAACAATTACAACGTGAAATCCCTCTTAGTCCTGGTTTTACGTTCCCTATGAGTTTTAATCAATCCATAGAAACAGAAAAAATAACAACACTGAATAAATAGTATTCAGATATTCTTAATTATAAATGATGCTGTAGCGCTGAATAGTGATATAGGGCTAATCCTTTTGTATACTGCTACTCTCTGCATTTTCTAGATTCATTGCATCCAATGTGTTTTACTTTATGTAAATTTAATGGGCTAAATTTAACTAGTCCTGTAAGTAAGCCTACAGAGCCCTGGTGGCACTGTGGAGTAAATTTCAGCCCGTCAGAGGTTTATCTGGAAGTCCTAAAGCCACTAGCTGCACCACAGGAGAAACATCGGGTTAACTGTGCCCAGAATCGTGTCCAGCCTTGGGGATCCTCTTGCTATGAGTCAGACTTGACTCCATGGCAGTGGGCTTTGGGTGGGTAAGATTATGTCTGTGTTCATTAAGTGTTCACTCTCACTTGTGCCCTTCAGCTATGCCATCTTTCCCTAAGTGTACCGTTAGCTTAGTTTTCATATGCCCACTATATTTGTCGCCCTTTTTCTCAGGGTCATGATGTGCTCCTCAGCTTAGAGAGCACCTTTGTCTCCATCAATCAGCATGCCCACATTAACTTAGGGACACTTTTGCTTTCAGTTGCTATGATTAAAACCAGAATCTCTCTTTTTAAATCTTCTTGCCATGTTTACTTATCCTATGTTCCTATGATTTCTTCAGTATTTCCAGATGGATTCAGGTTTGTTTATGTTTCTACCAATGAACTAAACAGCCACTCCCAAACATACAAGTTACATATTCCTATGGCCCAGTATGAGGATTCAGCTTGATCTTCATTCCTCATGCCTGTGTGTGACCAGTTTTTGCCGTATTTTCACCCAGTTGATTATGTCCTTTGTGCCCTTTAGGTTCTATGATGGAATTTATGCATCTGAAGGTAATAATTTTATGTAAAACTTCCACATTTTTATCTTAATTTAAGACTACAGGTTGTTTACCTTATTTGTTAATACTCTTTGTTTTAATTTCCTTTTAGGCTATCAAAGATGCTTCTCCTCATATAGAGTTACCACCTGAGCATGTACGCACACCCAAACCAGGTAAAGTTCACAATACATATTTCACTTTGTTAAAAAGACATTAAGTTATTTCACACGTCTACAGGATTCTTGTTACTTATTTCACTTTTTGGAAATTTAGGTGACAGGCTTAACAGAAATCATGAATATGCCCATATTGTTACTCATGTGTGATTTAAATACCTAGTGGCATAAGTGGAAGAATTCACCACAGGAAGCATGGACTCATATCTTGTGTTTTATATTCTTCCTACTTCCCAAGTTTGAAATTTCTCTACTGCTTGGAAATATACAGATGTTCCTTATGGCAGATGTGAAGTATGGCACTCTGAGACTTTTTTTCCTAATGCTTGACAATGTTCATTGGGATTCTTGTCTTCACCAGAATCAAAGCCTTACTCTGCCTCATGTGTGTTTCAAGTTTATTTCATTTTTGTAGAGTCCCAGAGTTGATCTTGTCAGCCAAATCTTTTCATTAACTGAATAGTGTGGTGTGTCGTATGTGTATTTATAATGCGGGTGAAGTCATTAATCATCCCCCAGAGAAGGTCTGTTACACAACCATTGACATAATGAATTTCACAACTCTTCAGCCTTGGGATCCTTTTATGGTATACATTATTACACAGATTTCCTCAAAGGTTGTGTTCAGGGAGTTGGACCTATTTCCATATCATAAATGGTAGCCGAACCCATGTAAATATGAGTGTACATTCTCAGAAATGTCATTTGTTATCCTCTTTCACCTGCCGTTATGATACTCATATTTGGAATTCCAAAAAGACAAAAAAACCTTATTTTGACTATATGATTTTCTTGTGTCAGAGCATATTGTTCTACTTTGTCACTAGGCTCAGTTTGGTCTTACCCTATGTTTAAATGGAAGCACTTAGAATGCCAAAGACTATTGCTTCTCTTGTATATTCATTATGTTCACACAAAGGTTAGGTAATAAATGTTGAAGACTGTGAACTGAAGAGAGGTTAACTCATTGTATTGAAAATAGTTATAAATATGATATATTATCTTCAAAAATGCTGACATGCACACAGTATTGTCTCTAGAATAAAGAAAACAGACTGCTATTCATAATTAAGCTTGAAATGTGGAGACAAGGGGTCTGTTATTAGGAAAAAAGAGCGAATTCTGGGAGGATAATAATGAAATTCCATGGAACACAAAATAAATCATTGAATGTGCTGAGTGATCACAAACAGGTAACCCAGAAAAATTGAAGATATTTAAACAACAGGAACGACAATTGCTAATAAGATTATCTCAATGAAGACCAATGTGCTTCTGGTCACTGTCAAGTCTACTGTGACTCGATGGAAGCACAGCGTTTCCCAGAACAAGTGTACAACATGCCCCATGCAGTGTGACATAAAGCACCACTGTTTGTCAAGGAGAGGGAGACAAGAGACTGCTACACTCAAGCATGATTTCTGTTTATCTAAGCTGGTCACATTTATGTTATTATTTACCTTCTTGTAAATGAACATTGTATCTTCCGATATTCCAGACTCTGGTTCCCCCCGGGTGAGTCAGGAACGTACCAGGAAACTCGATGTTGATGATCAAGATCCATTTAAGCCACCATCACAGACCACAAATCAGGCAACCTCTACAAAATGTAGAAGGATGACCTTAGAAGAAAAGGAAAGAGACAATATTGAAGTTCTGCTTGTAACAGAAGACACAACGGTCCACAACATGGATAAAGCAGAGAGATCAGAAATACCAAAGAGCAGAAAAGGTAAACAAGCACAGAGAAGTCAATCAGAGAGTCTCTTGGCTTCAGCTTACTTCTGACTTTCCAGAATCATTTTGTGCAAACTTCTCTTTGGGTTTACTTCTCTTACGTAACCTACAACCCAACCAGTCTTTTCCTAGGTATTTCCTTTCTTCATCCAACCAAAGCAGCAAGTAGATTTCAAGGACTGTTTGGAGGCGTTCTTTCTTGTAGGGTAGCAGAAAGCAGATATATACTTGAGAGTACATGCTAAACGGTGGGTAAATTGTCAAACTCTGGGACTGGAGGCGCACATTAGGTAGAGTTTTATAGATGGCCCACAGGGACACAGTACTACTGATTTCTCAATTGCTTTTGTCTGAAATTAGGTGCTTAAATACTAATGTATTCCGTTGTAAACAGACTCACAGCTTATGAAGAGAAATGCTGAATGACTTCCTGTCAGTTTGCATCATTCTCAATGCTGCTGTCCATTTACAGAGAATCCTTGAAACTTCGATATGGAGTTCGCGTGCTCTGCGTTAACGATGTCCTCTATCACCTTATAATACGCACATCTTTGTTTTCAATGATTACAGGAGCCCTTGTTTCACAGGGGCTCAAAGTGCTGGCTGCTAATTGGCTGGTGAGCAATTGGAAGCCATCAGTGCCACCACAGTCACAAGTCGTATAAATCTGTAAACAAACAATTACAACGTGAAATCCCTCTTAGTCCTGGTTTTACGTTCCCTATGAATTTTAATCAATTCATAGAAACAGAAAAAAATAACAACACTGTATAAATAGTTTTCAGATATTCTTAATTATAAATGATGCTGTAGCGCTGAATAGTGATATAGGGCTAATCCTTTTGTATACTGCTACTCTCTGCATTTTCTCGATTCATTGCATCCAATGTGTTTTACTTTATGTAGATTTAATGGGCTAAATTTAACTAGTCCTGTAAGTAAGCCTACAGAGCCCTGGTGGCACTGTGGAGTAAATTTCAGCCCGTCAGAGGTTTATCTGGAAGTCCTAAAGCCACTAGCTGCACCACAGGAGAAACATCGGGTTAACTGTGCCCAGAATCGTGTCCAGCCTTGGGGATCCTCTTGCTATGAGTCAGACTTGACTCCATGGCAGTGGGCTTTGGGTGGGTAAGATTATGTCTGTGTTCATTAAGTGTTCACTCTCACTTGTGGCCTTCAGCTATGCCATCTTTCCCTAAGTGTACCGTTAGCTTAGTTTTCATACGCCCACTATATTTGTCGCCCTTTTTCTCAGGGTCATGATGTGCTCCTCAGCTTAGAGAGCACCTTTGTCTCCATCAATCAGCATGCCCACATTGACTTAGGGACACTTTTGCTTTCAGTTGCTGTGATTAAAACCAGAATCTCTCTTTTTAAATCTTCTTGCCATGTTTACTTATCCTATGTTCCTATGATTTCTTCAGTATTTCCAGATGGATTCAGGTTTGTTTATGTTTCTTTTTCTACCAATGAACTAAACAGCCACTCCCAAACATACAAGTTACATATTCCTATGGCCCAGTATGAGGATTCAGCTTGATCTTCATTCCTCATGCCTGTGTGTGACCAGTTTTTGCCGTATTTTCACCCAGTTGATTATGTCCTTTGTGCCCTTTAGGTTCTATGATGGAATTTATGCATCTGAAGGTAATAATTTTATGTAAAACTTCCACATTTTTATCTTAATTTAAGACTACAGGTTGTTTACCTTATTTGTTAATACTCTTTGTTTTAATTTCCTTTTAGGCTATCAAAGATGCTTCTCCTGATATAGAGTTAGCACCTGAGCATGTACACACACCCAAACCAGGTAAAGTTCACAATACATATTTCACTTTGTTAAAAAGACATTAAGTTATTTCACACGTCTACAGGATTCTTGTTACTTATTTCACTTTTTGGAAATTTAGGTGACAGGCTTAACAGAAATCATGAATATACCCATGTTGGTATTCATGTGTGATTTAAATACCTAGCGGCATAAGTGGAAGAATTCACCACAGGAAGCATGGACTCATATCTTGTGTTTTATATTCTTCCTACTTCCCAAGTTTGAAATTTCTCTACTGCTTGGAAATATACAGATGTTCCTTATGGCAGATGTGAAGTATGGCACTCTGAGACTTTTTTTCCTAATGCTTGACAATGTTCATTGGGATTCTTGTCTTCACCAGAAGCAAAGCCTTACTCTGCCTCATGTGTGTTTCAACTTTATTTCATTTTTGTAGAGTCCCAGAGTTGATCTTGTCAGCCAAATCTTTTCATTAACTGAATAGTGTGGTGTGTCCTATGTGTATTTATAATGCGGGTGATGTCATTAATCATCCCCCAGAGAAGGTCTGTTACACAACCATTGACATAATGAATTTCACAACTCTTCAGCCTTGGGATCCTTTTATGGTATTCATTATTACACAGATTTCCTCAAAGGTTGTGTTCAGGGATTTGGACCTATTTCCATATCAGAAATGGTAGCCGAACCCATGTAATTATGAGTGTACATTCTCAGAAATGTCATTTGTTATCCTCTTTCACCTGCCATTATGATATTCATATTTGGAATTCCAAAAAGACAAAAAAACCTTATTTTGACTGTATGATTTTCTTGTGTCAGAGCATATTGTTCTACTTTGTCACTAGGCTCAGTTTGGACTTACCCTATGTTTAAATGGAAGCACTTAGAATGCCAAAGACTATTGCTTCTCTTGTATATTCATTATGTTCACACAAAGGTTAGGTAATAAATGTTGAAGACTGTGAACTGAAGTGAGGTTAACTCATTGTATTGAAAATAGTTATAAATATGTTATATTATCTTCAAAAATGCTGACATGCACACAGTATTGTCTCTAGAATAAAGAAAACAGACTGCTATTCATAGTTAAGCTTGAAATGTGGAGACAAGGGGTCTGTTATTAGGAAGAAAGAGCGAATTCTGGGAGGATTATAATGAAATTCCATGGAACACAAAATAAATCATTGAATATGCTGAGTGATCACAAACAGGTAACCCAGAAAAATTGAAGATATTTAAACAACAGGAACGACAATTGCTAATAAGATTATCTCAGTGAAGACCACTGTGCTTCTGGTCACTGTCAAGTCTACTGTGACTCGATGGAAGCACAGTGTTTCCCCAAAACAAGTGCACAACATGCCCCATGCAGTGTGACATAAAGCACCACTGTTTGTCAAGGAGAGGGAGACAAGAGACTGCTACACTCAAGCATGATTTCTGTTTATCTAAGCTGGTCACATTTATGTTATTATTTACCTTCTTGTAAATGAACATTGTATCTTCCGATATTCCAGACTCTGGTTCCCCCCGGGTGAGTCAGGAACGTACCAGGAAACTCGACGTTGATGATCAAGATCCATTTAAGCCACCATCACAGACCACAAATCAGGCAACCTCTACAAAATGTATAAGGATGACCTTAGAAGAAAAGGAAAGAGACAATATTGAAGTTCTGCTTGTAACAGAAGACACAACGGTCCACAACATGGATAAAGCAGAGAGATCAGAAGTACCAAAGAGCAGAAAAGGTAAACAAGCACAGAGAAGTCAATCAGAGAGTCTCTTGGCTTCAGCTTACTTCTGACTTTCCAGAATCATTTTGTGCAAACTTCTCTTTGGGTTTACTTCTCTTACGTAACCTACAACCCAACCAGTCTTTTCCTAGGTATTTCCTTTCTTCTTCCAACCAAAGCAGCAAGTAGATTTCAAGGACTGTTTGGAGGCGTTCATTCTTGTAGGGTAGCAGAAAGCAGATATATACTTGAGACACATGCTAATCGGTGGGTAAATTGTCAAACTCTGGGACTGGAGGCGCACATTAGGTAGAGTTTTATAGATGGCCCACAGTGACACAGTACTACTGATTTCTCAATTGCTTTTGTCTGAAATTAGGTGCTTAAATACTAATGTATTCCGTTGTAAACAGACTCACAGCTTGTGAAGAGAAATGCTGAATGATTTCCTGTCAGTTTGCATCATTCTCAATGCTACTGTCCATTTAAAGAGAACCTTGAAACTTCGATATGGAGGGCGCGTGCTCTGCATTAACGATGCCCTCTATCGCCTTATAATACACACATCTTTGTTTTCAATGATTACAGGAGCCCTTGTTTCACAGGGGTTCAAAGTGCTGGCTGCTAATTGGCTGGTGAGCAATTGGAAGCCATCAGTGCCACCACAGTCACAAGTCGTATAAATTTGTAAACAAACAATTGCAACGTGAAATCCCTCTTATGTCCTGGCTTTAGGTTCCCTATGAGTTTTAATCAATTCATAGAAACAGAAAAAATTACAACACTGAATAAATAGTTTTCAGATATTCTTAATTATAAATGATGCTGTATTGCTGAATAGTGATATAGGGCTAATCCTTTTGTATGCTGCTACTCTCTGCATTTTCTCGATTCATTGCATCCAATGTGTTTTACTTTATGTAGATTTAATGGGCTAAATTTAACTAGTCCTGTAAGTAAGCCTACAGAGTCCTGGTGGCACTGTGGAGTAAATTTCAGCCCGTCAGAGATTTATCTGGAAGTCCTAAAGCCACTAGCTGCACCACAGGAGAAACATCGGGTTAACTGTGCCCAGAATCATGTCCAGCCTTGGGGATCCTCTTGCTATGAGTCAGACTTGACTCCATGGCAGTGGGCTTTGGGTGGGTAAGATTATGTCTGTGTTCATTAAGTGTTCACTCTCACTTGTGGCCTTCAGCTATGCCATCTTTCCCTAAGTGTACCGTTAGCTTAGTTTTCATAAGCCCACTATATTTGTCTCCCTTTTTCTCAGGGTCATGATGTGCTCCTCAGCTCAGAGAGCACCTTTGTCTCCATCAATCAGCATGCCCACATTGACTTAGGGACACTTTTGCTTTCAGTTGCTGTGATTAAAACCAGAATCTCTCTTTTTACATTTTCTTGACATGTTTACTTATCCTATGTTCCTATGATTTCTTCAGTATTTCCAGATGGATTCAGGTTTGTTTATGTTTCTATTTCTACCAATGAACTAAACAGCCACTCCCAAATATACAAGTTACATATTCCTATGGCCCAGTATGAGGATTCAGCTTGATCTTCATTCCTCATGCCTGTGTGTGACCAGTTTTTTGCCGTATTTTCACCCAGTTGATTATGTCCTTTGTGCCCTTTAGGTTCTATGATGAAATCTATGCATCTGAAGGTAATAATTTTATGTAAAACTTCCACATTTTTATCTTAAGTTAAGACTGCAGGTTGTGTACCTTATTTGTTAATACTCTTTGTTTTAATTTTCTTTTAGGCTATCAAAGATGCTTCTCCTGATATAGAGTTAGCACCTGAGCATGTACGCACACCCAAACCAGGTAAAGTTCACAATACATATTTCACTTTGTTAAAAAGACATTAAGTTATTTCACACGTCTACAGGATTCTTGTTACTTATTTCACTTTTTGGAAATTTAGGTGACAGGCTTAACAGAAATCATGAATATGCCCATGTTGGTATTCATGTGTGATTTAAATACCTAGCGGCATAAGTGGAAGAATTGACCACAGGAAGCATGGTCTCATATCTTGTGATTTATATTCTTCCTACTTCCCATGTTTGGAGTTTCTCAACTGCTTTTAAATATACAGATGTTCCTTATGACAGATGTGAAGTATGGCACTCTGAGACTTTTTTTCCTAATGCTTGACAATGCTCATTTGGATTCTTGTCTTCACCAGAAGCAAAGCCTTACTCTGCCTCATGTGTGTTTCAACTTTATTTCATTTTTATAGAGTCCCAGAATTGATCTTGTCAGCCAAAACTTTTCATTAACTGAAGTAGTGTGGTGTGTCGTATGTGTATTTATAATGCGGGTGAAGTCATTAATCATCCCCCAGAGAAGGTCTGTTACACAACCATTGACATAATGAATTTCACAACTCTTCAGCCTTGGGATCCTTTTATGGTATTCATTATTACACAGATTTCCTCAAAGGTTGTGTTCAGGGAGTTGGACCTATTTCCATATCAGAAATGGTAGCCGAACCAATGTAAATATGAGTGTACATTCTCAGAAATGTCATTTGTTATCCTCTTTCACCTGCCGTTATGATATTCATATTTGGAATTCCAAAAAGACAAAAAAACCTTATTTTGACTATATGATTTTCTTGTGTCAGAGCATATTGTTCTACTTTGTCACTAGGGTCTGTTTGGACTTATCCTATGTTTAAATGGAAGCACTTAGAATGCCAAAGACTATTGCTTCTCTTGTATATTCATTATGTTCACACAAAGTTTAGGTAATAAATGTTGAAGACTGTGAACTGAAGTGAGGTTAACTCATTGTATTGAAAATAGTTACAAATATGAAATATTATCTTCAAAAATGCTGACATGCACACAGTATTGTCTCTAGAATAAAGAAAACAGACTGCTATTCATAATTAAGCTTGAAATATGGAGGCAAGGGGTCTGTTATTAGGAAAAAAGAGCGAATTCTGGGAGGATTATAATGAAATTCCATGGAACACAAAATAAATCATTGAATGTGCTGAGTGATCACAAACAGGTAACCCAGAAAAATTGAAGATATTTAAACAACAGGAACGACAATTGCTAATAAGATTATCTCAATGAAGACCACTGTGCTTCTGGTCACTGTCAAGTCTACTGTGACTCGATGGAAGCACAGTGTTTCCCCAGAACAAGTGCACAACATGCCCCATGCAGTGTGACATAAAGCACCACTGTTTGTCAAGGAGAGGGAGACAAGAGACTGCTACACTCAAGCATGATTTCTGTTTATCTAAGCTGGTCACATTTATGTTATTATTTACCTTCTTGTAAATGAACATTGTATCTTCCGATATTCCAGACTCTGGTTCCCCCCGGGTGAGTCAGGAACGTACCAGGAAACTCGACGTTGATGATCAAGATCCATTTAAGCCACCATCACAGACCACAAATCAGGCAATCTCTACAAAATGTAGAAGGATGACCTTAGAAGAAAAGGAAAGAGACAATATTGAAGTTCTGCTTGTAACAGAAGACACAACGGTCCACAACATGGATAAAGCAGAGAGATCAGAAGTACTAAAGAGCAGAACAGGTAAACAAGCACAGAGAAGTCAATCAGAGAGTCTCTTGGCTTCAGCCTACTTCTGACTTTCCAGAATCATTTTGTGCAAACTTCGCTTTGGGTTTACTTCTCTTACGTAACCTACAACCCAACCAGTCTTTTCCTAGGTATTTCCTTTCTTCTTCCAACCAAAGCAGCAAGTAGATTTCAAGGACTGTTTGGAGGCGTTCTTTCTTGTAGGGTAGCAGAAAGCAGACATATACTTGAGACACATGCTAATCGGTGGGTAAATTGTCAAACTCTGGGTCTAGAGGTGCACATTAGGTAGAGTTTTATAGATGGCCCACAGTGACACAGTACTACTGATTTCTCAATTGCTTTTGTCTGAAATTAGGTGCTTAAATACTAATGTATTCCGTTGTAAACAGACTCACAGCTTGTGAAGAGAAATGCTGAATGATTTCCTGTCAGTTTGCATCATTCTCAATGCTGCTGTCCATTTAAAGAGAATCCTTGAAACTTCGATATGGAGGTCGCGTGCTCTGCGTTAGCGATGTCCTCTATCGCCTTATAATACGCACATCTTTGTTTTCAATGATTACAGGAGCCCTTGTTTCACAGGGGCTCAAAGTGCTGGCTGCTAATTGGCTGGTGAGCAATTGGAAGCCCTCAGTGCCACCACAGTCACAAGTCGTATAAATCTGTAAACAAACAATTACAACGTGAAATCCCTCTTAGTCCTGGTTTTACGTTCCCTATGAGTTTTAATCAATCCATAGAAACAGAAAAAAATAACAACACTGAATAAATAGTTTTCAGATATTCTTAATTATAAATGATGCTGTAGCGCTGAATAGTGATATAGGGCTAATCCTTTTGTATACTGCTACTCTCTGCATTTTCTCGATTCATTGCATCCAATGTGTTTTACTTTATGTAGATTTAATGGGCTAAATTTAACTAGTCCTGTAAGTAAGCCTACAGAGCCCTGGTGGCACTGTGGAGTAAATTTCAGCCTGTCAGAGGTTTATCTGGAAGTCCTAAAGCCACTAGCTGCACCACAGGAGAAACATCGGGTTAACTGTGCCCAGAATCGTGTCCAGCCTTGGGGATCCTCTTGCTATGAGTCAGACTTGACTCCATGGCAGTGGGCTTTGGCTGGGTAAGATTATGTCTGTGTTCATTAAGTGTTCACTCTCACTTGTGGCCTTCAGCTATGCCATCTTTCCCTAAGTGTACCGTTAGCTTAGTTTTCATACGCCCACTATATTTGTCGCCCTTTTTCTCAGGGTCATGATGTGCTCCTCAGCTTAGAGAGCACCTTTGTCTCCATCAATCAGCATGCCCACATTGACTTAGGGACACTTTTGCTTTCAGTTGCTGTGATTAAAACCAGAATCTCTCTTTTTAAATCTTCTTGCCATGTTTACTTATCCTATGTTCCTATGATTTCTTCAGTATTTCCAGATGGATTCAGGTTTGTTTATGTTTCTTTTTCTACCAATGAACTAAACAGCCACTCCCAAACATACAAGTTACATATTCCTATGGCCCAGTATGAGGATTCAGCTTGATCTTCATTCCTCATGCCTGTGTGTGACCAGTTTTTGCCGTATTTTCACCCAGTTGATTATGTCCTTTGTGCCCTTTAGGTTCTATGATGAAATCTATGCATCTGAAGGTAATAATTTTATGTAAAACTTCCACATTTTTATCTTAAGTTAAGACTGCAGTTTGTGTACCTTATTTGTTAATACTCTTTGTTTTAATTTCCTTTTAGGCTATCAAAGATGCTTCTCCTGATATAGAGTTAGCACCTGAGCATGTACACACACCCAAACCAGGTAAAGTTCACAATACATATTTCACTTTGTTAAAAAGACATTAAGTTATTTCACACGTCTACAGGATTCTTGTTATTTATTTCACTCTTTGGAAATTCAGGTGACAGGCTAACAGAAATCATGAATTATGCCCATATTTTTATTCATGTGTGATCTAAATACCTAGTGGCATAAGTGGAAGAATTCACCACAGGAAGCATGGACCCATATCTTGTGATTTATATGCTTTCTACTTCCCATTTTGGAATTTCTCTACTGCTTGGAAATATACAGATGTTAATTATGCCACTCTAACATTTTTTCCTTATTCTTGACCATGCTCGTTGGAATTCTTTTCTTCACCATAAGCACAGCCTTATTTCGTCACGTGGTTTCAAACTGTATTTCATTTTAGGAGAGTACTAGAGCTGATTTTGTCCGCCAGATGTTTTCATTAGCTGAAGTAGTGTGTTGTGTGGTACGTGTATTTATAATGCAGGTGAAGTCATTAAGCATTCCCCACAGATGATCTGTTACACCACCATTGAAATACTGAATTTTGTAACTCTTCAGCCTTAGGATCCTTTTATGGTATTCATTATTATGTAGACTTCACAAAGGTATTGTTCAGGCAGTTGTACCTATTTCCATATGAGAAATGATAGCCAAACAAATGTAAATATGAGTGTACATTGTCAGAAATGTCCCTTGTAATTCTCATTCACTTACCACATGATACCTACATTCGGATTTCACAAAAGAGAAAAAAACACATTATTTTAACTATATGATTTTCTTGTGTCAGAGCATGTTGTTCCTCTTGGTCACTAGGCTCAGTTTGGAGTTACCCTATGTTTCAATGGAGGCACTTAGAATGCCAAAGACTATTGCTTCTCTGGTATATTCATTATGTTTACCCAAAGGATATATAATAAATGTTGAAGACTGTGAACTGAAATTTGGTTAGCTCATTGTAATGAAAATAGTTTTTAAATGTAAAATAGTATCTTCAAAAAGGATGACATGCACACAGTAATGTCCCTAGAATAAAGGAAACAGACTGTTAAACATAGTTAAGCTTGAAATGTGTAGGCAAGGGGTCTGTTATTAGGAATAAAGAGCGAATTCCAGGAGAATTAATGAGGAAACTTCATGGAATACAAAAAAAATCCTTGAATGTGCTGAGTGATCACAAATAACCAACCCAGAAAAATTGAAGATATTTAAACCACAGGAACGACAATTGCTAATAAGATTATTTAAATGAAGACCACTGTTCTTCTGGTCACTGTCAAGTCTACTGTGACCTGATGGAAGCACAGCGTTTCCCCTAAACAAGTGTAAACAAGACCCATGCAGTGTGACATAAAGGACCACTGTATGTCAAGGAGAGGGAGACAAGTGACTGCTGCACTCAAGGATGATTTCTGATAACCTAAGCTGGTCATATTTATGTTATTATTTACCTTCTTATAAATGAACATTGTATCTTCCGATTTTCCAGATTCTGGTTCTCCTCGGGTGAACCAGGAATGTACCAGGAAACTCAGCGTTGATGATCAAGATCCATTTAAGCCACCATCACAGACCACAAATCAGGCAACCTCTACAAAATGTAGAAGGTTGACCTTAGAAGAAAAGGAAAGAGACAATATTGAAGTTCTGCTTGTAACAGAAGACACAACGGTCCACAACATTGATAAAGCAGAGAGATCAAAAGAACCAAAAAGCAGAAAAGGTAAACAAGCACAGAGAAGTCAATCAGAGAGTCTCTTGGCTTCAGCCTACTTCTGACTTTCTATAACCATTTTGTGCAAACTTCGCTTTGGGTTTACTTCTCTTACGTAACCTACAACCCAACCAGTCTTTTCCTAGGTATTTGCTTTTTTCATCCAACCAAAGCAGCAAATAGATTTCAAGGAGTGTTTGGAGGCATTCTTTCTTGTAGGGTAGCAAAAAGTAGGTATATACTTGAGAGTAGATACTAAATGGTGGGTAAATTGTCAAACTCTGGGACTAGAGGAGCACATTAGGTAGAGTTTTATAGATGGCCCACAGGAACACAGTACTACTGATTTCTCAATTGCTTTTGTCTGAAATTAGGTGCTTAAATACTAATGTATTCCGTTGTAAACAGACTCACAGCTTATGAAGAGAAATGCTGAATGACTTCCTATCAGTGTGCATGATTCACACTGCTGTTGATCACTTATTGAGAATCCGTGAAACTTCGATATGCAGTTCTCATGCTCCGGAGTAACTATGTCTCTATCGTCATATAATATGCACATTTTTGTTTTCAATGATTATAGGCGCCCTGGTTTCACCGGATTCACAGTGCTTGGCTGCTAATTGGCTTGTGAGCAATTGGAAGCCATCAGTGCCACCACAGAAACAAGATGTAGAAAACTGCAACCAAACAATTACAACGTGAAATCTCTTTTATGACATGGCTTTAGTTTCCTTATGAGTTTTAATCAACTCATAGAAACAGAGAAAATAACAACACTGAACAAATAGTTTTCAGACATTCTTAATTATTAACAATGCTGTAGCCCTGAATAGTGATATAGGGCTAATCCTTTTGTATACTGCTACTCTCTGCATTTTCTCGATTCATTGCATCCAATGTGTTTTACTTTATGTAGATTTAATGGGCTAAATTTAACTAGTTCTGTAAGTAAGCCTACAGAGCCCTGGTGGCACTGTGGAGTAAATTTCAGCCTGTCAGAGGTTTATCTGGAAGTCCTAAAGCCACTAGCTGCACCACAGGAGAAACATAAGGATAACTGTGCCCAGAAACATGTGGAGCCTTGGGGATCCTCTTGCTATGAGTTTTTTCATTAAGTGTTCACTCTCACTTGTGCCCTTCAGTTATGCCATCTTTCCCTAACTGTAAAATTAGCTTAGTTTTCATACGCACACTATATTTGCTGCACTTTTTCTCAGGGTCATGATTTGCTCCTCAGCTTACAGAGCACCTTTGTCTTCATCAATCAGCATGCCCACATTGACTTAGGGACACTTTTGCTTTCAGTAGCTGTGATTAGAACCAGAATATCTTTTCAAATCTTCTTGCCATGTTTACTTATCCTATGTTCCTATGATTTCTTCAGTATTTCCAGATGGATTCAGATTTGTACCATGTTTCTTTTTTATCCAATGCACCAAACAGCCACTCCCAAACATGCAAGCTACACATTCCTAAGGCCGAGTATGAGGATTCAGCGTGATCTTCATTCCTCATGTCTGTGTGTGACCAGTTTTTGCCATATTTTCACCCAATTGATTACATTCTTTTTGCCCTGTAGGTTCTCTGATGAAATTTATTTATCTGAAGGTAATAATTTTACGTGAAATTTACACATTTTTACCTTAAGACTACAGGTTGTGTACCTTTTTTGTTAATACACTTTGATTTGTTTTCCTTTAGGCTATCAAAGATGCTTCTCCTGATATAGAGTTAGCACCTGAGCATGTACACACACCCAAACCAGGTAAATTTCACAATACATATTTCACTCTGTTAAAAAGATATTAAGTTATTTCACATGTCTATAGGATTCTTGTTATTTATTTCACTTTTTAGAAATTTAGGAGTCAGGCTTAACAGAAATCATGAATATGCCTATGTTGCTATTCATGTAGTGTTGAAATATCTAGCAACATATGAGGATGCTTTTTACTCCCCATCGTTGGTAACTCTATATTTTTGAGAAATTCACACATGCAACTTGTGGAACTCTAAACATGTTTTTTAATGCTTTAAAATGCTCACCTGAATTCTGAACTTCTTCTTCAGCAAAACCTTACTTACTCGCGTGTGTTTTAACTTTACTTCATTTTTGTAGAATCCTAGTATTTATCTTGTCAGTCAAATCTTCTCATTAGCAGAGGTAGTTTGGTATGCATATATATAATGAGGGTAAAGTCATTAACCATTCCTTAGTGCCTATTTGTTATGTCACCTTTGAAATAATGGATTCTGTAACTCTTCAGCCGTGGGGTCATTTTAAGGTATTCAATATTATTTAGACTTCCACAATGGTTGTGTTCAGTCAGTTATACGTATTTCCATATCAGCAAAGACAGCCAAACAAAGTTAATTACCAGGGTATATTGTCAGAACTGCCATTAGTCATTCAAATGTGGTGCTTTCAAACATCTTGTTGTGTCTGAAATCCTCCCAGGAGCACTTATTAGAGAATGAAATCAGAATGACCAATGACACTTTGTATTGTCATGAGAACAGCATGGCTAACTTGGGCTCACAGAAACAGAGCTTGGGTATCTGGACTTTCTCAGCTTCTACTTTTAGAATCATCATTTTATACTTTAAAAACCCTGGGTGGTACCATCATTTTTATTCCCTCCATGAGAGGTATTGGAACATTTGGGCCTGGTGTTGCTGTCCCATGATGCTATGGCCCTTGAAAGCACTGGAGCACAGCTCTGTTTTGACACACGTGTGGTTCAATGAGATGAAATCAGCGCGAAGGCAACAGATTGCTGTTGAAACCCAGACAGTGTCCGTGGTGTAAAATGATCATGGTGTCCTGGAAACAGTCTTTACAGTTTTACTTCTACGTTATCATCGTTTTTCTTTCACTTCCCTTTATGATATTCATATTTGATGTTTCAAAAAGAATATTTAAAAGTTATTTTTCTTACTATACTCTTTTCTTGTTTCAGAGTGTATTAGTCAGGGTTTGACTAGAGAAACATATTTATAGACATTCATAGGTACATAAGAAAGAGCTTTAGGTAAAAGAGAAATTATATATTGAGAAAATATTACAACCCAGTCCAGATCAAGCCCATCAGTATGATATTAGCCCATATGTCAGTTTGCAATCTATAAAGTCCTCTTCAGTCTCACATAACACAGGCAATGATGCCGAATGCAGGAAGGTTACAGGCCACTGGGTGGAAATTCTTGTGGATTCAGTGGCAGTGGAAGCATGTCAGTGCTGGCAGGAGTCTCCACTTGGCAACTCTAGCTCCAGGGCTCTAAGGTAGCTCTATGTGTATTGTCATCAAGAAGATAAACTGAAGTCGGTATCTGGCCTCTACTGAGCTATTTTTCTCCTTGGCACCTTCAAATGAGGTCATCAAGCTGCCACCTGATTGTCGAGTTAGGCTCCAACCCTATGCAAGTTAACAGGAGATGATATAACTGCCACACAGAGCATGTAGTTATCCTTTATCACTAGTGTTGACTTGGAATTGCCTTGTCTTAAGTGGAAACGCTTCCATTGCTAAAGATTATCGTTTCTTTGATTAATCCATGATGATTGTCCAAAGGTTACAAAATGAACATTGAAGATGGTGTATTGCCATGAAGCCATCATATTGCAATGAAAATAGTATTCAAATGTAAAGTAGTTACTTCAAAAAGGCTTTAAGAAATGGCATCTCTAGAACATACAAAATATACTGTTATGCATATTTAAGCTTCAAAAGTTTAAGCGTATATTTTTTATTTAAGAATGAATTCTGGCAGAATTAATAAAGAAATTAATTCATTTCATATAATACAAAATAAAAATTTTAAATACATAAACTACAAAAAAATACAATTGCTAATAAGATTATCTCAATGAATAACTAATGTATTGTTGGTCACTGTTAAGTCTATTCTGGCTTGATGGAAACACAGGGGCTCACCAGAAAAGGTATACGCCATGCCACATGCAGTGTGACAGAGAGATCTCTGTTTTTCAGGGAGAAGGAGACGTGCAACTGCTTCACTGAAACACAATTTGATTTTAGTTAAGCCGGTCAAATTTATACTAATATTTACCTTCCAATAAGGGAGCATTTTACCTTCCATTTTTTCAGGTTGGAATTCTCCCCATGTGAGTAAAACTCTTTCCAAGAAACTGAACGCTGATGATCAGGGTCCATCTAAGTCAACATCACCAACCACAAGTCAGCCAACATTGACAAAATATAGGACAATGTCCTTAGCAGAAAAGGAAAAGGACAATTTTGGAATTATATGTATAACAGAAGATGAACTTGTCCATAACATCGGTAAAGCAGAGTGCCCAGAACACCGAAAGAGCAGAAAAGGTAAGTAAATGCGGAGAATTCAATCCTAGACCCTCTCTTGGTTTCAGTCTACACTTCTGACTTTCCAAATCATTTAGTGCATATTTTTTTTCATGTTTACTCTCTCGATGCAACCTACAATGCAACCACACCTTTTATTGAACTCCATTTGCATTCCTCATTGAACCAAAACAGGAAGTAAATCCCAAGGACAATTTGGAGGTGAAGTCCTTGCTTGTAGACTGGTTATAAAATATAATTGGAGTACCTCCCAAACATTGGCATAATTGTTGACCTTTGGGACTCGAGAAAACAAGGTAGAGCATAAAGATGGAGCCCTCCAACGCATTGTGACTGCTTAGCTCTATAGATGTGAGTTTTAGATGTATACATGTTACTGTTTCCAAAGCAGCATAACCAGCAACTTCTGAAGAGAAATTTGAACTGATTTGCTATCACTTTATCTAATTAAGAATGCTGTTCCAATATTAATGAGAATCACTGAAACTTTTCTCTAAGAGTTCTTTATTCTCAGGTGTGTCCATGTACCTGCGTACCTTTGAATACCCATGTTACTATTTCTAATGGATAAAGGAACCGTGGGGGCACAGTGGTGACAAGTGCTGGACTGCTAATTAGCAGGTCAGCCATTGGAACCCATCAGTGGCTGCCCAGAACAAAGACGTAGCAGTCTGCAACCAACAGGATTACTTTATTGGAAACCCTACTCTGACCTACCTGTAGGGTCATTATGAATTGCAATCACTTCCATAACACATAACAATAACAATAAAGAATATATTTGAATATAAATATTAATTTTAAGGAGTGTTGAGACCATTCATAGTGAAATAGGGATAATCAGTTTTAATTCTACTACTATATCCATTTTCTTGATTTAGTACATCATTACACTTTAGATAGATTTGATGGCCTTAATTTAACCAGTACCACAAGGTGGCGGAAAGAGCCCTGGCTGTGCTGTTTTGTAAGCTATCTGCAGCCAGCTGCAAGTTTGTCGGTTCAAAGCCACAAGTGCTCCAAGCGAGAATGATGTCCTGACTGATTTACACCCTTGGGGATTCTCTTACAATGAGTCAGAATTGACTTGATAGCAGTGGGTATTTGGTGGTTTGATGATGTCTATATTCATAAAGTATTCAATATCATTTATACCTTACAGCTACAGCATCTTTTTTGTCCTCGGAAATTAGGTTAATGTTTCATCTATAAATACAGCCATCATTATGTACCTATGTGTGCTTGTTAGAAGTCAGAAGCAGACTTATAATCAAAATGGCACCGCTGAAACAGACCCACTACTGCTTTCACCCATGCTATTGAAATCTGCAAGTGTAGCTTCATACCTTTGGCTATGACGAGACCCATGGTAATTTACCAGCACTCTCGCATATGCACATGGATTCCTTTGATGAAAGTTTATGTATCGTGAGCATTAATCATTCTGTATCCCACAGCGCCCTTCCACCTCAGACTGGTGTTACCTATACTTTACACGAATGCCTTCTGCCCTGTCTGCACTTATCCTTATGCTCGCCACAGTCAGTGTCCCACATAACGTAACATGATTTCTATTAAATGTCATTCTCCCCATGGACTACGCTTCCAAAGATAATTCATGTCCAAGGAGTAAGCTGACAGGACCTTTCCTAATCTGCCCGCTCCCTAACTCTCCATATTGAGTTCATTTCCCTGGTGTTGATTTCTCAGACATGACTGAACTGCTGATCATACTCTCGTCAACTATCTCTCATATGTATAAATATACATGTATGTACATGTACATGTATATATGGATGTGATATAACACAGAGATGATTTATGGTTCTAATTAATACTTCCTTCACCATATGGATTCTTCCTCACATGCTCTCACCCTTCCCTGTCTTTCACCCCTTTCATATGGCAAACTTCACTGTCTCCGCAAAGCCATTCCCCAAAAATCCACTCCTGGTTCTCATTATCTCCACCGATACTTCCCTAATTCCTCCTGAAACCCTGGCACCCTAGACACAGCAGAAACTCAGATACTTACTGAGTAAAAGAAATACAAATTCTTTAAATAAAAGTTTTTGATTTCAATATTTGTTTTATTATTGAATGCAAAAGTAGTGGTAAAGGTTGAAATCATTAGCATTCTCTCATTTTCCTTGAGAGAACAAACACATGCAGCAAATGTTTAACGATACAATGAACGGGTGATTTCCTTTCCTTCATTTTTTAAAAACATTTTATTAGTGGCTCATACTACTCTTAGCACTGTCCATAAAACCTCAATTGTGAAAAGCACATTTGTACATTCATTGCCCTCATCATTATCAAAATATTTGCTCTCCACCTAAGTCGCTGGCATCAGCTCATTTTCCCCACCCTCCTGCTCACCTCTCCCTCATGAAGCCTTGATAATTTATAAATTATTATTTTGTCATATCTTGCACTGTCCAACATCTCTCTTCACCTACTTTTCTGTTGTCCATTCCACAGGGAGGAGGTTATATGTAGACACTTGTCATCGGTTCCGCCTTTCAAACCACTCTCCCTCCACACTACCAGTATCAGGACTCACACCAGTGATCCCAAAGGGATCATCCGCCATGGACTCCCAGTGTTTCCAGTTCCTATCTGTACCACTGTACTTCTTCAGGTCTAGCCAGATTTGTAAGGTAGAATTCAGATCATGATAGTGTGGGGCAAGGAGCATTTAATAACTAGAAGAAAGTTGTATGTTTCATCTTTGCTACACCGCACCCTGACTGACTCATCTCCTCCCGAAGACCCTTCTGTAAGGGGATGTCCAGTGCCTATAAAGGGTCTTTGGGTGTCCACTCCACCTCTCCACCTCATTCACAATGATATGATTTTTTTGTTCTGATGATGCCTGATACCTGATCCCTTCGACACCTCCTGATTGCACAGGCTGGTGTGCTTCTTCCATGTGGGCATTCTTGCATCTGAGCTAGATGGCCACTTGTTTACCTTCAAGCCTTTAAGACCCCAGATGCTATATCTTTTGATAGCCGGGCACCATCAGCTTTCTTCACCACATTTACTTATTTACCCATTTTGTCTTCAGCGACTGTGTTGGGAAGGTGAGCATCATAGAATGCCAGTTTAATAGCACAAAGTATTCTTGCACTGAGGGAGTACTTGAGTGGAGGCCCAGTGTCCATCTGCTACCTTAATACTAAACCTATAATTTTATACACATAGATCTATTTCCCCATCCTCATATATAAACATATTTACATATGTACATGCCTTTATTTAGGCCTCTGTACATGCCTTCTGCCTCCTAGTTCTTGCCTCTATTTCCTTTGACATTCCTCTTCTCCCACTACCATGCCCAGTCTTCATTTGGGTTTCAGTAATTCCTCTTGGTTACATTACCCTTGATCACGCCTTACCAGGCCTCCTACACCCTCCTCACCACCAATTTGCATCACTTATTGTTCCCTTGTCCCTGGGTTTGTTAACACCACTTCCTTTCCCCCCACCTCGCCTTCTCCCATGTTCCCCAGAACTGTCGGTCCCCTTCTTTTCTCCTCCAGATTGTTCATCCAGTCTATCTTATTTAGACAGACCTGTGGAGATAATAACATGCACAAAAACAAGACAGAACAAAGCCGAGCAATAATATAAAACAAAACAACAACAAACCAAGGACACAGAAACAAAAAAACACAAGAAAGAAAAGTTGTAGTTATTTCAAGGATTTTTTTGTTGGCCTTTAGGCGTGTTTTCCAGTCCAGTCTGTTGGGGCACCAAGCCCTAGCCCAAAGTCCACCTTCGGCATTCCCTGGAGACCTCGCCATTCAATTCCCTTGCTGTTCTGTGGTACCCCAAGAGTGTTTTGCCTCAGTGTGGCAGGAACAGATCGAGTGCAATTCCCACACTATTTCTCCAGTGTTGTCCCCGGTAGGGCTATGGGTCAGTGAGGGACGTTGTTTCTAATAGTGGGGCTGGCCATGTGGTCCTCTCTGTGGACTGGCTACTCTGAGTGGGAACATCGTCCTCAAGGCCTGGTGAGCCAGGATGTGCTCCACTGAAATACAAAATCTTTGTACAAAGATGATGTGAACCATTGTCTTCTTCAGTCTGGGCCCATAAGGGTCAGACCTGTAAATAAATAATTATAATTCAGGCAGGTAAAAACACAGAAGAAAAATGTCTTAAGCATTCATATAGCACCAAGAAAGGGACACCCACTTTACCTGGACAAAGAGAGCCATGATTCAGGAATAAAAATACCGAGTGTTATATGCTACTTGAGTTGTAAAAATATTAAATCAATTTGAAAACAAGAATGTACACAATGTGATTTTGAACATTCCTAATGTATTTTAGAATTTTGTTTTTGATTGATGTTGGGTAGATGAACTTGTGAATGAATTTTGATACATCTGTATCTTTTAAAGTTCAGGATAACTAGTGTTTCCTAAGTAGATTATCTACTTTTTAGGACAATGAAGTTTATTTCTACAAGAAATGAATACTTAGTTTATAGCTTAAACTTAATATTCCGTATATTTTCATGTGATAAAATGTTGTCTTCTAGCTATTATGAGAAAGCTCAAAGTTTTACCTAAGTGTTCTAAGTATATATTATAACTAACTGAGTCTATTTGTCAACAGCAAACATCTTTAAAATGAGTTCAAAGAAGAAGTACATATCTGGAGAATGTGAAGATAACAAATCAAAGGTCTGTAAAATTTTATGTTTTGAATTTAATATTTCTATAGCTTATTGCATAGCATGGCCTCAGTGAAATTGCCGTCTGGAACTGTCTTTTGGAGACTTCATTATTGCTTTGAGGAACCATCAATGGGCTCAAATCCAGGGTCACCCTATGCACAGCAGAAAGAAAAACTAGCTCGTACCATTTGATGTGTACATCATTTTGACTAGTTTTGTAGCTGAAACTCTTAGGAGAATATAGTAACTTGTAACATTACTGTAAACTTATCCTTAGAATGAGGGAAATAAGATTTTGTGATTGCTTGCTTCTTTTAATAACTTCACCTGATATGATAATGAAGGTAACTTTAAATATTGAATCACATCAACAGGAAGTTGATAAACACTGAGTTGAATTTGTGTAGGAATACCTAATTACTCTCAATGGTTAAGAATTTACCATTTCCTATTGCCTACCACTAATCCACGGTTAGCAGCCCTAGTGACATGGGATGTTGGGTGTTCAGCTGCTAACACCAAAGTCAGCAGTTCAAAACCATCAAGCTGTTCCATGGGAGAAAGATGAGAATTTCTGCTCCCATAAAGATTTACGTTCTCAGAAAGCCACAGAAGCAGTTCTACTCTAAGTTGTCAGAATCAACCCAATGGCACTGAATAAGATTCCAAGGTTAAAGATGGCATCAGCTGCCCGTAGTCACCATGTAATTCACTTAAAACTCTATATCCAGGAAGACAATGGGCTATAAAATCAACCCAAATGCCAAGTTAGAGAATCAAATCTTCCAGAATGGGCCATTTCATGTTAAGAGCACAAACAATGGTTTTCCACCTTATTCAACTCAATGCTTTCCTTCCTTATAGTTCATTTTAGAACAGTTAATCAGAAAATATCAATTTTCAAATGTCATGTCCACTCTTCCTGGTGGAATTTAAAATACATTTCAAGTGGATTCCTGCAGGTAGTCTATGCAGGATTACTAAAAAATCATTGTGCATCATTTCAATCAAAATTTAAGCATTTTCTTTCTGAGTTGCATGTATTGACTGTGACTCCTAAATAGTTTTCAGTTTACCTACTCTCCAGCTGCTAATGATCCCTTATCCATATTTGACTATAGAAGGATAGAGGTAGTATAAAAAACATGCAGCCCAACAGGAAATACAGCTGAAGAGAAACCAAATCAATTTACCCTTCCTCTGTCACTTTTTCATCAGACACAAGTGCCTCTGGAGCCAGAAAAGAAGAGGGGTGATAGAGAAGTGATTCCTCATGTGCAACCACGGACTTCTCTGCAGACCCACCAAGGCAAAGGAAAGTTGAAAAATGGCATGAAAACCATCAAAAATGTGGTCAAGCAGACGTTTAGTGATATGTACTCAAAGTACAAAAGTATGGCTCACATCAAGGGAGAACCAGTAGCTGGCAACTCGAAAGAAAGATCAACCATAAAGGAAAATCAGACAAGTTCTACATCTAGCAGGAAGGAAAGGGATGACTTTGAAGTGGCTACCTCAGTAATATTCCAACAAGAACCGAGCCTCGAAAATGTCTTATCCGGCCCTTCCTCTTCTGGGTCTGACAAATCTACTTCCCAATCGTGTTCTAAGCTTTCTTTAGACAATGAAGAGTTTGGTTTTGAAGCTGATCACAAAACAGCACGTAACAAAGTCCAAGCAAGCCTTTTATTTAGTTGCGAAAACCTAAGGAACCCAGACGAAATTTCCGTTGACATGAAAGGAGGACAAGAGTTGCACAAGGGAAGGGAGAAATACATTTGTAAATATACTAGCAAAAGAGAATTAGACATCAAACATGAGCATAAGCCCAGTGATCCAGAACATCATCTCGGCCCAAATGACATGAAACCTGTGGTTCCAGTCTCAAATGATAACCATGTACGAGCACAGGACTCATTCCAGAACCAGTTGTGTAGACATTGCAGTGAAAATAAGTATAAACATGGTGGACCTCAATTAGAAAATGTGAGTGCTACTATACCAAAGAGCTGTGAAACATTAGAGATAAATCCAAATGAAAATCTACAGGAGCATATGCAGAAGTTTCTTCATGAAATCAGCCCATTACAAGTACTCCCGGCCTCTGGAAAAGAGAAAGTTCAACTTCAAAATGAGGTAGAAATTTACTTTTTTTTTTTACCTATAGTCTAAACTATTCTGATTTTTCCACTCATAAAAAATTGTGTAAAATGTGATGTTGTCTAAATATGTAATTGTGATAAATTAGTTCTGCCACCTAAATGAGAGTGAAGCATTCTCATAATTTGTGTTTTTTAATCACCGAAAGTCTGCCGATCAAGTATCCTAAGTTTTCTGTGAATTGGCTGACTAATTTTGCCATATGCTTTGTGAAGAAGAATGTGACATCTGGATCGGATGAAAGCTAATTAACATGTGACATGCAAATGACATAACCTTGCTTGCTCTAAGTGAGAAGCATTTGAAACATTTGCTGATGAAGATCAAGGATTATAGCCTTTAATATGGGTTACAACTCAATAAAAGGAAGACCAAATCCTCACAGCATGGCCTAAAGGAAACATCATGGTACATGGAGAAAATCTTGAAGCTGTCAAAGGTTTTTGATTTCCGTAATTCCACAATCAATGTTCATGGAAGCATCAGTAAAGATGCCAAAAGACGTGTTGCATTAGGTGAACCGAGTACACAAGAACCCTCTAGAGTGTTGATAAGCAAGGATGCTACCTTGAGCACTAAGGAGAACCTGGCTCAAGCCATGGCATTTTCAATTGCCTCCTATGCATGTGAAAGTTGGCCATTGAGTATGGAAAACCAAAGGAGAATTGAAGCCTTTGAACTGTGTTGCTAAAGAAGATCGAAAGCACCATGGACCGCTAAGAGGAAAAAGCAACCTGTTTTGGAAGAAGTAAGGCCACAGGATTCTTTGAGGCATGGAAGGCAAGGCTTTGTATGACATGGTTTGGACATGGTGTCCGGAGAGACCGGTCCCTAGAGAAGGATCTCGTGCTTGGCAAAGTGGAGGGGCAGTGAAAAGGAGGACGGTCTTCAGAGCAATGGATGGACACTGGTCGAAACAATGGGCTCTGGCATAGGAACAATTGTGAGGATGGTGGAGGACAGGACAATGTTTTGTTCTGTTGTACATAGGGGCACATAGGTTGCATTGGACCCCATGGGATTTGACCACAAGAACACATGACCTTCTAAAGGAGGATAAACAAAGTAAATGGCAAAAAGGTGTGTTTTTGTTGGGTGCTGTTGAGTCAATTCTGAGCCAAAGCGAACCTATGTACTACCTTAGGAAACAGTGCACAGTCTTGTGACAACCTCACAATCGTGCGTCTGTCTGAGCCCATCATTGCAGCCACTATGCTAATCCAGCTTATCGGGGATCATCCTCTTGTTTGCTCCCCTCTACTTGACCACGCATTACGCCCGAATCATTCCAGTGACAGGTCTCTCCTGATGTCCTATGCAAAATATATGAGACGAAGCCTCCCATCATTGCTTCCAAAGAGCATTCTGGCTGTCCATCCAAGACACCGATGTTGGTTCTTTGGGCAGTTCACGGGACTTTCAATATTCTTCACTGATGCCACCATTCCAACGCTTCAGTTCTTGTTGGTTTTCCCTGTTCAGTATCTGTCTCACATGCATATGAGTCTACTGAAAATAGCATGGCTCGAATCAGTAAAATCCTAGTACTCAAGATAGCATTCTTGCTTTGCCTACCTTGACCAAATCTTATACAGCAGGTTTACCCAATGCAATGTGCTATTTTGAGCCCTTGACTATTTCTCTCATATTGATTGTGGATTATAGCTTGATGAATCATTGACAATGTCAGTCTTTTCTCTATTTACCATGATGTCACCTATTCTTCTGGTTGTGAGGATTTTGGTTTTGAGTTCTAATCCATATTGAAGGCTACAATCTTTGTTCTTCATTGGCAAGTGCTTCAAGTCTTCCTCACTTTCAGCAAACAAGACTGTGTCTTGTGGATACACAGATTGTTAATAAGCTTTCCTCCAATCCTGAAGTCATGTCTCTTTACATATAATGCAGGTGATCCAATTAATTTCTCAGCATCTAGATTGAATAAAGGAACATTTTCTCCCAATTCTTGTCTAAATGGTAATTGCTTTTTAGACAATAAAATGAGACGGAGCAATAAATGAAACAAAGGATATACAAACGTTTGCCTCGTCTTGAGAGGTATAAAAATGATTCCCAGCTAAACTCATCTATTACCTACTGTGTGTACCATTTTACCTGCTTTACCCATACCCTTGGGATCTATAATTCCAAAATTACCACTTTGGTGTGTTTTACAGAATATATGTTCTTCAGTATTTTCAAAATCACCATTCTCAAATTCTTTTTCCCTGAGTCATGACTTTGTGGAGTTAATTATGGTAAAATGTTCAAGTGTATTATTTTATCATGTGCATAACATCAACCATCCGTATAAAGTTCAAAACAATTCCAAAGTAAAAGTTGTGCCTTGATTTTTTAAAAGACCTTTTATTGTGACTTAGGTGGGAAGTTTACATCCTAAATCATCTATTCTGTATTCAACAATTGAAGCCATTTATCAAGCCCTCAGTACCTTGCCCAACCCTCCTGGGCCTTTGATTTCTTTTCTCTTTCTCTTGGAATACAGTCTTCGTCTTGACCTTAGTTAACACTTGTCTACCCTCCGACCTCTTGCTTTACCTTCCCTCCTTTGCCCCACTCCTTCTCTGGCTATCAAAATCTGCTTCTTTTGTCATGGAAACCTTTGTCTTGACTTTTCCTTTATAGCAGTGGTGACATACATTATTTGCCCTTTAGCGGTTGACTCATTTCACTCAGCATAATGTTCTCTTGGTCCAACCATCCCACGAGGTGCTTCTAGTTTTACCATTGTTCTCTAGCAGTGCACAGAAGTGTGTTATGTATAAGTTGCAAAGTTCATTTATGCATTCTTCCACTGATGGGCATTTGGTGTGTCTCCAACTTCTTATTGTGTGCACAAGGCTGTGATGAACATGGTGGTGCATATGTCTTTTTCTGCTATGGCTCTTACTTCTTTAGGGTTTAAACTCAGCAGAGGGACAGCTGACTTGCATGGAATTTCTCTTTTGTGTGTGTGTGTGTGTGTGTGTGTGTGTGTGTGTGTGTGTGTGTGAGGTAGTGTCATGTCCCCTTTCTACCGTGATTATATGTTTTTAGAGACCCACCAGCAATGTAGGAGGTTTCTGATTTCTCTGCACTCTCTCCTACATTTGCTACTCTGTGTTCTTTTCCACTTTACTGTGAAAGGTCCATTGTCTTTTAAAGATAGAGAAAAAAAACAAACACACACAAATAGAGCCATTCTCCATTAAAATTTAAAAAAATGTAAATGAAGTTCCTCATAAGGTTTTAAATGATGCTGCCACAGTCACACATTTCATTCACCGATGTCATTAATTTGATAAATTTATCTGGCAATTGATCTGATTCATTGATTGACTTGAGAGATATACAATTGATCTATCTGGTTTGATGCCATAAACTGCTAGATACTTCCATGTTAGGCACTTATGGAGGAATCATTTCCCCTTTCTCCGTTATATCCCCATATCAGTAGATGGTAAAAGTCTAATAGCTAATTACTTTTATGCACGCCAGCTGCAATGTTTTATGGTTTGTGCATGTGAAGCTGAGGATGCATTACTCATGTTCCAGAATCCTTAACTAAGCAGCCAGCCATCTCACCCTGCTCCTTGTGTTTTGGTCCAATTTGGTCCTTCTATCACTCGGTGAGCACCTCCACTCTTTTGCTATTCCCAGGATCCAAAAGGTAATAAACAGAGGAAGATTTGTTATTGGCCTTGCCGGTAGAGGGTGGGTGTGGGTCGTGTAGTGCAGAAAGTAAAGGCTTCATCTCTGTGACGAAGACTGTAGAGCTGCTCCTCCTCAGTTGAGTGTCTGAATGTGAAACGGAGGGGTTACAGGCCACAGTGGACCATTTTGTAGCATCTTCTTTTTTAAATATCTGTGTGTCTGCCAGTCATACATGGGTTGGCAATGTTAGTTAAGAGTACAAAAATCAAGAAGATCTTTGTGAAGGTTTCCGAAATTCTACTTTTTCAATTCCAACAGAAAAGCTTAAGAAATGCCATTCACTTTTCATAATCCATTAAGCAAACAAAAATCATCTTATTATTTAAAATAATCACAATTAAGCTCAGAATCAAATATTAATAAAACATGAAATGGCTCACAAGGAACAGAAGAATTCTGAGTTATTCTTTTTGTTATCTTCAACTCAATGTCTGTATGCATTTGTATGTGTAGATATGAAGATAAGTAAAAAATATTGCTACTGTGGTTCCAGTTGATTTAAAGAGTTTAATTCCAAGGAAACTTGTTTAATCACATCTCTGTTAAAAGATACAGCTACAGACAAGGTCTTTGAGAAATACACTTGTCTTTTTGACCGGGGGGAGACTTCTGAAGCATGGTCTTGGCCTAGCGGTGGTTTGGAAGACTTACTGAGGAGAAACAATGCAAGGCAAAATATGATTTCAGAAGGCTAAGTGAGGTAACTGGCTTTGGAGATTCCCAAGGGGGTCCTCTTAATCTATTTTCTGTCAGGACACAAGATGGTCATGAGGCCATTACACTTTTTAAAAAAAATTATTTTGTGATAAGTGAGAATTTACAGATAAGATCATCATTTCTATGTTCAACATCTAAGCAAACCTCCAAATGGCTTGTCCTGTTTCCATTCTTCCATATGCGCCACATCTTCGCTCTCATGTTGGATATTGCCTTTCCCTTTACCCAAGCTAATAACCTCTATGCCCTCTTGCACCCCCTTCTCTATAGATTAGGTGTCACAACATAAACCCACTTCAATTAATTCAGGTGGAGGAAGTCACAGTAATATTTGGGATAAATCAAGGAGATTGCATAACATGATAAGATTTTTCAAATGTATTGTATCCTAATGTGATTGCATGTGTGTTTCAGAGGAGAATAGACTTAATATTGTTAACCTGGCAGATACATGGAGAGCAAAGTGTAGCTTTATAACGTAGCTCTTGAGTCAATGTTTTTAATGTAGTCAGATGTATTTTTTAACGTAGTCCAGTATATTGTTCGTTTAGTTTATACCATTTGGATGTTTATAATTCAAAGAAAGATCTGAGTTTGAAATTCTGCAGAATTATTATTTCATAGTTTCTTTCTTTTAATCTCAGGAATTCCTTTTTCTGTTAATTAAATTTTTGAGTTTCGGAATTCATGCTCATGAAAGATGTGATGTTTGAGTCCAGCTTTTGCAGTTGCATATCTACTTATTGTGGTCTATTTATTGGTTGCACATACAGGTTAATGGTAACTTTCAAAGAAAATGATCTGCATCTTATTGAGTGTTGACTTTCCTTTGTGTTCCTTAGAATCCTAGCAAAGAAAAACCGGATTCACGGCCAAATTGTCCCTTTCGTGTCCTAATTGACAATCTACAGCTGGAAATAGATGCACTGAAAAATCAGATTCGAGTAAAAGAAAAGAAATATGCTGAGGACATGGAATTTATGAAAGCGAAAAATGATGACCTTCAACAGAACCTAAATAGGAGTGAAGAATCATTAAGAAGAACAACAGTTCAATACAGCGGACAGCTTAAGGAACTCACAGCTGAGAATGCCAGGCTATGCTCCAAATTGGAGGACGAAAAGTTAAACCAACAAAGACTAGAAACAGACATCGATTCCTTACAGTCTAGAGTGGCGGCTGCTGTGCAGGATCATGAGAGAAGTCAGAAATCAAAATGCGAATTAGAACTGTCTTTACAGACAGCACGTGATGTGTGTCTACATATACAGAAGAAATTCAAAATGGACCTGTCTAAGCTAAAAGAAACCAATGACACTCTTTGCCAAAAGCTTTCTAAAATGGAAACGAAATTCAGTAGCCTAGAAAGCGAGTTTACTAAAAAAAAAGATGCTCTCCAAGAAGAGATAGTTCAATTGAAAAGAGACCTAAATCAATCACAGAGTCAACTGAAGGAAACGGAACACCGGTATCAAAATGCACCCGAGAAAGTGTGTGAATCCAAGAACGCAGAGAAGCTCCTCTATGAACGACTCGCTCGTCTCCAGGGTGAAAATGACTCACTTCAACAGAAAGTGCATGAAGCTGAAAATAAAGTGGACACTGAAGAAAAGAAAGTCACGAAGCTCCAAGATCAATTTCATTTACTGGTCAAAACATACCACAATGAAAGCGAAAAAAGGCAAGAGCTTGAGGAGAGAATTAAAGAGTTATCAAATATGTGTGATCTATTACAAGGACGGCTATGTCAGTGTGAAAAGGAGAAATTGGAAAGAAAAGTAAGTATCCAGAGAGATGAATGGTTTTCAGACTTCCTGAAAGAAAATTCAAAATAATATAGGATTATGGTGAAATGTTGAATCGATGAAAATCTGTAGCATGCCAATGTATTTACTACAGCTCTCCAAAATATGCCTATTGTCCAGCAAAGAAACATTAGACCTGAGGCACGCTTTATTTTGAATAAGTGGCATCTCTCAGCTGTAAAATTCCAAGAGGCGAAAGCCTAAATTGCTTACAGGTAGAGACTAATTACAGTGTTTGATTAGATAATCATTCGTATGTTTTACAAGGCCATACAAGGCAGAAGTGTGCATACGTAAAACACTTGCAATGAAGATTCAGTTGAGTAGGTTACATTTTTGATATTCAATTCAAGATTTCCCAGATGAACTGGTTTTAAATGCTATACATTTTGCAAGAGTTTTCCTTCAGAAGCTTTTAATAGAGTAATTTTCGTGTTCTTTATGTCAATTTGAATTCATTGTTCAATTCAAAATCATGTATTTTGAAATCTTTCATGTGAAGGAGGTGACAGTTTACAGAGCAGATCATCGGTTTTACATTCAACAACCCAGACAGACTTTGTTTCTGCTCCTCTGATGCAATTCACTCAATGTTCCATCCCTTATGCCTGTTGCCTCTTTCTCCTCCTTTCCAGCCCTCTGAATTTTGTCCTAGTGTTGCCTCTCGGATCTTCAGTGGTTGATGATTCTGTTACAGAGGTGGGTTCAGTGTCTGACCTACGCAGTGACAAAAGGGTCATAATCTTGGGATCTCATCTGTCCATATCCAGTAAGCCTGATCTCTTTTATGGTTTTGAGTTGTGCTCTACCTGCTTTTCCCATCCTATCCAGGTCCTTCGAAGGTGATGCTTTTCAAAGCAAATCGCTGGTGCCATCTAGTTCTGTTCTCAGGCTTGGGGGCATGGGTGTTTTTGTGGTCCATCAGTTCATTGAACTGATCCTTTCCATATGTATTTTGATTTTCATCAGTCTTCTTTCCTCTGGACAGAAAAGACCACTGATTGCCTCTTTTGATGGAGACTCAAGGACTTTTAAGACACCAGTTACTCCTCACCGAAGTCAAACGTACAACATGATCTTGTGGAAATTGTTAGGCCGCTACACTTTGATGCCCCCAAGACCATATTCCTGATCGCCCAGTCCCTGCAGCTTATCCCTCAAAATGACTTCAGAGTCAAAAGCATGTCTTCGTTTGCTTCTGCTTCCTCTTCGTCTTCTTCTTCTTTTTAAAATCATTTAATTGGGTGCTCGTACAGCTCTCATCACCATCCATCCATCCATTGTATCAAGCACATTTGTGCATATATTGCCATCATCATCTTCAAAACATTTCCATTCCACTTAAGACCTCGGTAGCAGCTCATTTTTCCCCCTCACCCTCCCTCTAAAATCTTGTCTTCTTATAACATCTCAAATTTTTGAAAATAGTTGTTATTTCTTAGATCCTACTTAGGGACATGTGTGGCAAACTTTAAAAAAACCATAGTAGATGAAATATTTCGCTATTAGTTACAATTTGATTTGAACCTGGTTACAGATAAAGTCTCTTGTCATTATTTGTAGAAGCTATGCTTTATGAAGTTCCTGCTGATTCAGAGGCAGCCTTGTCCATTTGGGAAACTTGTTTTTGGTAGCCACTCAGTGCGAGCAAATGACTATGAAGACACTAGAGCTCTTGGTTTTAGGATTAAAAAAATATGTTAGCCTGTGGGAATTGTGCCTGTTCTGACCCCACGATGCTGAGGTGAAACAGTAATGTCATACACCAGAACAGCAAGTGGAGCAGAGCAGTGAATTCCCCAGAGAACACCAAAATTAGACTGTGGGGTCAGGGCATGACACTCGATCAGACTCGACTGGAAAACCCTATTTATTGATTGGCTGTGTGTGTGTGTGTGAGATTAGTTTTTTGGTTATTGTTGGAGTTATTGTTTTAATTTCTATTGTTGCTTTGATTTGCTTGGTCTGTGTCTGTGCATATTATTATCTCTGCATGTACAACTAGAAAATATAGGCTGAATAAATAAACCGGAGGAGAAAACATCTGGAAGACAGTGCCAGCGGGAAAATGGGAGACAGGGAGGTGGGGGAAGAGAAGTGGGTGCTAACAAACCCAGGGAAAATAGAAAACAGGTGACCAAAAATCAATGTTGAGGATGGTGTAGGGTCCCTGTAGGCCTTGACCAAGGACAATGTAATGGAGAGGAATTACTGAAACCCAAATGAAGGCTGAGCATGATAGTGGCACAAGTGGAAATTTAAAGGAAATAGAGAAAAGAACTAGGAGCCAAAGGGCATTTACAGAGATCTAGATACAGGCATGCACATTTGTAAATATACTTATATATGGTGATGGAGACATAGATTTATGTGCATATATTTATAGGTTTAGTATTAAGGACTCAGATGGACATTGGGCCTCTACTCAAGTACTCCCTCAACACAAGAACACTTTGTTCTAATATCCGGCATTCCATCATGCTCACCTTCCCAACACGATTGCTGAGGACAAATGGAAGCATAAGCAAATGTGGTAGAGAAAGCTGATGGTGCCCAACTATCAAAAGATAGAGCATCTGGGGTTTTGAAGGCTTGAATATAAACAAGTGGTCATCTAGCACAAAAGCAAAAGAGCCCACATGGAAAAATGGCCCCAGCCTGTGTGAACATGAGGTGTTGACAGGATCAGTAATTAGGCATTAAAGACCCAGAACAAAAAATCATGTCAATGTGAATGGGAGGGTGGGGTGCAGAGTGGAGGCCCAAATCCATCTATAGACAATTGGACATCCCGTTACAGAAGGGTTGTGAGGAGAAGACAGGCCAGTCAGGGTTCACTTTAGCATGGATGAAACATACACCTTTCCTCTGGTTCTTTAATGCTTCCACACCCCCACTATCAGGACCCTAATTCTACCTTACAAATCTGGCTAGACCAGAGCATGTACATAGGTACAGATAAAGATCTAGAAACACAGGGAATCCAGGACAGATAAACTCCTCAGGACCTATAATGAGAGTAGCCATACCAGGAGGGACAGGGGAAGGTGGGTGGAGAAAGGGGAAACTGATAACGATGACCTACATATAACCCTCTCTCAGGGGGATGGACAACAGCAAAGGGGGAAAAGGGAGACATTGGAGGGTACAAGACATGGAAAATTAATAATTTATAAATTAACAAGGGTTCATGAGGGAGGGTATGGGAGGGAGGGAACAAATGAAGAGTTGATACCAAGGGCTCACGTAGTAAGAAAATGTTCTGAAAATGATGCTGGCAACAAATGTACTTGACACAATGGATATAGATATGGATTGTGGCAACAGCTGTATCGGCCCCCAATAAAATGGTTGTTGTTTGTGTGTGTGTGTGTGTGTGTGTGTGTCTGAGTGTGTTAGCAAATTAGGTGAATTTGTGAAAGCAGAATCCATGAGTAATGAGAATGGACTGTAACTGGATAATAAGCCTCAGTTCAAGTCTCAGCAATGATAATTTCACAAGAATTTACCCAATGCGAAGATAACTGTAACTGTCTATCACTTTTTGTATTGTGCTTGGTTCCCTCTTCGCAATAATATTAGCCGTTGGGAATGGCATGGTGGGATGAGGGTTGTAAGAGCCGAGGCCAGGGTGTGAAGTAGAGGCTGAAGTCCACAGAGCCTTTGAAGCCTATTGTAATGATGGTCATACTGAATGGGCTAGGCCCCTGTTGGAAGGATTTCAGCAGAGGATTGACTATGTGAGGTACTCACAAGTGAAAGTTAAATTGCAATGAAAAAAAGAGAAATTGTTGTACAGTCTAGAATTTCCAAACCAGTACAACTCATATAGCCATTTAATTTTGAGCTTTCTGTTGACATTTTATGCTTTGCAAATTTGTCATCCATCCCAAAAGAAAGCCCTCCCTCCCACGTAGGATGTAGCTCATTGCATGCCTTGCTCCCATGGCCTCCCCCCAGTCTACTTCTTGTGAGATTTGCAGTTCAGATAATACATAGTCTTTGGGATTGGCTTCTTCAAAGTCACACAGTGTTTTCAAGGCTCATCATTGTTATCCCTATTTCATTTCTCGTTAAGTAATAGAACATTTTATGGGCATACCACATTTTGTACATATTTATCATGAATACTACTGCAACGGCCGTGTGTGTATAAGTCTTGTTTGGGCATGTTTTCTTGTCATTGGATTGCATGCTGAACTGTTTGTGCTTACTTTGCCATGTCTGTGTCTTCCTTGAGTGGTGGACTCGTTCCCTGCTGGCCTGCTACTCAAAAGGTCAGTGGTTGGAAATCAGCAGGCCCTCTGCAGGAGAAAAACAAGGTTTTCTACTCCCATACAGCGTTGTAGTTTCAGAAACGCACAGGCGCAGTTGTACCTTGTACTGTAAGCTCACGATGACTTGGCTTCAACGTGATGGCTTAAGTTTGTCATGTGGTGTTTTTTCTTTGTTTGTTTTGGTGCCTTCCCTCAAACTGACCTTTCTGTCTTTTCAGTTTCTTTTCACGCAGCCTAATCTGCATCCAAACCCAGGTAGCTCAATACCTCCATCTACCGGAAGCTTCCCCTAACTGCTCTTTCATTGACTTTCCCTTTGTCAGCACTTGCCATCCAGTCAGTGCAGGACAAAGGAGCTTCATTATTTCTATGATTGTTTGTACTGTTTTCCCCCTGAGAGATTAGTCACTTAAACGATATTTTTACTCCCAGAGGAAATAGTAGCTGATGTCTATAGCACCCGTACATGGTATAAACTGAAAATATTATTGTTTAACAAAGTTAGGATGATACTCAGCACTTTTACCACACCAGAGAGTTTCCTTGAAACACCAATATGAATAAGTTTTTAAAATTTTGAATGCAATCTAATGAAAATTGAAAGCCTTTAAAACGAATAGTGGAAAATTATATAATCATATGCTCATTGTTTGCTTGTTCTTTTGTTTTCCCACACTGTTAAAAATAAAAATCTAAATTGGCCTTTCTTCATCAAGCTGCCAGGACTGGGATTTACAGATGTATAACAGCACTTTACTCATTATAAAATGTTGGGCCCTGGCTTTCTGAAGTGCCCTACCAAATAGCCTTCCCTCCTCAATGTGCTGGCTCAACATAAACACTTGCTGAGCAGGAGTGGATTCATGAACCTTAGTTCAGCAATGTTGTTGTTGTTGTCATTGTTAGGTGTCTTTGCGTCCCTTCTGGCCCATAGAAACCCTGCTCACAAACAAGGAGACACTGCCCAATCCTGTGCCAGCCTCACAATACTCACAATATTGAGCCCATTGTGCCGCCACTGTGTCGGTCCATCTCCTTGAGGACCTTTCCATTTTTGCTGCCCCTCTACTTTACCAGAGGGGATGCCCTTCTCCAGGGATTGGTCTCTCCTGACAGCACATCCAGAGTGTGCACCATGATGGCTCAACATCCTTGTCTCTAAGGAGCATGCTAACCATATCTCAGTAATAGACTCCCATACGTTCAGGGCCTAATGCCTTGTGCTCAATTCGGACAGGCATCTACATTATGTACTGCTTCATGCTGGAGGTACTAGTTGTAGTGCCTGATAGTCTGGGATCATCCCCTTTGCGTGGTATAAAGGGAAAGTAAGATGAAAAGAAGAGAGATTCTAGTCTTAGTGAGATTGGAGAAAGGTTTATTGAGTACTAGCCTTCACACCCACCATTTTTTAATGCCCCTATTATTGATATATAAAAGACACACTGTAACTTTCTAGGCACCATTTCTGTTGGAAGACCACCAGATTGAAAGAACAAATTTGACTAAACACAAAGGCCAGTCACAATGATAACGCTAGAAGCAATCCCTCACAACGTGCACTGTGTGCCAGATACTCTTATAACGACGTAACCTATATGCCCTAATGTCATTCTCCCAGCATCCCTAAGAAGTCGATACTATTTTTATCTTCCTTATACAGACATAGGGACTGTATAGATGTTTCAGAATTTGCTCCAGGGCACAGGACTAGTAAATAGTGGAGTTGGGATTTACACTCAGCCATTCTGGCTCCTGTATTTAGTCTACTTCCAAAACTACGGTATTCTGTGAAAAAAATCTGGTCACGTACAGCGACTTATGAACTTGAATAATCACTGACATAGACATAGACACATAGGTATGTGCAGATTTAAAACGGTAGGTGATGTGGTGCTTAGAATATGGATATATAAATCTTTTATTGGAGGCTCTTACAACATTCCATACATCAGTTGCATCACGCAGGATAGATAAATTCTTAATGTAATTTCCTATCTTTCTCAATCTCACCAGTTCAGTGAGCTTGCCTATTCATCTGATAAAACATAATCTGGAAGCAAGACTAATGTTTTATGACTGGTGCAGGAGTCAGTGGATAAAGTTTTAAGAGGCCAGAGATAAGGTGTCGGCAGGAAAGGCATCAGAAGTTCAAAAACTAGCAAGGAAATCTATATGAATGTGTGGGGATGTAGTGTAGACCCAAAACCCACCTGCCCGATCATTGGACAATCCTTCTCGGAAGAGCCCCACAGGAAGAAAAATAAATCCAGGGTGCGGAATAGCACCCAGGAAATCCATCGCTATCCTCCAGTCCTCTGATATTTCTTCCCCTTGCTATTATGCATTTTATTTGTTTTAGCTCATTAAGCATGTGAGACTTGCGTATGTACCTTTGCAAAATTATGATCATTCAATTTACGTACGCCAAGAAAGAGATCCCTTCAGAAACAGAGCCCTTCTTCACCATGTTGGGCTTCCTGTGAATCTGCCTAGGACAAAACTCTTAAAGGTTCTCACTTCAGTAAACTCCCTCATGAAGTTGAGATGCCATCTTAAATCTTTCCAAGGTTTTAACCAAGGGTTTTACAGAGTCGTCCTTGGCTTTGGGGCATATTTTCCTGACAGCCTGTGGACTGATGGGAGTCAGATGTCATTCCTTCATTTTAACATGAAGAGAACCTATAAATAACCAAAGGAGATGATATTGGAATTGAGGAAGGCCCCGTTCTTTTCTATTGACCAATGTTTCATTAGCTTCGCCAGAGCCACTAATATTCTACTTTCAGCTGCTAATAAGCAAGTGTCCTTTCTTCCAGATTTTAATATATTGTTTATTTACTTGTCTTTATATCCTGACAGTCAGACCCCTCTTGGGCCACCAGGCCCCTCTCTCTGAGCCCATTGGTTCTCTGTGATGCCCTTCCTATGGGCTTTCAGCTTCTACCTGCCTCCTGGACCTCAAGCCCCTCCCATGTGTTTCTGATTTGTTTGCTTGATTTGGGATAGGCACAGCACCCTCTTCTTCAGGGTCATTAGCAATTACTTCTTTTGTGACACAAGCCACTTGAACACGAAGTGCCTCAGAGGGAACATAGACATGCTCAGGAGCAGCGAAACCAGCCCTTGTCTTCCACATGTGAATGGGTGTGAGTGGCTGGCACGATTGTGGACAGGTTGCTTTCTCCTTCACTCACCAGTGACCCCTTGGAGGAGGGACAGCTTAGGACACATCATCGAAAACTAGGATCCAGGGCAGAAATTTACAACACAACTAATCACAGGAAACATGTGTTGTGCTCTTTGTGTCTTTTCATTGTCTTCTTGGTTGGTTCAGAGTTCGACTGTGAACCTCCTGGCTGCAGTTGGAAACCACCAGCAGCTCCGTGGGAAAGACTGGGCTTTCCCTTCCCATGAACAGTCACAGTCTCAGAAAACCCACAGGCAGTCACTGCGAGTCTGCATTGATTCAATGGCAGTGATGTTTGAGACTGAGAAAAAGTCATCACCTTCTGAGAATCTGCTGTAGCACAGAGAATGCTTCTTGCAGTGAATTCATTTTAAACTTGTTTATCAGTACCAACTTTGACAATTCTCAGCTAACTTCCTTTATTACCAAATCATATTATTTTATTTCGTGCAGATTGACCCACTTACAGGCAAATGGGATACTGTTTATTCAAAATGGCAATCTTTGGAAATACAAAATCAAGCCCTTCAGCAGGAGTTGTCAGCTATGAAAGACACACAGCGGAAGTGTGAAAAACTGGAGAAGAAAAAAGGGAAGTTGGAACAAAAGGTCGTCCAGCTCCAAAGGGAATTAGACCAAAACCAGAGCAAACTTGGCCAAGTGGACCAGTTTACATGGAGAGTTGAGGAACAAACAGAGGAAGTAGTCTATGAACTCCAACAAGTCAAAATGAGTTTACAGGTAAACTCGAACTCTTTGATCTGTTCTGTGCTTTCACTCATGGAGTTGAAAGTTACATGTCAGATTATGACATTGCATGTCTTTCCTTTACTTCGGTTCAGTCATTTGTTTGTAGATTATTAGAAAGATGGTGGCATTTGCTGCTCTCTGTAATATGTCAGCGCCATCATGATTGTTACTGAGTTGCTCTTAGAGGATAATGATGCTCTTTACAAAATCCCTTGATGATTAAATCTAGTTATCATACAGAAGACTCCTAAGAGGCTAACCAAAAGAAAGTTACGATGTTACAAATGATCCGTACATTGGTTTAGAACTTACTGTATTATATTTTTAAATTAAAATGAATTACTATGCTTTCAAAGACAAAACCACATAAGCAATAGCTTGACAATGATAGTGTGGTTTATAATTCCGATGTGGCAGCTGACATTGATGATTTTTTAATTCAACTTTTAAAAATGTACTTCTGATTTATTTAAAGTTGCTCTCAGGTTCACTGAGAAGAACTAAAGATAAAAATGCCTGATGATTATTTTTAAATGCATCCCTTTGATTGATTGTAGCGTCAAGCACAATCCCAGGGTCATAGAGAACACTTATGGGAGGAACAAACTGCTTCACTGAGAAGGGAGATGGAACAGAGAATGAAGGGGCTGGAGCATGAATTCTCTTCCCAAATCTATTCACAAAGAGCAGAAGCAGAGAAATACAAACAACTCTACCTTCAAGAATTAGAAGTGAAGAAAGAGTTCTCAAAACAACTAGACAAGTAAGTCAAAAGAGAACCACTGATACTAAATTGAACTCATTGACAGACTTCTGAAACCTAAGGTTTAGTAAGCCGGTTTTGTGATTTAAGAAGTGCAAAGTGGGCAGTATAATGTGGGAAACAGCATCAGCAAATCTGTTTATCTTTCAAATGACTAAAGAAACATTTGGCAATAGAAAAGAACGGGGCCTTCTTCAGTTCTAATATAGTCTCCTGTCAGCCAGCTTACATCTCTTTCCTGTTTGGGCTTTGTTTGGCTTTATTATTATCGTTTCCTGTATTATGGTCTTCTTGAAAGCCTGATGTACTACTAGTATACAGTGGTTGCTGGAGCTTTCTAATGTATACACACTTTACATTATAGAATTGAATTTCAGCATTCCCTGAAGTAGAAACATTAACAGAGCGAACTATGTTTTAGAAGCTGAGGCCTGGTGGTGCAAGCAGTTGGGCGCTGAGCTTCTTAGGAACAGGTTGGCAGTTTGAGTCCACCCAGCCTCTCCACCGGAGAAAGATTTGGCACTCTGCTTACCTAGAGATCACAGCCAAGAGAGCACCCTGGGGCCATTCGACTCGGTCACTGGGAGCCACTCTGAGTCAGCAGGGACTCACCAGCACCAAACCTCAAGCCAAACTGAACCCTAATCTACTCCCTCCCTGGGAGCCCACTGGGAAAAGGTATTCCGACCAGGGCTGGCCCATATGGCCCAAGGCTCTCTTTGACTCAGGCCACCACATTTTTGTCCTGTGGAGCAGCTGGGGTGCCCACAGTCACTCTGTCAGCCACCAGCTGAGCATTTCAACCACTTTGCCCCCAGGGTTTCTTCCTGACAACAAACGGAAAACCAAACTCACTGCCAAGGTGACTCATGGCGACTCCCTGTGAGTTTCAGAAGGTGGAACTGTTTAAGGGAGTAGAAAGCCCAACAGCACAATTTCTATCCCAAGGGCACATCTCAAACTTGCATTGTGAAATTGTTAATACTTTTATTATCACCAGAGGGCATTTTAGGAAGGAAAAAAAACACCTTTCCATATGGTTTCTCCATTATAGCAACATTTAACTTAATGAGCTTGACTGAAGGATCATTTAGGGAACAAAGAAGTGGAGTAAGTGCCGTTTGCTTTTTGTCATCTTCACAGAAACACTGAGAGGCTCTCTGAGGTCAGTGCAAATCTAGCCCTGGAAAAGCAGCAGAACCAGACCTTGTTCAACAGCCTTGTGATGCAGCAAGCCCGAGAGGCATCTTTCCTTGGAACTGTTCCAACTAGTTCTATATTTCATAGAAATTTACATGGGAGTTCCTCCCGCAAGTAGGCACCAGGATGCGGATGACAGCACAGATGACCACTTGGGTAAGGTTTGTTATGTTATACTTTAAGGAGCAGATTTCTTATATGTTAATCTGGCTGTTAATTTGGTGAAATAATCACTTGTTTATTTGGTCTGTACATGTTAAGCTAATGTCCTGCGTAGCCATGCAGGAAAGAGACCTACATTTCACGCTGGTTTCTGTTGTTGTGGCTCTCTTTAAGTAGCTGGGTCTCTCTTACATGGAGGAAACGAATTGTATCAGTGTTCAGTTGAACTAGTGGTTGGAGGTCGCTTCCTTTGGCCATGCAAGTAATCTTTTGCATGTAGTTCATCTTTTACAATTGCCTCGCCAGCTGATAATGTTGGGAGAAAGACAAAGCTTTCTGGGCTCATAAGGAGGCTCAGTCTTGAGAACACACAGAGGCAGTTCTGCCTTGTCCCCTAGGGTGGCGATGGGCCAGCAGTGACTCCTTGTCAATGAGTGAGTCAGCTGATATTGTCTGAATGCTAAATAGACAACTTCATATGCCTTTTGCTGATTTTTGGTTTCAGATTTCACATTCGAGTTCCCTAGTGAAATAGTGTATCCTCTGTGTCAGAAGGAATTGTACATTTTCATTGGGTCCTCATTCAAGGATATATTAGTATAACTACAGAAGTTAAAATTAACCTGAGCAAGAATATTGTGAGATTTTACAGCACATAAAATTCTTTTCTCAGTATGAGTCCTTCCTCTGAGTTTGAACTTAAGATTTTATCTCAGACAGCTTTATAAATCGTATAAGCATTATAAGCTATATAACTAATACTGTTTTATCAAAGCTTTACTAGTACCTGTGTGTACAGCCAGCACCCAAGACAATGCATGGCACAGACGACTCAGTAAATGGTTTTCATCGGCTTCAAATCACAAGATTAATTTTACTCTGGATTTTAGTGCACTATCAATTTCAGAATTTTCTCAGTTTATCTTAGTCATGTTGCTATTCTTCCAATGTCCATTTAATTCCTCCAATGTCCATTTAATTCCTCCAATAATTATTTCTCTAAATGTTGTTATATAAATGTATCAAAGATAAAAATAAAACCTCAAGGTAGAACATTGTTTGGGTCACATTTGTTCCCCAGCTAGAAATAGAAATAGACTGCCGGTTTCCATCATCAAGTTTATTCTGAAGTTCAGCGGTGGCGTCTGTCTATGGGCTTGTTTCGTACATGGAAGCTCATACAGTATGTGTCCAGTTGCAACTCACATGTGGTGTGCTCATGTCCAGTAGCAGAAGCTATGTTAATAGGTTGTGTTTATTTATTTTATTCAGTAACTTTAGTATTTATAGTACGGTTATAGCAACTCTTTCATATCTCACACCTGTACATCACTGAGCTACAGAACACGTTTTATGGGTTCGTTTCCCTTAAGTTTCCTTTACCAATCTCTATTTCCCCAAACAAGAGGAAACAGCGAGCATAGTAGAAGGGGGTTCGGCTTAAATAGAGGAAAGTTCTGCTGTTAATTGGCTCTGTGACCTCTGAGAAGCTCGGTAGTCTCTCTGAGTCTGTATTTTCTCCAATGTCAAATAGGGAGTTGACTAAATCATTACGTTTCATATGCGAAAAAAAGAAATAGTACCTTGGTTTTTGGTGTTAAAGGAGCTTCATGAAACCGTATTAACTGAGGCAGTGTTGTGGGGAGTCATTATGTTAGTTGTAAAAAGTGATCTATAATTAGCCTGCCTCCTGTCATGTTTGTCCTTCTGTGCTCGAGGAATTTCACTCAGCAGAATGACCTCCAGGCCCATCCGTTCTGTGCAGTGTGGCTCAGATTCCTTGCTGTTGCGAACACTGCAGCACGCTGCATGGTTAAGTATCCCTTCTCCCACTGCTGGGCACTGAGGCTGAAACTACCACCTTGCCGTCCGTCCTGGATCGTGAGATGATCTACATGGGTCTGCATCGCCCTGGTCCTGTCACCACTCTGTGTCATAGGAAGGGATCCAGCTGATTTTCCTGTGCTGATTCTGTCACTTTATTTTTTTAATCATTTTTCTGATGGCTCATGCAGCTCTTATCATCATATATACATACATACGTTGTGACAAGCACATTTGCACACTTGTTACCATCATCATTTTCTAAACATTTTCTTTCTACTTGAGCCAAGGTATCAGCTCCTCACTTTTCCCCCTCCCTCACTCACTTACCCTTGATAATTTATAAACTTTTATTATTTTTTTTCATGTCTTACACTGACTGAGGTCTCCCTTCACCCAGTTTTCTGTTGTCCAGCCCCCAAGGAGGGCGTTCTATGTAGCTCATTGTGATTGGTTCCCCCTTTTCCCACCAACCTTCCCCGTACCCTCCTGGTATCGCTACACTCGTTGTTGGTCCTGAGGGCTTTATCTGTCCTGGCTTCCCTCTGTTCTAGCTCTTATTTGTACCTGTGTACATGCTCTGCTCTACCCGCAATTGTAAGGGAGAATTGGGATCATGAGAGTAGGGGATGGGGCAGCGGGGAGAAGCATTAAAGTAGAGGAAAGTTGTATGTTTCATCGGTGTTATACTGCACCCTGACTGGCTCATCTCTTCCTTGTGACCCTTCTGTAAGTGGATGTCCAGTTGTCTGCAGATGGGCTTTGGGTCTCCATTTTGCAATCACCTTCGTTCACATTGATATGATTTTTTCTTCTGGGTCCTTGATGCCTGATACCTGATCCCATCGACATCCCATGATCACACAGGCTGATCCTGGAGTTGTGTTGAATTGTCATAATTGGGTCCAACAATATTCTTTCTGAAGAAGTCTGGAAGTTATAATATATATAATCATGTCAATCACAAGTAAAGTTTTGCTTCTTTGCCAATGAAATACCTTTTGTCTGTGTGTTGCCTGCTAGCCTGGGTTAAGACTTCCAGGCCAGCTTTCAAAGAGAAGGGTAATAGAGACTGACATCCATTTTCATAATCTTTTGGGATCTCCTAATTGTACACAACTCGGGGCTTTATGAAGTTTGGGGTAAAATGAAGTGAGAAGCTAGTGGTGCTTTTCAAGCCCCTGGATATATTGATTTCTAATTCCAGAGAGTCATAAAGCAAACCAACTAGATTTCTGCTTATCCTTTCTTCATAGAAACATTAACTTCTGCTTATCCTTTCTTCATGAAGGTATGCCTGGAATCTTTATGTACACATGAATGAAGTGTTACATGCACAATACATATTTCCTAATAACTTCACTACATCTTTTATCAATCAGATTTTCACGTGACACCAGGGCATTACCACATTCTGCAGTTGTGTACTTCAGATTCACTGAAAAATCTTAATTTTCTTTTCAAAGATATTTTTAATTCTAAAAACATTTTATAGGTAATTAAATTTCTAAAAATACCGAATGGAAAGTTTATTCTGGTTTTAAGGAAAATATTATAAAGTACAAAAACCTGCTGTAGCTTTTAAACCATGACTTGAACTATTAATTTTTATGTCAGTAAGACCAGGCTTCACTCTTCTAAAATGATATATATATATATCAATATTTGAATGTTTATCAGAGTAGATTAAGCAACATTTTTCCTTTATTACCTAAAATGAAGATAAATTGAAAATATGTTTGCATTTACTTTTCTATTTAGCCAGTTCCCAAGTGAGTTCTAATCTCTAAAATATGATATAAATGATGACTGCATATTATAAAGATATGCATAATCCTTACATAGACTCTCTTTCTTCTCTGTTTCTTAACTTCTCAATGAGAATTAGGTCGGCTTTCCCATTTCAGCTCATTTAAAAAAATATTTTTATTGGGGCTCATAAGGCTCTTATCACAGTCTGTATATACATCAATTGAGCAAAGCACCCTTATACATTTGTTGCACTCGTCATTCTCATAATTCACCTTCCACTTGGGTTCCTGGAATCAGCTCGGTTTCCTGTTTTTTCCCCCGTCCCCTTCCCTCCGCGATCCCACCCCTGGTCCCTTGATAGTTTATAAATAATTATTATATCTTATCTTACACTCCCCGGCGTCTCCCCTCACCCGCCTCCACATCGCCCATCTCCCAGAGAGGAGGTTACACATACATCTCCGAGATCGGTTCTCCCTTTCTACAGCCCCTTCCCTCATGGTGTTGCCACTCCCACCACTGGTGTTGAGGGGTTCGTCTGTCCTAGATTCCCTGTGCCTCCAGATCCCCACTGCACCACTGTACATCCTCTGGTACAACCAGGTCCGCAAGGCAAGGTAGGATTGGGGTCATGATGATTGGGAGAGGAGGAAGCGTTCAGGAACTAGAGGTAGGTTTTGAGTTTCATTGCTGCTACACTGAACCCTGAGTGGCCCATCTCCTCACTACCCCTCTGAAAGGGGTGTCCAGCTGTCTACAGATGGGCATTGGGTCCCCATCACACACTCCCCCTCTTTCACGGTGATGTGATTCTCACCACCACCCCACCTTTGTTGTTGGAGACCTGGTCTCCTCTGCCCTTCACTATCACCGATGTTGGTGTGCTGCTTCCGTGTGGGCTTGGTTGCTTCTGGGCTAGATGGCCGCTTGTTTGCTTTCAAGCCTTTAATTCCCCAGACGCTATATCTCTCAGTAGCTGGGCACCATCAGCCTTCTTCACCACACTTGCTTATGCACACTTCGTCTTCAGCCATTATGTGAGGAAAGTGATCACACAATGATTGTTTTTGTTCCTTGGTGTCTGCTACGTGGTCCATTCAACACCTTGTATTCGCTTAGGCCGTGTGCTTCTTCTCTGTGGGCTTTGTTGCTTCTGAGCTAGATGGCCGCTTATTTGCCTTTAAGACCCCAGACGCTATATCTTTTTGATAACCGGACACTATCAGCTTTCTTCACCACGTTTGCTTACACACACGTCTGTCCTCAGTGATCATGTCGGGAAGGTGGGTATCCTGCAATGACTGTTTAGCAGGGCGAGGTGCTATTGTATTGGGGGATTATGCATGTGGAGGCCCAATGTCCATCTGCTACTCTACTACTGAACCTATAAATATATGCATATAAGTCTATTGCCCCCATAATCATAAATATATTTACATATATACATGTCTGTATTTAGGCTTCTCTGTATGCACTTTGCCTCCTACTCCTTTCCTCTATTTCCTTTCACTTTCCTCCCATTCCATTACCATGTTTAGCCTGAATTCTGGTTTCAGTAATTCCTCTCAGTTACCTTGCTCTTGGTCACTCCCTACCAGTCCTCCCCTCCCGCCTCTGGTTTTGAACCACTCGCTGTTCCCTTGTCCCTGTGCTGGGCAACACCTCCTCCCTTCCCCTACCTCCCACGCTCTCATGTCCCTCCAGGACCGTTGTTCCTGTTGTTTTCTTCTCTCATTTTTTGTCCAGCCTATCTTGTCTAGGTGGACCTGCTGACATAGTAATATGTGCATACAAATGCATATGACTTTGACTGCGCCCAAGTGGCACATAAGAACATGATTTTGACAGAAGCAACATCGACACGTTCAGTTCATTTTTTAATGTTCACTCATTTAAGCAACTAAATTTGTGTCTTGTAACATTAAAAAGAACACAGGTAGAGAAAAAAAGAATATAGGACTCACTTCTGATACAGTAGATGGAAAAAATAGGTGGAAACCTAGATAAAGGTGTGTCGATAAGATTTGTTAATTTTAATATTGATTCTTGAATTCTAAATAGAAAATGAATCCCCCACTTCATTGTTGAGATAATAAAAATCATATTACACATCCCTCTAGGCACATCTAAGAAAATATAATGATGTATAAGCATTCCTAATGAAGAAGGTCCCTAATGAAGAAAGCATTCCTAATGAAGTCAGTTATTCCTAATTTTCCCATCATGTTCCATATCTTTAACAAAGCTTTGAAATATGTTCGGCTCCCTATAGCCTTTCATTCTTTTCTGACATCTCTGAAAACTCTTAGCCTGAACGCAGATATTTGGTTCAGAAAATAAGGGCAACATCTAGTCCTGCTGCTTATGATTGCAATAAAAGACAAGGAAGATAGACTGATCTAGTATCAAGCAAATCGTTCTCATTTGTGACCTTTTATATATTTGATCATTCACTTAATTATTGGTTCCCATTTGACCTCAGAGTAAGTTCCAAATTCTTCATCATAGAATAAAAATAGAGTAATCACTGTGCTTTTTGGCAACTTAGTCAGCCTTAGCTTTTGTCACCCTCCCTACTCTCCCCCTTTGAACTAGCATCTAGCCAAACTAGACTCCTTATGAGTATCGCAAGGATTGTTGTCACTCCCAAATCTGCGTATGCTGCTGCTTCCCTCTATCGGACCCAACCTTTAGTGATCCTCCCATATCACCTCCACCCCAGATCATATCCTACTGAGACAGCTGTCATTCCTGGGCACGACAATAGTGCGATTTTTTATATCTCTCGCGTTATCTATGAACAAGCTCTAAGAGGTTCACGGGACAGTGGAATGGAATGATAGGGTCCTTTTTAACACTACTTTTTGAAAGCACTCTATGTAATTCTGTTTGTTTTTTACACACTTGTCTCTATACAAACAGGTGTGCATACATTAAGAATAGATCGCTTTTCATTTCACAGTACATTTAGAATTTATTTCTGTCTCAGAGTATGGGATGAGAAAGCTGGGAGTGTGGAATAGGGAGTCAGACTCTTAGGGTAAAAATCCTCCTCCAGCGTGCCACTGTGGAACAGACCGGTTGCTCATATGAAAGCTCAAGTTTTAGAAACCAAGCAGTCTGAGGCAGCCCAGCTATCAGCACCTTTAACTAGGCAGAAATCAGGAATTCGGTTGATAAAATTTTGACTGGAGAACGTGAAATTAGAGAAATGAGAGGAGGGACAATTCAGAGCAGGTTTTGGCTTTGATTGATTTAGAGAATACTTGACTGTAGGTTGTAGGGATTGGCCACCCTATATAAGTACTAACCCAGCCCACTGCCATTGGTTCCCAATCTGTAAATCTTATGGGAGCAAAGTGCCTCCTTTCTATGCTGTGGATCAGCGGGTAGTTTTGAGCCACTGACTTGGATTCAGCGAGCAGCACAGTGATGAGTCCTCAGAGACATCGGGGCTCCTTCCATAATTGTAAACTGATACAATTCTTATGGGTTTTTAGTAGCTATCAGGATGTCTTTCTCAATTCACAAGGCATTAAGAGAACACTAACACCCACGCGTTTTTTGGCACCTTCTTATGGAAGAAATTCCTTCTATACTCTTTCTACATCAATGCTTAAGCACAAAGGAAAAACATTTTTAGCGGCATAAGTTTGCTTTAAGACAGGAGGCATTAGAGAAATAGCTTAAGTTTAACTTACAATAGGGTCTGACTTGATATTGATGTCTAAAGCTAGAGTTAGAGACTCCTTCAAATCAAGTGCCTCAAAGTTGAGACTTTGATGCACACTCACCCTTTTCTTCCCTAAAAACAAAACTAATAGAGTGTAAAATTAAGTTCCAAACATCCTGTACATAATTAGTCCATAGCTCATATTTCTACTCCTCCCTTCCTTCACTAAACTTTTTACTAGATCTCAAACATTCTAAGTCAGTGGTTCTCAACCTTCCTAATGCCACGATCCTTTAATACAGTTCCTTGTGTTGGAGTGACACCCCAACCATAAAATTATTGCCTTGCTACTTCGTAACAGCAATTTTGCTACTGTTAGGAACCATAATGTAAATTGTAATGTGGTTTCCGATGGTTTCAGGTGACCCCTGGGAAATGGTCATTCAACCCACAAAGGGGTCACTACCCACAGGTTGAGAACCGCTGTTCTAGGTTGTCCATTGACTCTCGGTTTCCTCCCACTGCTCAGCCACCCACCCTCATCATTTTGCATAGTATACCTTACTGAGTTGAAGTTTCTCTGACATGGGAAATTCATGCTGTCTTCCTCATCCATTCTTCTCCCTCTCTGTCTTTTAGAAAGGAGCCCTGGTGGGCACTGGGGTTGCATGGTGGGCTGCCAACTGCAAGATCAGCAGTGGAAACCTCCAGCGCAGAGAGAAAGATGGGGCTCTCTAAGGCCCTAGTGTTACAGTCTTGGAAAATCTCCCCTTTTCAGTGGGTAGCTGTGAGTTGGCATTGACTTGATGGCTGTGTGTAGTTTGTTTCCGCCTTTTATATCAGCAGTTCAGGGTTGAGTGCAAAGACTTGGTGATGCTGTGGGTCTGTTGTTTGCTGGCTGACCACAAGGGTGGTGGTTCAAACCCACCAGCTCCTCTGAGGGAGAAAGGTGAGGATATCTTCTCTCTTAAAGATTCATCTCAGAAACCTTCTACAGGGTCTCTCTGAGTGAGAATCTATTTGATAGCAGTGGATTTGGTAAGAGTTACCATGTTGTCTGGTCATTATTCTCTGACATGCACCTTATTTTTCTTGGGTGGTCCTAAAACCTGACACCCAAATCACCCAAACACGATTCTCTCTCTTCACTAATAATATGTGCATTTATCATTTGAATCCTATACATTCTAAGTATACTTTCCCATTTCCTTTTTTGAAAGATGATTTTGGTTCCAATATCAACAATGCTCTGTTTCAATTAATGTCATTTGCTTTTATAACATGTCTTCGAATTGATGGAGACTTTTAGCATTATGGTAGTAGACAGCATGGGGAGCTCGTTCTATAGTCTTTTGAAAGAGATGCTAGCTTTTGCCTGGAGGCTACTAATAATGACCTCATCATTGGTAGGTGCCACAGAGTTGATTTCTAGACCTACTGACCCTGCATACAACCCAAGGAAACCCTGCCGGGTGTTGAGGTGGATTCCAGCTGCTAACCTTGCACACCCAGGCACTCCTTTCTTCATGCAAAGCTCTCTGGCAGGAAAGCTGGGCTTTCTACTCCCATCACCTGTTGCATTCTCACAAACACACACACCGGGGTTGCTGAGTCAGTATCGACAATGGCAATGAGTTTGGTTTGGGGGTTTGCTAGTTGGTCTAAACTTATTCTGTTGACAAATACTTTACCCTTTCTCTGCCTTTGTTCCATTTAAAGACAGTGTAGCATAAATAAAGGAATTCCTGAGGCAGGCAAACCCAGAGGTTGGCAGTTTGAGTCCACTGTTAGGTACCCTGGAGGACAGACTTGACAATCTGCATCTGAACAGTCATGACCTTGAAAATCCTACAGATCCACTCTGCACACATGGGCTGTGATAGCTGGGATCTTGATGCCAGAAAGTTAAATCGGAAATATAAAAGTAAGAAAAAGGCTTGAAGGAAAACGAGTGGCCATCTAGCTCAGAAGCAACAAAGCCCACATGGAAGACGCACACCAGCTCGTGTGATCATGAGATGTTAAAGGGATCAGTTGTCAAGCATCAAAGAACAAAAAAATCAAATCATTTTGAATGAGGGGGAATACAGATTGGGGACCCAAGACTCATCTATAGACGACGGGACATCCCCTTACAGATGGGTCCTGGCTAGGAGACAAGCCAGTCAGGGTGCTGTGCAGCAATGGTGAAATAGACAACTTTTCCTCTATTTTTAAATGCTTTCCCCCACCCTACTATCTTGGTCCCCATTCTACCTTAAAATTATGGCAAGACCAGAGAATGTACACTAGTACAGACAGGAACTGGAAATACAGGAAATCCAGGACAGATGATCCCTTCAGGACCATCAGAGTGGCGATACTAGGAGGGTGGAGGAATGGTGGGTTAGAAAGGTGGGGAAATATAACCTCCTCCCTAAGGGATGTTCAACAGAAAAGTGGGTGAAGGGAGATGTCAGTCAGACAGTGTAAAATATGACAAAATAATAATAATTTATAAATTATGAAGGGTTCATGAGAGGGTGGGGGTAGTGGGGAGGAAGGGGGATAAAAGGAGCAGCTGACAGCAAAGGTTCAGGTAGAAGGCAAGTGTTTTGAAAATGATGATGGCAACAAATGTGCAAATGTGGTTGGCACAGTGGATGCATGTATGGATTGTGATAAGACTTGTACTAGCCCCCAATAAAATGATTTTTAAAAAGATTGGGAAAGAAGCCACAATAGAAAAAGGAAGAAACAGAGTAAGAAAACGAAAAGGTTTTGAACTTGCTGTAGCGTAACGCTCCATACTGCCTGCTCAGCGTGGAAGTATCCACGGTTTAGTGGTTAAGACTCAGTATTTTAGAGTAAACCAGGATCAAACTAAGTCCTGCTACAGAAAGATGATGGAATTCGTTTCCCTCTTTCCCTCATTTGGAAAATGGAGTATTTGGCTATAGAAAATCATCAGTTGGGTAGAATTTTTAATGTTAGTTATTATTAATTGTTTTCACTCACTTTGCTCTTCTAACCTGCATGTTTACATTTTACTTTTTTGGTTGTAATACTATCACCAGCTGCTGTATTTCCTAGATTTAGATAGACAGTTATATTGGGAAGGACCATCTCACCTTCACCCCAGGGGTTTTTCAAGAATGGATACATCCTAAATGGGGAAGGGAAAAATAATAAGCTTTTGGTGTTGAGACCACTGCCCCACCCCACCCCAAGGATCTTTGCTGTATAAAATAGTGGGGGCCCCTACCCGAGCCTAGGACTTGGTAAGGATTTCCAAGGTATTTCTAGCTTCTAGCTGGTGAGGGAGCTTAGGTGAGGGTTCGTGAAAACGTTCAGAGAAAGAGGTCAGCAGCTCTGGTTTGGAATGTTTGATCACCTGCTTCTCTGGATCCTTTGGGCTCCTTTCTAGGAAATGACAGTTATTTATCTCTTTATGTTCTTAACTAGAAGTGAATTTAGCCTATACATCTATACCATCTATTTCCATTGACGGGACTGTTTCCTCTAGAGAGAGATTTGTATACCTAATCAAAAGAGGGGGTCTAGTTGAACAGTGATAAGTTAAATTGAAGAACACTGAAAAGCTCATGAGCAGGTCCCTAAGAGCAGCACTTTTATATTCATAGAAAAGCAGAGTTCTTTCATGGGCAAAGAAAAAGTGAAACTCGTTATATTTTAATTTTTGTGGATTTTTTTTTAGAATAGTGATTTTTCCTATATAGTTATTTGTTGTTGGTCATTAGGATGTTTTCATGTTTTCCTCCAGGTTGTTTAGATGTATTTAGTACATTACATGCCTCTTGCTTATCCAGACAACATCTAAGAACTCATCACAGCACCTGTGCACATCTTCAGTATTGGCCACATGGGAACAACAAGATTTCCTGCTTTGTAAAAAATGTAAATGATTTATTAGGTTATTCTACTTTGTGTTATGTCTATTTCTCATTACAGCAATGATTTACAGTGTATTTATCTCCAAAGGAGTAAACCACCATAGAGGCATAAATGTCATAGGTAGAAAGTAAAAAATATTTATTTATTTCCAACATTTGTAATAAGAATACATTTTTCCCCAACAGATTAAAAAGATGTCTGTTATTCAGAGATGGCAAGAATATGGCTTAAGAGGCACGCATTTCTTGGTGATAGCCTTAGTTGGTAGGCAAAGCTTTGTGGTAGGACACAGTTTGCATGTCCTATTGCCCTTTTAGGAATTTGGTCAATATGTATTCTCCCGCTGTGTGTGGACAAGAATATTTATTGCATTCGGTGTCATTTCTGGAAATGAGATCATAATAAAGAGATCATTGAATAACTTATAGAAATCTCACAATTATGAGGCTATAAATGGCAATTAAAATGAGTACTGTTCCTGTTTTGGAAGTTGTTCAAGATTTACTGTCATGTGAAACAAGGGAATTGCAGAAAATCATTTACCAAATCTGGGATGGTTTCTATATAAAAAGTAGCTTTGCACACATTGAACACAGTGATGAAGGCATAACAGTCAATACTTCTGGCAAGTAGGATTAGGGTTCGAGAAACTGGAAGACACCATCTTTTGATTTCATGCTCATCTGTGCCTTCTCATAAATAAACACTTTATAATGATCAAGAATAATGTAATGTTAATTGTATAGAATTAAAATATTTCAGTGATGTGTCTTTTTATTATTTTCATTGGCTTTTATTATATCACAGTTTGTAAGGACCATGTTAAGATGATCCGATTTGTATTGTTAACACTGTTTATTTGATAAATGTTTCTTGATGTTGGTTAATTCATGTTTACATTTCCATCCAATTTTATATAGCTGAAATATAATTAGATGTTCATATAACGGCATAGGCATCATAGTGTCCAAAGACAGAACATTGTCATAAGTGAACTGTAAGTGGTACCGTGACTCATGACCTGATGGATTAACGCAAAGGCACCTTGTGAAAGGCACTGAGTGCTGAAAGTATTTGACTAATTGAAGATGGGTTGAAAATGATGTATCAATGAGAGTCATCTGTAATGATACTCTATTCCAGTTGTTAGGAATGTGTGAGTTACCAAGGAGAATAACGGAAACACAGATCTTTCCTGACAGTTCTAGAACGAGTAAATTGGTGGAAATCCAAGTTGTCCAGGGAGCTGTCTCTCTGTTTAGCTTTTCACGGTATTTGTTAAACAAACAGATTCCATGACGTCTAGGCATTCCACGTCTTCTATGACAAAGCATGTAAGTACACTATACTTTTATTTTTAAAGGTAAGTGTTTTTTGTCTACAGGGTTCTGAGTTATTGCTTTGGATATAACAGACTTTAAGATTAAAAATAAAATATTTGAAGGAAGTGGAAGAATTCCACTTGGGAGTCAAACTTTACTCTAAACAGGAGGAGGCACTTATTTGAAGAGTACATGAATTATTTTATTTCTTCTCCTATTGACTGGATTTTATTTCTCCTAACATTTTCTCTTCTTTCCCCTCTGCATTTCTGTTGTAGAACTCATATGAATGAGCAAAAGCATTTCTCAGCGACACATACAAAAGTGACCGCGACTCTAACAGAAGCCTTAATGAACTATGACTTTGGATGCCAGTCTTTCCCTGTGTTAGGACATGTGATTTTATTTTCTTTCTGTCTTAGCCTGTGGGCCATGTTCTTTAGCCCTAGATAAGTTTTGTTAATTATCAAATTCCCTGATTCTTTTGTGTTGCAAATCTATTAAAGTTTTTATTTCAGATATACATTTCCAGCTTTTAATTTTTATTATAAATCATAGCTATCTTATATTATTCAGAGTCTTGTCATTACAACTTTAGTTAGTAAAATATGATTTCCATTAGTTCCTTGCACCTGTTTTTAATAGCTGCTGTGAAGTATTTGTGTACTATATCCAACATCTAGAGGCACTCAGAGACAGTATCAATTTCACCTTGATGCTCACTTGGTAAATTTTTTGTTCAACTTTAGATATTATAATGTAGCAAGATGGATTCAATTTTTGCCACCAGAATCTTATATTTTGTTCCTTTGTTTGTCTGTTTAACCCTTGGCCTGAAGTAAATTTGTGGTGTTTTCCAAGTTGTTATTAAGTCTGTATTAATCTCTAGGGGTCACTACTCTCTATGAGCCGAGATCAGTCACAGATTTGCCTGAAACCCTTCCCACTAGTAAGACCTCCACTGGTAGATCTCCTGATGAAACACATCAGGAGATCTGTGACAAGGACATTCCAAGTTTGCATTGCTTTCAACTCTGCCTTAGCTTTTTCTCTCTGTGTTGACATTCATTCATTCATCTGCCTAACTGGAAGCTAATACAGATATTACATCCTTCCATAATCCAATCGAATCAATCAATATTGTGCAATTGCTATAGGACTCCTTGATATTATTTCCCTTTCCCCTGCCCACCACCACCACCACCATTGTGTTCCTGCTCAGAAACATTCTACTTGCTGTCCCTGTAGGTTTATCAATCCTGGCTTTTATATACCGAAAAATATATAACACAACTTCAGGAGGGTAACACCCAATGACATAACACATCTGAGATAAATCATAATATGAGCCAACAAATATAAAAAATACGGCAAATGTTAAAATACACCCTGATCCATGTTCATAAAGCATGCCCATTTTATCTTTTTAGTACCCAGTCACTACAAAGTGATGGCTCCTCTCCTATTTCTGTCATAGGGGAGTCACTTGTCCTGTGCCCTGTGCCCTGTGCACCCACCTTTCTGGTATAGCCCTGCCCTATTCCTGAACAGTAGTTTGTGTCTGGGTCCCACTGACTTCCACTGTCCCATACAGTAAAAATGTATTGTCTTCATTGGTCACAGAATTGAACTATAGAGAGAATGAGTTTGTGGGCTCACTTCTGGAGCTCGCGAGTCAGTTCTTCAGAACTGGAGTGTAGTGTTTTTCCGACAACCCAAGCCTATTATTAACAGTCACTCTGACTCCTTCAAAAGGTATCGGCTAGTCCGTCCAGCTCCAGTAATACTAAGTGATCATGGTGTGTGTGGAGAAGTCGGCACAGGTTAGGGAGAGGATCTGAGAGGTTTCACCACTCCTCAGAGGGATTCCTGCAGCTGGCATGGAGCAGAACTAGGGAGAGGGGAAATAGTAAATAGGCAGTGAGGACAAATAGTAGACACCCATTTATAATAGGCTATTTTGAGAAACCCACAGGGAGGCTCTAATACCAATAGACGAATGCACACAGAAAACCACAGCCTGCTGTGTAGCGTACAGATTCTAACTGTTAGATGGCTTGTCACCGTGATTGCAGCAATGAGATCAAACATAGCAAGGACTATGAGGACGGCATAGGACAGGACAGGGTTTCATTCTATCATACATGGAGAGACTATGATTGTAACCAACTCAATGAAAGTGACAATAACAACAATAGCATTTGTATTGAGGAAACATGATTTCCTATTCAATAAAACTGTAGTGCAAGGTTATTGGTAGATAAGTTGAGAAAAGTCAAGATTCAGATATAGAGTCCTGGGGGAGCGATTGAATTGGATCACTGCCCTAGGTCAACCCTTGCTATCTGACAGGCTAATCATGAGTTTCAAAGAGCAATCAGTAATTATCCTATCCACTGCACCTGAGGCTAGGTGGGTTTCTTTCCTTCAAGCATCCTAAGAACTCCATATAAACCTATCACTTCTTCGTGGAAGGTGTGTCTGGTTCACCATGAATAACACTCACTGGGGATACGTGAAGAATGATCAAGTGTACTTGAACTTCAAAATAATGCTGAGTTAGTTATGTTTTCTATTTCTGAGGGGGTGGGGGTAATCAAGTACACCTAAGTCCTTAAAGTGAGATCCTTGCACTTCAATACTCTGAAGAGATCTTGTACAGAAGATTTACCTAATGTAATATATCTTTTGATCTTTCAACTGCTGATTCCATGAGTATTGATTGTGGGTCCAAGCAAGAAAAAAATTTCTGATGAACATTTCTCAGGGTGGTGTGGACGGGTCAAGAAACTTTGTGGTAGTGGAAACGGGATGTGTCAGAATTTCCTTTGGCCTTGGCAGGGTTTCAACAGCATTCCTGACTCACTACAGGGTCTTCTGCAGAAGAAGAGGAGGCAGAGTTGACCTCTGAGTCCAGTCCCTGGTGTGATCAAGAGAATTAGGACCAGGGAGACAGTTCTTAGCTCAAAGGGGTGTTCTGAGCAGGTGAGGTCGTGTGGTGCCACATCGAAGAGCAGTTGGCTTTCCTGTTGCATCACTGATATTAATGTAGTTCCCTGAACTCTGCCCCACGATGTAATAACTCAATTCTGAAATGCAGATGGAGGAGGCAGTAGAGGAAAGTTCAGGACCTTCTGGAGTCTGAAGTGCCACCCAACTCACCCGAACAAGAGACAGCCCAGGCAGAAGATGGGTTTGTAGAACTGGAACCTCAAGTTCCAAAAAATGGTGTTGCAGATTCTACAGTTCTCTCTGCAATGCCTTTCTCATCGATGGACCTGAGAAGGGATTCTTCTGAGTCTCAGAGTCTGGGGTTTCGGTTATACACAGGTCAGTGGCATGAATGGATGTCATCTGGTCAAGCCTGACTAACAAAAGGAGGAAATTTCATGAAGCCTGACATAGCATTAATAGCAAAGTGGGTTCGAGATGCATGGGAAGACATTCCAAAAGACATGGTGCAACGTGCCTTCCAGAAATGTAGTATTAGTAATGCTATGGCAGGCAGTGAAGACTGCGCTTTGTATGAAAATGACAGCAGTGATGGTGATGATGGCGATTTCAGTGAGTACAGCGTCTATGATGACCTCACACCAGCTGAAGATCTGCATTGGGATATGGATGATGATGAGGAATCCAGTTTTGAAGGATTTTAACTCTTTACATTTTAGCTTGGTTGCTGATTGAGCTCAGAGAATAGTACTCTTAAGGTATATCATTGCTCATACCTTATTAATTTTGCTGAACCTATTTTCCACTTACTGTGCTGGTTTACTAATGTTAAGTGACTTGTTGCCTTTTATGTTTTTTATACAAAATAAATATTTAAATACATTACCCCACTGATGTCTCCATTTTTAATAATTGTATTTTCATTTGTTTTGATTACTGAAACTCACCGATGGCTTCTGCATTTCCACCCTATGTTTATACTCAAGTCAATCAGTTTTTCTGGGTTTCCAGGTAATAATTAGGTACCTTGGCTTAAACTCAGGTCGGCTTATATTCGAGTACATATGGTAATTTTATGGTGGGGGTGGCCATCACAACATGAGGAACTGTATTAAAGGGTCACAGCATTAGGAAGGTTGAGAACCACTGATTTAGAGGGAAGGGAGAAAAATGAAAAAGAAAAAATGGCCCTGGGGATGTTGAGAGCTGGTGGAGGACACATTGCTCTAACAAGAAATCCTCCCTATCATCCATCTGCCTGTCCAGGGCTGGGAGTGTGTGCTCTGCGGGTCCTGCGCATCCTCTGCTGCCCATTGTCTTCCCTGCAGGGGAGGTTTGTGTCTGGGCTCACACTGACTCCCCCTCACTGTGCTCCTTGCACAGTAATACATGGCCATGTCCTCAGCAGTCATGGAGCTAAGCAGCAGGGAGAACTGATTCTTCTATGTCTCTGGTGATGGTGGGTCGGCTTTGAAGGATGGGTTATAATCTGTACCATCAGGCCATATGTGTCCTATCCACTGCAACTCCTTCCTTGAGCTCTGGTGGATTCAACTCCAGAGACAACTACTGCTTGTGATGGAGAAACCAGAGTGCAGGTGAGAGACAGCTTCTGGGAAGGTTTCACCAATCCTGGACCCGACTCCTGAAACTACACCTGGGATAGGACAAGTGTAAATAAAGACACTGATCTCTGTGTCAGTCACTTGTAGTCAACCATTCCCATAGACCCAGGTCAGATATCTGAATCTCCACCTTGGGGAATTGTCATCAGGCACAGGAGAACACCCAGCAATAGCATCTTGGCAGTTCTACCTCTGGCAATATGGAGTCCTCAGAGACAGTGAAGCTTAGAGAGAGGATCTATGAAGGGTTCATCACCCTGGACCCAAATCTTGGACAACTGGGAACAGGAAAAATAATCACTGATGACAAGCAATGGAACCCTAATTATGTCAAACTATTTTTGGAATCTTGACATGACTAGTGAGAAGTACCCACTAGCCAGAAGACTCTCACAGGAATTTCATGACTTATGGACAAGGTCTGGGGATCCTACAGAACCCTGGGCATGATGTGACATTTTCACTAATTTGAAATTTCACCTGGAAATGGATGGGGTGCTCTGCATACTAGAAGCCTGCGGAATAAAATAGAGATGTTCATAGTTTTCTCAGGAGCTGAAAATAAATTATGACCCCGTCATCTTCTTTGGGATAAAACCAAAGTGAAACTCACTGCCATTGAGCTGCTTCGGACTCATAGTGACTCTAGAAGACACAGTATAATTTTATGTTGAAAAACACTCAGCAAAAAGAAATGTGTGACATGTTACCAACACGACTCTTGCTGAGAAACAAAGACAGGAGCTGCATGAAAGTGAACGGGGACCGATCTCCTTGGAGCAAACAAGGACTGAGCTGGAAGATTCCCCAAGGGAAGCTCCTGAACAAAATAGTGGACCAAGTTAACACTTTTAGACAACTGTTCCAATAAATTTGTATACCAAAGTATAGGATGATGAATGTTTAACACATTTCATAGGGATGGTCATGATTTTAAATTAGAGTGGGGTTGCAATTCTTAACAAGATAAGGCTCATTATAGTTATTGGTTCCAAATGTTGTCTTATTTGGTCTGGTGACTTATCTATGGTGACTTTTGGTTCTTTGAACAAAGTTACTCTGTTCTATGTGATCTGTGACCGGAAGGTTGGGGATGTCTTTTGTGGACATAGCAGCCTGTCCAGGTTAGTCAAAACTGATACTCATGTGGTGTAATGGGGTTATTTTCTGAGGAAAGGGCTCAACAGAGGAAGGGTCTCAGGAAGGAAAATGCAGAATAAGTATAGGCAATAAATGAGGTATTCTGACATCCTGTGGCAACATCCCATATGCCAGGGGAATTTGGACAAGCTGTGGGATCTGCATTGTGACACAGAGTTAAGCAGGTTGGGGAATGGGCTCAAACAGAATGCTCAATGTTCACGGTTGTTCTTTTTTTTTTTTTAAACATTTTATTAGGGGCTCTTACAACTCTTATCACAATCCATACATATACATACATCAATTGTATAAAGCACATCTGTACATTCTTTGCCCTAATTCTTTTCTTTTTTTACCTTTTACTAGAGGCTCATACAACTATTATCACAATTGATACATATACATACATCTATTGTATAAAGCACATCCGTACATTCTTTGCCTTAATCATTTTCAAAGCATTTACTCTCCACTTAAGCCCTTTGCATCAGGTCCTCCTTTTTTTCCCCTCCTTCCCCACTCGCTCCTCCCTCATGAGCCCTTGATAATTTATAGATTGTTATTTTGTCATATCTTGCCCTATCCGGAGTCTCCCTTCCCCACCTTTTCTGCCGTCCATCTCTCAGAGAGGAGGTCACATGTGCATCCTTGTAATCAGTTCCCCCTTTCCAACCCACTCACCCTCTACTCTCCCAGTATCGCCCCTCACACCGCTGTTCCTGAATGTATCATCCACCCTGGATTCCCTGTGCCTCCAGCCCCTATATGCACCATTGTACAACCTCTGCCCTATCCAGTCCTGCAAGGTAGAATTCGGATCATGGTAGTTGGGGGGAGGAAGCATCCAGGATCTGGTGGAAAGCTGTGTTCTTCATCGGTACTACATCGCACCCTGACGGACCCATCTCCGCTCCCAAACCTTTCTATGAGGGGGATCTCCAGTGGCCGACAAATGGGCCCTGGGTCTCCACTCTGCACTTCCCCCTTCATTCAATATGGTATATATATATATAATTTTTTTTTTCTGCATGATGCCTTATACCTGGTCCCTTTAGCATCTCGAGATCGCACAGGCTGGTGTGCTTCTTCCATGTGGACTTTATTGCTTCTGAGCTAGATGGCCGCTTGTTCACCTTCAAGCCTTTAAGACCCCAGACGCTATCTCTTTTGATAGCCGGGCACCATCAGCTTTCTTCGCCACATTTGCTTATGCACCCGTTTTTCTTCGGTGATCATATCATGGAGGTGTGCAACAAATGATATGATTTTTTGTTCTTTGATTCCTGATAACTGATCCCTTCGGGACCACATGGTCACACAGGCTGGTGTGTTCTTCCATGTGGGCTTTGTTGCTTCTGAGCTAGATGGCCGCTTGTTTATCTTCAAGCCTTTAAGACCCCAGACACTATCTCTTTTGATAGCCGGGCACCATCAGCTTTCTTCACCACATTTACTTGTTCACCCGCTTTGGCTTCAGCAGTTGTGTCGGGAGGGTGAGCATCATAGAGTGCCAATTTAATAAAAGAAAGTATTCATGCATTAAGGGAGTGCTTGAGTAGAGGCCCAAGGTCCTTCCACCACTTTAATACTAAACCTATAAATATAGACACATAGATCTATTTCCCTATCCTCATATATATATTTGCATGTACATGTCTTTGTCTAGACCTCCATATATGCCCCTTGACTCCTAGCTCTTTCTTCCACCTCCCTTGACTTTCCTCCTGTCCTACTACCATGCTCCATCTCCACATGGGCTACAGCTATACCTCTTCTCTACGCAACCCTACCCTTGATCATTCCCCACCAGGCCTGCCACTCCCCCCTCACTACCATTTTGGATCCCATGTTGTTCCCTTGTCCCTGTGTTTGTTAACACCACTTGGTTGTTCTTATTCTGTTGTCAGATTCTATCTATTTATTATACTTACAACAAATAGAGTCTTGTCACAAAAGATTAGCTATTGAAGACTTAAAGATAACGTTTCCCAGAGATGGTAAGTCTATTGTTATGTATTGTTTGTTTTTTCTATCGCTCTTTTTTTAAGGAATTTGGAAGTGATTGGTAGACATCATTTCTCAAGAAATGTACATAGTATTTCCTTTTTCTGCTCCTCCTTCCAAAGACCAAACTGGAATTTGAGTTAATAATCAAAGAGTTTATTGATGAACAAGCAGTTCTGGAATGGACAATAATAATTGTAAGGATGCACAGAGTACTGCAGTAAAGAACACTTTCAGATATAAATTCAAAAAGATCCTGGAACATACAAGAAAATTCCACTTATTTGATCTTTATTACTTTTGTCTCAAATAGACAAGGCAATATCGAAATCACTTTGTAAAGACTGAGTAATTTAAAAGTGTCTTATTTGTTTGTTTTTAAATATTGGGGGTGAGAATGAATGCTCTTCCTCACAGCTGTTGTGAGAGTAACTGGGAAGAAGGAAGGAGGATGCCTGGAGGTTTCCTGAGCTTTGCTGATTTTAAAAATCAGTTCAAAATAAACAGTAATCATATACAACTAAAAAAAATTTTTGAATCTGGCCTGCATCTTTTGTAGACACCCATCCTTGTTTGAAGAGAACTCTTTTGTCCTCTTCACGGGGGGGGGAAATAAGGTGTGGGTAGCAGCGACACTCACAAATTCATGGCTGGTGAAAGATTGAGTAAACACAGCCTCAGTTCTGACTTCAGGAGGAAAAGAAGGACCATGATTAGGATAGGGACAGCAATGACATTTTAAAACCTTACAAGATTGGATCACAGCCCTCTTTTCCAGGTGTGAGTCACAAAATATTGGCCTAATACTCCAATACTTGTCAAAGGCAATCCAGGATACGTAAGGTCCTGAGAAAGTGCTAAAGTGAGTAAGTCTCTCCTATCCTATCCAGAAGAGACTTGCCAATACTCTTAAGAATTCCTTTACATTACCTTTTTTGACATTGCAGGTTAGTGGTCAGAAATAAGCAATTGAGGCTGATAGTAGGTGAGATTCAAACTGAATTTGGTGGTCTCATTATGCTCATTTGAATGAAGGTACTAGTAAAGGGTGCTGCTAGTACTATGGATTGCCAGAAGAACAAACCAGTCTGCCTTGACAAAAGTACAGCCAGATGCTCTTTGGTTTCAAGGATGGCAAGACTTTGTCTCATGTATCTTGGACATGTTATCAAGAGAGAGAGTCCCTGGAAAAGGACAACATGGATGGAAAAGTGTTCGGGATGATGCAGGACTTGGCAGTGTTTCAATCTGTGAGCATAAGGTCAGTGATTCAGACCTGACAGGAGAGCACTGTGTCAGTCTGGGTAGATTAGAGAAACAAATCCACAGAAACTCATATGTATATAAGAGAGAGTTTTCTGTAAGAGTTAAGTGTACATTAAGAAACCATCCCAACCCAGGCCAGTCCAAGACCATCAATCTGACACTAGCCCATATATCCAACACAGATCTACAAAGTCCTCCTCAAACTCACAAAACACATGCAATAATGCCAAATGCAGGAGGAAAGTCAAATCAGTGAGTGTTTAAGCATCTCAGCGCTGGCAGGAGTCTCCACGCTGTTCTCCAGACCCAGGTCTCCATCTTTGCAGGTCCATGTGGCTTCTCCTCAGGGATGTCTCCCAGGAAGTGAGCTTTGCTAGGTGAGGCAAAGAACTAGCTAAGGCAGCTGCACGCTGGTCAGACCATCCGAGAACAAGAGACCAGAGAATAAGAAAGGCGAGGCTCACCAAGCCATTTATCTCTGCTCTTTAATTAATCCCATGTATTTATCGGCCAGGTTAGCACAATACACTTTAACTATCACAGCAACTAACAACAACTTGTGCAAACCTCAGTCTTCCACAAATGTAGGCCTCAGAATTCAATCCCTAAGTTAAACTTAATTTAATAGCAGTTTATTATAAATTAATGCAAGAATACAAAGTACAGGTTTCTTAATTTGCTGTCCGCAGCATGTACTCCTGATGCTGCAACAAATCACAGGACCTCACTTGGGATTCATGTACATTCCTTTTCTCATTTCAAATTTGAAAATTTGTTAGAGTACACGACATGTTGATGCACCAGTGCTACTCCTCCTTTGAAATAAAAACTTAAGCCCGCTTCTATTTGAAGGACAGAAGTTGCTAACTTTTTTAGCTGGGATGTGGATAGACCCTTACAAACAAGGAGAAAAACCTGAAAACAAAAACACCATTTCATGTTGGCTTGCTAGAGCATCATCATCCTTAAGCACTGTCTATAAACACCCAGGCCATGTTGCTCAGGGAGAGAGATTTTGATGAACAATGTCATCCTTAGTTCTATTAAATAAATATTTGTTCTCTGTTTTATTACTGTTTTAGTTGGAGACACGCTGTCCAAATCACCCTGACTGCATAACCTAATTTAAATAGATAAGGCAGATTGTGGAGCACTTTTGTTTGTGTGTTTGTTTCAGACATACTCCCATAGGCTCCCAACCAGTAAATCCTTAAAAGAGCAGGAAGCCTCATCTTTATCCAAAGAAATAACTGGTTGATGTGGACTGTCAACCCTTTAGTTAGAAACATATATGTAAACCACTAAACAAACAGAACACAGGAAATAAACTAGTTTAATTGTGGGCAATGCATGCTGTATATGTAAATTTAAACATGTCTCATATCCTTTGGCTTGGTTCATTAGGCAACGTGTGGAATTTACAGGGTTACACAGGAGTAACATGTTCGGGGCGTTGAGTGTGGAAATACCCCTCTTAATGATTTTCTCTGTGACTGACCTATTGGCCACTCACATCACACACTGTGAGCCTCGCTCTGCTTTTCCAGTGGCTGCCTCCATGCTGATGGTAATCAAGCCAGGAAACCACCTTCCTGGCTGCGTCCTAGCTTGCTTGCCCTCAGGAAGGCCAGTGAGGCTTGGGGAATAACATCCCAGAGGGACAGGTGTACTCAATGGGATCAGGTTTTTCCTTGGTCATATAACCTATTAAAAATACTTTTACGACAGAACTCTGATCACTAGGACTCTGAGAACAGTGCAGTAGTAAGTCTGCACCAGACAGACATAAGTAGAAGAAACAGAGAAAACATAAATAAATGGAGACATAGAATTATGGACACTCTATGTCTTTAGCTGTGCTGGGGTACAATGAGACACATCCTTGTGTTCAAAACTTCATCATACATTTGGAATACTGGTTATTCACACCATGACGGAGGTTTGGGGGAAATAGGGAGCTAAAAATATGAGTACATTAAAGGAGAGTATGTGTATATAATGTAAATTATATGCCAATAAAACAGTTAAAACACAAAGTAAAAGCTCAAGCTATTACCTCTCCTCCATGCATAGATGCATAGTCTTTTGTAGGTGCCATCAGTCAGATTCCAACTCACGGTAGAGCCACGTGGCAGGGCAAAGCTGCCCCACAGGATTTCTCAGGCTATTGTCTCTGCAGGAATGAATGGCCAGGTCTTTCTTCCACAGCACTGCTTTCAGTTAGCTGCTGAGAACTGCTTCATGTAGTGCCATCAGGGCGTCCTCCACACATACTCCGGCTTCCCATGACCTACTTCCCACGTTATAACTAGAGCATTCATTTGAAAGAGAAAACCATTTTGTGTCAAAGCCTTTCCTCTCCATCTCAGAATCAAAGCTCCAGTCACAATGATCTCTTAAATTCCCTGAAAATTGCCAGGCTCTCGCCTACTGCATAATCATCCTGAATAGCCTTGGTGGCAGAGTAGCTATGTGTTGTGCTGATAATTACAGATCAGCAGTTCAAAATCATCAGCTGTTCCTCAATAGAAAGACGAGGCTTTCTATTCCATTGAATAGTCACAGTCCCAGAAACCCACAGGGGAAGTTCTAGCCTGTCCTAAGGGTTGCTGTGAGTCAGCCTTGAGTCCATGGCAGTGAATTTGTTAGAGTTTTGTTCTTATTTGTCTCCTAACTGGAGTCCTTGGATGGAACAGTCAATGCACGTGACTGATCAAGAGATTGGCAGTTTAAATTCACAAGCAACAACACCCTCAAGAAAGTCCTGGCATCATACTTCAAAAATATAATGACCCTTGAAAACCCCAGGAAGGGTATCTTTCCTCTGTCACATGTGGGTCACTGAGATTTGGAATCCACTGGACGGCAACTGATTGTTTGACTTTGGGCTAACTAGCTGCTACTTAAGGAACCTGGATGGTGTAGTGCATTATGTATTGGGCTGATAAACACAAGGTCACCAGTTCAATGCCACCAGCTGCTCTGTGGGAGAACAATTAGACTATCTTTTGACAAAAAGAATTTCATAGGTTCCCAAATTTATTTGGCTAACTAGCCCTTACAAAAAAGTAATAATCACTCAGCACTTCTGTGGCAATTGAAAACTTCTGTAGGGTAGTCCATAACCTGGGATAAAGTATAGGTATCTGCTGTTGCAACCTCCCTGCATCATTCCAGTGATCCCAACCTCACCCTCAGGGGAGCGCTTTTACTCACTTTGGGGAACACTGACTTGCAGGCTCCAGAAATACCAGGGGGCATTTCTAAGTCTGTCTTAGAGGGTCCCAATAGTCAGAATTGACTTGTTGATGGTGGTGTGGTTTTAACTCCCACTCCTGCAGATCTCAGCGGCCATGTTGGTTCATCTGGAGTCACACTGAAGAAATCTCAGCCTTGGAACTTATTGACTGTATAAGTCTGGGAAAGTTCACCTAAGCGTCCTTACTGTTATGATTAAAGGATTCTGTCCCTTTCAAGTTTTTCTAACACATGGCCAGTTCCCACATATGCTTCACTCTTCTTGTGAAATCCTGTCTTGGGAAAAGCATATAGGTTTAGACTTATTTTATTGATAGTTCAGTTATAAAAAAGAATCCCTTGCTGGTGTGCACAATGTTTTACCTCACATAAAAAATACTTCTGAAAAATTTCTAGTTGGCATGTGAGATAAAGTTTATTGTGCCAACCTGTCTGACACATGTGGGATTAATTGAAGGGTGGAGGGATAAATGGCTCCGTGAGCCTTGCCATTCTAATTCTCGGGTTTCTTGCTTTCTGATGGTTGGACCAGGATGCAGTTACCTTAGCCAGTTCCCTTCTTCAACTGGCAAGGCTCATTCCTGAAAGACATCCCTGAGGAGAAGCCACATGGACCTACCCTGATGCAGCCCTGGTTGCTGGGGAAGCCACGTGGAGACCCCTGCCAGTGCTGAGATGCTTACATGCTCACTGATTCGGGTTTCCTCCTGCAGTCAGCGTTATTGCATGTGTTTTGTGAGATGGAGGAGGACTTTATTGATTGGTGTTGGACGTACGGGCTAATTTTGGACTTGTTGGCTTTGGCAGCACTGGGTTGGGATGTTTTCTTGATGTGCACTTACCCTTTATATAAAACTCTCTTATTCATGTTTCTGTGGATTTCTTTCTCTAATGTACCCAGACTGAAACAATATGATAGTAGTTGTTTATTTTTAATGGAATAATGTACTGTAGTCTGAAATTGCAGTGCTAAGTGTGTCATCGTGTCCTGATACACAGTCTTTAAAACATGGGAACACAGGTACAATATTTCATTCTTGACTCTGTGAGAGCTATCTCCAGGGATTGTAACAGAAGTTCTGTGTTTCCTGGATGTCTAACAAATAAGGTGGTGAATGATCTTGGTCTCTATTCAAATATAGAGAAATGATCCAACAAAAGTAATTTTGGCAAAGAAGGGGCTTATGAAACACTTTTTTTGTGTGTGGGTGGGTCGGGAGGGAGTCTGGAAATGAGACCGTTTAGCCACTATAGTGGGCTTTTGAGGGAGGTATAATGCCATCTCCTGTTGGAATATTTGGGTGCATGTGATTTGTTCTCTGCTTTTGGTAAATATTGGGGTTGGGAGAACTGACTCATATTGAAGTGGTTCTCAAGCCTCGTTACACAGCATAATCACTTATAATGAAGGTTTAAAAAAAAAACAGTGGATCATACCACAATCCAAATCAATTAAACTACTGAGGTGAGAGCTAGGTGATTCCTGATAGCAGTTCATATGAAGAACTGATTTGTCCACTTGTGGAGAATTAGTCACTGCAACCTCATGAATAGCAACAGAACTCTGTCATATATACTGCCAAAAATAAGACCTCAGTCCAGAACTCAACTCACTGCCAGTGAGTCGATGTCAACTCGTACTGACCCTATAGGACAGGATAGAAATGTCCCTCTGTGTTTCCCAGACTGTAACTCTTTAAGGGAGTAGAAAGCCCTGTCTTTCTCCCAAGGAACATTGGTGGTTTTGAAATGCTAATTAGTAGTTCATAGACCAATGCATAACTACTATGCCACCAGGGCTCTTTCTCAAGATAGAAGGCACTCAAAATATGGTCAGGGAAGAACTACCAGCTCAAAGCAGAGTTGATCATAATGATATGAATGGAATAAGTCAGTTGAGACCTTCATTTGCTGATAGAGGATGTCTCAATATGATAGAGGATGTCTCAATGTGAGAAGAAACAGTGACAATTATTTAATCATTGAAACTCAGAATTTTGAAGTACTAATATAGAAAAACTAGAAGTCATAAAATATTACATGGAACTCATAAAGATCAATACGCTAGGTGTTAATGAGCTGAAACGGACTGATATCTGCCATTTTGAATCAGACAGTCAAACAGTTTGGTGTGCTGGGAATGACACATGCAAGTGGAATCACATTCATCTTCCTAAAGAACGTTTCAAGATCTACTTGAAGTACGATGCTATTGTGATCAAATACTATATATCTGCAGACAAGAAAATCTAGTCAATACGGTTATTTAAATTGTTGCACCAAGTACTAAAGCTGGTGATGAAGAATCTGATGGATTTTACCATCATCTTCAGTGTGAAATTGATCAAACACAATCTGAATGCATGGATAATTATTGGCGATTGGAATTCAAAAGTTGGAAACAAAGAGGAAGGAATAATAATTGGAAAATATGGTTTTGGTGATAGAAATAAATCTGGAGATCACATGATAGAATTTTACAAGGCTAACAACTTGTTCATAGCAAATACTTTGTGGGCACACACAGGAATCAAATTGACTACATTTGTGGGAAGAGAAGATGGAGAAGCTAAATGTCAGCCGCTAAAATCAGTCCAGTAGTCAGCTGTGGAACATGCCATCAATTGCTTGTAGCTAAGTTCAGATTCAAGCTGAAGAAAATTACAACAGGCCCACGAGAGCCAAATACAACCTTGAGTCTATCTCACCTGAATATTGAGGTGTCAGGAGCAGATTTGACTCACTAAACACTAAGGATATCACCGAGAACATGAAGAAAGCAAAAGGTCATTGAAGAGACAGGAAAGAAAGGATCAAACTGGATGTCAGAAGAGACTCTGAAACTTGCTTTTAATCATGGAGTAGCTAAGGCACTTCATAAGAAATGATGTCAAAGAGCTGAACAGAAACTTTCAGAAAGCAGCCGGAGAAGTACTATAATGAAATGTGCAAAGACCGAGAGTGAGAAAACTAAAATGGAAGAACATGTTCACTATATCTTAAAATAACTGGAGAAAAACAAATCTGAGCTTTGAGGTGCTCTACTGAAATATTCTATGGGGAAATATTGAACGATCCAGGAAGCATGAAGTGAAGATGGAAAGAATACACATTATTTTACCAAGAAGAACTAGTTGGCATTCCACCATTTCAAGAGGAAGGATATAAACAAGAACCAACAGTACTAATGGAAGATATTCAAGCCACACTGACGGAATTAGCCAAAACCAGTTGCCAAGAATTGACTGAATTCAATTTAAAAAGTTTCAACAAATTGATGAAGCACTGTAAGCATTGGTGGAATGATGTTTTGGGGTTCTGGGACCCTGCTGGAATGACCCTCTGAGGGATCCATGACCCCACCAGAATGATGCTATTTGGGGTCCGGATCAAACCAGAATGATGCTCTAGGAGTCTGGGACTTGCCAGAAAAAATTGTTGGCGTATCTGAGACCTCTCCAGAAAGTTGCTCTCCCACCAGAGAGATCCTCTGGGGGACTGGACCCCTCCGGAACCATCATCCACTAAGTGCATGCTTCTATGGGGGTGCCGAAAACCCCCTTCCCTCAAGTATACCTCTTGCAGTATTCCTGCTCCACAACGCTCCATTCACCTACTCTCAGCACAGACTGGTGCCGACAAAAATTAAGAACAATTATTGTTAGTAGGGATTGTGTTTGGTCCTAGAGAATCTTTATAATAAAAGACTTACTTGAAGCATAAACTATCCAGAGCAAGACAAACTATTTAGTAATAAATGTCAAGTTTATAAATAATGTACTATAGTGGAGCAGAGGAGTGAACTTTGCATAAGATGTGAGAAGGCTAAACATTTAAACTGAGACCTGAGCAAAAAATGACCCAGGTACAAATCTGATGTTTTGATGGATTGGTAGACTGATTATTATCCAGAGGCAATATTCTACAACTCATCTACAGATTCAACCTAATTCCTCTCCAGGTTTGTTTTTCCAGAAAATGACAAGCTGATTCTAAAATTTTTATGGACATGTGACAGTTTTAGTATAGCCCAAATAATCTTGAAATACAATAAAATATAGGTGGAAAATGCACATTGCCTGATATGAAAATTTACTAAAAATCTATAGTAATTAAGACTGTGTAGCAGTGACATAAAGGTAGACATATTAATGGAATATAATTGAGAGTCTAAAAATTCAACCTCATACATCCATAGCTAATTGACTCAAAAAGAGTACACAGAGAAGTCACTGTGATTTCAGCAAATGCTGTCAAACCACTAGATACAGGAAAAAAGAATGGGTTTTGACTCCCACCTTGCACCATATGCAAATACTAACTCAAAATAGATCTAAGACCTAAATGTAAGCGCCAAATGTATAAAACCCTTAATAGAAAACATATACATAAATGTTTGTGACCCTGGATTAGGGAATGGTTTCTTAAGATATCTTGCATTTTAAGCAATTATGACATCTTAAACATAAGCAGCCCAATTTCAACATAAGTTGAACTTCATCAAAATTAAAGTCCCTTATAATTGGAAAGACACAATCAAGAAATTTAAAAAGGCAACCTATATCAGTAACTATTCATGAGATACCTAATAATCTTGTATTCAGAATATATAAAGAAATGTTATGTCAAAAACTAAAACTCAACACATTAAAAATTAGTCAAGAAGTTAGTCACTACTCTAAAGATACAAGTATGTTAAATATAAACTATATAACTCTATTATAGATTTAGTCTAAAATTTCTGTAAATTGTTTGAAACTGAAAAATATTAAAATGAGTCTACAAGAACTAAAATAATATTCCGAGGCTATCCAATCTGAATTTAGGTAACATTTAAAGAAGAGACTTAATGGAATGAACACTAATGGCCTGATGAGCTGGGATGGGGGGGGTTGATATTAAGAACATTATATATGAAGGAAGCAAAAGTTCATTAAAGACAGAAAAGCAAGAAAAAAATCAAAGTGGATATCAGAAGAGACATTGAAATTGCTCATTACTTAGAGTAGCTAAGGCAAATGGAAGAAATGATGGAGTTAAAGAGCTGAACAGATAATCTCAAAGGGCTGCTCAGGAAGACAAAGTATTAAAGAATTAATCAGTTTTTCACCTTATATGCTACCAAGTCCTGCCAGCCACCTCCACCCCCATCTGCCGCAACCCCAAATGGCTCTGATAACGCCCATCAGCCCCCACTACAATCCCTAGGCCACAGCCACATTCTTGAACTATCCAAACAACTTCCCCACAGCTCTTCCTGCATCCACACCTGCACCCCTTCTCCAAGTACCTGCACCAGGCTCCACTCTGAAGCCCCAGTGATATACCTCATGCTGCCATGGCCATGTCACTGCTCTGCTCAACTCCCAGTGATATACCTCATGCTGCCATGGCCATGTCACTGCTCTGCTCAACTCCCTCCAAAGGTTCCCTACCCTCATCAGGAAGCTGGATGAGTTCTGGGAGGCTGGTTAGCACCAGGAATGGCTGACCTGTGCTAGCTCCTTCTTCTTGTCCTTTCAAATGTCGGTGTCCCTGAGACATTTGAAAGGGAGGACAGGCCCCAACAATTTTCCTTGACCTTCATCCTCAGGAGTAAGTGTCCCATGGCCTCATTTCCACTCAGTCCAGCATCACTATGATGTGTGTGCATGCCTCTGCAGCACGGATCACATCAGCAGCCAGACTGCCTGCCAGACCTGCACTGAGTTGCTTAACCCACAAAGATCTGGCTCACTTTAGAAACGAACCACTAGGAGCTCAGTGAGGCTCAAGGACTTTCCCAAGGAAATCAGCTAATGAATAGAAGCACTAGAATTTGATCTCAATTCTGACTGTAGGGCCTATCAGCCTACACAGACATGTTGAGGGCTTTTGTTGCTACACAGGAGCTGGCATCTAGAAAGTACAGTGTGAACCTTCATGGAATCAACAAGAACAGGTCTATGCACATGAATCACATTCCACACTCAGGCAGGGACTGGAGCAGAACTTCCACCGGGCCAGGGGGCTGTAGGAAGTCCCATGTGGCATGGGGATGAGCTTTCCTACACCCACTAGATTGGGAGGTGGAGAATTAAGACTACAGTAGAGAGCAGGTGTCCTGGTGTCTGGTGGGTTGCATGCTGTGCTTCTAACCACAAAGCCATCAGCTGGAAACCACTGGCTGGAAAAAGATGAGGCTTTCTACTCCTGTGAAGAGTTACAGTCTGGGAAACCCCCACCCTGTCCAAAGGGTCGCTGGGTCAGAATCACTGGCAGTGAGTTTTCAGGGGAGTACTGCCTCTTGTCATGCCAGCACGTTTTCAAGGAATGGCGTGGAACACCAGGCCAGCCCCTCAGTCTCTCGCTGGCAGAGCCACACCCCACCTGGATGATCTCCTTGAGCAACTCTACGGCCTCCTTCAGGTCCCGGATCTGGGCCATGGCTTCCTTAAAGCTGGAACTTTTCCTAAAATCGCTTATTCAAAACCAAAACAAAAAGAACCCCCAAACCAAGCAACATACACAGGGAAATCATTAGAATAAGGATAAAATGACTCCAGGTGGGAATACACAGTTACAATGGAGTCAGCATCTAAATATAGGGCAAGCTACTAGAAACTTCTTCAAATGCAACAGAAAACAGAAATTTCCCTCTGGGCAACAAGCAGGAGCAGCTCCCACACTCCCCCACACTAACAAATTTACAGAAATATGGATCCAGTTCAATTGCCTGGATGTCTTTTACTGGCTACTTTCTCTGCATGAAAAGCAATTCATTATTGATGGCAATTTTCTCCTGTCCTCTTAAAGAAACCTTCTCTCCAGCTGTCTGTCCTCCACTAAGAAGCTTTCCTCCAGCTTCTTTCTACTGTTACATACAAACAAACAGGGTTTTGTAAAAATTAAAGAAGCAACATGCAAAATTTTTGAAGAGTGTATGTGGCATCGGGGGATCTTCCGTACTTGAGGGGTCTTGCCCTTCTTTGGAGACTTATATGCTTTCCCAAAGAAAGACTGGCCCTCTCTTTGCTTGAGTTCCGACTCACTAAACCCCCATCTTTGTACAGCTGGGCCTGTCTCTTTCTCCTTTTTCTTGCCACGTGCCATACTGTTGACTGATAGCCACCAACCTGGGTCGCCTCCCTTGAAGCCCCCAGTCCTGGACTTACCCTAGCAACCTGGGAATGCCAATCATGTCTCAATGCGCGGTGGGTGCACTGGAATATCACTTTAACACCCTAAAGGGTGAGCGCGCTCCCTGCCCTACCGGCTGTCAAGAATGAGCCAGGGAGTTTCCAGACTGGGTTCACCCCTCCCTCTCCCCTTCACTACTCCTGCAGAAGACACCACACAGGGGACAAGACTAGGCAAACCTAAGGAGGTAGCCCTAAAACGTTTTGTGCTCCAGCTACAGCCACTTGCTTCCTGAATAGCATTCAATTCGTGGTGAGAGAAGCAACAGACCCACGGCTCACCTGTGAGCTGAAGACATTCTAGGAGTCTCAGGGAGGAAGCACCACTGTGTGAAAGGAAACAATGGAGGGGGCGAGACACGCAAAATTCCCGCAATGAATCAGGAACACCGACGCCTAAAGCCCAGTCTGGGATCTTCCTTTCTCCAACAGGAATTCTCCCCAGGAACCCCAACCAATCCCAAAACTGGGGGATGGAACCAGCCCCCGGGACATCCTCCCACATCTCACCACGTGAGGGGCGCTGACGGAGCAGGGGAGGGGGAAGAAGGACGCTTGCACCCCAGCCAGGCTGCTGTTTGCACCAGGGTCACCCCAAACTGGTCACCGCGCGACCCCTCACCTGGCGTATACTTTAACTTCCATGTGGTGCTTATGCATGTCTGAGAGTGAGAAAATAAACCACTACATCACCGGTCTAGTTTTGGACTGTTGTTGATAAGGACACTACCTGCTATGGTAAAGATGAAACAGTATGTTCTATAAAATGGAAGGAATAAAAACAAAAGCCTAAGGAGCTTTTACTCTGCTCTCTATTGTTCTATGAGTCTAGAATTCATATGACAGGTCTGACTTTATTGTTCTTTTAAATGTATGTTCTTATTCATAAACATAAAACCTTTGTGTGTTTGTGTATTTGAAAACTGAAGGTAAATACAATAGTAACATCACATTAAAAGTGGTGCTTGGTAAAGTAGAGGGGCAGCAAAAAGAAGAAAACTTTTTAGAGTGACAAAGGCTCAAACAATGGGCTCAAATATATGAATAATTATGATGATGGTATAGGACAGGCAAGTGTTTCTTCCTGTGGTACACAGGGTAACTATAATTTAGAACTCACTTAATGACACCAAACAATTGCAACTTCCATTGTACACTGGATCTGAGTATAAGAAGTACTAAAATGTTAGAGTATTTTTTTAAATAGGCATTAACGTAATAATCATTCAGAACCGTTGTTGAAAACATATAATCATGGTTTTAAAATATATAAATTCAAGATGAATCAAGAGTTAAGGACAATATTGAACAACTGTAGATGTGCATGAGAACATTTTTTTTTATTTTCATGCATGAGAAACTTTAATACAAAATTGTACAACTGTAGAGAATGTGGGGTAAAAGCATTTAAAAACACGCTCTACAACAGGATATATTATACTGGTGTTTTAGCAACACAGTAACAAATTTGATGATTTCATGACTCTAATTAATTGAGGAGAATGATTACATCATACACCCTAACAGTTTATGTACAGATTTGTGGAAATGGGATGGATTGAGTTAGAGAGCGCCTATCCCTGCCTTTGAGTTCATATTTCACCTTCACTGAGTGGGATTATTACCAGGGATGCAAGGATGTTTCAACATTAGAAAAAATATTAATATAACTGACTACATAAACAGGAGAAAATTATGAACCCTCTGATCATGTTAATAGATGCAGAAAAGATATAATGCAATATCCAACACCCATTCCTGATAAAAACACTCAATAATATGGAAATGGAAGGGAGAGACCTCAACACAACAAATGTATTAAAGGAACCACTGTTGGTGAAGGACAATTAGATGACTGGAACTTCCTGGAAATAAGACACTTGTGTACACAGCAAGATTGCATCGAAAGAGTAATACAGAACCCACAGATTGGGAGTAATACATCTTTAGCAATGAGGAGATGGAGACAGAGGGGGAGGGGAAGAAGAGGAGCAGAAGACAGCTGTGGCGTTTTCAGGAATCTCTAATTTATATGCTCACCTGAGCATGCACCAGGGAAAAGGAGGCTGGAGTCTGGATGGTCTAGCATAGGGAGCAGAGCCTGAAATCAGTGAGGAGGAAGTTTTGTGAAGCCTCTTTCCATTGTGGCTCTTGAGTCTACAAGGCTTAGGCCTCTTCTTTGACTTGCATGTGTCTTCCTGTCATGGTTTGTGTGTTGTTGTGTTTCAAATGCAGGCAGGGTCACCCAAAATGAACAGGTTTCAGCAGGGCTTCCAGACTATGCAACTAAGAATGAATCAGTTGCCACTCCAGGTGCTGAAGCTCACCTCTCCCTCTTGGCCCCTCCCTCCCCATCTCTTCCAGGTCACACCCTTTAGGACAGACTCCACCCCACCCCCTACCTAGGTGATGCAATTTCCTGTTGAACCTACTTCCTCTGACTGAGAAGGTTCAGAGTGAGGTTCCCACAAAGGTAGGTGAGTCTCTATGTTTCTATGTGGATTCCATGCATGGAGTCCCCTGCAGGGTGACGTCCCAGCAGTGTCTTGGTTCCTGAGGACCTTACAATTCCCACATCCTGTTGGCCCCAGTTCCAGGACGCCACGATCCCCTGGACGTTTCCATTTAAATCCTTTCAGAGCTGGCTACAGGCCACAGAACATTCACACATGGGAATACTCTGCCTCCTTTATCCTGTCCAGAACCCCTCATGCACCCTCACCCCTCAATCCAGAAAGGCCCGATTGGGGGTAGGTTCTTGTCTAGTGTCCGTTCCCTCCATATCAGGTGTCAGGCATGAGAGCAAGGGACCCGAGTGGCCTTTACCAAAAGGAAAGGCCAGCCTTGCAGTCATTATGCCACCCCATGATGACTGAGGTCTGTATTAGAGCTTAACTTCCCAGTACCTTGCTTTGCAAAAGGGTGCCATAGCAGTCACAGCCCCAAACACGGGCACAGTTTAAGTCCTCGCATAGAGTAAACCTCCACTGAGTGTGTTCTGCCCAGGAACCAAGGCTGTAGGTAATCTGGCCCTGAGGCAGAGGGCTTTGGAGAGTGGATTACTTTTACCTCTCCAGGCAGCCCAAGGAAGGGCAGTCTCTCTTGGAGGTTTGCATGTGTGTCCTTGATGGAGGTCACCAAACAGTATAGGGGGTCTCCGAGTCAGGAACCATGTCCTATCAGCCTTGCCCTGACTGCATTTGTCAGGAGGCCCTGGACCCATTTTGTAAGCCCGCTATCTAAGGATGGAAGTGTCTGTCATTGTGATGTATTCATTGATCACTAATCATGCTTTTGTGGCAATTTCCTTTGCCCTGACCCACTCCCACAACCTCTTTAATTCACATCTAAATTGTGAACCTGGGAAGCCATTTCCACCTCCTGTTGGTGGCTTCCCTCATCCAGATAGATGATTTGTGTCTTTGCTTTGTCTTTGTCTCTTAAGATTTAACAAATATTCTCTTTAAACTGTGTTTAAAATGGGGTCTCCTTTTTACTCTAAAACATCTTGACTGTGTGTGCTTCCTTAATCATTTCTGCCCATCGGAAACTAGCTTGGGCTCTGTTTTAGATTGCAAAAGGGACACCAATCGCAAATAAAATTTAAGGAGAACTTTTATTAATGATTAGAAATAATTTGGTGGAGGATTTAATCTATGGGGAGGGGATACCCTTCAAATGGACTTTAGGCATGCACTGCCTTCCACAGCCCATTACTAACTGGGGTGCTAAGACTTTTATCTCTAATACAGCTCCTGGGTTTTGTCTCTGCTGATGCTGTACCTTTCCACTTGGAGTGTGAAGAGCACCTCAGCTCAGAGATTGGTTGTGTTAATGGCTCATCCCTCTTTATCACGGCACTCTTCTACCCGTGCCACCACCCCCTTATCTTCCCTCATGACTCGTAAAGCATTGCTGGCCCGGATTTAACGTCCACTCATTTTATTAATAGGGAACTTTGCTTTCCTTTATCATCCTTTTGATTTAGAGAATCCAGCAAATATTTTATTTGTTTTCAGGTCCTTTTGTGTATCAGTCTGGAGAAAGAATAGTTTTTCTTCAACTGTAAAGGGTTTCAGTTTTGAAAATCCAGAGGGCAGTTCTACACTGCCCTATAAGGTCACTATGAGTCACAATTGACTCGATGGCAGTGAGTTTTGGTTTTGTGCATTAATATTATCTTTTAGTGACACACGCCTTCAAGGTAAGCACTTTTTTGGCTGTTTTGAGGTATTTTCACAGTGACATGGTATTTAAAGCATTCACTTATCAGTTATCCTAGTGGGTACAGACAATGTTTCATTGAACCCAATTCTAATTATGTAAACTCATTGAATCCTTTTGATGTATTGATTTCATCTGTTAATGGTTCCTTCTTCAATTTGTTTGATTTGACTGTGTAAGAACTGTGTCCTACTAAGGTTAGCTCCTCATTGTAAAAAATTGGGTCACAATTATTCCTAATACAAGGTAACTTTCAGATATATAATTCTTATATATAGTAAGATATCGTCTTATTTAAAATAAAGTTACATTTTCTCTCTCCCACTGCATGGGAATACTTAATTGTTCTAACCTTTTATCCAAGTATTCTTGATAAAAGGCTTGTTTTCTTCACTGCTTTATTGTTCACAGGTGCACTCTGGTGCACTCTGTTTGTGATGCCATAGGACCTTAAACTCTTCCTTGTGGTTTCTAGGCTATAATTAATGTGACCAGATTGCCACATCGTGGGACACAACTGTTTACATTTCATGGCGCTGCCATACATTTACTGTAGCAGTAGGACTTCTTCACTAAGTTATTTAGATATGCAAATTCTCAGTAGGCTTACATGTTTTTCACTATGGGCACAGTGATTCTTAATGAAAATTATTTTTGCGTTTCTGATTTAGTCATTTTTCAACATAAAATCAATGTGTGTCCATAGACATGGATATGCTTTCATCATGTTTAGTTTTCCCTTTGGCTAGGTGCCATGTCATGTTAATTCCATCTCATGGCAACTTCATGTGTTATAGAGCAGAACAATTCCATAGCGTTTCTGGAGTATCATTTGTGGAAACAGATCTCTAGTCCTGTTGTCCACATAATGCAGGCTGAATTTAACCTATCAACCCTCAGTGGAACAGTCTAGCTCAAGCTGTTTGTGTCACCTGCAAACCTTCATTTTCCTTAACCCCAAAAAGCAAACTCACTGCCACAATGTCAATTCTCACTCATCGTGTTCCTATGTAGATGTCTGAGATTCAAACTCTACACAGGAACCACCAGCCTCATTTTCTTTTACAGATCTGCTGGTGGAGTTGAACTGCCAGCCTTGAGGGTAGCAAATGAAGCCAGGATTCTCCCCCACCCCTAGAAATTAACCCGGCCAAACAGATGCCATCAAACCCACACCAACTCCTGCAGACTCCATGTGTGTCAGAGCACAGGGATGTTGCAGAGGGATTTCAGTGACTGGTTTCTCAAGTGCATCACCCAGGCTTTCTTCCCTGGAGACTCTGAGTAGACACACACTTTGAATCTCTCCATGAACACCTATCCATGGTAACCATTATCATGCTCAGGGACATCAAAAACTAAGCCAGGCACACATGCGTGGATATGCACACATGCCAGAACCTATGTAACCTGGCATTCTATCCAAGAAGGAAAACTCAAAACTATACAATGAAGTAGAATTTTTAACTATAACATGAGAAACCACCCTTTTGAATATGCAAAATTTGCAGGACTAAGAAAAATTAAGCTATTCTGTTAATTTTCAGCTCTCACAATTCTCTATGTGAATTGTACAGATATACTGTAACCTAACTGGTCTCTTTACCATAGCTAGAGAATAAAATTAATATAAATTTTTATAGGTCTTCAAGAGAGACACTCTATGTAAATTTCTTAATATTCTTTCTGAGTTTTCATGGAAGATGAACAGGTTTATTAAAGACTTTTAAGATGTATAATTGAGGAATTATAAAATATTTATTACATTATTCTGTTTAACATGATAATACTACAGTCTTTCACATTTTCTATTAGGAACAGATATGCAGAGGCTTTAAAAGGATCATGTATAAATTCCATTATCTTTATTCCATTTTTCCATGATCTTTTTGAAACCCACTTGTGCATTCATGGCATGAAAGACTGACTACCAATGAGCTCCTTATATTTAAATTAGATAATAATTTGATAAATAGCCATCATTTGGCCCACCATTTGATTCTGTATGGTGACCATATGTGGTTTCAGAGTAAATCTATACTCAGTAAGATTTTTAATGGATAACTTCTGAAGGTATTTTCTCCTGGAACAAATTCTTTTGTTCTGTCTCTTAGTTAATTCCATCACATCCTTCAAATCACAGTTTTCAATGAATTCAATTAATTAGACTATTAAGGGCATAGGGTGAAAACCACCACTAAACAGAATGACCCCATAGGCAGGAGCATAGAATGATTTCACAGTAGAAATCAACTGAGAGCATACTTACCTATGTGTACCTACCCCCTGTTTTGAGGACAGATGTTTGCTCTGGTCCTAACTAAATTAATTAGAGACATTGAAAACAATACCTTTCATATTGTTAGCTGCCATCTAGTTTTCTCCAGTTTATAAGAACACGATGCACCCATGGGGATGTAGTGGGTTATGTGTTGGATTGCTAACCACACGATCAGCAATTCAAAACCATTAACTGGTTGCAGTTTCAGAAACACACAGGGCGTTTTGTACTCTGCCCTGTAGAGACTTTATATGTCAGAATTGACTCAATGACAGCTCATTGTTTTTTAATGGGCAACAGAACAAAACCATGCCGTGACCTCAGTATTCTGAGCTCAATCTGGTTACTTTTTTTCTTGAGGATTGGAATGGTGACTTTGGGCTCTTCACATATTGGTCATAAACCTGAGAGTCCTCAATTGCATTTCTTCTAACTATTGCCTCTTTTGTTTTACTTTTTTGCTAGTGTTTCTTCATGATCCATTTATTTTTCCAGTGTGGGAATTTCCATGTATACTTATTGTTAATGTGCTTTTCATTTCATATATAAAATATTCATATATAATCATGTATAAACCACTTTATTTTGCCACCTTCCATGAATCAGATGCAAATGCCTTAAAAGTTTATTGAAAATGTGCTTGTGATTCCTGGTTTTGCCTGGCTACCTACCTTAGTTCCGTACATTTAGGTAAAGTCTGAAAGAGCAGACATTTCCACATACATAATTAGCCATGTGAATTCCTTGATGGCTTAGATTTTGGTTCAATTTAGGTTTATAGAGTGCTAGTGTCAGAGGCTGTGTGAGATTGGAATCTAGGTCCTGGGATTAATGTTCCTGGTTCAAGAACATGAGTCAATGGATAGCAACAGAACAAAAGTGTCATGAGTTAAGAGTCAGATGTTAGTGAACAGATTAAAGGGCTTTGTGTTTAGAATGTGTCATGCCTACCAGCTTATGTTTGGCGTTGCTTAGGGACTTATGTGTTATGGTATAAAGATATCGAGTTAGGGTTTCAACAGTATAGTTTTGGAAGGTGGTTTCTGATATTGAGACATTGTGTCATAAAGTTAGGATTAAGGTTGTAGAATACATTCAAAGTTGTTTTCCTGATTCAAACAATTGGGATAATTGAATTAGGTTAGTTTGAGAGTGTATGGCAGGGGTCTTCAAACTTTTTATGCAAGGAGCCAATTCACTGTCCCTCAGGCTGTTGGAGGGCCAAACAATAGTTTTTTTTTAGAAAAACTGAACAAATTCATATGCACACTGGACAGGTCTGCTGCTAAGCAGGACAGGCAGAGGCGGCAAAAACAACTGGTGAACCTGATAAATATCCTCAGCAGGCCGAATGTGGTCTGAGGGCTGCGGTCTGAGGACCACTGGTGTATGGTGTTGGGATTTCTTAAGGAAATCCTAGTTTTTTTCCCAATTGGCTGTGGGTAGCAGGGAATCCTCAGGGTGTTAATAGACATTGTGGGTGTAAAGAGCTTTTCAGGTGGTTAGGGGTCCAGTGTTTTAGGATATTATCAGTGTGCTGTAAGGATGCTTACTGTGTGAAGGTGTAAGGGTTAATGGTTTGGGAGTTGTTGATTAGCAATTAATAGTGAGTTAAGTTTCAAGTTATTTTTGCGTGTTGAAATGTAGCCTACGTTTTTATATTTATTATCTATTTATGGCATATTTTGAATATTTTATGGATATGAATATTAATTTTTGATTAGAGGAAAATTTATTTCCTTTTGGAAGCCTTTTTTCCTCCTTAAAAATCTTATTTTGATTGCTCTAGTTAGAACATACAATTTTTAATATCAGTAGTGAAAGTGAACATTGATGTTTGTCCTTTTTCTGAGGTGGGGTCATGTTTTTCTCTTTCCTCCAAGTCTGACATTTTGACTTTTTAAAAATAGGAATGTATATTAGCATATTCACATATTGAACTATATTGTTTCATGTTACATTTGTAGAAGTGGTTTTTTTAATGAAAATCCTTTGACTTTGTTTAGTATGTTTCATGTGTCTATTTAGTTAATCCTTTTTTGCATTAATTACTATATTACAGAGCTTATTTTCTTATGTTAAATCAACTCTGTGGAAGATTCCAATTAATCATAGTATATAATTATTTCAGTGTGTTGTCTGACTCAGTTCCCAATATTTTCGAGCACTTTTTCATGTAGATCCATTATAAATATTGGTCTACAGTTTTATTGAAGTATCATTATCTGACCTTGTTAACAGTTTATTACTGGTCTCATAGAAAATGTTAGTAAGTGTACTCTCACAACTATTGTTATGTTTTCACCCAATAACTTTTGAACTTAAGGAAAAAAAGTGTTTATGCATACTGTGTGAATCCTCTGGTCTTTAAAATATTTCAGAGTTTGCCTTGAGGTTCTCATGGAATTTAATTGTGATTCAGTTAATTCTGGACCCTCTGAGCATCTTGAAACCCACTCAACTCATAGATCACTTGTTCTGGATGGATCCTCTGGTCTGGCAGCTGACCCCTCAGTGTAGAGCAGTGTTTCTCAAAATTCCTAATGCTGTGACCTTTTAATACAGTTCCTCATGTTGTGATGACCCCCCCCCAACCATAAATTTTTGTTGCTACTTCATAACAGTAGTTTTGCTACTGTTATGAATCCTAGTGTATATATCTCATATGCAGAATGTATTTCTATTGTTACAAATTGAACATAATTAAAGCATAGTGATCAATCACAAAAACAATTAGAAATATTTCTTTCTAATTATACATAAACGAAAATTGGTATAGCCTGGTATAGCCTGGGTAACAGTCTGGTGTACCATGGTGTAACATGCTTGAAGCCTGTTGTAGCATTGGTAACAGTCTTGAAGACTGGTGTAGCATGGTGTAACATGGTGAAGCATGGGTAACAGTCTTCACGTTGAAACCTGGTGTAGCATGCGTAACAGTCTTCAAGTCAGGGACTGATATGTGGGTGTATCTGTGTTTTCTGATGGTCTTAGGCGTCCCTTGTGAAAGGGTCATTCGACCCCCAAAGGGGATGTGACCAACAGGTTGAGAGCCACTTGCGTAGAGGGATAAATTATTTACAGTAATCTTGATGGAAAAATAGTCACTCACATCTGAGTGACTGTGTGCTTCCCTCACACTTGGGCCCACGATGGGAAATACTCTGCCATAAGACATGCTGGGTGGATCATAGAGAATTTCCTTCAGTCTCCCTCCAGGAGAATGGTGTAAATCATTGAAGGCAGGAACGAATTCCTCAGTGATTTTATCATCACTTTGTTCTTTCTTTCTTTTTCTTTTTTTTTTAGCAAAGGAAACCCACTCCTTCTTTTTAATAAGAGAATTTATGTTCCGGCAAAGTTCACATGAAAGGTTTGATATCTGTTACCATGGAAATAACTTTTGTAAATATAACTATCACATTATTATTTTGTGGCTGTCTTGTGTATTGATTAGTGGTTTATGAGGCTGTCAATTTTAGGTGTCATTGAGTTGATTCCTGTGTTGGACAGGGTTCTCTAGAGAGACAAGACCAGATTGCTAGTAATTATATATAAATATATTTATAAAGCTAGATATATAATACAATAAATGAACCATTAAATTATATACAGATAGATAATACAAGAAATTAACAGTTAAATTATAAAGCAGTGAGACACTAGCAGTCCTTTAAGGCTTGAGAGCTGCCAGTTGCCAGTCCCTTTCTGTAGAGAGAGCTGGGCTATATATACCCAGGCAGCAAACAGCAAGGCAGGTCACCAACTGTCATCAACTGTTGGTCCCCAGGTTCCAGAGACCAACATTCCAATCGCGTGGGCTTAAAGGGACCTCAACTTACAGCGACACAGTCCACAGGCTAGACATCCCACAAGTAGTGTACCCTTTTAAATTTAGGCACAGGACAAGCAAGGTGAGGCTCACCAAGCCATTTATCCCTCTGCCCTTCAGTTAATCCTACTTGTGTTTATTGGCCAGGCTGGCACAATAAACTATCGCAATTCCACATTCTAGGGACCCAGTACACAACAGAAGGAAACACTGCATTCTCCTTTAACAGACTCGCAATTTAGGATGAACCCATTGGTGCCGTCACTGTGTCAATCCATTTAGTTGAGGGATTCCTATTTTTCACTGCCCCTCTACTTTACCGGACATACTGTCCTTCTCCAGGGACTGCTCCCTTCTGACAACATTGTCCAAAGAATGTAATATGGGCTCTCACTCTCTTTACCTCTAACTAGCATTCTGAGCCCACTTCTTCAAAGACAGACTTGTTTGTGCTTTTGGAGACCAATGTTATTTCAGTATTCTTGGCCATCGCTACAATTCAGTCAAACCCATTCTTCTTCAGTCTTCCTTATTCAGTGATCAGCTTCCACATATGAGGCCATTGAAAATACGGGGTTTGGGTGAGTTGAACCTACTCCTCAAAGTAAGATCCCTGCTCTCCAACACTCACAACAAGCCTAATAAGATTTATTTATCTAATACAACGTATCTATTGATCTTTTGACTGGTGATAGAATTACTCTCACCATTCTGTTGTTTTGTATTTTTTTGCATGAACTAACAGTTTTCTGGAAGGAGTTGGAATTTATTCAAGCTTAGATTAAGAATATTGCTCATGGAGGGGCCTGGAAGGCAACCTTTCTCTGCAACCGACCAAAATAAGACCCCTGAGTTGAAGCCTGTTCTTTAGACTTGGTGGTATGGTGAGCCTTATATTTAAGGTATGCTTGATGACTGGGCAGTACACAAATTGTGATGTTCTCTAGTTGTCTGACTTGCTGATTAGTTTTAGAGGAGCACTAGTCTACACACCTTATCCTATAACTGCAACCTCACACATCCCTGCCTTCAGAGACACCCTGGGGGTTGCAGAAGGGAAGTGACAATGCTATCCACGTAGCCACTCAGGCTAATGCCACCCTACTTTATCACAGCATTGCCTCTTCCCACCACATTCATATTGTTTTCCTGCCAAAATAGGTTCCTGGTGGAGCGTGTTTCACAAGCTCAAGCCTAGGCACTAGCTTTCCCCCTTCTCGCTAGCAGACCAAGAGTATGGTACGCTGAAGTCTTTCACAAAGGCTTTAAAATTGGACAACCATAAACTCAAGAGCTTAAGAGAGTAGCAAATAAGGATTCCCCTGGCTTGTTTTCTTGTTTAGGAGATCTCTGTCTTGGCCAAGGTACATCTTGGATGTCCTATTGGTGTCCCCCTGTCTCACTGTCCACCTCTACAGCAAGTTTCTCTAGTTACCACATTCTACCCAACCATAGGCATTTCTTCACATACATTAGATATTCTAAAGAGTACCCATGAGGCAAGGGGTTTGAAGCAGGTTAAACTTGATGAAAAGCTCAGTGTTGTTGGAATGGCATTTATGAGCATTATTCAACTTGATCACATTAGCCAAATAAGTCAAGGGCTATGGTCTTAGGTGCAGTGCAGGCTGATAAAGAACATTCTTCATAAAATAAACCTTTCTGTTCCAGTTAGATTTCTGGTGAAAAGATGCTTACCTTCCATAGAGTTTGAGGGTTTTGAGGCCTATAAAACTTCCACTTTATACTGACAATAAATATTGAATATATAGATGTGGATCTAAAGTTAATGATATTTGATAAATTGGTAAAATTGCTCTGTAAATGTAGAGTGGGCTCTGTTTTTAATCCAGACTCCCTCAATTTAGAACATAATTTTGATCCTAGGAGTTGGGTGTGGTCACTATTTAGCACAAGAAGTACAGGCCAAGAACCTGCCATTTCTTTCTCAACATTGTCTGCTTGTCAACAAAGATTTGCCACAGAGAAATACAGTCCAGTCTAGAGAACTAGAAATCTGTTACTATTGTCTTGACATTGAAGCATCACAAGAAAGGATTTCAACTTCCAACTGGGTTGTGAACCAAATCCATTCACCTGGCTCCCAACAGGGTTAGCATCCCTGGGGCTATGTGGGGTGGGGTAGAGGTGGACTAGAGGAGCTAGAGGGGAAGCAGGAGGGATCCATGACCCCAGGAGAGTGCCAGTGTACAGGGGCCCAGGCTGTCCTGCCCATCAGGGAACATTGCAAGCCCTCTAATTACAAGTGAGGACCCACATCACAGGAAGGGGCTGTGCTATTGGGAATATAGTAATGGGAGGGGGTGCTCTAGGGGTATCCACGCAATGCAAGAGGAGGGACTGGGGGTACACAAGTGACAAGATGGGCGGACCCTAGATTTAGGTTGTCAACTTAATTTTGGATGTCACAGACCGGTTTGACTTGTTCCCTGGCTCAACTAATAGAGACCATTATTGGTAGGGTGTGAACACTTGGTCACAAGCCTCAGGTTCATTGTTCCCAGGAGCAGGGAAGGGGTCGGGGGTGCTACCCTGTAGTCTGGTGACTATCTGCCCTCAGGGAGGATGTCTGTAAGCATCTGACCTCCCCACACAGCCTGGAGAAAGGCTGATACAGGTCACGGCAGTGCTAATAAAACTGAATCCAGAGATGGCACAAAAGAATCTCAAAGACATCTTATGGTCCCTCAACTATCCTTCAGACCCGACCAGTTGCACATTAGTGTTGACACTTGCAAACACAGTACAGGCTGGTCATGAAAAAAACCATCACCCATTTCAAGTCTCCTACTCATACCCACTCACACACACTAGCCCTCGATAAAGTGACTTGTTAAATAAAGTACCTGGGTGAGATGACACGGTGTTCATACAAACTACTGAATGGGGTTACCTGGGGTTTATGGTACTGAGGATCTTCTCCCAGAACTGAGTGTTTTGGAAATTAGAAATGGGGGAGGGGGCTTTATTTGCGTATCTTCCTATTTTACGATGGCAATTACACCTGGATACTTTCAGAATACTCAATGTCCTACCATACACATAAATGAATAACCCAAAAGGATTTGATGTATACCACAATTTATTTCTTTTTAGACATTTAGGTTGTTTCTTGTTTCTGGTTTTATAATGAAAGTTACTATTTGGGTTAAAATAAAGAGAGCATTCACATTCTTATTACCAGAAAAAAAAGCATTCACATTCTTATTATCAGAAATCACAGCAACAAACATGGCCATACTGTAAAATTTTCTTCATCACAATTATAATATTAAAAACAACAATAAAACATATTGTATTTTTAGTGAGAGTGTTCCCATTAGGACAGAAAAACACCAAAGTCTTAACTTTGCTAGAGCAGATGTCTTGGATGGCATTTAAAATGCATAAAGGTTTTTCTAAAATATTTAATAAAGCTTCTTGTGTTAAAGTGAATAGGATGTCCCAGAAGCACAGACTTATGACAACACTTGTTTTATTGCAGAGCATTCCATAAGATGTAGATAATAAAAATAGATTTCCTTCTAATCCTTTGATGGTGGCTAGGGTAGCAACCAAACTTACCTCTCCTGACCCTCAGCAGAATAAAATCACTGAAAGGCTAGGTATACATTCATAAAAATCTCTATCTAACTGGCACAACCAGAACAAATCTGAAATTATGTCCAGAAGCAACACTCCTTAGTTTGTTTATGTATGAAGTCTTCAATCTGAAGAGGAAAAACAAAAAATTGTAGCTGAAAATCTTTTTCAGCAAGGGAAAAAGGAAAGGGCAGGTATAGCTTGTCGACCAGTAGAATCTTTGCAGGAGGAAAGAAACAAATGAGAAAGCCGTATCTCAGATTTAGGTTCTAAAAGGAAAGAAACGGGCTCTCTTGAGACAATGATAGTCACCTGGGCTCGAGATGGATGATCTTCAATGGGGCTTCACATCTTGGGTGCCATTAATCCTCCAAGGCCAAGCCAAGTAGCTCTAACATTGAGGCAACTTGAGCAGGTTGCTCCGGAGGTCTAGTGGGATAAACTATCCCACCTACTTTCTGTCGAGTTCGGCAGTCATTTCCCCAGTGACCTTTCTGTTCGTAGTATGGACATGGCCTTCTTGGAGGTCACAGATTAGGGCATACATTTGCTCAATGCCCTAATTGGGAGCATCTGAAGCAGGGTCCTCGTGGCACAGTCATGTGCTGCCCAATAACTAGTTTAGACACATCCACTCTCCCCTGGAGGACACTTGCTAACATTTGACATTTAACCTTATCTCTTTGTAGCTTATATAACGTTTCCTGATCCTCTCTACTGTTGAAAACTTTGAATGCTGCACAGAGAAGATCTTGCTGTGAAGTCTGAGGTCCACATTGTAACCTTTAATGTTTCTTTTAGTGCCTGGAGCTGATGGTGAGATGAAATTTGAGTGAAGTACAATGACCCCTTCTGGTGTAGTAGGGTCTACACTTTGGTATACTTAAATCTTCTGAACATTGTGACAGACATTTGACAGAATTTTCATTTGATTCCTGAATTATTTCCCTAATTTTTTCATAACTGACTGCCTTGGTTGAGACTTTTGGTAAGCCCTCAAGGAGATACAAATCATATCATTTTGAAGAATTGGGTGCTCAGGACCATCTTGTAATTCCAATTAGGGTTGTGCTGGGGAAATACCTTGAAGTCCATGGACTTATCCCAGTTCTGGGCATGCACTTTATCACCTCTCTTGGTCAGCTATGCACTCTCCCTATCTTCAGGGGTCAAGGTCATTGTTAAAATCATATGGACGTCATGCCAGGTAAGATCATATGACTGAGATATTTAAAGTATTTTTATTGTTTAACTTTTATTTCATAATCATAAACTTAACTCTGCTTTCCAGCTGGACTCAGGGGGAATAAGGAAAGTAGGAAACCTGAAAAACTGGAGTGAGAGCACAAGATTAAATGATACTGCAAGCACATTTGGAACAGAAGGGTGGTTTCTCAAGCTACACAGGAATGGTCTGGTGCTTAAGAGAAAACATGAAAATCCAGATCAAATTTAATTATAGAGTTGTCCACAGTCAGCAATGGCGGTCTTCTTGCTGCTCTTGCCATTCCTGGAACCAAAACACTCATGGCTTCCAAAATGTTCATGTCTTCTTTCACAGACCGAAGACCACGTGCTTGCCATCCAACCATTCAGTCCTAGTGGTGCTGATCAAAAACTAGGAACCGTTCGTATTGGGCCCAGCATTTGCATAGACAGGATGCCAGGACCTGTGTGCTTCAGGATGAAGTTCTCATCTTCAAATTTCTCTCCATAGATGGACTTGCCACCAGTGTCATTATGGCATGTGAAGTCACCACCCTGGCACATAAACCCTGGAATGATTCTGTGAAAGCTGGAACCATTATAACCAAAACCTTTCTCCCCAGTGCTCAGAGTGCGGATGCTTTCTGGTGTCTTTGCAACTTTGTCTACAAACAGATAGAAAGTGACGAAGCCATTGATGGCTATGTCGAAAAACACAGTAGGCTGATCATGGCTGGACACAACAGGACCAGACAAGACTACAAACTCAGGCAGCAGCATTTGCAAAGCCGATATATAAATTCTTTAATGCAAGTGTCTGAGTCCAATGTATAACATCCAAGATGTTTTCCTAGAACTGCTAATTTAACAAGAAAGGGATATGAACTTTTACTGCTCCTGGGACATCACAGAGGGCAATGAAGGGGGCAGGATTTAAAGATGGATCCTTTGGGTCTGAACAAGCTGTCTTTGTACTGGAGAGAGCTGAACATCAAAGAGTGAGAGGCAGAGATGGTGCTGGCAGTAGGGGACAGGTGTCAGATGTCTTAAAACATGGTAAGGGTGGGAGGGGAACTGGTCACAAAGGAGAGGTGGGAAGAATGGACGATTACGGTATGGACAAGGGAGGGATTTGGTAGAAATTGTATGAGGTAACAAGGTCGGGGATATTGGATTATAGCTTGTGAGCTCAGAGGTGGTGGGAGGAGGAAGGCTGAAGAATGAGACCAGATAGCACGAGATATAGGGTTACAGTCTGGCAACTGGGAGAATGCAGCAGTATCCAAGGAGGTTGGAGACACCTGAAGGGAGTTGTAAGGGGGAAGGGAGAAAGAAGGCTCAGTAGCAGTTTGGACAGAGGTAATAGGCACTGAAATTGGCGGCACAGTGTGATCAGAAGGATCAAAGTCTGATTCTTAGTCTGAGAGAGGAACATTTTCCTGTACCAATAGGACTTGCATAGTGGAACCATTCAGACATAAATGAGGTTGAACATGAAGGAGAGAGAAAACTTGGAATATAGGGAATATCAGAATATATTTTGTAGATTAAAAAGAAATTATTGAGATCTTGAATAATTTTTAAATCAAGTATAGCAGCTGGTGACCATCTTGAATTGTAATCCAATTTGTTCTGCAGTCACGCATTACATAAGAAAATCAGTTTTCCCCTTTGAATAAATGATTTAAGTCCCAGCGTATTGAAGTTTGCCAGTAAACAAACAAGAGGTATTTAATGCCATTGTTTAGTGTGGTAGTTATATAATTATTTGTCAATTTGATGATTAAGACTGAAGGGGTGGAGTCTAGCCTGTCAATCAAAATATAAGCAATGACCCCTATGTGGGTGTGGCCTCCTGACAATTCTGGGAATTCCAGAATGTCCTCCTTGGAGACAGGAGGCAGATTCTTTCCCTCTCTCTGTCTCCCTTTCAGCTCACTCCCTTAGAGACCCTCTACTGACCAGACCCATGGCACTACGCTGATAGACCCCATGCCCCGAAACTAGAGAAGCCACATGGAGACCCCTGCCAATGCTGAGATGCTTACACCACCACTGGATCCAAAGACTTTCTACCCACTGGCCTGGGATCATCCTGCATTAAGCGTCATTGCACGTGTTTCTTTAGTCTAAGGGGAACTTTATAGAGTGGTATCAGACATATGGGCTAATATTGGACTTGGGGCTTGAACTGGACGGTGTTGGGGTGCTTCCTTAATGTACAATTACTCTTTACATAAAATGCTTATAACATGACTTTCTATGGATTAGTTTCTCTAGCCTACATCAACACCCACAAGGCTGAATGTGCTCTCTGCGACCACACACCAGTTGATGCGAAGAGCCAGGGAGGTTCTAGACCTGGACCTTGGGTTCTCCCCTGCCCTGCTCCCGGGAAAAGGTACCGCACAGGTGACCATACTTAGCAAACCCAAGCCCAAAGCACTAACGTTTTGTGCAACAGCTGCAGCCACTCTCTTCCTGAGACTCATTTTCTTCGTAGTGAGAGAAACAACAGGCCCGGTGCTCACCTTTGAGCTGAAGAGGTACAAGGAGTCTTAGAGAAGGCACCACTGTGCAGAAAGGAAACAATGGGGGGGGGGTAGCAGAAACCCACAAGGCAAGGAATCTGGGAACCCGAGGACAAGACCCCCAGCCTGGGATTACCCCTTTCCCAGCGGGGATTCCCACCATGAGCCCCAACCAATTCAAAAGCTGGGGGATGGGATCGGCCTCCCAGGACACGTGCTCACCTCTCACCACGAGGGGCGCCGCCTGGAGAAGGCGAAAAGGAGAGAAAGGGCATTTGCACCCCAGCAGGGCTGATGGGTGCACCAGGATACCCCAAACTGGCCACCGCCCACACGCGTGACCCTAGAGAAGAGCGCCCCTCACCTGGGAGCGCTGGCTACACGGTGCTCAGGTTGCCGGCGCTCCTCTAGCACCAAGGGCAGCACACCGTAAGTAGGAGCCGCCAGAAAAGCAACACTTCCGGCTAGTGCATCGCCACTTCCGCCCCGTCTCTGAGCGACCCGGAGTGGGAGGAGCCGGCGGGGCCGGGGCTCCGCCTTCACTTCACCTTTGAGGCGGCTCTGGATCCGCCCATTGCCGCGGCTGCACAAACCCAGGTGCCTGCCGAAACGGGGAGGGGCGGTGCTGTTGGGGGCGGGGCTGGGGCGGCGTGGGGAGGAGCCAGGGAGAGGCGGTGAGGCAACCAAGGGCCCTCAGCTCTGTCTGTGGCTGCCTCTGCAAAGGCTCAGGTAATGATTGCACCTGGGGGCAGAAATGGTACTTTCCCCAGCGCCGAGAGCGTGCATGTGGGACATAAAACGATGTACAATGTACGTGTGTGAGCCTGTGATCAGATTCCCCAGATGGGGCATCCTCCTAAGTAACGCGAACCACCCAGCCATCCAAACCTGCCACGGTGTTAATGGGCTGAAGAAAGAATTGTAACTAATGACCTTTGAGGTAAAGGACCATAGTGCGCCACAAAGCATTGTCTTGTATGATTGCCTTTAGGAAAAGAGAAGTTCCTGGCATCATGTGGTCTAGGTAAATTATGTCAGTGTAACAAAATGTAAAAATAAAACTTAAGCAGGAGCACTAAAAAGTGATGGGAGAAAAAAAAAAAGTGATGGGAGAAAGGGGGTGGAGTGTTGTTAAACTTGACTGTCTTTAGAGTTGGAGTTTACTTTTATCTTGTTTTATTTTGCTTGAATGCTATTGGGGCAGTTAAACTTGACAGTTAAGTTCAATGATGCTTATGATTTACATACTCTGCTAATTTAATATCACTTACCAGAGGTTCTATCAGTCCAGTGGTTTCAAGTGCATGAGCAAAATGTTTGTAGAGACTCTTCCAAGTTGAGAGGTCTGGAATTTAAATTTACTTCCTCTAAGTAACTCTTGTCTGATGGGTCTCTCAGAAGTGCTTATGGGACAGATCAAAGTGAAGCATTTCCCTATTAATTTGCATCCATAAGGATTATGCTTCTCTCATGCCTGATACAGTAGAGAATTTCCTTATGAAGTTGTAGTCAGATTCCAAAGTTGCTGGTTGAAAATGGAGATATGAGGATTGCAATACTTTGTTACATTTCCCAATATGGTCAGATAGTTCCACAGATGATACAGAAAACTCTGTGTCACTTATCAACAAATATTTACTGAATTAAACTGATTTATGTTCCTAGGTCTGATGGAGCCACCTTATACTTAGATCTTGGGAAACAGAGAGTAGATTTTGCAACTAAAAGGGGACTTCTCTTAAAATACCTGCCCTGTTCGACTGGGTAGGCTAGAGAAACAGATCCAGGGTCACTCATAATGTGTAAGAAGGAGCTTTATACCGAAGAGTAATTGGATAGCAAGAAAACACCCCAATCCAGTTCAGATCAAGTCCATAAGACTGATATGAGCCCTTAAGTCAAATACTAGTCCATAGATTCCTCTTCAGACTCACACAGCACATGCAATGATGCTGATTGCAGAAAGATCACAGGTCGGTGACTGAAAATTCTTGTGTATCCATCCAATGGCGGCAGAATTTCTTAGGGCTGGCGCAAGTCTCTCGTGGTTCTTCTACCTCTGAACAGTGGGAAGGTGAAGCAGAGAGAGAGGGTAGCCTACCTCCAGTGAGAAAGATTAGAAGTTCCCAGAATTCTCATGAGACGGTCAAGCCCACCAGGAAACATCATGGAACTGTGATCTGATTGACAGGCTAAACTCCAATCCTAGTCTTAATTATCAAATGAATATGAAATTATGTAACTACTACACCTGCTTTCATGTGAGGTTTTCTGTCCCCATGGATAAATCATGAATTGTCAAAACAAACAAACAAAAAAACAACTCAGTGCCATGGAGTCAATGTGAACTCAGAGTGGCGCTATAGGACAGGGTAGAAGTTCCCCTATGAGTTTCCAACACTAAATCTTTGCTGAAGTAAAAAGCTCCATCTTTCGCTGTGGTGTGAATGGTGGATTCAAAGTGCTAGTCTTACAGTTAGCAGTCCAACTCGTAACCACTACACAAGCAGGGCTCCTTATCTATCATTGTAGCTCTACCCACAGTAGCATACAAGTGTAGTCCAAAAGGATCCCTCAGTTATGCAAGCTACTTTCCATTGAATTGCTAACCTAATGCTAGTGATTGATCAGACCCAGATGTGCCCAGCTACCACTACCAAGGGCTCGAAAAGGAATCCCATTAGAAGATCATAGATAGCGCAGGAGGAAAATGTGGACCAAACTTCAAATCACCAAAGAGACCCTCAACACAGTGGTCTTTAGTCACCTTTCAAGTCCAGTCTTTGTGTCAACAAGCCTGTGACAATCCCAGGGTTTGTAGTTGAAATTGTATGGCTAGAATATACCAAGAGCTTAGTAAAGTCCTAGAAGATAGGAGAGAGAAAATAAAATAAAAGACTCAGACACATTTTATGGTAGCATGCTTACTGTAAGGGCGAAACTAAGGAATAGGAAGGAAGACAGGACAAGGGAGAGCAGAAACAGAAATAGCTTTATTAGGTGGGGGGGAGCTCCCGGACGAGGTTCCAGGACCTAGGCCAACAGGTCAGGGAAGTTGTGCTCAGCAGCTGAGGTTGAGGAATATTAAAGGGGTGGTAAGAAATGTAGGGCAATTAGCATATGGGGTCTGGAAACCAGGAGGGAGAATTGCTTGTGGACGCCTTGCTGCTTTCTTTGAACCAGTAACATCTGGTTTCACTGGTTATCTTATCTGGAGCCCAGCTGCTGCTGACCTTTGGGATGTGCAGCGAAGGGCATGCAGGGTCCGGACCTGCTTCAGCTTAGTGCAAAAGGGGGCTGCCTAGTTCACACCCGACCCAAACACTTACCTCTGGGATGGCCATGATCTCAGCAGCCAGATTTATGCAAAAAGAGGGAGGAGGAGAGAGTCAATCTTTACTGTCGGGATATTTGTAGGTAGCTATAAGCTATGCACATTCAGTAGTTACATACATCACAAGGTGGGTGGTAACCACAGTAAAATCTCTGAGCTCACTGGTGAGGAAACCTAATACCTGCATAGGGGGAAAGCATGAGGGGGGATGGGTGCTGTGGCAGGAGGGGAAAACAAGAATGTTTGCTTTTATAGAGAGATAGAATCAACCATGTGCTCACTTTAAGGCAGCATAGGTGTTAGGGGAGAATCTGTGAGAATGATGTTTAAAGCAGAATAATGTACTTGTACTTTACGCTAACATACCAAAGTGGTGGCTTTCCTACCGTGGAATACTAGCTTTCCAGATCCCCTCTGTTATAAGTTAGGGAATATAGCCCTAGTCATATTTCCCTCGGTCTTATTTACCCACAGTCCGGAACTGAACTCACCCTGTTGATAGACTAACCAACCATGTAAGTCAGATCAAAAGGTCAGTACAGACTCAAGGACAGAATTTAGGAAATGAGGAGGAATAGAAACAAGAACGCCTTGAAGAAAGTGAGATGAGTGATAGTGGGTTGCTGTTGTTGTGGTTGATAGTTGTCCTCAATTAAGTTCCAGCTCCCAGAGAACCCATGTACAACAGAATGAAACACTGCCAAGTCCTGCTCCATCTCACAGTTGTTGTTCTGCTTGTGCTCTATTTCACTGCCCTTCTACTTTCCCAAGCATGATATCCTTTTCCAGGCACTGGTTTCTCCTGATAACATATCCAAAGCACATAAGACAACATCTCCCAAGGCACACTTCTCAGGAGCATTCTCGATGTACTTCTTCTGAGACAGATTGGTTAGTTCTTCTTGAAGTCCATGGTTCTTTCAATATACTTCACCAAATGATAATTCACATGATGCAGAAAGTATCAAAAGAGGATGGAAGGAATGCACAAAGCAAAAGGTAGTGTATGATCAAGGACCTATGTTACTAAAGGAAGAAGTCCAAATAGTACTGAAGATATTAGAAAAAAATGAGGCTCCAGCAGTTGACAGAATACCAGCTGAAATGTTTCAACCAGCTGATGAAGCACAGGAATCACTCATTTCTTTATGAAAGAAATTTAAAACTCAGCTACCTGACCCCTCAAAAAAAACAACTGTAGCAATTATCAACCAATAGAATTAGTACCACATGCACATAACATTCTGCAGAAGATAATTCAATAATGATTGCTGCTGTACTTCAGCAGGGAGACTCCAGAAATGCAATCTGGATTCAGAAGAGAATGTGAAATAAGCCGTCATTGCTGACATCAGATGGGTCTTGCCTGAAAGCTAACAGAAAGATGTTTACTTGTGTTTCATTGACTATGCAAAAGCATTTAATTGTGTGGATCTGTGGCAGATAGATTTATGTCAACTTGAAGATGTATGAATGTGTAATGGTGGAATCCAACCTGCCAGTCAGGTCACAGCCTCACAGTGCCTCCTTGGGGGTGTGGATATTTAATAATTGGAGAATATTGAAATTTCCATCTCTGCCATTCCATCTTCCTGCTTGATGTAACTCTCTTCCTTTAGGGGTAGCCCCATGTAGGCTGCTTGAGCCTGAGAGTTTTTGGCGCCCTTCCACACTACGACTGACCTTGGATCCATCTGGTCCCGCATCCACTGGCCTGTTATCTTCCACATCCAGCTTCACCTTTGTACATCATCAGCCTGCAGCTCTGTGGGTGTGCAGAGGACCCTGCCCTGCATCAGACTTGTCACCTTGAGTTAGACTCGGGTTGGGTGCCTTGTTGGTATAATATTACTTCTTGATAGAAAACTCTTTCTTATACATATATGAGTGTCAACTGGATTTGTTTCTCTCGACAACCTGGTCTACCACAGGATCATAGCATTGAGAAGAATTCAACTTTGAGAACATGGAGTTGTGCTCATATAGAACTTGTACATGGACCTAGAGGCTCTTATCTATAAAGAAGAGACTATCTTGTGGTTTAGAATCAGGAAAGTTGTATGTCAGAATTGTATCCTTTCATCATGCTTATTCAATCTATATGCTAAGCAAATCATCTAAGAAGCTGGAGTTTCTGAAGATGAACTTGGCATTATACTTCTCATTTTCTAGGAGGAAGGCTTTTTAACATTTGTCAATCTACACATGACACACCTTGCATGCTTAAAAGGATGGAAACCTGTACGGATTCCAACACAGTGTAAAGAAAATAAAACTCTCGTTATGGGACCAATAGATAATATGATAAATAGGGGAAATATTGAAGTTGTCAGGATTTCATCTCGTTTGGACACATGTTTGCATTGGGCTAATCTGCTGTACAAGATCTCTTTAAAGTACTGCAGGGGAAAGAAGTCACTTTGATGACAGAGGTGCACCTTTTTTTATTCCCATCATGTGCATGTGCAAGTTGGATATTGAGGAAGGAAGACCAAAGAAGAATCAATTCATTTGAATTATAGTAGTGGCAAAGAATGCTGAAAGTACCATGGACTTCCAGAAGATAGTACCTTAAGGGGATTGAAATTTTTAAGTCAAAACTGATGAGGTTGTGGGGAGAGTGAAAGGATTAGCCTGCTGTTAGTTAAAATACAAGAATTATAACCATATCAGATTTGTTGGAATTTTAAAATGCAGCAGTCCCCCACTTGCAGTACAATTCGATTCTAAGCTTAATTAGTGGAGCAAATCTTCTAATTCAGGAAGATGGTAAACTAGGCCAGTAAAGTAGGCAGAAAAACAGTAGCATCCCCTTTAGATAAGCAATGGAGTCTAATGCTTCAGGGGCCCATGGCCTGGTAACCCCTTGAGAAATGTATGCTTAGATACTTGTTATCTGTGGATGTTACACAAACCTGCTTTTTGCCACATAATTTGGGGTACAAGCATGCACACACACTCCAGCAGGCACACACACCTGCACATGCCAGATGAACCTCAAATGCCAGTGTCTTAAGGTGAACTTGACCTGCAGGCAACGATGCAAATGCACACACCTGAGCATTTCCAACCAGTTGATCCAAAGGGCCTCCTAATTTACGTCGCAAATGGCACATTCTGTTCCAGGGCTCTGGCTACATCAGAGTAGCTGCATGTGGCTTGTCATTTGGAGTGTCTCAAGGGAGTGAACTATAGCCCCTTTGAACCTCCAAAAGAGGTCATGAAGCTGCGATCTGATTGAATGGTGAAAGTCCACCCCTTTGGAAGTTGACAGGAGATTACGTAGCTGCACATCACCAAACACCTAATTTTTAATGGTGTGCTCCTTTTCCTTTATTTACTAATTTTCATTAGTTCAATGATGGGTTCACTGGCCACTGTTCTCAATCCATTTTCTGTCCCTGCTACATTACCAGTTGTGGTCTACAAAGTGATGGTACACAATTCTAGGCTGATACCATGAAGCAACATCCTAGACTGCCTGCCTTCAAAAGGCTGGTTAAGTACACGTTGAATGTGTCCTACAAGCACAGTTGTACTCAGAGAGATTCGTGAAGGGAATTTTGTTGGTCACTTAGTTCATTAAATATACTTTCATCTCATGTCTGACAATTGGGACCATGAGAACAACATATTAATAGGCTGATCCAGACAGACAGAAATAAAGAAGCTGAACCAGAGTTACGAGAGGATAAGACTACAATAAGCATTCTGGAGACTACATTGCTCACCTGTGGTGTATCCAAGTGTCACATAGCCTTGGCTTCAAGACCTCATGGGATATTTGTGAAACTGGGTATCCACAACCTGAAAAGTTGACTCTTCCATCACATTGGACTTCACATGGCTTCCTTGAAACCAGAAATTCACAGTTCTTTTAAAGCCAAGAAAGTTATGGAGAATATTTTGATTAAAAAAAAATGAAAAACAAAACATGGGCATACATTTGCAAAATTTTACTTATTTTGGCTATTTTTATAATAGAAAAACAATGGGGACAATCAAAAATGGACTCTAGACAGATAGATAAACATCTGTATTTATATAATGGAAAATTATGGAATATCGCTTAAAAACATGATGAGTCTGTTAGTCATTTTAAGACATGGACTTAGCAAGAGAACATTCAGATTAGGAATGTTAATTAATCTCACAAGGATAACTATTTTATGAAATAATTATTATAAGAAATTAAGAAAATGTTTTCATAGGAAAAGATAAGGTTTCAATGACTGCAAGGGTGCTGGAATGTGGTGGGGGCAGTAAGCAGAAAGGGTCATAAAATTTTGAAGGAAGAGACAGACAAAAAGAGAACTGCATAAAGTGGGGGAGGGGGTAGAACTGGGTCACTTTCACTGATTTGACTTGATGAGATGGGCAGTGCAGCTATACAGAATATGTTTTTATTTCAACTATTGTGTTCTGCACACAAAAATCATAAAGAAGTATTTAAAATATATAAAAATGAATAAATACCAAGGAAAATAAATGAAAGAGTTAAAGTGCATTGTGCCAACCTGGCTGATAAACACATGAGGTTAATTGAAGGGTGGAGAGATAAATGTCTCAATCAGTGAGCCTCACCTTTCAAGTTCTCGGGCCTCTACCTTTCTGATGATAATATCAGGTTGCACCTGCCTTAGCCAGTTCCCTGTTACCACTGGCAAGGCTCACTTCTTGCAATACATCCTGAAGAGAAGCTACATGGACCTACCCCAATGCAACCCTGGGTGCTGGTTACACGTTCACTGATTCGGCTTTCCTCCTGCACTTGGCATCATTGTGTGTATTTTATGAAATGAAGGAGGACTTTATGGATTGGTGTTGGACACATGGGCTAATGTTGGACTTGTGGGCTTGGGCAGCACTGGGTTGGAATGTTTTCTTGATGTGCACTAACCCTTTATATAAAACTGGCTTATATATACAAGTAAGTTTCTGTGTATTTGTTTCTCTAATATACCCAGACTGACACAATAAATAAAGTGAAATTTTCTTATAAAAAATATAGGTTGAGAAATGTGGCCGGGTTAAAAACCATTCTGATTCTTTACACATTAGATGTCAACATTTCTCTGAGTCTCAATTTAAAAAAGGGAAAAGAAAAACTGAAGATGACATAGATTCTTTATTAATATAAAATTCATTTTAACATAGGAACAAACAGACTGTTTAAGGCACAGGTATATATTGTTTAGACATTGCAGTGTGGAACTGTAGAAACATAGAAGAAATTCATATGCATTGAAAATGACATGGTGTATGGATCTTAAATACCAGAACAACAACAATGAAAAATGTAAGACCAATAACTACCAACCAAAAACCCAGCCTGATCCTGTATAAGAATTATTTACATAGGATTGTGTTTAGAAGAAAGACGTTTCCTTTTCAAAATCCAGTTTCTCTATTTCTAAAGTGATAATTCTTTATTCCTGAGATCCTAGCTAACATAGGTCTCAGACATAGATGCCCTTCAATCTCAGAGTTCTACTGGGGTTGTCGCTTGGAATTATGCTGTGGTAGTTACAAAATCTCTTGTCAATTTGTACATGGGGACAAACTGACCTTAAATATAGAACTTGCTTTGTTAGACTTAAAAACTGTTTTGTTTCACTTTCCTGAGAATGCTTTACCAGTTTCACACAAGAACTTGCCTTCCCCCTCCCCTTGTTTGGCAAGACGCCCCATAAGGAAGTATAAAACCTGCTTTAATGCTGTTCAGGGCCCTCGCCTTACAGACTGAGCCTGTCTCAATTGCGGGTGTGGGTCTAGATTCGTATCAGTCTGAATAAAGCTTTACTGTTTCCATCTCTGTTTCAGTGAGTGGTCTGGGTGAGGGTCTTGCTCGCTAACAAAAAGTTGTGTGATTCATTGGTGCTATAGGGCATCCTGACTGGCTCATATCTTCCCTGTGGCCCCTCTGTAAAGGGGTGTTCAATCTCTACAGATGGGCATTGGGTCTCCACTCCATGTGCCTCCTCATTTACATTGGGGATGGTTTTATTCTGGGTCTTAGATGCCTGATACCTGATCCCATTGACACTTCATGATCATACAGGCTGGTGTGCTTCTTCCATGTGGACTTTTTTGCTTCTGAGATAGAGGGCCACTTGTTTGTCTCCAAGCCTTTAAGATGCTAGATGCTATATCTTTGATAACAGTACACCATCAGCTTTCTTCACCGCATTTGCTTATGTACACATTTTATCTTCAGCAATGTTGTTGGGAAGGTGAGCATCACAGAATGTCAGATTGTTAGAACTAAGTGTTCTTGTGTTAAGGGAGTACTTGATTTGATGCCCAATATCCTTCTGCAACCTTAATTCTCATCATATAGATATGAGTATATAGATCTATTCCCCTCTCATTATGTATATATTTACATATGTACATTTTATTTATACCCTAAAGAAATAAAGAATACAACACAAACAGACATATACACACCTATGTTTATTGCTGCATTTTCCAAAATAACAAAAACAAGGAAACAACCAAGGACACCTATTATAAAGGAATAGACAAACCCTGGCAATAGAATATCATGCATCAATTAAAACAAAATGACTGTCGGGTTAGAAACAAGTGGAGTGAGGTGAGGATTGCAGACTCTCAGTTCCCGTTACACTGCATAGACCATATCTCTGCAAAGATGGTCAGTGTATCCCAAGCCCAAGGAACTTTCTGTAAGAAGTGCGGCAAACATCGACCTCACAAAGTGACCCAGTATAAGAAGGTCAAGGATTCCCTGTACGCACAATGAAAGAGGCCCTATAATGGGAAGCAGAGTGGCTGTGGTGGGCAGACAAGGCCAATTTTCTGGAAGAAGGCAAAAACCACAAAGAAGATCATGCTGAGATTAATGTGTTGAGCTTAACTGTAGATCCAAGAAGATGCTGGCCATTTAAAATGCAAGCATTCTGAACTGGGAGGTGATAAGAGAAAAAGGGCCAAGTGATCCCGGTCTAAGCCTTGTTTTATCTTGTAAATTTGAAAAAAGTGTTGAATCAATAGTCACATTATCTGTAAGCATATAGAGCTATATACTTACTTGGGGGTAAAAATGACTGAAACACCATGAGGCATGAAACAAAGTATGCTTTGCAAACTCAGTCAATCCTCCAAACATAAATATTTAATAACACTAGCATTATAATGAAAACCAAACATAAAGAAACTTGGATTATACTTGAAAAGATAAGCCTTTGATGACTGTGAGGAGGCAAGGGGCAGGGAGGAAACAGGGATAGGAGAGGGATAGGTTATTGAGGAAGATGGGGCAGAGAAAAGAGACTATTATATGGACTGTTTAAAATATTACTTTTGATTTCCATTTCTTCAGAGATGGACTGTGTAAATATATACAGCGTACATATTTCTTAAAAAATCCTTCAAGATTTCTTATTCCTCCAATCTAAATATAGGTCTGAGTGACTAACAAAAATAAAAAACCAAAAAGCAGGAAGAGTAAAACTGAATGGATTAGGGTCTTTAGCTATAGAAAAAAAGTTCAAACAAAACGACAAAAGAAATCAGTAAAGGCTTTTTTTAATGGGTACCCAACTTACTAAGAACCATTGACTTAATTTATCTGTTATGCTGGAAACTGAGAGCAGCATAGTAAAATGCTTAGTCAAACAGACATAAGCAAAGATGCAAATGAAGACTGGGGACAAGAGAAAAGAAAATGTTGGTGGTGGTTTTTAAATTGCAATATGCTTTTTTCCCCCAGAGTTGTTAATGAACACATTTCCCTGGCAGAGAAATTCATTCTATCTCAGTGTCCAATAGAAATTGTCCTCTGTCAAAAGTCTTTTAAGTCATTTTTCCATGATGGCCTGATGAAGCCCTGAGCACTTCTCATTCTGAGCCCAACTTCTGCATTTTCAGTGGCCATTTCAATAGCAATGATCAACAAGCCTGGCCACAACCTTCGAAGGGGAGCACCTGATCTGAGTAGTTTGGGAAGGTAAAAATCTTGTGGCCCATTGACCATGGAGGACAGACCAATGTACATAAGGCATTGAATGGGACATTACATGATTCAGAAAAGAAAAAAAACAACAAAACGACACCCATGTGATTTTAGGTGAAACAATGAAATAATCAGAAACCTCGGGAATTTAATGTGTTCTTTCTCTCTGAATTGCTAATTTTCAATCATTCAATGATGTGTTCAATTGTCACTAAGACAAGGCCCATTTTTATCAGGTTTATGCTCACTTTATTACGTCTGTCTACTTAGAACTGTTTTTAAAGGAAAGACTTAGCCCATTCAATTTTCTTGTTTCTTTTTAATATGATGTACTTTCTTCCTGAATTGCTAATTAACAAGTCTAAGAAGTTGGGAAGCATGCCCTCCACCCACCACTTTTCCTTAGTTTGTCTTTCTGTCATGGCTTCCGTGTTGTGATTCAAATGCAAAAAGTGTTTCAAATGCAAGCAGGGTCACCCAGAGCTCTTAGCAGAACTTCCAGACTAAGAAGAAACTACTAACAATGGATCAGTTGCCACTCCAGGCCCTGAGCTTCACATCCAGGCCACTCCCTCCAGGAGTCCCTCATTATCTCCAGGCCCCGCCCCTTGGCAAAGACCCCACCCCTACCCAGGTGATGCAACTTCCTGCCGAAACCACTTCCTCTGACTGAGAAGGTGCAGCCTGAGTATCCTAAGGGGGTAAGTGAGTCTCTATGTTTCTTTGCTGACCCTAGGCTCTGAGTCCCCTCCAGGCCTGGTATCCCCAGCTGTGCCCCGATCCCCACGGATATTACTTTTCCTGTACCCTGTCTGCCCGCGATCCAGGTCACCGTGACCCCCTAGGATATTTCCAGTTAAATCCTTTCTGAGCTGGTTACAAGCCTCTCTGCCTTCTGCCCTGGGAATACTACGGCCCCCTTTCCTGCTTAGGCCCCCTTTCCTCATTCGCCCTCACCTCTCGCGCCAGAAATGCCCAATTGAGGGGGGCTTCTTGCCTACGGCCCGTTCCCTCCTTGTCAGTTATCGGGCATGAGAGCAGGGGACCCCAGAGTGGCCTTTACTGAAAGGAGAGGCCAGCCTTGCAGTTATCAGGCCACTCCACTGATGACCGAGGATTGTATTAGAGCTTAACTTCTCAGCACCTTCCTTTGAAACAGGGTACCAGAGCAGTGACAGCCCCCGCATAGATTAGTCCTCACTTGGATTGCAGAGTCCCACATAGAGTAAGCCTCCATTGAACGCCTTCTGACCAGGAAGCAAGGTTGTAGGTACTCTGGCCCTCAGGCAGAGGGCTTTGGAGTGAGGATTACCTTCACCTCTCTCCAGGCAGCCGGGGGAGGGGCGGTCTTTCTTAGAAGCTTGCAAGCCTGTGTGTCCTTGATGGAGGTCAGCAAACTGAAGACAGTACAGGGGTCTCCTAGCTATCCCTTATCAGTCGTGCCCTGACTGCTTGGGTCAGAAGGCCCTGGACCACTCGGAAGTGTCTGTCATTGCCCACCAATCATGCTTTTGTGGCAGTTTCTTTTGTCCTACCCCTTCCCCACAACCTCTTTATCTCACATCTTAATTGTGAACTTGGGAAGCCATTTCAACCTATTGATGCCTTCGCTCACCCAGATGATGTATTTGTGACTTTGTGCTGTGTTTGTCACTTAAGATTTAACCAATGTTCCCTTTAAGCTATATTTAAAATGGGGTCTCCTTTTTACTCTAAAACATCTTTCCTGCGTGTCCTGTCCATCAATTCTGCCCATCAGAAATCAGCTTGTGCTCTGTTTTAGACTGCAAAAGGGACTCCAAGCTCAAATATAATTTAAGGAGAACATGTTTTAAGTCTTAATAGTGACAAAGAGAATACAAAGACGCAAACAGACGTCACCTAGATGAAGGAGATCATTGGTGCAGTTCAAGGAAACATACAAGTCGGGAATCTAATTACGGTAAATAATATTAGAACAAAGGAAACTGTCACAAGTTCATGATTGACGGACAATCATTGTTAAAAATGGGACTACAGAAGCAGGGACAGGACCATAATTGGGACATCTATATTGTCAGAACATTTTACAAGACTGGTCCAGGGCCATCTGATGTAGGCAGTCCGGGCTAAACATAAGGAATATAGGACACCCTGGATTGGCTGGAGAATGGTGCAGGTCGTCCACTTTCCCACTTCCTCTACCTCTAGGCAAATTTAACCTATGTCCTTGCTTAATAATCAGAAATAATTCAATGGAGGCTTGATCTATGGGGACACCCTCCAATTTGACGTTAGACAATCACTGTTATCCATACACCTTTACTAACTGGGGTGCTAAAACTTTAATCTCTAAGACAGCCCCCCACCCCCACCCCGGACGTGTCTCCTAATTTCTGCTGATGCAGTAACTTTCCACTGGGAGTGTGAAGAGTCCCACTTGGGGATGTCTCCCCAAATAAACCTCACCTCAGAGATTGATCCTATTTGGCTCAAATCTCTTTATCACTCCACTCTTCAATCCACTGCTACCACCCACATACCATCCCTCTTGGCTCTTAGCACATTACTAGCCCAGATGTCAAGTCCACTCAATTTTTATATTCTCTTGATTTTCAGAATCCAGCAATTATTTATTGATGTTTCAGGTTCTTTTATATTTAATTCTGGAAAAAGAATAGGTTTTCTTCACCTGTAAAGAGTTTCAGTTTTGAAAATCCACAGGGTAGTTTTCCTCTCTCCAATAACATCACTATGAGTCAGAATGGTCTTGATGGCAGTGATTTTGGGTTTGTGCATGAACATATTTTAGTGAAGGTCAGCACTTTTTTGTTATTTTATTTTCATAGTGTCATAGAATTTAAATCGGTCCTTTATCTGTTATCCTAGTGCAGCGGTTCTCAACCTGTGGGTTGCTACCCTTTGGGGGAGTTGAACAACCCTTTCACAGGGGTTACTTGAGACCATGGGAAGACACATATTTTTGATGGTCTTATTACCCAAGACACTGCTCCTCTATCTGTCTCCAGGCAGGTCCACCCACATGCAGATACGCCACATATGAGTACCCGGAGGTGAAGACTCTTACCCATGTAATACCATGATTCAAGACAAAATTTCATTTCTTATAATTAGAAATAACCATTTCACAATATATTCACATGTTATTTTTGTGATTAATCACTGTTTTAATTATGGTCAATTTGTAGCAAGGAAAATACATCCTGCAAATAATTACAATTCATAACAGTATCAAAATTACAATTATGAAATAGCAACGAAAATAATTTTATGGTTGGGGGTCACCACAAAATGAGGAACTTTATTAAAAGGTCGTGGCATTAGGAAAGTTAACAACCACTATCCTAGTGGATACAGAAAATGTTTTTTGCAACCAAATTGTAAGTATGTAAATTCTTTTTGTCCTTTTGATTTATTTCCTTTGGTAACTTTCTTTATCAATTTGTTTCATTTTACTGGATAGAACTATGTCCCGATGTTAGCTCCTAATTTAAAAAATGCGCTATAATTATTCCTAGTACAAGGCAACATATAGATATATATTCTTTTTTTTCCGATATATAATTCTTATATGTAGTAAGATATCATCTTATTTAAAATAGGTGACCATTTTCTCTGCCCCACTGCATGGTAGAACTTAAATGTTCTAACCTTTTATCCAAGTGTTATTGATAGAAGGCTTGTTTTATTCACTGGCTTATTGTTCTCAGGGGCACTTCAGTGCATTCTGTTAGTGATGTCATGGGGCCTTGAACTTTTCCCGGTTTCTTGGCTGTAATTTGTATGTGAACAGATTTCCACCTTGTGGGACTCAACTGCTTTCATTTCATCAAGCTGCCAATCATTTAACCACTGGAGAAGTAGGGCTTCTTCACAGACTAATGTAGATTTTGCAAGATGATTTTTTTTGCATTATAGACATGGTGATTCTTATTTATTATTATTATTTAAATCATTTTATTAGGGGCTCATAGAACTCTTGTCGTAATCCATATATACATCCATTGCGTCAAGCACATTTCTGGCCCCCATCATTCTGACATGGTGACTCTTAATGAGAATTATTTTTGTGTTTCTGTTTCACAGAAGTTTTTTGTTTTAGTTCATTCATTCATCAGTATATGAGAAGCTTCAACACTACACAGAAAACTACAGGACTCTAAATCCACGACTTTCCTAACAAAATGGGTGGAAACTAATTCCACGTTTCAGGGTCCTAATATGAACAATTTTGCACTTTTGCTCATGCTGTGTTTTAAAAGACTTGTATTATTCAGCAAGGCAACTCTGTTTCCCTTGTGTACCCTTCCCTCCAGTATGGGTTTAGAGTGTGGCCAGATTATTAGATGTTCATTGTCTTCCAGTCAGTACACTGTTTGAAAGGTGTTAACAGCTGTTAAGGAACCTTCATAAAGCTGAAGATTCTTTCTTGTGACATTGCTGTAGGACAGTAACATTTCCCCTATTACAAATGTTATATTGACAGCTATGAGAGAGAGGCACAGAATTATAAGACACGTTCAGCACTTCTCTAAGGCAGCTGCTTTTCTAGGGTTTGTTTACAACCTAAGTGAAGTCACTCCCTTCCAACCTGCAGTTAACACCTTTTCTGGTCATCGATTTCTATACTTTCTCTTAAATGAAAACTGGTTCTGACTGAAGTGATGATCTCTGAAGGCAAATTGTTCACACACAGGTTGTTTTAACTTCTAAGGAAGCCCGATGATTGAATTTATAGATCTCCGGGCTTTGGAACATAAGAATACAAATAGAGATGTTTTCTTGGAGAAAACTATGAAACTGAGAATTCTGAGACTACAACAGGAAACCCACCCTGACAACACATCTCCAACTGCCTCAGAGGCTAGTTCTTGTGCTCACATGATCATAAGCACCCCCTGTAGCCCGTTCCTGAAGGTGAGGTTTGTTCCTGGGTTCACCCTGACTTCCCTCACCGTGTCTCACACAGTTATAGCTGGCCATGTCCCACTTTCCAGCTATGGATTTACAGATATAGCACCTTCTCTATAGATGACTAATCAGGTCTTCATGAAGTCTGCATATTCGTAGCACAAACATCAGGTTATATTGAGTAATCCACTGCAAGCCCCAGGATGACTGTTCCAATAAGGAAGGCAGCTGGAGGAAAAATTATATTGATTTATTGATCATGTAATTCTGGGTGGTTACCATTTAATCGGCCTCTGGCCTCCCCTTTATTTCCCAGTTTGAGTTCAGACCAAGTTGATCCTGGAGACAGATTATTCAAGGTACTGAAATTGGGGCAGATGTGGATCTCAGATCAGGGTCAGGTAAAAGACCCTGGAACCTGGGCACGTGAACCTATCCTAGGCCAGGTACCCTCATCCAGTAGGTATGTAATAGAGGCTCAGGGAGAAATGTTGTCTTTTGTCTCTGGAAGCCCCTGCAAATAAGGTCAAAGGTATTCAGTCCTGTGCCATCATCCTGGTGATGATGTGTCCACTAATGACATCTTCTTTTATTCATTTATTTAATGTGGCTGGAAATCCCTTTATTTGGGGGTGGGGGGTGGAGTGCTCTTCTGTTGATAGTGTGGCGGGTTTTAAAATTCTATATTGAAAAATGTTTTTTCCTCTGAGCTTTGATGATCTTCCCTAGGATTCTTGTGCCCAATCTAGCTGTCCAGAGGAAATCTCGAATTTGTCTAAATCTTCTTTGTCAAGCTGTCTAGTTATTCTTGTTCTGTAGGAATTTTTGCTTTTTTATCTTTATCCATAGAGTTCTTTCAATTCACTAAACTGGTCTTTAGTTCATAAATCCTTCTTTTTAAAAAAATCATTTTATCAGAGGCTCATAGAATTATCATCACAATCCATACATGCATCCATTGTGTCAAGTACATTTGTACATTTGCTGCCATAATCATTCTCCACTAATGACTGCTTAGTTGCTAATTGGTCCACACCAAGTTCTCACTTTCATTCAGAGTTCATTGAGATATCCATGTGCCAGGGTGCTTGGTCAGCATTTCTCAGGTTAGGTCCGAGAGGGGTTGGCCCGCTGTTGTTATCATGAGTAAGTCTTTGAGGACTTACTTCTCCATGAGTGGAGAACCCCAGTGTGCTCTGACAGGGAGTCCCTGGCAATGGACACACAGAGTGTCCTTAGGATTGACATATTTCCAGTTTGGGGTGAAGACATACTCCACTTGAAGTATGTCCTGTGAGGTTAAGCTATTGGTCCACACAGATGTAAAGATCGCCTAGAGCCAATTTTTTTCAGGAACATGTTTATTATGTTTGAGGTGATACAAAGGTAAAAGGAAATCTTCTCATTACATACTGATAAAAGTAAAAGGTAAAACATTTTCACAGCAGCATGTACCACATACTCAGAAATAGATCTGGGTTTAATACAAATGACATAATTCCTAACCATCTCCAGCTACTTTTATAACTTCATACAGATAATGAATTAGGCTAAAATGCACTATAATATTTGGTAGACTTCAGGACCAGTATCCTTAGTACATCACAAAATACATTTTGATATCCCAAAGAAGCAAGACTTGCAAGTAGGCGTTTTAAACATAACTAATCTACAGCTACAAAGTTCTACTCTTGATAGCATTTACCTTTTTCGGGAGTCTCACAGTCTCCAAAGGATAAAAGCAGAGAGTAGAATCAGTATAACATATACACAGAAGTCCATATTGTAAAGGCTATAAAGATTTGCAGCACAGTGAGAAGATGCCTTCTACTCCTTCACACTGCATACAAATTATGTTGCGTATCTCTTGGTCCACTGTCTGGCTATCCTGTCATGTTCTGCTCTGTTGGTCAAATACTGAGTGGCTATGCTTCCAACCAGAGGATCCGCAGGGTTGCAGTCTGTCAAAAGGGAACAAATAGACAGCAAAACCTTTGAAATAGTCAAAGCAGGACTCCAGTTATCTTTAAGGATGTCCAAACAGATGACTCCCTGACTGTTGATGTTGCAGTGATAGATTCTGGGGCGAAAAGTTACCTTTGGTGGCTTAAATGGATAATCTGATGAAAATGTGATATCCAGAAAAAACAGACCACCTTCATATACAGAACCTGGCGGACCAAGTAGAGTTGATCTCCATTCATAAAGGTCATCTCCTTTAGGCCCAGGACAACAGTTAGGAGGAGGATCAAGAGTTATCTCAGCTAGCTTCTGGATTCTTTTAGCACTAGTGGATAACTTAGCAGTGGCTTTGCTAGAGAGTTTGGTGTTTTTCTTCTACTGGGTGGCAGAAGGTTTTCTTTCTTCTGGTTCTTCAGGCTCTGGAGCGGCTGGGTCTCGCTGGTCTGCTTCCGAACTCCCACTGCTGATGCTGGGATTCTCATCGTCCGACCTTTACCTATCACTGGACATCTTGGTGGAGTTATTTCTTGGAAAACTCGGCCGCCCGCCCGGCCCGCTCACACGCCACTATGGTGTGGGGCTGGAGCCAAATATTTTAGGGTTATCAGTGCACACTGGTAGAGGAGGTATATAAAATCATTTTCTGAGTCCTTTCCCTAGGTCTCAGTAAAAGGCCACTGTTAGTTTTGAAAAATGGTTACAGTGGTTCCAGTGTATGTACCTTTAATTTTCTGCCTCCTGCATCTTTTGTGACCTGAGTGAACTCTGGGAATGAGGGGAGGGAAGGGATCAATGACAAAATAAGCAGTAATTTATATGCCTTATTTAACATGGGTTTCACTACGTCGTTGAGGAAGAAACCAGATGAAATTGGGATGTACAAATTAGTAAATCAGTACAACTGAACCCTCAGGCACCTTGCTTATTGGGTAACATCCCTGCATATGTCTGAAACAGAAAAGATTCCTTGAGGCCAGGACAGAGTAGAGGGGAGATCCACAAGACACCTGTCATATGGACATGATGTTGTTATCACATATAAACATTTATAAACCACTTTATTTTGCCTTCTATGATTCAGATGAAATTGATTTAATAATTTACTGAAAATGTGCCTGTGGTTACTGGTTTTGTCTCTCTACCTACCTTAGTTCCTTACATTTAGGTAAAGTCTGAGAGAGAAGATAGTTCCACATACATAAATAGCAATGTGAGTTTCTTGATGGATTAGTCTGTAGGTAAAATTGGAATCTAGGTCCTGGATTAATGTTCTCTGTTCAAGAAAAGGAGTCAATGGATAGAAATAGAACATAAGTGTCAGGAGTCAGCTGTTGGTGGAGAGATTAACGTGTGGTGACCAGATTATAACATTGGTAAAGGAGGACACCAGCAGGACACCATTGATAAAACTCATATCCTGGTGAAATAGCCACATGGCAGCCAAAAACCGTATACCCTAGCTTGTCGTGCATTCTTTCCAAAAATTGGGACTTTTAAAAAATGCCGCGTGATGCGAGAAACATTTTTTAAAAATCAGGACATTCCCACCAAAAGCGGGATGTCTGGGAAAGGGCTTTATATTTAGAATGTGCCCTTCCTAACAGCTTATGTTTTGACTTGCTTAGGGCTTATGTATTATGGTATAAAGATATAGAGCTATGATTTAAACAGTACAGTTTTGGGAGTTGGTTCCTCAATTTGAGACTTTGAGTTATAAAGTTAGGATTTGGTTTATAGAATACATTCCAAGTTGTGTTCCCGATTTTTAAATTGGAATAAATGAATTAGGCTAAATGTTTTAAATTGGTTTTTGGTATCAGGGAATGCTCAGGATATTGATAGCCATTTTGGATGGTGAGGGGCTTTTCAGGTGCTTAGGGTTTCAGTGTTTGAGGAGATTATCAGTGTGTTGTCAGGATGCTCAGCATGTTAAGGTGTAAGGGTTAATAGTCTGGGAGCTGTTATTTAGCAATGAATGGTTTGTGAATTAAGTCCCCAAAGTTATTTTTACGTATTGAAATGTAGCCTATGTTTTTTATATTTATTACCTATTTATGGCATATCTTGAAGATATGATTAGAGGAATTTTCATTTCTCTGTGGCAGCCTTTTCCTTAAAAAATCTTATTCTGATTAATGTAGTTTTAATATACAGTCAGTTTTTAAAATCTGGTGAAAGTGGATATTTTTGTAGTTTTTCTGAGGTGGGGTGATGTTTTTTCTCTTTCCTCTAAGCCTGACATTTTGACCTTTTTTTTTTTTTAAAAAAAGTAATGTTTATTAGCATATTAACATAGTGAAGTATACCCATTTTATGTTAGGTTTGTGGAGGGTTTTTTTCTCTTAACATTAAAAGCCTTTGACTTTGTTTGGTATGTTTTATGTGTCTATTTTGATACTTGATAATTATCCATTCTTTTGTAATGTAAAAAGATCATTTGTTTATATTTATTGGTATATTACAGTGCTTATTTTATATTAAATCAACTCTAGGTCAGGTTTCAATTAATCATGGTATATAATTATTTTGATGTGTTGTCTGACTCTGTTCCCAATAATTTTAAGAACTTTTCCATGTAGATCCATTACCAATATCAGTCTGCAGTTTTCTTGAAGTATCATTTGACCTTGGTATTAGGTTATAACTGGTCTCATTGAAAATGTTAGCAGTGTGAGGAGCGAGGACCTAGCAGCGGGTGAGGAGGTTGTGAACCAAAAAAAAAAAAAAAGAAAGAAAATGTTAGTAATGTACTCTCACAACCATGGTTATGTTTGTACCCAATAACTTGAACTTAAATAACACAACATAAAGTGTTTATTCATACTATGTGAATACTCTGGTCTCTAGGTAACAGAATCTTCAACTTTATCTTACAGTAAACCTTGAGGTTTCTCAGAGAATTTAATTTTGATTTAGTAATGATAGACCTTTTGAGTATCCTGAATCCTACTCATCTCTCATAGATCACTTGCTCTAGCTGGGTCTGCTGGACGTGTAGCTGAGACTCCTCGGTGTAGAGGGATAAATGATTTACACAACTCTTGACAGACAAATTGGCACTCACACCTGAGTGACTGTGTGCTGCCATCACACTTGAGCCCAAGTTTGGGAAATACTCTCTCATAAGACGTGCTGGGTGAATCTTAGAGAATTTCCTTCAGCTCACTTCGAGGAGAATGGTGTAAATCAATAAGGAGCAGGAATTCCTCAGTGATTTTGTCATTGCTTTGTTATACACACACACACACAAACACACACACACACGAAACTCATCCTTCTTTTTAGTAAGAGAGCTTATGTTCCAGAAAATGTCGCATGAAAGGTTTGGCATTGGTTACCATGGAAATAACTTTTGTAAACATAACTAACAGACTGGTATTTTGTGCATGTCTTGGGTACTGATAAGTGGATTCTGAAGTTGTTGTTGTTGTTAGATGTCATTGAGTTAATTCCACATCATAGGGACCCAGTAGACAACAGAAGGAAACACTAACCTCTCCGCTGCCATACTCACAATTTAGGATGAACCCATTGTTGCCATCATGGTGTCGATCCATTTAGTTGGGGATTCCTATTTGTCCCTTCCCTTCTACTTTACCACATACACTATCCTTCTCCAGGGACTGCTCCCTTCTGACAACATTGTCCAAAGTATGTAATATGAACTCTCTCTATCTTTACCTCTAAGTAGCACTCTGAGCATACTTCTAAGACAGATTGGTTTGTGCTTTTGGACACCAATGTTACTTCAGTATTCTTAGACAGCATTATAATTCAAATAAATGAATTCTTCAGTTTTCCTTATGCAGTGTTCAACTTCCAATACATAGGAGGCAATTGATAATACCGTGATTTGGGTGAGGCGCACCTTGTCCTCAAAGTAAGATCCCTCCTCTTAAATACTATAAATAAGCCTAATTAGGCATCTATACAATGTAGCTATTGATCTCTTGATGGTTAGTATGACCATTCTGGTTTTTTGTATTTTTTTCATAAGTTATCAGTATTTCTGGAAGGCATTACAACTTAGTCAAGTTTAAATTAAGAATGTTGCTCAAGAGGGGTCTGGAAGCCAACTTTACTCTGCAACCAACCAATGTAAAAGCCGGTGGAATGGTGAGCCTTATATTCAAGGTATGCTTGATGACTGGTATACATGAGAGAGTCTAGAACAAATTTTGCTTTTCTCTAGTAGCCTGACTTGCTGATTAGTTTTAGAGGAGCACTAGTCTGCACCCTTTATCCTATAACTGCAATCTCACACAGCCCTGCCTTCAGAGACACCCAGGGGGTTGCAAAAGGGCAGTGCCAATGATATCCAAGGAGCCACTCAGGCTAATGCCTCCCTACGTTATCCCAGCATAGCCTCTTCCCAGCACATTCATTTTGTTTTCCTGCCAAACTAGGTTCCTGGGTGGAGCATGTTTCAGAAGTTCAAGCCTAGGCACTAGCTTTTTGCCTTCTCCCTAGAAGAGCAAGACTGGATGGGACACTAGAACCCAAGTCAGTAAGCCCTCTCCTACAGTTTGTGTTGTTTGCCATCTGTCAGTATTACCTAGAGCTTGGAATCCAGAATCTAGGCCAAGGTGACACAATGGTTGATCAGTCATCTCTTTCCTGGATCCATCTAAGTTTCTGCCCTCACCTTGGTTCTTGGCATCACCCATTTACCTAACTCTTGCCATTCCTTGATTGTAGGCTACAGTCTTTCCCAAAGGCTTGAAAATTGGACATCTGTAAACACAAGAGCTTTAAAGAGCAGCAAATAAGGATTCTCCTGGCTTGTTTTCTTGTTTAGGATATCTCTGTCTTGGCCAAGGTACATCTCCGATGTCCTATTGGTGTCCCTTTGTCTCTATTGTCCACCTCTACAGCAAGTTTCTCCAGTTACCACACTATTGTGCTTAAATGGACTACCCAACCATAGGCATTTCCTCACACACAATACATATTGTAAAGAATTCACAGGATGCAAGGGGATAGGGGCAGGTTAACTTAATGAACAGCTCAGAATGGGTTGGAGTGGCATGTATGAGCATGATTCAGCTTGATCACTTTCAGCAGATATGTCAAGGATTATGGTCTGAGGTGCAGTATGAGCTGATAAAGCACGTTTTTCATAAAATACTCCTTTCTTCAGTTAGATTGCTGGTGAAAAGAAGATATTTACCTTCAATGGAGCTTGAGAATTTTGAGGCCTTAAATACTTCCATTTTATTCTGAAAATAAGTATTGTATATGTAGGATGTGAATCCGAAGTTGAAAACGATATTTGAGAAATTAGTTAAATTGCTCTGTAAAGATAGAGTAGGCCCTGTGTTTAATGCAAACACCCTCAGATTGGAGCATGATTTGATCCCAGGGTGTGGGGGTGATCACTATTTAGTGCACGCAGTACAGGTTAAGAACCTGCCATGTCTTTCTCAACACTGACTCCTCTTCTGTTTCAGATCAGAGATTTGCCACAGAGAAATATGAGCCAGTCTAGGGAGCTAGAAATCTGTAACCACTGTCTTGCACATTGAAGTATCACAAGGAAGGATTTAAACTTCTGACTGGTTTGTGAACCAAATCCATTCACCCTGGGGTTGCTGAGGGCATTGCTGGGCGTAGGAGCTTGAGGGGAAGCAGGAGGGATCCGTATTTCCTGGGGTCTGACCCCAGGAGAGCGCCAGTGTACAAGGGCCCAGGCTGTCCTGATAGTCAGTTTCCAAGGTCTTTGCTCATCTCCCTGAATGATGGAATTCACTGGGAAAGTAACTGTTCATAATTGTATTAGAACTTAAGTTCTGAGTGCTCCAACTTAACAAAAGGCTCGTGTCGTGGTGGTTACAGATTGGGCTGCTAACTGCAAGGTCCGTGGTTCAAAATTCTAAGTCACACTTGGGGTGAAAGATCGGGTATCTACACTTGTAAAGATTTACAGTCTTGGAAACCCACAAAAGCAGTTTCATCTTCTCCTAAAGGGCTGCTATAATTGGAAAACACTCGATGGCAGTGAGTTGGGTTTTAGGTTTGGGTTGCTGATGACAGTGACAACTCAGTGTCTATTAGTTATGTCCCCACTTTGATTTAGCCACCATCAAATTCTCTGTGATCATTAACCAAGCAGGTAGGTCATTTTCCCCTGGGGGAGAATGCCTTAGAAGTAGATTGCCTGCACTCATTTCCAGCCAGCCCCTCTCCACTTGCCTGCCTAGGTGTATCCTTGACGGAGGTCAACGTCCTGAGGACAGAACAGGGGCCATTGTCACGAGTCTTGCCTTCACGGGGTTTTTTATAAAGGCCCTGGGCCTATCTTGTAAGTCCCTCTATCTAATAATGTGCATGCCTAATCATTCCTGCTGCTGCAGTCCCATCCGTACCTGTGATGTATTAATCTGGCACCAATTGTGATCTGTGGCATGCCTTATGTTCTATGCCCTGTTTATTCAGGGTCCTCACTGAATCCTCAGTTGTTATTTTGACTTCGTGCTAATGGTGTGTGTGGGTGCGTGTGCACACACATCTTTTATTATATCTTAAGTTTAATAAATGTTCTCCTTAAATTATATTTGACATATGGTTCACTTTTCTACTCTAACACACAATTTAGGATCACAAATAACTCAAGGTACAGTTCTCCTTTCGGACAGCATCTTGGCAGACATCTCTGCACGTAAGGGCAGGTCCTGCAGCTTTTTGGCTTCTGTCCTGAATGGGGAAAAGTTACAAAGGTCTTTTAGCTCTGCGGATAGATGCTCACTCTGCCCCTTAGCCTCAGACCAAACACACTCAGCTCTGTGTAGGTTGGCAAATCTAGTTCCCCCAATAAATACCCAGATGTACACCACTTCACCTACTAACTTCCTGCCCAAATGCACTCAGCTCTCTTGTTCGGTGGTCTGGGAATCCAACTGTTCTGTCTCAGTCTCTTGGTTCTGCTGCCACCGTGTCTCTGTTGCTGCTTCTCCCCATAATTTTCTCTCTTGTGTCACAGCTCTCTGTCTTCTGGATTGAAGAGTTTCAATGCAAGAATCTAGGATATGCCCTCCCCCCCCCCCCCCCGCAAGCTGCCATGTTTTCAGGCCGTGTCTCGCTTAGTCTTCCCCCATAAGGAAATGGCTGGGGAGCTCCAGGAAACGCAAATGAACCGGGCTGATGAGTCAAGGCAACGGGGTAAACCAGAGCAGCTCTGCGTAGGGTGGGAAGGCCATGGTGTCCACTAGTGACTGGCTGTTGGGGTGAATGTAATGCTGGTGATGGCCTACGGGAGCCTGGTATTTGTACTACTATTTATTTTTGTGAAGAGGCAAATCATGTTCTTTGCAATGAGATCTCGGAGGAGCCCTCATGTCCCTGTGGGGAACCCTCATGCCCCCCAACGATCTGAAAGAAGAGATTGATATTCAACTATCCAGAGTTCAGGATCACAAGTAGGAATCCCAGCTCCTTGCAGATGATGATGCCAGACTGCCACAGCTGGAAACCCAGGGAAATCAAAACTGCTACAATTGTCTGTACAAGATGAAAGCTCTGGACACCATTCATGTCTCCTGGATCCCATTTCACACTGAAGGCTGGCATCGTCATCCCCTAATAGGCAGAAATTTCCATTCCTACCTGCTCCATCTTCGGAATGCTACTACTCCTTTCAAGGGTGTGTGCAAGGCCCTCATTGATCCCCTGCTGCATGGCTATGAGGCAGCCTGCTATGGGCTAGATGTCTTTGGCCAGAGTGAGTATACCTACGCTCTCAGGAGGCCCTGACTGGACTGGCCACTGCGGTCAAAACACAAAGTGGGAGCTCTCAGCGACACCACCAGTCAGCAGCCAAAGACCTTACCCAATCTCCTGAAGTCTCCCAACGACCTTCCAGGTGACATACCTCCCCTCCAGTCAGAAGAGTAAACATGGCAAGCCCTTCCTCGAATTGAAGAACTTTAAGGACAAGTGTAATACCCTGGGGAGTACTCTGATGGACCTGACAGACTCGCTGGAGATGAGCCAGGACTGGAGTGTGCTTGCCAGGCAATCCTCAGGTTAGCTGGCTGGTGGGCCTGCACCCTTGCCCGACGCTCCCGATGTGTGCAAGATCATGCCTGGAAGACCTTGGGGGATATTTCTGAACAACAATTAAAACTATTTTCCCCAAAAGCAAAAAAAAAAAAAAAAAAAAGAATCTAGGATCCAGGCTCTTCTTTTTTGATGGTAGTGAAATCCCAAGTTCTGTTTCTGAAATGGCTCAATTAAACCTAACTAGATGTCCAATGTGACTAATTCCCACGTTAGGCTTTCTTTTTTTTAAAAAAATCGTTTTATTAGGGATTCATACAAATCTTACCGCAATCCATACATACATCAATTGTGTAAAGAACATTTGTACATTCATTGCCCTCCTCATTCTCAAAACATTTGTTCTCCACCTAATACCCTGGCATCAACTCCTCATTTTCCCCTCCCTACCTGCTCTCCCCTTCTTCTTGAACCCTTGCTAATTTATAAATTATTATTTTGTCATATCTTGCCCTGTCTGATATCTCTGTTCACCCCCTTTTCTGCTGTCTATCCCTCAGGGAGAAGGTAATATGTAGATCTTTGTAATTAGTTCTGCATTAGATTTTCAGACATCTAAATGGCGTAGCCACAAGGGTACCAATCTATTGTTGGGCAAGCTGCCCAATCCTCTTAAACCAAATAAGCCAAACTCAATGCTATCAAGTTAACACGGACTCATCGAGAGCTTATATGACAGGGTCGAACTGCCCCTGTGAGTTTCAAAGACTATCTCATTAACAGAGTAGAGAGCCCTGTCACTCTTGGGAGAAGTGCCATCTTTCTCTCAAGGAGAAATATGTCATTTCCAACTGCTGACCTAGCGATTAGCAGCCCAACAGTAATCACTATGCCACCAGGGCTCCTTTGCCTTGTTCACATTGGCGGGCGACAAACCCACATAAATATTTGGAAGGAATTAAGACTGTATATTTGTATAGGCCAACTAACAAACTGTATTAGGTGCGACAAATAATGCTAAATTAATAACATTGTTTATCTTGAGAGTCAAAAGTGCACTCACTATGGGGGATGTATACTTTTTCATTTCATATATATATAAATTTCAATCTAATAGATGCTACATAAGTGTTTATTTTGGAGTCCTGGTTTTCGCATTTATTAAGAATTGGACTGCTAACCTCATGGTCAGTGGTACAAACCCATTAGCTGCCTGTCATGGCTTCAGAGTCTTGGAAACTGTGCAGCAGTTTTATTGTGTCCTATTGGGTGTTTATATGTCTAACTTTACATGATGGTGCGTTTTAAAGTGTTTCTAAACTGAAGTGATTGTACAATTTCTAGTTCCTTTAGAAGTTCATAATAGTTTTTTATATAGCCCATTTAAAATGTTTCCAGATGGTTTAATTAATCATCATTTTCAAAGTTCATTGATTTGTCATTCTCCTTGAGAGTCACACAGTAAGGAATTGATAGTTCTGTATGCTGTGAGGTAGGGATCCAGCTTTTTTGTTTCTTCCTCTTGGCATGTATATTTGATTGTCCAATCTGTATTATAAAGTCATCTTTTACTCACATGTTTAAAAATTAAGAGTTTTAGATTTATTGGTCATGGTATAAGCATGTTTTCTATCATTCAATAATGGCAACGTTAACAGTATTGGGGACTTTGTGTAAGAAGGGGGACAGAACAGTAACAGTATCTGGACCTACAGGTTCTGTGATACTCTCATTGTATTCTCTCATCAGCCTGCAACTTGTGCATCAATAGCAGCACAGAAGAAAGAGGAAGAAGTGCCTGGTTTGGGTATTATTATTTCAAGGATGTCCCCATGAGAGGTTGAAATTTGTGAGCATCATTGGAACTGATACAGTTAAGACAAACATAGAGCATCCCAGTTGCCGGCAGTGTCTAAGGACTAAAGTAAATGACCAAAGCTCAGGTGATTTTGATGTATATTTTCTATATTTCCTACTTGACTTGTAGAAGCCTGTATAACACTGATTCAGTTCATTGGAAAAGTGGGAATTTGGAATTGTAGAAGCTATAGCTAAACTCAGATTCTGACTTCAACATTGGGTAGGAGAAGATTAGGAATATGTATATTGATCATATACATATTGCCTATGTATTGACATTGAACTAAACTATTGACATTGAACATAATACATCATCGAGGGTACTTTGGATGACATTATCTTTCAACTTATTCTATGGCCAACCCATGAGAATCATTCAAATGATATACTCTGCCTAGTTTTTTTAAGTAATTTTATTGGGGGATCGTGCAACTCATCACAATCCATACATACATCTATTGTGTCAAGCACCTTTATATATTTGTTGCCATCATCATTCTCAAAACATTTTCTTTCCACTTGAGCCCTTGATATTAGTTCCTCATTATTTTCCTCCCTCCTTCACCCTCCCTCACTAACCCTTGATAATATATAAATTATTATTTTTTCATGTCTTACACTGTCAGATGTCTCCCTTCACCCATTTTGCTGTTGTCCGTCCCTCAGGGAGGTGCTTTTATGTAGATCATTGTGATAGGTTCCCCTACTTTTCCCTTCCCCTCTTGGTATCTCTACTCTCATTATTGGTCCTGAGGAGTTTATCTATCCTGGATTCCCTGTGTTTCCAGCTCTTATCCACCCCAGTGTACATTTTCTGATCTATCTGGATTTGTAAGGGTGAACTGGGATCATGATAGTGGCGGGGAGGATGCATTAAAGAAATAGAAGGAAGTTATAGGTTTCATTGGTGCTATATTGCACCATGACTGGCTCTTCTCCTTCCCATAACCCTTCTGTAAGGGGATGTCCAGTTGCCTACAGATGGGCTTTCAGTCTCCACTCTGCACTCCCCCAAATTCACAATGATAGGATTTTTTGTTCGTTGATGCCTAATACCTGATCCCTTTGACACCTCATGATCACAGAGGCTGAGCTTCTTCCTTGTGGGCTTTGTTGTTTCTCAGCTACATGCCTGCTTGTTTATCTTCAAGCCTTTAACATCCCAGGTATTATATCTTTTTATAGCCAGGCACCATCAACTTAATTCACCACATTTGCTTGTGCACCCGCTCTGCCTTCAGCGATCCTGTTGGGAAGGTGAGCATCATGGAATTCCAGGTTAATAGAAAAAAGTGTTCTTGCATTGAGGGAGAACTTGTGTGGAGGCTCAATGTCCATCTGCAACCTTAATACGAGAACATATAAATAAATGCACATAGATCTATTTCCCCATCATCATATATAAATATATTTATTTGTACATGCCTATATTTAGACCTCTATCAATGCCCTTTGCCTCCTAGTTCCTTCCTTTATTTCCTTTTACTTTCCTCTTGTTCCACTATCACATTCAGCCTTCATTTGGGTTTCAGTAATTCCTCTCGGTTACATTGCCCTTGATCAAGCCCTACTAGCCCTCCTCAACATCAACTTTGGATCACGTGTTTCCTTGTCCCTGGATTTGCTAACACCCTCTTCCTTTCCCCCTGCCACCCCATGCCACCCCCCCCAACAGTTGACCCATTGTTTTCTCCTCCAGATTGTTTATCCTGCCTATCTATATAGAACTGAAGAGATAATAATATACACAGAAAAAAAGACAGAGCAAAACAAAGCAACAAAATAAAATAAAACAATAACAACAAAAAGAAAAGCTTGTAAATAGTTCAAGGTCTGTTTGTTGACCTTTAGTAGTGCTTTCTAGTTGAGTCTGATGGGGTTACATGGCCTGGATCCAAAGTCTACTTTTGGTATTCCCTGGGGACTTTGTTGCTCTGTTCCCCTTGGTGTTCTGTTTCATGCCCGTAGTGTTTCACCTCAGTGTGGTGGGGTCAGATTTGGTGAAATTCCTGCACTGTCTCCAGTGTTTTTCCTCATAGCACTATGGGTCAGTGAGTGACCTTGTGTCTCCTACTGTGGCCAACCCTATGTTTCTCTCTGTGCTTTGACTGCTCTGTGTGGGAATATCATCCTCAAGACTTGGTGGGCCAGAATGTATTTCGCTCTCTCTTCCTCTCCCTTTATTTGCTCCTGTGTGCTCTGATAATGATATGACCCTCGCCCTGAGGTATAGCTTCAATGCTGTCCTCTTAAGTGAATTCTTTTGCGGGAGGAGGGACAGTCCCCATAGTTGGGATTGGTTTGGCCCCTCAGACCTCCCTATTGGCTCCCTGCTTCATGCTGGTATGTTGCATTCACATCTTGGTTGAAGTCTGGTCCCTTTTTCTCTGTGGAGATATAAACAATACCTTCCCCTTGGGTGGGTTAGTGCCCTATTCCCCTGCTACTCATGTCTTTTTATTTCTCCCCCTCCCCCCTCCTCTTTAGTTGCCTTCCATATGTATCCCTGGATGATTTTGGTCTGGCCCCTGCCATACTACCTGGACTTCACCCCAGGAATGTTTGTATATAGTAGCTTTTCCCCCTATAACTCTTTTGCACTTTTAAGCTTACCTCAACAGACTTATGTTTTACTTGTCCTTTTGTGCTTGGTTTACTTCACTTAGCAAAATTTCCTCCTGTTCTTCCCATTCGGTAATGTCCTTCATGTGTTCATCACTGCTTTGGGGGATGCGTAGTACTCCATTGTATGTATGTACCACAGTTTTTTAATCCATTCATCTGTTGGTGGAAATTTGAGTTGTTTCCAACTCCTTGATTTTGCCTAGTTTTTAAGAAATAAGATCACCTTTTTAGGACAGTTTAATCTTCCGTGGGATTTTTGTTTGGTTAAGTATCTTTAATGCTTCTTTCTGAAAGTGATATGTTACATATCCTCCCAAACAGCCACATTCTCATTAATGCATCTAAAATGGGCCTTGTAGCCATAGAAGCTTACAAATGGGTGACGTCTCACTTCCTCTAACTATAGAAGTAGGAGGGACAATCACCCATCAACATCAGTCCTGATTTATGTGAGGCAGAGCTTAAACATACCTGTGCCCTCCAATAGTTTTCCAGTTCTGACACTAGTATCTTTCCAACAGTCCTAAGGGTGTGCAACAGAGCAGCAAGGGGAACAGAGCAGTCCTACTCAGCTCATTAATTTTTTGCAGTGGCCATGTACAAATTACAGTCCAGAGTCACAGGTAAAAATTTTATTCTGTAACAGAATGTAATTTGGTATCAGAATCTGTAGGCTATGCGTTGGCATTCATATTAAAGAACCATGTAGGCAAATTTTCTCTTCTTGAGGACAGGCCTGTTCTCTCTGTCCCTTCCAGACATTTAGCCCCCTCAAGGAAGACTCATTTCACAATTCCATCTCTCTAGGCTCCTCTCCACTCCTTGAGGTATATCCTCCTCTTGATCTTGCCTGCCCTACCCATATCATGGCTGAAAAGCCCTTTCTGGATCTGTCACAATTGGCTCTGTCACTGTGTCCCTTCTTCCCTCGGCATTATTGCTATTGGTACAGCTCTTGACTCATGAATATTACAGTGCATTGTGCAGGAGCAGCAGTAGACCAGTCCCTAGGAGGTAGAGGTTCACGATGTTCCTTGATTTGCTCTGCAGTATCTCACAAAACTAAATAGCTATCAGGTAAATAACTCTTCAGGATGTGGAAGCTGGTGAATCTCAAATGTCAGGCAGCAAACTGTTGGCTCATGGAGTGGAGGAAGCTCTCAAATCAGGTCACACAGGCAACTCACAGTTGAAGGGATGTCATGGAAATGGCTCCTGAATGTCTGCAAGCTGGCAAATCCCTAATCTATGGGTTCATTCTGAACTATGTGGCTGCAGGGGCTAACAAAACCTAATCAACAGTTCAGATAACAGGCCAGTGTCCCACTGTCTCCTCTGAACAATACTTGCAGGCAGTTCTCTCTCTTGATATGATGGCTTCTTGGTTCAACCTAGCACCTTCACTGCTTAGGCCAGATTAGGAGGAGCCCCTTAGAGAGCATGTGATGAAAGAAGGCAGGTGCAAGAGGACCTTTTATTTAAAGTTAAGTCAATACTGCTCGAAGGTGGCTGAGAAGAATTTGTCCTAAGATTGACAAGAAGAGCTTATCCTAAGGTGGTTTCTAAGAGTTTCCCCGCACTCAGGAAGGGAGATAAACCCTATGAACTTTCTGTTTAGGGATCTGAGTTATAGCTTCTTATTCCTGATCCAAGGTTTTACTTTGTTCATTAATAGGCCACTTTGATCTATGAGTTTTGTGTGGCCATAGCCATGGATTATCAAACCCACAAGTGAGACAAAGAGTGGTGTGGGAGGAATGACTTATGTAAGAATTGACCAAAAATGTTGGACAGCTGAGCTCTGTTTGACCTCCCCCATCTGCACTGTTCCTGATAGCGGGTGCCACTGAAGGTACCGAGCCTCGTACGCTGGTGATGCTGCTAGGACTCCACATTCCATTTCACAATGTACTGTAAACTAGTTTGTTAATATAAACAGGTGTTTATCTACTTTGTGTGAGTATAAATCAGCTACTTCTGGCTCATTCAGCTCATTTCACTGGTACTCAAAATTCTAATTTTATGAGTGGGTGGATTACTTTGGTGGTACAGAGGTCCCCAACACTCGAACCTTAGGAGTGACATTGCAATTGTGGCAAATATTAAAAGACAGAGAGCAGACAGCCGGACACAGGGGCTCCCTTCCCATGCCAGGACTGAGAGAGTGAATGTATATTCCAGTGGGCATATATATAATGGAGCTTACAGATCATTCATAAGGCACCCACCTCATGCACTTAGCATATACATAGTCAATGGGTAATATAAGTGAGTAACGCGACAAGCAATGAGGTGAGTCACTATCTTGACCTAATGCTGCTTGACTTCAAACCTGCCCTGAGCCCTCCCCAGGCATTTGCTACATTTTATAGTGGACTGGCTACAGAACCTGATTATTCTAATTTACCGATAACCTTCAAGCACAGTGAAGCAGCTAGGCAGAGAAATGATTCTTCTACTACTGTGTTTCAACCAAAAATAAGACACTGTTTTATATTTATTTTTCCTCAAGAAGACACACTATGGCTGATTTCCAGGGGATGTCTTATTTTTATTAAGTATGGCACAACAATCTACATTTATTCAAATATAGTTAAGTCACCTTATTGTGGAACATCAACCCTCAGTGCTGAGTAAAATGGCAGCCACAGCTTTACTTCTTCCCCCTGAAGACACACCATACCTAAAGCAGAGCGCCCTGCTCCTCACTTCACTAAGGAGACTTTTACATTCACTGTCTATGTCTCCCTCTCTGCCTCAGCTTGCAGCACGCACAGAACAACCGGGACCTGACAGTGGGGCGTGATCAGGTTGATGGGACTGCCCACACCCCTCCCATCATCTCCGAGATAGCAGCTGTCACGATGGGGCAGGTGAGAAAGGCTGTCCATCTTTGTTCCCTCTCTGTGGCGGTATGCTGCATAGCCATTCCTGTCACTATGTCTTATTTTCAGAATATGACTTATCTTGCACAATTGCTTGGATAACCTGCTATGGCTTATTTTATGGGTCTGTCTTATTTTCGGGGGAACACAGTATGATAGCTCCTATAAGACTGCTCCTTCATGGAGAGCTATTGTCGGTTGTACATTATTTGGCCTGGAGAACATGTATTTGAAAACATTCCTTTCTCAGAACAATGGAGATCTTTCTGAAAATAGAGCTAGTTTTCCGTCCCCATGGTTGCCAATGTAGAAATAAGGTCAAATACTTTCCACCAAGTTCTCAGTTTAGTACACATTATGGAATGTACAGTTTTCATTACTGTTTTGCTTTCTTTACTGTAAGATATTTTAAAAAAATCTTCAAATGAATAATACATCGTTAAATAGACTCCCCTTACTACAGGAATCACTGACATTCAATGATGTGGGTATAAAGTTCACCTGGGAGGAATGGCATCTCCTGAACCCTGCTCAGAAGACCCTATATCAGGATGTGATGTTGGAGAACTATCACAACCTGGTTTCCATTGGTGAGGAGAATTCTCAAGTCATTGACCTTGTCACTGGCTTTTCCTAACTTATGTGTTAAAATCTTTGCAGTTTCTGTGGTGTTCTCGAAGAGGTAGATTCCCATTGCATTCTCTGGTACTAGGTTAATGGGTAAGGTCATCTACTCTTGAGAAAACACCTTTTACTTTTTTTCCTTTGAACATGATTTTCCTAGAAATACAACAATCTGCACACTTTACAAACCTTAGGTTAAATTTGGTGTCTAAGATTATGTAATTCTTATGAACAGGTAATCTAATTGTCACCTCAGATGCTTCCTCTCAATAGGAACAAGGAGAAATGGGGTTGTTTTTAGAGACAAGCTGTATGGAAATTTTTCAGGTGTGTGGTCAACATAGCTTAAGGGGAATTGGCCTGGGAGGTTGATTCAACTGTTAGAAGGCCTCACATCCATCATAGGTGTCGGGTAATACATAAAAGTGTGTGTTCCTTCGAATGTGAGACCTCACTTTTCCTACCAGTTGCAAGAAGTACTCCTGTAGCTCTTCTGAGATTAGATTTTTAGATGTCCATTTATTTGATTTACATTATTGTATGTCTGTGTCTATAATTTTCTTTAAGGTTGTCAAAACTTTCCCCTTTATATGCTTGTACCTTACTATGAAAGTCCATCTTGCAAGCCTCTCTCCAAACAGAGAACTTGGAGTACATAATTGTCCCCAGAATACAACACATTCCTCTACTATTGTGCAAGCATGGATCTTAAGCTCCGGCCATAAATAGGTCTCCATTGTGTTTCCTTAGCTTTCCCCCTTGGAGTGTCTCTATTTTTGTTATTATTTCACAACTCATTTTGCTACTGTTATGAATTGGGTGACCCCTGTGAAAGGGTCCTTTGATCCCCAAAGGGGTCATAACCCACAGGTTGAGAAACACTACTCTAAAGGTATTGGTTTCCATTTTCTCATTTTTTCTCCTCTCTAAAGTTTTCTTCATTCTAGTGACATAAGTTCTTTCTGTTTTCTAATAGAGATGATCAAATTGCCTTCTCTGTTGGAATTGTTTAACAGACATATTTTTCCATATTTTATTCTTTTTGGTGAAATACGTGTGTGACTTCTGTTATTTTCAGGTATCTAAGATCATCTTCCCAGCAAGAAAATTATCCGCTTGGGATATTCTTTAGCACTGTACCTTCAATTTTTTTCTACTTGTAAGATTTAAAAAAAAATCATTTTACTGGGGGCTCGTACAACTCTTATCACAATCCATACACACATCAATTGTGTAAAGCACATTTGTACATTTGTTGCCCTCATCATTCTCAAAACATTTGCTCTCCACTTAAGCCCTTGGCATCAGCTCCTCATTTTTCTCTCCCTCCCCGCTCCTCCCTCCCTCATGAACACTGGATAGTTTATAAATTATTATTTTGTCATATCTTACACTGTCTGACGTCTCCCTTCACCCACTTTTCTGTTGTCCGTCCCCATATGTAAATCCTTGTAATAGGTTCCCCCTCTCTACCCCACCCTCCCTCTGGCTTCCTGGTATTGCCACACTCACTGTGGTCCTAAAATGATCATCCAACCTGGATTCCCTCTGCTTCCAGTTCCTATCTGTACCATTGGACATCCTCTGGTCTAGCTGGGTTTGTAAGGTAAAATTTGGATCATGATGGGGAGTGGGGTATGTTGTATGTTTCATCATTGCTACACTGCACCCTGACTGGCTCTCTTCACCGCCACCCTTCCTTAAGTGGATGCCCAATTGCCTCCAGATGGACTTTGGGTCTCCACTCCGCAAACCCCCTCATTCACAATGATATGATTTTTTTGTTCTGATGATGCCTGATACCTGATCCCTTTGATACCTCATGATCAAACTGGCTGCTGTGCTCCCTCCATGCAGGCTTTGTTACTTCTGATCTAGATGGCTAATTTTTTTTTAAGTTGCCTGTTCCTCCAATAACTTTTTAAGTGGAAAGGACATTATTAACATCCTGCTTTCTTTTTTCCTTTCTTTCTAATTTTTTTTTCATTAAACGCATGTCTGATGTATATTCCTTATTATGCAGTATGCCTTCTTAAGCCCACACCCACACCTTCTTAACAGGTCCAAAACCTGAATGATGCTTTGCTGCTTCTATAGAACATTTGGGCTGTATATTCCAACACTGATTTTTTTGTTATTGAAATAGTGCATAGTATATTCAATATTGCTGTCTTTGTTTTCTGTCTTTTTATTAGTCTTTGGTTTCCATGTATATGATGATCTGGTCTTCAGTCATTAGTGTTCACTCATCAGTCTTCAAATCCTCAAGTTTATTCTTTAGATAATCTCTATGCTCTCTGATCTAAATCCTTTGGCCAGCTTCAACTTACATTTGAGGAACTGATGATCTGTTCCACAGATAACCCCTGGCCTTGTTTTGATTAATGAACTTCTCCATCATTTCTTTCCATAGATGTGGTTGATTTGATTTTCATTTGTTTGATTTAGAAAGATCTACATGTATAGTCTCCATTTCTGTTTCTAATAAGGAATTTGTTGTGAAATCATTAGTCTCAAAATTTTATCAGTTAATTTGTGTGTCATTTCTGTCACTAAAGCCACATTTTCCAATTACTGTTATTGTTCCCAAATTTTACATTCATCAGTGCACATGATTGTATGGTTGATCAGTGTCAGGTTGCAAAAGTTTTGGAAAATTTTGAATATATATCTTTTTAATCATTTTATTTGGAGATTTCACAGTTATCTTAACATTCCATAGTTCAGTCACATGGAACAGTACTGTACAATTGCCACCACAGTTCCAAAACATTTTCTTCTTGAACTCCTTGATATCAGCTACCCTTTATCCTCTCCCTCCACCACCCTCAATTTCTTTATTGTGAAAAACAGAACCTGGATGAAAGTATAAAGCAGCCTTATCTCTATAGTCCTTGCCACAGGGCTTGAAAGACCAGTACTAGTGTTAGAAGAAAACCTCCACAAGCAGCAAGGATAAAGCTAGAGCTGATAACGCACAATCTCCAGATAGTTTTCTTCCCAACTACCCTTCTTCCATTAAAGATGTTCGTATGCAGCTCCTACAGGTGGCTGACTTCTTGCTTCTCAGCTAAAGATGCCTAGCTTTCAAAGCAATTAGCTTCCTTTTGTTGCTATCACTCAAGGAACCAACTATCCATTTGTCTCTTAAATGCCTTCTGGAAGGGTCCTAAGGGATGGTTGTGTAATTGAAGGGCAGAAATAAAAAAGGCAGACAGGAGTATTTAGGCATTCACCTCTTCTTGGATGCCAAGTCTGAGCAGGAGAGAGAATGTATTCTTTCACCAATTTACCATATATACTCCTGTATACGTGGAGTTGTTCAGCACTTTTTTAATGCAGATTTGTGGTAAAATGCAGTTTTTGTAATATTTGGGTTGGCTTATACTCGAGTATATATGGTATAAAGTCTCAGGGCATGCAGGCACATGCCCCCTCCCACCACCACACAGACACCTATGTACCAAACAAGGTAGGCAGTGCCTTTAACCTGGAGGGCCCTGAACTATTTGGGTGAACAACTTAAGACCAGTGCTGAGGGCAGGTGGGGGGAATAACTGTCATCTGAGCAGGGTGGCCAATAACAACAGGTCTGCTCTTATAGCTAAAGCTGGTGGCAGCTAGTAATTAGCCATGTGCTTGTATGAGGTATCATTAAGGTCACACTATAGTAAGGGGATATTGTGGAGATGGTTTTTAATTCAGAGAATGTGACTGGGACTCTTTTCCAACTTACAAATGTGCATGCCTCACTCTTCCCAGATACTAGGCCTTGCAATCTTCTTTAATTCTGAGAACAAAGAATTTGTCTACATCCACCCTCTTCTTGGTCCTCAGTTTCCCACAGCCTGATACTTATCATGAAGTGTTCTAAAAGAAATCAGGATATTCACACATTCATACTTGTTCATTCTGTAGTATCTGTGCCTTCTGGAGGCTTCCACCACTTGCAGCTATATACATTCACTGTTACATGACCTTATTTTTGCTGTCTGCTTTTTCTTCTTTAATTGCACATGCTACTCCTACGGGCCGGTTTTGCTTTGGGGCTAAATCTACATTTATGTTTGCTTTAACAGTAAGTGCACAAATTTAAGTAACACTTGTGGCTGGTCTTACCTGCATGCATATGAATATTAACCTACCACTGACAGAACTATACTTCAGAGAAGATCTTGAATGTACTTTTGATGATCAATATGACACCAGTATTTTCAATTTGTCAATCTCAGCCTTATAAACCTTTTGATTATCTAATTTAAAATAGCCAGTACCAGTCTATTAAAGTTTAATAAGCCATATACCATCAATATTTAAACATTCCATTTTGTTTTGAACACTTGCAATTGTTCTTGAAAATACTTCATATATTCTGTCTTCCAATTATCAGAGGATGTATGCAGCTATTTTTTCTTATTTTCAGTCATGACTTGTCAACCACTTAATGTCCCCAAAGTTCTCCTCCATCCACATCATCACTGTTGACTGTACTTTGAAGATTTAATACTTGTTCAGTGTTACTTCATTGCCATTAAACCTGAGGGGTTCTTGTTCCAGAAGTAGATCACCAGGTCTTCCTCCCAGTCCCTATTTCTGGAGAATCCACTAAGACCTGTGCGCCATGGGTGGTCCTGCTTTTCTTTGAAACACTGGGTGGCAGTGCTTCTGACATCACAGCAACCTTCAAGCTACCGGACAACACTGGAAGATGGGTGGTATAAGCTAGAATACAGGCTCCATAAACTAGAGAATATGTTTCTGTGCCATGGTGCTTTCATATATACCTGTAAACGTGATTTTCTCCCAGGTAGAACATTCTGCATTTTTCATATTCCGAACTTTATCTAGTACTTAGTTGTATCTCAGTAAAGATTGATGGAATGAATACATCTGTCATCTATCAACTGAAGTTAGCAAGCCTTACCACTACTTTGGCCTATTGGTCTCAATGTTTTGTTTATATTACATTTGTTGTATATTTCATGGCTTTATTTAAGTAAATACCAAATCTGTGTGCATTCATTACTTTCTTATCCAACCTTGTTTCTATAATAACTGTTTTGATCCTTGGGATTCTTTACACGATTGTATTACTTCCAGTGGGCAATAAATTTTAAGCATAGTCTTTTATTTACATTCATGTAAGAGGGTTGTCACTAAAGATTTACCTTGTATCAATGCTTATTTTAAGAGGTCCATGATGGAAAGATTCAATGTTCTCTTCTTTTATAGAAATCCAGAAAGATGGTGATCATATGCTCGAACACTTGCAACAGGAAAGATATAAGGACAGAACAGAACAATGGTATAAATTTAATACATTCGAAAGTTTTGTTTCTCAGCACAAAACTAATTTTCCTCTCAAGGAAAATTATGAGATGTTTGATTTTCATGAAGAATTGTAAAATCAGAGTTAATCACTCTGAAATTAAATAAGCACAGAAGCAACAAAATAAAGAAGTCAATTGTGCTCAATGCAGATGAGAAAAATTTTCCCCATGTTGAACAAGAGCAATTTTATACTGAAATGAAACTCCCTGAGTGTGAACAATCCAGATTCATGAAGTCTCAGTGGATTCAGCATCAGGAATCAGATGAAATTGAGAAACCACACACAGGTGATAAATGTGGGATGACCTTCATTGAGGAGCCTTTGCTCTTGGAGCACCAGATCATTGATGTAGTAGATAAGATCTATAGATGCAGTCATTGTGGACAAAAATTCAATAAAATGTTCAATCTCAATGAACATTATCAAAAAGCTCACGAAGGACAAAAGCCATATAAATGCTTAGAATGTGGCAAAACTTATCATAGGAAATCATACCTCAAGGAACATCAGAAAACTCATGTGGCATGGACTACCTATGTGTGCAATGAATGTGGGAAAGGTTTCACCAGGAAGAGTAATCTCACTGCTCATCAGCGAATTCATACTGGGGAGAAACCCCATGTATGTGGTGAATGTGGACAAGCCTTTATCAACAGAACTGTTCTCACTGTTCATCAACGAACTCATACTAGAGAGAAACCCCATGTATGTAGTGAATGTGGAAAAGCCTTTATCAGGAAGACTGCTCTCACTGTTCATCAGCGAACACATACTGGAGAGAAACCTCATGTATGTAATGAATGTGGAAAAGCCTTTATCAAGAAGAGTGCTCTCACTGATCATCAGCGAACTCATACTGGAGAGAAACCCCATGTATGTAATGAATGTGGGAAAGCTTTTATCAGGAAGAAGGGCCTCACTGATCATCAGCGAACTCATACTGGAGAGAAACCTCATGTATGTAATGAATGTGGAAAAGACTTTTATCAACAGGACTGCTCTCACTGTTCATCAACGAACTCATACTGGAGACAAACCTCATGTATGTGGTGAATGTGGCAAAGGCTTCACAAAGAAAGCAAATCTCAAAATTCATCTACAAATTCATACTGGAGAAAAACCTTATCTATGTGGTACGGGTGGTAAAGTTTTATCCGGATGAATTTCCTTATAGCACATCAGAGATTTCACACAGTAAAGCAGTCCTTTGCATGAATTAAATGTGGAAAATCTTATATGTAGAAGTCAAGTCTCATTAAACATGAGAAAATTCCCAACGAGAAAACTTTTCATTAGGGTTAGTGTAACAAAGCTTTTAAAACAAAGGAAGAGGTGCTCGAGTTTGGCCTGGACCAAGTGTTTGAACAGACAATTGTGATTTACCATGCAGGTACCCATTCTCTGAACTACTGTCCCTCTACTGACATGGCCCATCGGTTTGGGGACAGGGCCTTCCACACCTCCACATGGCCCAAGGGCACCTCAGTTTTCTTCCAGCTATCAGTGCCTGAAAGAGCTGAACCCATTTTTTTCTGGGTCACAGCTATACCAAACAGTAGATTGCCCAATAAGATGCCAGTAGTGCCTGCCCCATTTGCGTGCTCATTGTTAACCCCAGAAACAGCTCCAAAGTACCATAAAATAAGATGATAGAAGATGTATATGAACAATTAATCCTGAGGACCATTGCACCACAGCGAACCTCACCCTCCATGACCCTGAGAGGAGAACTAGACGGTGCCCATCTTCCACTGCTAATTACTCAGAAAGAGATCACAAAATAGGAGCATGAGTTGAGTGGGAGAACACAATGGAACAAAACCCAAAATCATAAAATAGATCCGGCTTACTGGTCTGCTGGAGACTTGGAATTCCCAGACTATGGTCCTTAGTGTCTTCACTCCAGGAAATGTACTCACTCCTCTGACTCATCTTTCAGCTAAACAATATACAGGCTTGGAGGGGAAGAATAACATCTGGGAAGTATACAGTCCTTACAGCAAACAACCATATCAAATCAAAAGGATAGCATTTGGTTATGAATAAAATCTCATAAAAGCAAGAAGGAACTGGAAAGAAGGTTGAATAATGATGGTAAAACAGGGAGGGCGGAAGTGGGAAGAGTGCTGGTACATCTTGGGGACTGCAATCAAGGCATGAATTGTTGAATGGAAAACCAATTTACTGTGTAAAGTTTTAAATCACATTAAAAAAAAGAGAGCTCATGTCACATCAATGATTTCATGTAGGATAGTTACCATGTAGCTGTCATGAGTGTGGGTAAAGATTTATCTGTGTTTCTAAGTTTTCTTGACATGAACACACAATGGAAAACGCTTTAAATTCAGTCAAGATGGGAAAGCTCTCCACAGGGAGTCATGTGTCATCCACACTCATCTCATACAGGAGGAAAGCTCTGGCAACATAGTGACTTGGCATATACCTACTTTGGCTTCTCGTGTGTCAGTAAACTACACTAGGATTCTAACTAATGTAGTTCTGGATGGCTGGCCGATAGCCAAAAAGGAGTCATGTGACAATAGGGGATTTGTACAGCAGAGACCATATAAATACAGGGACTGTGGAAGCGCGTATGCATTTAGTGACTGGCAGTGCCTCCAGTATTAAATTACATTTTCTTTTATGTTTCCAAAAGCCCATAGGATAAACTCTGATGCAGTAATTGGACAGGAGGGCTGAACAAAATGTCTGCCACATTGTATGACTTCAATGTAAACCCTGCAGGAAATCATATGAATAGAGACTGGGAAAGCCTGATAGACTCATCATGTATGCATACGTACATTGATATCAAGACCAATATCTGATTTTACCTTTGATCTCTAACTACGTTAACCAGAGAAATACTGTGACCATAGAACAGGAATGATCATGGTCTTGCTATCATGCAGACTTCTTGGGAAAGTCAACTATTGCAGATGTAGTTAAGTTAAAATAAACCCTTTATCCTTTTATATCTTTTTGACCCATTTAAAATATATTGTAGTTTTTAATATTCCTTTGTGATTGAGCTTTATCTTTTTGCCTTTGTTGTTCTTTAAAATATATCTCATTATATGAATGCCATGATACCTACTAGTGAGTGGTATTGCTGGATCATATGGGATTTCAAATACTGGTTGTTGTAAGTAGTGCCACATGGTTTTTCACAGTGGCTGTAAGTATTTATGGATCCAAATCCCTCCTATCCTCCAGCATTTGTTTACTTTCTTTGGTTTGGGCTGGAATTGTAGGTGTTAAGTGCTGTCATTGTGGTTTGAATTTACATCTCCCTGAAGGCGACTGATCCTGAGTATTTTTTTAAGTTTGTTAAACATTTGTCCTTCATTTTTGGTGAACAGTCTGTTCATATATTTTTCCTATTTCTTGATTGTGTCTCTTGTTATTTTCTTATTGAGATGTAGAGTTCTGTATATTTTCTTAATTAGCCCTTTGTCTGATGTGTTATTGGTAACAAACATATTCCCAATCTGTGGGCTCTCATTTCACTCTTCTAATTCTGTCTTTTGGCGTGCATAGTAGTGTAATTTCACTTATATCCAATCGGCTTTATTCTAGCTGGTGACCTTTGGGAGGATTGAAGTGTCTCCGAAAATCCCCTAGGCCCCAAATGATAATCAGGTGGGGTTTATTGTAAGAACAAAAACTGAAGCCAGTTTGGCAGTCGAGGGGCTGAGGGTATTACATTCTTTCCATGGGTAAGCAGGGAGAGGCTGAGGACTCTGCATTCTTTTAGCCAAAGGTTTACAGAGGCTGAAATAGGAGTTAATTTTTCCTAACTTTGGGAGGCAGGAAGAAATTGGATAAGGAACAACACTAAAAAGGTTAGATCTTTTTGTCCTGGGTGGTGCCTCTTTGAGGGGCTGAAGTTGAACATTGTGAGAGGCCTCACTATGGATGTGTAGATGAGACAAAGCCTGGGTTTTTGATCCTGCAGGAGTCAATGGGGTACCTGCTCCCTGCAAAGTTTAACATAAGGCTGGGAAAGGTCAGACTCCTTGGGAAGTGTAGGGTAAACTCCCTTAGGAACTGGCTCCTGGGATCCTGGGATTTTAGGCTAGCTGGTGCATTACCCTTAGTTGTCAACAAAGACCCTGAGTGGGAATTAGTAACATTACCAGGAGATCTGCCTGCTTGACACATCTTTGTAATCACCATGGGGGTCCTGAAGAAGATTTAGCCCAGTGGTTCTCAACCTTCCTAATGTTGCCACCCTTTAATACAATTCCTCATGTGTGGTGACCCCCAACCATAAAATTATTTCTGTTGCTACTTCATGACAGTAATTTACCTACTGTTAAGAATAGTAATGTAAATATCTGATATGCAGGATGTATTTTCCTTGTTAAAAATTGAACATAATTACAGTGGAGTGATTAATCACAAAACAATATGTAATTATATTACAAATAAATGAAATTTTGTGTTGAAGCATGGCATATCATGAGTAACAGTCCTAATATAGGAACAGTAAATGACATTGCTACATCTTGCTACAATATGTGCAAAAAGCCAACGTCAGTGTGAAGGTAAAGATAGATTCTTTCTCAACAGATCAGAAATCCTCAGGGTAGTCTTTGAACGTAAAGCATAGTGATTAATTACAAAATAATATGTAAATGTTTTGTGAAATGTTTATTTCTAATTACAAATAAATGAAAATTTGTCTTGAAGCATCATGTAGCATGGGTAACAGTCTTAATATAACAGTAAACTACATTGCTACATCTTGCAACAGTATGTGTAAAAAGCCAACATCAGTGTGAAGGTTGAGATAACTTCTTTTTCACCAGATCAGAAATTCTTGAGCTAGTGTTTATAAAAGCACTACGAAGATCATCTTCCACAACAAGTCTTTTTCTGTATTTAGATTTTATAATCAACAAGCTGATACACCTTTTTTTAACAAAGATATGTTGTTGGAACTGGAAGAAGAAGGTGCAACACAGTCTCAGACAGAACAAGATATGACTACAAACACTTCAGAATTTTGTAATTGGCATTGTAGAAAAACTAGTTCTTGCTTCATCGCTGTTAATAAGTTCAGTGAACCCCTCTTGTGCTGTCTCAGGAACATCTTCATGTTTGACTGTGAATGGGCTTCTGGCAAGTGCAATTGGGGTGTCAGGTAGATTTGCAAAGTACGATGAAATTTCTGCAAGCATGTGCAAGTGATCTTTCATTGAAATTACCATCATCCTTTTGTCTGGTTCAATGTCATCTTCCTCAAAGTAAACAAATAAGGTAGGCAACTTGTATATTTTAATTTCATCCAATTTTTTCCCCCAAATCTGAAGTTTCATTTGGAATGATCGTATATTTTCAGACCAATCGAGGCATGTTGCATTTGGTCCTTTCATTGATCAATTTAACTCATTCAAGATGGAAAAGATGTCAACTAAGTAAGTTCTTTACTGCAGTTAACTTGTCGCTGAAAGATGTTTTAAACTGCGGTCTTGCTTTCTTATTAAAAAAAGTTTTGAGTTCATCACGAAGCTCAAAAACACATAAAACTTTTCCTCTGGAAAACCATCTCACTTCATATGACATAGCAGAGCATTGTTTGGCGCATCCAACTTGTTGCACAGTTGTGTAAACAGTCGACTCTTTAAAGTCCTCGCCTTTACAAAATTGACAGAACTCACGACGCTTTTCATTACTACTTGTAACTCTTGTGGCAGCGTCTTCATTGCTAATATTTGCCAATGAATAATGCAGTGAGTTCCGATAAGTTTGGGTGACTCATTCAGTACCAAACATTGAAATCCATCCAGATTAACATCCTAGCATAGCTGGAGACCCACCTGTGCAAATCCTACAAACCTTTTCCCAAGAGATCTTATGTTCTTTCAGAAACAACTCTCTCAAATACATCACATGCAGTAATTTCAACAGATTTGCAAAAAAACCCCACAAAACCTCATCTTTAAAATTGCCATCATTAATATTCCTCACATAATCCAGTAAGTGAACAGTTTGCAATATCTGTAGATTCATCATGCTGGCTGCGAAATATTGGAAGTGGAGCAGACTTTCTTTCCTGGATGACCTGATCAAGAATATCAGCAGACATGCCATCTATTCTTCTGTGGACAGTGCCATTGCAATCAATTTTGTAACAAATTCATTTCCGATCATAATTTGAACAATGTGTTTGGCTACTGGCAACAGTAAATCCTCAGCAATGGTGTGAGTTTTCATAGTTGTGGCATTTCTGAGTGCCACCAAATATGAAGTTTCATCGCTGCTACATTTTGTTTGTGGTACTTGTCATCAGTGTCAAGTCTGGCGTTCTTCAGTCCATTAGTTTTGCTTCCAAAATAGTTGATATCCTTGACAGCAAAGCTCAGATGCTTGCTATCAAAATGGTATTTTAGTTTGTTCAACTTCATAGATTCAGCTGATAGAACTTCACAACAAATGACACATTGCCATTTCATGATTCTTGCTGTAATGATTGAGGTAAAAAACCATAATGTAAAAAAATCCTCACTATATTTTCTTTTCATAACCAATATGATCCATTGTCATGGGATGGTTTGGTAATGAAAATAATATACAACAATAGCTTTAATAATACAAAAGATGATACATGGCATAGTTCAGTCATTAAAGTTCATTAAAGTTTTCTGTGATTTACCATTCTTTGTTGTTTTTCACATACCTGTTACTATCACTAGGGGACAGTATTCACAACCACTGCTGAATATAAATAGACCAATCAGCATCAGATTAAATTCCCATGGAATGTGTACATTTGCAGTAGTTGATTTTACAGTACATGATTTTACATTTACCCATTAAGTATACTTCATGAGGTGTCATTTTTCCCTGCCTCCAATACTGCTGCTTTCAACATAACAGTTGCTTTCTACAAGGTAGTTGCTCTCTACACGTGTGACTGTCTGCAAAAGTACATTATGGCATCAACCCTGTCACATACATTTGTATTTGTATGGAGTGTATGTGCTGGGGTTGGTGCGATGATGTCATCATGCCATGAGAATTCATATGTGGGCATATCTGCATGTGGGCATACCCATGTGGAGATGGATAGAGGAGGGATGTCTCAGTTCCTAAGACCATTGGAAATAATGTGTTTTCTAATGGTCTTAGGCGATCCTTGTGAAAGGGTCTTTCCACTCCCAAAGGGCTGCAACCTACAGATTGAGAACCACTGATTCAGCCATACAACAATATAGGACAATTGATCAGGTCACCAGGTCTCCGTGTTACGGTTGGGGATTCAAATAAATGACAGCCACTATAATGCCTTGATAATTTAGGAGTCTTTATTGGGCTATACCCAGACTGCTAGAATGTAAGAGTGATTCTCTGAATGCAGTCCTGAGTCCACATTTCAGTCCATCTTTAAGTCTGAAAATCTCATTTATGACCTGTCTAGGCTTCAAACAATCATGAACAGAAACAAAGCAAAATTAATGAATTAATTGTAACTTCAAAAAGAGTAAGCATACCTTTTCATAAAAGAAACAATACCAAAGTTGATTATAACCTCCTGGTTACCAGAACAGAATTATATTGTCACATCCCAGTTATCATGACAAGATTAACTACACCATTCAGATCAAAGGGAACAATATTGAATCAGAACAAATGATATATTGAAGAATAATCAAAATTAATGTCCAGAACCTGGAAACAGTACATTCTAAAAGGAACCACCAGCAGACACTTTCTGGTTGTCAGGCAGAAGTGGGAGTTAGGAGGGCAGGTGGGCTAGGAGATAGAGCTGGTGAAAACAATCCAAGAGAGGCTAGACCCCTGTCCCCCTGCTCCTCCCCTTCGAGGCCTTCAAGCCCAGGCACAGAAGACTGACCTTTACAGATAACTTTGAATGCTGTTGCTTAGCTCCAAACCAGCAGACAACAAAGTTGCAGGAAAATTCCCCAGCTACTCCCTCCCTCCAGATCCGGGCTCTAAAACTGTCCACCTCTCACAGGGACAGTGTGGAATTAAGGTTCCCCAATGGGTGGCGGGATGCATGAACCTCATCCAGGAGCTCAAGATGCTCCTGTCCCTTTCTCTGCTCTCCCCTCCTCAGAGCTCTGAAACAAACTTCTGAAATTGTTTTCTACCTTTGCTTTCTTTCTGTCGCCAAATCAACTTCATATTTGGTGCATAAAACCCGGGAGGAGTAAGAGGTGTCTTGATGTGTCCCTGTCCACCCTTGGGTGAGTGTGGTGCCCCTCTCTCCTCCATCCCCACCTTTTCTCAGACCAGGATTTCTCAGCTGCCATCTGTGGCATCTAAGAGTGAGTACTTGACAGTACCTGACTAAATTTTATTTCTATTTTGGCCACTGCCCCTTGCTGCTGGGTTCTTGAGTTGTGGGCCCACGGAATAGCCTCGGTGAAAGGACACTATTTGGGGACACCTGAGTCTCACTGCTCCTTTTTCAGGGGAGCTGGGAAGCCAGGCATTCCCCTCCCCCTACTCCGAACGCCCAGTTTGATACTCAGGATGCTGTTTGTCTAGCTTAATCTCTACCAAGAACTCTGTAGCATGGGAAACAAATTCCAAGCGGAATTCTCCACAGCTGTAGCTTGCCTCCTGGCTAATCTCTCAACCGTTGGCTTAATGCCAGATCTCTGGCCCAAACGCCATGTTTTTAACTACAGTTTGGTTCGGCCCCAATATAAACTAGATAATGGGTTGCAATGGCCAGATGACAGTACTTTCAGTTTCAACATTTTGTCTGATCTCAGTAACTTTTGCCAGCAAACTGGAAAATGCCCTGAGGTCTGCTACATCCAAGCTTTCTTCCTTCTCTGCTCCCATCCCTCTCTCTGTACTACCTGTCACTCCACTCCAGTTCTTTTAGCCCAGTACTCTCTTAAGCCAAAACTCTTGCCACCTCAGACTCATCATTCACCAATCAGGTCTCCAACAGTACCCCCCTCAGATTTCTCCAAACTCCTTGAGTCCTTGTCTGTGCCCCCAGTAAGGCCTTCTCCATATTCTGGGTCCATCACTTCCTTCCACTGCCCCCTCAACTCCCAACCACCTCTCTGCCATTCCCTTGACCCCAGGCCATAAGCTCTCTCCTTTGTCTTCCTTTGTCAATCACCATACCCATTTGCACCAACCCTTCCCCTGCACCCTACTGGAAGTTGGAGGCACTGAAGGTCCCCTCTGTGTCCATGTTCCCTTCTCTCTCATAAACTTGTCCCAAACTGAAAAGCACTTAGTTTCATTTTCCAAGGATCCCACCACCTACATCAAAAAGTGTCACTATTTGTCTCAAGCCTATGATTTATCATGGCATGATATTTTTGTAGTCCTTCCATCCACTCTCACCTCAGATGAAAGAGTGTGTGTGTGTGTGTGTGTGTGTGTGTTTACCACTGCTCAGCAGCATGCAGATCAGGTTTATCTCACTGACCCCAACATACCTGTGGGTACCGAGGCAGGAATCAGGTTGGAATTACCAAACCAATATCCAGGAAGGCCAGGACAGCCAGGCCTGCTAAGATAAAATGCTCCAGTGTGTCTTGGCTGGCCTCCAGGCAATTTCTCACAAAGCAGTTAATTTTGATAAGCTCAGGGAAATTACTTAAAAGTGAATAAAAATCTGGCAGCAGTTTTAAATCACCTGACTGAAGCCCTTACCCAATACACCCACCTTGACCCAACCTCACCAGCAGGGGCCACTGTCCTTGCCACGCATTTCATTACTCAATCAGCTTCAGACATGAGAAAAGTCAAAAAAGTCTGAAGATAGCCCTCAAACTCCTGTCTGTGACCTGGTAAATATGGCCTTTAACATCTTTTAATACCAGAGAAGCAGGTAGAAGCAGACAGGGTGCCCCCAGAACACCAGAAGGCAAACTTACAGGCCCAAGCCTTGATTGCAGCCCTGAGATCCTCAGCAACCGGGAAGACATCGGCATCCATCTCTGGGCCAGGGAAACAACAGTTTCAGACCATCCCCAGGAATCTGCATCAAGTGTGATCAGCAAGGTCACTGTGCTAATCACTGCCAACGACCTTGTCTGCTATGCAGTCAATGGGGCCACTGGAAAAGTGACTGCCCTTTGGCACACAGCCATGAAAGTCCAGTTCCTCCAAGAGGCCTGGCCTGCCATTGACACTACTGAGCCTAGCTACTTAGGACTGACAGAGCCTGAACTCGACCCCAATCACCCTCACTGAGCCTGGGTTAACAGTCAAGGTACTGGGAAAGGTTTTATCCTTTCTGATCACCACAGGTGTTGTGTTCAGTTTTGCCTTCTCTGGTCCTTTACACCCTTCCCAGGTCTCTGTCATGGGAATCAACAGCTGTTCCTCTCACCCATTGTCCATTAGACCTCTTATATGTCAGAAATATGAAGGGCATCAAACTGATAATTCCCCAGTAACATGGGAACAACAGAGCAGACACGGTCACCTGCAGAGGAAGTATATCAGACTCAGCCACAGTGAGTCCATTACTTTACAGATCACAATGTAGATAGGTTTTCTATGCACAAAGTGTGCAGACAATATAACTGATAATACTAAAATTTTCTCCAACCCCAGACAATTCTTTTGGTGCAATGGACTTTAAATATGTAAATTCCTCAACAGCAAGACCTTGTTTGCCTGTTACCATACTTCCTCAGCTCTGTATGGTCACTCTGAGTTAGCATGGTTACTCTCTGTATGATGATCAAAGAGAGAGGTTCTTCCTTCCTATAATGGTAGGTATAAGACTAGCCTTCAATCACAGCAGCTGTAGTGGCTGGAGGACCACTCAGCCACTTCACCATCTCAGCACAAATTTTCAAAGACCGATTGCAGACTGCTTCAGCATCTACCACAGCCTCCTTGGTCTTGTTGCAATGCCAGATCACCTCTCTGACAAAAGTTGCCTTCTAGAACAGATGAGCCTTATATCTTCTCACTGCTGAAAAATGGCGTATCTGCCTCTTTCTCAGGGAAGAGTGCTGTTACTATATCAATGAATCTGGGCTGATGGAGCAAGACATAGAAAGTGACCCACTTACGTGAGGACTTATGTGCTCATGGATGGACAAATTGCTCCCCGTTTGGATGGCTGCAATCCCCCTTGGCCACCTGATTGTTTCCCCTATTTGAGCCAAGGATCCTTATCTCTTTATTTTTACTCTTAGCTCCATGTGTTCTCTGATTTATCTAGCAGAGCATACAAGAATTTCCAGGATCACAGTAAACCAGCTACTACTTCAACCATACACTCGCTTGACCACTGCTGCCCCCTCCCCCAACCTTCTACTGCCTGCTCCAGTGTCTAAACCTACAGTGCCCCCTACCAACAGGAAGCAATCAGACATAATATGACGCCCCTTATCACCAAAACACCGGAATGTCAGTCAGAAGCAGGAGTTAGCAGGGCAGGTGGACTAGGTGAAAAAGTTGGTGAAAACACTCCATGGACACTATGAGAGGCCAGCCCCCCCTTTCCTCTCCTCCTCCTCCCCTTCAGTGGCTGTCAAGCCCAGCTACAGAAGACTAACCATTGCAGATAACTTTGAACACTGCTGCTTAGCTCCAGACCTGCAGACAACAAAGTTGCAGTAGAAAATTCCCCAGGTACTACCTCCCCCGAGACCGAAGCTATAAAACTCCCCACCTCTCACCTGAACAGTGTGACTTTGTGGGGCCCCAACAGAGGGCCCCATGAACCTCACTGGGGAGCTCAGGATGCTCCCATACCTTTCTCTGCTCTCTCCCCTCCCAGGAGCTCTGAAATAAACCTCTGAAACTCTTTCTACCTTTGCTTTATTTCCATTGCCAAATCAACCTCACACCCATAAGGCAAGGCAGAACCGGCAGGTCAACTTTCTGAAATGGGAGAGAAGAATGGGCAATTTACTTAGCAGCTTACCAAAATGGAGTTTCTTTTGCTTGGGTGCCTCATTAGTACATCCCACACTGGGGTAACTTAGGGTCACATGTGCCCATGTCAGGACAACCAACCTCAAATATAGGCCACTCTAATTCACAAAGGCTTGGAGTTTTCTAGGATGAAGCTTTACTCCATACTCATCAGTAAATTCAGCTTTAAATTTGTTCAGGCTGCACTGTAGAGGAGTGCTGCTGGTAGAACATGAGCCTCCCTGAAGCTAGTTAGTTCAGAGGAGAAAGACTAGAAGGATAAACAGAGAGATTTGTATGGGATTAAGCTGAGAGAGTTCCCTGAAACCAGAGGTCAGTAATCCACTCAAACAAATATCTAGGGTCCTCATGTAAGGACAAAACCATTGACTATCTTGTTGTAGTCATTGAATGAAATGAGAAAACCAAAAAACCAAGTGATCCAGAGAACTATCACTTATTTGATCAAGCACTGTAGGACTAAAAAGAATGTGACCCCCCCAAAATATTAAAGAGAGCCAGCCTGCAGGAAGTGTCCACTCTACTGGAGTAGTCTCTGCCAATCCAAGGACCAAGAACAATACAAGGGGAAAAACAAGACAAGGAAGGAGACAAGGAGGCTGAACAATATGAAAACGAATCCAAAAATGGACACCAGAACAGCCAGACTCTTTAATAGAATCTGGGTGAAGCGTATACCTGGGAGAGTTATGACCGAGTGTGGCTCTCTGCTCCCCCTGCCACCTCCACAAGTCCTGATGGACTAGTCCAAAACCAGAGACTGGGGTCTAACCTTTGGAAGTGAACCAGGCACACCCAAATACAGATTTTGGGTGGGTATCTCCCTGGAGGCGCCAGTGAAAGTCTGGGGCCCTGAAATAGCTTCAGTTGGTGCCTCCTCTAGAGTTCTCCCGTCAGGCCACAGCGATAGTCCAGAGGGCACACTCGTTATGGTATCTTGCTGACACCACCAAAAGTTGCCTGTTGTGAGAAATAAATAACCACTATAATGTACTTTATGCACAAATTGCGAGTCTTTATTCTAACTGGTGGCCATTGGGAGGATTCAGGTCTCTCGTAAGTTCCTCAAGGCCCCAAGTGATATTCAGGAGGGTTTATAAGGACAAAACTGATGCCAGTTTGGCAAGAGGGAGGGGTTGAGGGTATTACTTTTCTTTCAGTGGGTAAGTAGGGAAGGGTGGGGGCTCCAGATTCCTTTCATCAAGCAGTTTACAGAAGCTTGTAGAATCATTAATCTTAACTTTGTGGGGCACTGTGAAATGTGGTAAGGGATAAAGGGCACGTTTGGAGAACAGGAGGATATTGGTATTTGGATAATGATACCATGGGAAGGGGTAAAACAGTGTGGAGGAGAAAGAGGTTACATAATTTAGTGATGAAAGAGGACATGCTTTTTAAAATTCCAGAATGGGTGCACAAAAATCAGCACTGCCCTGTTAACCAATTGGCTGGTGATTCAAACTCACCCAGAATGCCTTGGAATTCAGACTTCGTGAATTACTTCTCAAAGGTCTCAGCCTTCAAAATTGAAATGCAGTCTACTCTGTGCCCAGTGGGTCACAATGAATCAGAAACTTCCCAATTAAATCTAAAACAATACGAGACTGGTTTTGTTTTGTTTAATTGCTATGAGCACATAGAAACCTTGGCAGCATGGTGGGCAGGGCATTGACCTGAAATCCAGCTTCTAGGAAGAATGAGTAAAGGGTCTGCATCCTAAGGATTTACAATCCAGACCCTACCATACCCCTATGAGTTGGAATTGACAGGGTGATTGTGTTTATGGCCTAATTGTCTGATTTGAGTCACAGACATGTTCCTCCTATTTTGTGGCTCTGGTTTAACAGCCCCAATCTGAAAATATTTCACACATAATGAAAACTTCCCTTTTTTAAACGAAGTTTTAACCACTAAGTGTGTGTAGGGAGGGGAGGTGGCAGACAGCAAACAAATTGTCAATGTCATTTACTGGGTCCCGCGTTTCTGACATTTTCAGGATGTGGGCTTTCCCTATTTCCTGCATAGTAATAAGTGGCAATGTCCCAGACTTCAGACTGATAATCTGAAGATATGCTGTCCTGACTGAAATGACCATGGAGAATTTTCCTTCTGAAAGTTCTCCAGCAGCTGCATTGATATAGTGACTGCAATACTAGTCTCAAGTATAGCAGACATTGTTTTAATAATACCGTGCAATTGTTAGGTGTCCTGTAGTCAGATCTGATTCCCTGTGAGCCTGTGCATACAATAGTCATAAGCACCGCTTGGAGTTAGATTTGGTCAGTCACAGTCAAGTTGTACTAAATATCCCAATATTCTGAAATGTGGAAATGAAAGAAAATATGAATCTAAGGAAAATACAATCCAATTTCCTGCAGTTGTGTTCTGTTAATTGGTAAACACGAATAAAACTTTGCAAGTTAAAATTTGAACTACCTTGTTATTGTTTTGTTTTTCTGACTCTTTGACTAAGAGATGACATGGAGAAGATCCCATTCCAGATCCTATGTAGTGCCTGATTGAAAAGCTCAACATATGAATGGAGCCTTTTCTTCCAAGATGGCTTTATCGTAAGTCTGGCGTGCTGTCTTGGCTATAAGTTAGGAATGCATACAGGGCTGAGGGCCAGGACCTTGTTCTAGAACCTGGATCTCTCTTTTGGACTGAGATTCCTCCCAACATGTGGTCTGAGTGTCTCCTGAAAGCCATGAGATAAAGAAAGTGAAAGTTATAGGATTTCATTTAAATTAATTTATGAGATAAAATTATTTAGTTTAATATTATCTATAAGATATGACACATTATAAATATTTGGGGGGACTATTCAGTCAACCCCAGAAGGGAACACTAGAAAAGAGATTTACTGAAGAAAAAGTATTTCCTTGTTTCAAATACAGCAGTACACTACTCCTGGGGCCTGAAATTGTGTCTGTCCTCTGGAACCTGTCGCCTCTGTCCTGACTCCCAGTCAGAAGCTGAAGATGGCAGCAGGATTAGGCAAGCTAGATTTTGAGACCCACATGACAGCTCTGATGAGCAATTGTGGCTTGAGGATACCATAAGGCTCGTGCTGGTCTATCCAGGACTGAGCAAATTTTAGAGTAATCTTAAGGATCCTATATCCCCCCTCCCAATACCAGTTGGTACAGATTTGTATCAGAGCTGACAGGTTCTTCAGCTTTGCCTTGTTCCCTCTGTGTGATGTGCCTCTATGTTTGGCCTCCTGCTCTTTGGAAATAGAAGAATGTTGCCTCATCTTACAATGAAATATTTCAAATTCAGTGTTTGATGCAAACCCACACTTCTAGAGAGATCCTCAAGGGAAATGGTAAGATAGAGAGGAAGCCCCAGACACTGACAGGAAGCCAGGTTTTAACTCCACTCTGCACTCTCTGCTGGCAATGAGCCCTGGGGCTGAGGGTCCTGAGAACTCATTGAAGTCCAGTCTCTCCCTATAGGAGGTGTGCGTACACATGTTTTATGATTCCCTTTACTGTGTCTCTGTTATTGGTGATACAAAGTTAGTCATTAACTTTGAGTCTGACAATTTGAATATTGGGAATATTCTTATCATTGCATCTGGGGACTACGAATCAGCCACACACCAACTGTATGTAAGATGTACTACCAACATTAGTACTAGTAATTGAGACCTACTGCAGGCCCTTCCCTGGAGCTGGCTGATGCAATCCATGTCATAACTGCTAGTGCTTTATGCAGAGACCTGATGGTAGAGACAGGAGAGTCCCAGACATGGTCTAGTCTGCCTAAAGTCTCCCCAAGACTATTAGCTGCCCTTTGCCTTGGACATCTGCAAACACAAAGACATCCTGTCCAGGAAACCATCACATATATCCACTGGTTCCCTGATTTATCATCTTCTCTTCCTTTTTATAATTGCCACCAGGGAATCTTAGTTCAGCAAACTCCACTGGGACTTGTACATAATTATATCTGCTCAGTGAATGGGGAGACCTGGGCAGCCCGTGGCTGTGCACTCTCTTTCCTAGATCTGAAGTGTCAGGCTAGGCTGGTTTTCATCAGCAGACTAATGTGCCTTTGGGGTATCCTTCATTAAAAAGATATCTGAGGACAGATATGAGTGTCCTGCAGCAAATAGCTAGTAATTATAGTGTTTGGAAAAATATGATATCTGATTGTATGAGTTTACTGCACTGATTAAACCACACAGACACCAAGAGAAACAGAGGGAGCAATATCCCTCAACCCTGTAATATAACCCCTGTGATCCATAAGATATAAATGCCTAAGTGTACATGTGAATAACACCAAAACAGGATGTTATGGTCAAATGTGGTAAACTACTGCGCTTGTGTGGGGCGGGGGAGAATGAGGGGGGAAAAGACAAAGAATTTCTCTGCTGGAAGAGGGTCACAAATTTTTCCTGGGCCCATAATGCCCCTCATTGAGAGACAATGATACTTTTCAGGTCACAACACAGACTTAGGTTAACAGTGCCCCCTTAGACATCAAAGAACAAAAAAAATCATATCATTGTAAATGAGGGTGAGTGCAGAGTGGAGATACAAAGCCAATCTGTAGGCAACTGGACACCCCCTTACTGAAGGATAGCGGGAAGTAGACGAGCCAGTCAGGATGCAGTGCAGCAACCATGAAACATACAACTTTCCTCTAGTTCTTAAATGCGTCCTCCCCCCACTATCATGATCCCAATTCTACCTTACAAATCTGGATAGACCAGAGGATGTACATTAGTAAAGAAAGGAAGTGGAAACACAGGGAATCGAGGACAGATGACTCATTCAGGACCAGTGGTGAGAGTGGCAATACCTGTAGGGTGTAGGAAAGGTGGGATAGAAAGAGGGAACCAATTACAAGGATCTACATATAACCTCCTCCCTTGGGGATGAGCAACAGAAAAGAGGGTGAAGGGAGACGTTGGATAGTGTAAGATATTACAAAATAATAATACTTTATAAATTATCAAGGGTTCATGAGGGCAGGGGGAGTGGCGAGGGAGGGGGAAAGTGAGGAGCTGATATTAAGGGCTCAAGTAGAAAGCCAATGTTTTGAGAATGATGATGGCAAAACATGTACAAATGTGCTTGACACAATGAATGTATGTATGGATTGTGATAAGAATTGTACTAGCCCCCAATAAAATGATTTTAAAAATATATTAGTTAAACTTCATTGTCATATAGGTGGTCACTTATCTGTAAATATTAAATAGTCATATTTCATAAGATACCTATTTATCTTAGACATTAAACTTAAGTTTTAAAAGACAAGTATGATGGTCTTTAAAATCATTATATGTGTGGTAGTTATGTAATCTCATGTCAACTTGAGGGTATTGAGAATGAATGGGGTGATGTTTAGCCTGTTAATTCAGGTTACAACTTGATCAGAGGGCATCTGAGGTAAATGTCTCAGTCTGAAGAAGGATTTGTAGATTCGTATTTATGGACTTGATCTAGCTGGAGCTGGGATATTTTCTTAATATACAATTACTCTTTGATATAAAGCTTTCTTATACATAAAAAAAGAATGATGCAAAGTTAGGAGATTAGATTAATCACCACTCCCATTAGCAAAGCCCCACACAAAACTAACCATCATCAAATATAATTACCCTGGAATTCACCTGAGAGTGCTGAAAAGGCAGGTGTGTTTCTTTTGTGTGTGTGTGTGTGTGTGTGTTTCTGGAGAGTGCAAAGCCAAGCAAGAGAAGGAAATAAAAACACTTCAACACCAATAACCATGACCTTGAACCTCTAATAGCATCCCTCCTCTTATCTTGGCTTTACCATTTGAAATCCTTGGATTATACTCTGAAGCCTATGGCTGTGGGTTAGCAGTTAGCTGTTCCTCGCATTCCAGGGTGTTCCAATTTTAAACCCAATGGAATATTTAAGTTCCTTTAATAGCACCATAGTAGGAGGTACTATTAAATTGAAGTAACCCTAGGATGAGGCTGAATTGCAAGAGCTATTTGGTCTTTCCATTTTCCTGCAACATGCCAAAATGTCCCCATCCAAGGCGGAGACTCCACTAAAGAAACACTATTTTCATTTTATTGGTTTTTTTTAAAGATATAAATGTCATAGAGTGATAAACATTAGAGAGTCATGTAATAACTTTGCTTGGGGCATCATAAAATAAGTACATACTCTGAGAACAGGTTTCAGACTCTGGGTTGGTGTTTATGCTGATAGTGGTCTCACGCAATATTTGTCTTTTTGAGATGGACTGCTTTACCTCAGCATAACGTTCTCTAGTCTATCTGGGTAGTGATGAGCTTTGTCAGTGTTCCAGTATTTTCTAGACATATATAGTATCCAATTGTGTGTATGTACCAAGGTATCTTTATCCAATCTTCTACTCATTGGCTTTTGGTTATTGCAAATTTCTTGGTATTTTGAAGAGTACTTTGATGAACATAGTTCACATGTCTCTCTTTAGTTTGTGATCTTAGTATATCCACTAAAAGCATTGCTGAGGTGCATGCAGTTTATCATCCCATTTGTTTGTGGTATCACCATATCACTTTGCAGAGTAGTTGGACAGAACTACCAGCACTAGTGTCTGAGAGTTCCAATCTCTGCTTCTTCTCCTGTACATTTATTTCTGGCTTTCTTTCTTTCTTTCTTTCTTTCTTTCTTTCTTTCTTTCTTTCTTTCTTTCTTTCTTTCTTTCTTTTCTTTCAATGGGTGACCATTTTCAGTGTAAGGTGATATATCTAATTTTTTTTGTATCTGCATCTTCTGTATGGCTAATGATCATGAATATTTTCATGTGTCTATTTGACATTTGAATGCCTATTTTTGTTAACTGTGTATGTATAATTTTTTACTGCCTTTATAGTTGAATTATTGGGTTTTTCCTTATTGAAGTCTTGCATCATTTTATATATATTTAGAAGTATGTAATTGTCCTTTATGTCATTGCTCATGATTGTTTACCAGTTCACGAAATAATTGTTAATTCTCTTATTGAATAATTTTGATGTACATATGGGTCTTATTATACATAGGATTAGTCGGTTATTTTGCTTCTCTTGTGTGCACTTCCTCTGCTAGGTTTGAAACATTGTATGTCCTGCATTTGAGCCCTTAAGTATGTAACTGTTTTCCCATTGGTGATCTTTATGGGTTGGTATATGGAGTTAGGTCTTTGATCCATCTTGAGTTCAGTTTTGTACATGGTCAGTCATACGGGTCCTGTGTAATTCTTCTGCAGATTAAGATCCAATTTTGCCATCACCATTTAGTGAAGAGAATGGTTATTCTCATTTAATTTTTTGGCACTTTCTTGAATATCAGTTGTGACTGAATTTATTTGTGAGTTGTCTATGCTTTTTCATTGGTCAATGTACCTATGATTTTACTAGTCCCTTGCTGTTTTGCCTAATGTGGCTGTGTAATAGATTGTGAGATTGGGTAGTGTGAAGCCCTTACTTTGTTTTTCTTTTGAGCTTTCTTGCTTATCCTGGGTTTCTTCTCCCTTCATATGAAGTTACTAATTAGTTTTAACATTAGGTTATTGGATGAAGGTATCATTTGGATCATTATTGAATGATATTTAAAAATTGCTTTGGGTAATATTGATAATTACATAATGAGCCTTCCTATCATGAGCATGGTGTAGTCTTCCATTTGTGTAGGTCTCTTGGTTTCTTGTTGATAGGTGCCATCGAGTTGGGTTCTGTCTCGAAGTGACCCTCTGTACAACAGTATGGAGTGCCGCTCAGTCCTGTCCCATTCTCATTGAGGCAGAGAAAAAGTGCTGCTCTGGAGAAGACAAAGCACACCTCTGGTGACAAAGAAACCCATGGGATGTAAAAAGTCTCAAATGACCATCAACCCAAACCCCACATCTTCCACTTCCACAACCTACCTGCTATCTGTTGGCCACTCAACCCCTGACAGCCTGGTGTAACTGCTCGTTTCTGCTTCTGTATATTCCTTCTTGCTGGTTCACTGTCCAACCACAGACAACAGCGTGAATCTACTCCTCTTTCACATATCATGTAATTCAATAGTTTAATCATATACAGAGTTGTATAGTCATTACCTCAATCCATTTTAAAACATTTCTTCTTTCTTGTACTCATTATTAATGTAATTTTTGAAATTGTGGCAAACATGCACAAAATATCCTCCAATTCAAAACCTTCTGCATTTATAATTCAGTGCCATTGATTATTCTGTTATGCAATCATCATCGACATCCTTTGCCAAATGATTCCACCACTATTAATATAAACTCAGTGCCCCCTCAGCAAAAACTCTTTGTCCTTCACCTGTGATAACCATTGGTCAAATTGGATTGCTTTCTTTTTTATATGATGTAAAATTCACATATCATACACTTTCATAGTTAAATCACTTTTAAAAATAGTTATATTTACGCCATCAAACTCAGTTCTAGTGCTCCCTATCCCCTCCCTCATCCATTTTTGGCTCACCAATAACAGCACATTCCCCACCCCCTGTCCTTGATAAACCATTTCATCAGTTATTGTCTCTACGTATCTGCTTCTTCTAGAAAATGATAATAATATAAAGATAAAAATAAAACATAAGAAATAAAAGCCTGCCAACAATTTAAAAATATATTCTAGAGAAGGAATTACTCTCATGGAAAAAATGAAATATATTTAACCCTAGAGAAAATTCAGGTTGGGTCAAGAGGGAGGTAAAGTGACATCTTATCATATTTTTCACAATTGAATTCACAATAATCAATTTTACAATAATCTGTGTGTGACACTAATGCTGAAAGAATTTCTTCAGGGATAAGAAATTAAGTTAAGAAAAATTTAACATTATTTATTATTTTAATTGTCTTTAAAGATAACAAATATTTAAAATGATAACAAATTTGTGTACTTATCTATTATATTCAAGTGGTTTTGTTTAAAACAGGACAGAAGATAGGGAAAGAAGAATTGGAAATATGTTATTAAAATATACTTATGCTCAATAGAATGAATACATTATTGTCTAAATGTAAAATAAGATTGCAAAATAATTCATGTTATAAATTATAGGATAGCTATGTAAGAGTTCATGCAAGAAGAATTTAAAAATTCAATTAATGCAAATAATATTTCTAAAATACTAATTCAAGGCAAGAAGTAAAGAAAAAAACTAAATCCAATAAATATAAAAATACTAGTAAAATATAACTACTAGTAATGTGTTCAGTTTTAATACAGAATGTTCAATATGGTATTAATTTAAGTCTGAGTACTGCTTCGAGTTGGAGACATTTCCTTTGAGGTAAATACCTGTCACTCCCTCATGGGAACTGTGTGTGACTGTCGTAGGGCAGGGGCACACCTGGGTAAAGTTCAATCCTGTGTGAGGGGAGAGAGAGTACATTTGGCACATAGTATAAGATTTTATTTTTATTTTTAAGAAATTATCTCAATCACAGAGCTGATGAGAGTCCTCAGGTTTATCAAGAGGAAAAGGTGGCATGTCATGTAGGTAAAAGGTCTAAGAACAGTCACCCTGAAACTCACTAATGCCATCAAGTCAATTCTAACTCATAGTGACCCAATAAGACAGAGTAGAACTACCCCACAGTGCTTTAGAGACTGTAAATACGTGTGGAAGCAGGCAGCCTCATCTCTCTCCTGTAAAGTGGCTGGTGGGTTTGAACCAACAATCTTGCCATTAGCAGCTGAACACTTAAGCCATTGCATCACCATGGCTACTAAGAATGTTTTCAGTCAATGGAAAATACTCATCTGTATACAGAAAATATTACTTCCTCCTTCTAAGACTGCAAAAGTGATCAATGAAAGCCACAAAGAAAACGCAAACAAAAAAGTGTCCTTGGGGACAACTGACAACAGATCAATCATAAGATAATATTGTTGCACATTTATCTGAATGTACAAATTAAAAAGAAAAAATTAAAAAGAAAAACAAGCTATCACTTCCTCACACACAAGCATCAGAAAACCAAACTCTCAAACCAGACACCAAAAATTATAGGCATATTGATGAAGATATGTTAACATGTTAAATGTCTTTGCCATTAGAGAATTGTAAAGTATAACAGTGAGATAATATAGTTTTGAAATGAATTAATCAAGCAAACAATAAAAGGCAATCTGATAATGCCTTATGTTGTTTAGTGTTTTGATAGTTGTATAAAGGACATAAGCTCAGAGAGGTGTTTTCTAAAATCTGGTCAGGAATATGCACCAGCTGTTTAGTTTTGTTTTTGTGTTTTAATGCACTCTGGTCTTAAATAAATGGTATTATCAGTTTGATGATTTCCAAAGTATCCTTTGCGGACTGTTATAGTTAGGTTTTGTGTCAACTTGGCTGGGGTAGTGTTCTTAGTGGTTTGGTAGTTAGCACCTAGTAATTCCTCATCAAGTGAAGTGAACACAATTTAGTCAATTCCACAATGGGGTCTGCTGTGAGTAGCCAAGCAGTTGTATGATTAGGGTGGAGTGTAACTCCCTTACTCAGGACACAGCTCTGAAGCAACTGGAAAAAAAAAGATTCCGTGTTTGTGTGGCCTACATCCTTTCTGGCTTTGGACCTGGCCTCTGCACCTGGGCTCTTCAATCTCTAGTTCTTTGATTTTGTCCAAAGGCTTGAACTAGCCCCTGCCAATTCTGAGAGTCCGCAGGGGCCTCCCATCTGACATGTGATCTGACCTTGGAGTAATATACCTCTTCAATAACACGTAAGACTTGCTAATTTTTATTCACCTGCCTTTGAAACTACCATCGAGGTATGCTCCAGCCTATTGTAGGTTTATCAGCCCCCGAAGCTACATAAGTCAGGAGAAGACTAATTGAGACTCAAGGACTTAGAATCAGAATGATGTGCCCACTTCTACAACTGCATGAAAGATTCTCTTTATCTATCTATCTATCAATCAATCTATCTCTGGGTTTTTTCTAGTAAATTTATCCTTACATAGGTGTTGAATGATATCCCATTGGATTTGTCATTCAGTTTTAGAAATGGCTGGATTTAGAATCACTGAGTTTCACAAATACCATGACATGCTCCTCCATTTATTTCTGTTATATTTCATTTACCTCAATAATACTTTTAATTTTGTTTGGACTTTTAAATATTTATATCGTATAATTTTTATGCATTTCATTTTTTGAAACATGTAGTCTTGCTTTATATATTTTTTTCACAAACCATTTTTGGGGGTTCTAATGCAGATATTATATCATTGCATAGTTCAATCACATCAAGACATAAAGTGCATGTGGTACCACAATCAGTTTCAAAATATTTCCTTCCTTCCTAATCTCTCAGATATAAACTCCCTTTCACTCTGTCTGTCCCCACAGCCCCACACCACTGTATCCTTCAGGAACCCTATTCTACTTGCTGTCTCTATAGGTGCATAAATCCGGGTTTCATATTCTGAGAAAAAGAGAATATATATATATATATATATATATATATATATATATATATATATATATATATATATATATAATAAATTCAGTAGGGTTACCGCCAATGACAAAATACATCTGAGTAGAGTATACCCAATATGAAACAGAGAGAGAGAGAGAGAGAGAGAGAGAGAGAGAGAGAGAGAGAGAGAGAGAGAGAGAGAGATGAAAACAAGATCAGGCCTAACATGCATGAGCAGGGAGTTAACTGAAAAAGTTTTAACCATTCAAGTCAGGTGTATCATTTTGATTTACTATAATCATCTCTCCAGTGAAATCTGATTAGTAACCAGGTGAGTCCCAGTCCTCTATTAATGGACAGAGGGAAATCACCAGAGGTTTATTTCCTCTGTAGATGTCACAAATGTATCTTGCCTTTAAACATGTATCTTCCATTCTTCCTAAGATTTAGAATAATGTTATTATGTATTTCCTTTAGATCTGGTGATGTTAGAAAGGGACAATGGTATTTCTATTTTTTCCTTTCTTTCTTCCGTGAACACAATGATGTCCCATCAGGATAGTGAGGGCTTTATTGCTTGTTCATCAGATAGATTATGTATTTCTTTAATACTTGGAAACTTGACTTGTATTTATGCTAAAAGCAGCTCAGGTGTCATGAAAATCACTAAGGTAAACTTTAATCATATACCACGAAGTGTGACAATTTTATTTTCTCTCTCTTTCCTCAGATATATTATCAGTTATTTCTTTAATATATTGAAAGCTGGTGTGAATTATTGCAAAAAGCTGTTCTTGTCTCACTTAAAATCACTAAGGTAAGCTTTAATCATATCACAGGAATTGTGATGATTTTATTTGTATATAGTCTTTTTTTTTTTAGGGGATAGCGCGAACGCAGTCCCCCACTACCACAAATTATGCAGTCGAGTTTCCCACATTTGGGGAAATCGCAGGGGTCAGCACACCCGGAGTGCAGTGGGTGAGCCTCGCCCTGGGAAAACCACCTTCGTGATCATGGTATCTCCCCTGCCAGGTTGTATATAGTCTTACACATTTTCTTGTTATTGGTAACTATGTAGCTTTTATTTTAAAGTGTGATTTGCTTTTTTTAAATTTCTGGAGTCAGGAATGGATGAAATCCAACTGCAGTCTCCAAAACACTCTGTTCCATCAGATGCACACTAGGAAGTGGCCTGCTAAAAGGCTAGTGGCAGCTCTCTGATTTCTATGAAGCAGCTGGAGCCCAGAGATGCAAACCCTCACTGTCCTGCTGGGCAGAGTCCTGGGTGTGGTGTCTGAGAGGAGTGCTGGGGGCTGTCTGCTCAGGAAGGATGTCTCTGTCCACTTCCATAGGTGAATCCTCATTGATGTTGAGAGACAGCGGCATGGAGTATGAACCCTGCCATCCCCTGCTTTTCCTCAAGGATCCTCCAGATGCCCACCCATTAAATACCCCAGTATTACCCTCAATCTCTTACTCAATCTGTTCTAGAGCTTATGTCCCACGGGGTGGAAGCTCTTCTTAGTTTTTCCTGTGATCTATTATCTCAGGCACACAGAGAGAAGCATCAACCCTGAAGGTGGCAACCAAAACTTGGAAAAAGAAGGGAATCTATCATTAGGAAGACATAAAATATTGGAACAGGACTTGATTTTAAAGCCTGATCCTGAAAGGAATACAAAACACATGTAATCTGACTTTCTTAAGAAACATTCTCAGAAAATATATAAACAACATATATAACCAATAAGGAACATTGCTAAAAAGCAAACAAACAAAAACAGACAAGACGTATCACCAGAACAGTCAGACATATGGGGGGAAGCACAGGATAAGAACTTCAGCATTGCTTGTCATTAGATGTAAGGTTAAGCAATAAGATAACCATCACACACTGTTTGAAATGAATGCCAAAAACCCAAAACAAAACAGCACAATTAAACAGGCAATTGAGAAGTGAAGGCAACAAAGACACATCATATCTAATATGTTACTCACTGCATTTGTAGTTGTTAGAAGGCCACAAACACAGCATTGTACTTCAGAATATGATCAAGAATATACATTAACTATATTTATTGTTTATTTTTCATCTACAATGATCACAAATATATTTTAAGATAATTCTGACGGTTTCTGAAAATTTCTGTTACCTAATTGATTGATAATGGATTGAATTGTAACTAAAAGTTATAACTAAAACTAAAAGTTGAAGAATTTGAACATACTTTCACCCTAATCTTTAGAAAAACAATATTCTTATAACCTTTGGATTCAGTGATCACAGCATAGTACTAACTGTGTCCACTCCTTACTTATTTCATTTGAGAATACCATAGTATCTCAGAATCATAAGGGTTTTAGGTGTACATCCTCCAATGCAAATAATTTGTTTTTTCGTTGTTGCATAGGAATTTTTATTGGATTCAATAAGGGAATCATTGATGATTTACCGTTGTTTATGCCAAACCCCCATCTCACTGCCATTGAGTCGATTCTACGGCATCACAGTCCTGCAGGGTAGAGCACAACGGACCCTGTGGGCTTTACTACCTGCTGCGCCTGCAGTTAGCAGCCCAACCTGAAATCCACTGTGTCACTATGGCTCCTTATTTAATCATAGTCTTTTTGATTTATTTCTTACACTTGTCCTTGGCTTTGCATTGTCCCTATAGGTTTTATAATAATTAGAAATGGCAGATTTATTGAATTTTAAATCATTTTAACACTTCTTAATAAAATAAAAATAATATGTTGTAAGATAGTATATTGTTAACTAAGGCAATTACATCTACTCACCAAAAAGACTTTCCGATTTCTGCCCCTCACTGCATTAGAGATGTTGGTAGGTGTTGTTGAGTCAGTGCTTACTCATAGCGGCTCTGTATAAAACAGAACAATAACAATAATCCCCAGGCCTTGCACCATCCTCACACTTCTCCCATGTGTGAGACCATTTTAGCACCACTGACTACTCACCTGATTGAGGGTGCTCCTCTTGTTGCTGGCACTCCAGTGCAATGGGAACTTCTTCCCTAGGGACTTGTCTTCCTGATGACGTGCTCAAACCAGGGGAGAAGTGTCATCCTCTCCACTTCTAACCAGCATTCTGTGACACTCATTTGAAATGTCCTGCTATTGTAACACACGTGCCATTTTCGAGGGATCAAAGTTGTCTTTCCAATGAGTGTTTCCTTCAATGGATGATTTCAGAAAGAAGTCCTCCAGTCACTCCAGGCCATTCCATTTGACCTTGTCTCACAAGTCAGGGCTCTCCCGATGCCCAGAACACTTATTTCTTTATAAATGGAGACAATGGGCCGCATGATTACGGGCATGGCACAAAGTCAGCACCAGAAGTCACAGCAGTTATTTTCTGACACAGAGCTCATCAGTCACTCACTCCTCAGAGTCAAGGAGCGATGCAGGGAGGCAGCTCAGAGGACCTGACCCTGCACTGTGAGATCAATGCACTGCCTGAGCTCAGGATATTTAAAACCACGGACTACATCCATGAGTATGGACATGGACATGCCTATTTTTCTTTCAATGTCCACAGTCTTCCAGTGACAAGTAGGATGAGAATGTTCATGGTGCTCTGTTGGTCAAGAAAGAAAAAATATGTAATAAAGAAGATAGTAAAGGGTCATGGTGATTTGTACATTCTACTTCAAACATAGAATGTTGGTTGTTCCTTTCAAGCCTGCATTGAGAAGGAAAAAATTTAGACAGAAAAAAAAAAAGAAAAGGCCAAATTGTACCTTGGGATGCTGAGAGCTAACAGAGGAAGCCTTAATCCCAACAGGACATTCTGTCATCTGTGCCTATCTAGGGTTGGCTGGCTGTTCTCTGTGGGTCCTGCGCGCCCCCTGGTGCCCAATGACTTCCCTGCAGGGGAGGTTTGTGTCTGGGCTCACACTGACTTCCCCTCACTGTGCTCCTTGCACAGTAATACATGGCCGTGTCCTCAGCAGTCACGGAGCTCAGCTGCAGGAAGAACTGATTCTTCGATGTGTCTCTGGTGATGGAGAGTCGACTTTGGAAGGACGGGTTATAAGTTGTATGACCATCATACCTTATCCTGCCTATCCACTGCAGCCCCCTCCCGGAGGTCTGGCGGATCCAGTTCCAGCTGTAACTACTGCTTGTGATGGAGAAACCAGAGACAGTTCAGGTGAGGGACAGTTTCTGAGAGGGCTTCACCAATCCTGGGCCTGATTCCTGAAGCTGCACCTGGGGCAGGACGGCTGTAAATAAAGATAATTGGTCTCTATCAGTCGCCCACAGTCACAACCATCCCCAGATTCCACACTGATATCTGAGATCCTCACCTTGGGGAACTGTCACCAGGCACAGGAGAACACATATCAGTAGCATCTTTAGACCACTGCTGTACTTTCCTAAGGGACCCACAGCCCTGTCAGAAGAGAACTGATAGTCTTCAATGCTCAAGACCGGGATTTTAACCTAGTGCCTGAAGAATGATTTGCATAGGAAGGAGGCCTGTGCTTATAAACAGTGTTTCTTTTGTTTCTTCTAAGGCCATTGTAGGCTAATTCTTATTTTGAACTCATCTGTGTGTTAGCCTGCAATGAGAAAGCACTTTTCCTAAGAGTTACCTGCGAATGGTCAAAGGACAGTCCAGCATTTCTGAGCCCAGTATTCTTTCCCTCCAGCCCTTCATTGCCCTGCCCTGACTGAAGGTCCTGTATATCTTGTGCATCAGAGACAGGACAGTATAGAGTTCCTTGAAACCATTAGGTTCACCCCACAGTGTCTCCATTACCTCACACTCTCCAAACACATTGCTTTTTTTATACACTGATGCCACTTAATCAACCTCCTCAAAGTCCTTGGTCATTTTCATATGTGGTAGATATATGTTTTAGAAGAATTAATATGAGGCTGGTCCCAAGGAGTTGGGGATTGATGATGCCTCAAATATCCACCTCTTCCATGATGCCATTCTGTGCCCTTTTCCACCCCATCCTCCCTTGAGTATATTTCCTCATGTTTCTGGGCTCTGTGAATTGTTGCAATGTCCAACAGAAACTCATGAATGCTTGAGGAAATGGCTCACATGGTGGTGGGTGCTCACCAGACCATATCCCTAAGGTCAGGCAGCAGTAAGCTAGGGCCAGAGGCTGTCCTTCCCTTCTGTCCCAGTATTTTATTAAGGCACAGATGCCCTGAGGCCTCTGGCAGGATGTCTGCAGTAGGCATTGGCCTCCTACTAATGTTCATCAGCCAGGTCTTTCCCATCTTCGCCATGATCATCACAAACCCCACTGCTCTTATGAGCAACACCATCACTGCATCCCAGTGCCTGATGGCTAAGGAAAACCTCAGTGTAAGCTAATTGATTCAAGTACCATCGTGTTTCAGGTAAGAAGTTGCCAACTAGAAAAGTTGGTCCCAAGCCAAGACAAGGTTTTAACTCTGTGGCCTCTAAGAAATGCACGATTCTGAAGAGAGACCCCTTTGTTTGGCAGAGAACGTTCAGAAGAGTGCAAACCAGTCAGGTGTCATGATTTCACGTGTAGAGATACAGCAGAGCAGGGAGTCGGAAAGAGTTGTTTAATAGACAGGACAGAGTAAGAATATGATCCAAAAACAGTGTTTCAGATACTGAACCAAAATACACTGGTTAGAGACACAAAGGTACTCTGGATTCAATGCAGTCCATTCAGGTCCTTAAAATCTAGGAAGGATTACAGACCATTTTAACCCTTCTTTACCCAGGGGACTCTGGCTCACATGAAATTTGAGCATTTACAACCAAAGTTTACCTCTCTATTTATGCTTTAGGTATGACCCCTTGATAACTGCAGGGATCACAACCTTGGATTTATTACCCAAACTCACAAATTGTCTGATTTTGGAATCATTTGCATATTATTGACCATGAAATCAGTAACACTGTCTTTAAACATGCATTTTTAATGTTCAATTCCCGTTAAGATTTCTTTCTCATTTATATCCACCATGGCAAGCATTTTCTCCAGTCTTACAGTTGACACCACTTATTTACTGAATGATTAAACTGTCTGTATATCTCTAAATTAGTATTTATTTTACCAATGTGGAAATCCAAACACAAGGTGGTGGTCACCAGGGCTTTACTGAGCCAGAATTTGCTGAGGAAAATAAGGAAATGCTGCAAAACCATACTAATGAGTTCACTAGAATTCATGATTTCAAGCAAATGATATGATGCTATTTTCAGTTGAAGATCTCTGGAGTCGTTCAGTTTCCACATACAGACTGGTATGGCATTACGTGAATGTGGTCATTCCAGCACACACTCACCTCATAATATCTTGTTGCTGGCGGTTGGCAGGACAATTCAAGGATCACACTGTGATGTAGCTGCACACTACTCCAGGTCACCTCCATCTCTGAATGTGAATGCCATGATTGTCTAAGCTAATCCCATGACATGGGTTAGAATGGCCCTTCTTAAGTGGAAATCTGTTGACATTATCCCTGTGCACATAACTTTCACACTAACTATGCTACCTATATGCTGACTGAGCTCACAAATTCTCACTGCACTCTGAAGAAGCAACACGTTGATCTCTAGATTCACATGTTCTGGCCACTAACTAATCCCAACATTCTGAAAAGTGGAAATGATAGAATGTATGGCTCCAAGGAAAATAAAAATGCATTTGCTCCAGGTGTGGACTGTTGTACAGTAAAACTTTGCAGTACAATAAATCTTTACAGTATAAAACTTTGTAGCTTAAAATTACAGCTAGCTGTTTTTTTAAAATTTTTTTTTATGTTAAGACCTGGGTATAGCAGGGAGAAGGTTTCATCCTAGAAACCATGTCGTGCCTGTTTGAAAATCTTCATGGATGGATGGTGACCCTTCTTCCAAGAAGGTACTTTCATAGATCTGGCAAGCTGCCCCTGGCTGGAAGCCTGGAATGCATCTAAGGCTGAGGGTCAAGCACTTGTTCCAGCACCTTGGTATCTCCTTTCGACTCAGCTTCCTCCCAGCATGGTGCACAGGTGTCTCCTGTAAGCTGAAATAGAAATAAGGTGAAATTTAAATTGTATTAATTAATTAATTACATTTGGATTCAAATTAAATAATTGAATACAACTATTTAAATTAATATGCACCTATACATTCTGACACGTGTGCATTTAAAAATCTTTGTGAGGGATGGGGACAATTGGCAATCAAAACACAAGGCAAACAGTGGACAAGAGGTTTGCTCAAGAGAAGTACCTCTCCTTACCCTACACAAGGTAGCACAGTGCTCCAGGACCTCAAATGTGTCCTCTGAAACCCATCACCTGTTGTCCTAATTTCCAGCCAGTGTCTGAGGATGTCAAGGGGATTAAGAGAAGCCGGCTTTTGAGATACACAGGACAGCTCCGATGCACAACTATGGCTTGAGGACACTGTGGTGTGCTTGCTGGTTCATGCTGGACTGAGCTAACTTTATGGAAATCCCAGCCACCCTCTCCTCCCAAGACCCTTACTGGGCACAGATTTGCATCATGGATGAGGAATCCCTCATCTTTGCCTTGTCCCCTCTGTGTGTGTCTGACTCCATATGTGTCCTTCTTCACTTTGGAAATGGGAGCCTGTTTTCTCCCCGTACAGTGAAAAGATTATAATTCAGCGGTTGATACAAACCCTCCCATTGAGAGAAGCTCCAAGGGAAATTGTAAGATGGAGAGGAACCCAGACACTGACAGGAAGCCAGCTCTGAACTCAGCTCCACACTGTCTGCCAGGACTGAGACCTGTGGCTGAGAGTCCTGAGCAATCCCCGATGCAATCCCTCCCTAAAGGGTTGTTTGTGTACAGACTCTTACAGATAGCCTTTTCTGTGTCTCCATTATTGAAATAGAAGGTTGTGTTTTCAGTGCTGAGGCTGTCCATTTGAAGATGCAGAATGTTCTTGGCTTTATCTCTGGAGACTTTCAATCTGGTATTCACAGTGTGTAGGTAGGATATGGAATAACTATTACTCACTTCAGGCCCTTCATGGAATTGGCTGATGCCATCACTGCTGGGGATGGGTCCACTGGTTGGACAGGAGAACCTCAGAGGTGCCCTAGTCTGCCTCAAGTCTCCCAGAACCCACAAAGTGTATTGAAGGCATGCAAACACAAAGACATCCTGATCAGGAAAATCATCACACATGGTTTCACTCTCTGGTTCAACACATTTTCTTTTCCTTCTTTAATATTGCAACATGAGAATCTCAGGCCAACAAAAATTCCACTGTGACTTATGTATAATCATACCTTTCCAGTGAATGGTGAGACCTGGGCATCCTATGGGGTGTGTCCTTCCTCCTAGAGTTAAAGCGCTGGACTAGTCTGGTTTTCATCAGCAGAATAATGTGCCATTATGTGTGTAATTTACTATAAAAATAGCTGAGGGCAGATATGAGTGTCCTGGAGGAAGTAGCTGGCAACTGAATATGTGGGAAAATATGATTTCTTATTATCCCAGTTAACTGTAGTGGTTAAGTCACACAGAGACCAATAGAAACAGAGAATACCTTATGACTTATTTATCCAGAATATAGCCCCTCTCATCCGTAAGATACAAATACCAAGATGTACAAGCTAAAGGCTCCAAACAGCAAGTTATGGTCTCATGTGGTAATCTACAGCAACGGAGGGGGAAAGGATGAGGTTAAAACAGAAGAAGGTCTATCATGGAAGGAGAGCAGGAATTTCTCCAGGGCCCATATTGCCCCTGAGAGAGAAAGATTGATGTTTTTAAGGCCACACCTCAGACTTAGATTCACAATGTTTCCCTAAGAATGATGAAGTCAGAAGATCTGTTAATCACCTCTCGCTTTAGCAAAGCTCCAGACAAAACTTACAATCATCAAATATAAGAACCCTGGAATCCACCTGAGGGTGCATTGTTGTTTTCCCCTTGTCAGACCAATGCCAAGAGAGAAAGGAAAACAACAGCACATCACTAGAGGCCAGAAGTCTTTGGCATCCAGAACAGAGAGAACTTCCAACAATGATAGCTCTGAATTGAACCTGTAATACCATTCCCTCCTCTGATCTTGGTTTTACCACTTGAAATAATTCGATCATACTCTGAAGCCCATGACTTTGGAATAACAATCACCTGTGCCTCCCATACCGAGGACTTTCAGATTTAAGTTCAACAGAGTAGTTTGGTTCCTTTGAGAACACCATCACAGGAGACTCTATGAAATTGAAGTAACCCTGGGACGCTGCTGAATGTCAGAAGCTATTTCCTATTTCCCAATTCCTGCTAGCTGATGAAGTGTCCAAATTTGAGTGAAGCCTCCACTGCAGGTGTTTTCTGTTTTCTTTTTGCTTCAGTGTTATTATTGTGTGTGTGCATGTGTGTGACTGTCTAGTTTCACTCATGCCTATGTCATAATGTGCTTCGTAGTCTCTCTAGTATGTTTTACACATATATACTATTCTATTTTGTGTACGTAAGAAGTTTCTATATTTTGAATAAATGATTGTCAGGAAACCTCCCAAAGTGATGGAAGAAAATACTGTTAAATTTTCAACCAAGAATGTAACACTTAATAGTTACCTTTACCCCGGCCCAGATTTCTCCTGAGTCTGACTGGAAAGTATTTAGCTGAGCATCATGAGAACTCTGATGCAGGGACCCCTGACAGAGTCATTTCCTGTCCTTAAGGGACAGACTGCTTGTTGTTGTAGGACAGACTATAGTCTCCTGTTACAATATGATTATTGAATTCACAGATATCAGGAGTATACACAAAGTTATTATTTTTTAGTTAGAGCAAGATTCCCTAGAGAAACTGTGAGATTTAGAAGACTCCACAGAGCAACACAGGAAACCAGCCTTGAAGCTCCAGCTGCACCTGCTCCTGGGTCTGACCACCTACTGGAGAGCAGACTCCTCCCTGCAGGATGGTTTGTTCCTCGGCTCTCACTGACTTCCCCTCACTGTGTCTCTTGCACAGTATTACATGGCTATGTCATCAGCTTTCAGGCTGTCCATTTGAAGATAGGTTGCATTCTTGGAGTTGTCTCTGGAGATGGTGAATCAGCCCTTCACGGAGTCAGTGTAGTATATACCACCATCTGTATTAATACCTGAGGCACACTGCAGGCCCTTTTCTTGAGCCTGGCGGACCCAATCCATGTCATGGCTATTGAAGTTGAATCCAGATGCTGCACAGGACAGTTTCAGAGACACCCACACACCCCCGGCTTTCTCACATCACCCCAGACTTCATCAGCTGCACCTCACACTGAACAACTAGGCACCGTGATTAGATGGCACACATACGAACTAAATCACTGACCATTACACACACACACAGCAGGGCACACGACAATTACCACGTAAAATCGCCAAAATGAAAGCCAAAGTTGCTGCAAAATTCATTGTGTGTCCTCTGGACTAGCTCCTGGCATGAAATGGTAAAAGCAAGACCCGGAGACTGGACTGTCCTCTGCGATCTCCCACATCAGGGGCTGTGGCTGGTTTCCCAGCAGGCAGAGAGCTGCATTTGCATCTTCCCTGATATTTAGAAGCAGATGAGTAGAGAAACTGTTCTCCCTCAGACTCAGAGAAACACAAGCATTCTCACAGGAAAACAGAGCTCTTAAACAGGCTCTGTACCAAGTATTGCTTTAATTGTTACACATTATTAATTTTTAAAGAAAGTAACTTTCAAGTTATAAGCTCTATATGGCAGACACAACAGTCTTTGCCATCTGAGAGGTCACAATGCATCCCCTCTCGTTCCCCTCAACCGCTGGATACGCATGATGACAGTGAGCAGCTCTATTATGTGTTTCTTGTGTGGGGACATTATTAGATTCTTTTTCGCCTTTCAAGGAATTTCCCCTATTCAGTGATATTTTTAAACTGTGTATATGAAGCTGTTCATAAAACATGTCCATAAAACCTGTGGAATGGTGTCTCTTCTCTGGTTTCTGATCTGGGAGATTCCAGTCCTCTTTCTTTTTGTCATGAGCAGGAAATCTGGGTCTTTATCACTTTAATGTGTCTTCTTTTTTTCATTTAATTGGTTTATTTACTGGGCGCCTTCTGTTTCATTTATGTGAGTTTTTATATGTATTAGTTCCTACCCACCCACGCCTGCCCTGCTAGCCTGTGATATGGCATGCTCATCTTTTGTAGTTCCATTAGATGGACACTGAGGTACTTAATTTCAGAGTCATATTTCTACATTATACAGATGTCTGTGCCTATGAATTCATCATTAAATTCTCTTCAGTTGAGTTGTGCGTTCATTGTTTTTTTAGTCCAATACAGCCATCCAGGGTATACAAAGCATTGAATATATGCCATAGCTATCATTGATTAAAAATAGCATTTGTATATAAAACAGGTATGCATGAACACATACAATTTTGTGTATGCATAAAATCTGCAATTGGATGAACATTATAATATCTGTGGGGTTTTGGAATACACATTTAAGAAGACGGCATTCTGGGAGGAAATATTTTGGAGGGAATGGAAACCCTAGATGCTAACAGGAAGCTGCTTGCTCCCAGGCCTCCCACATTGCCCAGGCCCCAGAAATATAGTCGCCCCTGTGCTTTCCACACCCCACATTATCACCGTAGATCAATGCCATGATTGCAGTGATATTTGTGTCTGGGATCGCACTCAGTTCTCTCTCAGATTCTCTCCCACATGAGTGGACAGCTGTGCCCTCATTGTGATTGAGCTCAGATGCAGGATAACTGATTTGTGGGTATTCTTCCGGAGCTTGAGTACCAGCTCCATAGCGATGGGAAGCTGTTTTCTTTCACTATGGTAAGATTTTTTTGGTTGTTGTTCTGATGCCTTATACCTGATCGCTTCGACAACTCATGATGGCACTGGCTGGTGTGCTCTTCCATGTAGACACTATACCTTTTGATAGCTGGGCACCATCCACTTTCTTCCCCACATTTGCTAGTCATTTGGTATAATGTGATATTTTCCTGTGAGGAAAGGGCTCAAGAGAGACAGGATACTGGGAAAGAAAATGCAGAATAATTACAGGCAATAAATGGGGTGTTCTAACATCCTGTGGCCTCATCTCGTATCCTAAGGGAAGGTTCTTTGGACAAGCTGTGGAATTTACATTGTTACATAATGTTAAGCAGGTTAGGGCATGGCCTCAAACAGAATGTTCATAATTGTTCTTACACTGTAGTCAGATTCTCCTTCGCTATTATATTCAAACAAATATAATCTTGCCACAAAAAATTAGTTATTGAAGGTAACTTTTTGAATCCCTTGATGTTTACTACATTTTGCTAAAAAATGGTCAATTTATTGTTATTTATTGTTTGTTTTCTTCCTTTTTAGGAACTTGATAGTGATTGGTAGACATCAATGGTCAAGAAATTTACATATTATTTACTTTTCTGTTCTTCCTTCCAAAGCCAAACAAGAGCTTCAGTTAAAAATTAAAGGGTTTATTGAAGGAACAACACAATCTAAGTATGCACAATAATAATTGTAAGGATTCACAAAGTTCCACAAAGAAAGACAATTTTCAGAGTTTAAATGCAGAAGGATCCTGAAACTTTAAAGAAAATTCCAATACTTTGAACTTTACTACAGTTGGCTCAAACAGACAAGGCAAAATCAAGGCCACTTATGAACACTGAGTCTTGTAAGCCTTCTTTTGCTTTGCTTTGACTTGAACTATTGGGAGAGAGAGTGAATGCTCTTCCTGGCAGTTTGTTGTGAGGGAATTGGGAGGAGGTGGGTGTCTGGAGTCTTCATGAAGTATGCTGACTTTCCAAAGTCAGTTCAAAATAAACAGTTATCATAAACAACTACAGAATTGGAATATGCCCGCATCATTTGGTCTTCTTTACATTGAATGCTAATACATAATGACTTCTGCAATCCTTGATCATCATCAGCAAGTGATTCAAGTCCTCACTTTCAGCAAGCAAGAATGTATTATCTTCATATCACAGGTTGTTAATAAGCCTTTCTTCAGTCCTGATGCCATATTATTCTTCATATATGCCAGCTCTTCTGATTATTTGCTCATCATACAGCTTGGACAAGTATGAAAAGAGGTTACAACCCTGACACACACCTTTCCTGATTTTAAACCCTTGTTCTGTTCACACACCTACTTGATCCACGTACAAGTTCCTCATGAGCACAATGAAATGTTCTGGAATTCCCATTCTTTTCAAGGTTACATATAGTTTATTAAAATATCTAGCTTTTCATACCATTTATAATTGCAAAAAGCCCAAATGCTATTGAACTTATTTTTTTCATTAATGAATAATGATTTTATGGTTTTATCTGAAATCTCATATTCATAAAGCTATACAAACAAACACAAATATAAAGTCCATTATTTTATTCTAGACTGTTTGTCTTTGTATTTTGTTTTAACATCTAAGCACTTTTGTGTATGTTTTTTTCATAATAGGAATAAGGTCTTGCTAAACTTTCCTAGTTTTATACTTTTTAAACTATTAATTGAAAAGATTATCATTAATCAAATGAATTTTTAACAGCCAAAAAGCCTTCCCTTAGAGATGGCCTTGAATTTTAACTTCTAGTCCCAAGATATTCAACAAAACATATTTCTATTCTTAAAGACTTTGTAATTGTGATATCAAGTTGCAGTAACTTTCAGAGACAGCATTTATGCAAAAGTTCACTTTATGAAAAAGAGTAACAGTTCTCTAAGTAAATGTCAACATAAAACCAAATAAATTGGTTTTACCTTCCTCATAATACTAACAATTTAGAAAGTCATTCAATTTTAGGCAGTGAAGGATGAAATATTGTTAATAGACACCACCCTGTGCAGTGAATAAACATACAATGAATCTGATGACACCAGGGACCTAGTGGGGCTGCCTGACCCCCCTAAACCCTCAGCCCACAAATTTTCCACCACTGACATGGAATAAGTTTCCCATATTTCGATCACTTATTTTGTGGGTAATATTTGCATTTTACTTTTGTTGCAAGTTTTCACTTTCAAAGGGCACCAACTTGTAGTGCTTTTACTGTCTTCCTGCCCTTTGTTAAGGGACATCCCTTTGTTGGAATTTAAGAGATGATAGTACAGTCCCTGAGGGGAGGATGTTGGGTTTAAATCAAGTGACCTTGTGGTTAGAAGCCCAATACTTAGCTTTCTTTCTTTCCTTTTTAAAATAATTTCATTTGGTATACTTAGCTTTCAACATCATCACCTCTCTTTGTATTTCTGTCCCATGGAGCCTATTTCACTGGCTATCATGCTGTTGCTTTCATGAGAACTCCAGGTTTGTTTATATAAATCACTCATATTTTCTATACTTTCAATAACTAAGGTGAAACTAAAAAATAAAATTGCAGATCACATGAGAGAATTTTCTAAGACTAAACACTTCTATGCAAATACCTTTTAGAGGGGTAGTTTAAACCTGTCCGATAGGTCACTTTGGATTGTAATCAACTACATGACAGTGAGAGTTTCTTTGTTACCATCAAGGAGACACTAGTACACTCCCTACGATTGTAAAACAGAGTTTCCACTGAACCAGTTTGCGAGCTGTGGGAACAAAACCACCTCAGGACACTGCAGAAAGCCCCACCTGTATTCAGCTCTGTACCTGCTCCTGGATCCTGGGCTTGTTTTTTCCTGAGCGCCACCTGCTGGTATGAATGGTCCGTGCAGTCCGGTTCCAGAGCTGTCCTGTAGTATAGTTTTATGTGTGGGCCACACTCACTGCCCTCTCTGTGTCCACCTGCACAGTAATAACAGATGTGTCCTCAGTGCTCACAGAGGTCGGGGTTAGGGAGAACTGTTTCCTTGAAGGGTCAAGGTCACTATTACAGCGACTTATAGTAGGAGGTCTCTGTACACCGTGGCCTCTCCCAAATACCCTTCAATCCAAAATCAATCCAAAATACCCTTCCCTGACACTGACCTCATGGTAGCACCAGTATCTTCAGGAGAAGGAGGGAGAGGAAGGATGTAGACACTTCTGAACCAAGTCCATCCTGGCTCAGCAGGGTCCAGTCTCCTCCTGGGGAAACCACTTTTAACCAGAAACTATATGAAGTATTTCCTTATGAGTGTAACTGGCTGGAATAAGGTCTGGGATCCATTAGTAGTTTGCTAATTGCAAACGCCACCACTCCACCTTAAAGTTTCTACAAAGCTGTTTCTTGAATCAAGTTCAATGCAGGCAACTGAATCCAATTAGAACGCAAAAATGACCATGTTAGTTTGGGTACTTTATTATGTTACTATGTTAGTTTGGGTACTTTAGAGAAACAAGTCTATAGATATTAATGTATAAGAGAGTTTTATATAAAGGGTAAGTGTGCATCAAGAAATCATCCCAACCCAGTGCTGCTCAAGCCCACAAGACCAACATTAACCCATATGTCCAAAAACCAATCCATGAAGTCCTCCTCCATCTCACAAAACAGACACAATGATGCTGACTACAGGAGGAAAGCTGCGTCAGTGAATGTGTAAGCAACTCAGCGCTCATAGGGGACTCCACATGGGTGCTCTAGCACCCAGAGCTGCATCAGGGTATGTCTATGTGGCTTCTCCTTGGGGATGTCTTGCAGGAAGTCAGCCTTGCAAGCTGAAGCAGGGAACTGCTAAGGCAGCTGCACCCTGGTTCGATCATCACAAGGCAAGAGACCCAAGAACTAGAAAGGCGAGGCTCTCAGAACCATTTATCCCTCCGCCCTTCAATTAACCCCACATGTGTTTATCAGCCAAGTTGGCAATAAGCTACCTCAGCTACTTGTCAGGAAGAAGTTCTAGTAATAATTGGAATGACCGTGGTGAGAAAAAAGGCCAGGAAATTTGAGGTTAGGAATTTCTTCCTATTGCAGCAATACACCTGCTCATTCCTCAAGGGCAGCAAGGGCTGAACTCTGAGAATTTCATGAAGAAACTTGACCTCATCTGCTCTATAGCCCTGCGGTTATTCAGAAGTCACATAGTGAGCCACTCCAGAGAACCCCGATCCAGTAAGAGGCATCAGTGCCCCCACGTGGGAGATGTTTCCCTGTCATGTCATTGGCCTGTGGTCTTGTTCTCACTTTCTAGGAGTCAGCAGCCTTTTTTGTCTTCTAGTGCTGAACTGAGAGATGCCTCTGAGACTCCTGCTGTGCAGCTGCATCAAGCTGAGGGTTTCTGTCCCTCTCAGGAAGGGGTTTCTCTCACTGAGTCTCTTTCACAGTAATACATGGCCGTGTCTGAGTCCTTCAGGCTGCTCCACTGCAGGGATATGGTGCTGATGGAGTTGTCTGTGGAGATGGTGACTTTTCTTTGGAAGGATGGGTTGTACCTGGTTTCAGAGGCACTAGGATAAATCATTTCTATCCATTCCAAGCCCTTTCCAGGTGTCTCCCTAATCCAGCCGATCCAGTTTCCAGTAAAGCTGTACCCAGATGTCTTACAGGAGATCCTCAAAGACTCCCCAGGTCTCTTCACCTCTGCACCAGCTGTACCTGAGCACACACACCTGTGGAGATAGGATTCAGAGATTCCCTCTACACACACACACACACCCTCCATTCATCTCAATCCCTATGGCGATCCTGACCTGGGAGCAGAGTAATGAGGAGAGCTTGGGTGGAAGACCCCATGTTAGAAGGAGGATGGAAAGGAATCACGCTGTGGTTCCCAGATGGGTGATGATGGAACTTCCCCTGTGGAGGTAGCCTGTGGGTCTAAAATGGATGTCTTCCACTTTGCATATTTCTGTCCTGCCCTCCTTGTCAGACTGCTCCAGCCTTATAACCCTGGAAACCCAAGGCAGGGGGAGGTTTGGGTCTTCGGACTGCAGAGAGGGAAGAACTGGATCCTAATAATATCCCACAACACACACAAACACACACACGTGCACAGAGACAGAGAGAGAAAAGACTGGCACTAGCACCTCCCCCACAGAGAGTTTTGCACTGTGGCTCTCCACTCAGTGCATCTCTCAGTCCACACCTGGGGAGGAGTGGTTTCAAACCCAGTGTGAATCTGTAGCCCAAGGAGCCTGGGCCCTCACGTGCCTCCTTACTGTCTGTGGGGAATGATGTCCAGCATAAAAAGTGGCCCTGTATTCTTAGTGAAGACTTTGGAGAATCTGATAGCCTGAATGGCCCCTTCTGAATAGACCTCTCAGGTGTCTTCCAGCGCCTAGTATGCTCTGTGCTTCCTGCTGCCTGAGGAGAGAAAACAAATCTCAGGGAATGTCAGCTTTACTCAGAGTGTCAGACAAATCTGTGCAGATTAAAGCCAAAGATGAGTGTATCACTTTGAATACTCATGGTCAACCTGGCCCTTGTCACTGTCTCTCTGACAGTGTAGCTCTGTTCAGAAGAGAAGTTAAAAATCCAACATGGAGAATATTTCACCTTCTTCAGTTTTATAATCTGTCCTAAACTTTTCTCTGATCTACTCTGATCTGAATGAAAGAAAACAATCAATGGGTTAACTTTTCTCTCTATTAGGAGGAGGCCTTGGGGTTCAGGGGACCTCAAGAACCGCTGATATAACAGCCCAAAAAGACAATGTTCTACATCTGGGTTTTGAGAGTAGTGACTGGGGACTTTAAACCACATGAAGTGCAGCTAATTGTCTCTCCCTTTCCAGAGTGATGAATATTGAAGACACATGGAAACCATTCATCCAATGCTGTAAAGAATCATGGATATGAGTCTCCTGAACTCTAAGACCAGAAGCAATAGATGGTGCCTTGCTATCAGTACCCACTTCTTTGGAAAAGATAGCATTAGAAGGTCTTGGGAAGAGTGGGATAAAAAGTGAAACAATACACCCACCCGCACACACACACACAGAAAGGAAAAATAAAAAGACCAGGCTTCCTGGTTGGGTAGACATGTGGAAGTCCTCAGACTATGTCTGTCAGCGTCCCTTCAGGTCTGGGACTGGACTCACCCCTTGGAAAAACTTCCAGCCAAATAATTGACAAGCCTACCAGGGATCAATAGTCCTTGGGAGACACAATTACCTTAGAATGATCAAACGTCTGTGATTAAAAGGGCAACATTTATCCAGGTAAAAATTCAGAATGTTTGACAAGAAACGGTAATTGTAACAGGAGTTTGTGTATTGTAGTCAATGAAATGAAACAAAAGTGTATGACTTGTTGAATGAACACGAATCTTCTTGGTATACCTTCACGCAATCCACAAGGAACAGTAAAGAGAAAATAACATTAGAACACTTTCCCCTCAGGTCTCCTCTGGTGGGCAGAGAGCTCCTCGGGTTGTGGTGTGTGCACTCGGGGTCTCCCAAGCAACAAGCCAGGACCCAGAGAAGATGCCCTATGCCCATGCTCGTTCCCCTCCCTCTGTGCTCTGGGGCTGACAGTTATGCTAAAAACATCTAAATCTTGGTTCTCAGAGGCAGGACAAGGACTAGAAACCATGACACAGGGGAAAATTGGGTAGGGAAGTCCCCAAAATTTGGCTAGAAAACCTTTATCTTGCTCCCCATGCACTGAGTCTTGAATGAGGGTCGTGTCCCTATTTGGCCTGAGACCCTGTGCCATAGATCCCAACCTTCCCTTCGTGGTGCTTACAATCTGGTTTCACATAGCTTCCCTGACCTACTTTTATCTGCATCACCACACGCATCAAATAAGTGCTATATTACTGTTGTGGGGACTCAGGTACTTGAGTTAATCTATTGAGGAGTAAGTCATTGTTTCATAACATCCATGTACAACACCTTACTCTTGATGAAACACCCCACGTAGTTCATGCATTTAGTCTCCAGTTTATCTCAGGACAGACAAGAGTATTGTCTGAACACCATCTGCATGGACTCAACCCAAACCCTTAACCTGAATGCACAATGACACTGGAGTCTATTGAACAAGGTTCTTTTTCTCTCTCTCATCCATCTATATATTTTCCAATCTCTGCTGTATATCTGTCTATCATAAATCTATTAATTGGTTTACAAATCTACTGAACTATCGATTTAGTGATCATCTATTTTCTGTCTATACTGTTGATATCTTGTATCTGTCATCTATATCTATCTATCTATCTATCTATCTATCTATCTATCTATCTATATTTCTGTTTATATTTCCACCTATTTCATGCTTAACTTTATTTCTGAAATAAACCCCAGCTTAAAGGGCGCAAATATGTTTGGTTCTTGGTGGAGTATGTTATATATTGGTTATTAATTCTAGTTTGCTAGACTCGTTTATTTGTTTGCTTATTTGATTCTTGATGTCTTATGGATCTTCTATTTCAATGTTAAGTTGATAATAGAAAATGTTGAACTTAAATATTCCACTATTTGGTTGTTCTATGCTGTTACTTATTTGTTGCATCTAAAATATTAGCCAGAATTTGCTTAATATATTTTAAAGAAATGCTGTTATATTCTCACCATCTGTCTGTTAGTTCATGATACTGTCATGGCTTGTGTTTTGTCGAGATGCTGGAAGATATATCAGTGTTATATCTAATGCCAGCAGGGTCACCCAAAGGGAGCAGATTTCAGCAAAGCTTCCAGACTAAGAACAGACAATGCAGAAGGACCCCTCTCCCCTCTTCAGAGGAAGATGCTGCTAAAACCTTATGTGTAACTTTGAAGTATTGTCGGATATTGAAAGCGTAAGCCAAGGAAGTAGGAAATTGTTGAAGCTACTGCCAGAGGATGGGCCCCTCAGGTTCAAGGGCCCTAAAATGTGACTGAAGAGGAGCTGGTTTCTTGGAGGGGAGTCGGCCATGAGAATGTGATTTGGGTAAAGCCTCTGGGAGTGGAACTGTCAGGATCTTCTTTGTTGATGGGGCATGACTTAATGTAAAGCAAAACAGCTACAAAAGTCTTCTAAAACCAGAACTTGTAAGTAGCACACTATGAATTTAGGGAAATTGGAAGTGGTCAAGAATTAAATGGGGTGCATGAATATTGATTGCTAACCTAGGCATTAGTGAGCATAAATGGACTGACTGGTATGGGCCAATGTGATCAGAAAACCATAGGATTTACTATGTTGGTAAAATCACAGTCAGAAAGGATCTTGCTCAACCCATCATTAAATACAATACTGTCTGTGATAGGATTATATCTGCCTCCAGGGAAATCCAATCAATACAACTATTATCAAGCATTACTTGAACAAGGCAATTGCTGCCAAGCTTAACATACCAATAAGTAACATATAATACTAACAAATAAAAATTGTCTTTTTTATTTGCTCCTTCCTCCCACTTTTTTATTGAGATTTCTATTCAATTATTATACATCCTACATGCAATAGGTCTGATTTTAAATATTTCTTATACATGAACATTGTATTCCTATGTCATAAACATAGAGAAAACCCTTGGGGGAAACTTGAGATGCAGAAGCATCCCCAGTCCACAACAGGAAACCAGCCCTGAAACTGTCCCTCTGCACCTGCCCCTGAGTGTGTCCTGTGATGTGTGGGTCCTGAGCGCCCCCTGCTGCCCAGCTCTCTCCCAGCAGGGCGTTTGTCTGGGATCACACTGATTTCCTCTCACGTTCTCACAGAGTAACAGAGGGTCTTGTCTTCCATTTTCTAACCGTCCATTTGCAGATAAACTGTGTTCTTGTCATTGTCTCTGGAGATGTTGAATCAACCCTTCACAGAGTCTGCATTGTTCTTAGTGCTGTAATGGCAGTATTTACACAGAGAGGTGAACAAAGGCTACATACCAAGGTAATTTTTATCATCCTCCTCATTTCACAGGAAGTTATTCTAATTTCAGGAAGTAATTTTCTTTGTTTTTCATCTCGAAGTGCATCTCTAGAAAATGAAGGATTCAGAGAAATATTCAGAGTCCCTGCCTCAGTGAGCACAGCTGCCATTCCCCCAGGTTTCCTGCCGCTCTTGGGATGTGAGTTTTGCAGCGTGTGTCTCACACAGGATTAGGGGCAGTGTCCTCAGACTTCTGGCTGACCATCTGTAGATATGCTGCGCTGACTGAGGGATCCAAGGAGAAGGCATAGCCCCGTGTGAAGCCCTGGACACAAGCTGATTTCCCAGCGTGGGTGTTGATCCAGCCCATCCACAGAAGGCCTTTTCCTGGTGCTTGTCAAACCCTATTCAAACTGTAGCTGGTGAAGGTGTTTCCAGGAGTCCTGCAGGACACCTGCACCAATCTCCCACCTTTTTCACCTTGGTGGCAGACTGCACTAACTGCGTCTGCGCATGCACATCCGTGAAGCCATAAACCAGAAGGTGAGGGCTCTGGAGCTGCCACAGTGTTCTCTCCATCCCATGTGCTGTCTTACCCAGGGATACTGTCAATAGGAAAATGAAGCTCCACAGTCACCCCTTCATGAGTTAACTTTGTTGTCAGTGGTTTAGATGCAACCTATATGGCAATATCCTTGCTTGATGCTCAAGACAGGGGAGATGGATTCAGCCTTCAACTCTACAGAACCCTTGTATGTGTATATATTTCACATTCATGAATGTATTTCTGGGCTATATCAGGTCTAAATAATCGGAAGCTTCAATAACTCTAGGGCAGTTCCTCGTGTTGTGGTGACCTCCAAACCATAAAATTATTTTCATTGCTACTTCATAACTGTAATTTTGCTACTTTTATGAATCAGGTGACCCCTGTGAAAGGGTTTTTCAAACCCCAAAGGGGTCGTGACCCACAGGTTGAGAACCGCTGCTCTAGAGCATCACAGGTAGTGATAGCTGAGCTGTTCATCTCAATCAAGTGCATTCTGGAATCCTGATGGCTAATTGTGGGAGTATCCCACCAAGTGAGCTCACAGCTGGTCATACTGGTACAGACATATCCACTTACACACGTCTCCTATAATTTCACTCAGCTGGTAGGGGAGATGTGACAAAATCAACTACTCAAACACTAACGTTGAACATTCAAGGGGGTTGTGTTAGGTGAATTTGATTAGAAAAACAAATCTAAGGAATATTATCTTTATTGTCATAAGTCTGGTATTAGTCTATAAATAAATTCAATTAGTTTGCAACATATATACTTAACATACTGTAAAAGGACTAAGCAAAGTTGCAAATTTTAATTAAAAATATAATATCCACACTGTGAAAGAAAAATTAGAGCAAAATCCCATACTATCAGGTTATATCGCTACAAAATTGGCAAAATTTGAAGAGTATAGTACACATTTTTATAAAAATACTTCCTTGTCTGGATGGTCCTAAAACAATTCAAGGGCTAAGAGCTCATGAGACACCACTAACCTTTGGATGTTCTTCACTTAAAGTCCAGGGCACTGGTTTCCAGGTTTCAGCTAGAAGAACCTGGGAACCAAGCAGAAGGGGTGATAAAATGTCGATCAGATTTTCTTGACTTTGGGCCATGTGGCACCCCTTGCACTAGTCCCTCTATAACATCTATTCACATGGAGACTACCACAACTCTGCCTGTGTACCCACGTTGGGTCTGAAACTCCATTTCCACTGTGGACCCCTGCGCTGTCTCTCTTGGCCTGTCTCATCCTCCTCTGAGTCAGGCATTAGCTCCTTATTCTGCAATGTGAGTCATGAATGCACTTGTGCTGGGAGTCCCTGCATGTGCACCTCAGAGAACTGACACGGATTGACATATCAAAATGCCACCCAAAATCTAGAGAGAGGGACATTCAGAGAGGCACAGCAGTAATCTGCTTACCTGGATCAGAAACCACTGAAACCATGTATTTAAAATATATATATGAAAACTAAAAATATGTATGTAAATTAAAATGTGATAAATTTCTAGAGGTTGAGTACTGATTACTGAGACTGTGAGAAACCACTGGGGACGGTCATTAGTGGAGCCCATGTTCTACCTGTAAATCCCGTCCAGGTCCTCCAGTGAACATTCAAAACAAGTCCTCGTGTTTCTGGCCCTGGAGGGGAAGACCATTCTCAACTTGAAAGATTTTGCACCAGAGGAAGGTCATTTTTATTTACTTTTCAAAGCTGGGGGTGAACTATGTCCCCTATCAATCACACAGCCCACATCTTACCCATGATACCTAAGTGGCGGGGAGAGGCATAGTCAACAGGGATAAAGAGCTAAAAGCAAAGAATGTGGATACTACAGTGAAGGAAAGGAAAACCGACCAGGGAAGATATAAACTATGGAACAGGCATGAAGTGAAGGTCAGAGCCCCACTACGAAGGTCCTATAACAGATCCAGGCTCAATCAGATGATCACACAGAACATTCCCATTCTCTCACTTCATCACCATCCAGATTCCCAGCATAACAATTGTGGATCACAATTTAGAAAGGGAATAATCTGCTCCTCTGAGGAGTAGAAAAAAGATGTATACTGAACATTAACATTTTCTAACTCTTGCCAGATTAGGATAAATCCTCACAAGACTCAGCTCTGAGAACAAGGGAAATACATGTTTCCACCATGCAGAAATAGTAAATAATAAGATTAAATTCTCATTTATCTGAATACATCAATCTCATTTGATCATGACCTTTCGTGCAGTTAGTTTTTAGTCTGTGCAGCACATTGTGACATCTCAAATTTAATTCGTTAGCATTTTTGAAAGTTTTCATGATTATTTTTATATTGAAAAACTGAACAGAGTGATTTTTCAGTCACACAACCAATCAACATTCTTTAACAAATTGCTGTAGACTGTCCAACTGAAGTGAGCAGGACACATGGTTGTGGAAATGGAGTGCCGAATGAAACAGAGTCATTTTTCATATTAGAGACCATTGGATAAAACGCTCTGCAGAGCACATTGAAATCTGCAAAGAAGGAGTGAGAAGACTAAAGATATGATCATATTCTAATAGAGTAAAGCAGGTGCAGCAGTGAGTAAAGCAAACATAAATAGAAATTAATTAATTTCAAAAACATAGTGAAAGTAATGCCTGAAGAAAGATGCTTCAGTAAAATCTGTCAAGTTTTCAAAACAAAGTGAAAGTTATTTATGATACATAAGTAGTATCATAAAGAGCAAAATTGTCATTAATTTGTTGACTTAGTCAATAAACAGATAAGATTAGAATTCAGAATACTGAGCATCAGAAAAATGACACAAGGTTAATATTATTTAGGAAGAATCCAGACTACATAATACTTGATAATGAGACGTTTCCTTGCTCCTGGACCCAACTCCGGCAGGCATATCTAAGTCAGTCTCTCTAGACCTAAGTTGTGAATTACTTACGTTTGGTTTATAGTCTATTATGCATAAGGTGTGAATTAAGTCACTGCTAACATTAATTCAGAACTCTTCTTGTTAGTTAGCTGCCGATGGCATAGTCAACTGTACTTTCAAAATTGGAGGAGACAGTAACTTTAATATATACCGTGACACATTATTTTTGTGAATGTATTGACCATTTTTTCTCCAGGTCACTCTTTACTACAGACTAGAACTGAACCCATATGGTTCCGTAGACTGTAATCTTTGTGGATACAGCTTGTCATTTTTCATGTGCACAGGGACCTGATGGTGGGTGTTAATGGCTCACCTCTCAAATAGCATCCGTGAGCTTGCACATTGAGTCATGGGGATTGCTATGTCATAACCTAAAAATATAGGGAGAAACTCAACTTAAAAAATATTTAATGAATGTTTAAAAATTTTTGGATTGACTGTAAGCAAATGTTTTCCCATCTCAATCCCATCACACTCCTAACCTGGGCTGAGAAACTTTAACCTTATTTCTGAGCTATAAGCAGGAATAAAGGAGCATGCTTTTGGTAACTTTCCTAAAAATGACTTCATTATTTTCATCCTTGTGCACTGATACACTTGTCTTACATTTATGTTGATGCTAAAGCAAAATGAGCCATGTAATAGATTTAAACAGATAAAGAATGGTTTGTCTATCTCAGTGTTAATTATGAAAGTGTTTGTTAAGAGGAATATGTTCGCTTTCTGTAGAAAACACAGAATAGTCCATCCTACATTGAAGATTGTACAAAAATAAAATTACTTGTGGTATGTTCTTAGTAAAAACCCAACATTCATGATAAAATATACAATAAATATGTTAAATGACACAGAGATTTAATGTCTCCAGTGTAGGTAATAAATTCCCAGAAGAGGATAGAAGCATTGATCTTAAACAGGGTTGGAAGTTATCTCTCTAGGGTGAGAAATCGCTCTAGGGTGAGAAATACCCAAGTCAATATAACCAATAGAAGAAATATAATCCAACCATCTATGTGTATTCTAAGAGGAAAAAATAAGACCAGGTTATTTTCAAAAACATCTATCAAGAATCCGTCAGGCCTGATGATGCCTCCTTCATTTTGGAAAACTACAGTGGTCACAAAGGATCATGAAATCCATTGCCAGTATTATGCAGATGTTTCAAGCCCAGAGGGGAGCCCCCACATAAAGTCCAGCAGCACAAGAGATTGTATATCATTTTCAAAGGAGGATTTTTCAATTAGAACATCCAATGCCCATACTGAACTTTCGTTGAACTGCACAATACTTAATACAATTTCTGCCCAACACACACCCTCTCCCTTCTTCCCTCAAGACTACACAAGTAGTCTTCCAAAAATTACTGGAAACAATCCATTATTATTTAATTACATTTCTCCATGAATTTTTTGAAACCCATTTGTCCTTCTTTCTTAGACTGAATTCCTTCTCTCTCTCCTGGCCTCTTCTCCATTTTCTCTCACACAGGTGTTTCCCAGGAAAATCTGCACAGATTTTTTCCCTGACTTGGTCCCTGCATCTTGCAGGATAATAACTAACACATGCTCTTTAACAGAATGATTGATAATGTGGACATGCTCCATTGGAGATATAAATGATAAAGTATGAATCAATAGTTGTCCAAGTTGAAAAAAAATAAGGAAAAAAAGAAAATAGAAAAGGACAAATAAGTCTTCAGACCATTGTTGGGTTTGACCGACTTCTGCATGAAGAAGAGGAGCAGATGTGAACCAAATTATACTTTCATATGTTACTGACCATACATTTCTCACTCACTAGTCTTTAACTCAAAACTCAGCGTTTCGGAATTAGAGGATTGCACTGCAGTCTTTGCCATGAGTCTATTGTTTCAGAATCAAATCAAAGCACAGGTCTTTCCTGAAGACATCTCTGTTGGTTGAAAGTCGGTGTTCAAACACTTAAATTTATGGCCCCTTGCATGCTCTCTGACTCAAGTCTGAGAGAGAATTCTACAGAGTTTTCTCTGAGGTTCATCAGAACTCTCACTCTGTAATGCCAGAAAAGCTGAGTTTTCATGCGGCTAATGGACTGGTTTTCCTGCGAGTGAGGCTATTTACTTGTTGTTCAATACAACATTTGAATTCAGAGGTAGCAGGGGTGGACGCAGAATAATTATAGAGAGAGATTCCCCTGGAAAAGTTAGAGATGGAAAAGAATCTCAAAATCACAACAGGAAACCCACCCTGACAATCAACCCGCACTGACTTCAGATGCTGGTGCCAGTGCTCATTGGATCCTGAGTGTGCCTGGACTCACACTGACTCCCCCTCACTTTCAGTTCATCCTGTTTCTAGAGATAGACAATCAACTCTTCGTGGAACATAGTTCTCTCTGCCACCATCAGGTTAAATTGTGCAACCCACTGAAAGCCCTACCCTGGAAACTACATACATAGGACACACAGTTGTTACTGAAACTGAGTGCAGACCCTGAAGGGGAGATCACCAAGGCTTACTCAAGTTTCCCCTAGATTCCATCAGAGTTGTGTTGACATACAGGGGAAAAAATTAAGAAAACAGCAAATAAAATAAGAATCAAATCAACAAACTCAATTGCCCACTCTTGTTATGTTAATTCTGGCTCATAGTGTCCCTGAAAGACAGAGTAGAAATCCTTATGGTCTCTAGACTGTAAGTCTTTTAGCAAGTAATCAGTTTCATCTTCCTTCCTTACAGTAGCTGATATGATTAAACCACTCCCTCTGCTACCAGTAGATGAGAGGATAAGGGCATAGGAGATGGATCAGCATGGGAGAGAAGAATGTATAGAGGAAGTCAATGTCTTTGACTTCTGTGGAGAGTAGCATGAAATAATAATAACAGGGTAGGAATATATACAATTAATGTCCCTGAAAAATCTTTGAGGAAAACGTCAAATGGGACTCTAATGGGCTGAGATAACTAACTCCAAAAATGAACTTAATATTTATCTTTAAAAAGAACTAAAGAGAGAAGAATGAGATGATTTTCAGGAAATGTAATGAAAGTCCTAAGCAAAGAAGAGCAGGATGCTATTCGGAAACAAAATTTGAAATTATTACCTATGAGAATGTCATTAAGAGGAAAGATTTCTTACAATCTCATCCTAAAGAAAGGACATCCTACATGTCGATGTATCTTATTAGAAAATATGAACACGTTTTCATATATAAACATATAACAGCAGAATCAAATCTAAGAAGGTAATTCCTTTCCAACACAATGAGCATAAGGAGACAAGGCAGAAACATCGCTTCTGAATTCTACTGCCTGGTTTGTACCCCTGACAGAGTTCTAAGGGCGAGCCCAATTCAGGAAAAAAAATAGCAAAGTACAAACGTTTGTCTATGATAAAGAAGATGGTTCTCTAGAGTGATTTTGTATTGAGGTAAGCTGATCAACTTACTGGACATCTGCTGGGTTACACTGACATTTAAGAAAGATTTTCCTACCTCTCATTTTTTGTTCCTTCTCTCAGGGTAAGATTTGCGTCTTAGCTGAGTGATCCTCCAGCCTCCATGATCTTCTCTGCACTTTTTGTCTTACAACGTTTCCCCCAATGAAGTGTATGCACTTAATAAACCTTGGTCTTTGCATCATGGGGCTGAGGTGAGCATATATATATTTTTACAAATTTATTGAGCATATGAACATGCATTATCAATTATGTTATACAGTATTATCTAGAGAAACAAAACCATAATGCTAATAATTATATAGATTATTATAATCTATATAATTATTGGTATTATCAATTATATATTATGTAATTAATATATAAATTATAGAATTTATAGTTACATTATATTATTGATATAATGCTAATTATATTATTTATCATTGATTAATATAATGCTAGAGAGAGAGAGATAACATAAGAAATAAACAATCTATAAAGCAGCACAATTGGCTCAGTGCAGCTCACTCCCATGAGACTGCTGTGAGACACTGGGGATCCTTCAAATCTTCATGACCACCAGGTAGTCCTCTGTAGAGCAATTCAGGCTATCCAGTCACAGGAAGCAAACAGAAAGGCAGGTAGGTCACCAACAGTCAGCCAGATGACAGTGTCCAACAGTGCCCCGCTCAAGAAATGTATATTCTAATAGTGCGGCAAAGCAGGTCTTGAAGGAACCTCAAATTACAGCGACACAGTCCATGGCTTAGTTGTCCCACTGGTAGTGTAGCTTGCAAATTGATGCACAGATCAAGCAAGGCAGCCACACACTGATCTGATGATCAAAGAGCAAGAGACTAGAAAGGCGAGGCTCGCTGAGCCATTTATTTCTCTGCCCTTCAATTAATCTGACGTGCTTATTGGCCAAGTTGGCACAATAAACTAACAACATCAAGAGTGTGGACCAATGGAATTATGATTATTTGCTACTGTGAAGAGATCAGGTACAGTATCTAAAATTGAACATATACAAATATGTTTTCATAAATGAGACATTCAATTTCATAAACTTGATAATGTATCATTGAAGAAGGTCATTGTGGTGGTTTAACCTGGTTAAATTTGTTGACAGGGATGCTAGAAGGGCTTTCATCAGTTGAACATTATTTTACTCTTTGTAATATTGTATTCTTTGTATGTGCAAAAATATACTCATATTTTATAGCCAACTAAAGTGAGGATGAAAAGTTAGCCATAGATTTTCTTTTCCTTTTTTTAGAATCATTTTATTGGGGGCTCATAGAATTTTTATCACAATCCATATATACATCCATTATGTCAAGCACATATGTACATTTGTTGCCACCATTCTCAAAACATTTGCCTTGTATTTGAACCCTTAATATCAGCTGCTCGTTTTCCCCCTCCTTCCCTACTCCCCCTCCCTCATAAACCCTTCATAATTCATAAATTATTATTTTGTCACATGTTATACTGTCTGACGTCTCCCCAACCCTCTTTTCTGCTGTCAATCCCCCAGTGAGGAGGCTTTATGTAGATTCTTGTAATCTGTTCCCCTTTCTACCCCACGTTTCCTCCACACTCCAGGCATCGCCATTCTCACCACTGGTCCTGAAGGAGTCATCTGTCCTGGATTATCTGTGTTTCCATTTGCTATCTGTACCAATGCATACCCTCTTGTCTAGCCAGATTTTTAAGGTAGAATTGGAATCACGATAGTGGGGGGAGGAATTATTTAAGAACTAGAGGAAAGTTATATGTTTCATCATTGCTACCCTGCACCCTGACTGCCACATCTCGTCCCCAAAATCCTTCAGCAAGGGAGTTCCCAGTTGCCTACCGATGGGCTTTGAGTCTCCCACAGATTTTCATAATTCCAGTAAATGTTAACTTGAGAAAATATTATCCATGAATCAATCTTCTTAAAAATTTTTAAACTGAGCATTGGTATGCATCGACTCAAAACTTTCTTTGAACATGTCAATAATATTGATACAACTAAAATATTTTATCTCTAATTTGGAAAATCTCATTTTGATGTGGAAACTGTACAGATGAAAATGTGTGTTTTATTGAAAAAGTGCAATTTGCTGGATTTTTAGGGGAAAACCCCACAATATTTACACATTACCTATTTATTTTATACCTTAAAATTAAATATACTCATTTTTCCTAGCAAAATATATCAGATGGCCTCTAGACACTGTCAACCAGGGTTTTTTTTTTTGCCAATAACTGTGAATACAAAATAACTTACCATCCGTTGTGAATTCACTGCATTAAAATATCCTCAAATGAGAAACAGACTAAAAAGATATAATTAAGCCAATACAAACTTTATAATTAGTCAATTGGTTTTATTTTTATTTTTTAATCATTTTATTGGGGGCTAATACAATTCTTATCACAATCCATACATATATCCATTGTATAAAGCGCATTTGTACATTCCTTGCCCTCATCATTCTCAAAACATTTGCTCTCCACTTAAGCCCCCATTTTTGCCCATCCCTACCCACTCTCCCTCTCAGTCAAGAACCCTTGATAATTTATAAATTTTTGTCATATGTTATACTGCTCGACGTCTCCTTTCACCCACTTTTTTTGTTGTTCATCCTCCAGGGAGGAGGTTATATGTAGATCCCTGTAATCGGTTCTCCCTTTCCACTCCACCTTCCCAGTATTGCCATGCTCACCACTGGTCCTGAAGGTATCATGCATCCTGGATTCCCTGAGTTTCTAGTTCCTATCTGTACCAAAGTACATCCTCTGGTCTAGCCAGATTTGTAAGGTAGAACTGGGATCATGAGAGTGGGGAAGTGTGTGTGTGTGTGGGGGGGGGAGAAGCATTTAAGAACTAGACAGGAAAGTTGTGTTTCATGGTTGCTACACTGCACCCTCACTGGCTCATCTCCTCCCTGAGACCTTCCATAAGTGGATGCCAAGTTGCCTACATATGGGGTTAAGGTCCCCACTCCTATCTCCCCCTCATTCACAATTACACAGTGTTTTGTTCTTTGATACCTGATATCTCATCCCTTTGACAACTCGTGATCACACAAGCTGGTGTGTTTCTTCCTGTGGGCTTTGTTGCTTCTGAAATAGATGGCTGCTTGTTTACCTTCAAGCCTTTAAGACACCAGATGCTATATCTTTCGATAGCTGGGTATCATCAGCTTTCTTCACCACATTTGCTTATGCATCCATTTGTCTTCAGCAATCCTATCGGGGACATGAGAATGCAATGATATGATTCTTTGTTCTCTGATGCCTGATAACTGATTCTTTTGGCACCTTGTGATCACAAAGGCTGGTGTGCTTCTTCCATTTAGGGTTTGTTGCTTCTGAGCTAGATACCCACTTGCTTACCATCAAGTTTTTAAGACCCAAGACTGTCAATTAGTTTTCATTAGTTATTATGCTCTGCCATAATGGTATAATGCCCTCTAGTACTCATAAATAAAAAACGTGAAGTTTTAAGCAGTTCAAATCTGAAGAGTGAGAAAACATATTTAAAACATAAAGGATGAACATGGTTCATCACTGAAGAATGAAGTTTGCCAAAGAGGTAATTTACTAATGAACACACCTAATCTGATAATAGAGATTAACAGAAAAAGTGTCAGCAAATATTATATTTTCTAATGGAGCAAATATAGAGAACAAAGTGGTAGGTTGTGGGATTTAGTTGTGCTCTGATTTGATGTTAAATATTATCCATTGTCTCTTATTTCCCTTTAGGCTCCTCATTCTCTTTAAGATAAGTTATTGCCTGCTACCATTTAAAAGAATATTTGCGCGCGCATGCATGTGTGTGTGTGTGTGTGTGTGTGTGTGTGTGAGTGTGTGAGCAAAGATATTCTCGGGGCTCCCAAGCATTAGCTAAGAATTACTCCCTACAGCAATGTAAACCAATCTACCTAGGGTCCAATCTGCCTTCAGCTGTTGATTTACTAATCATGCTGAAGTAATTACAGGTGATTGTGATTTAACTTGTCTCTACCTCCCCTGCTTTATTTCCCAGCTCACTCTCAGGACCCAGGTGAGGCAGATAATTCAAGGTGCTGAGATTGGGGTGGATCTGGATCTCAGATCAGGGTATGCTGTGTGGAAAGACAGTGGATCATTCGTGCTTGGATGTTTTGTGTGTCCTAAAGGTAAGAGACCCTGGAACCTGGGGAGGGGGACCTATCTTAAGAGAGGTACTCTCAGCCAGTACATATGTAAGACAGGCTCAGGACGGAACATTCCAGTTGGCCTGTGGAAGTTCCTGGGGTTGAACTCAAAGTATTCATTTCCAGGCCAGCATCAGAGAGAGCTTTGTCCGTTGTTGTTCTCCTGAGACCTCTTCGAGGACTTGTGTCTTCATGAGTGGAGAACCCCAGTGTGCTGCGAGTGGGAGTTCCTGGCACTGGACACACAGGGTGTCCCTGGAATTTACACCTTTCCCGCTTGGGGTGAAAATAGAGCTCCCACTTGCAGTATGTCTTGTGAGCTTAAGACGTTAACTCACGGGAATCTCCAACAGACATGGACACAAATATTTTAGGGTTGCCAGCTCTCACTATTAAAGGGAGTGTGCAAATTCTTCCTCTGAGTCTTTTTTCCTAGGTCTGAGAGAAAGGTCAAAATCAGTTTTGAAAAGTGGAGTCACGGATTCCAATGTAAGCACCTTTAATTTGCTACCTCCTCCATCTCTGGTGATGTGAGTGTCCCTTGGGAATGAGGAGAAGAAGGGGGTCGATGACAGAATAACCAGTAATTTGTTTTATTTAACATGCTTTCACCCTATCCTCCAGGGATAAACCAGGTTAAATAGTGATCTACAAATTAGTGCGTAAGTACTATTCAACCCTCAGGCATCTTGTTTACTGGGTAACATCCCTGCATATGTCTAACAGCAGAAAAGACTCCTTGAGGCCAGCACACAATAGATCAGAGATCAGCAAGGGACCCGTGATAGCCCTTGACCATGATGCTGTTTGTCATATTTAAACTTTATATAACACTTCTTTATTTTCCTAAGTTCCTTGAACCAGATGCAAATGACTTAAAATTAACTGAAAATGTTTTTGTGAGTCTTAATTTTGCCTGCCAACCTACCCAAGTGCTTCTCATTTGTGTAAAATCTGAGAGAGAAGACAGCTCCATACACATAATTAGCAACATGAGTTTTTTGATGGATTAGGTTTGGGGTTCTGTTTAGGCTTGTTGTGTGTTCGAATCAGAGTCTGTACTTAAAGATTAGCATCTAAATCCTGGGTTTAATCAGTGTTCCAGGTTCAAGAACAATTGCCAAGAAATAGAAATAGGAATCAAGTGTCATGAGTCATATGTTAGTGGACATGTTAAAGGGCTTTATGTTTTGAAGGTTATCTTTGGAGTTCATTAGGGGCTACCAGATTGTGTTTGGAGTTTATTAGGGGCTTATGTGTTAAGGTACAAAGATGTAGATTTATGGTTTAAGGATTCTTGTTTTCTGGGTTGGATTTCTGAATTTGAGGTTTGTGGTCACGAAGTTAGGTTTCAGGTTGTAAAATATATTTAAACCTTTGACCTGGTTTTAAACATTGGGATAAATGCATTAGCCTAGGTTAAGAGTGTATTGTGGTAGGATTTGTGAAGCATGTCAAGTTTGTTGTGGGTGTCAGGGGATGCTCAGGGTGTTAAGAGTTCTGGGTGGTAAGGGGCTTTTTCATGGACTTAGGGGGTCAGTGCATTAGGAGATTATTAGTGTGTTGTAAGCACGCTTAGCATATTAAGGTGTAAGGGTTAATGGTTTCAGAGTTGGAGATTAGTAGTTAATGGTTAGAGAGTTCAATGCCAAAAATTATTTTTGTGTGTTGAAATGTAGCCTACAACTTTTAAACTATTTATTACCTGTAGTATTTATGGTGTATTTGAATTCTGTTATGTAAAATATCATTAATTTGTGATGATTAGAGGAATTAGTATTTCTTCTCTGTGGAAGCCTCTTTTCTTCCTTTAAAAAAGTATTCCATTTATGATTGGTCTATCTAGAAAATACTATAGAATTTTTAATAGAGTATTGAAAATGGAAATGTATGTTTGTCCTATTTCTTAAGTGGGGTGGGCTATTTTCTCATTCCTCTAAGAATGATATTTGCTGGTGTTTTTTTAAACTGAATATATTAGCATATTGAACTATACCTGCTTCATGTCAGAGATGTAGTTTTTTTTCAAACTTTAAAAGCCTTTGATTTTTAAAAATAAATTATTTTATTGGGGGCTCTTATAGTTGTTATTATAATCCAGACATCAATTTTATCTAGCACACTTGTACATACATTGCCATCGTCATTTTAAAAATATTTTATTTTTTCTACTTGAGCCCTTGGTATCAGCTCGTCTTTTTTTCCCTCCCTCCACCACCTTCCCATCCTCGTGACCCCTTGATCAATTTTAAATTATTATTGTTTTCATATCTTACACATCTGCTATTTTCCTTCACCCACTTCCTGTTGTTCATTCCCCTGGGGGAGTGTTATATGATGATCTTTACAATCTGTTCCCCTTTCACCCCCTTGTGGTCCCACCATTCCCCTACCTTCATGGTATCATTAGTCCCATTATTTTTATGATGGGTTTATCTCTGCTGGATTCCATATGTTATGTTGAGGGATCTTTTTTTCCCCCTGTGGTTTCTCCTTTTAATCTCGGCTCCCCCTCCTCTCCCCAGGGGCTTTAGAAAGCTCCCTCCACTCTTCACTCACTGACTCACTGACTCACTGACTCACTCATGTTGAGGGATCTTATCTGTACCAGTGTACATGCTCTGGTCTAGCCAAATTTGAAAAGTAGAACTGGGGTCATGATAGTAGGGTGAAGCAAGATTTAAAGAACTATACGAATGTTATGTGTTCTGTTGGTGCTTTATTGTACACTGGGTGCCTCATTCTTTCCTTGTGACCCCTCTGTGAGGGGATGTCCAATGTCTAAAGACGTGCTTTGGGTCTCCAATCAAACACCCTTTGTTCCCATCTATATGATTGTTTGGGGTCTTCTAATTCCTCATACCTGATCCCATAGACACCTCGTGATCACACAGGCTAGTGTGCTTCTTCCATGTGGGCATTGTTGCTTCTCAGATAGATGATCGCTTGTTTACTTCAAGCCTTTAAGACTCCAGATGCTATATCTTATAATAGCCAGGCACTATCAGCTTTCTTCACTATATTTGCTTATACACCCCCTTTTGCCTTAAGCAATCCTGTTGAGAAGGTGAGAATCACAGAATGCCAGATTATTAGAACAAAGTATTCTTGCATTGAGGGAAGACTTGAGTAGAGGCCCAAAACCTTTGACTTTTTAAATGTTCCTACTTTGTTTTCTGTGCCTACTAAGACAATTGACCCTCTTTTCTGTCAATGGGTTTATTACAGTGCTTATTTTCTTATGTAAAATATGCTCTGGGACAAATTTCAATGAATCATAGTACATAATCCTTGAAATATGTTGTCTGAATCTGTTCCAAATATTTTAAAGAATTTTTCATGTAGATCCATTATCAGTATTGCGCTACAGTTTTCTTGTAGTGTCATTATCTGACATTGGTGTCAAGGATATTTACTGGTTTGATAGAAAGTATTGAGAACCAAGGGATTAATCAGAAAGAAAATGTTTTGAGAATGATGATGGCAATGGATGTACTAATGTGCTTGACACAATGGATGTATGCTATGGATTGTGGTAAGAGTTGTATGAGCCCCCAATAAAATGATTTTAAAAAAGATAATGTATTGAAGTATTGGTAAGTGTTCTCTCACAATCGCTGTTATATTTACACTCAATAATTTGAACTTAAACTACCAAACAGTAAAGTGGGGTTTATTCATACCATCTCAGTACTCTGTATTAAGCTTTAATCTATGGTCTGATTATGCTAGAAGTTTCTCCTGGAATTTTATTTTGATTCAATTGATTATATCCCTTGTAAGAAACCTAAAGCGCATTCAACTGCCACTGATCCCATGCACTGGCTGGACCCTCTGATCTTCCAGCTGACTCAGTTTGGAAGACTACATGATTTACACTCCCCTTGACAGACAGATAGTCACTAACACCTACATCATTGTGTGATGCCCTCCCAATAGATCCTCAATTTGGAAAATACTCTGCCATATGACATGCTGTATGGATCTTAGAAAATGTCCTTTAGCTAACCTGCAGAAGAATGGTATAAATCAAGGAGGGGCAGCAATTCCTCAGTGATTTTTGCATCACCTTGGTATTGTATCACCTTTATTTTATTATGTTTTTTAACAAAAGAAACCCATTCCTTATTTTTAATAAGCTTATATTCCAGTGAATGTCTCTTGAGCTTTCAGGCATTTGATAACATGGAAATAACTTTTGTAAACATAGCTAAATATTAAGTATTTTGTGCATTGCTTGGGTGTTGATTAGTAATTTCTGAGGTTCTTCTTGTTGATAGTTCTGATTGAGTCCATTCCATCTCACAGGGACCCTGTGCAAAAAGGAATGAAACACTGCCAAGCCCTGCAGCATCCTCACAATTTAGAATGAACCTATTGCCTAAGTTACTGTATCAATCCTTTTAGTTGAGGGGTTCCTATTTTTCAATGCCCCTTTACTTTACCAAACAAAATATCCTTCTCCAAGGACTGGTCACTTCTTACAACATGTCCAAAGAATTTCATGTGAACTCTCACCTCCTTACTTCGATCTAGCACCCTGACCTTACTTCTGCCAAGACATATTTGTTTGTCCATTTGAAGGCCCCTGCACTACAATTCAAATACACTGATTCTTCTTAATTCTTTCATATTCAATGCCAACTTGTATATGCATATGAGGTAATTGGCAATGCCATGGTTTGGTTAAGATGAACCTAGTCCTAAAAGTAACATCATTGCTTTTCAACACTCTACCGGGGCCTTGTTAGGCAGATTTGTCCAGTATAATACATCTATTGATCTATTGAATTTATTATCACCTTTTAGTTGTTTTGTAATTTTCCATAAGCTAACAATCTTTCCAGAAGAAGTTAATACTTAGTCGAGCTCAGATTAAGAATATTGATCAAGGAGGGACCTGGAAACCCACCTTCCTCTGAAACCAACCTGTGTCAGAGCCCTGAGCTGGAAGGCTGTCCTTAAGACCTAGAGGAATGATGACACTTAGATTCCAGAAATGCATGGTGACTGGGCACAAGATTGTCTAAAACAAATTGTGCCTTTGTCTATTAGCATGACTTGCAGATCAGTTTTAGAGGGGCCCTAACCCTCACCCTTTATCCTATAACTGCAACCTCACACCCCTCTGCCTTCAGAAACACCCTGGGGGGGGGGGTTGCAAAAGGGCTGTGCCAATGATGCCCAACTAGTCATTCAGACTAATGCTGCCATCCTTTATAGAAGCACAGCCTCTCCCCACCACACTCATTTTGTTTTCCTCCCTACAAATTCCTGATTAAGCATGATTCTCAAGTTCCAGGCCAGACACTAGCTAATCCAGTCTCCCTAGAAGACCAAGACTATGGATGGGATATCCTAGACCCCAAGGCAATCAGCCCTCTCCCAGTTTGTGTTGTTTGTCATCTGTCAACATTACTTAGAGAGCTTGAAACCCATGCTATAGCCCAAGATGACAGAATGGATGATAAGTCATCTCTTTCCTTAATCCATCTCATGTACTTTTTTAAAAGATAATTTTTGGGGACTCATAACAATCTATACTTTGATTGTATCAAGAATATTTCTACATATATTTCCATCATTCATTTCTAAACATTTACTTTCCATTGAGACCTTGGTATCAGCTCCTTTTATCCCCTCTCTTCATCTCCCCTCACCAGCCACTCCTTGATAAATATTAAATTATTGTTATTTTCATATCTTGCACTGACTGCTATCTCTCTTCCCCCATGGTTTCTGTGTTTCTCCCCAGGGTGTGTGTGTGTGGTTATGTGTCTATCATTGTGATTGGCTCTCACTTCCTCCCCTCCCCTCCCTGCCTTTCACCTCCCCTACTGGTATAATTACTCCCATTCCTGTTCCTGGATTCGGTATGTTGTGAATGCTTATCTCTTTTCTGTACCTGTGCACATGCTCCTGTCTAGCCCGCAGGGAAAGGCAAAATTGGAGTCATGATGGTGGAATATGAGGAAGCCTCAAGGAACCTACTAATATTTGTGTTTCATCAGTGCTATCCTGCGCCCGGGTTGACTCATTCTTTCAGTGTGACCCTTCTGTAAGGGGATGTCCCATTGTTTACAGATAGATGTGGGGTCTCTACTACAACCCCCCTCATTCTCAGCAATATGTTGGGTTTTTTTGGGGGGTTTTTGCTTGCTTGTTTGGGGTCTTATGTAGCCTATTACCCTAACTCTTTGACAACTCATGATCACACAGGATGGTGTGCTTCTTCCATGTGGGCCCGTTGCTTCTCTAGTAGATACCCACTTTTAAACTTCAAGCCTTTAAGACCTCAGGTGGTATATATTTTGATAGCCAGGCACTTTTCTCCTTCTTCACCACATTTGCTTATGCATCCATTTTGTCTTCAGTGATCATGCTGGTATGGTGAGCATCAAAGAAGGTCAGGTTGTTCGAACAAAGTGTTCTTGCATTGAGGGAGGGCTTGGTCAGAGTCCCAAAGTCCATCTACTATCTTAGTGTATTGCCTTATAAATATATGCATGTAGGTCAAGACCTCTATTTTTCAGAATTAATGTATTTACATATGCCCAGACGTATGCTTATACCACTATTCACAGCTTTGCTTCCTAAATCTTTCTTCTGTTCCCTTTTACCTTCCTCCTTACCCCACCATTATGTTTGTCCTTCTTCCACCTATTAGTAATTCCTCTCAACTAGATTGCTGTTGCTCCTTCTGCTGTCTAAAAGTGGTCATAACCCCAAGCTTGCAGAGACCCTCTGAGAGCTAGTCACAAGACCTCACCCTGGAGTTCCCCCGTGCTGCTATCTACCTTGTGCCTACACTCTAGGGCTTTGCATTTTTCCTCCACAGCCAGGAACAGAGTGACTGCGTCAGCCATTACCTTCCTTTATCTCATGTACTTTTAAGCTTCTTCCTTCATTCACCTTGACTCTTAGTATCATCTGTCTACCTACACCTTGTCATTCCTTATTTGTAATGTGCTGTCTTTCACAAAAGCTTTAACATTGGACATCCTTAAACACAAGAGCTGTAGAGACTAGAATATACACCTCCCTCTGGGCTTGTGTTCTTGTTAAGGTTGTCTCTGTCTTAGCCAAGTCCCCTCTAGTATTTCCTGCTTATTTCTTATATTTCTTGTTGTCCAACTCTAAAACAACTTTCACTGGTTGCCACGCTCTACTGTGGTACCACACTCTATTACTATAGGCTTCTAAATGTGCTCCACTCACCATACACATTTGTTCACACACTGTCAATATTATGGTTTCCATGGGATACAAGGAGCTTGGAGCAGGATGAACTTTGATGAAAAACTCAGAATCTGTTGGAATGTCACAGTAAGAAAAACATTTACATTGGTATTAACACATAAAAGTATAGTAATTAGCTAGATGAGATAGTGGGAAAGAAAGAAACATGAACAAGTGTATGACAACTACTCAAAATATATATAAATAATTTCTGATTCTTTAGTTAAATGATCATTAAAATATTGGGGGGATTTTCTTTTAAAATCTTTCCAAGGTCTGGAAAGCAAGGGGTTATTTGTGTTATATTCAGATAATGAAGTATAAAGATAAACTAAAACATAAATGGAAAGAAATAATTCTAAAAGGGCAACTTATTATAAGGATCTACATATAACCTCCTCCCTTGGGGATGGACAACAGAAAAGTGGGAGAAGGGAGACATCAGACAGTGTAATATATGACAAAATAATAATAATTTATAAATTATCAAGAGTTCTTTAGGGAGGGAGGAGCCGGGAAGGAGGGGGAAAACTGAAGAACTGATGCAAAGGGCTCAAGTAGAAAGCAAATGTTTTGAGAATTATGATGGCAACACATGTACAAATGTGCTTGACAAATGGATGTAGGTATGGATTGTGAGAATTGTATGAGTCCTCAATAAAATGGTTTTTAAAGAGAAATATTTGTTACTAGAAACAGTACACAATAAAAAACAACAGCAACAAAACCATTGATCATATATCATACTTTTCTATGTTACTTTTTAACTACAATACTAGCGTTTTAATGGCACAAAAACAATTGACACAGTGAATTCATTGACTTGGACTTAAATAATATGTTGTGCCTGAAAAATCATCTAAGGTGATATCGAATTCATCTCAGTGGTTTAATGCTGTAGGTCAACCTTTAACAATATAGCTCAATCCTCAACCTAAGCATTTAACTCCCAAGTCTTTACAGTACTTCAGATTCACTGTTTTCATTTTGGGAAGACCTGGAATCAATTCATCCTCTGAGATGAAGAAATATCTCCTGTCTGACATGAATGTCAGCTATGGAGGCTGAAGAAAACAGAGTACCCTCAATTTAGAGTGGGTCCTGTATTTAATGCAAACACTCAGATTGGAGCATGGTTTTGAGGCCACAAGGAACCACTTAGGGTAAGAAGTGCAGACCAAGAAACTGACATGCCCTACTCAATATTATCTACTGCTAAGTTTCAGGTCACAGATTTGCCAGAGAGATATACCGTCCAGTTGAGGAGCTAAAACCTGGGAATACTATCTTTCACGTTTATGCACGACAAGGAAAGATTTCAACATTTGGCTGGTGTGTGAACCAAATTCATTCAACCAACTCCAAACTTCCTAGATTTCTGTTTCTTGTATGTAAAGAATGCATTAATTTGACTTCAAGAAGCTTGAGCTACAAAATGCCATTAAAGATCCTTAGGGTATTTTCATTATCCAGATAAAGGTTAGATAGGACTTGTGGGGAACCCTATGTCCAATAGCTGAGGGTTGTCTATAATGTAAGAGCATGACAGGGGAGGGGAACAAAGACGAGACTTCATAAAGCTTCGTGATAGCTATTGCTATCAAATGTATATATGGTATAATCCACTAGATTACTGGGATGATCTTCCTTATGTGACTTGGGGCTGGTTATTTAAGGCGTCAGCCTCCTAGTTTGGGAATTGGTACATTGGGATGGGCAACAGGACTTCCTGAGTAGAGTCTGGATATAAAGCTCTACCAGAGGACATGGATTATCTGTTTGTCTAGTGTCAGCATTTCTTCAGCCCTACAGTTTTCTTTCTTCACTTCAAGCAGTGAAACATTTTCTATAGATTTCTGAAAATGGGATCTTGAGCTCTTTCATGGTTTAGAAATGTAATCGTCTCAGGGCTTCATTAACAGAATGAATCTGATGGCAATGTATCCAGCTGGTCAATACTTGGGAATTATTTTTTTATGGATGGTGATACTTAGACTGGTAGACGCACTCCTCATTCGTAATGACCCTTTGCACAACAGAAGGAAACCCTGCCTAGTCTTTCACTATCTCCACAATGCCTGACATAATTAGCCCCTGTATTGTTAAACTACACCCTATTGTTAAAATACAGCCATTGAAGGTGGTTCTATTTTTTTGTTAAACTTAAAAAAAAACATGTTCTTTTCTCTGGACTATTCCATTCCTGTAATTTGTCCCATGTATGAGGGAATAATACATCAACATCTTCGATTTTAATGATATTTTTCCTGAACTTCTTCTAAGAGACAAAAATAACCCAACAAAAATACAAACTCACTGTGATAGAAAGGACTGAAACTCATTACAGCCTAAAAGGAGAGGGTAGAGCTGTCCCCATGGGTTTCTTACACTGGAACTATGTGTGGGAATAGAACGCCTATTTTTCTCCAGTGAAGTGGCTGGAAGTTTCCGACTACTGACTGAGCAGTTAGCAGCCAAATGTTTCATTAGTGCTCCATCCAAGATATATTTGTTTATTCTTCTTCCTGTCTGTGGTGTATTCAATATTCTGCACAAATAACAAAACAATTAAAATAAATTAATTTATAGTTTTACTCATTGTCCACTTTTAAAAAATGGATATGTTGTAATGAATATACCATGGTCTGGCTTGAGCCAAGATCCCGATGTTGATTTCAACACTTTAATTGAATCTTTTGCAGAAGATTTTCTCCAATAAAATATGTTTTTGGATTTATTGACAGTTTTTCCATGGATTATGGATCCAAATAAAATAAAAACTTTTTTTCAGTGTAGCAATAATGAAACTCACAACTTTCTTCTAGTTCTTAAACACTTCCTCCTCCCCCCCCCCGCCCCACTCCATTATCATGATCCCAATTCTACCTTGAAAACCTGGTTAGACCACAGGATGCACGGTGGTGCAGATGGGAACTGGAAACACAAGGAATCCAGGACAGATGAACCCCTCAGGACCAGCGGTGAGAGTGGTGATACTGGGAGGGAAGAAGGGGTAGGAAGGGGGAGCCGATCACAAGGATCTACATATAACCTCCTCCCTGGGGGATGGACAACAGAAAAGTGGGTGAAGGGAGATGATGTACAGTGTAAGATATAACAAAATAATATTAATTTATAAATTATCAAGGGTTCATAAGGGAGGGGGTGCATGGAGGGGAGGGGAAAATTAACAGCTGATGCCAAGGGAAAAAATCATATCATTGTGAATGAGGGGGAGTTCGGAGTGGAGACCCAGGCCCATAAGATTGTGATTGGTTCCCTCTTTCTATCCCACTTTCCCCTTATCCTCATGGTATCGCTACTCTCATTATTTGTCCTGACGGGTTTATCTCTCCTGGATTCCCTGTGATTCCACTTCTTATCTGTACCAGTGTACATCCTCTGGTCTAGCCACATTTCAAAGGTAGAATTGGGATCATGGTAGTAGGGGGGGAGGAAGAATAAAGAGGTACATGAAAGTTGTATGTTTCATCAGTGGTATACTGCACACTGACTGGCTGCTTTCCTCCCCACAACCCTTCTGTAAGGGGATGTCCAGTTGCCTACAGATGGGTCTTGGGTCTCTACTCTGAACTCCCCCTCATTCACAATGATATGATTTTTCCCCTTTGATTCCTGATGTCTGATTCCATTGACAACTTGTGATCACACAGGCTTATGTGCTTCTTCCAAGGGGGCTTTATTGCTTCTGATCTAGATGGCAGCTTGTTTATCTTCAAGCCTTTGAGACTCCAGATGTTATATCTTCTGATACCCAGTCATCTTAAGCTTTCTTTACCACATTTGCTTATATACCGCTTTGTCTTCAGTGATCCTGTCAGGAAGATGAGCATCATGGAATGCCAGTTTAATAGAACAAAGTGTCCTGGCATTGAGGGACTACTTGAGTAGAGGCCCAGTGTCCATCTGCTAACTTAATACTAAACCTATAAATAGATGCACATCATCATATATAAATATATTTACATGTACACATGTCTGTATTTAGATGTCTCTAAATGCCCTTTGCCTCCTAGTTCTTTGCTCTATTTCTTATTCCTTTCCTCATGTTCCACTCTCATTCTCAGCCTTCATTTGGGTTTCAGTAATTCCTCTTAGTTACTTTGCTCTTTGTCAAGCTCTACCTGGTCTCCAACTCCCTCCTTGCCATTGATTTGGTTCCTTTGCCCCTGCGTTTATTAACACATATTTCCTTTCCCCCAACTCCCCCTCTCCCAGATACCCCCGGAACTGCCGGTTCCACTGTTTTTTTCCTCCAGATTCTTTGTCCCGCCTACCTTATCTAGATAGAACTTCAGAGATAATAATATGCATAAAAAATAAGACAGAGCAAAACAAAGCAACAAAAGAAACAAAAATAGAACAAAAGGAAAAGCCTGTGAATCAGCAGTTCTCAACTTGTGGGTCATGACCCCTTTGGGGTGGGGGATCGACTGACACTGCCACAGGAGTCGCCCGATTCATAACAGTAGCAAAATTATAGTTATGAAGTAGCAACAAAATAATTCTATGGCGGGGGGGGGGTGGACACCACAACATGAAAAACTATATTAGAGGGTCGTGGCATTAGGAAGTTTGAGAACCACTGCTGTAAATAGTTCAAGGTCTGTTTGTTAACCTTTAGGAGTGTTTTCTTGTGGAGTCTGATGAGGTGCCACTCCCTGGCTCCAAAGTCCATTTTTTATATTCCCTTGGGACTCAATGCTCTGCTCCCCTTGCTGTTCTATCACACACCTTTAGTGTTTGCCTCAGTGTGGTGGGGTCAGATTGCACACAATTCCCAGTGTCTCCAGTGTTGTCCCCCATAGTGCTATGGGTCAGTGAGGGATGTCATGCCGCGTAGTGGGGCCAGCCCTATGGTCCTCTCTGCATTGGCTGCGCTGAGCTGGAATATCGTCCTCAGGGCTTGGTGGCCCAGCATGTGCCCCACTCTCCCTTCCACTTCCTTCCTTTGCACCTGTGTGCTCTGATCAGACATGTTCCTTTCCCTGAGCTGTAGTTTCAGTGTGGTCCTCTGAAGTACATTCTTCTGGGCGGAGGGGAGACTGTCCACGTAGTTGGGATTGTGGTCAGCCCCTCAAACCTCTCTATTGGTTCCCTTCTTCATGCTAGTATGTTTCATTCGTGTCATGGAGCACCGGGCTGAAGTCTGGCCCCTCTTTCTCTGTGGAGATAAACTATATCCTCCCCTTTGGTGGGTTAGTATCCTATTGTCCTGCTACCCATGTCTTTTTTCTTTCTTTTTGCATCCTCATTTTGAATTGGCTTCTATATGTATCCCTAGATTTGGTCTGGCCCCTACCATACTACCTGGACCTCTCCCCAGGAATGTTTGTATACAGTAGCTTTTCCGCTATGCCCCTTTTGCATAAAATAAAAATCTTGATTTAAAATTATGCTCAGACTATAAGGAATGCTCTTTATTGGTTCAGTTGTGAGAATTTTATTTTCTTTGTTCTGTTTTGAATCAATACTCAAGGCTATAGTCTTGGATCTTCATTAGTAATCTCTTTACATTCTATTCACATTAATCAAGAAATATCTCTTTGTCATACATTATTAATTTGATTTTCTTCCATCTTGATACCATGTTTTTTATTATGTCTAGTTTTCCAGATTAAAAAAATAGTATCTTTACTGATTTTACATTACCCAAAAACATCCCATTATTCTGTTTGAATAGCTTCCACTATTTTTCCAATTAAGGATTCTTATAAGTACCAAAAGACAGACCAGCATATTTATGGTATTATCTTACTAGATCTTATACAACAACCATCTGATATCACCCCAATATCAGAAGTTCACATTTCAGAAGTTCTTCTACATCCATCTTGGGGTCCTGGCAGTTCCGTTGATCTAGAATTAAAGGTGTCTCTGAGTTATTTTAGCATCATTTTATATTTGTGTCATAATAATTATAGTTTTAAAATGTGAAGGTTAATTTAAATGTCTCTTTTGTAGAATTCACATTAATATGCACATCGACCAGTCTGCGGACAAGTACATGCTTTCCAAATTTGGGAACATAGACAATTTGAAAATTTAAATGTGTTTGTTTAACCATATTATTAATATTCAGTCAATTATTGAAACATTGTTCATCCATAATACTGCACAGTACATTTTATTTTTTTATGAAATTTGTTCATTTCTTTCTTTGTTTGTTTTTAAAGAACAGTTTCCCTTTTTTTTCAGGTTTGTTTTACTTCAGCTTCTAATCTTTGCTTAGGCTTTGGAGATGGTCCTCGGACAGTACCCATAGGTCTAAAATGGGGTGGGAAGGTTTAGACTTCATGTGAAGGTTCTGGGATTCAAGTCACTGGTTCCTGACAACCTTGTTGTGAGTAGCACAACTCTCACAATAACGTGACTTCCCATACAACTTGGGAAGCACACATGCACTATGGCATTTGCTATGGAAATGTCTCTGAAGGCTGCAGTCTACACTGTTCTCTATTAGAAAGTTCTTCATGGCCTTGTCTCTGGGCTCACAGCAGGCACAGTTCATGCAGCGAATGGTGTGCATGTGGCGTTTGGCTTTCTTGTCATGACCATTGTTATGCCTTTCCTTTTGTATCTCTGAAGAGAGGATGTGAGAGAAAGGGCAGTGCCAGCTCCTTCATTTCCTGATGTCATGATAGCTCCTCAAATGTTTGATAAGAGGCCTAAAACAAACAAACAAGTTCCAGTCTTCAGTATCTCTTGATAATGTTTCAAAATTAACTTGTTTTTAAAAATATATATTTAATTTTTTTGCTATGGAAGGTGTTGTTCTACACCCACACCCATACCCACACACAGAAAATATAATGTAGACAATGGTGTTTATAGTAGAGAGTTTCTATCATAAACTATTACAATAGGACACAGACTGGCATTGGACAGTCCAAATGGGCAGTGATTTTTGCTATGTAATAAACTGGCAGAAGTGTCACAAAGTTAGTAGAAAAGAGGATTAAAGGTAATGGAAGTATTGTGCAAAAATTCTGAATGGTGTTCATATTGATAAGTCAGTGAGATGAGTTGAAATCTTTGGAGAAGTGAATGTAGATTGTTCGAGAATGACAAGAATGACTAAACCCAAAGGTAGACTTTATGGAACACACAACCATTTGTCAAATCCTTATCAAATGAAAGTTGATCAGAACTTGAAGCCGCATCTTTCTTGTCACACATATTTGAATGCTTAATCCTCAGATAAACCTGAATATGTGGACTATTTTTAGACTCAGTGACTGGTGAGGGTGAGGCCGTGGATTTTACCAGAGATGGATGGGTATTGCTGGGTGTTTCTCAGAAGCAACTCTACAGAGATGTGATGGTGGAGACCTTCAAGAACTTAGTGATAGTAGGTATGAATAGCTTATTTCAAATTAATGCATTATTTACCAAATTCAGGTGATTGTTGCCTCAGTCACTGGGATAAGGGATAGGGATACCTGGTTAAATATGACAATAAAGTTAATTTTATCTCAGTTCTGATTATATCCAAAGTTTCCCATGATCACAATTCTCTACATATTACAGACTGCCACTACTCTGTTTTGCACAATATTAAACTTCCATGATTTTATTATGGAAGTTACACAAGTATTTCGATTACTAGCAGTATTACCCATGCTAAACAGGTATCTGTGGAACTTCCAAACTGAGCAGACTAGTCGTAAGGAAGAAGTGTTCCATTTCTGAAATACAAGCCACTGACAAACACATGAATCATAATGGAACATTCTCTGATACAGTGACAGATGAAGAGCCCCATGTAGTAAAATATATCCAAAGTCTCATTTTTCCCCCACGGACCAGGATGTCAATATAAAACTTCTGATGTTCCAGTTACCAGCACAATGTGTACCACCTATGCAACCAAAGTATTAGTGCATTTATTAAATGTTTGAAAGGGAAAAAGTAATTTATTTTGCAAATTATTCACACCTGCATATTTTTTGAAATCTTGAAAAATCAAAGTATTGAAACAACTTCAGGGAAATGTTAATAGGACATTCTGTCAGGAGCAGTATGTTGGTAAGACCTATTTTGTTCTCTTAGAGCAATAAGAGAAATGCCAGGGGAGAGGAAAATTCTTTTGGGATCACTGTGTCACGAAAGCAATGACCAACTCTTTATGGAAGAAATTTTACTTGAAAAATTTGTAAGAAAAAGTCTCAGTTGCCCAAGAACATTCTGCACAAATGGCTGCCCTGGTGTTTTCGTTAATTTTAGACATTACTACAGCACCTGTGTTCATAAAGAAAAGGAAACCACATTCATCTTTAGTGTTACATCTGCCCTGTGCACCATAGCTTTTTAATTTGATCTTCTAATTATAAACTACATATGTTACTGTTGTTGTTAATCTTCAAGGATGCTTCATTGCCAATATCTCTTTGACCATAGTTAAAACATCAAAAAATATTTACACAACAAAGTATTTCTTGTCTCATAGCTACTTCTTGTCTGTGTATAATGCTGTTCTTTTTGTTTCATACTGTGAACTTCAATATGCATAATTGGTTCTGCTTCTCATATGTTAATGATTAAGAAAAAATAGTAACCACTGAAGATGTAATGGTAAGATTCTTGAAAAAAAAATATACAAGTGCATCCATATTACAAAAAATCTGTAAGTTTCATGGAAGTGTAAAGCAAGATAACAAGAACCCACTTTTGAGGTGAGTGTAATTTATTTGAGAGAGAGCAATGCTCCATATTTGAGTTGGAAGGCTATATTATGTTATTTAAGTACATGTATGAGTAAAGAGACAGAAGCTAGTATTTTGACATTTTAAGTATATGTAGTGTAGATGACGAAGCACTCATCTAATAACAAAACGTGGCAATTCTGAACCTGCCAGTGACTCTAAAGCCTCTCCCCACTGTGAATCTCCTTCTTTAATAGTTACAGATAAGCCACTCGGAGCCAAAATTGTCTTATCATCTTATAATACCCTGTCTTTACATGTACATGTAGGAATATGTTGTTATATATTATAAATATGTAAAGATAAGTTATATATGATATCAAATAAATATCTGTGCATAATCATCACACTGTCTACATATATTCAACCACTGCACTTTTGTCCATTTGAAATTATAGTGACAAAGAATTAGAGTGGAGTGCTACATAAAATTTTGTTGAGGATGCTAAATAATCTTTTTGAGCATAGATCGCCTCATATTAAGTTGGTGATCAACTTTGTTCATTTCAGCAGCACTATAACTTAGTAGCCAACACCTAATTCACCTGGTGTAGTGGTGAAGGAAAGTAAAAAGTCCGCTTTTCATTTTTAGTGTTACATCTGCATTGTGTCCCATAGTTTTTAATTTGATCTTCTAATTATAAACTGTACACGTTTTTGTTAGTGATAAAATGTGTTTAATTGCCAATTGCTCTTTGAATATTGCCTGCCAACCATAAGTTCGGCAGTTCTAAACCACCACCTGTTCCAAGAGAGAAACCTAAGGCCTTGTACTCCATTGAAAAGCTATCATCTCAGAAAACTATGGGTACATTTTTACATGGACCTAAAATGTTGAACTGAGTCATAATCCACTCAAAGTGAATTTTGAGACATAGTTGGCACATCAACAAAACAAAATCCATGAAAAAAATGAAATTATTCCAGAAAACATTTAATGCCATCTCATGTTATTGTAGATGAATATAAATGTATGTTTATACATATGTATATGTAGTCACAGAAACATAAGGCTAGCGGTGTATTATATTAAGCATTTGATCGCTAACTGAAAGGAGAGTGGTTCTAACACATTGGCCACACATTATGAGAAATATGATATTATTTTTCTGATAAAAATTAATATTTCTATTCTACCTTATAGAGTCACAATGAGTAGAATCACTAAATTACAGCTTATATCTCTATCCATATATCTATTAGAATATAAAATATAGGCATATAAATTACAAATATTGTTACGTATACATATGTATAACCTATACATATATTAATTCAATTAACACAATTATGACTAAAGAAATGGCACTCAATATAAAGTGTCAACATTTATTTTAATAGTACACTTAAAATATTTTGTTGCACATATATAGTTTTTTTTTTTTTACATTTCATTAGGGACTCATACAACTCTTATCACAATCCATACATATACATACATCAATTGTATAAAGCATATCCATACATTCCCTGCCCCAATCATTCTCAAGGCATTTGCTCTCCACTTAAGCCCCTTGCATCAGGTCCTCTTTTTTTTCCCCTCCCTCCCTTTTCTCCCATCCCTCATGTGCCCTTTGTAATTTATACATCGTTATTTTGTCATATCTTGCCCTATCCGGAGTCTCCCTTCCCCCCTTCTCTGCTGTCCCTCTCCCAGGGAAGAGGTCACATGTGGATCCTTGTAATCAGTTCCCCCTTTCCAACCCACTCACCCTCCACTCTCCCAGCATCGTCCCTCACACCCTTGGTCCTGAAGGTATCATCCACCCTGGATTCCCTGTACCTCCAGTCCTCATATGTACCAGTGTACAGCCTCTGTCTTTTCCAGCCCTGCAAGGTAGACTTCGGATCATGGTAGTTGGGGGGAGGAAGCATCCAGGATCTGGGGGAAAGCTGTGTTCTTCATCGGTGCTACCTCACACCCTACTTAACCCATCTCCTCTCCTAAACCCCTCTATGAGGGGATCTCCATTGGCCGGCACTTGGGCCTTGGGTCTCCACTCTGCACTTCCCCCTTCATTTAATATGGTATATATATGCATATACATATATACATATACACATACATACACACACTTATATATTTTTTTTTTTGCATGATGCCTTATACCTGTTACCTTGGCACCTCGTGATCACACTGGCCGGTGTGCTTCTTCCATGTGGGCTTTTTTGTTTCTGAGCTAGATGGCCGCTTGTTTATCTTTAAGCCTTTAAGACCCCAGTCACTATGTCTTTTGATAGCCGGGCACCATCAGCTTTCTTCACCACATTTGCTTATGCACCCATTTGTCTTCAGCGATCCTATCATGGAGGTGTGCAGTCAATGATATGATTTTTTGTTCTTTGATGCCTGGTAACTGATCCCTTCGGGACCACTCGATCACACAGGCTGGTGTGTTCTTCCATGTGGACTTTGTTGCTTCTGAGCTAGATGGCCGCTTGTTTATCTTTAAGCCTTTAAGACCCCAGTCACTATCTCTTGATAGCCGGGCACCATCAGCTTTCTTCACCATGCACATATATAGTTTTAATCCCTGTGAATTACTTTTAAATATTAAAACATATTTCTCATATACCCACTTATATAATTCCTCCATATGTTATTAACTCACCAACCATTATGATTGTATCTGATATTTAAATTTATGATTTGTTAGATAATTGAGGTAAGTTGTGTATGTTTACTACCTATGGGCATAATAAAATGGTAAAAACCTTCTTTTTACCTGTTTGTTTTAGTAGAAAGTATTTTCCCTTGATATCCTCTAGAATATATGAAGTAAATACTATTCATGAGCTCTCCAGTCAAATGGCAATTCTTCCTGCATTTAAAAGACCAGGACACTTATATCCCATGGAATGTCTTTGGGATGGAAAATCATTCAAGCATGTACCTTCACTACAGCATAACAAGCAATTTCACACTCAATTCAATGCTGACAAGTTTAACAAATATGGAAAAAAACAAGATGTACACTACAATAGGATTTCTAAAAGAAAGCAAAGGTGACAATAAAGAATCGGGAAAAATCCATGGAGATCAATAAACACTCATGGATGATATTGGAATTTCCAGTGGAGCTCAATCTCATGAATATAAGCACTGTGGGAAGGCTTTTACTCAAGACACATGTCTCATTCAACATTTAAAACTCACAGCAGAGGAATGTGGTAACGCTTTTCTTAGAGCCTCAGATCATACTAGACATATGCGAGTTCACACTGGAAGTAGGCCTTATAAATGTAAAGAATGAGAAAAAACTTGTACTAGATCTGCTAGCTTTACTCAACATATGAGAATTCACAGTGGGTAGAGGCCTTATGAGTGTAAGGAATGTGGAAAAGCCTTTAATAATTCCTCAAAACTCAATCAACATATGAGAATTCATAGTGGAGAGAAGACATTATTTTAGTAATGAATGTAGGAACTAATTTATTCAATACTTACACCTCATTAAACATATAACAATTCAAAGTAAAGGAAAGATTTATGAATGCAAGGAACATAGTAACAGATTTAGGAATGTAAGGAACGTAGTAACATATTTAGTGAATCCGAAAACTTCACTGTACATATGAAAAACCCATATTGCAGAGAAATATTAGCAATTATGACAAAGCTATATAACTTCAGTAGTGTAATATTTTGTTATTTTGCACTCAGTTTTCTCATCTGCTGACTTGTATAGATGTAACATAAATTTTATGGATCATTATTTTTATTTATATACAAATATTTTTATGACCTCACCAATATATAGGAATTTGGAAATGTTTTATACACTATATTCTAAAATTTTAATTAAAGAATATATTAACAATCCTGTACCACATTTTTCTGAACATATATACTTTTATATGAATAAATACTTGTGGGGATCTAGCTGTCATATGGTATGTGTATTTATAACAAATTTATATCAATTCGTTTTTAAGTAACTGTGACATTCTGTGATCTAATTAGTAGTGTTTCAATGTAGTTTCTGCTGGAATCACCCAGGCTACTTTCTGGAACAACTCAAAGTACTATTTTTGTTAGTGGTACCAGGAAAGGGCATTCTGGAGGTGAATCACTGTACAAAAACCCCATATATGTTGAGGTGATGAATTTGTCTATTGCAATCAACTGGAACAAAGTCTAACATGCTCTAAGTCATCAAAGACACCACAGACAGCCTGGCCTCAATCTAGGACACAAGAGTTTTCTTTTGTTTTCCCAAGAAGAAAATATGACTTTTCGTGATCCATGTAAATGATGTGGCTGCTAATCCAAGAAAACACGGTTACTGATTGATGGCAGGTCCAATGCACTGTTACTGGTAAAAAACCAGACTTGGGCATGTGGGTCACATAGTAATCAGCCTTGTATATTTCACTTGACTACCACGTCTAAAGTAATTTTTATCTTCTTTGCACCAATTTGAGTCTTTTTATGCCCAAACAGTAATCACATTGACCAATACTGGATAATTGGAATGAATGATTTCTTTTGTTCTATTTTTAATCATTTTATTAGGGGCTCATACAACTCTTATCACAACCCATACATGTATCAACCGTGTAAAGCACATCTGTACATGCATTGCCCTCATCATTCCCAAAACATTTTCTCTCCATATAAGCCTCTGGCATCAGTTCTTCTCCCCCACCTCTGCTCCCCCCACCCTCTTGAATGCTTGATAATTTAAAGTTTATTTTCTCCTATCTTACACTGTCCAACGTCTTCCTTCACCCACTTTTCTGTTGTCTGTCCCCCCATGGAGGAGGTTATACGTAGATCCTTGTAATCGGTTCCCCCTTTCCACCCCTCCCTCCCTCCACTGTCCCAGTATTACCACTCATAGGACTGGTCCTGAAGTGATCATCCACCCTGGATTCCCTGTGTTTCCAGTTCCAAACTGTACCAGACTACATCCTTTGGTCTAGCCAGATTTGTAAGGTAGAATTGGGATCAGGATAGTTGCGGGGTAGAAAGCATTTAGGAACTAGGAGGAAGTTGTATGTTTCATTTTTGCTACATTGTACCCTGACCGGCTCCTCTCCTCCCTGCGACCCTTCCATAAGGGAATCTCCAATTGCCTACAGATGGGCTGTGGTTCTCCACTACGCACAGCACAGCCCCTTATTCACAATGATATGATTTTTGTTCTGATGGTACCTGATACCTGATCACTTCTACACCTTGGGACCACACAGGCTGGTGTGCTTCTTCCATGTGGGCTTTGTTGCTTCTGAGCTAGATGGCCACTTTTTTACCTTCAAGACTTTAAGACCCCAGATCCTATATCTTTTGATAAACGGGCACCGTCAGCTTGCTTCACCACATTTGATTATGCACCCACTTTGTCTTCAGCAATTGTGTCAAGAAGGTGAGCATCATGAAATTCCAGTTTAATAGAAAAAAGTACTCTTGCATTGAGGGGATACTTGAGTGGAGCCCTAATGGAATGAAAGAGTTCTGATCCAACTGGGCATAATCAGGAATCTTGACTCCTCCTTCAAGATCCTGACTACATTTTGTTTTCAATTTATTAGGTCTGATCTCGGCCCAACATTTTTGTATCTTCACTTCCACGTAGTTCTTGGTTAATTCAGTTTATTTTTTAACGAGGAGGGTGCCATTTTATCACCTGGAGTTTCTCCACCCGAAACTTTCAAAATGTTATGGTCCTGTCTCCCGAAGGACAAATCATCTCTATTTTTGATTGAGGGAGATTCCTGATATGTCTGTGTTCTTTATTTAGTCATTCTATGTTCTGGTGAATAGTAGGTAGAGATTTTTTGTGTAATTATGTAATTTATTGACATTTGCTCATTTCTCTTAGTTCAAAAATATCAGGTTAAAAAGTTTATTTATCAGAGATAAAAGACATAAGTTTAAATTCATATTTTTGATGAGGAAATTCTCCACTCAAAATGCTTTTCAAATGATTGAATTTCAGGGGAAAACATGGCTGCCTGGAAGACCCTCTTAGCAAACTCAACCAATCTCAGTCAGAATATGACTATAACATATATATTATTTTTATTCTTTTTCTTAAAAACCAAAACAAAACCTTAATCCCCCACACCGCCCAGATAACCCAGAATTCCATATAACAGCAAGTCTATCAGGCTCCCTCTCCTTCAACTTGGCAACTAACCAGTGCTGCCATTTAGCTCCTCATGACCTCCCCCTAATTAGAAGCACCCCGTCACCACCACTAAAACCTCAACCCTCCGTTCCTACTGGACCTCCATTTCCTTTCTGGGACCCCTGCATTGATGATGGTTAGCTGATGTGACACAGAAACCCAATGCCTCTCCACTATGTCCCATGTGACACTGACGCTTAAAGCTGCAAAACAGAGTGTCGCCCCCCCCCAAAAAAAGGGGGGGCTTTTAAAAATAAACATAGTAACATTGATTTGTTGCATTGTTCATGTATTATATAGGGAATTGATAAGTTACTCTGGTAGATTAGTAGACATACTCTATATATACCACATTCACCACTGCTTCAAGACCCACCCCGCCTTTTCTCAGTGACACCCTTTCACATAAACAAATAAGTACTGGAACACCTCTTGAAATTCCCTTTTCTAATTTATTAAAAAAACTTTATACTTAGTTAGAAGACCACTTATGATTATAACATCGCTTAAACCCTACCCTTGTGCTAATATATCCTATTCTCTGTACCTACTCATCTATCAAGCTTTCTTCATCTCAACACAACACTATTTACAGCTATCAGATATTCCCCTCTAACCCAAAGATCCAGCACCGCATGACCTCTACAAAACCCTCAACCCTTCAGACTAGCTATATTTGATGTAATATGCCACAACAATCATAAACTCCCATACTTAAATAGCTTTATTATATATATATATAACGTCGGGTATTTATTTCTCCAGTTGTTGAAGCATGTTATCTTTTGCTTGGCATGAGTGTATTCGTATGTCTATTCAGAATCTGTGAAGATTTGCTCTACTCAGTAGAAATGAGTATCCAGAGAGGATGTACTGGTTACCCTCTTTATATTTCCCATATCACCATGTTTGAAGTTTAGCTTTGCATTCCTTTCCCACCAGTGATGCCTTATTGTTGTGTCACATTGGTTGGACTATGCTTCTCAGTGTTTAGGCAGCTATGTCATGATGCTACTTTGGTAACCCAAGTGGAGTTGGGAATTTAGCCCTAGTGGTGCTGTGACAGAAACATTTGACAGCTAAGGACATGGTCTGTGTGCTACTCCTACAGTTACTTCACTGGGAAGGACAATGATATGTTCACAGCCCGAGAAACCATGAAAGGGGTAACTACCTAGGGTGCTGAATGAACTCCATGAGAGAGGTCTGTGTGGGGTCATGTCAACAGTTATATCCTGGGCTCCAAACCAAAAGACAGTGCTTGAACACAGGTCTGCTTTGCATTGTTTGAATGACATTCCAGAGCACATTCACCATGCTCTAATTGCCATAAACAGGGTGTCATAATTCGGAGGTCTTGTTCACTCTCTATATTTTTTGCCTTCACTGTTTTTGCAGTTGATCTCTGGCATGCTTTCTCTTATGCAGATCTCATTTCGCTGAGGTGGGTCTTTTCCATGTCAGCTTGGTCAGGCCATGACACTCAGTCGATTGGCAATCATGTCACCTTGTAAATTTGAAGCCCTTCTTGTGTGAAGGCTTATTTGTTGGTCTGTGACCTCAAATTACTCTATCAAAGAAGATGAGGCTGCTGCCATTGAGATTTAGCACACTGGAAGTCATAGAGAAGAGATCTTCTCAGTCGTACATTGTAGATGTGAGTGAATATAGAGCTGGTAGAAGGGTGTTTAGGTTCTCTTATAGATTATGAATATTGTCTTCCATTTGTATGAGTCCACCATGGGTGAGCTTATGTGATAAACCATGACACAAATGTAGTTTGGAATACTAACCCTTTATCCAGTGAAGGAGTAACACCTCTACTTGGATGTCACGCTGATGGACGCCCTGCACAGTCTTTTATTTTCTCTGTTAGCTAGGGCATGGGTTAGTAAGCATGTATGCACTTTCTCAAAGTACACAAGGAATGAGGGAGTAGAATAAGCACTAAGTTCTCATAACAAATAGCCTTACCAGGAAACTCATGGTGTTAGTCCTTGAGAAGGATTTGTTTTCACTTTCAGCAGTCCAGGGTACTGTCAAAGTTTTCTGCCATTACTACATTCTAACACTCTGATTCTTCTTCAGTCTTCCTTTCTATGCACTGAAGAATGTACAACTTTCACATTCATTGTTCACAGGCAATTGAAAATACTATCTGCACACTTGTTTAATTTCCTTTTCTCAATTGTGTTTTAAATATTTTACCATGCACTACATCAATGACACTATAAACAGAAGAATCATATGCTCCAAGGGGATGATTGATAAAGTTCTCTGGATTAAAATAACAAAAATATCTGGAAGGTGAGCCAGAGGTGAATAGAAAACACAGAGTCAGGGGTGGATGTGGGGGTCACACTTAACCCTAGCTCTATCTATGAACAATTAGTTCTTATGACATGGCCCTGATCAGTATGTGCCCTTTTGAAGGAACCGCAGAAGGTGTGGGTGCTACAGCAAAGTGTGGTGAAGGAATGAGATGGTATCTGGCTCTCAGAAAGAATGTTGTCTGGGGTCTTAAGCTTTGTTTTTAAATAAGCAGTCATCTAAGTGTAACATCAAATAAGCCCACATGGAAGAAGAACACCAACATGCTGATCCAAGGATTGTCAATAGTAACATTCAAATCTGAAGGAGAGAATTGTATCAGAGTTTAAATTTTTTAACTCTGATTTGCAGAAAGCTATGGATTACAGTTGAAGATCAAATACATTTGCGAGTTCTACACAAGGAATAAGCTTCTGCTGATTTCTCTTTGACCATAACTAAGGGATGGGAATAACCTGGTTATCAGTATTAGAGAGATGATTATAGCAGATTGAAATAAAAAATCTGACTTGAAATTTAAAAACTTGTTATTTGATCTCCCTTTTGATACACCTTCACCTTAATCTTGTTTTTTAATACTTTCTGGTTTTGGTTTTCAAATTGAGATTTTTTTCTTTGTTGTTGTTGTTATTGTTGGCAGCCTTCTTGACTCTGTTCTGGATCTTTCTGTATATATTTGGTATACACAACCCAGTGTGAGTGACTCTATAGAAACTATAACTACATTAAGGTTTCCTGGTGGGAGATAATGGGGACTTGCTATCAAGTAATATAAGCAAAAAGAAAATGTTTGAAACTGATAGATAGTCATTTACATGACATGATACAACTATTGAATGATGTGATGTCTGGATTATTTCTCAAAATAGTTTGAGGATAAAGAAAGAATAAGAAAATTCCAAGACTCCTGCAGGCATACTTTAAAATCCTCAAGGTAACTTCTTTGCTTTTCAACACTTTCAAGAGGTCTTTTGAAACAGATTTATCCAATATCATGGTTCAATTGATCTCCTGACTTCTGCTTCCATGGGTACTTATTGTGCATGCAAGCAAGATGAAATTATTGACAATCCCAATATTTTCTAAAATTCTCATGCTATGTATTGGTCCAGTCATTTAAAAATGTATCTTTCTACCCACCCAAATGGGAAGAGAATGACTTTCTGTTTGTGAAAGTCTTACATGTGTTGTATTTATTTCTTTCATAATGAGCATGTGTAGCAGAAGGCATGAAAGCCTACTTTTGGGGTGAACTGGGTGTAATATATGTTGAATTTTGAAGATATGGATTTACTTGCTCTATTCAATATAAACAGGGCAAACAGATTTGGATGTAATGCTCACTCTCTATCTCTTTTACAGCTCAGTACTTATTCAGGGCTCTCGTTGTGTTTAAATATCTTACCTATATGCAGAGGTTCATTATCTGTATCAACTTGCTGGGGTCATAATTCTCTGTAGTGTAGCAATTATGTAATGATGTCAGTTTTAGAGTCTGGTCGAGCAGTATGCTCAGTGGGTCTATTAATCAAGAGATGGTGGCTTCAAACTCACCAGGTTTCCAATTGAGAAAGATGAGAAGTTTGCTCCCATAAAGACATATTTTAGTTTTTACCAAAGTACCAGATCCTTCCTCTTGAGTGGAAATGGAGTGGTCCACGTGTACTTTATAGGAGAAATATGTCGTTTTCTAATTCCAGAAAGAATGACAGCCATAGAAACTCACAGGGGCAGTTCTACCTTGTCTTAGATAGATATTAGTCTGCTCTGATGCAATGACAGTGAGAATATTTTTACTCTTATTCTGGATTATGGTATATAACACAAACATTTTCATTTGTCTGCAGGGATATGGGTGATTTTTCTGTTTTCCTGATAATAGGGGATGCAATAGGGCCAATAGTTTGGGGATCCAATTATGGACAGCATTGAGGGAACTAGGGAACAATTCTAGTCGGTCCAATGATTGGCTATGAGGGGGAATGGACACAGTGTTACTGGGTTTGGTTTATTTTCTGTGGATGATATAAAATGTAACTCTGAAGGATCAGTTGTGATGGTATCATGTGTGAAGACATTCCATGGTAAAGGGATTCAGGCTGTTTGGTAAATTCTTTAATCCCTTAATAAGCTTTCTGAGATAAAGATAAAGTGATTTTCCTGAGGTATAGCTGCACAACCTTTCATCTCTGAAAGCATTATAGAGAATTGAAAAGAGAGATGTACGATCTGACTACAGCAAGAAAGTAGACCTGGATCAGAGTTCTTCTGTGGACCAGCAGTCCCTACATAGTAAACCTCCTAGATCCAAGGTAATGTTGAAGCACACATTCACATACACAGTGCTGGCTAAAGCAAGTTAATCCCACAGATAGTCCAAGTAGACAAGGACCTTGCCCCAGAAGCAACAGAATAAGAGATGCTTAACTTATGGCTGATAGGATATGTAACATAAGCCACAAAATTCTACCCACCTAATTTATAAGAAAATACACTTTAAACGTAAAATCCCCCAATTTGTGACGGTTCCTTCAAAACACACTTAAAAACTAAGAAAATGTGCTGGACTCTTCTTCAGAGGTCAATACTCTGAACACATCTGGTTGGATGCTATTTCTGGAAGGTATTGCCCATCCCTTCTTCCCTTTCACATCTTTCAATGTTATTGAAATCACTTGGGTTTGTGGAACAGTGGGATTTTTGGAATGGGTTAGGTTCTTTATCGACTTGGCTTGGCCAGGATTCTCAGAAGGTTAGCGATTATGATAATGTCAGCCTAGGTGACAAGTAATGCCATCACATCCATGAAGAGATTTTCTGTCAGCAGCCAGGAGTGGGATGTGTTATCCTGGTGGGCGTGGTTTCCCCCAGTATAAATGGAAGTGGATTCTCTATGTAAGCTGTGCAGCTTTTGGCCAGGTTCCGGACTTCACCAGACTTGTGGCTCTCCAGACTTGAGACAGCATCTTGCCATATTTCCTACAGAACTTGGATTCATCCTTCTGAATAACCTGGGAGGAAGCAGCCTACCATCCCACGTGCCCATCTTGGATTCCTCTGGCCCTCACCTACTTGAGTCAAGAGAGTGGTCCAGACTGATATCTGAGCCTTGACAGCCCCTACAACTGTGAACTGAAAAGGTGAGAAGTGTGACTAGAATTTTTCCTAAACATTTCTGACACGGTGTAAGGGTGGCGGGATGGGACTAAAAGTGAGGCTTTCTTCTTTAGTAAAGGGCACAGTCTCTGAAACTCACAGGGAAGCATTGATTCAATAACATTCAGTGACTAAGGGTGCTGGGGCGAAGATATCAGAGGACAGAGGTCACCCACCCACTTGGCCCTTCCTGAGGTCTGAGCAGATGCAGCTTACCCTTCATGGGTCAGGATTCCTTTTGGAGCAGATTCGTCAGAATGAGCACAGGGACCCACTCAGCATCTTGGAGCTTCCCATCCAGAGTTATCTTGCAACATGAGGCTTCATCCATTGCCTCTCTGGAGCGGCTGTCCATAGAATTCTCGCACCGTTGTTCATGGCAGCTGTTGCCTGGAGATAGAGGGAGACAGTGAAAGTCATGGTGGAGTCCTGGCCCTTCATCTCGCTGCCCCTGGTTGTTCTTGTGACAATCTCACAGGACATCTTTTGCTTGTGAAAGACAGTTGTCTTCATATTCTAAGTTTCCAGAGCTTTTCAAGAACATTTGATATTTGGTTGTTTTTATTTTACAGTGGCTTATGTTTGTCTGAAAATTGTGCCTCAGTGTTTTTAAAGGTTATTTTTTTTTCAAAAGTCAGCCACCCGGCCTATCTGTTAAAGTGTCTCTGAGGAGAAACGAACCATCTTCTCAGCTGCTAAACATTGGAACTGTTTGTGTTAGGGGTTCCAAGTTTAATTTCACATTTATTCAAGAGGGAAATTGACACATTGTGATGTATTTATTTTGGAGGTTTTAAAGAATTTTTAAAATTATGGTAAATTCTCCCTTTTAAGCTTCTTGGGTTTGCATTTGTATTTGTTTTGTTTCACATTCTAGTAAAAATATCTGACATTTAAGGAAAAGGCATTGCTTTTAGAATGCTGTTGTTGGTGTTTCTGAGATGACTGCAAGGTGTGACATAAGTGTGGATCAAGTACAAGTCCGGGGAGATATCATAGAGCTAAATAAGAGACTGTCACAGTATTTTCACATTAGAATAGAGGTGTCTAACCTACTAAGAATTGTGTAGGGAGATTTGCATTCTGGTGGTGAGAATAATTTTTTATATAATTCATGAATTCTATTTATGAATCATAAAATGCCTGTCATTGACAAGATGTTTTAGGCTGTTCTTGTTGTTAAGGGATATGAAATTGGTCCAGAATCCTACATACCCTCAGCACTGACTCATAGTTAGCCTATATGAAAATGGAGGAAATACTGGAAAATCCAGGGACATCCTCAAAATTGTAATGTTGAAACGAAATGCTGCAGTTAGCATATCACTCCAGCTTAATGAGTTGATTATACTAAGAAAGTGTTTATACTACTCACTGCTATAACATATTTGATGTAATCATTCAAGTTGTTAATTTGGTCTTCAAATATCCAATTCTTTATAGGTCATTGTCTTCCTTGAAAAATGCTGACAGAGACCTGCTCGGATCTGCCTTTCAAGATGTTGATCTTAATTACAAGACATGCCCACATCTTCCTTGAAAGATATCGATTATCTGACTTGTAAGATGGTGACAGAAGACCTGACAAAAGTCTTTCCTGCAAGATGTTACTAAGCTTCCTTGCAAGATGCTGGGAAAACATTCTCTTATCTGTCTTACAAGATGTCACTGATAGTCTTTAAAAGGTGCTGATAGAAGATCTGGTCTGAGCTTCACTGATCTTTTTTGGAAGATGATGATAGAGTACTGCTCTAATCTTCCTGACAAGATGTTGCTGCTCTTCCTTGCAAATTGTGAGAGAAGACCTGTTCTGATCTGCCTTGCAAGATTTAGCTGAACTTCCTTGCAAGAAATTGATTGAGACCTGCAATGATCTTCCTTACAAGATATTGCTGGTCTTCCTTAAAGGGTGCTGATAGAAGACTTGCTCTGGTCTTCCTTGCCAAGATGTTGCTGATCTGCTTTGCAATATAGAAGACCTGCAATGATCTTCTGTACAAGATGCTGCTGATCTTCTTCAAAGAAGCTGTTAGAAGACCTGCTCTGGTCATTCTTTTTTACTTCTTCTTATTTTACATTTTATTAGGGGCTCATACAACTCTTATCACAACCATACATATACATACATCAATTGTATAAAGCACATCCCCACATTCCCTTCCCCAATCATTCTCAAAGCATTTGCTCTCCACTTAAGCCCTTTGCATTAGGTCCACTTTTTCCCCCTCCCTCCCCGCTCCCCCCTCCCTCATGAGCCCTTGACAATTTATACATTGTTATTTTGTCATATCTTGCCCTATCCAGAGTCTCCCTTCCCCCACTTCTCTGCCGTCCATCTCTCAGGGAGGAGGTCACATGTGGATCCTTGTAATCAGTTCCCTCTTTCCAACCCACTCACACTCCACTCTCCCAGCATCGCCCCTCTCACCACTGCTCCTGAATGTATCATCCACCCTGGATTCCCTGTGCCTCCAGCTCCCCTATGCACCAGTGTACAACCTCTTCCCTATCCAGTTCTGCAAGGTAGAATTCGGATCATGGTAGATGGGGGGAGGAAGCATCCATGATCTGGGGGAAAGCTGTGTTCTTCATCAGTACTACATCACACCCTCACCGACCCATCTCCTCTCCTAAACCCCTCTATGAGGGGATCTCCAGTGGCCGACACTTGGGCCTCCGGTCTCCACTCTGCAATTCCTCCTTCATTCACTATGGTATATATATATATATATATATATATATATATATATATATATATATATATATATATATATATATATATATATATATTCTTTCCCCCCCCCTTTTTTTTTTTGCATGATGCCTTATACCTGGTCCCTTTGGCACCGTGTGATCACACCGGCTGGTGTGCTTCTTCCATGTGGGATTTATTGTTTCTGAGCTAGATAGTCGCTTGTTCATCTTCAAACCTTTAAGACCCTCTTTCGATAGCTGGCCATCATCAGCTTTCTTCACCATATTTGCTTATGCACCTGTTTGTCTTCGGCGATTGTATGATCGAGGTGTGCAGCCAATGATATGATTTTTTGTTCTTTGATGCCTGATAACTGATCCCTTCGGGACCACGCGATCACACAGGTTGGTGTTTTCTTCCATGTGGGCTTTGCTGCTTCTGAGCTATATGGCCGCTTGTTTATCTTCAAGCTTTTAAGACCGCAGTCACTATCTCTTTTGCAGCCAGGCATCATCAGCTTTCTTCACCACATTTACTTATTCACCCACTTTGGCTTCAGCAGTTGTGTTGGGAGAGTGAGCATCATAGAGTGCAAATTTAATAAAAGAAAGTATTCATGCATTTAGGGAGTTCTTGAGTAGAGGCCCAAGGTCCTTCTGCCACCTTAATACTAAGCCTATGAATATAGACATATAGATCTATTTCCCCAACCTCCTACATATATATATTAGCATGTACATGTCTTTGTCTAGACCTCCATAAATGCCCCTTGACTCCTAGCTCTTTCCTCCATCTCCCTTGACTTTCCTCCTGCCTTACAACCATGCTCCGTCCCCACCTGGGCTACAGGTATACCACTTCTCTCCGCAACTTTGCCCTATATCATTCCCTACCAGGCCTGCCACTCCCCCCTCACTACCATTTTGGGTCCCATGTTGTTCCCTTGTCCCTGTGTTTGTTAATACCACTTCCTTACCACCCCACCGCACCCTACCCCAAGTCCCCCCGGAACTGTCGGTCCCATTGTTTTTCCTCCAGATAGTTCATCCAGCCTGTCCTATTCAGACATACCTGTGGAGACATTAACATGCACGAAAACAAGGCAGAGGAAAACAAAGCAACAGTATACAACCAGAAAACAAAACAAAACAACAAAAACAAGCCACTGAAAAGAACAAAATAAAACACTTCACAAAAGAAAAGCTTGTAGTTAGTTCGAGGATCATTTGTTGGCCCTAAGGAGTGTTTTCCAGTCCAGTCTGTTGGGGCACCACGCCCTGGCCCCAAAGTCCACTTTCAGCATTCCTTGGGGACCTTGCCACTCCATTCCCTTGCTGTTCTGCTGCACTACCCCAGTGCTTTGTCTCGGTGTGGTGGGATCAGGTCAGGTGCAATTCCTACACTGTGTCTCTGGTGCTGTCCCCTGTATCGCCTTTAGTCACTGAGGGGCATCATTTCTCATAGTAGGGCCAGCCATGTTGTTCTCTCTGTGGACTGGCTGCTCTACTCAGGAACATCATCCTCATGGCCTGCTGGGCTAGGCTGTGTTCCACTCTCTCCTCCTGCCCCTTCATCTGCTCCCGTGTGCTCTGATCAGATATGTCTATCTCCCAGAGCTGCAGAATCAATGTCATCCTTTGAAACAAATTCTTTTCGGGAGAGGGGCAGGAATCCACTTAATTTTTGGTGCTGGAGCCAGCCTCCCAGGCCTCTCCACTGGTTCCCTACTCCACGCCGGGATATTGCATTCACACCTTGCAGCACTGGGTTGAAGTCTGGTCCCACTTTCCCTGTGGAGATATAAACAATACCCTCCCCTTGGGTGGATTAGTGCCCCATGCCCCCACTCCCTCTTCTTCCTTATATTCATCCTTTTGTTTTCCTCCCCCACCCTCCACCATATTCTACCATGTGCATCCCTGGTTTTGGTCTCTTCTCTGTCATACTACACAGTCTTCACCCCAAAAATGTTTGTAAACAGTAGCTTTTTCCCCTATGCCACTTTTGCTTTTTTTTTCTTAAATAGTTACCTCAGCGGGCTAATGTTGTACTTGTCCTTTTGTGCCTGACTTACCTCACTTAGCATGATTTCCTCCAGTTCTTCCCATGCCACTATTTACATCAAACGTTCATCACTTCTTTTTAGTTATGCGTAGTACTCCATTGTATGTATATACCTCAGTTTTTTAATCCAATTGTCAGTTGATGGAAATTTGGGTTGCTTCCAGCTCCTTGCAATTGTGAACTGTGCCGCAATGAACATTGGAGCACAGATGTCTGGTCTTGGTTTGTTTCTTGCCTCTTCTGGGTATATGCCAAGTAGGGGGATTGCTGGGTCATATGGTAACTCTATTTCCATCTGTTTTAGGTATCGCCAGATTGATTTCCATAGTGGCTGTACGTACGTACAGGCCCACCAGCAGTAGATGAGAGTTCCTGTTTCCCCACAGCCCCTCCAACACTTGTTGCTTTCTGATTTTCTGAATTGGGCTACCTTTGAGGGTGTCAGGTGATACCTCATTGTTGTTTTAATTTGCATTTCTATTATGGCTTAAGATCGGGAACATTTTTTCATATGTTTGTTGGCCATTCGGATTTCTGTCCCTGTGAAATTTCTGTTCAAGTCCGTTGCCCACCTTTCAAGTGGGCTATTGGTTTTTTTCTTTTTGGAAGCTAGCAGAGTATTGTAGATTTTAGTAATAAGGCCTTTGTCTGATGTGTCATTGCTAAAGATGTTTTCCCAGTCTGTGGACTCTCTTATTACTCTCCTGGTGAATTCTTTAGATGTACACAAGTGTTTTATCTTCAGTATATCACATTTGTCAATTTGTGCCTCCTCTGTGTTTGTGTCCTTCCCTATTTCTGATAGCCTGTGTATTCCCTGTACCAAAGATCTCAAGTTGTTCCCAATTACCTCATTGATGGCCCTAATAGTTTGGGGTTTAACTTCAAGGTCTGTGATCCACCTTGAGTTTATTCTTGTGCATGGAGTGAGATAAGGATCTTGCTTCATTTTTCTGCATGTTGATATCCATTTTTTCCAGCACCACTTGTTAAAGAGGGCATCTGCTTCCCATTTGATATTTTTGGGGTCCTTGTCAAAGATCAGCTGTGTGTATGCTGATGCCTTTATTTCTGGGTTTTCAGTTCTTTTCCATTGGTCTGAGTATCTGTCATTGTACCAATACCATGCAGTTTTGAGAACTATGGCTGCATAGTATGTGCCAAAGTCAGGTAAAGCAAACCCTCCCACAGTGTCCTTCTTCGAGGAGTTCTCTGCTAATTCTGGGCTTCTTCCCTCTTCATATGAAGTTTGTAATCAGATTTTCCATTTCTTTGAAGAAAGATGATGGTAATTGTATTGGGATGGCATTAAACTTATATAGCGCTTTTGGCAGAACTGACATCTTAACTATATTAAGTTTCCCAATCCAAGAGCATTGGATATTCTTCCATATGTTGAGGTCGCTCTTCGTTTCTTGTAATAGTGTTCTATAGTTTTCCCTATATAGATCTTCTGTTTTTCAGTCAGTTCTATCCGTAGATATTTCAATTTGTGTTTGGCTATTGTGAAGGGTACCACCTTTTTGATCCCTTCCTCTGTGTTCTTATCTGATGTGTATAACAGTCCGATGGACTTCTGTTTGTTGATCTTGTATCCTGCCACTCTGCCAAACTCCTCTATTGCTTCAAGTACTCCCCTTGTGGAACTTTTGAGATTTTCCATATATAAAATCATATCATCTGCAAATAACGATAGTTTCACTTCTTCCTTCCCCAGACGAATACCTTTGATGTCACTTCTTTGCCTTATGCTGTTAGCTAAAACCTCCAGCACGATATTAAATAGGAGTGGGGACAAGGGGCATCCTTGTCTGGTCCCCTTTTTCAGTGGGATTGTGTTAGTCTTTTCTCCATTGACTACCACTTTGGCTGTTGGTTTTTCATATATAACTTGTATTGTCTTAAGGAACTTCCCTTCCATTCCTATCTTCGCTAGTGTCTTAAACAGGAATTGGTGTTGGATGTTGTCGAATGCTTTATCTGTATCTATTGACATTATCATGTGATTCTTATACTTTTTCATGTCAATGTGATGAATAATACTAATGATCTTTCGGATGTTGAACCATGCCTGGTATGAATCCCACTTGGTCATGGTGAATTATTTGTTTTATATATTTTTGTATTCTGCTAGCTAGTATTTTGTTAAGGGCTTTTGCATCAATGTTCATTAGGGATATTGGTCTGTAGTTCTCGATTTTTGTGGGATCCTTGCCTGGTTTGGGTATCAGAGTTATACTAGCTTCATAGAAGGTGTTCAGAGGTTTGCCATCTTTTTCTATGTTCTGGAAAATTTTGTGTAGGATTGGTATTAGTTCTTCCCTGAATGCTTGGCAGAATTCTCCACTGTAGCGATCGGGTCCAGGGGATTTGTTTGTTGGTAATACCGTGATAAACTTTTCTATTTCTTCTATTGCTATGGGTCTGTTGAGATTCTTGATGTCCACTGAGGATCGTCTAGGGAGGGATTGTTTTTCCAGGAAATTGTCCATGTCTTCCAAATTGTTGAATTCATTGGAGTACAATCCTTCATAGTACAGCGTAACTATCCTTTTGATTTCATTAGGGTCTGTTGTAATGACCCCTCCTTCATCCCTTATTCTTGCTATTGAGACTTGTTCTCTCATTTCGTAGGTTAGGTTTGCCAATGGTCTATCGATCCTGTTTATAGTTTCAAAGAACCAGCTCCTACGCTGCAATAATTCTGGGTCTGGTTTCCTTTCTCACATGTTTCAGGATTTTCTTCAATTCTAAATTTTAAAATCTGATTTTAAAAAAATCAGATTGTTATATTGAAGAATGTTATTTAAAGAAATTGGCCGATTATCTTGCCATGCAAGCTCAAATGTTAACTTGTGTGTGTGTGTGTGTGTTATTTTATGCTGTAATCCTCAGTAAGACAGATGACTGATGACCAGGCAAGGCCTAACAGACAGGCAGACAAAGAAATTCAGGTGCTGAAAAAAAAATACATAACCAAATATGATGGTACGGACAACATCCTGATACTACACAGCTAGAAGCAGCTGCTGCATGAGATGACCTGCAAAGCTATTTTGCACATTAACCTTTCTGGAAAATGTTCGCAGCACCACACCCTAACCCACAGATAATAGGATCTTCCTTGTGAGATGGGATCAATCTGATGTGCCCTTCCTTGAAAACACCACTGATATTTCCTGCAACATGCTGATAGACCACCTGCTCTGATCTGCCTTGCAAAATTGCTTATGTATTTTTCAAGATGCTGGGAGAAGACCTGGCCACATCTTCCTTGAAAGGTACCTTCGATGTGTCATGCGAGATGGTGAGAGAAGACGTACTAGGGTGTTCCTAGTAAGAGGTCGCTAATCTTCCTTGCAAGATGCCAGGAGAACCTGCTCTGAACTGTCTTTCAAGATGTCATTCATATTTCTTCACGGTGCTGAAAGAAGGCCTTTTCTGATCTTCCCTGATCTACCTTGTAAGAGGCGGTAGACGACCAGCCATGATCTTCCTCGCAAGTGGTTGCAGCTCTTCCCCAAAGGTGCCAGAGAAGAAATGCAAGATATCCCTGTTACCCTTAACGGGTGCTGAGAGAAGACCTGGTCTGATCTTCCTTTAAAGATGCTTCCATCAGCCTTGCAAGATGCTGATGAAAGACCTGGTGTGATCTGCCATGCCAGATTTTGCATACTTCTTACCGAAAGGCTGATACAATACTTGCTCAGATCTTTCTTGCAAGATGTGCATGGCCTTCTGATCTGCCATGCAATATTTTGCTGCCCTTCCTTGCAAGATGTGACACAAGACCTGCTTTAGCCTCCTTGAAAGTAATCCCTGATCTTCCTGTAGAACTGCTGAGGGAAGACCTGCTCCGATCTTTCTGGCAAGATTTTGCTGATCTTCCTTGCAAGATGCTGACCAAAGACCGGCTCTGATCTGCCTTGCAAGATGCCGGTAGACGACCAGCCATGATGTTCCTCGCAAGTTGCTCCAGCCCTTCCCTGCAAGGTGCCAGAGAAGAACTGCAAGCTATCCCTGTTACCCTTAACGGGTGCTGAGAGAAGACCTGGTCTGATCTTCCTTTCAAGATGCTTCCATCAGCCTTGCAGGATGCTGAAGGAAGACCTGGTGTGATCTGCCACGCCAGATTTTGCGGATCTCCTTACCCAGAGGCTGATACAATACTTGCTGAGATCTTCCTTGCAAGATGTGCCTGGCCTTCTGATCTGCCATGCAAGATATTGCTGACCTTCCTTGCAAGATGCTGATACAAGACCTGCTTTAGCCTCGTTGCAAGTAATCCCTGGTCTTCCTTTAGAGGTGCTGAGGCAAGACCCGCTCCGATCTTTCTGGCAAGATTTTGCTGATCTTCCTTGAAAGATGCTGACCGCAGACCAGCTGTGACCTGCCTTGCAAGATGTCGCCGATCTTCCTTGGAAGATGCTGACAGATGACCTGGCCTGATATTCCATGCAAAATATCCCTCGTCTTCCTTAAATCGTGCTGAGATGAGACCTGTCCCGATCTTCTTGCAACCTGCTTCTGATCTGCCTTGCAAGATGGCGACGGAAGACGTGCTCTGATCTTCCTTGCACGTGTGGAAGATCGTGTTTGCAATGTAGAAGACCGGCTCTGGTCTTCCTTGCTAAATGCTGAGGATCTTCCTTGCAAGATGTTTATAGGAGAGCTTCTCTGGTCTCTCTGGCTAGATGTGGCAGATATTCCTTGCAAGATGCTGTGAGGAGACCTGGTCTAAGCTACCTAGCAAGATATTGCAGATTCTCCACAGAGGATGCTGATAGAAGACCTGCGCTAATCAACCTTGCAAGACATCACCGATCTGCTGGGCAAGATAGAAGACCTGCTCTGATCTCCCTTGGATGTGACTACTGGTCATCCTTGCAAGATGCTGAGGGCAAGCTGAGGGAGATGTTCCCATGTGCGCGTGCGTCTCCGCCTTCAATCGGTCTGAGCCGAGTTCAGGCATCAGGAGGCTCACAGGTGAGTGAAATTATTCTCCCTCCTGCTCTCTGGAAATTTTGGGTACATATGCATAGGGTTCCCTTCTCCTTTTTCATTTCTTATGTTTGCTTCAAAAGGTTTGTGGGGAAAAATAGGACTTTTATCTATATTTCATGATTGAACATCAAGACTAGGGCATATGCAGAATGCTACGCCCTTAGAGAGACATGTTTGCGGGGTCCTGAATGCGTGTTTGTGTGTGTGTGCTTGCACATCATATACGGTTGTTTGCGTAGCATGGGTTTTAGCAAACACCTCGACAGTCTGTGAACCAGTGGTCTAGGCCAGGCAAACACAGTGGTAACTTCTCATGTGCTTCTTTACGTATGTTTGTCACACTCACCCTGCTGATAAGGAGGTCTGCATGCTGTCGAGCAGCTCTGGCTCCTCCCTGGTTAAAAACTTCACCTCTTCTTACTGAGGAATAGTATGGGTGCTAAATTCATTGCTCAAAGGTTTCATGATTTTTTTAATTATTCATTTTAATATCGGGTTTATATACAGAATAATGTATTTTAAAGATACTGGCTGATGCTCTTGTTGGGTGTACGCAAATGTTGACTCGTGTGTGTATGTGTGTGTGTGTATGGGTGTGTGAGTGTTTCCGTGTGATTGCACATCCACACAAGTGTCCTTGTGTAACTAGGATTTACCAAACACCTTGGAAGTCAGTCGACCAGTGGTCTAGGTCACTCAAACACTGTTGTACTTTCTGATATGCCAATTTACATGTGTTTATCAAATTGGTGCTGCTCCTCAGAGCTGTGCAGGCTGTCAAACAACTCAGGCTACCCATTGGCTAACAAATTCACCACCTACTATGCTGCAATAATTCTGGGTCTGGTTTCATTTCTCACATGTTTCAGGATTTTCTTTTATTCTACATTTTAAAATCAGATTAAAGAAAATCAGATTGTTATATTGAAGAATGTTATTTAAAGAAATTGGCCAATTATCTTGCCGTGCAAGCTCAAATGTTAACTTTTGTGTTTGTGTGTGTGTGTGTGCGTGTGTTATTGTATGCTGTATTTCTGAGGAAGACAGACGACTGATGACTAGGAAGGGCCTAACAGACAGGCCCACAAAGGAATTCAGGTGTCAAAAAATATATATACATAGCCAAATCTGATGGTAGGCACAACATGCTGATACTACACACCTAGAAGCAGCTGCTGCATGAGATGACCTGCAGAGCTACTTCACACAGTACCCTTTCTGGAAAATGTTCGCAGCACCACTCCCTAACCCACAGATGATAGGAACTTCCTTGTGAGATGGGATCAATCGGATGTGCCCTTCCTTGAAAACTCCACTGACCTTCCCTGCAACATGCTGATAGAAGGCCTGCTCTGATCTGCTTTGCAAAATTGCTGATATATCTATTAAGATGCTGGGAGAAGACCAGGCCACATCTTCCTTGAAAGATGCTTTGGATGTGCCATGCAAGATGGTGAGAGAAGACGTACTAGGGTGTTCCTAGTAAGAGGTCGCTAATCTTCCTTGCAAGATGCCGGGAGAACCTGCTCGGAGCTGTCTTTCATATTTCTTCACGGTGCTGAAAGAAGTCCTACTCTGATCTTCCCTGATCTGCCTTGCAAGATGCCGGTAGACGACCAGCAATGATGTTCCTCGCAAGTTGCTCCAGCCCTTCCCTGCTAAGTGCCAGAGAAGAACCCCAAGATATCCCTGTTACCCTTAACGGGTGCTGAGAGAAGACCTGGTCTGATCTTCCTTTCAAGATGCTTCCATCAGCCTTGCAGGATGCTGATGGAAGACCTGGTGTGATCTGCCATGCCAGATTTTGCGGATCTCCTTACCCAGAGGCTGATACAATACTTGCTGAGATCTTCCTTGCAAGATGTGCCTGGCCTTCTGATCTGCCATGCAAGATATTGCTGACCTTCCTTGCAAGATGCTGATACAAGACCTGCTTTAGCCTCGTTGCAAGTAATCCCTGGTCTTCCTTTAGAGGTGCTGAGGCAAGACCCGCTCTGATCTTTCTGGCAAGATTTTGCTGATCTTCCTTGCAAGATGCTGACCGCAGACCGGCTCTGACCTGCCTTGCAAGATGTCGCCGATCGTCCTTAGAAGATGCTGACAGATGACCTGGCCTAATAATCCATGCAAAATATCCCTCGTCTTCCTTAAATCGTGCTGAGATGAGACCTGTCCCGATCTTCTTGCAACCTGCTTCTGATCTGCCTTGCAAGATGGCGACGGAAGACGTTCTCTGATCTTCCTTGCACGTGTGGAAGATCGTGTTTGCACTATAGAAGACCTGCTCTGGTCTTCCTTGCTAAATGCTGAGGATCTTCCTTGCAAGATGCTGATAGGAGAGCTTCTCTGGTCTTTCTGGCCAAGGTGTGGCAGATATTCCTTGCAAGATGCTGTGAGGACACCTGTTCTAAGCTACCTAGCAAGATATTGCAGATTCTCCACAGAGGATGCTGATAGAAGACCTGCGCTAATCAACCTTGCAAGACATCACCGATCTGCTGGGCAAGATAGCAGACCTGCTCTGATCTCCCTTGGATGTGACTACTGGTCATCCTTGCAAGATGCTGAGTGCAAGCTGAGGGAGATGTTCCCATGTGCGCGTGCGTCTCTGCCTTCAATGGGTGTGAGCCCAGTTCAGGCATCAGGAGGCTCACAGGTGAGTGAAATTATTCTCCCTCCTGCTCTCTAGAAAATTTTGGGTAGGTATGCATAGGGTTCACTTCTCCTTTTTCACTTGTTATGTTCGCTTGAAAAGGTTTGTGGGGAAAAATAGGACTTTTATCTATATTTCATGATTACACATCAAGACCAGGGCATATGCAGAGTGCTACGCCCTTAGAGAGACATGTTTGGGGGGTCCTGAATGTGTGTGTGTGTTTGTGTGTGTGCTTGCACATCATATATGGTTGTTTGCGTAGCATGGGTTTAGCAAACACCTCGACAGTCTGTCAACCAGTGGTCTAGGCCAGGCAAACACAGTGGTAACTTCGCATGTGCTTCTTTACTTATGTTTGTCACACTCACTCTGCTCATAAGGAGGTCTGCATGCTGTCGAGCAGCTCTGGCTCCTTCCTGGTTAAAAACTTCACCTCTTCTTACTGAGGAATAGTATGGGTGCTAATTTCATTGCTCAAAGGTTTCATGATTTTTTTTAATTATTCATTTTAATATCGGGTTTATATACAGAATAATTTATTTTAAAGATAAAGGCTGATGCTCTTGTTGGGTGCACGCAAATGTTGACCTGTGTGTGTGTGTGTGTGTATGTGTGTATGGGTGTGTGAGTGTTTCCGTGTGATTGCACATCCACACAAGTGTCCTTGTGTAACTAGGATTTACCAAACACCATGGAAGTCAGTAGACCAGTGGTCTGGTCACTCAAACACTGTTGTACTTTCTGATATGCCAATTTACATGTGTTTATCAAATTGGTGCTGCTCCTCAGAGCTGTGCAGGCTGTCAAACAACTCAGGCTGCACATTGGCTAACTAATTCACCTCCTGCTATGCTGCAATAATTCTGAGTCTGGTTTCAATTTTCACATGTTTCAGGATTTTCTTTAATTCTTCATTTTAAAATCAGATTAAAGAAAATCAGATTCTTATATTGAAGAATGTTATTTAAAGAAATTGGCCGATTATCTTGCCGTGCAAGCTCAAATGTTAACTTTTGTGTTTGTGTGTGTGTGTGTGTGTGTGTGTGTGTGTTATTGTGTGCTGTAATTCTGAGGAAGACAGACGACTGATGACTAGGAAGGGCCTAACAGACAGCCGACAAAATATTCAGGTGTCGAAAAATATATATACATAGCCAAATCTGATGGTAGGCACAACATGCTGATACTACACACCTAGAAGCAGCTGCTGCATGAGATGACCTGCAGAGCTACTTCACACAGTACCCTTTCTGGAAAATGTTCGCAGCACCACTCCCTAACCCACAGATGATAAGATCTTCCTTGTGAGATGGGATCAATCGGATGTGCCCTTCCTTGAAAACTCCACTGATCTTCCCTGTAACATGCTGATAGAAGGCCTGCTCTGATCTGCTTTGCAAAATTGCTGATATATCTATCAAGATGCTGGGAGTATTCCTGGCCACATCTTCCTTCAAAGATGCTTTCGATGTGCCATGCAAGATGGTGAGAGAAGACGTACTAGGTTGTTCCTAGTAAGAGGTCGCTAATCTTCCTTGCAAGATGTCGGGAGAACCTGCTCTCAGCTGTCTTTCAAGATGTCGTTCATATTTCTTCACGGTGCTGAAAGAAGGCCTACTCTGATCTTCCCTGATCTGCCTTGCAAGATGCCGGTAGACGACCAGCCATGATGTTCCTCGCAAGTTGCTCCAGCCCTTCCCAGCAAGGTGCCAGAGAAGAACCGCAAGATATCCCTGTTACCCTGAACGGGTGCTGAGAGAAGACCTGGTCTGATCTTCCTTTCAAGATGCTTCCATCAGCCTTGCAGGATGCTGATGGAAGACCTGGTGTGATCTGCCATGCCAGATTTTGCGGATCTCCTTACCCAGAGGCTGATACAATACTTGCTGAGATCTTCCTTGCAAGATGTGCCTGGCCTTCTGATCTGCCATGCAAGATATTGCTGACCTTCCTTGCAAGATGCTGATACAAGACCTGCTTTAGCCTCATTGCAAGTAATCCCTGGTCTTCCTTTAGAGGTGCTGAGGCAAGACCCGCTCTGATCTTTCTGGCAAGATTTTGCTGATCTTCTTTGCAAGATGCTGACCGCAGACCTGCTCTGACCTGCCTTGCAAGATGTCGCCTATCGTCCTAGGAAGATGCTGACAGATGACCTGGCCTGATAATCCATGCAAAATATCCCTCGTCTTCCTTAAATCGTGCTGAGATGAGACCTGTCCCGATCTTCTTGCAACCTGCTTCTGATCTGCCTTGCAAGATGGCGACAGAAGACGTGCTCTGATCTTCCTTGCACGTGTGGATGATCGTGTTAGCACTATAGAAGACCTGCTCTGGTCTTCCTTGCTAAATGCTGAGGATCTTCCTTGCAAGATGCTGATAGGAGAGCTTTTCTGGTCTTTCTGGCCAAGATGTGGCAGATATTCCTTGCAAGATGCTGTGGGGACACCTGGTCTAAGCTACCTAGCAAGATATTGCAGATTCTCCACAGAGGATGCTGATAGAAGACCTGCGCTAATGAACTGTGCAAGACATCACCGATCTGCTGGGCAAGATAGCAGGCCTGCTCTGATCTCCCTTGGATGTGACTACTGGTCATCCTTGCAAGATGCTGAGGGCAAGATGAGGGAGATGTTCCCATGTGCGCGTGCGTCACCAACTTCAATGTGTCTGAGCCCAGTTCAGACATCAGGAGGCTCACAGGTGAGTGAAATTATTCTCCCTCCTGCTCTCTAGAAAATTTTGGGTAGGTATGCATAGGGTTCACTTCTCTTTTTTCACTTGTTATGTTCGCTTGAAGGTTTGTGGGGAAAAATAGGACTTTTATCTATATTTCATGATTGTACATCAAGACCAGGGCATATGCAGAGTGCTACGCCCTTAGAGAGACATGTTTGCGGGGTCCTGAATGTGTGTTTGTGTGTGTGTGTGCTTGCACATCATATACGGTTGTTTGCGTAGCATGGTTTTTAGCAAACACCTCGACAGTCTGTCAACCAGTGGTCTAGGCCAGGCAAACACAGTGGTAACTTCTCATGTGCTTCTTCACGTATGTTTGTCACACTCACGCTGCTCATAAGGAGGTCTGCATGCTGTCGAGCAGTTCTGGATCCTCTCTGGTAAAAAACTTCACCTCTTCTTACTGAGGAAATGTATGGGTGCTAATTTCATTGCTCAAAGGCTTCATGATTTTTTTAATTATTCATTTTAATATTGGGTTTATATACAGAATAATGTATTTTAAAAATACTGGCTGATTCTCTTGTTGGGTGCACGCAAATGTTGACTCGTGTGTGTGTGTGTGTGTGTGTGTGTGTGTGTATGGGTGTGTGAGTGTTTCCGTGTGATTGCACATCACACAAGAGGCCTTGTGTAACTAGGATTTACCAAACACCTTGGAAGTCAGTCGACCAGTGGTCTAGGTCACTCAAACACTGTTGTACTTTCTGATATGCCAATTTACATGTGTTTATCAAATTGGTGCTGCTCCTCAGAGCTGTGCAGGCTGTCAAACAACTCAGGCTACACATTGGCTAACAAATTCACCACCTAATACGCTGCAATAATTCTGAGTATGGTTTCAATTCTCACGTGTTTCAGGATTTTCTTTATTTCTACATTTTAAAATCAGATTAAAGAAAATCTGATTCTTATATTGAAGAATGTTATTTAAAGAAATTGGCCGATTATCTTGCCGTGCAAGCTCAAATTTTAACTTTTGTGTTTGTGTGTGTGTGTGTGTGTGTGTTTGTGTTATTGTATGCTGTAATTCTGAGGAAGACAGACGACTGATGACTAGGAAGGGCCTAACAGACAGGCCGACAAAGAAATTCAGGTGTCGAAAAATATATATACATAGCCAAATCTGATGGTAGGCACAACATGCTGATACTACACACCTAGAAGCAGCTGCTGCATGAGATGACCTGCAGAGCTACTTCACACAGTACCCTTTCTGGAAAATGTTCGCAGCACCACTCCCTAACCCACAGATGATAGGATCTTCCTTGTGAGATGGGATCAATCGGATGTGCCCTTCCTTGAAAACTCCACTGACCTTCCTTGCAACATGCTGATAGAAGGCCTGCTCTGATCTGCTTTGCAAAATTGCTGATATATCTATCAAGATGCTGGGAGAAGACCTGGCCACATCTTCCTTGAAAGATGCTTTGGATGTGCCATGCAAGATGGTGAGAGAAGACGTACTAGGGTGTTCCTAGTAAGAGTTCGCTAATCTTCCTTGCAAGATGCCGGGAGAACCTGCTCTGAGCTGTCTTTCAAGATGTCGTTCATATTTCTTCACGGTGCTGAAAGAAGTCCTACTCTGATCTTCCCTGATCTGCCTAGCAAGATGCTGGTAGACGACCAGCCATGATGTTCCTCGCAAGTTGCTCCAGCCCTTCCCTGCAAGGTGCCAGAGAAGAACCGCAAGATATCCCTGTTACCCTTAACGGGTGCTGAGAGAAGACCTGGTCTGATCTTCCTTTCAAGATGCTTCCATCAGCCTTGCAGGATGCTGAAGGAAGACCTGGTGTGATCTGCCACGCCAGATTTTGCGGATCTCCTTACCCAGAGGCTGATACAATACTTGCTGAGATCTTCCTTGCGAGATGTGCCTGGCCTTCTGATCTGCCATGAAAGATATTGCTGACCTTCCTTGCAAGATGCTGATACAAGACCTGCTTTAGCCTCGTTGCAAGTAATCCCTGGTCTTCCTTTAGAGGTGCTGAGGCAAGACCCTCTCTGATCTTTCTGGGAATATTTTGCTTACCTTCCTTGCAAGATGCTGACCGCAGACCGGCTCTGACCTGCCTTGCAAGATGTCGCCGATTGTCCTTAGAAGATGCTGACAGATGACCTGGCCTGATAATCCATGCAAAATATCCCTCGTCTTCCTTAAATCGTGCTGAGATGAGACCTGTCCCGATGTTCTTGCAACCTGCTTCTGATCTGCCTTGCAAGATGGCGACGGAAGACATGCTCTGATCTTCCTTGCACGTGTGGATGATCGTGTTTGCAATATAGAAGACCTGCTCTGGTCTTCCTTGCTAAATGCTGAGGATCTTCCTTGCAAGATGCTGATAGGAGAGCTTTTCTGGTCTTTCTGGCCAAGGTGTGGCAGATATTCCTTGCAAGATGCTGTGAGGACACCTGGTCTAAGCTACCTAGCAAGATATTGCAGATTCTCCACAGAGGATGCTGATGGAAGACCTGCGTTTATCAACCTTGCAAGACATCACCGATCTGCTGGGCAAGATAGCAGACCTGCTCTGATCTCCCTTGGATGTGACTACTGGTCATCCTTTCAAGATGCTGAGGGCAAGCTGAGGGAGATGTTCCCATGTGCGCGTGCGTCTCTGTCTTCAGGGGTCTGAGCCCAGTTCAGGCATCAGGAGGCATACAGGTGAGTGAACTTATTCTCCCTCCTGCTCTCTAGAAAATTTTGGGTAGGTATGCATAGGGTTCACTTCTCCTTTTTCACTTGTTATGTTCGCTTGAAAAAGTTGTGGGGAAAAATAGGACTTTTATCTATATTTCATGATTGCGCATCAAGACCAGGGCATATGCAGAGTGCTACGCCCTTAGAGAGACATGTTTGCGGGGTCCTGGATGTGTCTTTGTGTGTGTGTGCTTGCACATCATATACGGTTGTTTGCGTAGCATGGGTTTTAGCAAACACCTCCACAGTCTGTCAACCAGTGGTCTAGGCCAGGCAAATACAGTGGTAACTTCTCATGTGCTTCTTCACGTATGTTTGTCACACTCACCTGCTCATAAGGAGGTCTGCATGCTGTCGAGCAGCTCTGGCTCCTCTGGTTAAAAACTTCACCTCTTCTTACTGAGGAAATGTATGGGTGCTAATTTCATTGCTCAAAGGCTTCATGATTTTTTAAATTATTCATTTTTAATATTGCGTTTATATACAGAATAATGTATTTTAAAAATACTGGCTGATGCTCTTGTTGGGTGCACGCAAATGTTGACTCGTGTGTGTGTGTGTGTGTGTGTGTGTGTGTGTGTGTATGGGTGTGTGCGTGTTTCCGTGTGATTGCACATCACACAAGAGTCCTTGTGTAACTAGGATTTACCAAACACCTTGGAAGTAAGTCGACCTGTGGTCTAGGTCACTCAAACACTGTTGTACTTTCTGATATGCCAATTTACATGTGTTTATCAAATTGGTGCTGCTCCTCAGAGCTGTGCAGGCTGTCAAACAACTCAGGCTACCCATTGGCTAACAAATTCACCACCTACTACGCTGCAATAATTCTGGGTCTGGTTTCATTTCTCACAGGTTTCAGGATTTTCTTTAATTCTACATTTTAAAATTAGATTAAAGAAAATCAGATTGTTATATTGAAGAATGTTATTTAAAGAAATTGGCCGATTATCTTGCCGTACAAACTCAAATGTTAACTTTTGTGTTTGTGTGTGTGTGTGTGTGTGTGTGTGTGTGTTATTGTATGCTGTAATTCTGAGGAAGACAGACGACTGATGACTAGGAAGGGCCTAACAGACAGGCCGACAAAGAAATTCAGGTGTTAAAAATATATATATACATAGCCAAATCTGATGGTAGGCACAACATGCTGATACTACACACCTAGAAGCAGCTGCTGCATGAGATGACCTGCAGAGCTACTTCACACACTACCCTTTCTGGAAAATGTTCGCAGCACCACTCCCTAACCCACAGATGATAGGATCTTCCTTGTGAGATGAGATCAATCGGATGTGCCCTTCCTTGAAAACTCCACTGACCTTCCTTGCAACATGCTGATAGAAGGCCTGCTCTGATCTGCTTTGCAAAATTGCTGATATATCTATCAAGATGCTGGGAGAAGACCTGGCCACATCTTCCTTGAAAGATGCTTTCGATGTGCCATGCAAGAAGGTGAGAGAAGACATACTAGGGTGTTCCTAGTAAGACTTCGCTAATCTTCCTTGCAAGATGCCGGGAAAACCTGCTCTCAGCTCTTTTTCAAGATGTCGTTCAATTTCTTCACGGTGCTGAAAGAAGCCCTACTCTGATCTTCCCTGACCTGCCTTGCAAGATGCCGGTAGACGACCAGCCATGATGTTCCTCGCAAGTTGCTCCAGCCCTTCCCTGCAAGGTGCCAGAGAAGAACCGCAAGATATCCCTGTTACCCTTAATGGGTGCTGAGAGAAGACCTGGTCTGATCTTCCTTTCAAGATGCTTCCATCAGCCTTGCAGGATGCTGATGGAAGACCTGGTGTGATCTGCCATGCCAGATTTTGCGGATCTCCTTACCCAGAGGCTGATACAATACTTGCTGAGATCTTCCTTGCAAGATGTGCCTGGCCTTCTATCTGCCATGCAAGATATTGCTGAACTTCCTTGCAAGGTGCTGATACAAGACCTGCTTTAGCCTCATTGCAAGTAATCCCTGGTCTTCCTTTAGAGGTGCTTAGACAAGACCCGCTCTGATCTTTCTGGCAAGATTTTGCTGATCTTCCTTGCAAGATGCTCACCTCAGACCGGCTCTGACCTGCCTTGCAAGATGTCTCTGATCTTCCTAGAATGATGCTGACATGTGACCTGGCCTGATATTCCATGCAAAATATCCCTTGTCTTCCCTAAATCGTGCTGGGATGAGACCTCTCCCGATCATCTTGCAACCTGCTTCTGATCTGCCTTGCAAGATGGCGACTGAAGACGTGCTCTGATCTTTCTTGCACGTGTGGATGATCGTGTTTGCAATATAGAAGACCTGCTCTGGTCTTCCTTGCTAAATGCTGAGGATCTTCCTTGCAAGATGCTGATAGGAGAGCTTTCTGGTCTTTCTGGCCAAGATGTGTCAGATATTCCTTGCAAGATGCTGTGAGGACACCTGGTCTAAGCTACCTAGCAAGATATTTCAGATTCTCCACAGAGGATGCTGATAGAAGACCTGCGCTAATCAACCTTGCAAGACATCACCGATCTGCTGGGCAAGATAGCAGACCTGCTCTGATCTCCCTTGGATGTGACTACTGGTCATCCATACAAGATGCTGAGGGCAAGCTGAGGGAGATGTTCCCATGTGCGCCTGCGTCTCTGCCTTCGATGCGTCTGAGCCCAGTTCAGGCATCCGGAGGCTCACAGGTGAGTGAAATTATTCTCCCTCCTGCTCTCTGGAAAATTTTGGGTAGGTATGCATAGGGTTCACTTCTCCTTTTTCACTACTTATATTTTCTTCAAAAGGTTTTGGGGGGGAAAATAAGACTTTTATCTATATTTCATAATTGCACATCAAGACCAGGGCATATGCAGAATGCTACTCCCTTACAGAGACATGTTTGGGGGGTCCTGAATGTGTGTGTGTGTGTTTGTGTGTGTGCTTGCACATCATATATGGTTGTTTGCGTAGCATCGGTTTTAGCAAACACCTCGACAGTCTGTCAACCTGTGGTCTAGGCCAGGCAAACAGTGTGGTAACTTCGCATGTGCTTCTTTACGTATGTTTGTCACACTCACTCTTCTCATAAGGAAGTCTGCATGCTGTCGAGCAGCTCTGGCTCCTTCCTGGTTAAAAACTTCACCTCTTCTCACTGAGGAATAGTATGGGTGCTAATTTCATTGCTCAAAGGTTTCATGATTTTTTTAATTATTCATTTTAATATCGGGTTTATATACAGAATAATGTATTTTAAAGATACTGGCTGATGCTCTTGTTGGGTGCACGCAAATGTTGACCCGTGTGTGTGTGTGTGTGTGTGTGTGTGTATGGGTTTGTGAATGTTTCCGTGTGATTGCACATCACACAAGAGTCCTTGTGTAACTAGGATTTACCAAACACCTTGGAAGTCAGTCGACCAGTGGTCTAGGTCACTCAAACACTGTTGTACTTTCTGATACGCCAAATTACATGTGTTTATCAAATTGGTGCTGCTTCTCAGAGCTATGCAGGCTGTAAAACAACTCAGGCTGCACATTGGCTAACTAATTCACCTCCTTCTACGCTGCAGTAATTCTGAGTCTGGTTTCAGTTCTCACATGTTTCAGGATTTTTTTAATTCTAAATTTTAAAATCAGATTAAAGAAAATCAGATTGTTATATTGAAGAATGTTATTTAAAGAAATTGGCCTATTATCTTGCCGTGCAAGCTCAAATGTTAACTTTTGTGTTTGTGTGTGTGTGTGTGTGTGTTATTGTATGCTGAAATTCTGAGGAAGAGAGACAACTGATGACTAGGAAGGGCCTAACAGACAGGCCGACAAACAAATTCAGGTGTCGAAAAATATATATACATAGCCAAATCTGATGGTAGGCACAACATGCTGATACTACACACCTAGAATCAGCTGTTGCATGAGATGAGCTGCAGAGCTACTTCACACAGTACACTTTCTGGAAAATGTTCGCAGCACCACTCCCTAACCCACAGATGATAGTATCTTCCTTGTGAGATGGGATCAATTGGATGTGCCCTTCCTTGAAAACTCCACTGACCTTCCCTGCAACATGCTGATAGAAGGCATGCTCTGATCTGCTTTGCAAAATTGCTGATATATCTATCAAGATGCTGGGAGAAGACCTGGCCACATCTTCCTTGAAAGATGCTTTCGATGTGCCATGCAAGATGGTGAGAGAAGACGTACTAGGGTGTTCCTAGTAAGAGGTCGCTAATCTTCCTTGCAAGATGCCGGGAGAACCTGCTCGGAGCTGTCTTTCATATTTCTTCACGGTGCTGAAAGAAGTCCTACTCTGATCTTCCCTGATCTGCCTTGCAAGATGCCGGTAGACGACCAGCCATGATGTTCCTCGCAAGTTGCTCCAGCCCTTCCCTGCAAGGTGCCAGAGAAGAACCGCAAGATATCCCTGTTACCCTGAACGGGTGCTGAGAGAAGACCTGGTCTGATCTTCCTTTCAAGATGTTTCCATCAGCCTTGCAGGATGCTGATGGAAGACCTGGTGTGATCTGCCATGCCAGATTTTGCGGATCTCCTTACCCAGAGGCTGATACAATACTTGCTGAGATCTTCCTTGAAAGATGTGCCTGGCCTTCTGATCTGCCATGCAAGATATTGCTGCCCTTCATTGCAAGATGCTGATACAAGACCTGCTTTAGCCTTGTTGCAAGTAATCCCTGGTCTTCCTTTAGAGGTGCTGAGGCAAGACCCGCTCTGATCTTTCTGGCAAGATTTTGCTGATCTTCCTTGCAAGATGCTGACCGCAGACCGGCTCTGACCTGCCTTGCAAGATGTCGCCGATCGTCCTTAGAAGATGCTGACAGATGACCTGGCCTGATATTGCATGCAAAATATCCCTCGTCTTCCTTAAATCGTGCTGAGATGAGACCTGTCCCGATCTTCTTGCAACCTGCATCTGATCTGCCTTGCAAGATGGCGACGGAAGACGTGCTCTGATCTTCCTTGCACGTGTGGATGATCGTGTTTGCACTATAGAAGACCTGCTCTGGTCTTCCTTGCTAAATGCTGAGGATCTTCCTTGCAAGATGCTGATAGGAGAGCTTTTCTGGTCTTTCTGGCCAAGATGTGGCAGATATTCCTTGCAAGATGCTGTTAGGACACCTGGTCTAAGCTACGTAGCAAGATATTGCAGATTCTCGACAGAGGATGCTGATAGAAGACCTGCGCTAATCAACCTTGCAAGACATCACCGATCTGCTGGGCAAGATAGCAGACCTGCTCTGATCTCCCTTGGATGTGACTACTGGTCATCCTTGCAAGATGCTGAGGGCAAGCTGAGGGTGATGTTCCCATGTGCGCGTGCGTCTCTGCCTTCAATGGGTGTGAGCCCAGTTCAGGCATCAGGAGGCTCACAGGTGAGTGAAATTATTCTACCTCCTGCTCTCTGGAAAATTTTGGGTAGGTATGCATAGGGTTCACTTCTCCTTTTTCACTTCTTATGTTTGCTTCAAAAGGTTTTTGGGGAAAAATAAGACTTTTATCTATATTTCATAATTGCACATCAAGACCAGGGCATATGCAGAATGCTATGCCCTTAGAGAGACATGTTTGGGGGGTCCTGAATGTGTGTGTGTGTGTGTGTGTAGGTGTGTGCTTGCACATCATATATGGTTGTTTGCGTAGCATGGGTTTTAGCAAACACCTCGACAGTCTGTCAACCAGTGGTCTAGGCCAGGCAAACACAGTGGTAACTTCGCATGTGCTTCTTTACGTATGTTTGTCACACTCACTCTTCTCATAAGGAGGTCTGCATGCTGTCGAGCAGCTCTGGCTCCTTCCTGGTTAAAAACTTCACCTCTTCTTACTGAGGAATAGTATGGGTGCTAATTTCATTGCTCAAAGGTTAAATGATTTTTTTAATTATTCATTTTAATATTGGGTTTATATACAAAATAATGTATTTTAAAGATACTGGCTGATTCTCTTTTTGGGTGCACGCAAATGTTGACCCGTGTGTGTGTGTGTATGTGTGTATGGGTGTGTGAGTGTTTCCGTGTGATTGCACATCCACACAAGTGTCCTTGTGTAACTAGGATTTACCAAACACCTTGGATGTCAGTCGACCAGTGGTCTAGGTCACTCAAACACTGTTGTACTTTCTGATATGCCAATTTATATGTGTTTATCAAATTGATGCTGCTCCTCAGAGCTGTGCAGGCTGTCAAACCACTCAGGCTACACATTGGCTAACAAATTCACCACCTACTACGCTGCAAAAATTCTGGGTCTGGTTTCATTTCTCACATGTTTCAAGATTTTCTTTAATTCTACATTTTAAAATCAGATTAAAGAAAATCAGATTGTTATATTGAAGAATATTATTTAAAGAAATTGGGCAATTATCTTGCCGTGCAAGCTCAAAAGTTAACTTTTGTGTTTGTGTGTGTGTGTGTGTGTGTTATTGTATGCTGTAATTCTGAGGAAGACAGACGACTGATGACAAGGAAGGGCCTAACAGACAGGCCCACAAAGAAATTCAGGTGTCGAAAAATATATATACATAGCCAAATCTGATGGTAGGCACAACATGCTGATACTACACACCTAGAATCAGCTGCTGCATGAGATGACCTGCAGAGCTACTTCACACAGTACCCTTTCTGGAAAATGTTCGCAGCACCACTCCCTAACCCACAGATGATAGGATCTTCCTTGTGAGATGGGATCAATCGGATGTGCCCTTTCTTGAAAACTCCACTGACCTTCCCTGCAACATGCTGATAGAAGGCATGCTCTGATCTGCTTTGCAAAATTGCTGATATATCTATCAAGATGCTGGGAGAAGACCTGGCCACATCTTCCTTGAAAGATGCTTTCGATGTGCCATGCAAGATGGTGAGAGAAGATGTACTAGGTTGTTCCTAGTAAGAGGTCGCTAATCTTCCTTGCAAGATGCCGGGAGAACCTGCTCGGGCTGTCTTTCATATTTCTTCACGGTGCTGAAAGAAGTCCTACTCTGATCTTCCCTGATCTGCCTTGCAAGATGCCGGTAGACGACCAGCCATTATGTTCCTCGCAAGTTGCTCCAGCCCTTCCCTGCAAGGTGCCAGAGAAGAACCGCAAGATATCCCTGTTACCCTGAACGGGTGCTGAGAGAAGACATGCTCTGACCTTCCTTTCAAGATGCTTCCATCAGCCTTGCAGGATGCTGATGGAAGACCTGGTGTGATCTTCCATTCCAGTATTTGCGGATCTCTTTAAACAGAGGCTGATACAATACTTGCTGAGATCTTCCTTGCAAGATGTGCCTGGCCTTCTGATCTGCCATGCAAGATATTGCTGACCTTCCTTGCAAGATGCTGATACAAGACCTGCTTTAGCCTCGTTGCAAGTAATCCCTGGTCTTCCTTTAGAGGTGCTGAGGCAAGACCCGCTCTGATCTTTCTGGCAAGATTTTGCTGATCTTCCTTGCAAGATGCTGACCGCAGACCGGCTCTGACCTGCCTTGCAAGATGTCGCCGATCTTCCTAGGAAGATGCTGACAGATGACCTGGCCTGATAATCCATGCAAAATATCCCTCATCTTCCTTAAATCGTGCTGAGATGAGACCTGTCCCGATCTTCTTGCAACCTGCATCTGATCTACATTGCAAGATGGCGACGGAAGACGTGCTCTGATCTTCCTTGCACGTGTGGATGATCGTGTTTGCACTATAGAAGACCTTCTCTGGTCTTCCTAGCTAAATGCTGAGGATCTTCCTTGCAAGATGCTGATAGGAAAGCTTTTCTGGTCTTTCTGGCCAAGATTTGGCAGATATTCCTTGCAAGATGCTGTTAGGACACCTGGTCTAAGCTACCTAGCAAGATATTGCAGATTCTCGACAGAGGATGCTGATAGAAGACCTGCACTAATTAACTGTGCAAGACATCACCGATCTGCTGGGCAAGATAGCAGACCTGCTCTAATCTCCCTTGGATGTGACTACTGGTCATCCTTGCAAGATGCTGAGAGCAAGCTGAGGGAGATATTCCCATGTGTGCGTGCGTCACCGACTTCAATGAGTCTGAGCCCAGTTCAGGCATCAGGAGGCTCACAGGTGAGTGAAATTATTCTCCCTCCTGCTCTCTGGAAAATTTTGGGTAGGTATGCATAGGGTTCACTTCTCCTTTTTCACTTGTTATGTTCGCTTGAAAAGGTTTGTGGGGAAAAATAGGACTTTTATCTCTATTTCATGATTACACATCAAGACCAGGGCATATGCAGAGGGCTACGCCCTTAGAGAGACATGTTTGGGGGGTCCTGAATGTGTGTTTGTGTGTGTGTGCTTGCACTTCATATACGGTTGTTTGCGTAGCATGGATTTTAGCAAACACCTCGACAGTCTGTCAACCAGTGGTCTAGGCCAGGCAAACACAGTGGTAACTTCTCATGTGCTTCTTCACGTATGTTTGTCACATCCACCCTGCTCATAAGGAGGTCTGCATGCTGTCGAGCAGTTTTGGATCCTCTCTGGTTAAAAACTTCACCTCTTCTTACTGAGGAAATGTATGGGTGCTAATTTCATTGCTCAAAGGCTTCATGATTTTTTAAATTATTCATTTTAATATTGGGTTTATATACAGAATAATGTATTTTAAAAATACTGGCTGATGCTCTTGTTGGGTGAACGCAAATGTTGACCCGTGTGTGTGTGTGTGTGTGTGTGTATGGGTGTGTGAGTGTTTCCGTGTGATTGCACATCACACAAGAGTCCTTGTGTAACTAGGATTTACCAAACACCTTAGAAGTCACTCGACCAGTGGTCTAGGTCACTCAAACACTGTTGTACTTTCTGATATGCCAATTTACATGTGTTTATCAAATTGGTGGTGCTCCTCAGAGCTGTGCAGGCTGTCAAACAACTCAGGCTACACATTGGCTAACAAATTCACCACCAACTATGCTGCAATAATTCTGGGTCTGGTTTCATTTCTCACATGTTTCAGGATTTTCTTTAATTCTAAATTTTAAAATCAGATTAAAGAAAATCAGATTGTTATATTGAAGAATGTTATTTATAGAAATTGGCCGATTATCTTGCCGTGGAAGCTCAAATGTTAACTTTTGTGTGTGTGTGTGTGTGTGTGTGTGTGTGTGTTATTGTATGCTGTAATTTTGAGGAAGACAGACGACTGATGACTAGGAAGGGCCTAACAGACAGGCCGACAAAGAAATTCAGGTGTCGAAAAATATATATACATAGCCAAATCTGATGGTAGGCACAACATGCTGATACTACACACCTAGAAGCAGCTGCTGCATGAGATGACCTGCAGAGCTACTTCACACAGTACCCTTTCTGGAAAATGTTCGCAGCACCACTCCCTAACCCACAGATGATAGGATCTTCCTTGTGAGATGGGATCAATCGGATGTGCCCTTCCTTGAAAACTCCACTGACCTTCCCTGCAACATGCTGATAGAAGGCCTGCTGTGATCTGCTTTGCAAAATTGCTGATATATCTATCAAGACTGGAGAAGACCTGGCCACATCTTCCTTGAAAGATGCTTTCGATGTGCCATGCAAGATGGTGAGAGAAGCCGTACTAGGGTGTTCCTAGTAAGAGGTCGCTAATCTTCCTTGCAAGATGCCGGGAGAACCTGCTCTGAGCTGTCTTTCAAGATGTCGTTCATATTTCTTCACAGTACTGAAAGAAGTCCTACTCTGATCTTCCCTGATCTGCCTTGCAAGATGCCGGTAGACGACCAGCCATGATGTTCCTCACAAGTTGCTCCAGCCCTTCCCTGCAAGATGCCAGAGAAGAACCGCAAGATATCCCTGTTACCCTGAACGGGTGCTGAGAGAAGACCTAGTCTGATCTTCCTTTCAAGATGCTTCCATCAGCCTTGCAGGATGCTGATGGAAGACCTGGTGTGATCTGCCATGCCAGATTTTGCGGATCTCCTTACCCAGAGGCTGATACAATACTTGCTGAGATCTTCCTTGCAAGATGTGCCTGGCCTTCTGATCTGCCATGCAAGATATTGCTGACTTTCCTTGCAAGATGCTGATACAAGACCTGCTTTAGCCTCGTTGCAAGTAATCCCTGGTCTTCCTTTAGAGGTGCTGAGGCAAGAACCGCTCTGATCTTTCTGGCAAGATTTTGCTGATCTTCCTTGCAAGATGCTGACCGCAGACCGGCTCTGACCTGCCTTGCAAGATGTCGCCGATCGTCCTTAGAAGATGCTGACAGATGACCTGGCCTGATAATCCATGCAAAATATCCCTCATCTTCCTTAATTCGTGCTGAGATGAGACCTGTCCCGATCTTCTTGCAACCTGCTTCTGATCTGCCTTGCAATATGGCGACGGAAGACATGCTCTGATCATCCTTGCACGTGTGGAAGATCGTGTTTGCTATATAAAGACCTGCTCTGGTCTTCCTTGCTAAATGCTGAGGCTCTTCCTTGCAAGATGCTGATAGGAGAGCTTCTCTGGTCTTTCTGGCCAAGGTGTGGCAGATATTCCTTGCAAGATGCTGTGAGGACACCTGGTCTAACCTACCTAGCAAAATATTGCAGATTCTCCACAGAGGGTGCTGATAGAAGACCTGCGATTATCAACCTTGCAAGACATCACGGATCTACTGCGCAAGATAGCAGACCTGCTCTGATCTCCCTTGGATGTGACTACTGGTCATCCTTGCAAGATGCTGAGGGCAAGTTGAGGGAGATGTTCCCATGTGCGCGTGCGTCTCTGCCTTCAATGGGTCTGAGCCCAGTTCAGGCATCAGGAGGCTCACAGGTGAGTGAAATTATTCTCCCTCCTGCTCTCTGGAAAATTTTGGGTAGGTATGCATAGGGTTCACTTCTCCTTTTTCACTTGTTATGTTCGCTTGAAAAGGTTTGTGGGGAAAAATAGGACTTTTAACTATATTTCATGATTGCACATCAAGACCAGGGCATATGCAGAGTGCTACGCCCTTAGAGAGACATGTTTGCCGGGTCCTGAATGTGTGTTTTTGTGTGTGTGCTTGCACATCATATACGGTTGTTTGCGTAGCATGGGTTTTAGCAAACACCTCGACAGTCTGTCAACCAGTGGTCTAGGCCAGGCAAACACAGTGGTAACTTCTCATGTGCTTCTTCACGTATGTTTGTCACACTCACCCTGCGCATAAGGAGGTCTGCATGCTGTCGAGCAGCTGTGGCTCCTCTCTGGTTAAAAACTTCACTTCTTCTTACTGAGGAAAAGTATGGGTGCTAATTTCATTGCTCAAAGGCTTCATGATTTTTTTAATTATTCATTTTAATATTGGGTTTATATACAGAATAATGTATTTTAAAAATACTGGCTGATGCTCTTGTTGGGTGCATGCAAATGTTGACTCGTGTGTGTGTGTGTGTGTGTGTGTGTATGGGTGTGTGAGTGTTTCAGTGTGATTGCACATCACACAAGAGTCCTTGTGTAACTAGGATTTACGAAACACCTTGGAAGTCAGTCGACCAGTGGTCTAGGTAACTCAAACACTGTTGTACTTTCTGATATGCCAATTTACATGTGTTTATCAAATTGGTGCTGCTCCTCAGAGCAGTGAAGGCTGTCAAACAACTCAGGCTGCACATTGGCTAACTAATTCACCTCCTCCTACGCTGCAGTAATTCTGAGTCTGGTTTCAATTCTCACATGTTTCAGGATTTTCTTTAATTCTAAATTTTAAAATCAGATTAAAGAAAATCAGATTGTTATATTGAAGAATGTTATTTAAAGAAATTGGCCGATTATCTTGCCGTGCAAGCTCAAATGTTAACTTTTGTGTTTGTGTGTGTGTGTGTGTGTGTTATTGTATGCTGTAATTCTGAGGAAGACAGACGACTGATGACTAGGAAGGGCCTAAGAGACAGGCCAACAAAGAAATTCAGGTGTCGAAAAATATATATATATATAGCCAAATCTGATGGTAGGCAAAACATGCTGATACTACACACCTAGAAGCAGCTGCTGCATGAGATGACCTGCCAAGCTACTTCACACAGTCCCCTTTCTGGAAAATGTTCGCAGCACCACTCCCTAACCCACAGATGATAGGATCTTCCTTGTGAGATGGGATCAATCGGATGTGCCCTTCCTTGAAAACTCCACTGACCTTCCCTGCAACATGCTGATAGAAGGCCTGTTCTGATCTGCTTTGCAAAATTGCTGATATATCTATCAAGATGCTGGGAGAAGACCTGGCCACATTTTCCTTGAAAGATGCTTTCGATGTGCCATGCAAGATGGTGAGAGAAGACGTACTAGGGTGTTCCTAGTAAGAGGTCGCTAATCTTCCTTGCAAGATGCCGGGAGAACCTGCTCTGAGCTGTCTTTCAAGATGTCGTTCATATTTCTTCACGGTGCTGAAAGAAGTCCTACTCTGATCTGCCTTGCAAGATGCCGGTAGACGAACAGCCATGATGTTCCTCGCAAGTTGCTCCAGCCCTTCCCTGCAAGGTGCCAGAGAAGAACCGCAAGATATCCCTGTTACCCTGAACGGGTGCTGAGAGAAGACCTGGTCTGATCTTCCTTTCAAGATGCTTCCATCAGCCTTGCAGGATGCTGATGGAAGACCTGGTGTGATCTGCCATGCCAGATTTTGCGGATCTCCTTACCCAGAGGCTGATACAATACTTGCTGAGATCTTCCTTGCAAGATGTGCCTGGCCTTCTGATCTGCCATGCAAGATATTGCTGACCTTCATTGCAAGATGCTGATACAAGACCTGCTTTAGCCTTGTTGCAAGTAATCCCTGGTCTTCCTTTAGAGGTGCTGAGGCAAGACCCGCTCTGATCTTTCTGGCAAGATTTTGCTGATCTTCCTTGCAAGATGCTGACCGCAGACCGGCTCTGACCTGCCTTGCAAGATGTCGCCGATCGTCCTTAGAAGATGCTGACATATGACCTGGCCTGATATTGCATGCAAAATATCCCTCGTCTTCCTTAAATCGTGCTGAGATGAGACCTGTCCCGATCTTCTTGCAACCTGCATATGATCTGTCTTGCAAGATGGCGACGGAAGACGTGCTCTGATCTTCCTTGCACGTGTGGATGATCGTGTTTGCACTATAGAAGACCTGCTCTGGTCTTCCTTGCTAAATGCTGAGGATCTTCCTTGCAAGATGCTGATAGGAGAGCTTTTCTGGTCTTTCTGGCCAAGATGTGGCAGATATTCCTTGCAAGATGCTGTGAGGACACCTGGTCTAAGCTACGTAGCAAGATATTGCAGATTCTCGACAGAGGATGCTGATAGAAGACCTGCGCTAATCAACCTTGCAAGACATCACCGATCTGCTGGGCAAGATAGCAGACCTGCTCTGATCTCCCTTGGATGTGAGTACTGGTCATCCTTGCAAGATGCTGAGGGCAAGCTGAGGGAGATGTTCCCATGTGCGCGTGCGTCTCTGCCTTCAATGGGTGTGAGCCCAGTTCAGGCATCAGGAGGCTCACAGGTGAGTGAAATTATTCTCCCTCCTGCTCTCTGGAAAATTTTGGGTAGGTATGCATAGGGTTCACTTCTCCTTTTTCACTTCTTATGTTTGCTTCAAAAGTTTTTGGGGGAAAAATAAGACTTTTATCTATATTTCATAATTGCACATCAAGACCAGGGCATATGCAGAATGCTATGCCCTTAGAGAGACATGTTTGGGGGGTCCTGAATGTGTGTGTGTGTGTGTGTGGGTGTGTGCTTGCACATCATATATGGTTGTTTGCGTAGCATGGGTTTTAGCAAACACCTCGACAGTCTGTCAACCAGTGGTCTAGGCCAGGCAAACACAGTGGTAACTTCGCATGTGCTTCTTTACGTATGTTTGTCACACTCACTCTTCTCATAAGGAGGTCTGCATGCTGTCGAGCAGCTCTGGCTCCTTCCTGGTTAATAACTTCACCTCTTCTTACTGAGGAATAGTATGGGTGCTAATTTCATTGCTCAAAGGCTTCATGATTTTTTAAATTATTCATTTTAATATTGGGTTTATATACAGAATAATGTATTTTAAAAATACTGGCTGATGCTCTTGTTGGGTGAACGCAAATGTTGACCGGTGTGTGTGTGTGTGTGTGTGTATGGGTGTGTGAGTGTTTCCGTGTGATTGCACATCACACAAGAGTCCTTGTGTAACTAGGATTTACCAAACACCTTAGAAGTCACTCGACCAGTGGTCTAGGTCACTCAAACACTGTTGTACTTTCTGATATGCCAATTTACATGTGTTTATCAAATTGGTGCTGCTCCTCAGAGCTGTGCAGGCTGTCAAACAACTCAGGCTACACATTGGCTTACATTCACCACCTACTATGCTGCAATAATTCTGGGTCTGGTTTCATTTCTCACATGTTTCAGGATTTTCTTTAATTCTACATTTTAAAATCAGATTAAAGAAAATCAGATTGTTATATTGAAGAATGTTATTTATAGAAATTGGCCGATTATCTTGCCGTGGAAGCTCAAATGTTAACTTTTGTGTTTGTGTGTGTGTGTGTGTGTGTGTTATTGTATGCTGTAATTCTGAGAAAGACAGACGACTGATGACTAGGAAGGGCCTAACAGACAGGCCGACAAAGAAATTCAGGTGTCGAAAAATATATATACATAGCCAAATCTGATGGTAGGCACAACATGCTGATACTACACACCTAGAAGCAGCTGCTGCATGAGATGACCTGCAGAGCTACTTCACACAGTACCCTTTCTGGAAAATGTTCCCAGCACCACTCCCTAACCCACAGATGATAGGATCTTCCTTGTGAGATGGGATCAATCGGATGTGCCCTTCCTTGAAAACTCCACTGACCTTCCCTGCAACATGCTGATAGAAGGCCTGCTGTGATCTGCTTTGCAAAATTGCTGATATATCTATCAAGACTGGAGAAGACCTGGCCACATCTTCCTTGAAAGATGCTTTCGATGTGCCATGCAAGATGGTGAGAGAAGCCGTACTAGGGTGTTCCTAGTAAGAGGTCGCTAATCTTCCTTGCAAGATGCCGGGAGAACCTGCTCTGAGCTGTCTTTCAAGATGTCTTTCATATTTCTTCACAGTACTGAAAGAAGTCCTACTCTGATCTTCCCTGATCTGCCTTGCAAGATGCCGGTAGACGACCAGCCATGATGTTCCTCACAAGTTGCTCCAGCCCTTCCCTGCAAGATGCCAGAGAAGAACCGCAAGATATCCCTGTTACCCTTAATGGGTGCTGAGAGAAGACCTGGTCTGATCTTCCTTTCAAGATGCTTCCATCAGCCTTGCAGGATGCTGACGGAAGACCTGGTGTGATCTGCCATGCCAGATTTTGCGGATCTCCTTACCCAGAGGCTGATACAATACTTGCTGAGATCTTCCTTGCAAGATGTGCCTGGCCTTCTGATCTGCCATGCAAGATATTGCTGACTTTCCTTGCAAGATGCTGATACAAGACCTGCTTTAGCCTCGTTGCAAGTAATCCCTGGTCTTCCTTTAGAGGTGCTGAGGCAAGAACCGCTCTGATCTTTCTGGCAAGATTTTGCTGATCTTCCTTGCAAGATGCTGACCGCAGACCGGCTCTGACCTGCCTTGCAAGATGTCGCCGATCGTCCTTAGAAGATGCTGACAGATGACCTGGCCTGATAATCCATGCAAAATATCCCTCATCTTCCTTAATTCGTGCTGAGATGAGACCTGTCCCGATCTTCTTGCAACCTGCTTCTGATCTGCCTTGCAATATGGCGACGGAAGACATGCTCTGATCATCCTTGCACGTGTGGAAGATCGTGTTTGCTATATAAAGACCTGCTCTGGTCTTCCTTGCTAAATGCTGAGGCTCTTCCTTGCAAGATGCTGATAGGAGAGCTTCTCTGGTCTTTCTGGCCAAGGTGTGGCAGATATTCCTTGCAAGATGCTGTGAGGACACCTGGTCTAACCTACCTAGCAAGATATTGCAGATTCTCCACAGAGGATGCTGATAGAAGACCTGCGATTATCAACCTTGCAAGACATCACGGATCTACTGGGCAAGATAGCAGACCTGCTCTGATCTCCCTTGGATGTGACTACTGGTCATCCTTGCAAGATGCTGAGGGCAAGTTGAGGGAGATGTTCCCATGTGCGCGTGCGTCTCTGCCTTCAATGGGTCTGAGCCCAGTTCAGGCATCAGGAGGCTCACAGGTGAGTGAAATTATTCTCCCTCCTGCTCTCTGGAAAATTTTGGGTAGGTATGCATAGGGTTCACTTCTCCTTTTTCACTTGTTATGTTTGCTTGAAAAGGTTTGTGGGGAAAAATAGGACTTTTAACTATATTTCATGATTGCACATCAAGACCAGGGCATATGCAGAGTGCTACGCCCTTAGAGAGACATGTTTGCCGGGTCCTGAATGTGTGTTTTTGTGTGTGTGCTTGCACATCATATACGGTTGTTTGCGTAGCATGGGTTTTAGCAAACACCTCGACAGTCTGTCAACCAGTGGTCTAGGCCAGGCAAACACAGTGGTAACTTCTCATGTGCTTCTTCACGTATGTTTGTCACACTCACCCTGCTCATAAGGAGGTCTGCATGCTGTCGAGCAGCTGTGGCTCCTCTCTGGTTAAAAACTTCACTTCTTCTTACTGAGGAAAAGTATGGGTGCTAATTTCATTGCTCAAAGGCTTCATGATTTTTTTAATTATTCATTTTAATATTGGGTTTATATACAGAATAATGTATTTTAAAAATACTGGCTGATGCTCTTGTTGGGTGCATGCAAATGTTGACTCGTGTGTGTGTGTGTGTGTGTGTGTGTGTATGGGTGTGTGAGTGTTTCCGTGTGATTGCACATCACACAAGAGTCCTTGTGTAACTAGGATTTACCAAACACCTTGGAAGTCAGTCGACCAGTGGTCTAGGTAACTCAAACACTGTTGTACTTTCTGATATGCCAATTTACATGTGTTTATCAAATTGGTGCTGCTCCTCAGAGCAGTGAAGGCTGTCAAACAACTCAGGCTGCACATTGGCTAACTAATTCACCTCCTCCTACGCTGCAGTAATTCTGAGTCTGGTTTCAATTCTCACATGTTTCAGGATTTTCTTTAATTCTAAATTTTAAAATCAGATTAAAGAAAATCAGATTGTTATATTGAAGAATGTTATTTAAAGAAAATGGCCGATTATCTTGCCGTGCAAGCTCAAATGTTAACTTTTGTGTTTGTGTGTGTGTGTGTGTGTGTTATTGTATGCTGTAATTCTGAGGAAGACAGACGACTGATGACTAGGAAGGGCCTAAGAGACAGGCCAACAAAGAAATTCAGGTGTCGAAAAATATATATATATATAGCCAAATCTGATGGTAGGCACAACATGCTGATACTACACACCTAGAAGCAGCTGCTGCATGAGATGACCTGCCAAGCTACTTCACACAGTCCCCTTTCTGGAAAATGTTCGCAGCACCACTCCCTAACCCACAGATGATAGGATCTTCCTTGTGAGATGGGATCAATCGGATGTGCCCTTCCTTGAAAACTCCACTGACCTTCCCTGCAACATGCTGATAGAAGGCCTGTTCTGATCTGCTTTGCAAAATTGCTGATATATCTATCAAGATGCTGGGAGAAGACCTGGCCACATTTTCCTTGAAAGATGCTTTCGATGTGCCATGCAAGATGGTGAGAGAAGACGTACTAGGGTGTTCCTAGTAAGAGGTCGCTAATCTTCCTTGCAAGATGCCGGGAGAACCTGCTCTGAGCTGTCTTTCAAGATGTCGTTCATATTTCTTCACGGTGCTGAAAGAAGTCCTACTCTGATCTGCCTTGCAAGATGCCGGTAGACGACCAGCCATGATGTTCCTCGCAAGTTGCTCCAGCCCTTCCCTGCAAGGTGCCAGAGAAGAACTGCAAGCTATCCCTGTTACCCTTAATGGGTGCTGAGAGAAGACCTGGTCTGATCTTCCTTTCAAGATGCTTCCATCAGCCTTGCAGGATGCTGATGGAAGACCTGGTGTGATCTGCCATGCCAGATTTTGCGGATCTCCTTACCCAGAGGCTGATACAATACTTGCTGAGATCTTCCTTGCAAGATGTGCCTGGCCTTCTGATCTGCCATGCAAGATATTGCTGACCTTCATTGCAAGATGCTGATACAAGACCTGCTTTAGCCTTGTTGCAAGTAATCCCTGGTCTTCCTTTAGAGGTGCTGAGGCAAGACCCGCTCTGATCTTTCTGGCAAGATTTTGCTGATCTTCCTTGCAAGATGCTGACCGCAGACCGGCTCTGACCTGCCTTGCAAGATGTCGCCGATCGTCCTTAGAAGATGCTGACATATGACCTGGCCTGATATTGCATGCAAAATATCCCTCGTCTTCCTTAAATCGTGCTGAGATGAGACCTGTCCCGATCTTCTTGCAACCTGCATATGATCTGTCTTGCAAGATGGCGACGGAAGACGTGCTCTGATCTTCCTTGCACGTGTGGATGATCGTGTTTGCACTATAGAAGACCTGCTCTGGTCTTCCTTGCTAAATGCTGAGGATCTTCCTTGCAAGATGCTGATAGGAGAGCTTTTCTGGTCTTTCTGGCCAAGATGTGGCAGATATTCCTTGCAAGATGCTGTGAGGACACCTGGTCTAAGCTACGTAGCAAGATATTGCAGATTCTCGACAGAGGATGCTGATAGAAGACCTGCGCTAATCAACCTTGCAAGACATCACCGATCTGCTGGGCAAGATAGCAGACCTGCTCTGATCTCCCTTGGATGTGACTACTGGTCATCCTTGCAAGATGCTGAGGGCAAGCTGAGGGAGATGTTCCCATGTGCGCGTGCGTCTCTGCCTTCAATGGGTGTGAGCCCAGTTCAGGCATCAGGAGGCTCACAGGTGAGTGAAATTATTCTCCCTCCTGCTCTCTGGAAAATTTTGGGTAGGTATGCATAGGGTTCACTTCTCCTTTTTCACTTCTTATGTTTGCTTCAAAAGTTTTTGGGGGAAAAATAAGACTTTTATCTATATTTCATAATTGCACATCAAGACCAGGGCATATGCAGAATGCTATGCCCTTAGAGAGACATGTTTGGGGGGTCCTGAATGTGTGTGTGTGTGTGTGTGTGTGGGTGTGTGCTTGCACATCATATATGGTTGTTTGCGTAGCATGGGTTTTAGCAAACACCTCGACAGTCTGTCAACCAGTGGTCTAGGCCAGGCAAACACAGTGGTAACTTCGCATGTGCTTCTTTACGTATGTTTGTCACACTCACTCTTCTCATAAGGAGGTCTGCATGCTGTCGAGCAGCTCTGGCTCCTTCCTGGTTAATAACTTCACCTCTTCTTACTGAGGAATAGTATGGGTGCTAATTTCATTGCTCAAAGGTTAAATGATTTTTTTAATTATTCATTTTAATATTGGGTTTATATACAGAATAATGTATTTTAAAGATACTGGCTGATTCTCTTGTTGGGTGCACGCAAATGTTGACCCGTGTGTGTGTGTGTATGTGTGTATGGGTGTGTGAGTGTTTCCGTGTGATTGCACAACCACACAAGTGTCCTTGTGTAAATAGGATTTACCAAACACCTTGGATATCAGTCGACCAGTGGTCTAGGTCACTCAAACACTGTTGTACTTTCTGATATGCCAATTTATATGTGTTTATCAAATTGATGCTGCTCCTCAGAGCTGTGCAGGCTGTCAAACAACTCAGGCTACCCATTGGCTAACAAATTCACCACCTACTACGCTGCAAAAATTCTGGGTCTGGTTTCATTTCTCACATGTTTCAGGATTTTCTTTAATTCTACATTTTAAAATCAGATTAAAGAAAATCAGATTGTTATATTGAAGAATATTATTTAAAGAAATTGGCCAATTATCTTGCCGTGCAAGCTCAAAAGTTAACTTTTGTGTTTGTGTGTGTGTGTGTGTGTGTGTGTGTGTGTTATTGTATGCTGTAATTCTGAGGAAGACAGACGACTGATGACAAGGAAGGGCCTAACAGACAGGCCCACAAAGAAATTCAGGTGTCGAAAAATATATATACATAGCCAAATCTGATGGTAGGCACAACATGCTGATACTACACACCTAGAATCAGCTGCTGCATGAGATGACCTGCAGAGCTACTTCACACAGTCCCCTTTCTGGAAAATGTTCGCAGCACCACTCCCTAACCCACAGATGATAGGATCTTCCTTGTGAGATGGGATCAATCGGATGTGCCCTTCCTTGAAAAGTCCACTGACCTTCCCTGCAACATGCTGATAGAAGGCCTGTTCTGATCTGCTTTGCAAAATTGCTGATATATCTATCAAGATGCTGGGAGAAGACCTGGCCACATTTTCCTTGAAAGATGCTTTCGATGTGCCATGCAAGATGGTGAGAGAAGACGTACTAGGGTGTTCCTAGTAAGAGGTCGCTAATCTTCCTTGCAAGATGCCGGGAGAACCTGCTCTGAGCTGTCTTTCAAGATGTCGTTCATATTTCTTCACGGTGCTGAAAGAAGTCCTACTCTGATCTGCCTTGCAAGATGCCGGTAGACGACCAGCCATGATGTTCCTCGCAAGTTGCTCCAGCCCTTCCCTGCAAGGTGCCAGAGAAGAACCGCAAGATATCCCTGTTACCCTGAACGGGTGCTGAGAGAAGACCTGGTCTGATCTTCCTTTCAAGATGCTTCCATCAGCCTTGCAGGATGCTGATGGAAGACCTGGTGTGATCTGCCATGCCAGATTTTGCGGATCTCCTTACCCAGAGGCTGATACAATACTTGCTGAGATCTTCCTTGCAAGATGTGCCTGGCCTTCTGATCTGCCATGCAAGATATTGCTGACCTTCATTGCAAGATGCTGATACAAGACCTGCTTTAGCCTTGTTGCAAGTAATCCCTGGTCTTCCTTTAGAGGTGCTGAGGCAAGACCCGCTCTGATCTTTCTGGCAAGATTTTGCTGATCTTCCTTGCAAGATGCTGACCGCAGACCGGCTCTGACCTGCCTTGCAAGATGTCGCCGATCGTCCTTAGAAGATGCTGACATATGACCTGGCCTGATATTGCATGCAAAATATCCCTCGTCTTCCTTAAATCGTGCTGAGATGAGACCTGTCCCGATCTTCTTGCAACCTGCATATGATCTGTCTTGCAAGATGGCGACGGAAGACGTGCTCTGATCTTCCTTGCACGTGTGGATGATCGTGTTTGCACTATAGAAGACCTGCTCTGGTCTTCCTTGCTAAATGCTGAGGATCTTCCTTGCAAGATGCTGATAGGAGAGCTTTTCTGGTCTTTCTGGCCAAGATGTGGCAGATATTCCTTGCAAGATGCTGTGAGGACACCTGGTCTAAGCTACGTAGCAAGATATTGCAGATTCTCGACAGAGGATGCTGATAGAAGACCTGCGCTAATCAACCTTGCAAGACATCACCGATCTGCTGGGCAAGATAGCAGACCTGCTCTGATCTCCCTTGGATGTGACTACTGGTCATCCTTGCAAGATGCTGAGGGCAAGCTGAGGGAGATGTTCCCATGTGCACGTGCGTCTCTGCCTTCAATGGGTGTGAGCCCAGTTCAGACATCAGGAGGCTCACAGGTGAGTGAAATTATTCTCCCTCCTGCTCTCTGGAAAATTTTGGGTAGGTATGCATAGGGTTCACTTCTCCTTTTTCACTTCTTATGTTTGCTTCAAAAGTTTTTGGGGGAAAAATAAGACTTTTATCTATATTTCATAATTGCACATCAAGACCAGGGCATATGCAGAATGCTATGCCCTTAGAGAGACATGTTTGGGGGGTCCTGAATGTGTGTGTGTGTGTGTGTGGGTGTGTGCTTGCACATCATATATGGTTGTTTGCGTAGCATGGGTTTTAGCAAACACCTCGACAGTCTGTCAACCAGTGGTCTAGGCCAGGCAAACACAGTGGTAACTTCGCATGTGCTTCTTTACGTATGTTTGTCACACTCACTCTTCTCATAAGGAGGTCTGCATGCTGTCGAGCAGCTCTGGCTCCTTCCTGGTTAATAACTTCACCTCTTCTTACTGAGGAATAGTATGGGTGCTAATTTCATTGCTCAAAGGTTAAATGATTTTTTTAATTATTCATTTTGATATTGGGTTTATATACAGAATAATGTATTTTAAAGATACTGGCTGATTCTCTTGTTGGGTGCACGCAAATGTTGACCCGTGTGTGTGTGTGTATGTGTGTATGGGTGTGTGAGTGTTTCCGTGTGATTGCACATCCACACAAGTGTCCTTGTGTAAATAGGATTTACCAAACACCTTGGATGTCAGTCGACCAGTGGTCTAGGTCACTCAAACACTGTTGTACTTTCTGATATGCCAATTTATATGTGTTTATCAAATTGGTGCTGCTCCTCAGAGCTGTGCAGGCTGTCAAACAACTCAGGCTACCCATTGGCTAACAAATTCACCACCTACTACGCTGCAAAAATTCTGGGTCTGGTTTCATTTCTCACATGTTTCAGGATTTTCTTTAATTCTACATTTTAAAATCAGATTAAAGAAAATCAGATTGTTATATTGAAGAATATTATTTAAAGAAATTGGCCAATTATCTTGCCGTGCAAGCTCAAAAGTTAACTTTTGTGTTTGTGTGTGTGTGTGTGTGTGTGTGTTATTGTATGCTGTAATTCTGAGGAAGACAGACGACTGATGACAAGGAAGGGCCTAACAGACAGGCCCACAAAGAAATTCAGGTGTCGAAAAATATATATACATAGCCAAATCTGATGGTAGGCACAACATGCTGATACTACACACCTAGAAGCAGCTGCTGCATGAGATGACCTGCAGAGCTACTTCACACAGTCCCCTTTCTGGAAAATGTTCGCAGCACCACTCCCTAACCCACAGATGATAGGATCTTCCTTGTGAGATGGGATCAATCGGATGTGCCCTTCCTTGAAAACTCCACTGACCTTCCCTGCAACATGCTGATAGAAGGCATGCTCTGATCTGCTTTGCAAAATTGCTGATATATCTATCAAGATGCTGGGAGAAGACCTGGCCACATCTTCCTTGAAAGATGCTTTCGATGTGCCATGCAAGATGGTGAGAGAAGACGTACTAGGGTGTTCCTAGTAAGAGGTCGCTAATCTTCCTTGCAAGATGCCGGGAGAACCTGCTCGGAGCTGTCTTTCATATTTCTTCACGGTGCTGAAAGAAGTCCTACTCTGATCTTCCCTGATCTGCCTTGCAAGATGCCGGTAGACGACCAGCCATGATGTTCCTCGCAAGTTGCTCCAGGCTTCCCTGCAAGGCGCCAGAGAAGAACCGCAAGATATCCCTGTTACCCTGAACGGGTGCTGAGAGAAGACCTGGTCTGATCTTCCTTTCAAGATGCTTCCATCAGCCTTGCAGGATGCTGATGGAAGACCTGGTGTGATCTGCCATGCCAGATTTTGCGGATCTCCTTACCCAGAGGCTGATACAATACTTGCTGAGATCTTCCTTGCAAGATGTGCCTGGCCTTCTGATCTGCCATGCAAGATATTGCTGACCTTCATTGCAAGATGCTGATACAAGACCTGCTTTAGCCTCGTTGCAAGTAATCCCTGGTCTTCCTTTAGAGGTGCTGAGGCAAGACCCGCTCTGATCTTTCTGGCAAGATTTTGCTGATCTTCCTTGCAAGATGCTGACCGCAGACCGGCTCTGACCTGCCTTGCAAGATGTCGCCGATCTTCCTAGGAAGATGCTGACAGATGACCTGGCCTGATAATCCATGCAAAATATCCCTCATCTTCCTTAAATTGTGCTGAGATGAGACCTGTCCCGATCTTCTTGCAACCTGCATCTGATCTGCCTTGCAAGATGGCGACGGAAGACGTGCTCTGATCTTCCTTGCACGTGTGGATGATCGTGTTTGCACTATAGAAGACCTTCTCTGGTCTTCCTTGCTAAATGCTGAGGATCTTCCTTGCAAGATGCTGATAGGAAAGCTTTTCTGGTCTTTCTGGCCAAGATTTGGCAGATATTCCTTGCAAGATGCTGTTAGGACACCTGGTCTAAGCTATGTAGCAAGATATTGCAGATTCTCGACAGAGGATGCTGATAGAAGACCTGCACTAATTAACTGTGCAAGACATCACCGATCTGCTGGGCAAGATAGCAGACCTGCTCTAATCTCCCTTGGATGTGACTACTGGTCATCCTTGCAAGATGCTGAGGGCAAGCTGAGGGAGATATTCCCATGTGCGCGTGCGTCACCGACTTCAATGAGTCTGAGCCCAGTTCAGGCATCAGGAGGCTCACAGGTGAGTGAAATTATTCTCCCTCCTGCTCTCTAGAAAATTTTGGGTAGGTATGCATAGGGTTCACTTCTCCTTTTTCACTTGTTATGTTCGCTTGAAAAGGTTTGTGGGGAAAAATAGGACTTTTATCTATATTTCATGATTGCACATCAAGACCAGGGCATATGCAGAGGGCTACGCCCTTAGAGAGACATGTTTGGGGGGTCCTGAATGTGTGTTTGTGTGTGTGTGCTTGCACTTCATATACGGTTGTTTGCGTAGCATGGGTTTTAGCAAACACCTCGACAGTCTGTAAACCAGTGGTCTAGGCCAGGCAAACACAGTGGTAACTTCTCATGTGCTTCTTCACGTATGTTTGTCACATCCACCCTGCTCATAAGGAGGTCTGCATGCTGTCGAGCAGTTTTGGATCCTCTCTGGTTAAAAACTTCACCTCTTCTTACTGAGGAAATGTATGGGTGCTAATTTCATTGCTCAAAGGCTTCATGATTTTTTAAATTATTCATTTTAATATTGGGTTTATATACAGAATAATGTATTTTAAAAATACTGGCTGATGCTCTTGTTGGGTGAACGCAAATGTTGACCCGTGTGTGTGTGTGTGTGTGTGTGTGTATGGGTGTGTGAGTGTTTCCGTGTGATTGCACATCACACAAGAGTCCTTGTGTAACTAGGATTTACCAAACACCTTAGAAGTCACTCGACCAGTGGTCTAGGTCACTCAAACACTGTTGTACTTTCTGATATGCCAATTTACATGTGTTTATCAAATTGGTGCTGCTCCTCAGAGCTGTGCAGGCTGTCAAACAACTCAGGCTACACATTGGCTAAGAAATTCACCACCTACTACGCTGCAATAATTCTGGGTCTGGTTTCATTTCTCACATGTTTCAGGATTTTCTTTAATTCTACATTTTAAAATCAGATTAAAGAAAATCAGATTGTTTTATTGAAGAATGTTATTTATAGAAATTGGCCGATTATCTTGCCGTGGAAGCTCAAATGTTAACTTTTGTGTTTGTGTGTGTGTGTGTGTGTGTGTGTTATTGTATGCTGTAATTCTGAGGAAGACAGACGACTGATGACTAGGAAGGGCCTAACAGACAGGCCGACAAAGAAATTCAGGTGTCGAAAAATATATATACATAGCCAAATCTGATGGTAGGCACAACATGCTGATACTACACACCTAGAAGCAGCTGCTGCATGAGATGACCTGCAGAGCTACTTCACACAGTACCCTTTCTGGAAAATGTTCGCAGCACCACTCCCTAACCCACAGATGATAGTATCTTCCTTGTGAGATGGGATCAATTGGATGTGCCCTTCCTTGAAAACTCCACTGACCTTCCCTGCAACATGCTGATAGAAGGCCTGCTCTGATCTGCTTTGCAAAATTACTGATATATCTATCAAGACTGGAGAAGACCTGGCCACATCTTCCTTGAAAGATGCTTTCGATGTGCCATGCAAGATGGTGAGAGAAGCCGTACTAGGGTGTTCCTAGTAAGAGGTCGCTAATCTTCCTTGCAAGATGCCGGGAGAACCTGCTCTGAGCTGTCTTTCAAGATGTCGTTCATATTTCTTCACAGTACTGAAAGAAGTGCTACTCTGATCTTCCCTGATCTGCCTTGCAAGATGCCGGTAGACGACCAGCCATGATGTTCCTCACAAGTTGCTCCAGCCCTTCCCTGCAAGATGCCAGAGAAGAACCGCAAGATATCCCTGTTACCCTTAATGGGTGCTGAGAGAAGACCTGGTCTGATCTTCCTTTCAAGATGCTTCCATCAGCCTTGCAGGATGCTGATGGAAGACCTGGTGTGATCTGCCATGCCAGATTTTGCGGATCTCCTTACCCAGAGGCTGATACAATACTTGCTGAGATCTTCCTTGCAATATGTGCCTGGCCTTCTGATCTGCCATGCAAGATATTGCTGACTTTCCTTGCAAGATGCTGATACAAGACCTGCTTTAGCCTCGTTGCAAGTAATCCCTGGTCTTCCTTTAGAGGTGCTGAGGCAATAACCGCTCTGATCTTTCTGGCAAGATTTTGCTGATCTTCCTTGCAAGATGCTGACCGCAGACCGGCTCTGACCTGCCTTGCAAGATGTCGCCGATCGTCCTTAGAAGATGCTGACAGATGACCTGGCCTGATAATCCATGCAAAATATCCCTCATCTTCCTTAATTCGTGCTGAGATGAGACCTGTCCCGATCTTCTTGCAACCTGCTTCTGATCTGCCTTGCAATATGGCGACGGAAGACATGCTCTGATCTTCCTTGCACGTGTGGAAGATCGTGTTTGCTATATAAAGACCTGCTCTGGTCTTCCTTGCTAAATGCTGAGGCTCTTCCTTGCAAGATGCTGAAAGGAGAGCTTCTCTGGTCTTTCTGGCCAAGGTGTGGCAGATATTCCTTGCAAGATGCTGTGAGGACACCTGGTCTAACCTACCTAGCAAGATATTGCAGCTTCTCCACAGAGGATGCTGATAGAAGACCTGCGATTATCAACCTTGCAAGACATCACCGATCTGCTGGGCAAGATAGCAGACCTGCTCTGATCTCCCTTGGATGTTACTACTGGTCATCCTTGCAAGATGCTGAGGGCAAGTTGAGGGAGATGTTCCCATGTGCGCGTGCGTCTCTGCCTTCAATGGGTCTGAGCCCAGTTCAGGCATCAGGAGGCTCACAGGTGAGTGAAATTATTCTCCCTCCTGCTCTCTGGAAAATTTTGGGTAGGTATGCATAGGGTTCACTTCTCGTTTTTCACTTGTTATGTTTGCTTGAAAAGGTTTGTGGGGAAAAATAGGACTTTTAACTATATTTCATGATTGCACATCAAGACCAGGGCATATGCAGAGTGCTACGCCCTTAGAGAGACATGTTTGCCGGGTCCTGAATGTGTGTTTTTGTGTGTGTGCTTGCACATCATATACGGTTGTTTGCGTAGCATGGGTTTTAGCAAACACCTCGACAGTCTGTCAACCAGTGGTCTAGGCCAGGCAAACACAGTGGTAACTTCTCATGTGCTTCTTCACGTATGTTTGTCACACTCACCCTGCTCATAAGGAGGTCTGCATGCTGTCGAGCAGCTGTGGCTCCTCTCTGGTTAAAAACTTCACTTCTTCTTACTGAGGAAAAGTATGGGTGCTAATTTCATTGCTCAAAGGCTTCATGATTTTTTTAATTATTCATTTTAATATTGGGTTTATATACAGAATAATGTATTTTAAAAATACTGGCTGATGCTCTTGTTGGGTGCATGCAAATGTTGACTCGTGTGTGTGTGTGTGTGTGTTTGTATGGGTGTGTGAGTGTTTCCGTGTGATTGCACATCACACAAGAGTCCTTGTGTAACTAGGATTTACCAAACACCTTGGAAGTCAGTCGACCAGTGGTCTAGGTCACTCAAACACTGTTGTACTTTCTGATATGCCAATTTACATGTGTTTATCAAATTGGTGCTGCTCCTCAGAGCTGTGAAGGCTGTCAAACAACTCAGGCTGCACATTGGCTAAATAATTCACCTCCTCCTACGCTGCAGTAATTCTGAGTCTGGTTTCAATTCTCACATGTTTCAGGATTTTCTTTAATTCTAAATTTTAATATCAGATTAAAGAAAATCAGATTGTTATATTGAAGAATGTTATTTAAAGAAATTGGCCGATTATCTTGCCTTGCAAGCTCAAATGTTAACTTTTGTGTTTGTGTGTGTTATTGTATGCTGTAATTCTGAGGAAGACAGACGACTGATGACAAGGAAGGGCCTAACAGACAGGCCAACAAAGAAATTCAGGTGTCGAAAAATATATATACATAGCCAAATCTGATGGTAGGCACAACATGCTGATACTACACACCTAGAAGCAGCTGCTGCATGAGATGACCTGCAGAGCTACTTCACACAGTCCCCTTTCTGGAAAATGTTCGCAGCACCACTCCCTAACCCACAGATGATAGGATCTTCCTTGTGAGATGGGATCAATCGGATGTGCCCTTCCTTGAAAACTCCACTGACCTTCCCTGCAACATGCTGATAGAAGGCATGCTCTGATCTGCTTTGCAAAATTGCTGATATATCTATCAAGATGCTGGGAGAAGACCTGGCCACATCTTCCTTGAAAGATGCTTTCGATGTGCCATGCAAGATGGTGAGAGAAGACGTACTAGGGTGTTCCTCGTAAGAGGTCGCTAATCTTCCTTGCAAGATGCCGGGAGAACCTGCTCTGAGCTGTCTTTCATATTTCTTCACGGTGCTGAAAGAAGTCCTACTCTGATCTTCCCTGATCTGCCTTGCAAGATGCCGGTAGACGACCAGCCATGATGTTCCTCGCAAGTTGCTCCAGCCCTTCCCTGCAAGGTGCCAGAGAAGAACCGCAAGATATCCCTGTTACCCTGAACGGGTGCTGAGAGAAGACCTGGTCTGATCTTCCTTTCAAGATGCTTCCATCAGCCTTGCAGGATGCTGATGGAAGACCTGGTGTGATCTGCCATGCCAGATTTTGCGGATCTCCTTACCCAGAGGCTGATACAATACTTGCTGAGATCTTCCTTGCAAGATGTGCCTGGCCTTCTGATCTGCCATGCAAGATATTGCTGACCTTCATTGCAAGATGCTGATACAAGACCTGCTTTAGCCTCGTTGCAAGTAATCCCTGGTCTTCCTTTAGAGGTGCTGAGGCAAGACCCGCTCTGATCTTTCTGGCAAGATTTTGCTGATCTTCCTTGCAAGATGCTGACCGCAGACCGGCTCTGACCTGCCTTGCAAGATGTCGCCGATCTTCCTAGGAAGATGCTGACAGATGACCTGGCCTGATAATCCATGCAAAATATCCCTCATCTTCCTTAAATTGTGCTGAGATGAGACCTGTCCCGATCTTCTTGCAACCTGCATCTGATCTGCCTTGCAAGATGGCGACGGAAGACGTGCTCTGATCTTCCTTGCACGTGTGGATGATCGTGTTTGCACTATAGAAGACCTTCTCTGGTCTTCCTTGCTAAATGCTGAGGATCTTCCTTGCAAGATGCTGATAGGAAAGCTTTTCTGGTCTTTCTGGCCAAGATTTGGCAGATATTCCTTGCAAGATGCTGTTAGGACACCTGGTCTAAGCTACGTAGCAAGATATTGCAGATTCTCCACAGAGGATGCTGATAGAAGACCTGCACTAATTAACTGTGCAAGACATCACCGATCTGCTGGGCAAGATAGCAGACCTGCTCTAATCTCCCTTGGATGTGACTACTGGTCATCCTTGCAAGATGCTGAGGGCAAGCTGAGGGAGATATTCCCATGTGCGCGTGCGTCACCGACTTCAATGAGTCTGAGCCCAGTTCAGGCATCAGGAGGCTCACAGGTGAGTGAAATTATTCTCCCTCCTGCTCTCTAGAAAATTTTGGGTAGGTATGCATAGGGTTCACTTCTCCTTTTTCACTTGTTATGTTCGCTTGAAAAGGTTTGTGGGGAAAAATAGGACTTTTATCTATATTTCATGATTGCACATCAAGACCAGGGCATATGCAGAGGGCTACGCCCTTAGAGAGACATGTTTGGGGGGTCCTGAATGTGTGTTTGTGTGTGTGTGCTTGCACTTCATATACGGTTGTTTGCGTACCATGGGTTTTAGCAAACACCTCGACAGTCTGTCAACCAGTGGTCTAGGCCAGGCAAACACAGTGGTAACTTCTCATGTGCTTCTTCACGTATGTTTGTCACATCCACCCTGCTCATAAGGAGGTCTGCATGCTGTCGAGCAGTTTTGGAACCTCTCTGGTTAAAAACTTCACCTCTTCTTACTGAGGAAATGTATGGGTGCTAATTTCATTGCTCAAAGGCTTCATGATTTTTTAAATTATTCATTTTAATATTGGGTTTATATACAGAATAATGTATTTTAAAAATACTGGCTGATGCTCTTGTTGGGTGAACGCAAATGTTGACCCGTGTGTGTGTGTGTGTGTGTGTGTGTATGGGTGTGTGAGTGTTTCCGTGTGATTGCACATCACACAAGAGTCCTTGTGTAACTAGGATTTACCAAACACCTTAGAAGTCAGTCGACCAGTGGTCTAGGTCACTCAAACACTGTTGTACTTTCTGATATGCCAATTTACATGTGTTTATCAAATTGGTGCTGCTCCTCAGAGCTGTGCAGGCTGTCAAACAACTCAGGCTACACATTGGCTAACAAATTCACCACCTACTACGCTGCAATAATTCTGGGTCTGGTTTCATTTCTCACATGTTTCAGGATTTTCTTTAATTCTACATTTTAAAATCAGATTAAAGAAAATCAGATTGTTTTATTGAAGAATGTTATTTATAGAAATTGGTCGATTATCTTGCCGTGGAAGCTCAAATGTTAACTTTTGTGTTTGTGTGTGTGTGTGTGTGTTATTGTATGCTGTAATTCTGAGGAAGACAGACGACTGATGACTAGGAAGGGCCTAACAGACAGGCCGACAAAGAAATTCAGGTGTCGAAAAATATATATACATAGCCAAATCTGATGGTAGGCACAACATGCTGATACTACACACCTAGAAGCAGCTGCTGCATGAGATGACCTGCAGAGCTACTTCACACAGTCCCCTTTCTGGAAAATGTTCGCAGCACCACTCCCTAACCCACAGATGATAGTATCTTCCTTGTGAGATGGGATCAATTGGATGTGCCCTTCCTTGAAAACTCCACTGACCTTCCCTGCAACATGCTGATAGAAGGCCTGCTCTGATCTGCTTTGCAAAATTGCTGATATATCTATCAAGACTGGAGAAGACCTGGCCACATCTTCCTTGAAAGATGCTTTCGATGTGCCATGCAAGATGGTGAGAGAAGCCGTACTAGGGTGTTCCTAGTAAGAGGTCGCTAATCTTCCTTGCAAGATGCCGGGAGAACCTGCTCTGAGCTGTCTTTCAAGATGTCGTTCATATTTCTTCACAGTGCTGAAAGAAGTACTACTCTGATCTTCCCTGATCTGCCTTGCAAGATGCCGGTAGACGACCAGCCATGATGTTCCTCACAAGTTGCTCCAGCCCTTCCCTGCAAGATGCCAGAGAAGAACCGCAAGATATCCCTGTTACCCTTAATGGGTGCTGAGAGAAGACCTGGTCTGATCTTCCTTTCAAGATGCTTCCATCAGCCTTGCAGGATGCTGATGGAAGACCTGGTGTGATCTGCCATGCCAGATTTTGCGGATCTCCTTACCCAGAGGCTGATACAATACTTGCTGAGATCTTCCTTGCAAGATGTGCCTGGCCTTCTGATCTGCCATGCAAGATATTGCTGACTTTCCTTGCAAGATGCTGATACAAGACCTGCTTTAGCCTCGTTGCAAGTAATCCCTGGTCTTCCTTTAGAGGTGCTGAGGCAAGAACCGCTCTGATCTTTCTGGCAAGATTTTGCTGATCTTCCTTGCAAGATGCTGACCGCAGACCGGCTCTGACCTGCCTTGCAAGATGTCGCCGATCGTCCTTAGAAGATGCTGACAGATGACCTGGCCTGATAATCCATGCAAAATATCCCTCATCTTCCTTAATTCGTGCTGAGATGAGACCTGTCCCGATCTTCTTGCAACCTGCTTCTGATCTGCCTTGCAAGATGGCGACGGAAGACATGCTCTGATCTTCCTTGCACTTGTGGAAGATCGTGTTTGCTATATAAAGACCTGCTCTGGTCTTCCTTGCTAAATGCTGAGGCTCTTCCTTGCAAGATGCTGATAGGAGAGCTTCTCTGGTCTTTCTGGCCAAGGTGTGGCAGATATTCCTTGCAAGATGCTGTGAGGACACCTGGTCTAACCTACCTAGCAAGATATTGCAGATTCTCCACAGAGGATGCTGATAGAAGACCTGCGATTATCAACCTTGCAAGACATCACCGATCTGCTGGGCAAGATAGCAGACCTGCTCTGATCTCCCTTGGATGTGACTACTGGTCATCCTTGCAAGATGCTGAGGGCAAGCTGAGGGAGATATTCCCATGTGCGCGTGCGTCACCGACTTCAATGAGTCTGAGCCCAGTTCAGGCATCAGGAGGCTCACAGGTGAGTGAAATTATTCTCCCTCCTGCTCTCTAGAAAATTTTGGGTAGGTATGCATAGGGTTCACTTCTCCTTTTTCACTTGTTATGTTCGCTTGAAAAGGTTTGTGGGGAAAAATAGGACTTTTATCTATATTTCATGATTGCACATCAAGACCAGGGCATATGCAGAGGGCTACGCCCTTAGAGAGACATGTTTGGGGGGTCCTGAATGTGTGTTTGTGTGTGTGTGCTTGCACTTCATATACGGTTGTTTGCGTAGCATGGGTTTTAGCAAACACCTCGACAGTCTGTCAACCAGTGGTCTAGGCCAGGCAAACACAGTGGTAACTTCGCATGTGCTTCTTCACGTATGTTTGTCACATCCACCCTGCTCATAAGGAGGTCTGCATGCTGTCGAGCAGTTTTGGATCCTCTCTGGTTAAAAACTTCACCTCTTCTTACTGAGGAAATGTATGGGTGCTAATTTCATTGCTAAAAGGCTTCACGATTTTTTAAATTATTCATTTTAATATTGGGTTTATATACAGAATAATGTATTTTAAAAATACTGGCTGATGCTCTTGTTGGGTGAACGCAAATGTTGACCTGTGTGTGTGTGTGTGTGTGTGTATGGGTGTGTGAGTGTTTCCGTGTGATTGCACATCACACAAGAGTCCTTGTGTAACTAGGATTTACCAAACACCTTAGAAGTCACTCGACCAGTGGTCTAGGTCACTCAAACACTGTTGTACTTTCTGATATGCCAATTTACATGTGTTTATCAAATTGGTGCTGCTCCTCAGAGCTGTGCAGGCTGTCAAACAACTCAGGCTACACATTGGCTAACAAATTCACCACCTACTACGCTGCAATAATTCTGGGTCTGGTTTCATTTCTCACATGTTTCAGGATTTTCTTTAATTCTACATTTTAAAATCAGATTAAAGAAAATCAGATTGTTTTATTGAAGAATATTATTTATAGAAATTGGCCGATTATCTTGCCGTGGAAGCTCAAATGTTAACTTTTGTGTTTGTGTTTGTGTGTGTGTGTTATTGTATGCTGTAATTCTGAGGAAGACAGACGACTGATGACTAGGAAGGGCCTAACAGACAGGCCGACAAAGAAATTCAGGTGTCGAAAAATATATATACATAGCCAAATCTGATGGTAGGCACAACATGCTGATACTACACACCTAGAAGCAGCTGCTGCATGAGATGACCTGCAGAGCTACTTCACACAGTCCCCTTTCTGGAAAATGTTCGCAGCACCACTCCCTAACCCACAGATGATAGTATCTTCTTTGTGAGATGGGATCAATCGGATGTGCCCTTCCTTGAAAACTCCACTGATCTTCCCTGCAACATGCTGATAGAAGGCCTGCTCTGATCTGCTTTGCAAAATTGCTGATATATCTATCAAGACTGGAGAAGACCTGGCCACATCTTCCTTGAAAGATGCTTTCGATGTGCCATGCAAGATGGTGAGAGAAGCCGTACTAGGGTGTTCCTAGTAAGAGGTCGCTAATCTTCCTTGCAAGATGCCGGGAGAACCTGCTCTGAGCTGTCTTTCAAGATGTCGTTCATATTTCTTCACAGTGCTGAAAGACGTCCTACTCTGATCTTCCCTGATCTGCCTTGCAAGATGCCGGTAGACGACTAGCCATGATGTTCCTCACAAGTTGCTCCAGCCCTTCCCTGCAAGATGCCAGAGAAGAACCGCAAGATATCCCTGTTACCCTTAACGGGTGCTGAGAGAAGACCTGGTGTGATCTGCCTTTCAAGATGCTTCCATCAGCCTTGCAGGATGCTGATGGAAGACCTGGTGTGATCTGCCATGCCAGATTTTGCGGATCTCCTTACCCAGAGGCTGATACAATACTTGCTGAGATCTTCCTTGGAAGATGTGCCTGGCCTTCTGATCTGCCATGCAAGATATTGCTGACTTTCCTTGCAAGATGCTGATACAAGACCTGCTTTAGCCTCGTTGCAAGTAATCCCTGGTCTTCCTTTAGAGGTGCTGAGGCAAGAACCGCTCTGATCTTTCTGGCAAGATTTTGCTGATCTTCCTTGCAAGATGCTGACCGCAGACCGGCTCTGACCTGCCTTGCAAGATGTCGCCGATCTTCCTTGGAAGATGCTGACAGATGACCTGGCCTGATAATCCATGCAAAATATCCCTCATCTTCCTTAATTCGTGCTGAGATGAGACCTGTCCCGATCTTCTTGCCACCTGCTTCTGATCTGCCTTGCAATATGGCGACGGAAGACATGCTCTGATCTTCCTTGCACGTGTGGAAGATCGTGTTTGCTATATAAAGACCTGCTCTGGTCTTCCTTGCTAAATGCTGAGGATCTTCCTTGCAAGATGCTGATAGGAGAGCTTCTCTGGTCTTTCTGGCCAAGGTGTGGCAGATATTCCTTGCAAGATGCTGTGAGGACACCTGGTCTAAGCTACCTAGCAAGATATTGCAGATTCTCCACAGAGGATGCTGATAGAAGACCTGCACTAATTAACTGTGCAAGACATCACCGATCTGCTGGGCAAGATAGCAGACCTGCTCTAATCTCCCTTGGATGTGATTACTGGTCATCCTTGCAAGATGCTGAGGGCAAGCTGAGGGAGATGTTCCCATGTGCGCGTGCGTCTCCGCCTTCAATGGGTCTGAGCCCAGTTCAGGCATCAAGAGGCTCACAGGTGAGTGAAATTATTCTCCCTCCTGCTCTCTGGAAAATTTTGGGTAGGTATGCATAGGGTTCACTTCTCCTTTTTCACTTCTTATGTTTGCTTCAAAAGGTTTTGGGGGAAAAATAAGACTTTTATCTATATTTCATAATTACACATCAAGACCAGGGCATATGCAATATGCTACGCCCTTACAGACATGTTTGGGGGGTCCTGAATGTGTGTGTGTGTGTTTGTGTGTGTGCTTGCACATCATATATGGTTGTTTGCGTAGCATGGGTTTTAGCAAACACCTCGACAGTCTGTCAACCATTGGTCTAGGCCAGGCAAACACAGTGGTAACTTCACAAGTGCTTCTTTACGTATGTTTGTCACACTCACTCTGCTCATAGTGAGGTCTGCATGCTGTCGAGCAGCTCTGGCTCCTTCCTGGTTAAAAACTTCACCTCTTCTTACTGAGGAATAGTATGGGTGCTAATTTCATTGCTCAAAGGTTTCATGATTTTTTTAATAATTCATTTTAATATTGGGTTTATATACAGAATAATGTATTTTAAAAATACTGGCTGATGTTCTTGTTGGGTGCACGCAAATGTTGACTCGTGTGTGTGTGTGTGTGTGTGTGTTTGTATGTGTGTATGGGTGTGTGAGGGTTTCCGTGTGATTGCATATCACACAAGAGTCCTTGTGTAACTCGAATTTACCAAACACCTTGGAAGTCAGTCGACCAGTAGTCTAGGTCACGCAAACACTGTGGTACTTTCTGATATGCCAATTTACATGTGTTTATCAAATTGGTGCTGCTCCTCGGAGCTGTGCAGGCTGTCAAACAACTCAGGCTACACATTGGCTAACAAATTCACCACCTACTACGCTGCAATAATTCTGGGTCTGCTTTCATTTCTCACATGTTTCAGGATTTTCTTTAATTCTACATTTAAAATCAGATTAAAGAAAATCAGATTGTTATATTGAAGAATGCTATTTAAAGAAATTGGCCGATTATCTTGCCGTGCAAGCTCAAATGTTAACTTTTGTGTTTGTGTGTGTGTGTGTGTGTTATTGTATGCTGTAATTCTGAGGAAGACAGACGACTGATGACTAGGAAGGGCCTAACAGACAGGCCGACAAAGAAATTCAGGTGTCGAAAAATATATATATACATAGCCAAATCTGATGGTAGGCACAACATGCTGAAACTACGCACGTAGAAGCAGCTGCTGCATGAGATGACCTGCAGAGCTACTTCACACAGTACCCTTTCTGGAAAATGTTCGCAGCACCACTCCCTAACCCACAGATGATAGGATCTTCCTTGTGAGATGGGATCAATCGGATGTGCCCTTCCTTGAAAACTCCACTGACCTTCCCTGCAACATGCTGATAGAAGGCCTGCTCTGATCTGCTTTGCAAAATTGCTGATATATCTATCAAGACTGGAGAAGACCTGGCCACATCTTCCTTGAAAGATGTTTCGATGTGCCATGCAAGATGGTGAGAGAAGACGTACTAGGGTGTTCCTAGTAAGAGGTCGCTAATCTTCCTTGCAAGATGCCGGAAGAACCTGCTCTGAGCTGTCTATCAAGATGTCGTTCATATTTCTTCACGGTGCTGAAAGAAGTCCTACTCTGATCTTCCCTGATCTGCCTTGCAAGATGCCGGTAGACGACCAGCCATGATGTTCCTCACAAGTTGCCCCAGCCCTTCCCCGCAAGGTGCCAGAGAAGAACCGCAAGATATCCCTGTTACCCTTAACGGGTGCTGAGAGAAGACCTGGTCTGATCTTCCTTTCAAGATGCTTCCATCAGCCTTGCAGGATGCTGATGGAAGACCTGGTGTGATCTGCCAGGCCAGATTTTGCGGATCTCCTTACCCAGAGGCTGATACAATACTTGCTGAGATCTTCCTTGCAAGATGTGCCTGGCCTTCTGATCTGCCATGCAGGATATTGCTGACCTTCCTTGCAAGATGCTGATATAAGACCTGCTTTAGCCTCGTTGCAAGTAATCCCTGGTCTTCCTTTAGAGGTGCTGAGGCAAGAACCGCTCTGATCTTTCTGGCAAGATTTTTCTGATCTTCCTTGCAAGATGCTGACCGCAGACCGGCTCTGACCTGCCTTGTAAGATGTCGCCGATCGGCCTTAGAAGATGCTGACAGATGACCTGGCCTGATAATCCATGCAAAATATCCCTCATCTTCCTTAATTCGTGCTGAGATGAGACCTGTCCCGATCTTCTTGCAACCTGCTTCTGATCTGCCTTGCAAGATGGCGACGGAAGACATGCTCGGATCTTCCTTGCACGTGTGGAAGATCGTGTTTGCTATATAAAGACCTGCTCTGGTCTTCCTTGCTAAATGCTGAGGATCTTCCTTGCAAGATGCTGATAGGAGAGCTTCTCTGGTCTTTCTGGCCAAGGTGTGGCAGATATTCCTTGCAAGATGCTGTGAGGACACCTGGTCTAAGCTACCTAGCAAGATATTGCAGATTCTCCACAGAGGATGCTGATAGAAGACCTGCGCTTATCAACCTTGCAAGACATCACCGATCTGCTGGGAAAGATAGCAGACCTGCTCTGATCTCCCTTGGATGTGACTACTGGTCATCCTTGCAAGATGCTGAGTTCAAGTTGAGGGAGATGTTCCCATGTGCAAGTGCGTCTCTGCCTTCAATGGGTCTGAGCCCAGTTCAGGCATCAGGAGGCTCACAGGTGAGTGAAATTATTCTCCCTCCTGCTCTCTGGAAAATTTTGGGTAGGTATGCATAGGGTTCACTTCTCCTTTTTCACTTTTTATGTTCGCTTGAAAAGGTTTGTGGGGAAAAATAGGACTTTTAACTATATTTCATGATTGCACATCAAGACCAGGGCATATGCAGAGTGCTACGCCCTTAGAGAGACATGTTTGCCGGGTCCTGAATGTGTGTTTTTGTGTGTGTGCTTGCACATCATATACGGTTGTTTGCGTATCATGGGTTTTAGCAAACACCTCGACAGTCTGTCAACCAGTGGTCTAGGCCAGGCAAACAGAGTGGTAACTTCTCATGTGCTTCTTCACGTATGTTTGTCACACTCACCCTGCTCATAAGGAGGTCTGCATGCTGTCGAGCAGCTCTGGCTCCTCTCTGGTTAAAAACTTCACTTCTTCTTACTGAGGAAAAGTATGGGTGCTAATTTCATTGCTCATAGGCTTCATGATTTTTTTAATAATTCATTTTAATATTGGGTTTATATACAGAATAATGTATTTTAAAAATACTGGCTGATGCTCTTGTTGGGTGCACGCAAATGTTGACTCGTGTGTGTGTGTGTGTGTGTGTGTGTATGGGTGTGTGAGTGTTTCCGTGTGATTGCACATCACACAAGAGTCCTTGTGTAACTAATTTCCCAAACACCTTGGAAGTCAGTCGACCAGTGGTTTAGGTCACTCAAACACTGTTGTACTTTCTGATATGCCAATTTACATGTGTTTATCAAATTGGTGCTGCTCCTCAGAGCTGTGAAGGCTGTCAAACAACTCAGGCTGCACATTGGCTAACTAATTCACCTCCTCCTACGCTGCAGTAATTCTGAGTCTGGTTTCAATTCTCACATGTTTCAGGATTTTCTTTAATTCTAAATTTTAAAATCAGAGTAAAGAAAATCAGATTGTTATATTGAAGAATGTTATTTAAAGAAATTGGCCGATTATCTTGCCGTGCAAGCTCAAATGTTAACTTTTTTGTTTGTGTTTTTGTGTGTGTGTTATTGTATGCTGTAATTCTGAGGAAGACAGACGACTGATGACTAGGAAGGGCCTAACAGACAGGCCAACAAAGAAATTCAGGTGTCGAAAAATATATATATATATAGCCAAATCTGATGGTCGGCACAACATGCTGATACTACACACCTAGAAGCAGCTGCTGCATGAGATGACCTGCAGAGCTACTTCACACAGTACCCTTTCTGGAAAATGTTCGCAGCACCACTCCCTAACCCACAGATGATAGGATATTCCTTGTGAGATGGGATCAATCGGATGTGCCCTTCCTTGAAAACTCCACTGACCTTCCCTGTAACATGCTGATAGAAGGCCTGCTCTGATCTGCTTTGCAAAATTGCTGATATATCTATCAAGATGCTGGGAGAAGACCTGGCCACATTTTCCTTGAAAGATGCTTTCGATGTGCCATGCAAGATGGTGAGAGAAGACGTACTAGGGTGTTCCTAGTAAGAGGTCGCTAATCTTCCTTGCAAGATGCCGGGAGAACCTGCTCGGAGCTGTCTTTCAAGATGTCGTTCATATTTCTTCACGGTGCTGAAAGAAGTCCTACTCTGATCTTCCCTGATCTGCCTTGCAAGATGCCGGTAGACGACCAGCCATGATGTTCCTCGCAAGTTGCTCCAGCCCTTCCCTGCAAGGTGCCAGAGAAGAACCGCAAGATATCCCTGTTACCCTTAATGGGTGCTGAGAGAAGTCCTGGTCTGATCTTCCTTTCAAGATGCTTCCATCAGCCTTACAGGATGCTGATGGAAGACCTGGTGTGATCTGCCATGCCAGATTTTGCGGATCTCCTTACCCAGAGGCTGATACAATACTTGCTGAGATCTTCCTTGCAAGATGTGCCTGGCCTTCTGATCTGCCATGCAAAATATTGCTGACCTTCCTTGCAAGATGCTGATACAAGACCTGCTTTAGCCTCGTTGCAAGTAATCCCTGGTCTTCCTTTAGAGGTGCTTAGGCAAGACCTGCTCTGATCTTTCTGGCAAGATTTTGCTGATCTTCCTTGCAAGATGCTGACCGCAGACCGGCTCTGACCTGCCTTGCATGATGTCGCTGATTTTCTTACGAAGATGCTGACAGGTGACCTGGCCTGATATTCCATGCAAAATATCCCGCGTCTTCCTTAAATTGTGCTGAGATGAGACCAGTCCCGATCTTCTTGCAACCTGCATCTGATCTGGCATGCAAGATGGCGACGGAAGACGTGCTCTGATCTTCCTTGCACGTGTGGATGATCGTGTTTGCAATATAGAAGGCCTGCTCTGGTCTTCCTTGCTAAATGCTGAGGATCTTCCTTGCAAGATGCTGATAGGAAAGCTTCTCTGGTCTTTCTGGCCAAGATGTGGCAGATATTCCTTGCAAGATGCTGAGAGGACACCTGGTCTAAGCTACCTAGCAAGATATTGCAGATTCTCCACAGAGGATGCTGATAGAAGACCTGCGCTTATCAACCTTGCAAGACATCACCGATCTGCTGGGCAAGATAGCAGACCTGCTCTGATCTCCCTTGGATGTGACTACTGGTCATCTTTGCAAGATGCTGAGGGTAAGCTGAGGGAGATGTTCCCATGTGCTCGTCGTATCCGCCTTCAATGTGTCTGAGCCCAGTTCAGGCATCAGGAGGCTCACAGGTGAGTGAAATTATTCTCCCTCCTGCTCTCTAGAAAATTTTGGGTAGGTATGCATAGGGTTCACTTCTCCTTTTTCACTTGTTATGTTCGCTTGAAAAGGTTTGTGGGGAAAATTAGGACTTTTATCTCTATTTCATGATTACACATAAAGACCAGGGCATATGCAGAGGGCTACGCCCTTAGAGAGACATGTTTGCGGGGTCCTGAATGTGTGTTTGTGTGTGTGTGCTTGCACATTATATACGGTTGTTTGCGTAGCATGGATTTTAGCAAACACCTCGACAGTCTGTCAACCAGTGGTCTAGGCCAGGCAAACACAGTGGTAACTTCTCATGTGCTTCTTAACGTATGTTTGTCACACCCACCCTTCTCATAAGGAGGTCTGCATGCTGTCGAGCAGCTCTGGATCCTCTCTGGATAAAAACTTCACCTCTTCTTACTGAGGAAAAGCATGGGTGCTAATTTCATTGCTCAAAGGTTTCATGATTTTTTAAATTATTCATTTTAATATTGGGTTTATATACAGAATAATGTATTTAAAAAATACTGGCTGATGCTCTTGTTGGGTGCACGCAAATGTTGACTCGTGTGTGTGTGTGTGTGTGTGTATGGGTGTGTGAGTGTTTCCGTGTGATTGCACATCACACAAGAGTCCTTGTGTAACTCGAATTTACCAAACACCTTGGAAGTCAGTCGACCAGTGGTCTAGGTCACTCAAACACTGTTGTACTTTCTGATATGCCAATTTACATGTGTTTATCAAATTGGTGCTGCTCCTCAGAGCTGTGCAAGCTGTCAAACAACTCAGGCTACACATTGGCTAACAAATTCACCACCTACTACGCTGCAATAATTCTGGGTCTGTTTCATTTCTCACATGTTTCAGGATTTTCTTTAATTCTACATTTTAAAATCAGATTAAAGAAAATCAGATTGTTATATTGAAGAATGTTATTTAAAATAATTGGCCAATTATCTTGCCGTGCAAGCTCAAATGTTAACTTTTGTGTTTGTGTGTGTGTGTGTGTGTGTGTAATTGTATGCTGTAATTCTGAGGAAGACAGACGACTGATGACTAGGAAGGGCCTAACAGACAGGCCGACAAAGAAATTCAGGTGTCGAAAAATATATATATACATAGCCAAATCTGATGGTAGGCACAACATGCTGAAACTACACACCTAGAAGCAGCTGCTGCATGAGATGACCTGCAGAGCTACTTCACACAGTACCCTTTCTGGAAAATGTTCGCAGCACTACTCCCTAACCCTCAGATGATAGGATCTTCCTTGTGAGATGGGAACAATCGGATGTGCCCTTCCTTGAAAACTCCACTGACCTTCCCTGCAACATGCTGATAGAAGGCCTGCTCTGATCTGCTTTGCAAAATTGCTGATATATCTATCAAGATGCTGGGAGAAGACCTGGCCACATCTTCCTTGAAAGATGCTTTCGATGTGCCATGCAAGATGGTGAGAGAAGACGTACTAGGGTGTTCCTAGTAAGAGGTCGCTAATCTTCCTTGCAAGATGCCGGGAGAACCTGCTCGGAGCTGGCTTTCATTTTCTTCACGGTGCTGAAAGAAGTCCTACTCTGATCTTCCCCGATCTGCCTTGCAAGATGCCGGTAGACGACCAGCCATGATGTTCCTCGCAAGTTGCTCCAGCCCTTCCCTGCAAGGTGCCAGAGAAGAACCGCAAGATATCCCTGTTACCCTTAACGGGTGCTGAGAGAAGACCTGGTCTGATCTTCCTTGCAAGATGCTTCCATCAGCCTTGCAGGATGCTGATGGAAGACCTGGTGTGATCTGCCACGCCAGATTTTTCCAATATCCTTACCCAGAGGCTGATACAATACTTGCTGAGATCTTCCTTGCAAGATGTGCCTGGCCTTCTGATCTGCCATGCAAGATATTGCTGACCTTCCTTCAAGATGCTGATACAAGACCTGCTTTAGCCTCGTTGCAAGTAATCCCTGGTCTTCCTTTAGAGGTGCTGAGGCAAGACCCGCTCTGATCTTTCTGGCAAGATTTTGCTGATCTTCCATGCAAGATGCTGACCGCAGACAGGCTCTGACCTGCCTTGCAAGATGTCGCCGATCATCCTTACAAGATGCTGACAGATGACCTGGCCTGATAATCCATGCAAAATATCCCTCGTCTTCCTTAATTCGTGCTGAGATGAGACCAGTCCCGATCTTCTTGCAACCTGCTTCTGATCTGCCTTGCAAGATGGTGACGGAAGACATGCTCTGATCTTCCTTGCACGTGTGGAAGATCGTGTTTGCAATATAGAAGACCTGCTCTGGTCTTCCTTGCTAAATGCTGAGGATCTTCCTTGCAAGATGCTGATAGGAGAGCTTCTCTGGTCTTTCTGGCCAAGGTGTGGCAGATATTCCTTGCAAGATGCTGTGAGGACACCTGTTCTAAGCTACCTAGCAAGATATTGCAGATTCTCCACAGAGGATGCTGATAGAAGACCTGCGCTAATCAACCTTGCAAGACATCACCGATCTGCTGGGCAAGATAGCAGACCTGCTCTGATCTCCCTTGGATGTGACTACTGGTCATCCTTGCAAGATGCTGAGGGCAAGCTGAGGGAGATGTTCCCATGTGTGCGTGCGTCTCCGCCTTCAATGGGTCTGAGCCCAGTTCAGGCATCAGGAGGCTCACAGGTGAGTGAAATTATTCTCCTTCCTGCTCTCTGGAAAATTTTGGGTAGGTATGCATAGGGTTCACTTCTCCTTTTTCACTTCTTATGTTTGCTTCAAAAGGTTTTGGGGGAAAATAAGACTTTTATCTATATTTCATAATTACACATCAAGACCAGGGCATATGCAGAATGCTAAGCCCTTAGAGACATGTTGGGGGGTCCTGAATGTGTGTTTGTCTGTGTGTGCTTGCACATCATATATGGTTGTTTGCGTAGCATGGGTTTTAGCAAACACCTCGACAGTCTGTCAATCAGTGGTCTAGGCCAGGCAAACACAGTGGTAACTTCTCATGTGCTTCTTCACGTATGTTTGTCACACTCACCCTGCTCATAAGGAGGTCTGCATGCTGTTGAGCAGCTCTGGCTGCTCTCTGGTTAAAAACTTCACCTCTTCTTACTGAGGAAAAGTATGGGTGCTAATTTCATTGCTCAAAGGCTTCATGATTGTTTTAATTATTCATTTTAATATTGGGTTTATATACAGAATAATGTATTTAAAAAATACTGGCTGATGCTCTTGTTGGGTGCACGCAAATGTTGACTCGTGTGTGTGTGTGTTTGTGTGTGTATGGGTGTGTGAGTGTTTCCGTGTAATTGCACATCACACAAGAACCCTTGTGTAACTCGAATTTACCAAACACCTTGGAAGTCAGTCGACCAGTGGTCTAGGTCACTCAAACACTGTTGTACTTTCTGATATGCCAATTTACATGTGTTTATCAAATTGGTGCTGCTCCTCAGAGCTGTGCACGCTGTCAACTCAGGCTACACATTGGCTAACAAATTCACCACCTACTACGCTGCAATAATTCTGGGTCTGGTTTCATTTCTCACATGTTTCAGGATTTTCTTTAATTCTACATTTAAAATCAGATTAAAGAAAATCAGATTGTTATATTGAAGAATGTTGTTTAAAGAAATTGGCCGATTATCATGCCGTGCAAGCTCAAATGTTAACTTTTGTGTTTGCGTGTGTGTGTGTGTGTGTGTGTGTCTGTGTGTGTGTTATTGTATGCTGTAATTCTGAGGAAGACAGACGATTGATGACTAGGAAGGGCCTAACAGACAGGCCGACAAAGAAATTCAGGTGTCGAAAAATATATATACATAGCCAAATCTGATGGTAGGCACAACATGCTGATACTACACACCTAGAAGCAGCTGCTGCATGAGATGACCTGCAGAGCTACTTCACACAGTACCCTTTCTGGAAAATGTTCGCAGCACCACTCCCTAACCCACAGATGATAGGATCTTCCTTGTGAGTTGGGATCAATCGGATGTGCCCTTCCTTGAAAACTCCACTGACCTTCCCTGCAACATGCTGATAGAAGACCTGCTCTGATCTGCTTTGCAAAATTGCTGATATATCTATCAAGATGCTGGGAGAAGACCTGGCCACATCTTCCTTGAAAGATGCTTTCGATGTGCCATGCAAGATGGTGAGAGAAGACGTACTAGGGTGTTCCTTGTAAGAGATCGCTAATCTTCCTTGCAAGATGCCGGGAGAACCTGCTCTGAGCAGTCTTTCAAGATGTCGTTCATATTTCTTCATGGTGCTGAAAGAAGTCCTACTCTGATCTTCCCAGATCTGCCTTGCAAGATGCCGGTAGACGACCAGCCATGATGTTCCTCGCAAGTTGCTCCCGCCCTTCCCTGCAAGGTGCCAGAGAAGAACCGCAAGATATCCCTGTTACCCTTAACGGGTGCTGAGAGAAGACCTGGTCTTATCTTTCAAGATGCTTCCATCAGCCTTGCAGGATGCTGATGGAAGACCTGGTGTGATCTGCCATGCCAGATTTTGCGGATCTCCTTACCCAGAGGCTGATACAATACTTGCTGAGATCTTCCTTGCAAGATGTGCCTTGCCTTCTGATCTGCCATGCAAGATATTGCTGACCTTCCTTGCAAGATGCTGATACAAGACCTGCTTTAGCCTCGTTGCAAGTAATCCCTGGTCTTCCTTTAGATGTGCTGAGGGAAGACCCGCTCCGATCTTTCTGGCAAGATTTTGCTGATCTTCCTTGCTAGATGCTGACCGCAGACCGGCTCTGACCTGCCTTGCAAGATGTCGCCGATCTTCCTTGGAAGATGCTGACAGATGACCTGGCCTGATAATCCATGCAAAAATATCCCTCATCTTCCTTAAATCGTGCTGAGAAGAGACCTGTCCCGATCTTCTTGCAACCTGCTTCTGTTCTGCTTTGCCCTTTGTTCTGTATCCTGAACAGCATTCTGCCATTTGTTTCAAAGTTCACTGTAAAGGTGGACTCTCATGTACTTTAGCCTAAGACCTTTATTTTAGACATTTAGAATCTTTACCACTGGGAATGTTAACATTGTTTTAAAAAATACCAAAAGTCCCATGGAAGTTTATTTACAATAATTTTGATAAAGCTGCCTCTGAAAGCTCACCCTGGCTAAGAATATTCTGGAGTCCCCTGGTGGAGAAGCTGCATTTAAACATGCCAGGTATTTGTATATTAGTGTCAATGTGAATGGTATAAAATATGGGAACTGTGAACAGCTTGCTAAACTCATGGATCACAACTCCACAGGAAGGTTTCCCCCAGAGCTGGTTCCTGAAGCAAGTGCGATGCAGGCAAGTGAAAGACCGAGACGGTTTCCAAGGCTCTCAATATTATGACACACATAATTTAATCTTTGACTCAAGGAGTGGATGCTGGGTTTGAACCCATAACCTTGTGGTTAGTAACTTAATACTTAGTCCACTGTACCATGGAGCCTTTTTATGAACATCTGCTTCAGGGAACCTGTATTACAGGGTAGTGTGATGTCACTTTGAGGATCAATTGCCTCAAATGCCTGTGATATCTGTACAATGGGTAGGGACGACTGCTGAAAAGTCAATGACCAAAATTATGATTTGGGGGAGGATATTGAAAGTATCAGTGACTGCAGGTAAGGAAACCTTACTTTATCTACTCTGCATCCCTGATATTCTCTTTCAGTCTTATTTTTGTTCCCCAAATGCAAAGGGTATTTAAAAGAACGTGATTGGAGTCCTCAGAAAATGTCCGAAAAGGAAAACACTGACTTGAACATTAAATTACATTAAAATACACTGTCAGGAAATAGCTTTTTTTTTTTTTTTTAAGATTTCTGTTTTTTATCAGTAATAAATCTGGTGTACATGTACAAGGGACCCTCAAAGTGGCAGATATACTTATATTTCTTTTTACATATATACTCATACTTTGAATATATTGAGTATATATTCAAATAATATATTACAAATATATTGAAATATTTTTAAAACATTTTATTAGGGACTCATACAACTCTTATCACAATCCATACACACATCAATTGTGTAAAGCACATCTATACATTCGTTGCCCTCATCATTTTCAATGCATTTGCTCTCCACTTAAGCCCTTCGCACCAGGTCCTTTTTTCCCCCTCCCACCCCGCTTCCCCCTCTCCCCTCCCTCATGAGCCATTGATAATATATAAATTATTATTTTGGCATATCTTGCCCTGTCCTATGTCTCCCTTCACCTCCTTTTCTGTTGTCATCCCCCAGGGAGGAGGTCACATATAGATCTTTGTAATCGGTTCCCTCTTTCCAACCCACTCACCCTCAACCCTCCCAGTATCACCCCTCACATCCCTGGTCCTGAAGGTTTCATCTGCCCTTGATTCCCTGTGCCTCCAGCTCCTATCTGCACCAGTGTACATCCTCTGCTCTATCCAGACTTGCAAGGTAGAATTCAGATCATAATAGTTGGGGGGAGGAAGCATTTAGGAACTGGAGGAAAGCTGTATTCTTCATCAGTGCTACATCCCATCCTGATGGACTCATCTGCTCCCCTAGACCCCTCTGCAAGGGGATTTCCAGTGGCCGACAAATGGGCTTTGGGTCTCCACTCTGCACTTCTCCCTTCATTCACTGTGGTATGATTTTTTCCCCCTGATGATGCCTTATACCTGATCCCTTTGACACCTCGTGATCGCACAGGCTGGTGTGCTTCTTCCATGTTGGCTTTGTTGCTTGTGAGCTAGATGACCACATGTTTACCTTCAAGCCTTTAAGACCCCAGACACTATCTCTTTTTATAGCTGGGCACCATCAGCTTTCTTCGCCACATTTGCTTATGCACCCATTTGTCCTCAGCGATCATATCATGAAATATTTTTATTTTATAAAATGATATTTGTATTTATTTATTCACTTTAACATATATTTACTTATATTGATATTCACAGTAATTTTCATATTTATATTCATATTTATGTTCACATATATGTTTAGATTCATATGTGTATTTAGATTCATATTTACATTTACATGCATATTCATATTCACACTCAAATTGTTATTCATGTTTATATTTTCAATTATACTTACAGTAATATTCGTGTTCATATTTTATTGATATTAATATCTGTACTTCCATACATATTCACATGTATATGTGTATTCATATTTAGGGCATGTTTGAGTCAAATTAATCTAGCAACCAATGATTACTGTTTTCCAGAGCAGTCATAGAGGTCTACCATTTTTACAGTTTGAACATTTTTATAGCATATGATCTATTTATTCTTTTTTACGTATCAGTTGACATCTTGGACATCAGACTTTTTTAACTTAGATAGGTAGTGTTCAGGGTCCAGGCCCAATCCCAACTACCTGGAAAGCTACCGCTCCCCCCAGAAGAATTTACTTCAGAAGATAGCACAGAAGCTACAGGTTAGAGAGAGGGATAAGTCTGATCAAAGCACATGGGAGCAATGAAGGGTGAGGAAGAGGGAGTGGAGCACATTCTGGCCCACCAAGCCTTAAGGACTGATATCCTTGCTCAGAGCAGTCAATGCACAGAGAGAACCATATGGCCGGCCCCACTAGGAGACATGAAAACCCTCACAAACCCAAAGCCCTACAGGGGACAGCACTGGAGATACAGTGTGGGAGTGGCGCCCGATCTGACCCCACCGCAACAAGGCAAAACACTAAGGTCGGGCAATAGAACAGCAAGAGTACAGAGCAAGGAAGTCCCAAAGGAGTACCAAAAATAGACTTTGGGGCCAGGGCGTGGCACCCCATCAAACTCCACTGGAAAACACTCCTAAACGTCATCAAACAGACCTTGAATTATTATGTCATGGTTTTGTTGATTTTGCTGCTGTTTTGTTTTCTTTTGTCACTTTGTCTTGCTCTGTCTTGTTTTGTGCGTGTATTATTATCTCTGCAGGTCTATCTAGATAAGATAGGCTAGATAAACAATCTGGAGGAGAAAACAATGTGACCGGTGGTCCTGGGGAGAGGGGGGGGGGGTCAAAGGAGAGGGGGAGGTTGGGGAAAGGAAATGGTGTTAATAAACCCGGGGACAAGGGTACAAGAAGGGATCCAAAATCAGTGACAAGAAGGATATGAGAAGCCTGATAGGGATGGATCAAGGACAATGTAGCTGAGTGGGATTACTGAATCCAAAATGGAGGCTGAGCATGATAGTGGGACAAGAGGAAAGTAAAAGGAAATAATGGATAGAACTAGGAGGCAAATGACATTTATAGAAGTCACAATGCAGGCATGTACATATGTAAATATATTTATATATGATGATGGGGGAATAAATCTATGTGCATATATTTATAAGTTTATATTAAGGTAGCCAATTGACATTGAACCTCCACTCAAGTACTCCCTCAGTGCAAGAACACTTTGTTCTATTAAACGAGCATTCCATGATGCTCACCTTCCTAGCACTATCACTGAAGACATATGGGTGCATAATCAAATGTGAAGAAAGCTGATGGTGCTCAGCTATCAAAAGATATAGCGTCTGGTGTCTTAAAGGCTTGAAAGTAAACAAGCAGTCATCTAGCTCAGAAGCAACAAACCCACATGGAAGAAGCCCACCAGACTGTGTGATCACGAGGTGTCAAAGGATCAGGGACCAGGCATCAAAGAACAAAAATTCATATCACTGTGAATGAGGGGAAGTGCAGATTTGGGAGCCAAAGCTCATCTCTAGGCAACTGGACATGCCCCTACAGAAGGGTCTTGGGGAGAAGAAGAGTGCAGGGTACAGTGTAGCAAAGATGGAACACAAAACTTTCCTCTAGTTCTTAAATGCTTCCTCCCCCCACCACTATCATGATCCCATTTCTACCTTACAAATCCAGCCCGACCAGATAATGTACACTGGTACAGACAGGAACTGGAAACGCATGGAATCCAGAAGATCCCTTCAGGAACAGTGGAGTGAGTGGCGATACTGGGAGGGTTGAGGGAATTTGGGGATGTAAAGGGGGAACCGATTTCAAGGATCTATATATAACCTCCTCCCTAGGGGATGGACAAGAGAAAAGTGGGTGAAGGGAGACATCAGACAGTGTGAGATATGACAAAATAATAATAATTTATAAATTATCAAGGGTTCATGAGTGAGGCAGAAGTGGGAGGGAGGGGAAAATGAGGAGGTGATAGTAAGGGCTCAAGTAGAAAGCAAATGTTTTGAGAATGATGATGGCAACAAATGTACAAATGTGTTTGACACAATGGATGGATGGATGTATGGTTTGTGACAAGAGTTGTACGAGCCCCACCCCACCCCCACAAATGATTTTTAAAAAAATAAAGATAGGTAGTGTTTTTCTAGAAATATGTCCACTTATTCTAAATTTTCAAATTCACTGTTGTGATCTTCATAGTTTTGGTTCTGTTGTGATATTGGCCTTTTCATTTCTTATTCTTTATATTTGCTTTTCTTATTCCTTTTTTTGTAAGTGAAGATTCCCTCTCCCCCCCCAGCTGTCTTCGTATTCCTTTTAATTTAATTTAATAAATTTACCAAAAGTTTGTCAAACTTTGTTAATATTTTTAAAGAATTAACTTGTCTTATTGATTATTTCCCTGTTTCCTTTTCATTTATTTCTGCTCTATTCTTTAATATTTATTGTCTTCTGGTGACTGATGTTTTACTTAGCTCTTTTTTGTTCTAATTGTTGAAGGTGTGTGTTACCATGCTGACTTTTGCTTTATTTTTTGATATCTTCATACACTGTTCATAATGTGTGTTCTTAGTATTGCTTCTGAAGTATACCAAAGCTTTTGGTATCCTTATTTTTGTTTTTGTAAGAAATTTAAAATCTTAACCCCTACCATTTCCAAGTAATTTAATGCACACAATTGCTCATTTTCCATGTTAGCATTTTATTCTTTTATCTTTTATTATTTTATATAATTTAATAATGCTGTGAAGTAAAATTTATTTGTAATATCACAATTTTTAAAAATGTATTAAAGCTAGCATTGTAGCCTAACGTATGGTCTATTCTGAAGAATGGTACATATGAACATGAGAAGAAGGTACATTGACGTTTTCCCAGATAGTATGTTGTCTCTATGTCTAAGAGGTCAGTAATTATGGTATTTAATTCTTCTGTTACTGTATTGGTTTATTATCCAGTTGATATTTAGTGTTGTTCTGTAAAACCCAGTGGGGATGTATTTAACTCTATTACTGTAAAATTATGTAGTTCTATCTTTAAGTCTATAAGAGCTTGATTAATATATTTTGAGGGTCTGCCACTAAATTAATATATACTTATTACTATTTTTCATCTTGCTCTTTTGTTCCTTTTATCATATAATGCCCTTATTTGTCTCCCATTAAAGATTTGGTCCTATTTTATTATTAATTTTTATAGCCAGTAACACATTTTAAAATTGTCATTGATTAATAATGCTACCCTTGCTTTTTTTATTTCCATTTTCTTGATATAGTTTCTTCTACCTTTGATTTTTAGATTATATTTGTCTTTATGTCTCAATTGTGTTTCTTTTAAGCAGATTTATGGATCAAGCAGATTTATGCTTTTCACTGCCTCTTGAGAGGTGCATTGAGTCCTTTTACATTCCATGTCATTATTGATGTGTATGCATTTATTGCTGTCATAATGCATTGCATTTCTGGGTTTTTTTCCCCCTTTGTGGAGTTATTGATTTTTTTCCTCAAATTTTGTGCCCTGAGTTTATTTTTTTAAGTTTCTGTTAATTTTTTTCATTTTTTTCATTATTATTTTGTAAGACTTCATGCTTTGCTCTTGTTTTTCTTTTGGATTAGCTTTATCTTTTGTTCTTCTGCATCCTTTCCATATTACTCAAGAATTTTGTTAATAATTATATGATTCTAGACAATAAGATTGGCATAGAAAATATTTTCTAGATCATTCTAAGGGAAATTTATTGAATAAATATGCATTTTTGAGTATTCATTAGGATGAAAATATTCAAGATACATCAGAGGATGTGAATAAAATTTCCACTCAGCATGAGAATATTTTTTTGGTATTAACTATTTCTAACTTTGACAACAAATGGCCCTAGTTAGTTTCCTGGAGTGTAAACTGAGATCTCATCTATACCTATTATTCTGAAGTCTGCCTTTGGATCTCTGGTGACAGACAGACAAAGCCCATTCCAATGAAGAGAAGGCAAGTGCCAATGCAGGAAGTTTCCCAAGAGTCACTGTGCACGGTATCCCTAGAAAGGTGCTGACAAGGTGGGGAAACCACAGCTTCTGAGAGGAAATCATCACTGACTTCATTCCCTGGCTTCTGCTGAAAACGGATTAGAGAACATTTTGAGAAATTAGTTTGCAATGTCCTCCCCTTGTGACATATTTACTATCCTTTGGAATCAAAGATGTCCTTCCAATGAGTGCTCCCTTCATTGTGACTCCAATGAGTGATCTTACTAATGACTCCGCCCACCAGACAGGTCATTCCAGTTCACCTGTTCCCAGTGTCAGGAGTCTCTCTGTTTGGAACCCTTGTTTCTGTATACAGGGAGACAATGGGTAGCAAGCATCACTAAGGACATGTCACAAATTTAGCCCCAGAAGTCACCACAATTGTTTTCTCAGACATAGAGATCATTAGTCATTCACTGCACGATTCACTGCCAACAGTGCACAGGGAGCAAAACAGAAGGAAACCTTCACAGACCTAACCTTGGGCGATAGTAGGTCACTGAGCTCGGTACATTTGAAATCATGCATTGCAAGCTTGAATCTGGCATGCCTGTAATTTATTGTCAATGGTTTTGAGTAATGGATAGGGTGAGAATTACAATGATAACCTGTTTTTCAAGAAGGAAACTGTGTTCTATAGGAAGGCAATGAAATATTAGAGTAACTTTAATATTTGTACTGTGAACAAATAATGCTAGTTCCTCCTTTCAAGTTGGCAGTGAGGAGAAAATTTAGAGAGTAATAAATTCTACATTACAATTCTGACTAGATCAGAGGATGTACATAGGCACAGATAGCAACTGGAAACACAGGGAATTCAGGACAGATGACACCTTCTGGACCAGTGGTGAGAATGGTGATTCCTGAAGGGTGGAGAGAATGTGGGGTAGAAAGGGGGAACTGATTACAAGAATCTAGGTATAGCCTCCTCCCTGGGGGATTGACAGCAGAGAAAACAGTGGGGGGACACGTCAGACAGTGTAATGTATGACAAAATAATAATAATTTATGAATGATGAAGGGTTAATGAGGTAGGGAGAGTGGGGAGGGAGGGGAAAATGAACAGCAGATACTAAGGGCTCAAGTCGAAGGCAAATGTTGTGAGAATGATGATGGCAACACATGTACATATGTTCTTGACATAATGGATGTATGTGTGGATTATGATAAGAATTGTACGAGCCCCCAGGAAAATGATTTAAAAAGAAAAACAAAAACTGTCCATGGACATGCTGAGAGATGAAAGAGGGAAGGAACCCTGAGTCCTCCTTGACATCCATCTCTGCCTGTCTAGTGCTGGGAATGTGTGCTCAGTGAGTCCTGTGCGCCCCCTGCTGCCCAGTGTCTTCCTTGCAGGGAAGTTTGTGTCTGGGCTCACACTGACTTCCCCTCACTGTGTTTCCCTTGCACTTAAAGTAATACACAGCTGTGTCCTCAGCAGTCACCGAGCTCAGCTGCAGGGAGAACTGATTCTTAGATGTGTCTCTAGTGATGGAGAGCCGGCTTTGGAGGGATGGGTCAAAATTTGTACCGCCATTATAGCATATGAGTCCCATCCACTGCAGACCCTTCCCTGAGGGCTGGCGGATCCAGTGCCAGCAGTAACCACTGCTTGTGATGGAGAAACTAAAGACAGTGCAGGTGAGTGACAGCTTCTGGGAGGGCTTCACCAGTACTGGACCCGACTCCTGAAGCTCCACCTGGGACAAGACGCCTGCAGAAAAAAACAGATGGTCCACGTCAGTCACTTGAATTCACAACAATTCCCAAAGACCCAGGTCAGATATCTGAATCTCCACCTTGGGGAACTGTTACCAGGCACAGGAGAACACACAGAAATAGCATCTTTAGACCACGGCTCTGCTTTCTCAAGAGACCTAGAGCCCTGTCTGTAGAGAACTGATAACTTTCCCGCCCAAGGGTGAAATTTACCCTAGTGCCTGAAGAATGATTTGCATGTGAGGGAGTTCTGTCTTTATAAACAGATAGTAATAGAGACCAGACAACCCTTTTCCTCCTGAGCCCATGCTAGGGTAGCTCTTTGTTTGAACTCATATGCATGTTAGTCTACAGAGAGAGAGCACTTGACCTAAGCGGTGTGTATTAAAGATAAAAGGAAAACCAAGTATTTCTGAGCTCAGTGTTCTCGCCCTCCAGCCCCTCAACGTCTCTGCCCTGCCTTGGGCTCCTGTATGTCCTGTGCCCCAGAGAGTGGACAGGATATCATTTGTTGAAAACATCAGGTGGACACCAGGGTATCGTCATCACCCACAGTCTCCAAACATCTTTTCTTTCCACTTCAACACTTCCGTATCAACCTCCTCAAAGTCTTCAGGGGTTTTCTTTGGGCCACTGCCATCACCAACACCAGCACTCCCACAAACAACACATCTCAGGTTTTGATAACTAAGGCCAATCTCGGTGTAAATAAAGAGACTCAAGTGGCATAGGGCCTCAGGGAGGAGGTTTCCAACTGGGGAATGTGGGCCCCAGAAAAGAATAGTTTCATCTTTGTAATTTCTAACTGATGCAAGACTGAGATGACAGTCCCTTGGTTTGCCAGAGCACATGCAACATTAGGGCAAAACTAGTCAGGAGTTCAAGGATAAATACATAACAGATAAGTGAGTGAAAATTTAAGTCACCAGGGGTTCAGAATAAGAATAATGATATTTCAGGTTCTGAACAAAAAGACACCCACTTGAGACCCAACAGGCACGCTGGATTAAAATAAGGTCCAACCAGGCACTAGTCCTGATCCTGAGCAGGAGCTGGAAATAAAGGAGGGAAGGCGAGAGACGGATTAAAGGATAATCACCTGTAATACTTCAGCATCATTATTAAATCGATGTAATTTATACTCCAGGAGCCTTCCTTATTGGAATCTCCATCCTTTGGTGAGTCCAGAAAATCAGGGGTTCTCAACTTTCCTAAGGCCACAACTCTTTAATACAGTGTCTCATATTGTGGTGATGCCCAAATATAAAATTCTTTTCTTTTTAACATTTTGTTAGGGGCTCATACAACTCTTATCAAAATCCAGACATACACATACATCAATTGTATAAAGCACATCTTTACAATCTTTGCCCTAATCATTTTCAAAGCATTTGCTCTCCACTTAAGCCCTTTGTATCAGGTCCTTTTTTCCCCCACTCCCATCCCTCATGAGCCCTTGATAATTTATAAATTATTATTTTGTCATATCTTGCCCTGACCTATGTCTCCCTTCCCCCCTTTCTCTGCTGTCCATCTCCCAGGGAGAGGTCACATGTAGATCCTTGTAATCGGTTCCCCCTTTCCAACCCACTCACCCTCTACTCTCCCAGTATTGCCCCTCACACCCCTGGTCCTGAAGGTATCGTCCACCCTGGATTCCCTGTGCCTCCAGCTCCTATATGCACCAGTGTACAACCTCTGCTCTATCCAGTCTTGCAAGGTAGAATTCGGATCATGGTAGTTGGGGGGAGGAAGCATCCAGGATCTGAGGGAATGCTGTATTCTTCATCGGTACTATATCGCACCCTGACTGACTCATCTCCTCCCCTAAACCCCTCTGTGAGGGGATCTCCAGTGGCCAACAAATGGGCTTTGGGTCTCCACTCTGCACTTCCCCCTTCATTCACTATGATATATTGGATGATGCCTGCCTTATACCTGGTCCCTTTGGCACCTCGTGATCACATAGGTTGGTGTGCTTCTTCCACGTGGGCTTTGTTGCTTCTGAGCCAGATGGCCGCTTGTTCACCTTCAAGCCTTTAAGACCGCAGACACAATCTCTTTTGATAGCGGGCACCATCAGCTTTCTTCACCACATTTGCTTATGCACCTGTTTGTCATCGGCGATGGTGTCATGGAGGTGTGAAGCCAATGATATGATTTTTTGTTCTTTGATGCCTGATAACTCATCCCTCATAAAATTATTTTCATTGCTACTTCATAACTATCATTTTGCTACTGTTATGCATCAGGAGAAACATGTGAAAGGGACACTGGACCCCAAAAGGGGTCGCGACCCACAGGTTGAGAACTGCTGGTCCAGATGAGGCAGAATAAACCCGGGGTGGATTGGGTGAAGTTGCTGTGGGAGGTGTTCTTAGGAAATACTTGGCACCTCTGGGAACGCCTTGCACACACAGACACACATGCACACAGGTGAACACATGAAAATATTAGCGAACAAGAACCTAAAATGTATGCAGAGAGAATTCAAAAGCCAAGTGAAGTAAGAGACCACGTATAATATTTAACTTACAATAAGAGCTCACCCAAAAAGCCAGAGCTTAGCATCGTGATCTGCGTGTTCGCTGCATTTATAAAATGTAATACTTGGTGACACTTTTTTCCAGGTAATCTCATTTGTCAAACAAGGTTTTTTCAACAGTAAATAAACTCTTGTCAAACTTCATTGTTCATTGTTCAACCATAACCACCCTTAAATATTATAAATGATCTCTCTCTCTCACCTCTCTCTCTCTTCCTCCTTTCAGTGTAGACTGTTTAAATTTTTTCATGTTTGTAATTTTTGAATACTAAGAGGGCACTACAGCATCACCACAGGGCATAATTACAAATGAAAGCAAATTAATTAATTATAAAGATTGTTTAGCTGAATTATGTCTCCTTAATTATGTGTGTCTTATTTGGAGATAAATAGAATGAATGGGATTAACAATGAGTGGTAATTTTTTTAACAATTTATTAGGGGCTCATACAACTCTTATCACACTTCATACATATACATACATCAATTGTATAAAGCACATCTGTACATTCTTTGCCCTAATCACTTTTTTCTCCTCTTTTCTTTTTTTACATTTTATTAGGGACTCATACAACCCTTATCATAATCCATACATATACATACATCAATTGTAAAAAGCACATCCATACATTCCCTGCCCCAATCATTCTCAAAGCATTTGCTCTCCACTTAAGCCCCTTGCATCAGGTCCTCTTTTTTTCCCCTCCCTTCCCTTTCCCCCCTCCCTCATGTGCCCTTGGTAATTTATACATTGTTATTTTGTCATATCTTGCCCTATCCAGAGTCTCCCTTCCCCCCTTCTCTGCTGTCCCTCTCCCAGGGAAGAGGTCACATGTGGATCCTTGTAATCAGTTCCCCCTTTCCAACCCACTCACACTCCACTCTCCCAGCATCACCCCTCAGACCCTTGGTCCTGAAGGTATCATCCACCCTGGATTCCCTGTGCCTCCAGCCCTCATATGTACCAGTGTATAGCCTCTGCCCTATCCAGTCCTGCAAGGTAGAATTGGGATCATGGTAGTTGGGGAGAGGAAGCATCCAGGATCTGGGGGAAAGCTGTGTTCTTCATTGGTACTACCTCGCACTTTAATTAACCCATCTACTCTCCTAAACCCCTCTATCAGGGGATTTCCATTGGTCGACACTTGGGCCTTGAGTCTCCACTCTGCACTTCCCCCTTCACTTAATATGGTATATATATATACATATATATACATATATATATACCATATACACACATGTACATACATACACACACATACATCTTTTTTTTTTTTTTGCATGATGCATTATGCCTGGTCCCTTGGCACCTCGTGATCGCACTGGCCAGTGTGCTTCTTCCATGTGAGCTTTTCTGCTTCTGAGCTAGATGGCCGCTTGTTCACCTTCAAGCCTTTAAGACCCCAGACACTATCTCTTTTGATAGCCGGGCACCATCAGCTTTCTTCACCACATTTGCTTATGCACCCATTTGTCTTCAGCGATCCTATCATGGAGGTGTGCAATCAATGATATGATTTTTTGTTCTTTGATGCCTGGTAACTGATCCCTTTGGGACCACTCGATCACACAGGCTGGTGTGTTCTTCCATGTGGACTTTGTTGCTTCTGAGCTAGATGGCCGCTTGTTTATCTTTAAGCCTTTAAGACCCCAGTCACTATCTCTTTTGATAGCTGGGCACCATCAGCTTTCTTCACCACATTTACTTGTTCACCCACTTTGGCTCCAGCCGTTGTGTCGGGAGAGTGAGCATCATAGAGTTCCAATTTAATAAAAGAAAGTATTCGTGCATTGAGGGATTGTTTGAGTAGAGGCCCAAGGTCCTTCTGCCACCTTAATACTTAGCCTATAAATAAAGACACATAGATCTATTTCCCCATCCTCCTATATATATTTGCATGTACATGTCTTTGTCTAGACCTCCATAAATGCCCTTTGACTCCTAGCTCTTTCCTCCATCTCCCTTGACTTTCCTGCTGCCCTACTACCATGCTTCATCGCCAACTGGGCTAGAGTATACCTCTTCTCTAAGCAACCTTAACCTTGATCATTCCCCACCAGGCCTGCCACTCCCCCTCTCTACCATTTGGGGTCCCATGTTTTTCCCTTGTCCCTGTGTTTGTTAACACCACTTCCTTACCCCACCCCCACCCCAGGTACGCCAGGAACTGTTGGTCCTGTTGTTTTTCCTCCAGATAGTTCATCTAGCCTGTCCTATTCAGACAGACCTGTGGAGACACTAACATGCACAAAAACAATACAGAGGAAAACAAAGCAACCGTATACAACCAGACAACAAAACAAAACAAAAACAAACCACTGACAAAGAACAGAACATAACAGTTCACAAGAGAAAAGCTTGTAGTTAGTTCAGGGATCTTTTGCTGGCCCTTACGAGCGTTTTCCAGTCTAGTCTGTTGGGGCACCACACCCTGGCCCCAAAGTCCACTTTTAGCATTCCCTGAGGACCTTGCCACTCCATTCCCTTGCTGTTCCGCTGCACTCCCCCAGTGATTTGCCTCGGTGTGGTGGGATCAGCTCAGGTGCAATTCCCACACTGTGTCTCCGGTCCTGTCCCCTGTATCGCCCTTAGTCACTGATTGACTTCATTTCTCATAGTGGGGCCAGCCATGTTGTTCTCTCTGTGGACTGGCTGCTCTACTCAGGAACATCATCCTCATGGCCTGGTGGGCCAGGCTGTGCTCCACTCTCTCCTCCTGCCCCTTTATCTTCTCCCGTGTGCTCTGATCAGATATGTTCATCTCCCGGAGCTTCAGAGTCAATGTCGTCCTTTGAAACAAATTCTTTTCGGGGGAGGGGCAAGAATCAACTTAATTTATGGTGCTGGGGCCAGCCTCCCAGACCTCTCCACTGGTTCCCTACTCCACGCCGGGATTTTGCATTCACACCCTGCGGCACTGGGTTGAAGTCTGGTCCCATTTTCCCTGTGGAGATATAAACAATACCCTCCCCTTGGGTGGATTAATGCCCGATGTCCCCGCGCCCCTTTTATTACTTATATTCATCCTTTTGTTTTCCTTTCTCCCCCTCATCCACCATTGTCTACCATGTACATCCCTGGTTTTGGTCTGGTCTCTTCCATACTACACAGTCTTCACCCCTAAAATGTTTGTATACAGTAGCTTTTTCCGCTATGCCACTTTTGCTTTTTTTTAAATATTTTGATTCTTACCTCAGCGGGCTCATGTTGTACTTGTCCTTTTGTGCCTGACTTACCTCACGTAGCATGATTTCCTCCAGTTCTTCCCATGCCGCTATGTGCCTCATACGTTCATCCCTGCTTTTTAGTGATGCGTAGTACTCCATTGTATGTATATACCACAGTTTTTCAATCCAATCGTCAGTTGATGGAAATTTGGATTGCTTCCAACTCCTTGCAATTGTGAACTGTGCCTCAATGAACATTGGACCACAGATGTCTGGTCTTGGTTTGTTTCTTGCCTCTTCTGGGTATATGCCCAGTAGGGGGATTGCTGGGTCATATGTTAACTCTATTTCCATCTGTTTTAGGTATCGCCAGATTGATTTCCATAGTGGCTGTACATACTTACAGTCCCACCAGCAGTGGATGAGAGTTCCTGTCTCCCCACAGCCCCTCCAACTCTTGTTGCTTTCTGATTTTTTGAATTGGGCTACCTTTGAGGGTGTCAGGTAGTACCTCATTGTTGTTTTAATTTGCATTTCTCTTATGGCTAAAGATTGGGAACATTTTCTCATATGTTTGTTGGCCATTCAGATTTCTGTCCCTGTAAAATTTCTGTTCAAGTCCTTTGTCCACCTTTCAAGTGGGCTATAGGTTTTGTTCATTTTGGAATCTAGCAGAGTATTGTAAATTTTAGTAATAAGGCCTTTGTCTGATGTGTCATTGCTAAAGATGTTTTCCCAGTCTGTGGACTCTCTTTTTACTCTCTTGGTGAATTCTTTGGATGTACACAAGTGTTTTATCTTCAGTATATCGCATTTGTCAATTTGTGCCTCCTCTGTGTTTGTTTCCTTCCCTATTTCTGATAGCCTGTGTATTCCCTGCGCCAAAGTTCTCAAGTTGGTCCCAATTCCGCCATTGATGGCCCTAATAGTTTGGGGTTTAACTTCAAGGTCTGTGATCCACCTTGAGTTTATTCTTGTGCATGGAGTGAGATAAGGGTCTTGCTTCATTTTTCTGCATGTTGATATCCATTTTTTCCAGCACCACTTTTTAAAGAGGGCATCTGCTTCCCATTTGATATTTTTTGGGCCCTTGTCAAAGATCAGCTGTGTGTATGCTGATGCTTTTATTTCTGGGTTTTCAGTTCTTTTCCATTGGTCTGAGTATCTGTCATTGTACCAATACCATGCAGTTTTGAGAACTGTGGCTGCATAGTATGTGCCAAAGTCAGGTAAAGCAAGCCCTCCCACTGTGTCCTTGTTCTCTAGGAGTTCTCTGCTAATTCTGGGCTTCTTCCCTCTCCATATGAAGTTGGTAATGAGTTTTTCCATTTCTTTGAAGAAAGATGATGTTAATTGTATCATGATAGCATTAAACTTATATAGTGCTTTTGGCAGAACTGACATCTTAACTATATTAAGTCTCCCAATCCAAGAGCATGGAATATTCTTCCATTTGTTGAGGTCGCTCTTGGTTTCTTGTAATATTGTTCTATAGTTTTCCCCATATAGATCTTTTGTTTTTTCAGTCAGGTGTATCCCTAGATATTTCAATTTGTGTTTGGCTATTGTGAAGGGTACCACCTTTTTGACCTCTTCTTCTGTGGTCTTATCTGATGTGTAAAACAGTCCGATGGACTTCTGTTTGTTGATCTTGTATCCTACCACTCTGCCAAACTCCTCTATTGCTTCCAGTACTCCCCTTGTGGAACTTTTGGGATTTTCCATATATGAAATCATATCATCTGCAAATAACGATAGTTTAACCTCTTCCTTCCCCAGACGAATACCTTTGATGTCACTTCTTTGCCTTATGCTGTTAGCTAAAACCTCCAGCACGATATTAAATAGGAGTGGGGACAAGGGGCATCCTTGTTTGGTCCCCTTTTTCAGTGGGATTGTGTTAGTCTTTTCTCCATTGACTACCACTTTGGCTGTTGGTTTTTCATATATAGCTTGTATTGTCTTGAGGAACTTTCCTTCCATTCCTATTTTCGCTAGTGTCTTAAACAGGAATTGGTGTTGGATGTTGTCGAATGCTTTTTCTGCATCTATTGATATTATCATGTGATTCTTATACTTTTTCATGTCAATGTGACGAATAATACTAATGGTCTTTCAGATGTTGAACCATCCCTGCATCCCTGGTATGAATCCCACTTTGTCATGGTGAATTATTTGTTTTATATACTTTTGTATTCTGTTGGCTAGTATTTTGTTAAGGATTTTTGCATCAATGTTCATTAGGGATATCGGTCTGTAGTTCTCAATTCTTGTGGGATCCTTGCCCGGTTTAGGTATCAGAGTTATACTAGCTCCATAGAAGGAGTTTGGGAGTTTGCCATCTTTTTCTATGTTCTGGAAAAATTTGTGTAGGATTGGTATTAGTTCTTCCGTGAATGCTTGATAGAATTCTCCAGTGTATCTATCTGGTCCAGGGGATTTTTTTGTTGGTAATCCCTTGATAACCTTTTCTATTTCTTCTATTGCTATGGGTCTGTTGAGATTCTTGATGTCCACCGAGGATAGTCTAGGGAGCGATTGTTTTTCCAGGAATTTGTCCGTGTCTTCCAAATTGTTGAATTCATTGGAGTACAATCCTTCATAGTATTGTGTTACTATCCTTTTGATTTCATTAGGGTCTGTTGTAATGACCCCTCTTTCATCCCTTATTCTTGCTATTGAAATTTGTTCCCTCCTTTCTTTGGTTAAGTTTGCCAATGATCTATCGATCTTGTTTATCCTTTCAAAGAACCAACTTTTAGCGATATTAATTTTTTCCAGTTTTTTAATTTTTCCTCTCCTGAATCTCAGCCCTGATTTTTATAATTTCTTTTCTTTTGCTGTTAGTAGGGTTGTCCTGCTGACTCAGCTCTAGTTTTTGTAAATTTTGTGTCATTGTCTCCGTCATGATTCTCTCTTCCTTTCTTATTTGTGCTTGTATTGCTATGAACCTTCCTGTGATGACTGCCTTTGCTGTGTCCCATAAGTTTTGGTATGTCGTGTGCTCATTTTTGTTGGTTTCTAGAAATTTCCTGATTTCGTCTCTGATCTGCACCAGTAATGCACTCCTTTTGCAGTAGAGAGTTATTCATCCTCCAATTATTTGCCCTTATTTTCTTTATCTTCCTTTTGTTGATTTCCAGTCTTATGGCACAGTGGTCAGAGAGAGAGGTCTGTATTATTTCAATGTGCTTGAATTTATGTAGATTTGCCTTATGCCCCAGCATGTGGTCTATCTTCGAATATGTGCCATGGGGACTTGAAAAGAATGTGAATTTTTTTGTATTTGGATGAAAAGCTCTGTAAATATCTATTAGGTCAAATTGTCTAATTGTAGAGTTTAGCTCTCTAGTCTCCTTGTTGAGTTTCTTTCCCTGTGATCTATCTTTCTCAGTGAGTGGTTTGTTGAAGTCGCCCACTGTAATTGTAAAGTCTGTGATTTCTTTCTTAATCTTTTGGAGTGTTTGGTTCACGTATTGAGCTGGTCTCTCATTCGGGTAATATATGTTTACAATGCTTAGTGGTTCATTGTCTATCATTCCCTTGAGCATTATATAGTGTCCCTCCTTATCTCTTTTTACGGTTTGCACTTTGAGGTCAATTTTATCTGACATAAGGATTGCAACCCCTGCTTTTTTAGTATTGATGTTTGCTTTGTAGGTTCTTCTCCAGCCTTTGATTCTCCACCTATTTTTTGTCTGTAGCCTTGAGATGTGTCTCCTGTAGGCAGCAAATTGATGGGTTGTGTTTTGTAAGCCATTCTGCTAATCTCAGTCTTTTAATGCCTGAGTTCAGGCCATTGATATTCAGGGTTATTATCTCCATGTGCGGACTCTGTGATGCCATTTTATACCTTTTGTGTTGGGAGTTTTCCTACTTTCCTTTCTCATTAGTGTGTGTTTTGTGTGTGTATCATTCTTGACTTCTTTCCATCCTTAAGCCATTGCTATCTTGGGGTCTGTTTTCTCTTTGTTGTGCTCTTGGTGAGATTGTTGTATGTGTTGGTCTCTTATTTGTGCTTGGTGAGTGTTGTTCTTCTGCCCATACTGAGTTGGCGAGGATCTTTTTAAGGCTGGGTTTGTTGTAACGTATTTTTTGAGTTTTTCCTTGTCTGGGAAGACTTTTACTTCTCCATCGATCTTGATCGATAATATGGCTGGGTAGAGTATTCTTGGATTTGCGTTGTTTTATTTCAATTTTTGGAATATGTTACTCCACTCTCTCCTTTTTTTCATAGTTTCTGCTGATAGGTCTGAGCATATCCTTATGTGGGAACCTTTATATGTGATTGCTTGCTTTTCCCTAGCTGTTCTCATGATTTTCTCCTTTTCCTCAAAGTTTGAAAGTTTAACTATTATGTGCCTTGGTGATTTCTTCTTGGGGTCCCGTCGTGCTGCTGTTCTTTCAGCCTCCTGGATGCTTGCTTGGTTTTCATTCATTAGGCTGGGGAAGTTTTCCTCCAAGAATTCTCTCGCTATTGTTGCAGATGACTTCTTTGTTGTGTCTTCCTCCGGTAGGCTAATAATTCTAATGTTGTTCCGCTTCATAGCATCAGACATAGCTCTTAGGTTTTTTTCGGCTTCTCTGATGCTCTTATTAGATTTTTGTTCATGTTTATTAAAGTCTGCTTGGCTGTCCTCCACGACACTGATGCGGTTCTCTGATTCCTCCAATCAATTCTCAAGGAACATGATTCTGCTATTGTTTTTCGTTATCTGCTCCTTAAGCTCCTGTATTTGCCTTTGGTGTATGTCTTTTATCTCCTCTATCATTTCATCCTTTTTCTGTATTGTTTCCCTCATGTCCTGCATGGCTCCAAGCAGCATTCTGAGAGTTTCTTTGTATGGCATCTCAATGTCTGCTTCTTCTACGTATGTTGCTATGTTCAGGACATCTTCTGCTTTTGTTTTTTGTTTCTCCTGTTTTTTCGTTGAGGTCGTTGGGGGTGATGGCTGTTTACGTTGAGTCGTTTTTGAGGGACCAGATGCCATTTTCTAGTCTCTCTCTGGAAGACTTATAGGAATGCTTCTTAGTTCTGCCTACAGCTGATTTTGCTAAGGGATTAACCTACAGCTGATTTTGCCAAGGGATTAACCTACTCCTTTATCTTCCTGTGGCTTCCCTATCAGAGGGATGCCCCAGATGGCAGGTCGACTGCCTGTCCCAGTGTTGCAGAGGCTGGGCTGAAATTCCGGCTATTAGTTTGAATATTGATAAGTGTTGGCTGAGCTGCCTTATGTCCACAGGTACACAGGCAGGAACTCCCTGGTGAGAATTCTGAGGAGTATCCCCTGGAGAGCAAGCAGGCCTTACCCTAGCCTTGAGCTATCTATGCAGGGTGGAGCTCTCCTAGCTGGGTGTGACCCAGGTGCAAATGCCCTAGGGCAATGGGAGTGGCCCTTAAGTCTGCAATGGAGTGTGAGAGAGCAGGGCAGGAACAAGGGGGGGAGGGAGAAAAATAAAAAAGTGAGACTAGACTGCAGGGGTACAGGGAAGCGAGGGAAGGAAAAGAAACTATGTAGCTGAGTCCCACTCCCTGCCTGTGGATCTACAAGGGCTTACTCTCTGCCCCAAGCCCCAGCGGTAGTCCGCAGCTGAGCCCCAAGAAGGGTCGCAATAAAACTGCTGAGTAGCCCCCAGAGAAGTGGGGGGACAGAGAGCAGAGATGTTAACAGATGCTGCAGTGTAGCTGAAGCTTGGTCCCTGCCTATGGAGCTGTGGGGGTTTGGGTTTAGTCCCTGTTCAGACCAGGCAGCGTGGCTGCGGCTGTGCCTTGAATAGGCCCCTGCGTAACCCTCCAAGGCTGTGTGGGAATATAGAGCAGAGACGCAAACAGAAGCAACAATGTAGCTGAACCCCATTCCCTGCCAGTGAAGCCTCAAGAGTCCTGTCCCTGCCCTGAGGCAGGTAGGGGAAAACTGTGGCTATGTTGAGACCAAGCCCTGCTACAGGCTCCAAATTGTCCTGGCTTGGGCAGATCCAGCAGCTGGACTAGGGTCGAGCCCCAGCCGGCTTCCACTGAGGTAAGTCAAAAGCCCCCAGCCCCTCAAAACCCCGTGGATCTGTGCCTACTTATCTTTATGATTTACCTCCTGCGATCCAGTGGCGTTGAATTTCACTCTGAGCAACTCTCCTGGGCTGGATTCTGCGGAGTCCCTCTGGTGTGTGTCACTCCGTCGCCATCTTCCCTGAAGTCCGAATGGTAATTTTTTTATCACCATTATTTGCAAAAATCTGCCTGGGCACACAGAGAAGACAGTAAGGCCAACATCAGCTTGAGAAATGATGTCCACTCACTGGAGAGTACATCGTCAGAGGACCATACTGGGGATACATGGTATGGAGTGAGCCTCGTGTGGCCCCCACCACCCTCCACAGTGGGGTGGACCAATAAGGGAACAGAACAGGTCAGCAATGGGAGTGAAGCGAAGCCATAAAGCCCCTGAGGAGCCACAACAGTAGACTTCAGGGTAGGAGGAGAAGTTCCCTAAACTCCCAAGGACCGGCGGGGAGAGAGTCATAAAGGTCAGCGTACAGACCTGGGATTATGTATGTTTTTAGGGTTGGGTTTGTTTGTTTTTTGCTAGTTTTTCCACCCCTTATAATTCAATATATTCTTTTTGTTTTGTTTCAGCTTTTGTTTTGCCTACCCATATAGGCAATCATTCTTGAGGGTGGGGGAAGGGAGTGCTTATCAAACAATTCCATAGGTAGAGGAACAATTAGGAAATTAAATCAATAATGAGGAGGACTTAGAGATTATGGGGGTGTTGGAGCAATAGCAATTTAGCTGAGAGGCATTTCTAAGAAGCAGAAAAGGCGTGAGTGTGATGGTAGGACAGGGGGAATGTAAAACGAAATACAGAAAAGATCTAGCAAACAAAACTATGGATAGAGGTATAAACATAAAGGTGTACATATATAAATATATTAATTCATCAAATAGAGATATTGACTTATGTACATAATTGTATGGCCAGCCCTCCCTCAACTCCAGATCACTTTGTTCTAACAACATGGCAATTTACTGTTTTGTTATTTAAGTTCAAGTTAATTGGGTACAAACATAACAATGGTTGAGAGACAACAATTAATAACACATTCTATGAGTCCAGTAATATTCTGATACCAGGGTCAGATAATGATACTTCAAGAAACTGTAGACCAATATTGATAATGGAGCTACAAGAAAAAATTTTTTTAATATTAAGAACTGAGGCAGACAACATTTAATATGTTGTCTGACTCAGTTCCCAAATAACTTGAACTTAAATAACAATACAATAAAATAGTATTTATTCACAACTGCCAGAATCTGCACCTTTGAATGTCTTACCATTAGTCTAGAAGTGTCTCATGGAATTTTATTTATTTTATTAAATATTTTATTGGGGGTCCTTATACCTCTTTTCACAATTCATGTAGTCATCCATTGTTTCAAGCAGATTTGTACAGGAATTAACAAGACTAACAATAGCCTTGACCACACATGGTAATGATCCTCAGAAATCAGGATGGTGACATGTTGTCTCATGTACTTTGAATATGTTATCAGGAGAGATCCATCTTGGGAAAATGATATCATGCCTGGTAAAGTAAAAGGGCAATTGAAAAGAGGAAGAGCCTTGTGAGGGACTGGATCATTGGTTGCAGCAATGGGCTCAAACATAAAAACCACCGTGAGATGGAGCAGGACTTGGGAGTGTTTCATCTGATTGTACCTAGGTTCTCTGTGAGCTGGAACCTACTTGAGGGCAACTAACAACAACAACACACTATCCACTTTGTCCAAGACTGTCTTGTTTCCAATCTTCCCCATCAGCTAAATCCTGTTCTTGACCTTACTTACATGACTGGTTACCGTAGCAGGGGATGAGTTCAGTTCTGGACATGAAAGTGACCAAAGGCCATTTCCTTGAGGGTCTTATTTGTGAGTCTGAGTTTGGGTCCCCATTTTTCTCCCACTCTCTCCAGGACTTTCTAAAGGGATTAATTTTGGAGCAATTGGTAGCGGTGGCTGTGCACATCTCATTCTGCTGATCAATCACTAATTTTAGGTGAGCAACCCAATGGGAAGTGGCTTGTATAATCAAGGGAACCATTTGGATTCTAGTTGCATACTATAGTGGGTGGATCTACAATGAATAAACAAACCCCTGTTTGTGAAGAGGGTATAAGTTGGGCTGCTAAGACTAGCAGTTTGGAACCACCTATAACACCACAGGAGAACGAATGATCGTTCTACTTCAGCAAACATTTTCATTCTTGTAAACTCACCAGGGAAGTTCTCCCCTGTCCTGTAGTATCTATGTGAGTCTGCATTGACTGGATGACAATGAGGTTTTTATGGTGGAGGTTGGGGAAAGGGAAATTAATGATTTATCCACAGAAACAGGAAACCTCACATGAAAGCAGGTGTAGTAGCTACATAGTTTCATTTCAACTTGGGAAATAAGTCTAGGGGTAGAGGTTAGCCTGTCAATCAGATCACAACTTGATGATGCCTTCTGGTGGGCATGACCTTCTCATGTAGATTCTGGGAATTTCTACTTTTTCCCTGGAGCTGGGCTCCCTCTCTTTCTGCTTCACCTTCCTGCTCTTGAGTCACTTGGAGAGCTGGAAGAGCCACACGGAGATCCATGCCAGCACTAAATGCTTCTACCACCATTGGATACACAAGACTTTCACCCACTGGCCTATGGTCTTGCTGCATTCGTCATCATTGCATGTACTGTGTGAGTCTTAAGAGGAAATTATGGACTACTATCAGACATATGGGCTAATATCGGACTTTTAGAGTTGATCTGGACTGGGATGAAATGTTTTCTTGTCATCTATTAGTCATTGATGTAAATCTCTTTCTTACACATATTTGAATGACCCTGAATTAGTTTCTCTAGTCTACCCAGTATAACACAGCAAGTATTTCCAGAGAAGTCACCCTTTAGTTGCAAAACCTAGGCTAAGTTTCCCCAGATCTAAGGATAAGGTGGCTCTAGCAGAACTGGGAACAGAAATCAGTTTAATTCAGAAAATATTGGCTGATAAGTGACGTTTGTGGATTCCTAATAAAGTCAGGTGACAGTTTTCTGTACAGTCTGGGGAACTATCTGACCATATTGGGAAATGTAACCGAGTGCTACAAATCTCCTTTCTCTATTTTCAGCCAGGAACTTTGGAATCTGACGTGAACTTTCATAAAGGAATTCCCAAGTATAACAGGCATGAAAGAAGCATAATCTTTATGGATGCAAGTTAATCGGGAAATAGTACACTTTGATCTTTCCCAAAAACACTTATGCTGAGTGTCTCGGCAGACAAGAGTTACCTGCAGGAAGTACATTTAAATTTCAGATCACTCAACTTGGAAATGTTTTCCCCACTGTCCATAATGACCTCTTGGACTGATAGAAACTTGAATGAGTGATACATTAAATTAGCAGAGTGCATGAATCATTATAAGCATCATTGAAGAACATAACTCTCATGTTTAATTGTCCCCAAAGCTTCCCGGTGAAATCAAACAAGAAGATAGTACAAATTCCAGCTCTAAGAACAGGCGAGTTTAACAACCATTCTCCCATCCATGTTCCTCCATTCCCTTTTCACTGCTCCTGCTGAAGGTTTATTTTTAAATTCTGTTAAACTGACATATAACTTACCTAGACGTGCATGCCAGTAGGTACTTCTCTTTTCCCCAAAATCAGTCATACACGACAGTGCTTTAGGTCAAAGAATGGACCATCACTGTAAAGGTTAAGCAAGGACCCTAAGTTCTTGCTTCAGACCCATTGACACCTTGGCAGGATTGGATGGTTGGGTGTTCGGAGTTAGTTAGGAGAATGCACATCCGGGGAATCTGATCACAGGCTACACCGCCAACGTACATTGTTCTATTTCACCCATGTCACACATACAAGCTCTCTGCTATGGGTGAAAGTACTGGAGCCTTGGTCATTGTTATCTGAGTCTCAGCCACTGCTGTGGGCCCTTTGGCGCGGACCGCCTCTCCCTGGCTCCTCCCTGAGCCCCGCCCCAGGCCCACTAGGCCCCGCCCACCCTCGCCAGGCGCCTGTGTTGGTACAGAAATGGGCGAGGCAAGAGCTGCCTTGAGAGGAGTGAAGGCAGAGATCCTACACCTCCCTGACCCCGCTAGCTCCTCCCCCTCCGGGTCACGCCCAGAAAGGGCCGGAAGTGGCGGTGTCTTAGCCAGAACTGTTGCTCCCAGCAATGATGCTGCTGTCCCATGCTCTGCTTGTGGTGCCAGAGAAGCGCCCACAGCCTGAGCACCCTGTTACTGGCGCTCCCAGGTGGGAGACTCTGGGCTCCGGGATATGTTTGTGGGCGGAGGCTATTTTAGTCCAGCTGACTAGGGTGCAAGCACACTTTCTCAACCCCAGAACCCTGCCAGTGCTTCTCTTGGTGAGAGGTGGGCGGGTGTCCCCGAGGCCATCCTATTTTCCCGCTTTCAGATTGGTTGGGGTTCATGGTGGGAGACCCTGTTGGAGAAAGGGGATCCCGGCTGGGGGTTGGGGCTTCGGGATTCCCTGATTCTCTCTTTGCGGGTCTCCTAACCCCCCTCCCTTGTTTCCTTCTACACAGCGACGCCTCCTCCCAAGACTCCTTGCGCCTCCTCAGCTCAAAGGTGAGCCCTGGGGTCTTGTTCTGCTGACCTCACTCTGGACCCGACCAGAGTCTGTGCTAGGGGAAAGATCTCTTGCTGGTCCATGACAGAAACGTCTTCCCTGGCTTTAAAATATTGGTGGTGACCCTTTCTTCTTACTCCTTGTATTTATTTCTATCTATATATTACTAAGGTTTTTTACATCATTCCCATTTCATTTCCTTTCTATTCTTTATTGTTTCTGTTGGGTTCTGTTTGTGAAGCACAGAAGGAGTGAATGCCTAGAGATGAAATAACATGCAAGGGTCTATAAGGATGTCTGGGTGGGGTCAGGGTGGGTGGCGGAGTTGGGGAGGGTGAGGGGACTTGGGGAGTAAGAATGAAGGATTGAGGGGACGGAGCACTAGAACTGAAGTTGACTAACAAGTCTTTTTAAAGGCGATTTAATCATAGTGGGAAAATAGACAATGTGAAATCGATCGTGGTAATGATTGTGCAATGCTTAAGATGGCTGAATTATGGAATTGTGGGATTATGTGGGATATGTGGATTAAGTGCCCCAAAAAGTGTTAAAAGAAAGAGGATCTCCATCACAATAGCAATCAAACTAAACAGTGCACAGAAGAATCAAATATCAAACTGAAACAAAGGAACCAAAAACAAGGTAATGCTAAGGTGTTCAACCTCTATTTGGGGGATGAAACTGGAAGTGACCCTGAAGTGGTCCCTTGGGTTTTGAACGTTGTGAGGTTGAAGGACAATTTATTTGGGGCTTGTGTAGTGGGCGTTTGCCCTGGGGCCCTCAGCCAAGGCGCCTCTGCCAGCTGTCCAGGCAGCAGCAGGCACATGGTCACAGGATGTCTCAGGCTGTAATGGTGGAGCAGTTTGGAATGTGCCAGTTGAGATGCCTGGTAGGTGATGCGCCCAAAGGTGTCTTTGTTCAATGAGTGCACAACGCTCATGGCCCTGAACGAGATGCTGGAGTCTGAGTGGATGTACTGGAGCACCTTGTGCACATAACACACAGTAGGTTTCCTTGCCGCTGCACTGGCATTTCTTGCTGTGTTCCCTCTGAGCCTTAGCTGCAGCCTCCTTGGGGTCCCTCCCTGGAGCAGGCAGGGACTTAGCAGGGTCAGGTGGGTTGTTTGACTGGGACGGTACACCTGGTAAAGGTAATGTAGGTGTCCTAAGGCGAGCTGAGGGAGGACAGAAACCCCCCCTGGAGCAGAAATTGTTAAAGCTCACTGGATCTTGATTTTCAGTAGGAACACAGACCATGAAAGCTGGACCTCTAGATCCCTCTGACCTTTTGGGTTTTCAGCAGGAAGTGTTGGAAAAGTTACCACAGGGATAACTGGCTTGTGGTGGCCAAGTGTTCATATTGATGTCACCTTTTAATCCTTCAATGTTGGGATGATTTGATCTGATCTTCCCTGTAAGATGGGGGTAGAGGGGTGAGGGGCAGGGGTAGAGGGGAGAGGAGGGAAGACAGAGGAGAGGAAGGAGGAGCGAGGAAGAGATTGGAGCTGCCTCCACACTCCCTGATGGCCCCTAGCCTTGAACCTCAGGCTGCCACCTGCCGGACAAGGTGGGTAGGCCAGCCACTGAGTGGGGACTTACTTATTTTTCTCAACACTACCTAGGTGGCCAACAAGGAGGTCCTATTAGGAAAACGGGTTGGAGATGCTCACATTGTACACTTGTGTGTCAGCATGCTGGTTCGATCCCTGGCCCGCTGTCAGCGCTCTCCCACCCTGGGGTCCCCAGGCTCTCCCTCCTGTTCTCACAAACTTGATTAGTTGAATTGGATTCCATTTTATTTTCGTAGATCTTATCATTGTTTCAAAATGTTTCACACACACAAAAATCTATTTTCAATTTCAATATTTTATTTACATGATTTTGGTGTGTACATAAGTGCATGTGTGTGTACCATACACATGTTTTTGTAGTATCCTTTTGGATAACTACTAAAGCGGTTGACCAGTAGTTTAGTTCGGGCAAAATGTGTGCTACTTGCCAAGTGCATATATAAATCTCCTAGTACTGCTTCTGCCCATTTTAGCCCTGCAGGCAGGTTGGCTCTGCTCTCTGGAAAACAGCATCACCTCCTCCTCCTCTTGTGTTTTAGAAAGGTATCGGTGTGTTTGAAAGATGGTCAGCATCTTAATATGTAAGGGTCAATGGTTTGTGCTATAGTTTATTGTGCCAGCCTGGCCGATAAACACAAGTAGGATTAACTGAAGGGCAGAGGGATAAATGACTCGGGAGCCTCTCCTTGCTTGTTCTGTGCCTCAGTTTAAAGGGGTACACTACCTGTGGGATGCCTAGCCTGTGAACTGTGTCGCTGTAAGTTGTGGTCCCTTTAAACCCACACGATTGGAATGTTCATCTCTGGAGCTGGGGACTGACAGTTGATGACAGTTGGGGACCTGCCTTGCTGTTTGCTGCCTGGGTGTATATATAGCCCAGCTCTCTCTACGGAAGAAAACTGGCAACTGGCAGCTCTCAAGCCTTAAAGGGCTGCTAGTGTCTCACTGCTTTATAATTTAAATGTTAATTTCTTGTACTATCTATCTGTATATAATTTAATGGTTCATTTCTTGTATTATATATCTATATAAATATATTTATATATAAGTACTAGCAATCTGGTTTGTCTCTCTATCCAATACAGTTTGGGAGTTGGAGATTAGCAGTTAATCATTAGGAATTTTAGTACCAAGTTATTTTTGTGCGTTGAAATGTTACCTACAACATTTTTACATTTACTAGCTATAGTATCTATGACCTATTTGGCAACTTTTAAAAAATTTAATAAATCCTTTTATTGGGGCTCATACAACTCTTACCACAATCCATAAATACATCAATTGAATAAAGCACCATTATACATTTGTTGCCCTTGTCATTCTCAAAATTCTCCTTCCACTTGGGATCCTGGAATCAGCTCATTTACCTTATTATCCCTCCCCTTCCCTCCCCACTCTCCCCTCCCCCATGAACCTTTAATAGTTTATAAATGATTATTTTATCTTGTCTTAAAATTCCTGGCGTCTCCCCTCACCCACCTTCCCATTGTCCATTCCCCCAGAGATGTGAGGAAGGTGATCACACAATGATGATCTTTGTTCTTAGTGTCTACCACCTGGTCCGTTCAACACCTTGTATTCCCTTAGGCTGTGTGCTTCTTCTCTGTGGGCTTTGTTGCTTATGAGCTAGATGGCCACTTGTTTGCCTTCAATTAGCAACTTTTTTATATGACATCTTCAATTTATGATGAATAAGGTATTTTCATTTCTTCTTTTTGGAAGTCATTTTTTTCTTTTTATTAATTCTTTTTTTCTGAACAATCTAACTATGATAATTTTTAATATGAGTGGTGAAAATGGACATGTATGTTTATCCTGATTCTGTGATGTGGTGAACTTTTTTCTCTTTCTCTTACATGTGACATTTGCAATGTTTTTTTTAAGAATGTATATTAGCATATTGAGTTTAACCTATTTCATGTTAGATTTGTAGTTGTTTTGTTTTTAACATGAAAAGCTTTTTACTTTGTTTATTATTCATTCTGTGTCTTTTTAGATAATTGACTTTTTCCTCATCACTAGGCATATTTGAGTGTTTGTTGTCTGGTGTTAAATCAATTCTGGGATGAATTAGAATTAATCTTGATACATACTTATTTTAATATATTGTCTGACTCAGTTTCCTATTTTAAAAATAACTTTTTCATTCAGATCCATTATCAACACTGGTCTACAGTTTTCTTAAAGTATCATCATCTGACATTGGTATCAGGTTATTTCTTGTCTCATAGAAAGTGTTACTAAGTGCTCTCTAAAAACTGTTGTTATGTAGGAACCCAATAAGTTGAACTTAAGCAACAAAACAGCAAAAAAGTGCTTATTAATCTTATGTGAATACTCTAGCTGCCAGAATTTTTAGTTTTCATCTATCTTACAGTTAGGCTGGAAGTTTCTCATGAAATTTTATTTTGATTCAATTGATTATAGACCTTCTAAGCATCCTGAAATCCAGTGAGTAACTATTGTCAGTCCCTTGCTCTGCTGGATCCTCTGATCTTCCAGCTGAACCCTCAGTGTACAGGACTACATGATTTACAGTTTCCTAGAAAGACAAATTGCTGCTCACCACTTAGTGAGTGTGCTGCCCTTAGGCTAGAGCCCATGTTCCTGAAAGTACTCTGCCATCTGACATGCTGTGAGGCCCTTAGAGAACTGCCTTCAGCTCACCAAAAGAATGGACAAATGAGGGGTGATTTTGTTGTCACCTTGTTTGTTCCAATTTTTTTTAACTGAAGAAACCTCTTCCATTTTTTAATGAGAGAAATACTATCTTTTGTAAACATAACACACTAATGTCTTTGTGTTTGTACTGGGTGTATATTTGTGGTTTCTGAGACTGTTGTCATGTCAGCTGTCATTGAGTCAGTGCCATGTCACCGGGACCCATTGCAGAACAGAACAAAACACTGCACTCTCCTGGACCATCCTCATAATTGAGGATGAACTCATGTTTTTAAATAAATAAATAAATAAATAAATAATTATAACTGATTTTATGATGAGCTTGTACAACTTGTATTACAATCCATGCATACATCCATTATGTTAAGCACATTTGTACATATGTTGCTATCATCATTTTCAAAACATTTTCTTTCTACTTGAGCACTGTATCAACTCATTTTATTCTTTCCTCATGAAGCCCTGATAATTTATAATTTTTTATTGCTTTTTCATGTCTTATACTGTCTGATGTCTCCTTTCACCCACTTTTCTGTTGCCCATCCCCCTGAGAAGGGGTTATATGTAGATCATTGTGTCCATTTCCCCTTCACCCCTCACCTACCCCTTACTCTCCTAGTATTGCTACTCTGATTATTGGTCCTGATGGGTTTATCTGCCCTTGATTCCCTGAGTTTCTAGCTCTTTTCAGTACCCGTGTGCATTCTCTGGTCTAGCCAGTTTCGTACAGTAGATTTGGGGTCATGATAGTGGGGTGGGGGCAGGACTAAAGAACTAGAGAAAAGTTGTATGTTTCATAGGTGTTATACTGAACCATAACTGGCTCATTTCATCCTTGTGACCCATTCTGATAGGTTGGTTTATTGTGCCAACCTGGCCAATAGGAACGTGGTATCAATAATGTTGCAGTTTGATTGGAGATAAATGGCTAGGCAAACCCTGCCTCTCTCTTGCTCTCTTCTCATCAGATTAGGTTGCGCCTGCCAGTTCTCTGCCACAACTTGTGAGCTACACTAACTGTTGGACTGCCAACCTGTGGATCATGTCGCTAGAGCTTGAGGTTCCTTTGAGAACTGCTTCATCATGTTGCTAGTGTATGCATCACTTGAGCTTGGGACTGTTGGATCCTATCGTATTGCTCTCTGTTGATGATCTCCCCTTTTGTTTGCTGCTTGTGTCCAGACTGCCTGCATTGCTGTACATAAAACTCACCTGTCTGCTTCCTTGACCTTGGACCCAGTGACCCTCATGAGTTGAAGGACTTCCAGTATATTAAATGTTTCACGGAAGTGAGTTGAACTGAGCACTCTGTACAGCTGTGTGAACAAATTAGCTGCTATATTCTTTTGTGCTTTATATGTCTATCCATTATATAGAATATATAATAATATATACAGATTATATATAATTATTTTATATATAATGATTATATGTTGTATATATAATAGATGTATGTGTGCACATATCTATACATATTCATACGTATCCTGGTTTTGTTTCTGTATAACACACCCTTCTGTTAGGGGGTGTCCAATTGCCTACAGATGGGCTTTGGTTCTCACTCCACACCAATCCTCTTTCAAATTGATAGGATCTTTTTTCCTCTGTCTCTGATGCCAGATACCTGATCCTATTGACACCTAATGATCACATGGGCTTGTGTGCTTCTTCCATGTGGACTTTGTAGCTTCTCAGCTAGATGGCCTTTAGGGCCCCAGATGCTATATCTTTTGATAGCCAAGCAACATCAACTTTCTGCACCATATTTGCTTCTGCACCATTTTTTCTTAATCGATTGTGTCAGGAAGCTGAGCATCACGGAATGCCAGGTTATTAGAACAAAGTCTTCTTTCATTGAGAGAGTACTGGAGTAGAGGTCCAATGTCTATCTGCTACTTTAATACTTAAAATTTAAATATATGTACATAGATCTATTACCCTTTTGTCATATATATGTGTACATATGTAAATGACTGTATTTAGAACTCTATAAATGCCCTTTGTCTCCTAGTTCTTTCCTGTATTTCCTTTTACTTTGCTCTTGTCCCATTATCATGTTTGGCCCTCATCAGTTTTCAGTAATTCCTCTCATTACATTGCCCTTGATCATGCCCTAGCAGGCATCCTACACTCTCCTCAACATTGATTTTAGATCACTTGTTGTGCCCTTGACCCCAGGCTAACACCCACTTCCTTCCCCCCACTTCCCTGTTTCCTTTATCCTCCCAGAACCATCAGCCCCATTGTTGTCTCCTCTGGTGTGTTTATCCTTCCTATCTTATCTAGATAAACATGCAGAGACAAAAATAAGCACAGAAACAAGACAGAGCAAAACAACAACAACAAAAGGAAACAACCACTGGAAATAAAGAGAAAAGACTAGGAATCACTCCAGGTTTGTTAGTTGATCATTAGGAGTATTTTACTGTTGGTTGGGTCCGATGTGGTACCATGCCTTGGCCACACAGTCTATTTTTTTGTATTTCCAAGGCACTACATTGCTTTGCTCCTCTTGCTGCTCTGCTACGTGCCCTTAGGGTTTTGCCCCAGTGTGGTGAAGTCAGATCGAGCACATTTCCCATACTGTGCCACTAGTGTTGTCCCTTATAGCGCGATGGGTCATTGAGAGATGCCGTGTCTTATGATTGGGATGGCCCTATGGTCCTCTCTGTGCATTGGCCAATTTGAGCAGGAATATCATTCTTGGGGTTTGGTGGGCCATGATGTGAGTGAACAATTTGTCACAGTCACTTTGTTAATCCATTTGGTAGATGGATTCATGTTTTTCACTGCCCGTCATCTTTACTAAACAAAATATCCAAAGTATATAATATGAACTCTCACCATCCTTACCTCTAAGTAGCACTCTGACATTACTTCTTCCAAAACAGACTTGTTTGTCCTTTGCATGTCCATGGTATGTGGGATATTCTTGTCCAGAACTACAATTCTAATACATTCTTTTTTTTTCAGCCTTCCTTTGTTCATCTTTCGAATGCACATGAATCAATTGACAATAGCATGCTTTGGTCAGGTGAAACCAGTCCTCGAGGTAATATCTTTTCCTTTCAATACTCTAAAGAGGCATTGTTCAGCAGATTTATCTAATGCGATGATTGATCTCTTGACTGTTATACTTTCAGTATTCAGGGTTTTTGTTTGTTTGGTCTTTTTTCTATATGGCAACCATTTTTTTCTGGAAGGCGTTAATTTTGATCAAGGAGAGGCTGTCGGAGCCAGCTCAAGAGTCAAACAGTCCTGAAAGAAGGGGAATGATTACTAGGGTAAAAAGGAGAGACTAAAAGTATTGGGAGGCCAACAGTGAATACTGAAGCCTCGAGTTTATTTACATACTCCTTTTATCCATGCAGGAACAACCCGGGGTTTATTATCTCATTGTTAAGCAAGCACATTTGATACACATAGCAATTCTATCTTCTGCCAAGCCAGACATCCCTGAGAAAATTAAACAACCTATCTTCCCAGACTTTGCATACTTTCTTGTTCTTGTTCTTTTTTTGTTGTTGTTCTTGTTCTTAACAGTATGTTCAAAATGTAAAGTCACAGAAGAAATCAGCAAACACTGACACATAGGTCATGAGACTTCTCAGCTATTTCAAAGCTGAGTCTAAATGGCCTTCAACATCTCCCCTTTTTTATTTACTGAAGACGTCTTTACTCAAAACGTCTGTCTTAGGTTGTCAAGTCCTGAAATCACCCTTACCCGTCATCAGTCACACTCTGCAGGAGACTATGACCTGTCTTAGGGTCGGAGACTCAGACTCGATCTTACCCATCTGACTAACCAGTCTCTGCCTTATACTCCCGTTTGGGGAGGGGGTGAAGTACGCAGGTGTACTTAATGTAACTTTGTTCCTAAGGCCAATAATTCAACCATAACCTTGTGCAGTATCATAGGGAGTATGCATAAGATAAACAATGCACACACTCCCGCTGTGACTAGAGACAAAAGCATGTGAGGTAGGCCTCTGAGATTTCCTAATGAAGGGCAAGAATCTCGAAAATGCTGGAGCCAATCCTCAGCAAACTTGTGGACATCAAAATCAAGAGACTTAGCATCTTTTATGGCTAATATTTCTTGATGGAGTTGTAATCAATCTAAAGACTCATTAGCATTGTGCCAAGTACCTTGAAGATGATTCTACACTTTAATCCAGCTATACTGACTGTTAGTGTACTATTTAGGTGTAACACAGATCCATGTATGTACAGCATGGCACTGTAGACTAGACCTGGCCTTAAGCCCCTGCACCTCGTCTCCTAAATACATGACCATGTCATAAAGAGCATTTACTTTTTGTTCTAACTTCCTGCTATATCTTCTTGAGTACCCAACACATTAGTCACATCTTTGGATAATTCATTTACACAGTGGGCAGTTTGTATGATTTGTGAAAGTACAATTGCTGCAGTAGTAGCAGTAGCAACTAAACTTAATATAGCTAAAATATTTGTTATAAGCGAACCTGCAAAACGCTTAAATCTGGTTAATGCTTTTTCAATCTCTTCTAATACCTGTAACCCTCTTTCTGAATACCAAGGCCCAGTAATATTCACTGGCAGCATAACAAAAGGTTGATACAAAATGGCGATGACAATAACATCAGGGGACCAGGTAATACAATTATACAAATTGCATTTATTACAAGACCTGTTAAACTTAGAATCCTCATGATCTACAGTAATATTCCCTGCCAAAAGTACATAAGGCGAAGATACGCAGGCAGTAACATTTCCCTGTGGTCTGGAGGAAGGGCCCATAAGCTTCATGTCCCCCAAAGCAGCCCCTATTTTCCACCACTGAGTTTGTGGAAAGCCGAGTCTGACCAACAAAGTCCTGGAGACAGCCCCTTTTCCCATTTGGCAGTATTTTTTTTTTGAGTATTGTCCTGGTTGCCAGAACAATCGATGATACATCTCTCTTTTGTGATGTCATACCAGATGGGCTTGTCCTTGAGACACGATCTCTACAATACGGTTTTATTATTCCTTTGAATCTCTATTCTACATGAGGAAAAAGACTGCAGAGTGGTTGAAATAACATTTCCTTCACTTTGTACAGGGAGGGTGTGAGTCATTAACCCACATCTTGATTTCTGGACCTTCCCAGACAGCAGGAAGTAAGAGTGGTGGATCAGAAACTTAACCCTAGTACTGCTTACTGCGCCATGTCCCCAGAAGCACTCGGAGGCAAATTACCATCTGCATGGTTTGCAAACTGCACCAACCATTCAGGCAGCCGCCATGCTCCATCAGCATCCTGCTTAAAAACCCAAACATGCCCTCCTCCCCATATTAATAGCAGGTTGGGGCCATTCCTCCAGGCAAAACAAGCCAATGATATCTCTTCATAGGCTCTTTGAAGTTGGTGGAAGGGACACTAAAAGCAAATCTTTTACAATCATTTCGATCCAAGGGCATGGTATAAAAACAATCTTTTAAATCTAAAATGATCTTATATGTATTGGCTGGAATAGCAGAGGGGGAAGGGAGCCCAGCCTGCAGGGCTCCCATAAGTTCCATAGTATCATTAACCCTCCTTTATTGTTTTTCCTTACAAAGCAGCTGCTATCGCAAGCCCCTGAGTAAAGAAAGGTCCAATGTCCAAGCATAGTCTGATACAATTGGACAGGTTGCCCTTTTTTTCTAAAAGGTCTCAGCTCTCCCTGGCAGGCAGTATTTGCATTTCCAAAAGCCAATTGTTTCCATTATGCAGGGGGAAGTACCGCGATGGAAAGTGTATCTAATAAAGATTGAGTAAAAGGGGCAGTTGGGCCATATTGGGCACAAGCAACCTTGAGTTCTTTTAGCTGTTTGAAAGGAATAGGAGTAAGCCCTCTCCAATAGTTTGTGTTGTTTTTCCTCAGTTAACATTATTTAGAGAGCTTGAACCCCATTCTCTGGGAAAAGATGATGGAAGATAAGTCATCCCTTTCCTTGATCCATCTCATTTACCTTTAAACTTCTGCATTCACGTTGGCTCTTGGTATCACCCATGTACCTACAACTAGGCATTCTTTGAGTGTAGCATGCATTCTTTTACAAAGGCTTTATCATTGCCATTCGTAAACACAAGAGCTGCAGAGAGGAGAAAATAAACATCCCTCTGGGCCTCCTTCCTAGTTAAGGATGTCTCTGCATTGACTAGTTCACCTCTAGGATTTGCTATTCATGTCCCTCTGTTTCTTATTGTCCACTTCAAAAAGAAGTTTCACTGATTAGCGTACTCTGCTGTGCATATTACTATGGGCCTATAATGTATTCCCCCTAGCTTAGTAATTTCTTAACACTCAATAAATTATTTTATTCAAGGAGATATGAGCTCATAAAGTTTGATGAAGAGCTCACATGGGTTGGAGTGAACACATGCAAGCAGGAATCTCACATAATGACATATGTATTTTAACAGTCATATTAACATACACATGCCTACTATGAACAAATAGGCACATATACTAGAACAAACAAATCTTCATACAGTACCCGCAGGTTAATAAATACACATGCATTCACTTAAGAAAAAACCACAAAGACACACTAAAATATACTAGAATTATAATAATAAAATCAATGCAGAACAGACTACAAATTCTGTCACATAGTATAACATCTTAAGGCAAAGAGTAGTTCATGTGTACTAGCACTCACAAAAACACAGACAAAGTGCATACAAGAGTGTACACACACTGAGCTACAAGAATGTGGAGGTGTGTGGAAGAGACATTTTCTCTGCTGGTAGAGGAAATAGGTACTTTATTTAACTAATCCTTCTTAGGCTCCTCTACATTTCTCCCCTGAGGGTCCCTGTTACCTGTGGGCTTGAGTGACCCCTGAGCCCCGCCCTCTCCCTGTATGGGTGTTTGTGTCTGGGTTCCCATAGCTTTTCCCCCTGTGTGTGTGTCTGACTCAGAAATATGTGATCATAACTGCAGCAGTCACAGTACTAATTGACAGAAAATCAGTCCCTGGGCATGTCGCTAGAGAAGGATATTCTGATCACAATAATATGTGGAGGCCTAGCCACTCACAGAACTTGAAGGGAACCTGTGGGTGCCCTTTACAGAATAGGAAGCGTATAGCCCATGCACAAAGAGATATAGCGCACGAAGCAAGGTGAGGGCTGTGGAGGCATGTTGAGACTAAGCATAAAATGTGTCTTGTCTCCCTGTTCCCACTCTTGTGTCAGTATGCACAACTGCTAAATTCAACAGCCTTTGGAGAAAAAAAACTGACACTCAAATTAGTCTGTGGTGGACAAGGACAGACAGGAGCTGTGAATTAATAAAATGAATGAACTCAGAGAAGAAAGTCTCTGATTGGATGAATGGAGAGAAGTGACTTGATCGAGGATTGGGCTACTGGTGATAATTTCATGTAGTATGTTGTCTGGAAATAAATAAATAAATATATATATATATATATACACACACACACACACACACACACACAAAGATAATAAAGTGAGATCCTTTGCACAGCAGGGACTGTTGTCCCGAGGAAGGAGGGAATAAAGGAGGGGTATTGAAAGCACGGGATAAAGTTTTTGATGAAGCCTTTGATTTGAACAGAATTCATCCTAGATGCAGGAATGACCAATTATATGGGAAATTTGAGGCGATTCAAGGGGAAAATGAAACAGAAGCTAAGTTCAAAATCATCCTATCATCAGAGGGAGACTGGGTGAGTGTTTTAGAAAGACGTGAGGAGATGCACCGATTCCCTGAGGGATACTGAGAAGGAGAAGAATCCCCAGACACAACAGGAAGCCAGTAGTGAAGCTCCATTTGGACCTACTCCTGGGTCTGAGTCCTGTGCTCTGCAGATCCTGAGGGGTCCCTGCAGCCTAACCTCTTTCACTAGGGTACATTCATGTCTGGGTTAACTCTGACTTCCCCTCACTGTGTGCGTGAATCTGGGTAGACTGGAGAAACAAATCCATAGACACACGTATATTGTGTATAAGAGATATTTTTATATAAAGGGCAATTGTACATTAAGAAAGCATCTTACTCCAGTCAGGTCCAAGCCCATAAATCCAGTATTAGCCCATATGTCCGATACCAATGTATAAAGTCCTCTTCAGACTCATGTAATACATGCAATGATACTGAATGCAAGATGATCACAGGCCAGTGGGCAGACAGTCTTTGGATCCTTTGGCATTGTAAGCTTTTCAGCGGACACGGGTCTCTACATGGCTTCTCCAGCACCCCGGGCTGCATGGGGTAGGTCCATGTGGCTTCTACTCAGGGATGTCTCACAAGGAGTCACCCTTGTCAGTAGGGTGTCTCCCAGGGATTAGAGAGAGTGTCTTCCACCTCCAAGATGGAATATGGGATTTCCCAGAATTCTCAGGAAGGCCATGCCCACACAGAGGCATCATTGGCTATGATCCAAGTGGCAGACTCCAACACTTCCCTCTTTATCCTCTCAAGTCCAACATTTATACCAGATTATATAACTACCATACTGTGCATCTTTTGCACAGAAATACAAAGCTGTGTCCTTGAAGTTCAGGTTGTCCATTTGAAGTTATAGTATGTCCTTACCATTGTCTTTGGAGATGGTGAATTGGCCCTTTGGAGAGTCCTACCAACACTATTAATTTATGAAACCCACTGCCGCCCCTTCTGTGGGACTAAGCAGACCCATTGTATATTATAAATACAGGCAATGAATGCAGAGTCTGCAGGAGAGAGTCTCAGAGAAGCCTCAGGCTGCCTCAAGTCTCCCTCAGATGCCATAGCTCCACTCACACTGGACACCTGCAAACACACAGATATCCTGATCATGAAAATCATAACAATTTACTGCCTCTCACTCATGCCCCCTCATACACAATTTCTCTCCATCAAAGCACCTTTTGAAATTCCAAAAAGGAAAATTGAGCTCAATAGAGATTCCCTTGTGACTTGATTTGTTCAGTCTTGAATGGGGGTACCTTGGAATTCCAGAAGTGGAGCAACTGTCCAAGAGCTTCAGAGTTGGGACTTGGATGGTTTTCCTCAGCAGAGAGGGGTCTATTTGCATACCTTCTGCCTATATAGTCATAAGTAATGTTGAATGACTTCTAAGAGAGTCACTCCCAGAGTAGATAAGGATGTTCTGAACATCTTGGAAAGCCCTGCGTGTGGGGTTCATTATGCAGTGTGCTGGTAAACACAAGGTCAGTCATTCTAAATCGCCAATGTCTCTGCAGGGGAAAGAATGCTCTCCTCACCCATGAAGGTTTACAGACTCAGAAGCCTACAAGGGCAGTCCCATTCTGTAAGGTTGTTATGAGAAAGGATTGACAATGGAATGTCAACCTACAGTTAGAGACACTGCCTTGAAATGTGCACCCCTCCAAGTGTGGTGTTTATTATATACTTTTCTTGATGCAGTTAAATATTCCCCGTAGAAATATGCATTTAATCTGATACAAGCTTCCCTTGTCTAATTCTGTTTTACATTATCTTTTGGAAAAGGAAATTTCATATGCTAAAAGGAAAACCCTCCCAAGCCCCTTCTGGACCTGCACTTATTTGTCCCCTAGAGCTGGATATGACAGTGGCTCCTGAGTCTCCCTCATTCCCTGCAGGTTTGTCCTGTCTTGAATCAAACTTGCTGTCTCCTCGCAAGGCTTTTGCACACCAAGAATTTTAAGGTACTGAGTTAAACTTAGAAGTTCGGTAGATGCTGCAGGTCTCTACTTCTCCCAGAGAAACCAATGCTGTTTGTGAATTTTGATAACACATCGGGACGTTTCCAGGGCATCTTCCAAAAACTCGAGGAAGTCTCCCATGCTCAGGGAGTTGATTGTGCTCTCCAAATCTAGGTATTACGCTTTACAATACCAATGCTTTCTCTTTTATGGGGGGCTCTTATCACAATCCATGCATTCATCCATTGTCAAGCACATTTGTACATATGCTGCCATCATCATTTTCAAAGTGTTTGCTTTGTACTTGAGCTCTTGATATCAGCTCCTCATTTTCCCCTCCCTCTCCCACTCTCCCTCTTTCATGAACCTTGATAAATTATAAATGATTATTTTAATATTTTTCATTGTCCGCTGTCTCACTTCACCCACTTTCTGTTTGTCCCACTGGGAGGGAGTTATATGTCAATCCTTGTGATTGATTTCCCCTTTCTACTCCCACTTTCCCATTACCTTCTTGGTATCCCTATTCTCATTAGTGGCCCTGAGGGGTCCTGGATTCCCTGTGTTGTGAGATCTTATCTGTAGCAGTGTACATGTTCTGGTCTACTCAGATTAGTATGCTAGAATGGAGGTCATGATAGTGGGGGGAGAAGCATTAAAGAACTAGAGGAAAGTTGTTTGCTTCATCAGTGCTGTAGTGCACCATGATTGTCTCTTCTCTTTTTCGTGACCTTTCTGTAAGGGGATGTCCAATTGTCTATAGATGGGCTTTGGGTCTCCACTGCACACTCTTCTTCATTCACAAAGATAAGATTTTTTTTTGTTCTGGGTCTTTGATGCCTGATACATGATGACATGTACACCTCATGATCACACAGGCTGGTGTGCTTCTTCCATGTGGGCTTTTTTGCTTCTCAGCTAGATGTCTGTTTATCTTCAAGTCTTTAAGACCGCAGACACTATATCTTTTGATAGACATGAACCATCAGCTTTCTTCACCACATTTGCTCCTGCACCCATTTTGTCTACCACCATCGTGTTGGGAAAGTGAGCATCACAGAATGCAGGGTTTTAGAACAAAGTATTCTTGCATTTGGGGAGTGCTTGAGTTGAGGCCCACTTTGCATCTTTAACCTTACTACCTAACATAAATATAAGTGCACACATCTATTTCCCTACCATTATATATAAATATATTGACATAGGTACATGCCTATATTTAGACCTCTATAAATGCCCTTTGCCTCCTAGTTTGTTTCTCTATTTCTTTTTACTTTCCTCTTGTCCCACTACCATGTTTGGCCTTCATTTGGGTTTTAGTAATTCCTCGCTCTTACTTTGCCTTTGATTAATCCCCACTAGGCATCCTATGCCTTCTCTTCATCGATTTTAGTTCATTTGTTGTTAACTTGTCCTTGGGTTGGTTGACCCCCCCCTTCTTTTCTTCCACCTCTCCTTCTCCCATGCCCCCCCCCAAAACCACTGGTCCTATTTTTTCCTTCTCTGAATTGTTTATCCCGTCTTTTATGTAGAAGGTGAAGCAGAGACAGTAATAAGCACAAAAACAAGGCAAATCCAAAGAAAACAACAAAGGAAGACAAAACCAACCAAACAAACATCATTAACAACAAAAAGTTAGCCAATGACAAAACAAGAAAAGGCTATGAATCGTTCCAGGTCTATTTTTAGACTTTCAGGAATGTTTTCCAGTCGACTCTGAAGGGGTGGTATGCCACACTCTGTTCCAAAGTCTAATTTTTGTATTCTCCAGGGTTTTTATTGCTTTGCTTCCCTTGCTGTTGCATGCCCTTAGTGTTTTGCCCCAATGTGATGGGGTCAGATCTGACAGAAGTCCCACCCTGAGTCTCCAGTGTTGTCCCCCATAGTGATATGGTTCAGTTAGGGACATCATGTCTTGTAGTGGGACCGGCCCTATGATCCTATCTGTGCATTGTCTGCTGTGAGCAGGAATATTGTCCTCAGGGATTAGTAGGTCAGGATGTGTTCTTACTCTCCTACCCTCTTCGTTTCTCTGTGTGCTCTAATCAGACATGCCCCTGTCCCCAAGCTTCAGATTCAGTGCTGTCCTCTGAAGTGCCTTCTGTGCGTGGGGGTGGGGGGAAGGGAAGGGGGTGAGTCCACATAGTTGGGATTGGGGCCAGCCCCATTATATGATTTGTAATGACTATGAGACACTTTGATGCTTTATTAAGAATCTCAAAATACCAGTTTCTCCCAAGTTTCAAAAATACTTACAACTGTCAATTATTTCACAAATGGTAAAATCAGGTTTGGTTTGGTTTTCTCTTCACAGGAGATACTTGGGCTGGGATTCACACACATACAGTTTAAGCCTACAGTAATTTGGAAAAAAGAATTAGGATGGACAGAAACTGATTGTGTTGAGTGAAGCACATGGAGGTCAGAATTTAACGACATAGTGAGACTACCGGTCCTTCTGGGATTGATTTCAACTTGTCCCAAGTGTGATTTCTTTCTCCCCTGTTTTCTCAGGAAGAACATGGGCTTTTACTTTTTAGGATCTGCCCTCTAGTAAAATAAGAGGTATACGACCTAGTCGCTGAAGTGTCCTTAAAGTGGTTCTCTACATGGGTGAATTGGGAAACTCCAGACGCAGGAGCAAACACTTGGCACCCCCTGCACCTGCTCCTGTGGAAAAGACTGTCTCCCATGTACCCTGAGCTCCCTCTGCTGCCCAATTACTGTTGTGATGCTTGAGATGTTTGACCATTAAGCCTTCATTATGTCTCCTGGTACGTTTCCTACATTTTACATGTCAGTGTCCTCAGGTTTCAGATTGTGAAAACACATGCAGCTGGTTGAGCTATAGTGGTTTCATTGCATCAATATGTGAAAACTTAGTTGTTGCTAAGACTCATCACAAGGCTTCTGTGCCACCTAACACAGGTTGTGTTTCTCAGAGCCTTTTAGATCTAGAAACTTGATAACTTCAGACCTGGAAGCTAGACATAGCACTTTGAGACATAGCACATAGCTTTCCCAACTCATGACTGGTCTGTAGCAGCTCTACCTGCACGATCACACCTAGAAATAAGGGGGGAAATATAATTTAAAACCATTCTAAGATGAAAAGCACTGCTTTTGACATGAAGGTACTTACAGGGTAGGACATTCATGTCACCAAGAAGAATCCAGAAGGGTGTCACCTCCACAGGCATCTATGATCAATATGGTAAGGATGAAGGCCTAAGAAGCCTGACTTTCATGTGTGACTTGGAGCTCTGTTACCATATTTTACTGTAGGTGATTCACATGTGCTGTGCTTATGGAAGCAGAAAGAGGATGGCTCTGAGTAGGAGCAGTAATGGCCTCTAGAGGGGATTTTCCAGACCACTGTTATGCAAGGCCAATCTCTACCCTTCATCGTTTCCACTGACTGTGGACAAACAAGTCCTTCCTGAAAACCATGTGTAGATTTGTAGAAATGCAGGCAGTTGGCCTGAGGTGTGAGCCATAATGAAGGGAATTCCTGGGGATACTATTGTCCTAGGAATGTTCCACTTTCTCTCTGGGCAGCCCAGTTCTACCCTTAGGACAGGGTAGCCCATGAGATGTGCAGGCTGTTGAGTTAAAGTGGAAGGTAAAATGTTGAACATTTTTGAGTGTCCACTTCTCTTAAAAATAAAACAAAACACTTTATTTGCACTTTTCCACTTATCATATAATTCAATACTTCAACCATATCAAGAAGAGTTGTATAATCTGTACCACAGTCAATTATAGAACAATTTCTCCCCCTCCGTAATCAGTATTCATGTAACATATTTCACATACTTGCAAAAATGTATACAACAAAACTTTCACCAGTTCAACAACTTCTACATGTGTAATTCAGTGCCATTGAGTATTCTTTTCATGTTGTACAACCATTATTTTTATCCCCCTTCATATTGTTCTACCGTCATTAAAATTAATTCACTGCCCCCTAAGCAAAAACTCTTCCCCTTCACACATGCTTGCTTTCATTCTTTTCTTTCTTTAGTAATGTTCCTGATATAATGTTCACATTTTCAGACCTAAAACACTTCTAAAAAAGAGTTGTAAGTCCATCATCAAAATAAGCTTAATGCTCCCTCCTGCCTCACAGGTCCACTGATTACTCCCCAATTCCCCTCCCCCTTCCATATAAACCATTGCCTCAGTTATTGTCTCTATGTAGCCACTTCTTTGCTTCCAAACAGGGAGACAATAACAAAAACAATTAAAAACAAAGATAAAATGAAACAAAGAAAAAATAATAGCATAAAGATAAAAATAAGGTACAAAACAAATAGAAAAGGTTCCTACTTCTCTTTTCCTGTCTTCCTCTTCATCTGCCTCCATGGTTGTTGTGGTAGTTGCATAATCTGTTGTCAATTTGAGAGTTAAGGGTGAAGGGGTGGAGTTTAGTCTGTCAGTCTGGGTGCAGTTTGATGACATCATTTGGAGGTGCTGAGGAGATAAACAGCTCACTGGAGGCAGGACACAGGTTCAGGCCCTGTGAGACATTCCTGTGAATAAGACACATGGAGCTACACTAGAGCCTTGGAGCTGAAATAGCCACGTGGAGACCCCTGACAGGGTTGAGATGTTTCCATTTCCACTGGATCCAAAAGACTTTCCACCCTCTGGCATGTGGTCTTCCTGCGGTCGGCATCATTGCACATGTTGCATGAGTGTGAAGAGAAATTTATAGTCTGGCATCGGATATATGGGCTAATATCAGACTTAGGGAGTTGAACTGGACTGGGCTGGTATGCTTTCTTAATGCACAATTGCTCTTTGATATAAAGTTTTATCTTATACACATGAATGTCTATAAATTTGTTTTTCTAGTCCTCCCAGACTAGTACAATTGTAGAGTTTCACATGTTCACTTTCCAGGAACTCGGTAAAGGTGCCCATGGTTTATGACAAGGCTTAGCTAGATCTCTCCTCTAGTTGATCATATTCTGTATAGAGGATCTTAACATGGCTCTGCTCAATACTTACCTTCATTGAAAAATCAATGAAGATAAGGGCATTACAGCAAAGTGTGGAGAAAAAAGCAGATGGTGCCAGACTATCAATTATCTGGGGTCTTAAAGAATTGTCTTCAAACAAGCAGCCGTCTAAGTGAGGTTTCAAGTAAGTCCAAAATGAAGAAGCACACCAGCATGTGTGATCCAAAAATAGTGACACTTAAATTCAAATATGATGAAAGAAAAAGATTCGCAGCTCAAATTATGAACATCCAATATGTCGAAGGGTAGGTGAACAGTGAGAACGCAAAAAAAAAATCCATCTGAAGAATATCTAGTCATAGTAAACCTCTGGCAGATCCCCTTGAAAAACTTTAGTGTCAGAGGTGATTGTTACCTTCATCATGGTGGATTGGACCATGGCATAACATGATAATTTGTCAGTTGACCCATCTCTTGATCCAACCTGATTTTGCTCCAAGGTGAATTATTTCTCACTTATTCCATGACGAATTTTTTTGACTGAACTTTAAAATATTGATGGTAGTCTTTCCTTTCTTACTCTTTATTTTCATTTTTATCTTAATATTATTATTATTTTCTTCTTGCTGTTTTATTTTGGTTTTGTTTTTTGTTGTTATTGGGTTTCCAAATTTGTAAAGCACAGAAGGTGCAGATCCATAGAGACAATAACTGATGCAATGGTCTGTTGGGCGCTTTGGAAGCAGAGGAGTAGGAAGGGTGAGGACATTTTGGGAGCAAACAATGACTGTGGGAGGGGGAGGGAACATAAGAATTCGTTATGATATATATGCATATATATATTTTACAACACTTTAAAAATATTTAACTATGTAAGTGTATGATATGTGAATATTATGTACATCTATTTTTAAAACAGAAAGCTTGACCAGTGATTGCCATGGGTGAAGGAGATAGGGTTTTTGCTTAGGGGGAAGTCAGTTTATATGAATGGTGGCGGAATAATTTTAAAAAAGATATCAATAATGGTTGTAAACATGAAGAGTATAATCAAAGACACTCAATTGTACGTATAATAGTGGTTGAATTGGAAAATGTTATGCTGTGTACGTTTTGCCAAAATAAAAATGTAATGATATGAACAACGAAGAAGAAAAATTTTAATCGATAGTGATGATGATTATATGCCCCCCACTTTTTTTAAAAAAGAACCATCTTTGTTAATACAGTATTTATTTGTCTTCTCTCTGTCAAACTCTGAGCCAATTATTTTCCCCAGGCCGCCCGGGGAGGTGCAGGGAAAGGAACATATTGGGCAGGCAGACGTGGGACAGAGAAATGTGGGGGGTGGAGACAGCTCCTTCACATGGCAGAAAGCACGAGGAAGGCCACCATCAGGCAGAAAAGCCCGAGGGCCTTCGAGAAGGCAAAGCCCAGGATGGCGTAGGAGAAGAGTGGCTGCTTCAGAGAAGGGTTCCTGGCATAACCAAGGATGAGGCTCACAAACCCAGTCCCAGTGCCGGCTCCAGAGATACCACTCCAGCTCTTCTAGTCCTGGTCCCAATGAGCTTGGCTGCTGTGTCAATGTCCCTTGAGATTGTGCTGGTTTGGAAGCTGTGACTAGGGATCAGTGAGGAGGGAATGTGGGGCTGCCAAGATGCTGAAGCACTCCTCTGTCAGTGTCTGTGCTGTTTGTGCACCACAGACCAGGGTCACCTCATCAGCTGGGAGGCGCTTCTCACCAGGGGATGGGTGGAGAAGAATTCGGCGCTCGCGAAAATTTTTAGGGGATGAGGTGTAGTGGCAGGCTAGCTGCTCCTACTGCAGAGAAGTCTGACATGTATGCCTCTTCTTGATAGGATTGAATTGTTGAATTGTATCATATGTGCTTGAAATTCCAATAACTGTTTTTAGAAAAGAAACAGACCACCATCTGTTACATACACAGACCCTCAGTGTAGGGCTTTGGTTAACAGGCTCATGGCCCATTTCCTGTCTTTGTGAATAGCATTCTATTAGCACACATTCTATTAGCATTCTATGTTCTTCTCTACTGCTTGCTGTAGTTTTCACAATCAGTAAGGTTGAATAATTGTCTCCAAGACTATATGACCAATGGAATCATAAATTATGGTTTTCAGCGGTCTTTTTCAAAAAATAAATTTGTTGACCCCTGATCTAGGGGAAGAGTCTGGAAGAAAAACAGCAAGGCGTCATGAAATACATTATTCTAAACTATGATGATTGTTCGACAGAATATAACATTTTTTTTAAAAATCACTGATAAATAGGTTAGGACTACTAACCCTAGTAGGACAGTGGTGACTTGCCTATCTGTTAAATGAAAATTCAATCATTCAGACCCACCAACTTCTCTGTGGGAGAATTTGTGGTAGAATAATCCCATAAGAAAATACAGGCTTGGAAATCTCATAGGAGCAATTCTAGTCTGCCCTCTAGGATTACTATGAGTTGGAACTGATCAGTGTCAACAGAATTTTAGTTTGGGTGAAAAGCAACATTTTACACTATATTGTACTTGAATCAATGACACCAAGTTTCAAACCATCAACTTTACAGCCATTAGTTGAGTCCTTAACAGTTAGCACTACCCAGGCAATCCACTGAGTCTGCCTGAAAGATACTTCGACTGGCAGTTACATGATCTCTTGTCAACTTGCAAGGGGTGGAGTCTAGCTTGTCAATCAGGTCCCACCTTAATGACTTCATTTGGAGGTGCGAAGGAGATAAAAAACTCATTGAAGGCTAGATACACTCTCCCTGTGAGACATTGCTGTTGACAAGCCACATGGAGTTATGCTAATGGCAGCCAGAATCTTGGAGCTGGAGGAGCCACGTAAAGGCCCACGCCAGCACTAAGATGCTTCTAATACCACTGGATCCACAAGACTTTCCACCCACTAGCCTGTGATCTTCTTGCACTCAGTGTTGTATCATCTGTTGCATGAGTTTGAAGAGAAATTTACAGAATGGTATCAGACATATGGGCTAATATTGGACTTATAGGCTTGATCTGGACTGGACTGGTATGTTTCCTCACTGTACCATTGCTTTTTATGTAAAGCTTTTTCCTATACACGTAGGAGTGTCTATGAATTTGTTTCTCCAGTCCACCAGGACTAATACACTGACCTTTTCAAAATACATGCTGATCACGCCTGGAAAATTTCTACTCCCTATGGAACAAGCTCATTTTTGTTGGCTGTTTTTCTCTCTATGAGAATGTTTTCTTACAATACAACTTTGAATTCACAGATATTAAGCGTAGGCACTGAATCATTAAAAAAAAACCACATAAATTCCTAGTGGGAAACTGAGATGAAGAACCCTGAATCACAATAGAAACCCAGACTAGAAACTCCCTCTCCAGATGCTCATGAGTCACAGTCCTTCCTTCTGTTCATGCCCTTACAGAGCCCTGCAACACTGCTCCCTCCCTGCATAGGAGGTTTGTATCTGTACTCACTCTGACTTCTCTCTGTGTGTCTTCCCCACCATTATATATGGATATATGATTGACTTTTAGACTGTCCTTTCACTGATACAGTGTGTTCTTGGCAATGTCTCTGGAGATGGTAAACCAGCTTTCATGGAATCTGTATACCATGGGATATCAACAGTACTAATAAGACCCACTGCAGGCCTGGAACTTGGCTGACACAGGTCATGGAAGAGCTAAGAAAAGTGAATCCAGAGTTTGCACAGCAGAATCTCAAAGATGTCTTATGCTCCCTCAGGTCTCCTTCAGACTCAACCAGTTGCACATAACAGTTGACATTTGCAAACACTGTATATGACAGGCATGAAAACCATCACACATCTCAAATGCCTGCCACTCATACCCACTCACACACACTTGCTTTCAATAAAATTACTTATTAAAATAGCTGCCTGAAAAAACCAGCTTAGTACAGACTCCATGATGATTCTGTGTTCATACAAATTGCAGAATAGGGACTCTTGTAGATTATGGTACTGAGAATCTTCTCCAAGAACTGTATTGTTGGGATTGGGGTGCTTTTTATCAGCAGAAGGGGGGCCTCTTTGCAAATACTGCTCCTGGAGAGAATGAGCCATGTGCACAGATAAAGCAGTCGCAAAAACCTCTTGTTTCAATCCCTGAGTGTTTTACCTCTAAGAGTTGCTCCCAAGAAGAGGAAGAAACTGACATATTGGCAGCGAGGCCTATTATCCCAGGTATATTAATCAGAGTGTGTAAGACAAATTTGAATAAATACATCATGAGACTATATGCGATGGACTATGTGGAGATTTGCATGTGAGTGGTAACTTTGTAATAAAGCTTAAAAGGAGTCAATCTGGGGTGAGAAAGTTGGCTTCTCCCTCAGAGAACAAATTCCCTTCCATGATTTTTCCATTCTTCAAGACCAAGCTCCTGTTCTTTCAGGCCACAGAAAGTGATGAAGAAGATGGTTGAGGAAGGAGACATGAGAAGATTGAGGATGACTTTAGGAATAAAGGCAGTGGTCCTCTACTCTCAGGGACTTACATCTTTCTAAGACACTCAGATCAAAACCAAGAATACTTAAATTGTCAGATACACATTTTCTCTTCTGCAATAGATTATGGAAAATTATTAGACATTTAAAAAGTTTGAAGGCCAGTTGAATCCAGCAATCTCATTGAATTCAGCCAAAAGTGACTCCCATTCAATGTGCGCTCTAAATAGGAATGGCTTTTGTGAGTCACTAAGAAGGAAGAGATTGTCTCCTATCTGCACCAGTGAACAACCTCTGCTCTATCCAGACTTGCAAGGTAGAATTCGGATCTTGGTAGTGGGTTGGGGGGTGGGGGGTAGGGGCGTGGGAGGAGGAAGCATTTAGGAACTGGAGGAAAGCTGTATTCTTCATCGGTGCTACATTGCACTCTGACTGACTCATCTCCTGTAGACCCGTCTGGGAGGGGATCTCCATTGGCCGACAAATGGGCTTTTGGCCTCCACTCTGTACTTCCCTCTTCATTCACTGTGATAATATTTTTTGTGGATGATGTCTTATACCTGATCCCTTCAACACCTCATGATCGTACAGGCTGGTGTGCTTCTTCCATGTGGGCTTTGTTGCTTCTGAGCTAGATGGCCGCTTGTTCACCTTCAAGCCTTTAAGACCCCAGACACTATCTCTTTTGATACTCGGGCACCATCAGTAGCTTCGCCACATTTGCTTATGCACCCGTTTGTGAATAAAGAGATTTTCATTGACAACTACACTCCTACATCTACTCCAGAGTCATTCTAGTGAAGAAAGAGTACATGCAACACTGAAAAAAAGTTACCTTTGACACAGGAAGACATGTATTATCCACAAAGTCATCATTTTGAAGTTATTCACACCTAAACTTGCATTTTATACAGGATCTTATCCCAAACTATCTGAAATTCCACAACTAAGCTTGTGTGTCAATGGAAACTGGTAATGTCTATGGGTTTTGCTACATTTATAATTGAATTATTAATTTTTATTATGGTATTACAGAATTCTCTAGATTTTAGATTTAAGTTGTCCATTGTGTCCGTTGCTTAGGATTGTTTTCTAGTCTATGGATAGCATTTTGTTCTCTTATTGGATATTTTGATTCAAAAATTGTTCTTATTCTTAGTAAGACTGGCCATTTATTTTGTCTTCTATTGTGTGTATTTTCTCTAATATGTGTTATAATATGTGTATACCTCCAACTAGGTCCTTCTGTTTGTACCTATTGATGATTTTTATAGCTCTGGATTTATGTTCAGGTTTTTTAAAAATAATTTTACTGGTGGCTCTTGCATCTCTTATAACAATCCATACATCCTTTATGTCAAGCACATTTGTACATGTCGCCATCATCCTTTCAAAACATTTTCTTTCTATTTGAACTCTTGGTATCAGCTCCTCATTTTATTCCTCCCTGCCCCATCCTCCCACTCTCAGAACTCTTGATAAGTGATGGTTATTATTTTCATATCTTACACTATCCACAGCTTTCTTTAATCCATGTCCTTCTTGTTCATCACCCTGGGTGGGGGGTGTTGTACCTCCATCTTTGTGATAGGTTTCCCATTTCTCCCCCGGCCTTCCCCCCACCATCATGGTAGAGTTACTCCCATTATGGTACCTGAGGGGCTTATCTGTCCTGAATTCCATGTGTCGAGAGCTATTAGAGATCACTGGTACAGATCTCTGTGTCTAGCCGGTACATGCTGTGGTCTAGCCGGATTTGTAACGTAGAACTGGGGTCAGGAAAATGTGTGTGTGCATGCAAAGCATCAAAGAACTAGAGGAATGAACTGGGAGGGAAAGGACATTTATAGAGTTATAAATACAGGTGCATATATAAAAATATATTTATATATAATGATATGGACATAGATCTATGTGCATATATTTATATTATTAAGGTAGCAGATAGATATTGGTTCTCTACTGAAGTATCCCCTCAATAAAATAGCACTTTGTTATAAAAACATGGCATTTTGTGATGCTCACTTTCCTGACACGATCGCTGAAGACAAAATAAGTGCAAAAACAGTGTGATGAATAAAGCAGAGGGTGCCCGGATATTCAAAGATAGAGCATCTGGGGTTTTAAAGGCTTAAAGCCCACATGGAAGAAGCACACCAGCCTGTGTGATCATAAATTGTTGAGAGGATCAGGTATCAGGGATATTTAGACCAAAAACCAACATTAATGGGAATGAGGGAGGTTGGAGTGGAGACTCAAAGCCCATCTGTAGACAATTGGACATCTCCTCACAGAAGGGTCACAAGGAAGAAATGAACCATCCAGTGTACAGTATAGCACCGGTGAAACATACAATATTCTTCTGGTTCTTTAATGTTTTCTCCCACCCACTATGTGTAAGTTGTTTTTCTCTGGTGTTTTTTTTTTTTTATTAAAAAACATTTTATTAGGGGCTCATACAACTCTTATCACAATCCATACATATACATACATCAATTGTATAAAACACATCTGTACATTCTTTGCCCTAATCATTTTTTTTATCTTTTTAAAAAATTTTTTTTTCAATTTTAACAATTTATTAGGGGCTCATACAATTCTTATCACAGTTCATACATATACATACATCAATTGTATAAAGCACATCTGTACAGTCCCTGCCCTAATCATTTTTTTCTCATCTTTTCTTTTTTTACATTTTATTAGGGACCCATACAACTCTTATCACCATCCATACATATACATACATCAATTGTATAAAGCACATCCATACATTCCCTGCCCCAATCATTCTCAAAGCATTTGCTCTCCACTTAAGCCCCTTGCATCAGGTCCTCTTTTTTTTCCCCTCCCTTCCCTTTCCCCCCTCCCTCATGTGCCCTTGGTAATTTATACCTCGTTATTTTGTCATATCTTGCCCTATCCGGAGTCTCCCTTCCCCCCTTCTCTGCTGTCCCTCTCCAAGGGAAGAGGTCACATGTGGATCCTTGTAATCAGTTCCCCCCTTCCAACCCACTCACCCTCCACTCTCCCAGCATCGCCCCTCACACCCTTGGTCCTGAAGGTATCATCCACCCTGGATTCCCTGTACCTCCAGCCCTCATATGTACCAGTGTACAGCCCCTGCCCTTTCCACTCCTGCAAGGTAGAATTCGGATCATGGTAGTTGGGGGGAGGAAGCATCCAGGATCTGGGGGAAAGCTGTGTTCTTCATTGGTACTACCTCGCACCCTAATTAACCCATCTCCTCTCCTAAACCCCTCTATGAGGGGATCTCCATTGGCCGACACTTGGGCCTTGGGTCTCCACTCTGCACTTCCCCCTTCATTTAATATGGTATATATATACATATACACATATATACACACACTTATATCGTTGTTGTTTTTTTTGCATGATGCCTTATACCTGGTCTCTTGGCACCTCGTGATCGCACTGGCCGGTGTGCTTCTTCCATGTGGGCTTTTTTGCTTCTGAGCTAGATGGCCGCTTGTTCACCTTCAAGCCTTTAAGACCCCAGACACTATCTCTTTTGATAGCCGGGCACCATCAGCTTTCTTCACCACATTTGCTTATGCACCCATTTGTCTTCAGCGATCCTATCATGGAGGTGTGCAGTCAATGATATGATTTTTTGTTCTTTGATGCCTGGTAACTGATCCCTTCGGGACCACTCGATCACACAGGCTGGTGTGTTCTTCCATGTGGACTTTGTTGCTTCTGAGCTAGATGGCCGCTTGTTTATCTTCAAGCCTTTAAGACCCCAGTCACTATCTCTTTTGATAGCCGGGCACCATCAGCTTTCTTCACCACATTTACTTGTTCACCCTGGTGTTTTTTTTTTTAATCAATCTTGAGTTTGTTGTTGTTTGTGGGATGAGGTATGCGTCCTGTGTGATTCTTCTGCAGATGGTGGAGATGAAATTTGCAATCACCATTTGTTGAATCGAGAAATTCTTTTCCATTCAATATTTTTTGGCCCTTTGTTCAATGTTTTTATATGTTTTCCAAAGTACCATGCAGTTTTGACTACTGTGGCTGTTTTTGAGGCTGGGTAGTTGGAGGCCTCTTACTTCATTCTTCATTTTTTGCAGTTTATTGCTTATCCTGCATATTTTCCCTGTTCATATGACGGTGATAATTACTTTTAACATTTCTGTATAGACTGAAGTTGCTACTTGGTCATTATTTTGTTGTAATTAGAGATTGTTTTCAGTGACATTTATATTTATATGATACTGATCCTTCTTATCCATGAACATGAGCTATTCTTCTATTTGTGTAGGTCTCTTTTGGTTTCTTGTTGTTCTTAGGTGCCGTGGAATAGGTTTCTGACTTATAGCAACCCCATGCACAACACAAGGAAACACTATGTAGTCCTGCGCTACCCTCATAATTGTTCTATTGTTTGAGCCCATGCATGCAGCTACTGTGTCTCCATTGTGTTGAAGGTATTCCACTTTTTCACTGACCTTCTTATTTACCAAGCATGATGTTCTGCTTCAGCAACTGTTCTCTGCTGACAACATTTCTTATATGTGTCAGATAAAGTCTTGTCATCCTTCACTCTAAGGAGCATTCTGGCTGCATTGTTCTATAGTTTTGTTTGTACACATATTTTATTTCTCTGGATTGTTTTTATCCTGGGTATTTCATTTTTTGTGTGGCTATTGTAAATGACCATTTTCTTTGTTGCTTTTTTTCCCCAGTGCTCTCTTCATTGGTTTACAGTAATATTACTATTTTTGTGTTAATCTTATATTTTGACATATTGTCACACAAACTGTCTCATCTTTGTTCATTTATGCATTGAATATTATGTCTGTGAATAATGAAAAATTTACCTTTTGTTTGCCCAGTTGTATTGTTATGTAATATTTCTCACTAATATTTCCAGCACAAAGGTGAATGAGAGTGGTGATAGGGGACATATTTGTCTGACTCTTGTTTGCAAGGAGAATGCTATTAGTTTTTCCACAATTGAACTCAATGTTTGCAGTAAACCAATGGTACATAACAACGATGAAAATGTTCACAACCAAATGTATATATTAATATATATATATATATATACATATATATATATATACTGGTATATATGTGAACATAAATTTCTACAAGGTTACAGAAAACTTTATTAAATAAATGTTTTTAATCTTATCCTTATTCAAGGCCAATATATATGTGAACTCAGGGTCTCTGTCTTTTAATGTACTGTCACAAAACACAGATTTTAAAGATTAAAGAGCAATATGGTCAAATCCAGGACTAACGTGAACCTGATCCAAGCAACCAGTACTACATGGAAAATCTCATATGCGTGGGAAATCTGTACAATGATTAAAGAAGACTGATACAGAGTTTATCCTTATAATTAGGTGTTGGGGGAATATTGAGGATATCAGTGACTACCAGGATAGTGATAAATTTCTGTGTTGGAAGAAGTACCATAAGAACATTTCTTAGAAATTTGAATGTTGACAGATCAGAAACTGCTCAAGATTTCAGGAGGGGCCAGTCCCTGGAGAATGACATTTTGCTTTCTTATTAGAGGATAAACAAGACGGATTGACACTGTAACAATGTGATAAGACATGCCAAATATGATGAAGATTTAGGATCAGGCAGTGTTTTATTCTGATATACATAGAAACACTATAATTAAGAACAAATTCAATGACACATAACTATTTGGTTTGGATTGAAGAAATGTGATTTCCTAACCAGTATAATGTTACCCAAAAAATTATTGCTAGAAAACGTATGAAAAATGAAGGTTTAAATAATGAACTGAATCACTGTCCTATGATAACTCTCTTTGTCTGAGAATAATCAGGATTTACAAAAGACAAGCACTAATGTTCATGTCTAAGGTTGTTGCTGAGTGTGAACAGTGAAGAGTGAGATAAAAAGGAAAGCTTGGAATTCCTCTGCAGCTGCTCCCTGCAGGCTTCCTTTACTATATGCAAGCTGAGCACCAGCTGCAGGTCCACCCCATTCCTGCTGGAGAGGTTTGTGTCTGGACTCCCTGTGACTTCCACACACTGTGTCCCTTGTACGGTAATACATGGCTGTATCCTATGCTTTCAGGTCTGTCATTTTTAGAGTGATTGTGTTTGTTGGGTTGTCCCTGGAAATTGTAACTGTTCTTCAACCTGATGGATAGTACCACTGAGTATTCTCCACAGATCATATGCAGAGAGGTAGTTAAAGAATATGGAGGTCAGTGGCTGTGTTAGTCTGGGTACATGTGAGAAACAAATGCACAGAGACTCATGAATAAGAAAACATTCCAACCCAATGCTGCCCAAGCCCACAAGTCCAACATTAGTCCATATGTCTGACACCAATCCACTAAGTCCTCATGATGCCAACTGAATCAGTGAGCGTGTAAGCATCTCAGAGCTGGCAGGGGTCTCCATGTGGCTGCTCCAGCACTCCTCCTTGATGTCTTGCAGGAAGTGAGCCTTGCCAGTTGAAGCAAGGAACTGGCTAAGGCGCTGCTGGTCCAACCATCAGAAAGCAAGAGACCCGAGAACTGGAAAGGCGAGGCTCACAGAGCCATTTACCTCTCAGCCTTTCAATTAAGCTCACATGTGTTTATCAGCCAGGTTGGTGCAATAATTGTTAACTGTCCCAGTGGTAGAGACATTTTCTCTGCAGAAAAGGAAGTAGGTTTTGTTTACAAAAACAAATTCCTCTTAATGCTCCTATGCATTTTCTTCCCTGTGGGTCCCTATTGTCTTTGGATCTTGGGTGATCCCTCAAGCCCAGCCCTCTGCCTCCATTGAGGTTTGTGTCTAGGCTCCGACTGTCTTTCCTTCTGTGTGTGTCTAATTCAGAAATATGTGATCATAACTATAGTTGTCGTAGAGCTAGCAGAGGGAATTTCAGTCCCTGGCATTGTCTCTAGAGAAGGATAGTCTGATCTGGAGTGATGTTGGAGGTCCTGCCATCCACTGAACATGTAGGGCACCACTGGATGCCCTGAACTGAATAGGACTTGTATAGTCCATGGGAAGGGGACACAGGACTGGAAGGGAGGTGAGTTCTGTGGATGCAAATTGAGATTCAGAATAAAAGTGTCTGTCTTTCCCTTCCCACACCTGTATCAATATTTACAATTACTAAATGAAACAAAAAAAACCAAATTTGAATTCAGAGAAATGATTGACTCTCAAATGAGTCTGTGGTGAACAGGGACAAACAGGTGTTGTGAATTATTATAATGAATGAACTTAGGAAAACTCCTGATTGCATGGATGGAGACAGGATGACATGACTTTGGATAGGTGTACTGGTCTTAAGCTCTTTTAGTGTTCTTTGTCTGAAAATATATAACAATAATAATAAAGTTAGATCCTGCGCAGCACAGGTACAGGAGCAGAATTGATTGTAAGGCATAAAGTGATTGAGGAAGCAGATGAGATGAAGAGAATTCAACCTAGACATAGGAATTACCAATGAATATGGGAAGTTTAGGGGATTAAAGGTGAAAAAAGAACAGAAACTAAGTTGAAAATCATCATATCATTACAGGGAGGTTGGCTCATAGTGCTGACAGAAGTGAGGAGATCCACAATATCCCTGAGGGATACTGATATGGACAAGAACCCCTAGACAAAACAGGAAGCCAGTAGTGATGCTCCACCACTGAGTCTTGTGCTGTGTGGGTCCTGAGAGCCCCCTGCAGCCCAGCCCCTCCCGCTAGGGGACATTCGTGCCTGGGTTAACCTCTAGTTCCACTCACTGTGCGTCTTTTGCAGTCAGACATGGCTGTATCCTCGAATTTCAGGTTGTCCATTTCATATTGCATGTTCTTGCTGTTGTCTCTGGAGATGGTGGATTGGCCCTTGAGTCTGTCTGGGATGTCCTACCAACAGTATAAATATATGAAACCCACAGCAGCCCCTTCTCTGGAGGTACGCAGACCCAGTGCATATGACAGTTATAGATAGTGAATACAGAGACTTCAGAGAGGAATCTCAGAGAAACCTCAGGTCTCCCTCAGATTCCACCAGCTACGCCTCTCCCTGGACACCTGCAAACGCATCCTGGTAATGGAAACCGTAACCCATATTCCGTCTCTCACTCGTGCCCACTTAAACACACACTTGTTATCCATCAAATCATCTTTTAAAATTCCAATAAGTAATGGTGAGCTCAGTGGAAACTCCATGGTTACTTAATGTGCTAAGTCCTGAATGGGGACAACCGGAAATTCCAGTGCTGGGACACCTCTGGAAGACTTTTAGAGTTGGGGCTGGGTGGTTCTCATCAGCAGGAGGGGCTCTATTTGCATACCCTCTCACAATATATCCATAAGTGAAGTTGAATGACTTCTAAGAGGGTCATTCCAAGTGTATATAAGTATATTCTAGATATCTTGCAGGTCCTATGTGTGTGGTTCATTACACTGAGGCTGCTAAGCTCAAGGTCACTAGTAAGTTTTTTTCCAATCATTTTATTGGGGGCTCATGCAATTCTTATCACAATCCATACATCCATTCATTGTATCATGCACATTTGTACATTTGTTGCCATCATCATTCTCAAAACATTTGTTTTCTACTTGAGCCCTTAATATCAGCTCCTCATTCCCCCCTCCCTCCCCACCTTCCTCTCGCTCATGAACTCTTTGTAGTTCAGAAATTATTATGTCATACCTTACACTGTTCAACTTCTCCCTTCATCCACTTTTCTTTTGTCCACCCCCCAGGGAGGAGGTTATATGTAGATCCTTGTGCTCAGTTCCCCCTTTTTGCCCCACCTCCCCTCCAATGTCCAGGTATCAACACTCTTAACACTGGTCCTGAAGGGGTCATCTATCTATCCTGGTTTCCCTGTGTTTCCATTTCCTATTTTTACCAATGTTCATCCTCTGTTCTTGTCAGATTTGTAAGGTAGAATTGGGATCATGATAGTGGGGGGAGGAAACATTGAAGAACTAGAGGAAAGTTGTATGTTTCATCTTTTCTCCACTGCACCCTGACTGGCTCATCCCCTCCCAACAACCCTTCAGTAAGGGTGTGTCCAATTGCCTAGAGATGGGCTTTGGGTCTCCATTCTGCACTCCCCATCATTTACAATGATAAGAATTTTTTTTCTTTGATGCCTGATAATTGATCCCTTCGAGACCTCGGGGTGACACAGGCTGCTGTGCTTCTTCCATGTCAGCTTTGTTGGTTGTAAGATAGATGGCCGTTTGCTTACCTTCAAGTCTTTAAGACCCAAGATGCGATATCTTCTGATAGCTTGGCACCATCAACTTTCTTCACCACATTTGCTTATGCACACAATTGTCTTAATTGATCGTGTCGGGAAGGTGACCATCATGGAATGCCAGTTTAATATAGCAAAGTGGTTTTTTTTTTTGCATTGAGGGTGTACTTGAGTGGAGAGTCTCTGTCTTTTGACGCACTGCTACAAAAGACAGATTTTAAGGATTAAAGCAGATGTCAAATCCAGGACTAAGGTGAATCTGATGCAAGCAATATTAAAGCTACAAATGCTATGAAATAGCTATTCCAGAATAACTTAGGGAAGCAAAAAATCCACATCTGGGCTCACTCCTAACCTGCTCTAGGATCCTGGGCTTGTGCTGTTTATGCTTGATTTCCCTCTTCTGGTCTGAACCCCCCCTGCATCTCAGTTCCATCACCTGTTCTTCAGGGAGGTTTGTGTGAGGGCCCACACTGATGTACCCTCACTGTGTCTCTTGCACAGATATACACAACCGCGTCCTCTGTGGTCACAGAGCTCAGTTGCAGGGAGAACGGGTTCTCCGATGTGTCTGGGTTGATGACTAGATGATCATTTAGAGATGGTGCATAATCTGTTTCACTTTGTTCTGTACTAAGTCCTTCCCAGCCACTCAAGGCCTCTTCCAGGGTGCTGCCTGATCGAATCCCAAGTAGCACTGGTGCTGGAAACAGAGCCCCCCGTCGTGGTTCAGGTGAGAGTGAGGGTCTGTGAAGGCCTCACTATCTGAGGACCAGACTCCTGTAGCTGCACCAGGGCCAGGTCCCCTGAAGACATAAGAAATAAATATTAAACACCCATCTGTCAGTTAATCTGCTGGGAAGGATTCCATATCCCCCTGACACTGACCCAATGGGAGACTCAGCACCATGAGGATAAAGAGGAAGGAAGCAGACATTTCAGGAGCAAAGTCACCCTGATTCAGCAGTTGCATGTGTCCCCTGAGGGAGAGGCAGCATTTAAACAGGAAATCACGTGAGCAATTTGCCTATGAGTGTCAATGGCTGGATAAGGTCTGGAGACTGTGAACAGCTCATGGGAACATAGGTCCTACCACTCCAAAAGCTATTTTCTCCAAGACTCGCGCCTGTGCATGTGGGACCAAGACAGTGAGCAGAGATGGAGGTATTTGGACGCCTACACATAGGCTCAGTTTAGTGTCTTCCCAGATGGAAGTGTTTGCTATCTTAAGTTATCCAGGGTCCAGGTTTATCTGTATTGTTTGATGTGAACATATCCAATTTTCATTCACATTTCTTCTTTCATTTTTTTATTGTGAGATCTGAGAGCTATTCACACACCAGGAATCCTCTCCACTGAGGACAAATCATTGAATCAAGCAAGCAAATCAACAAGCAAGCAAATAATATTTGCTCCCAAACCAAACTCAATGTCATCGAGTCTTTTCTGAATCACAGAGACCCTGTATGGTTAATAGAACTGTTCTGTAGGATTTTTGATAGAGTATCACATTGTATAAATATTCTCTGGGTCAGATAACCTCCTATTCCTGACAAGGACTAACTAGTTATTTTAAATCCATGAACTTTAATTCAATAACCAGATACTTAATTCAATGTGTCACTCAGGTATGCATACCTCTTTCCTAGGGGTCTGTATTACATGGGATTATGCTGTCATGTTGAGGATTAAGGAGGCCATGAAAATAACCATGGGTCAGGGCTTTCAATCACATTATATGCATGTCAATGCTAGACCGTTGTGAAGGAGGACTGGAGTAGTGCTTCATGGACCTTGATGACAGTGTGGGTGAAGAATATTGAAAATACCAGGCAATGTCATAAAAATAAGCTGATCTGTCTTAAAGGGAAGCACAACCAGAGAAGTTCTTTGGACCAAGATTGGTGATACTTCACCTCACACACTTTGGTCATGCTATGAGGAGAGAGCAGTACCCGGAAAAGACTCCATGCTCAGTAAAGTCGACGGTCAGTGAAAAAGAGGAAGCTCCTCAGTGGCATGGATTGATACAACAGGTGTAGCCATGAGATCAAGCATAGCAAGTGTGATGATGGCACAACATCAGTCCGTGCTCTGTTCTCTGGGTCACAGTGTTGATATAAATTGGAACAATCCCAAAGGTAACTCAGTAAACAAAAATATGTCAAAACACACAGCAGTACTCCTCACAGGCTCTTGTAGAATAACAGTTCTCAGGGAGTGGGGGAGGCAGGGGTAGATGAATATGTAATGTCATGTTGAATAAACACACAGCAAGAGGAAGTGGGTCCCAAGTTACCAATGGGCTGCATAAAAATGAAATGGGGAAGCTTTACTTGGAATAAGCAAGGAGTGAGCCAGAAGAATCCCAGAAGCAAGCTCCTTAAGGAAAAAAAAAAACAGTGAGGAGTGTGGTTTATAGTTTTAGGTATGTACACAACGAAGGAAATATAGGGGATCGTGGGTATGTACCAATTTCACAGAAACATTCCTGAGTATGCATCAGGGTGGGGTTGTGACTTTTAAAAAGAGATGGGTTTTTCGTAATTCCTCCTTCTAAATGTCTTATGATTTGATGTGGCGATGTTTTTCTGTTCCATGTTAACCTGAACTTGGGACTGTCCTTTATCTGCATGTTTGCCCAATATATTTAGACATAACTGATAGTAGGTTGGTGGAATGGTATACTTTTCTAGAAAGAAATGTGTCAACAGAGTGTCAGGAAGGAAAATACAGAATAAATATCGGCACCATATGAGGTATATATATTTCATTATCGTGCGTCAATATGTCATATCCCAGGGGAGGCTCTTTGGGCAAGTGTGAAATTTACAGTGTTACACAGGGTTAAGCAGGTTGGGCAGTGGACTCATAGAGATTGTCCCTTGACTTCATTGTTCTTATTTTGGGATCTGATTCTTCTTAACTAATTTATTGGTAGTAAATACATCCTTGTCACCAAAGATTAGCTACTAGATAAATAAAAATAAAATTTCCTTAAGATGGCAACTCTATTTCCATGTATTGTTGCTTTTATATTCCTCTCGCTCCGTCCCTTCCTCCATCCTTCCCTCATCCCCTTCTTTCTTTCCTTCCTTTCTAGATGTAGCAGTGATTGATAAACAGCCTTGAGAAAAATGTACATACTATCTCATCTTCCATCATTCCTGTCAAAGAGCAAAAGGGTTTCTGTTAAAAATTAAAGAGTTTATTTTGGTAAACCAAACAATCAAGGATTGGCAATAGTACCTCTAAGGGTTCACAGTGAAGAGCAGAGAGAGATAAATGGCTCCATGAGCCTCGCCTTTTGAGTTCTTGGGTCTCTTGCTCTCTGATGGTTGGACCAGGGTGCAGGTGCCTTAGCCAGTTCCCTGCTTCAGCTGGCAAGATTCACTTCCTGAAAGACATCCCTGAGGAGAAGCCATGTGTACCCACCCTGATGCACCCCTGGCTGCTGAAGCAGCTATGTAGAGACCCCTGCCAGCACTGTGATGCTTACACTCTCTCTGATTCGGCTTTCCTCCTGCAGTCAGCATCATTGCGTGTGCTTTGTGAGATGGAGGAGGACTTTGTGGATTAGTGTCCGACATAGGGACAAATGTTGGACTTGTGGGCTTGGACAGCACTGGGTTGGGAAGCTTTCTTAATGTACACTTACCTTTTATATAAAACTCTCTGTTCATATGGGTTTCTGTGAATTTGTTTCTCTAGTTTACCCAGACTTACACAGTATGCTTCCTATATGTCTATGAGGTCAGTAAATTGTGTTATCCAGATTTATTGTCCAATTGATCTTTTGAGTTGTTCTGTAAAACTCAGTGGGGCATATTTAACTCTATTACTGTAAAATTATGTATTTCTCTCTTTAAGTCTATAAGAGTGGGATTAATATATTTTGAGGGTCTGCCATTGAGTGCATTTTTTTTTCCCTTTGTGCTCTTTTGTACCTTTTATCATATAATGCCCTTGTTTGTTTCCCATTAAGGATTGGGTCTTGAAGTCTATTTTATTTTTAATTTTTATTGCTAGTACTCCATTTTAAAATTGTCACTGGTTAATATTGCTTTTTTTTTTTTTCAACTACAGAAATATTTTAATTGTTTTTAGAGATAAAAGATTTAATGATTCAATTCAACAAAAAATAGTTTGCTTTGTAGATGATTTCTTTTTTTTTTTTCATAGTATCCTTCTGTCATTTTATTTATTTTTTTTTTTAAACATTTTATTAGGGGCTCATACAACACTTATCACAATCCATACATAGACATACATCAATTGTATAAAGCACATCTGTACATATTTTGCCCTAATCATTTTCTTTTTTTTTTTTTCTTCTTTTACATTTTATTAGGGACTCCAAAAACTCTTACCACAATCCATACATATACATACATCAATTGTACAAAGCACACCCATACACTCCCTGTCCCAATCACTCTCAAGGCATTTGCTCTTCACCTAAGCCCCTTGCATCAGGTCCTCCTTTTTTTCCCCCCCTCCCTCCCTTTTCCCCCCTCCCTCATATGCCCTTGGTAATTTATACCTCGTTATTTTAATATTGCTTTTTTATTGCCATTTTCTTGATATATTTTCTTCTATCTTTCATTTTTAGGTTATATTTGTCTTTATGTCTCAAATGTGTTTCTTGTAAGCGTAGAATTATGGATCAAGTTTCCTTATCCATTGTGCTTCTCTCTGCCACTTGAGAGGTGCATTGAATCCATTTATATTTCATGTCATTATTGATGTGTCTGCATTTATTGCTGTCATTATGCATTGGGTTATCTTTCTGGTTTTATCCCCCCCTTTGTGGAATTACTGATTTCCCCCTCAATTTTTCTGCCCTCAGTTCATTTTATATGTTTTCTCTTAATTTTTGTTTTTTTATTATTGTGTAAGTCTTTATATTCTGCACTTGTTTTTCTTTTGGATTAACTTTTTTTCATTCTTTCCATTTTCCTTGAGAATCTTAATAATTATATGCTTCCAAACGATAATATTGGCATAGAAAACGTTTTTGAGATCATTCTAAGAGATATTTATTGAATAAATACACATTTGTGAGTGAGTATTCATTAGAATGAAAAGCTTCAAGATACATTAGAGTGTGTGGAGAAAATATCCACTCAACATGAGAATACATTTTTGCATGAAATGTTTCTAATTTTGACTACAAATGCCACTAGTTAGTATCCTGGAGTGTAAACTGAGAGCTCATCAATACTTATTACTCTGAAGCCTGCCTTTGGATAGATGTTGAAAGACAGACAAAGCCCATTACAATGAAGAGAAGGCAGGTTCCAATGCAGGACGTTTCCCAAAAGTTATTACACATGGTGTCTCTAGAGAGATGTGGCAAGGTGGAGAAACCACAGCTTCTGAGAGGAAAGCATCACTGACTTCATTCCCTGGCATCTGCCGAAAACAGGACCTAAAGAACATTCTGAGAAAGTAGCTTTCAATTTCCTCCCCTTGTGACACATTTACTATCTTTTGGAATCAAACTTGCCCTTCGAATGAGTGCCCCCTTCATTTTGATTCCAATGAATGATCTTACTAATGACTCTGCCCACCAAACAGGTCATTGCAGTTTACCTGTTCCGGGTGTCAGGGGTCTCTCTGTGCCTGGAACACTGTTTCTACATCTAGGGAGACAATGTGTAGCAAGCATCACTAAGGACACGTCACAAATTTAGCCCTAGAAATCACCACAACTATTTTCTGAGACTTAAAAATCATTAGTCATTCACTGCCAAGAGTGCACAGAGAGCTATTCAGAAAGAAACCTTCACAGACCTGACCCTGGGCAGTAGGAGGTCACTGAGCTCAGTATATTTAAAATCATGCATTGAATGCATGAATCTGGATATGACTGTATTTCATTGTCAACAGGTTTTGAGTAACGGATAGGGTGAGAATTACCATGATAACCTGTTTTGAAGAAGGAAAATGACTTCCCCTGGCTGTGACACTTGCACAGTAATACATGGCCGTGTCCTCAGCAGTCAAGGAGTTCAGCTGCAGGGAGAACTGGTTCTTCGATGTGTCTCTGGTGATTGAGAGTCGGCTGTGGTATGACGGGTTAAAATATGTATTACCATTAAAGCATCTGTGTCCCAACCACTGCAGCCCCTTCCCCGAGGTCTGGCAGATCCAGCTCCAACAGTAACCACTATTTGTGATAGAGAAAGCAGAGACAGAGCAGGTGAGGGACAGCTTCTGGGAGGGCTTCTCCAGTCCTGGACCCAACTCCTGAAGTTGCAACTGGGACAGGACACCTGCAAACAAAAACGATGGTTCCTGTCATTCACTTGAAGTCACAGCCATCCCCATAGATTCAAGTCAGATATCTGAATCTCCCACCTTGGAGAACTGTCACCAGGCAAAGGAGAACACACAGCAGTAGCATCTGTAGGCCACAGCTCTACTTTTCCAAAAGACCTACAGCCGTGTCTAAAGAGAACTGATAGCTTTCCCAGCCGAAGGGTGAAATTTACCCTAGTGCCTGAAGAATGATTTGCATGTGACGGAGTCTAGTCTTTATAAACAGAAAGTGATAGAGAACAGACAACCTTCTACATTCTGAGCCCATCTTAGGGTAACTCTTTGTTCGAACTCATATGCCTGTTAGTCTATAATGAGAGAGCACTTGACCTAAGCGGTGAGCATTAAGGGTCAAAGGAAAACCAAGTATTTCTGAGCTCAGTGTGCTCTCCCTCCAGCCCCTCAAGGTCTCTGCCCTGCCTTGGACTCCTGTATGTCCTGTGTCCCAGAGAGTGGACAGACTATCATTTGTTGAAAACATCAGGTGGACACCAGGGTATCGTCAACACCCACAGTCTCCATACATCTTTTCTTTCCACACCAACACTTCCTTATCAACCTCCTCAAAGTCTTCAGGGGTTTTCTTTGGTCCACTACCATCACCAACTCCAGCACTCCTACAAACAACATGTCTCAAGTTTTGATAACTAAGGCCAGTCTTAATGTAAATAAAGACATTCAAGTGTCATAAGGTCGCAGGGAGGAGGTTTCCAATTGGAGAATGTTGGCCCCAGAATAGAATAGTTTCAACTCTTTAACTTCTAATTGATGCAAGACTGTGAGATGAGAGACCCCTGGTTTGCCAGAGCACATCCAAAATTCGGGCAAAACCAGTCAGGAGATCAAGTAGAAACATACAGCAGAGCAGTGAGTGGAAAGTCAAAGCTAACGGGAGCGGGGCGGGGGGGGGGGGAGCAGAATAAGAATAACAATATTTCAGGTTTGGAACAAAAAGACATCTGCTTGAGACCCAGCAGGCACCCTGGATTAAAGTATTGTCTATCTAGGAAACTAATCCCTCAAATTTAGGGGATGACCATAGACACTATTTAAAATGTCCCTTTCCCAGGGGACTCTGCTGCATCTAAAATGTGTGCATTTCCAACCAAAGTCAGATGTTGGGAACCGGACATAATCAGCCTGACAAAACCAATTCCATATTGCCTGCCCGGCAGCCTCAACCTTATCTTACCCTGACAAACACCAGATGGCCCACCTTTGTTTATTCCAGCACCAGACATTCCAGCCGTAGATTCGTGTCTGTCTGCCCTGTGTGCTCTACACCCCCCGTCCTCCCTTTTTTTATCTTCCCTTGGAATTCCTTTGTTTGCCTCACCGTTTAAAAAGCTTGTGTAGCAATAAACTGAGACCTTGACAAGAATCTGCTTGGTCTCGCTCCTCTCTTGCCCGTTTCTCTTTCAGGCTGGGTCCCCCTCGGAACTCCTCGAATAACTGAGTCCCGCCAGTCGGGGCAAGTGGCGCCCAACGTGGGGCCCGAGGTGTGGACCCTTGCCAGTTGGACCCCCAGCTCCAGAAGAGCTCCCAGAAGAAGACGCCCGGCTGGGCCCCGATGAAGAGATGAAGAAGAAGTCGTGGACTGTCTTCGCCGCTCACGAAGACTGATCAGCCTCGGTGAGTAGAACTTCGTCCGTCCCATAGAGATGGGCCAAAAACTAACTAAAGAGATGGTCTTTATAAAGGACCTTAAAGTTTCCCTCAGAGAGAGAGGAGTAAGAGTTAAGAAAAAGGATTTGATAAGATTCTTTCTTTTTGTAGACAAAGTCTGTCCATGGTTTATAGTGAATGGGCCTGAAATACATCGTGGGAAATGGCAAAAGGTCGGGAGGGATTTAAATGACAAACTGCATAAAGAAGGACACGATGCTGTTCCCGCTGCGGTTTTTTCTTATTGGGGATTGATCAGGGACATTGTTGAGGCCGCTTCTAAGGACCCAGATAAGCAACAACTTCTCTCGGTGGCGGATTATTGCCTCCGCCCACTTTCTCGCTCGGCCTCCGTTTCTTCCCTTTGTTCGGATAAAAACCCTTCCAAATCTTCCTCGGTAATCATAGAAGTGCCAGGTTCAGAGAAACCTGACTCAGAAAAGCCCGCTGTGGGGGAGCCTGCCCCCACTACCTCCCATTACCTTCCCCTCCCACAAGAGAAGTATAGCCTCAAAAATTTGCCTGCTACCTACCCTGTGTTTTCCAAAGCCACTAATGACGAGCCCCTAGACCCAGAGGACATGGCCACTCTGGAGGAAGAAGCGGCATGTTACCATAACCCTGACTGGCCCCCTGTCCTTTTAGCCAGACCTCCACACCAATCAGATGTGCGCCCCCGCTCTCCCAGTCCCCGTCGCCTTAATGCCCGCCCTCTCTGAGGCAAAGGCAAAACTTTGCTCCCAAGTCGCTGAATTAAAGGAAGTTTTAAACCTCCAAAAGGATTTCGCCCGCCTTTCCGCGGAACTTTCTGTAAGGTTTATTTGGGCGCGAAACAGAACCAGAGATCCAATTAAGAAAGTTTTAGAAGCAGGCTTTATTGAGAAGCTTGCGGGCGGGATCAGCAACTCAGGGCATTGAGTTATTGAAGCCGCGCAGAGGGAAGTGTGAATGGTGCTTTTATACCCCTTTCTGACAGGCACAGGGGGAAAAAGGGGGATAACTATGCTTACACAAGGGATTGTAAGAAAAGGAAGTAATTGTTAAAATTTTCTGGGAGTTGGGTGGGCGTTGGGCAAACTAGCGGAGCAAGCGTCTAGAAGTTGGGCAAGCTGACTGAGCAAGCGTCCTATTAGTAAAAATATGCTGGTTTTATACAAGGGAGGGGGTGTCGCGCGCTCAGTCTCGCCAGCAAGAAGGACGCGCCACAACAGGATTCTTCCACAGGTGTTTAATGCGGGTTCGATTTGCAGATGCGGAAAAAGACCCTGAAGCCCCAAACTACTGCTGCTTATATGCGCTCTATGGGGACGTGCTGTGCATTGATTGGTGCGTTCGCCAGAACCCTTATTAGCATACTCCAGGGTGGAGTTATGACTACGTCATCTAAGCAGTGCGCATACTCTAAGTGGTTGTTTACCACTTAACTGGGCCACCGCCCTGACTGCCCAGCGCCATCTTGTAATGGCGGCAAGAGCTGCGGCTTCCCACATCTCCTCCTTTCTTATTTATTTTAGGCCTAATCCATCGATCCATCCCGGAGCCTCCAGCAGCCCCAGGAGATCAAGATGGATATAAGAACCCAAATCTGGTCACCCTGATGCGTGCAATGAGCAGAGCTCCGCATGGTGCAAGGGCTGGCCAAGATCCAATTTCTGTCACTCTTCCCAGTGCAATGGGGTCTTCCCCTTGGGGTGCGAGAGCTGACAACTTATGGGGGTTAGTTTTCTTTTAACAAAGAAAGCCAAAGATCATGGGAACCACCGCACTCAATCGCTAAGAGCACCTGCGCAATGATGACCTTGGCACGCCTTTGCTGAGCTTTAAGTTTGCAGAGCAACCATAGCAACAACACTCCTCCACAGCACATTATTGCAGCAAATGTAAACACCCCCACCCACTCCTTAAATTAGGAAAATGCAGATGAAAGCCAAGAAGAAAAAATTTCAAGGGTAAGGGGTTCCACGCGTGTTCCATTCAATAGGACAACTTGATTCAGGAGGTCTTCTTGCAGCCGGTTCAACTATTTGGTCCATTGTCCTGTGAGATACTGAGAAATACTAGCACTCAATGCACTAAAATTATCATATAACACTGGAGTGATGCAAAGCGCTGTGGTGGAAGAGACACAGCTTAATTGTACCATAGTGGTAAACTGGTTGATTTGCTGCTGGAGCAAATCTGTTTTTTGATTTAATTAAAAAATGCCAGAGGTCAGATGGGCATCCACACGCTGACATTGCAGTAACGCTTCAGTGGTTTGAGACACAATACTGTTCTTAATTCCCTGTGCTACCGGGGCCCATATCACCATTAGCGTCAATAGTAGCGCTGGATGGATCGCTGTCCTCTTCATTCTTTCTGCTCCCACGATCTTCATCCTCCTTCTTAATTAGTCTCACCAGTCTCTCTGGCACCCAGATGGGGTTTTCTTCTTCCTGTGGAAAAACACAAATTGCTCCCCTGGACCTGATTAATATGAGGTCCGGGCCATACCATTTGTTGTCTAGGACATTTTTCCACCGGGCCATTTCCTTTGGTGGCTTTGGCCATTGCCCGTGTCTGTCTGCAGCTGATTGGCCTTTCTCATCCAAATTTTAAAAATTTAGGGTGAAAAGGGTTAGAGATAAAGCCATTCTAGGGGTAGTGACCGTCACGGTCTCTATTCCCCCTTTTTGCTTTGATAAATATTGCTTTAGAGTGCGATGACATCGTTCCACAATTCCTTGCCCTTGGGGATTGTACAGCAAACCCGTGAAGTGCTTCACTTGCATTTGCAAGCAAAACTGTCGGAACTTGGTGGAAGTGTATGCAGGCCCATTATCTGTTTTTAACATGGTGGGCTTGCCCCATGCACTCCAGGCTTCTAAGCAGTGTTGAATTACTTGGCTGGATTTTTCCCCCGTTAGGGGTGTTGCATGTACAATGCCAGAACTGGTGTCCACTGACACATGCACGTACTGTAACTTTCCAAAAGCAGATACATGGGTAACGTCCATTTGCCAGATGTTGAGAGGACGGACGCCTCGAGGGTTTACCCCGACCGAGGGTTTGGAAATAAATTCTGCACACTTGGCTCACTGCAACACAATAGTGTGAGCTTCTGCGCGAGTAATTGGAAACTTAATGCGTAGGGTGGCAGCAGGCACATGATACAGCTCATGAAAGTCTTTAGCAAGTTCAAAGTGGGATTTAGTTAACACAGGGAAAGCTCTTGTAGCTTGATCAGCCAAATCATTACCTTTTACCATGGGTCCCGGGAGCAAGCTATGAGCACGTATATGCTGAATATAAAATGGGTGTTTTCGTTGCAAAATACATTTTCTAATTTGAGACAAGATGTCTGCTACCTTGCTGGATTGCTTAATGTAGCCAGCAATTTCCAGCTTAGACACCGCGTTGACTACGTAATGGGAGTCAGATATGATGTTAATTGGCTCCGTGAATTTCTTAAAAACTTCTAAGACCACCAAACATTCTACTAATTGGGGTGCATCAGCTAAAAATTGTAATGTAGTCACTTGATCGTTTATTACATAACATCCTTTGCCTGTACTAGAGCCATCTGTATAAATGTCTAAAGCTTCCTTAATGGAGTTGTTAACAGTGACACGGGGAAAAATTACTGGATGAGCAGTCACAAATTGCAACAAGGAATGTTTAGGATAATGGTTTTCTATTAGTCCATTAAAACTGCATTTAAAAATTGCCCACTCATCTGTAGTGGCGCACAGTGTAGAAACTTGCTCACTAGTATATGGGACAATGACGCTGCTAGGCTCTCTTCCAAAATGCATAATAGCTGTCTTAACACCCCTTAGGGCCATTGTGGCTACCATAGAAGGGGAGTGTTCAATAGTTTTGGAAGGTGAGGAGTGGGAATGGATCCACAACAAAGGCCCAGTCTGCCACAAGACCGCAGTAGGCGCGCAGGCAGTTTTTAGAATGCACAGCTGAAAAGGAGATTTTATGTCTATTCTATCTAACTGCGCTTCAGAAATGGCCTTTTCAACCTGTTCTAATACTTTCTGGGCTTGAGGAGTGATTTCTCGAGGAGAAGTAACAAGGCTTTCTCCTTCCAAGATATTGAACAATGGCTTAAGGTCAGCAGTGGATACCTTTAAATATGGGCGGAGCCAATTGATATCTCCTAGCAACTTTTGAAAATCATTTAATGTCTTTAACTGATCCTTCCGTATAGTCAATTTTTGAGGTATTATGTGACATGGGCTTATTGTGGCTCCTAAAAACTGTCCAATTGAAGATTGTTGGACCTTATCTGGTGCTATGGCTAACTGATGGGATTCTAATTCCTTAACTACCTCTCTGTATCCCTGCTGCACATCTGGCTCCTCTTCTCCAGTTATTAATATGTCATCCATGTAATGGTAGATTTTTAACTGACCAAATTTTTCTCTGACGGGTGCTAGGGCGTGGTCCACAAATAACTGGCACATAGTAGGACTATTGGCCATTTTCTTTGGCAAAACTCGCCACTGAAAGCGTTTGTCAGGTTCTTCATGATTAATGGAGGGTAGGGTAAAGGCAAATCTTTCCTTATCTTTCTTATGCAAAGGGATGGAGAAAAAACAATCCTTAATGTCTATTATAATGATGGTCCAGCCTTTAGGTATTGCAGATAGCAATGGGAGGCCTTTCTGCACAGGGCCCATGAGTGACATTTGGGCGTTGATGGCTCTTAAATCATGCAACAATCTCCACTTCCCTGATTTTTTCTTAATAACAAATATGGGTGTGTTCCACGGGGACACGGATGGTTCTAAATGTCCTAGTTCTAGCTGTTCCTTAACTAGCCTTTGTGCTGCAATTAATTTTTCTACTGGGAGCGGCCACTGTGGTACCCTAACTGGCTCTGCTGAGAGCCACGGAATGGGTAGCGGCTCTGCAGTGGCCCCTAGGAAAAACCCAGACCTGTGCGATCTTTCTTCACTGCTACCTCTATTGGTTCAGGACGACCCTGTAGGTGTTTCCCAACTCCCTTTCCCGGTACATATCCCATTTTTTGCATAAGTTCTTGACTTATAGGTGAGTAATCATTGGTTAGTATTAATCCTAGGTCTGTCAACATGTCCCTTCCCCACAAATTTACAGGTAAGGGGAGGACATATGGTTGTAACTGGCCTGATTGTCCTTCCTCAGCTTTCCAGTGCAACCGTCTGGTGCTTATCATAGGCATGGATGCATACCCGAGTCCTTGTAGAGACTGTGAAGATTGTGTTACCGGCCAGCAGGAAGGCCACCATTTGGTGGATATAATGCTTTTGTCTGCCCCTTTGTCTAATACACCTTCAAAGGTTTTCCCTTCAATGTCCAATGTCAAAGTTGGGCGTTGATCTAACTGCACTGAGAAAAAGGCCCCAGCTTCTCCTGATGATCCAAAGCTCATTTTTTCTCTACTAACTTTAGTACTTGGGAATAGTGCATGCTTGCTAGACAACACCAAGAGCTGCGCGATACGGTCTCCAGGTGAGATGGCATATATTCCTGGTGGGGAGGAGCACATTGCCTTTACTTGTCCTGTAAAATCCTGATCAATGACTCCTGGGTGCACAATTAAGCCTTTTAAGGTGGTGGAGGACCTACCAAGCAGCAAGCTCACGGTGCCTTCTGGAAGGGGACCATAAAAATCCGTAGGGATGGGCTGGCATCCCTGCTGTGGCGTTAGTACTGCTCTGGTGGTGGAACTGAGGTCCACCCCTGCGAATCCCGCAGTGGCCCTTTTGGGAGTGGCCTCCCCAGTGGGCGGAGGCCGCCCTCCTGGATTGCCCCATACATTTGCGGGCCCTGGGGATGAGGGCCCCGCTTCCCGTTTTTTGGCTCCTAGTCATTTTGCTCTAGGGGGCGCCCCTTGCTATCTTTCACAGATCTGCATTCGTTGTCCCAATGTCTACCCTTACCACACCGAGGGCAAACTCCCGGGGTCCTTTTGGTCCCTATCCTAGTTTGACTCGCGGTGCCAGTAGGGCAATGTTTTTTAATGTGTCCTTCCTTACCACACTGAAAGCATTTTAGGGGGCCTCTTTTTAGGGCCGCCAATACTGCAGCAGCCAATCCTGTATTTGTCAAAGGACCACCAACTTCCCTGCAAGCCTTCATCCATGCCTGCAGTCCTTTGGACTTCCAGGGCGTTATAACTGTTCTACATTCTTTAGTACACTGCTCAAAAACTAACTGCTCAATGAGAGGCATGGCTGTTTCCTGATCTCCAAAGATTTTTCCTGCCGCTTCCAACATACGGGCAACAAAATCTGAGAAAGGCTCAGTAGGTCCCTGTATAATTTTATTTAAGTTACCTCTAACCTCTCCTTTATTAGGCAAGGTCCTCCATGCCTTGCTCGCGGCAGTATTTATTTGTTGATATACCTGTATTGGGAAGGCTGTTTGATTGTTAACCCATCTTCCTTGACCTGTCAGCATTTCAAAATTCCATGCGGGTTGCCCCGCCACGGCATTTTCCCTAGCCTGAGCCATTAATAGGTCCTGCCACAAGGATTTCCACTCCAAATACTGTCCTGTTGTCAAGACTGCTTTTGTAACAAAAGTCCAATCAGCAGGTGTCATAGCATTGCCTGTAAGTCTCTCAATCAGGGACTGAGTATAATTTGCATTGACACCATAAGATCTTACTGCTTCAGCTAAGTCCTTCACTTGCTTATGCTCTAAAGGCGTATGATAACGAGCATTATTCTGGTCCTCAAATACTGGGTACATTTGTTGTATTGCTCTGCGGGTACCGGGTGGGCAAAAGGAGTATCCACACCCTTTCTGCCTGTTCTCGCTATAAGGGGGTGGTGCGGACAGGCTCACAGCGGTTACTTGAAAAGCATTATACCGTCCCTCCTCGTAGCGAGCGGCTGCCTCCTCTAACTGTTCCTCTTCTTCCTCTGATAACTCAAGAAGCTCTAGTTCTCGCCACGGGTACAAGGGCTCCGAATGGCGGGCACGGCTCTTCTTCTGTTGATCAACTTCCTCTTTTAATTTTAACTGCGCAGCCTCCTCATTTTTAACAGCTTTGTGCTGCTTCCTACGAGCTCCTTGTTCTTCCTCCCGCTCTGTTTCTGACATGCTCTCCTGAACATCTTCTAAAGCCTGCTGCCCTTGGCGCAATGGCTGCTCACACTCTTTTTCCTCAATGCATGCTTTCACTAGCTTCCAAATGGGTCTAATCCCCGGCTTCAGCCGTCCGGTTTCAGCGCCTCGGTCTATGTCTCGCCCTAGCTTATTCCAGCTCGCGGATGTTAGCGAGCCTGTGGAAACAAACCATGGTGCTATCTCATCTATGTTTTTTACAAATTTACACAAAGTCTGTTCTGAAATTTTTAATCCTCTATTTCTCAATAGGGCATCGAGAGCCGTAACCATAGTCTTTATTGCCGCGTTCCCCATGTTGCCTGCTTATGTATACAAAGACTTAACACACGGGCGCGCACGGATTTATCTACACCCGATTTATGCGCGATAAAGAAAAGGCAGCTGGCTGTTCGCCGTTAAAACCGAAAGCGGAAGTATTCACACGCCAACACTCAAGCACCAGCAAGCGGCTTAACAATCATTCAGGCTCATGTCTCTCAGAACTTACCATTTCTTCCCACGCCGTGCGGTTCTGAATCCTCCCTGATGACAGGGGGTCTCCGCTCATGCCGGAGGTGGTCGTTCCCGAGTTTCGGCACCACTTGTCGCGCGCTCAGTCTCGCCAGCAAGAAGGACGCGCCACAACAGGATTCTTCCACAGGCGTTTAATGCGGGTTCGATTTGCATGTGCGGAAAAAGACCTTGAAGCCCCAAACTACTGCTGCTTATATGCGCTCTATGGGGACGTGCTGTGCATTGATTGGTGCGTTCACCAGAACCCTTATTAGCATACTCCAGGGTGGAGTTATGACTACGTCATCTAAGCAGTGCGCATGCTCTAAGTGGTTGTTTACCACTTAACTGGGCCACCGCCCTGACTGCCCGGCGCCATCTTGTAATGGCGGCGAGAGCTGCGGCTTCCCACAAGGGGGGGTAGGTACAGGGTAAGTTACAAGAACTTAACATAGTTCCAAAATCAAAATGGAGTTACTTGTGCTAAGATCCTTCATCCCAGACTCCACCCTATAGGGAAAATGGACGATGTTGTCTTTCCGTAACTGCTTCATGCTGACCATGGACGACGATTTAAAGGGGAGGGAGGCTTTGTAAGGCGGAGTACTGGGATTCTAGGGTCGACGCACGATGGGGGAATTCATATCGATGCTCCCAGACAGTTTCATATTGGGGTTCATGCAGCTGCAACATCATTTGGTGAACTGCAGCTTGGGTGATGTTGCGGAGCCTGTTTTGGAAAAACTGGATAAAACAAGGAGCAATTAAAAATAAAAGTGTAATTAAAATTATGGGTCCTATTATGGGGGCTAAAAAGGAGTACAGAGAAGTGCTCCACCAGGGAATAGTTCCATCTGTTGTTGGCCTGGTGCTCTGTAACTCACGGCTTAGTTTGTTAGTGATCTGGATATTGGTTTTCACAATTCCCAACTCATTGATGTAATAACAGCATTCCTCCTGGAGGAAGAGGCAGGTTCCTCCCTTTTCTGCCGTGATGAGGTCTAGAGCGCGACGGTTCTGTAAGGTAACTTGAGCAATAGAGGTTATTTGTTTTTGTAAGGAGTCTAAAGATTCTGCGGAGATATCGAATGTCGATTGGAAGCATTCAGCTAACTGATTGGTTGTGGTGATGGCGTGTCCCAGGGTGCCACCACTCAGTCCCACCGCGACTGGTGAGTACGCTTAGGGAAAGGCCTACAATAACCGGGAGAAAAACTGCTTTTTTACTGTGGTGACTATGTGTCTGGGTGTATTTGTTCTGGAATTTAGCTGGGGTGTAGACAGTGAGCTGCGGAACTAGAGTGACAGGTAGGCACAAGAAGGCAGACCTGCTACTGATGTTAAGAAGTTTGGTGAGTGTATAATTGCACCAGAAGAAAAATTCTGCTGGTGCTGTTATTGGCTGGGAGGATGGCATTGTGGTGTTGCACAGTTGAGTGGATGCATTGGAGTAGCAAAACGGCACCTGTGCGTACCCTGGTGTGAAGTACAGACGGACATTGGGGATAATTATGGGTTGCATGGTGGAGACCTTAAGTGCAGATGACCAGCTGGGAACTGGGACTGCTGCTAGAGGAGGGCATTCCAGGGCTGCACACATGAGGCAGGTGGAAAGGTTGCCTAATTTAGCAAGGTTGGTGATGGCCAGTCCCTGCTGTAGGAGGGCGATCCAGGAGAAGAGAGACTTGGAAGGTTTAGAAATTTGGTTAATGAGTTGATGTTTTGGGATCTGAATATTACGGTGGATGGTGGATTGGACCTGGGCTAACAACCTTTATATGAACAGTTTAGCATTAGGATATGTGCTGTGGGAGTTAAAATACCAGCCTCCCTTGACTGGTTTGGTCTATCTGTTGTTGTACGGGTCAGGGATGGTTAAGGGGAATTGTATTCCTGACCAAAAGAACAGGTGGGATTTGGTTACAGGGTAGGGGCGAGCATGGTGAATATTGTAGGACCTTCAGGGCACCCTGTGTTTTGTTTTACCCATTTTTGTGCACAAGCGGGGTTAGAGGTTTGGTCATATAGAAAACAAATGATGGGGGAAGTTGGTTTTGGGAGAAGGTGCGCATTCAGGGAGTTGGAACTGTGTTTGAACAAGGTGAAATTAAGGTAGACTGGGCCAGAATAACTAGTGACCAGGCAATCAGCTGCGGCTAGGAGATAACTTTTTCCAGTGAGTAGGTGATGCTGGTGATATTGGGGGTTAGTTACATTTTCAGTGAGAAAAAAACCTCCAGGCGAAAGGGGAAGTTAATGCTAGGCTTAGCTGGCTGGTTTGGTGAGGCGAGTGAGGCGGAGAGACATAGGACCAGTAGACTGAACAGACCACTGGGGAACATGATTAACTTTGGTTACCGGTTTGACTCTGGAGAGGTATATCCAAGAGTGTAGACCTACTACTTTGACAGCCGAGAGAGTGGTGAGAATGACAGTGTACAGGCCTTCCCACCGAGGTGCCAAAGGTTTGGGTGTTAAAGATTTAATACGGTATCTCCAGGATGTACTGACTGGGAGGTTGGGAGAGGCTGGAGAAGATTCAGGGATAACGGAGTTAACGTGTTGTCTAAGGAGGTTGCGGAGTAAAGAAAAATATGGTAAATATGAGGCTAATGGAGGGCTGTCACTGGGAGGGAAAGGGGAGAAAAGGAAGGGTCGCCTATAAAATATTTCAAATGGACTGAGGCTGGACAGCTCCAGAGGGAATGGGGAGGGTGCGTGCAAACGGGTAAGAGCAAAAGGTAATAGCTTGCATAGTGTAATAATAACATCCTGATAAAATTGCTTTACGCACAAACAATTTCTTGGGACTAATCTTATTTTAACACTTTCCTCCCTTCAAACGTCCCTCCGAGAAACTATTTTTTGTTCACCTTGCCAGGCAGCACACCCTTGCGGGTCCGCTAAAGAGCATGTCCCTAAAACAAAGAAGGCCAAACCTGCCCAGCTCTTGCTCCCCGTTCTCACCCGCTCCACCAGGTCCTCCCCAAGGTCCACCCCTGATAACCCTCAGGCAGAGTCCGCTGGCTCCCCGCCCGTGGGCTCTGGAAATGAGGACGGGGAGGCGAAAAACGATAACACGTCGGGGTCTGAGAACGAAAACGAAAGCGGGAGCGAACATGAGGAGCCGCCTGTACAGGGGACTGGCTCTAAAACTCGGGAATTCCGTAAGATCCACCTTAAAAACTTAAAGGAACTCAACACCGCAGTCCGAACTTACGGAGCCAACGCCCCTTACACCTTAAGTGTTTTGGACGCCGTCTCCCGCGGGGGCCATATGCTTCCCGCCGAGTGGACGCAAGTAGTGCAGGCTGTTTTGACTCGAGCCCAGTTTTTAACTTGGAAAGCCGATTTTTTTGATAGATGTCAGTCTATTGCCGCCACTAACCTCAAATCCCCTCGATCACCTTCGGCTGCTTGGACCTTTAAAAAGCTTAGTGGGCAGGGCAAGTATGCTGCTGAAACACGCCAGCAACGCTTCCCGCTGAAACACGCCAGCAACGCTTCCCAATCGGTCTCTTAGCCCAAACTGCCAATGCCGCCCTTGGCGCGTGGCGAGCGCTTCCCACTTAAGGTTCAGCCATTATCCCCCTCACTAAAATAACTCAAGGGCTGCAGGAGCCATACAATGAGTTCGTTAGCCGCCTTTTGGTAGGGGCCGAACGGACCCTCGGACCCTCGACCATGAGGCTGCTAGTGATAAGCTCATTAAACAGCTGGCCTATGAAAATGCTAATTTCTCCTGCAGGGCGGTTATGCGCGGCAAGGCTAGAGATAAGACCCTTGATGAAATGTTACACTTGTGCCAGGATGTCGACCCTTTTTCCGCTAAGGTTTCCCAGGCCATTCATCTTGCAGTGGGCGCCGCCTTGCAGGTCAATAATTCTTCGAAAAAATGTTTTAAGTGCGGCCAACCAGGACACTTCGCCCGGCAGTGCCCTGTCGCAGCCCCCTTCTTCACTAAAATTACCTCCCCTGCGGAATCGAGCGCCTGCCCCGCATCCCCGCTACCCCTTGCCCCCGATGTAAAAAGGGAAAGCATTGGGTTACTGCCTGCCGCTCCATTACCGATATCAACAGGCATCCCTTGCCTCCGCTCTCGGGAAACGGCCAGCGGGGCCAGCCCCAAGCCCTTGAACCCATTCCCTTTGTTCCGACCTTGGGGAACAGCCGGCAGCCCGACCCTCCCTGTACCGGGCCACCCCAGGAAGTGCAGGAGTGGACCTGTGTACCGCCACCCCCACAATACTAACCCCCGAAGATGGAGTGCGAATTATCGACACTGGAATTTTTGGCCCCCCACCACCAGGCACCTTTTTTTCTGATTTTGGGACACTCTTCAACCACCCTAAATGGTATTACTGTTCACCCCTCATTGGTAGATAGTGATTATGCAGGAGAAATAAAGATTTTGGCAAGTGTTTCTAAAGGTATTGTTTCCATCCTGCGAGGGCAGCGCCTGGCTCCAGGCCCTACCGCTGCCTCTGAACACTTCTCACCCGGCGATCAGCAATACTCGTGGTGCCTCCCGACCGGGCTCCTCTGACCTTTATTGGGTCCAGGCCATTACTAAGGATCGCCCAACACTTACTCTTAAGATCCAGAGAAAGGCCTTTGAGGGCATCTTAGACTCTGGAGCAGACTCCACTGTCCTTTCTCAAAGCTCCTGGCCTTCTGCTTGGCCTTTATAGGCCTCTTTAACTCATCTGCAAGGGATTGGGCAGTCAAAAAATACCCTGCAAAGTTCCCAACTTCTAACCTGGGAGGATAGCGAGGGCAATACAGGTACAATTCAGCCTTTTGTTGTTCCCGGCCTGCCCGTCAATCTCTGGGGCAGGGATGTTCTTTCTCAAATGAAGGTTTTTATGTGCAGCCCTAACGAAGTCGTCTCCCAACAAATGCTTTCCCAGGGTTATTTGCCCGGGCAGGGATTAGGCAAACTAAGTCAGGGAGACTCAACGCCCGTCGCAGCTGTCCCAAAAAATGATCGCACAGGCTTAGGATTTTCTAATCATTTTTTGTAAGGGCCATTGCTCCTCCTGCACTCCAGGCAGAAAAGATTACATGGAAGAGTGATGAGCCTGTCTGGATTGACCAATGGCCCCTCCCATCACATAAGTTGTCCGCCGCCACACAGTTGGTGCAGGAACAGCTGGAGGCTGGACACATTGAACCCTCCACCTCGCCCTGAAATACGCCTGTGTTTGTTATTAAAAAGAAAACAGGGAAGTGGCGGTTGTTGCAAGATTTAAGGGCAATTAATAAAACCATGGTTCCTATGGGCGCCCTACAACCAGGTCTCCCTTCGCCAATAGCTATTCCTAAAAATTTTGTTAAACTAATTATTGATCTTAAAGATTGTTTTTTTTCTATCCCTCTTCACCCTGAGGATTGCAAGCGTTTTGCATTCAGTCTCCCTATAATTAATTGCGTAGGGCCTTCCCCTCGTTTTCAGTGGCGGGTCCTCCCGCAGGGGGGGGACCACAAGCCCCACCCTGTGTCAGAAATTTGTGGCTCAAACGGTTGACTCCTTCCGCTTGTCATTTCCTAACTTATATATTATCCATTACATGGACAACATTTTGTTGGCAGGGCCCCGCGAGCAACAGCTCCATCAGGTGGGACAGCAACTCATCATTGCCCTCCAAAATAGCGGTCTCCAAATTTCCCCGGAGAAAATTCAAGTCCACCCCCCACAATTATTTCTGGGGTTTGAATTGTTACCTAAAGGAGTTTATTCTCAAAAGATCCAGTTACGTACTGACGCATTGCATACTTTAAATGACTTCCAAAGGTTACTCGGGGACATTAACTGGCTCCGCCCTTACTTGAAGCTCACTACCAAAGAACTTAAGCCTTTATTTGACATTTTGCGGGGAGATGCTGATCCCTCTTCCCCTCGCGCGCTCACCCCTGAGGCCCAACAAGCCTTAGCCCAGGTCTAGCAAGCCATTAACAATCAAAGCATTGGTTATTTTTCCCCAGAATTGCTGTTCAATTTTATTATTTTCCCCACCCCCCATTCTCCCACAGGGTTGCTCTGGCAGCTCGAGCCTTTATTTTGGGTTTATTTGCCCGCTTCCCCTAACCGAGTATTACCTACTTACCCTCATCTGGTTGCCCAACTCTTATGCCTTGGCAGGGAAGCTGCTTTAAAACTGTTTGGTAGAGATCCTGAGACTATAATTGTGCCGTACACCGCCGCCCAGGTCCAGTGGCTCCTCCAAAGTGATGATGATTGGGCTGTTAATTGTACTTCTTTTCAGGGCTCCATAGATATTCATTATCCGGCCGATAAATTAATCCAGTTTTTCCAAAGATCCCCTGTTATTTTCCCCCATTGGACTAAGATGGCTCCAGTTGTGGGGGCCCTGTTGGTTTTCTCTGATGGATCGTCTTCTGGAATGGCCGCCTTAAGCATAAATGGGCAGGTCTCTCAATTTCGGACCGAGTTCTCCTCAGCTCAGTCAGTGGAATTAAGCGCCATCATAAAAATTTTTAAGACCTTGCCAGATAATCCTTTTAATTTGTATACTGACAGTGCTTATGTCGCCGCTTCTGTTCCGCTTTTAGAAACGGTCCCTTATATCCACCCTACAACTAATGCCTCCCCCTTGTTTTCCCAATTACAAAAATTAATTTTTGCCCGTACAGCCCCGTTCTTTATAGGCCACATCCGTGCCCATACTGGATTGCCAGGACCGTTGTCGGAAGGAAACAATCTGCTTGACCAAGCCACGCAATTAATTGCAGCCAACCTCTCTATAACTCCCCTTGAAGCAGCCCAAAAGGCACATGATTTACACCACCTTAATGCCCATACCCTCAGGCTCAAATATTCCATTACACGGGAGCAGGCCAGACAAATTGTACGACAATGCAAAGGCTGCTTGACCCTTTTACCCGAGCCTCACAACGGGGTCAACCCCCGTGGGCTCGTGCCTGGAGAGTTGTGGCAAATGGATGTTACCCACCACCCACCCTTTGGCAAACTTAAATATATCCATGTTTCGGTCGACACGTTTAACGGCTTCATTTGTGCCTCCCTTCAAACTGGGGAGGCCACCAAGCACGTCATTTATCACATCTCTCTTGCTTGGCTGCCACCCCTCAACCCAAGGTACTTAAGACGGACAATGGCCCTGGATATACCAGCTCCACTTTTAAACAATTTTGCGCACAAATGGGCATCCACCATGTTACTGGCATCCCTTACAACCCTCAAGGTCAGGGCATTGTGGAGAGAACGCACCAAACTTTAAAAGACATGCTTTTCAAACTACAGTCAGGGGGGGAGTCTTTATATCCCCGCTCTGGCAACTCCAAAACTCTTTTAAACCACGCACTGTTTGTTTTAAATTTCCTCACTTACGATGCCAGTGGCAAAACGGCTGCTGATCGCCTTTGGCACCCAGCCATAGCCGGAGGCTACGCACAGGCATTATGGAAGGACCCCCTGCTCAATAAATGGCAGGGACCAGACCCGGTCCTCATTTGGGGAAAATGACACACGTGTGTCTATGACTCCAAAGCACAAAATGCCAGATGGCTACCAGACAGGCTGGTCAAATTAATGGACCAACAGCCGGAAATAATGCCCTCCAGGGAGAAAACAACCCCCTGAGAGATGCTCCTCTTTTTTGTGTGTCTCTACAGGCCTGGAAGTCAGCAGGCACAAGTGTAGGGTTTAAGTGGGGCCTTCGCATATATAAAGCTGGGCCAGACATAGGACTTACCTTTAAAATAAAATTAACTAAATCACTTCCCAACGCCCAACGTCCAGCCGCTGTTGGGCCTAATCTGGAGCTCCACAATGGTCGGGGCCATGGCCAAGCCCCTGTACTAAGGCATAATCCGGCTGCTCCTACAAAAAGCCCCTCTGTCACCCATTCCTCAGCATTGTTTCAACCTACCCTCCCCGTAGGGCCCCCCTCAACCGCGGATCTTTTGTTGGCAGTAGTTAACGCCTCAGTGCACGCCCTTCAAAAATCTAACCTTACTTTTTCAGATAACTGTTGGGTGTGTTATTCCTCCCTTCCCCCTTTTTATGAAGGAGTAGCTCATTTGGGCAACCCAGTATTCACGAACTCAACTACTGAGCTTCGATGGAACCCCGAGGAGCAGCAGGGCCTCACTCTCAGATCTCAGGGGCAGGACTCTGCCTTCTAGGACCACATATGCTACCTACCAAAGAATTAGTTGATATTTGTCACCAAACCCTTGTAGTGAATGCTTCTTTTACGTACGTTTCTTCTACAAATCATTCCTATTTTGCTTGCTCCTCAGGATTAACCACCTTCATAATCACCGCCACCTTTTTAAAAAATAAGAAATATTGTGTTCAAGTTTTACTTTTGCCCCATTTAACTGTCCACAGCCCCGCAGATTTTTTGCAGTTTTGGGAACAAAAAACGCCTCTCCCCTCAAGAGTCAAACGTGAGTCCCTCACTGCACTCACCTTAGCTGTGGTCCTCGGTCTCGGAGCCGCTGGGGCAGGTACTGGAATTGCTTCATTGATTACCACCAATCAACAGTACACCCAGTTAAGTGCAGCTATCGACAAAGATCTTCAAGACCTACAGGCGGGGCTTGCCAATCTCAAAGTTTCAGTGAGCTCCCTCACCGAAGTAGTCTTGCAAAATAGAAGAGGGCTAGATTTGCTTTTCTTGCAAGGTGGCCTATGTGCCGTGCTTAAGGAAGAATGTTGTTTTTATGTGGATAAGTTAGGATTGGTGGAAAACAGTTTGCAAAAGGTCAGAGACAGCTTGGAAAAAAGAAAAAAGGAAAGAGAACAGCAGGAATCTTGGTATAAAAATTGGTTTTCTACTTCCCCTTGGCTCTCCACTTTACTCCCCAGCTTGTTGGGACCTCTTGTAGGTCCTATTCTACTTTTAACTTTTGGCCCTTGGGCCTTTAGCAAGTTAACCAGTTTTGTTAAGTCACAGATTGACACCACCTTACGCTCAAAGCCGGTCTCCGTTCATTACCATCGAATCGACACCCAAGAGCTTGATGACGTGACATCTCACGAGGACCTGTCCCGGGAAACAGAGCCCCCGGGATTACGACTCTCCACCCTTGTATCTGAGGTCACTCTGCCTCAATTCTGGCCGCTCAGGGCCTGGACTTGGGCTAAAAGCCATTGATAACATTGTCAGTGCATACAAACATCCGTTTTGTTCCCTCCCCTGCGGCGCGTGACCGGGCCATGGTTGCCCTCATCGGGGTGGCATATTTGACCAAATTGTAAGACCAAAAGCGGCATATTTGTCAATTGTAAGACCCCCCCCCCCCGCCTTCAGTGCTGAGTTTGCAGCCAATGACGGATAAGGACTGGGGGCACTCTTTACCAACCTAGGACAGGCGTTGGCCGCCAAGAGGGCCTCCTAGCCGATGACGGGTAAGGACTGAGTTGCGCCCTAGCCACCTAAGACAGGCGGAATTCCCTGAAGGATGGTCACTGCACGCCATACCCCCCCCCTTTTTTTTAATAATGTAAGGAAGGGGGAGATGTTGGGAACCGGACATAATCAGCCTGACAAAACCAACTCCATATTGCCTGCCCGGCAGCCTCAACCTTATCTTACCCTGACAAATACCAGATGGCCCACCTTTGTTTATTCCAGCACCAGACATTCCAGCCGTAGATTTGTGTCTGTCCGCCCTGTGTGCTCTACACCCCAGTCCTCCCTTTTTTTTATCTTCCCTTGGAATTCCTTTGTTTGCCTCACCCTTTAAAAAGAAGCTTGTGTAGCAATAAACTGAGACCTTGACAAGAATCTGCTTGGTCTCGCTCCTCTCTCTCGCCCGTTTCTCTTTCAGGCTGGGTCCCCCTCGGAACTCCTCAAATAACTGAGTCCCGCGGATCGGGGCATTCAGCCTCTCCATTTATTCACTGTACACAGCTCCCTGATAACTGTTCGGGGATGTGATCTTTGAGCTTATTCCCTAGACTCAAGGAAAATAGCTCATCTTACTGACTATGGAATCAGTGAGACTGTCTCTAAACATGCAGTTTACAAAGCCATTCCCCATTCAGATTCCTTCCTCATTTTGCTCCCTCATAACAAATATTATTTTCCCCAGATTAGAGTTGGCCACACTCATTTTCTGGCCAGTTATAATATTTTTAGATATCTGTATAGATGCATATATCAATGGTTTGAGGATATGAGCACAAGCTTGTGGTCACCTGGAATTCTCTGGCCCAGAATTTGCAGATGGGAATCAGCTATTGCTTTGCAAAAAAAGAATCATAAATTTCACCAAAATCCAAGAATTCAAGCACAGGACACTAACATTGATCATTTGGAGGCCATTGAGTTAGTTTACTTTTCAAATGCAGACTAATATGACATCACTTTGTCATTTCAGCAAACTCCCATCTCATAGCATCTGTACTTCTTGTTGGTTGACCAGTTTTAAGTTCCATCCTGTGACGTAGCTGCACATTAGTCCAAGTCACCTTCCTGTCAGACTGTTACTGCCATGCGCATCTCAGTTCATTTCATGACAGTGGTTAGTATGGGAGTGCTTCAGTGTCACCTGATGACATTATCTGCCTGCACATAACTTTCCTGTCAGGTCTACTAAACATGTCCTTAATGAGCTCAGGAGTACTCCCTGAACTATCCAGGAACATTTTGGGCCTCTGAACTCAGATGTACTGGGCTTGTTTTCCAGTGCACCAAATATGGGGTTGGATTTGGTCAGTCATTTACTCAGATGCACTAAGTAACTCAATATTCTGGAATGTCAAAATGATCTAAAATATGATCAAAGGAATATACAATCAAATTTACACTGGCTGTGTTCAGTTAAATGGTAAATAAGAATAAAGCTTTGCAGCTAAAAATTCTGATTTTGTTTCTGTTTTTCTGACTCTATATCTAAGAAATGGCATGGAGGAGATTGTTCCATTCCAGATCTTATCTAGTGCCCAATTGAAAAGCTCAGCAGATTAATGGAGCCTTTTCTTCCAAGATGGCTTTGTCTTAAGTCTGGCATGCTGGCCTGGTTGTAAGCTAGGAATGCATACAGGGCTGAGGGCCAGGACCTTGTTCTAGCACCTGGATCTCTCCTTTGGACTGAGCTTCCCCCCAACATGGTGCTTAGGTGTCTCCTGTAATTCATGAGTTAAATAAAATGAAAGTTACATGAAAATTTATTGATTTTCACTTATATTTAAATTAAAGTTATGAAATGAAATTATTTAAATTAACATGGTCTCTAAGAGCTGACACATTATGAATACGTTCGGTAATTATATTCACTCAGCCTCACAAGGGAACATGTAGCGTTTTACTCAGGAATAAGCACCTCTCCTTGCTTCAAGCACAGGAGCACACTATTCCAAGGGCTCCAAATGTGTCCTCTGAAACCAATCACTTCTTCTGTCCTGATTCCCAGTCAGTGGCTTAGGATGGTAGCAGGATTTAGGCCACCAGTTTTTTAGACCCACCTGCCAACTCTGATGAGCAATTATGGCTTGAGGATACCATTATGCTCTTGCTGGTCTACCCTGGACTGAGCAAAATTTAGGGAAGTCTTGACCATCCTATATCCTCTCCTCCTGGTATCAGTTACTGGGGACAGGGTTGCATCAGAGCTGACAGGTCCGTCAGCTTTGCCTCGTTCCCTCTGGATGATGTGCCTCCATGTGTGGCTTTTGGTTTTTGATACAAACCCACACATCTAGAGAGATCCTCAAGGGAAATGGTGAGCTAGAGAGGAAGCCCCACACACAGACAGCAAGCCAGCTTTTAACTCCTCTCTGTTTGGTCTGCTGGAACTGAGCCCTGGGTCTTAGGGTCCTCAGCAATCATTCTAGTCCAGTATCCCACTGTAGGGAGATTTATGTATAAACGTTTAATGATTCCCTTTACTGTGTCTGTTTTGGTGATACAGGTTATGTCCTTAACTTTGAGCCTGACTATTTGAATATGGGGAATGTTCTTGTCATTGTCTCTGGGAACTGCCAGTCAGCCACCCACTGAGCTTATGTAGGATGTGTACCAACATTAGTACTAGTAATTGAGACCCACTGCAGGCCCTTCCCTGGAGCTGGCTGATGCAATCCATGTCATAACTGCTGCTGGTAAATGCAGAGACAGGACAAGAGAGACAGGAGAGTCTCAGACATTGTTTAGTCGGCCTTGGGTCTACCCCAGACTCTACCAGCTGCTCTTTACCCTAGACATCTGGAAACACAAAGACATCCTGTCCAGGAAACTATCACACATATCCACTGTTTATCTTGTTCATCATCTTTTCTTCCTTTTTTATAATTGCCACCAGGGAACCTTAGGTCAGCAAACTCCACTGGGACTTGTGCATAATCACACCTGCTCAGTGAATGGGGAGACCTGGGCAGTCCATGGCTGTGCACTCTCGTTCCTCGAATTTAAGGGTTAGGCTAGGCTGCTCTTCATCAGCAGACTAATGCGCTCCTTGGGAGATGCTTTCATTATAAAGATAGCTGAGGGGAAGGTTGTCCTGGGGCAAATAGCTGCGAATTATAGTGTTTGGAAAAACATGATATCTGATTATATGAGTTTACGGCACTGATTAATCCACACAGACACCAAGAGGAACATAGGGAACAAAATTTCCCCCATAACACAACTCCTGTCATCCATAAGATAATTGCCCAAGTGTACAAGCGATTGATACCAAAATAAGGATGTCATCGTCACATGTGGAAAACTAACTGGTGGAAAAGATGGGTGTCGGAGGGAGGATGAGAAAGGGTCAGAAATTTCTCCTGGGCCCATAATTCCCCTGAGGGAGAAACATGGATACTTTCAAGGTCCCAACCCAGACTTTGGTTCATGATGCTCCCTTAAAAATAATGCAAAGTCAGAAGATTAGATTAATCACCACTCCCTTTAGCAAAGCCCCATCACAAAACTAACCATCATTAAATATAATAACCCTGAATGCACCTGAGAGTGCTGGAAAGGCAAGTGAGGTTTGGGGGATTTTTGATGTTTGTTTCTGGAGAGTGCAAAGCCAAGCAAAAGAAGCAAAGAAAGAACTTCAACTCTAATACCCACGGATTGAACCTCTAATAACATTCCCTCCTCTGAATTTGGCTTTACCATGTGAAATCCTTGGGTCATACTCTGAAGCCCATGGCTTTGGGTTAGCAGTCATCTGCGCCTCCCATACCAGGATATCCCAGCTTTAAGTCCAATGGAATATTTCCATTCCTTTAATAACAGCAAAGTAAGTTATACTATTAAATTGAGCTGAGCTAACCCTATGCTGCTGCTGCATTGCAAGAGTTATTTGATCTTTTCCTGCTAAATGCCAAAATGTCCCCGTCCAAGGTGGAGCTTCCATTGAAGCACTATTTTCATTTTATATTTTTGAGATAGAAATGTCATAGAGTAATAAACATTAGAGTCATGTAACAACATTGCCTGGGGCATCATATGAAATGATTACCTAATCTGAGAGCAGGTCTGAGACTCTGTTGTTGTTTATGCTGATAGTGGTCTCATGCAATATTTGCCCTTTTGAGATGGACTGCTTTAACTCAGCATAATGTTGTCTAGGTCTATGTGTGTAGTGATGAGTTTTGTCTGTGTTCCAGTATTTCCTAGACATATATAGTATCCCATTGTGTGTAGGTACCAAAGTTGCTTTATCCAATCTTCTATTCATTGGCTTTTGGTTATTGCCAATTTCTTGATATTTTGAAGAGTACTTTGATTAACATGGGTGTTCATATTTCTATCTTTAATTTGTGATCTTAGTATACCCACTAAAAGCATTGCTGGAGTGCATGCAATTTATTGTCCCATTTATTTGTGGTATCACCATATCACTTTGCAGAGTAGTTGGACAGAACTACCAGCAGCAGTGTCTGAGAGTTCCAATTTCTCTGCTTCTTCTCTGGTACATATTCTTTGTTTTTCTTTCTTTTCATGAGCTACCATTTTCAGTGTAAAATGATATTTCTACTTTTTTTCGTATCTGCATCTTCTGTATGGCTCATGATCAGGAACATTTTCTATGGTTGCTGCAAGCCGAGCACTCACTTGATCAGGAACATTCTTAATGTGTCTGTTTGACATTTGGATGCCTGTTTTGGTTAACTGTCTAGGTATAATGTTTTACTGTCTTTATTGTTGATTTATTTGGAGTTTTTTCTTATTAAAGTTTTGCATCATTTTATATATTTTAGAGGTATGTAATTGCCCCTATGTCATTGCTCATGATGGTTTTCCAGTCCAGGAGATAAGTGTTAATTCTCTTATTGAGTTATTTTTATGTCAGTTCTGTCAAAGGCACCATATAGTTTAATGCAATCCTGATACAATTACCCTCATTTTTCTTCAAAGAAATCGAAAAAATGATTACCAACTTCATATGGAGAAGGAAGAAGCCAAGAATTACCAGAGAACTCCTCAAAAAGGACACAGTGGGAGGACTTGCTTTACCTGACTTTAGCACATTCTATACAGCCACTGTTGTCAAAACCACATGGTACTGGGACAATGACAGATACTCAGACCAATGGAAAAGAACTGAAAACCCAGAAATAAAAGCATCAGCATACAGACAACTGATCTTTGATAAGAGCCCCCAAAATATCAAATGGGAAATAGATGCCCTCTTTAACAAGTGGTGCTGGAAAAAATGGATATTTACCTGCAGAAAAATGAAGTTTGACCCTTATCTCACTCCATGCACAAGAATAAACTCAAGAGGGATCACAGACCTTGAAGTTAAACCCCAAACTATTAGGGCCATCAATTAGGGATTTGGGACCAACTTGAGAACTTTGGCACAGGGAATACATAGGCTATTAGAAATAGGGAAGGACACAAACAAACAGGAGGCACAAATTGACAAATGGGATAGACTGAAGATAAAACACCTGTGTCAAAGAAAGAATTCACCAAGAGAGTAATAAGAGAGTCCACGAACTGGGAAACATCTTTAGCAATGACATATCAGACAAAGGCCTTATTACTAAAATCTACAATACTCTACTAGCCTCCCCACCAAAAACAAAAAAAACCTGATTGCCCACTTGTGAGGTGGGCAAAGGACCTGAACAGAAGTTTCACAGGGGCAGAAATCTGAATGGCCAACAAACATATGAGAAAATGTTCCGGATCTTTAGTCATAAGAGAAATGCAAATTAAAACAACAATGAGGTACCACCTAAAACCCTGAAAGGTAGCCCAATTAAAAAAATCAGAAAGCAACAAGTGTTGGAGGGGCTGTGGGGAGAAAGAAACTCTCATCCACTGTTGGTGGACCTGTAAGGTTGTACAGCCACTATGGAAATCGATTTGGCGATATCTAAGTAGATGGAAATCAAGCGACCATATGACCCAGCAATCCCCCTACTGGGCATATACCCAGAAGAGGCAAGAAACAAACCAAGGCCAGACATCTGTGCTTCAGTGTTCATTGTGGCACAGTTCACAAATGCTGAGTTGGAAACAACCCAAATTTCCAACAAGTGACGATTGGATTAAAAAGCTGTAGTATATACATACAATGGAGTACTATGCATCGCTAAAAAGCAGTGATGAATGTATAAGCACAACACTGCATGGGAAATACTGGAGGAAATCATGCTAAACAAAGTAAGTCAAGGACAAAAGGACAAGTACCACATGAGTCTGCTGAGGTAAGCTTTAAAAAAAAAATCAAAAGGGGCATAGGGAAAAAGCTAGTATATACAAATATTCCTGGGGTGAGGACCAGGTAATATGGCAGGGACCAGACCAAATACAGGGGTACACATGGTAGACAACTAAAAAATAGCTGGGCAAAAGGAAATAAGTAATAAAAAAAGAAGTGTGTAGCAGGGGCACAGGGCACTAACCCACCCAACGGAAACCAGATTTCAAGATGTGAATGCAACATGTCGGCATTGGAGTAAGGAACCAGTGGAGAAGTCTGGGAGTCCAGCCCCAATTTCAACTATTAAGTGGACACCTGACCCTCTGACCAGAAAATTTTACTTCAAAGGACGGCATTGAATCTGCAGCTTTCAGAAAAGGACATATCTAATCAGCTCACATGGGACAGATGAAGGGGGAGGAGGAGAGAGTGGAGCACATCTGGCCAACCAGGGCGTGAGGATACTGTTCCCAATTAGAACAGCCAGTCCACAGAGAGGACCACATGGCCAGCCCCACTATGAGACATGAAGCCCCTCACTGACTCATAGCCCTACAGGGGACAACTCCGGAGACACTGTGTGGAAATTGCACCGTTCTGATCCCACCACACCTAGGCAAAACTCTAAGGGGATGCAACAGAACAGCAAGGGAATGGAGCAACGAGGTCCCCAGGGTATGTTGAAGGTGGACTTTGGGGCCAGGGCATGGTGTCCCAGCAGACTGGACTTGAAAACACTCCTAAAGGCCAACAAACGATCGTTGAACTAACTACAAGCTTTTCTTTCTTGTTGTATTTTGTTGGTTGTTGTTTTTTTTTTTTTTTTTGTCATCTGTTGTATATTGTTGCTTGGTTTTACTCTGTATTGTTTTTGTGGCATGTTATTATGTCTCAGGTCTGTCTAAATAAGATAGGCTGGATGAACAATCTCGAGGAGAAAACAATGGGACCGACAGTTCCAGGGGACATGGGAGAGGGGGAGGTAGTGGTGCTAACAAAGTCAGGGACAAGGGAACAACAAGTGATCCAAATCAGTAGTGAGGAAGGCGGGGGAGGCCAGGTAGGGCATGATCAAGGGTAATGTAACCAAGAGGAATTGCTGAAACCCTGGTGGGGACTGAGTAGGGTGGTGGGATGGGGAAAGTCAAAGGAAATAGAGGAAAGAGCTGGGAGGCAAAGGGCATTTATAGAGGTCTAGATGAAAACATGTACATATGCAAATATATATATGAGGATGCAGAAATAGATCTATGTGCATATATTTATAGGTTTAGTATTAAGGCAGCAGAAGGACATTGGGCCTCCACTCAAGTACTCCCTTAATGCAAGAATACTTTCTTCTATTGCATTGGCATTCTATGATGCTCACCTTCCCGACACAACCTCTGAAGACAAAGCCGGTGAAACAAACAAATATGGTGAAGAAAGCTAATGGTGCCTGACTATCAAAAGATACAGCATCTGGGGTCTTAAAGGCTTGAAGGTAAACAAGCGGCCGTCTAGTGCAGAAGCAAAAAAAGTTCACATGGAAGAAGCACAGCAGACTGTATGATCACAAGGTGCCAAAGGGATCAGTTATCAGGCATCAATGAACAAAAAGTCATATCATTGTGTGCTCACCTCCATGATACGATTGCTGAAGACAAATAGGTGCATAAGCAAATGTGGCGAAGAAAGCTGATGGTGTCCGGCTATCAAAAGAAATAGCGGCTGGGGTCTTAAAGGCTTGAAGGTGAACAAGCGGCCATCTAGCTCAGAATCAACAAAGACCACATGGAAGAAGTACACCAGCCTATTCGATCATGAGGTGTCGAAGGGATCAGGTATCAGGCATCATCAGAACAAAAAATCTTGCCATAGTGACTGAGGGGGCGGGGAGACCCAAAGCCCATTTGTAGGCCACTGGAGATCCCCTTACAGAAGGGTTTCGGGGAGGAGACTCAGGGTACGATGTAGCAACGATGAAAAATACAACTTTTGTCTAGTTTCTAAATGCTTCATCCTCACCCCACTATCATGATCCCAATGCTACCTTGCAAGTCTGGCTAGACCAGAGAATGTACCGTGGTACAGATAGGAACCAGAAAGACAGGGAATCTAGGGTGGACGATCCCATCAAGACCAGTGGTGAATGGTGATATTGGGAGTGTAGAGGGAGAGTGGATTGGAAAGGGGGAACTGATTACAAGGATCTACATGCGACCTCCTCCCCAGGGGATGGACAACAGAAAAGTGAATGAAGGGAGAAGTCGGATAGGGAAATACATGACAAAGTAATAATTTATAAATTATCAAAGGTTCATGAGGGAGTGGGGAGGGAGGGGAAAGAATGAGGACCTGATGCCAGGCCCTTAAGTGGAGAGCAAATGTTTTGAGAATGATGAGGACAATGAATGTACAAATGTGCTTTACACAATTGATGTATTAATGGATTGTGATAAGAGTTGTATGAGCCCCTAATCAAATGATTTTTTAAAAAGAATTTGTCAACTTGTTTTTAAGGACCTGTGGCATTTTGTGACCCCATGAGTAGGATTTCAATGTAGATTCTGAGGGAAGAGCAGCGACTCCTTTCAGGAGGAACACTAACTATGTGTGTTGTAAGTGATAGTGAGACAGGGCATTTGGTAGCTGATAACTGTACAAGGAACCCCGTACATATTGAGGTGATTATATTGTCTATAGAAATCTTAACTAGAACTATGTTCTGTGTGATGTGACTCGTCAATGGCACCACTACCAGCCTGTGCTGAAACAAGGACACATAAGGTTTTCCATGTAAAGGATGTGGCTATTACTCCTTGAAACTGCAATTCCTGAGGGCATTTATATCTGATCCAGTGGGTCTCATAGTACTTAGCCCTGTGGCTCTCAGTTTCCTAATATGTGTGGAGTAGTTTTACTCTCTAGGCACCAGGGTAAGTCTATATGTGGCCATGTAGCATTGGCACTTACCAATAGTGGATAATCAGGGTCAAAGTTTTCAGATACAACAGTGCGTACTCAGAAGCCTTGACCTTCAAGATCCTGGTTTTATTTTGTTGGGTCTCAACTTGGCCCAAAATTTTGTTATCAGCACTCCCACTCATCTCTTGAATATGTGCCTTAACTCTGTAAATGAGAAGTGTGGCATTTCATCTACTGCAATCTCCCCATATTAATCCTACAAAATATTTTGGTCCTTTCTCCTGAAGGACAAATCACCCCTCCTTCTTCCCCGCCCCCAGAACTTCCCTCTATTTTATTCAACAAAACACATTATTGATATATGACATTCTTGTCTCCTTACTATAGTACATGATCATGTCTGGATTTTTTATGGTTTTGTTCATTTAAAACTATTTTAATAGTGTTATAGGCATGTAATCCACATATCACACAGTTCATTAGTTCAATCATAACAAGAAGATTTGTACACTCATTACTCAATAAAATTATTTTTGAACATGTACTCCCGACTCCATGGTTAAAGCACTTTTAAAATAAGTTGCATAATCATTATCATTTCTAAAGAGTGCTCCCTTCCCCATCCCACATGCATCGTTTGCTTCCTCAATACCTACTCTCCCTAACTCCCACCCTAACCCCTACATCCCTTATAAACCCTTGCATTAGTTCTTATGTCTATGCTTCTACTCCTTCTGTGTTTAGCAACCTGTAAAACAAACAGAAGCAGTATAAAGAGAAAAAAATACGTTGCAAGGATAATACAATAATATGACAGAGATAAAAATACCAATAGTTGGTAAGAAAGAAAAGACCAACGTGAATTGGTATGATTTTTGTAAGAGCTCCCAATAAAATGGTTTCGGGGGGTAATTGTCATACATCTGAGTGTAAGTTCGAGCCCCTGTCCCAACCACCGCTTTTTGAAAAAGAGATAGGAAAGTGTCCATTTGGGATGGTGTCTGGGTTTGAAATGAGTTCACCTCTTTGTGATGTTTGGTTTCAGATGTATTCATAATAGTGACTTTATTAGAGAGAAACCAGGCTACTGCCAACAACAGGTTGCATCAAATTGGGGCCAACTCATTGTTCAAAGTTTACATTTCAAACCCATAAGGGCTGCAGCGACCTGCCCAGCTCCTGGAACACAGGGAGGAGGATGGTGGGGGATGGAAGAAAGACAGGAGACCTGATACAAGAAGCTGAGGCAGGTGGAGCCTTTTCCCTGATGAGGAAGGAGACTTCCTGGCAACTGCAGCGCATTAATTTATACAGGCACGGCATAAGGAATTTCATGGCTAGTCGAGGAGTGTGGGAAGCTGGGAAGAGGAAGCATAGTTGATGGGCAGATCATCGTGCTTCAGCGGTTTTACAGGGAACAAGAGGGGAACTGTCAACTGTCTCTTAGGTGAAGGACACGGCCCTGTCTCCGCCAAAGGAAGTGATGATCCTGCCCTACTAGTCCAATAAGTAGACAGTTTTGCCCCCAAGAGTTTGCCTCCAGCTTCTCCCAACCTCCACCAGTTGCATCTCACACTGCACACCTGCAAACAGGGACATTCTGGTCAGCAAAACCCTCTGTGTCATCCACTGTGTCTCTCCACCATGCACATTCACACATGCTTGTTCTCTGTAAAACCACTTCTTAACATAGTAACAAGGAAAACCTGGATCATCACTCAAAGGTGACTTGTGTTCAGTCCTGATAATTGAATTTGGACACCTGGGAATTCCAGAGTTGAGGCACTTCTCCCAGGGCTGGTGTGGTTTTATCAGCAGAAGGAAGGGTCGACACCAGTAAGTGAAGTGCATGACTTCTGAGAAGGTCATCACAAGAGCAGATGAATGTCCTAAGTATCATGGGGAGTCTCAGGGGTGTTGTTTATGATGAGTTAGGCTGCTAATTACAAAGTCAGCAGTATGAACCACCAGTGGTTCATTGGGAGGAAGATGAGGCTTTCCACTTCCACTGAGATTTGCACCCTAACACACCTACAGGGGCAGTGCTACTCTGTCTCCTTGTGTCTTTTGAGAGGAAATGACTCAACGACAGTGATGGTTTTTGGATGTGCTTTTGGAAGGACACTGCATTCTGGGTAAAAGAAGGTATGTATAATTTTACTAAACGGAGAGAACAGATCACTTTATTGCATTTTTTAATAAATAGACAAAATATGGGTAGAGGCACTGTTACCATCTCAACTTTATAGGTGTAAAACTACAAATGAATTTCTTAAAATTTCAGCTGTGTATCCCCCAGAGACTCACCTCATGCTCTTTGTCCATGTTCTTTGAGCTTTTAGGGGAAAAAACTAAGATTTTGAGGTAAGCTACTTCAGTGCTATAGGGTGAAATTTGTAAGATTTTCATAGGAAACTATCAGAGGACAACTCTTCATACCTAAAAGAATAGGTGAGCACAATGTCCCAATGGGGAATAAATCCTCAATTCTTCTATCCACACATGTGCCCATCATTGCATGTTTCCATTTTCTTAAAAATTCATAATATGTTCCATGTTCTATTTCCTCAGTTTAAAAAAATCTTTGAAGATTAACGATTTATAACAAAATTTACTCATCATAAGCTTCTGAGTTAACTTTTATGTCTTTAACTGACCCAATAGATAGATTATACAGTCCCCGTTAGTCTTAATTATTGGTGTTTTTCCCCACACTTGTGCCTCTGGTCTTGGGCCACAAGCCAGGTTTGTGATAAGACAGACTTTAACCTACTTTGTCATTTATGCTTCTTGCTTCTGCTGTCATATGTTTATTTCTCATTAAATAAAACTTTTAAATAATAGTCTTATACTTACTTAAAAATGACTTCATTTTTCATGCTTAGATCTCTGGATATTTTTAGTTGTATGTCTGTGTGTGGCGGGTGGGGGACATGATCTGATACACGGATTCATTTTTCGGCACATGGAAATCTTAATTCTTTTTTTTTATTATTAGGGGCTCATACAACTCCCACCACAATCCATACATATACATACATCAATTGTATAAAGCACATCTGTACATTCATTGCCCTCATCCTTTTCGATGCATTTGCTCTCCACCTAAGCCCCCTGCATCAGGTCCTCGCTTTTCCCCTCCCTCTCTGCTCCCCCCTTCCTCATGAGCCCTTGAGAATCTACAAATTATTATTTTGTCATATTCTTGCCCTATCTGGCGTCTCCCTTCACCCCCTTTTCTGTTGTCCGTCCCCCAGGGAGGAGGTCACATGTAGATCCTTGTAATCGGTTCCCCCTTTCCAACCCACTCACCCTCTACTCTCCTAGTATCACCCCTCACACCCTTGGTCCTGAAGGTATCATCCACCCTGTGCCTCCAGCTCCTATATGCACCAGTGTACAACCTCTGCTCTATCCAGTCTTGCAAGGTAGAATTTGGATCATGGTAGTGGGGGGTCGGGGGAAGGAGTAAGCATTTAGGAACTGGAGGAAAGCTATATTCTTCATCGGTGCTACGTTGCACCCTGACTGACTCATCTTCTCACCTAGACCCCTCTGTGAGGGGATCTCCAGTGACTGACAAATCGCCTTGGATTTCCACTCTGCACCTCCCCCTTCATTCACTATGGTAAGGTTTTTTTTGATGATGCCTTATACCTGATCCTTTTGACATCCCATGGTCGCAATAGGCTGGTGTACTTCTTCCATGTGGGCTTTGTTGCTTCCGAGCCAGATGGCCACCTTTCCCCCACCCCCAGCCTCCAAGAGCCCAGACACCATTCCCCCTGATAGCCGGGCACCATCAGCCCTCCTCACCACACCTACTTATGCACCCATTTGTCCTCGGCGATCGTATCATGGAGGTTTGCTGCCAATGATAAGATTTTCTGTTCTGTGATGCCTGATAACTGGTCCCTTAGGAACCACGTGATCACACAAGCTGGTGTGTTCTTCCATGTGGGCTCCACTGCCCCCGAGCCAGATGGCCGCCTGTCCATCCCCAAGCCTTCAAGATTCCAGACGCCAAATCCCCTCCACAGCCGGGCACCATCAGCCCTCCTCATCACACCTACCTGTTCACACGCTTTGGCTTCAGCAATTGTATCGGGAGGGCAAGCATCACATAGCGCCAATCCAATAAAAGAAAACATACATGCATTGAGGGAGTGCTTGAGTAGAGGCCCAAGGTCCCTCTGCCACCCCAATACTAAACCTATAAACATAGACACATAGATCTATTTCACCATCCTCATATATATATTTGCATGTACACATCTTTGTCTAGACCTCTATAAATGCCCTTGCCTCGCAGCTCCCTTCTCCACCTCCCTTGACTTTCCTCCTGCCACACTAACATGCTCCGTCCCCACCAGGGCCACCGCTACACCTCTTCTTCACGTTACCTCACCCTTGGTCATTCCCTAACAGGCCTGCCACTCCCCCCTCACCATCAATTTGGATCTCATGTTGTTCCCCTATCCGTGGACCAGTCAACACCACCTCCCCACCCCCCCACCTCCCCCCATCCCAAGTCCCTCCAGAACTGCTGGTCCTGCCGTCCCCCCTCCAGACAGTTCATCCAACCCATCCCATCTGGACAGACTTATCTTTATGATGCACCTCCTGTGATCCCACAGTCTTGAATTTCCCTCTAAGCAACTCTCCTCGGCTGGATTCTGTGGAGTCCCCCTGGTATGTGTCACTCCGTCGCCATCCTCCCGGAAGTCCCGGAAATCTAATTCTTACAGAATCATTTATTTAATGGTTACTTCACGTAAGAGGATTTAATACTCTTATATTAAATAAGTTTACCTCAGTTGTATAAGCATATAATTTTTACTTTAAAAGTTACTCCATTGGTCTATATGGAGTTCCTCTGTGAAGGATTACACTCGATTCTGCTCACCAAATGACAGGTGATTCACACTCACCCAGAGGTGCCTGAGAGTAAGGTCTAGTGAATCACTTCACAAAGATGCCTGGAAAGTAAGAGAAGGGACTGCATTTGTCTAAATGGTGAGATTCTGTTTTGCAGGAAACTGTGGATGACAGTGGAATCCCCAATTATATTCATTGGTATATAGTATTTATTTTGTATTTATTGCACATTATTTTCCTGATTGTTTGATAGCCATACAGCTAAACTGAATAAGGAATGGTATATATATTGAATGTTAAGCATTAAATAATTTAACACTTTGTGAATGTAAAAATCTATATTACTATTTTAGGTAATTACTTGACTAAACAGCATTAATCTAAACTTTCTGCACCTCACTTCATCAGAGATGTTGTTGAGTGCTTTTGTGTCAACTTTAATCATCATGGTTCTGTGTCCATCAGAAAAAATACATAAACTGCCACATCTTGGACCGTCCCCACTTGTTCCTAGAGAACAATTTTGTAGCCACTCTCTGTGTATCTAATTAACTATTTTCCTCTATTTTGCTGACACTCTGTCAAACAGGATGTCCTTCTCTAGGAACTGGATTCCCTGATCAAGGGTTCAAAATATGTGAAAAGTCCCACTATTCTCAATTCTAAAGAGCATTCTGAGATATTAGTCTGCAATTTCTCCCTCTTGTGACAAATTTGCTATTTTTTTTATCAAAGTTTCCTTCCATTGAATGTTTGCTTTTTTATGACTCCAAAGAGTAACCTCAACCACAAAGGTCATTCCAGTTCCCCTGTTCCCCATGTTAGAGATCTCTCTCTGCCTGAAACACTTGTGTCTGCATAAACTGAGACCATGAGTAACAAGCATCACTAATGACATGTCACAAGTACAGCCCCAGGTGTCACCACATTAATTATCTCAGACATAGAAAATCAATCAGTCACTACTCACATTGCAGAGGGAGCAAAGCAGTCAGACACCTGACCCTTCAAGTTCTGATAACAGACAGAATGATAATAACCATGACAATCTGTATGCTAAGAAGGAAAATTGATCATATGGGATGTCAATGAAGGGTCAGGGTCACTTTTAATATTTGGACTGCAAACAGAGAATGCTAGTTTCTCCTATCAAGCTTGCAGTGAGGAGAAATTTAGAGAAAAACTGTTCAGGGGATACTGAGAGCTAAGAGGGGAAGCCTTAATTCTAACACGTAATCCTCCCTGTCATTTTCTGTGCCTGTCTATGGCTTTGTGTATGTGCTCAGTGGGTCCTGTGCGCCCCCTGCTGCCCGTGTCTCCCCTTCAGTGGAGTTTTGTGTCTGAACTTACACTGACATCCCCTCACTGTGCTCCTTGCACAGTAATCCATGGCTGTGTCCTGAGCGTTGATGGAGTTCAGCTGCAGGAAGAACTGATTCCTTAGTGTGTCTCTGGTGATGGAGAGTTGGCTTTGGAAGGATGGGTTATAACTTGTACTACCCTCATAGCATATTACTCACATCCACTGCAGTCCCTTTTCTGAGGTCTGGCAGATCCAGTTCCAGCAGGAAATACTGGTGATGGAGAAAACTGAGACAGTGCAGGTGAGGGACTGCTTTTGGGAGGGCTTCACCCATCCTGGTCTCGACTGCTGAGGCTGCACTCCTGTAAATAAAGATAATTGGTCTCTGTCAATTACTTGCAGTTACAACCATTCCTATAGACCCAGGTCAGGTATCTGAATCTCCCACCTTAGGGAACTGTCACCTGGCACAGGAGAACAGAGCAATAGCACACAGAGCAATAGAACACAGCTCTGCTTTGCCAAGAGACCTAGAGTTCTGCTGAAGATAACTGACAACCTTCAGTGCTCAAGAGTGAAATTTTAACCTAGTGCCTGAAGAATGATTTACATGTGTGAGTTTTAAAAGTTTGGCATTGAATAAGGAAGACCTCAAAAAATCTATCCATTTGAATTGTGGTCCTGAAGAAGAAAGTTGAAAGTACTGGCGACTGCTCAAAGGACAAACTGTCTAACTTGGAGTGAAGTGAAGGGGTATGGAAAGAAGAAGGCCTTCAAGGAACTGGACTGACAGTGTCTACAACAATGGGCTGAAGCATGGGAACGATTGTAAAGAAAGCGCAGGAGCGTGCTGTGTTTTGTTCTGTTGCGTACCGTTCGCTATAGGGTTGTAACCAACTGGATGGCAGGTAACAACAACAAATGTGTGATGGTTGTGATTGAGTCATTTGAATGACAGAAAGCATGCTGGCTGGGAAGTAGGTTGACCATAACACAGAGTCGTGTGTAAGCAGAATGGTCACCAATGTGATACCGTGTCTGTAAACATAATTGTTTAGGATCTGATCCCGTGATTGCAGAAAGGTAATGAGTCAAGAGGCAGTACAGTGGAGAGGTCTGACTAGAAGATCTTCCAGGCCAGTTAGTAGCAGAGAATTTGATGGCAGGGATTCTGGCACCTGAGCTACCCAATGTAGATAGCAGGTAAGGGCTGAGAAATCTGCTATCCACTGCCTGTGAGCTAGGTCACATAGCAGTAGAGAGGTTGCTAGTGCAGAGACCAAATGCAGAAATGCTGTACTGACCTGAAGTTAGACCAGTGAGCAGCAGAGAGACCCCACTGGCAGAAAACTGTCCAATGCTCTGATCAAGAATTGTATCAACAGGGAATATTTCTGTTCCAAGGTTTATCTGCTTCGAAAGCTCCCCTGGTTAGCCAACTACATACAATTTGTATCTTGTTACTTTCAAATTATTATTTTTCTTTCAACAAATACCTTTTTTGGGGGCTCTTACATCTCTTATCACAATCCATATGTTCCTCTAATGTGTCAAGCACATTTACACAAAAGCCACCATCATCATTTTCAAAGGATTCTCTTACCACTTGAGCCCCTGATTTCAAATTAATTTTTATCCCAATGTATAACCCGTTTCCAGCCTCCAATTAACTACATACCTGTGAGTGTGGTGTGAGTCTGTACAGCTAGTGGATGGAGTTGTCAAACCCAGCTGAGCAGGGAGTAAAGTACAGGGAACTGTTGGGTTTAGAAATAGTGAAGGAGTTGGAGAACAGTAGTGGTATATCTGACCTCCAGCTTATAATAATCACCTTTATGCTGATTGAAAATCTATTCCACTGTGAATTACTCAAATAATTAAGCTACATCATAAATGCGTATCTCCCCACAGGTTATTACAAATTCCTTAAATTTTTTTCTGTTTTCATTCCTAAATAAATTAGCAATAACTTAATGGCACTACTTTGTGACGATTTAAAAATACAAACCTTAAAATTTACAATCCTGTTTTTTATTTATATTGATCACATTTCATGTGTTACCTAGACATGTGTTACCACCCTACCAAATTGAACATCCTCAGACCAAGACTTCCTGTTTTATAGCTATGACTATATAATGAAAATGTAAAGTATAATGGGAATTGTGTATGTGCGTATATATACATATATATGTTGAAAAAATATATGAAAATCCGTGAAATCAACATTTAAAGGATCCCAGGCAATAAAATTTCAAAACTAGTTGATATTTCACAGCAGAAAGATTGCATCTATATTTGAAAGTGAGTGACTAACCTCATGAACCAATGTGGAGTGATGGATTGCTTTTATATGGCCTTTCTGTCCACTGCTTTGTCCTTCTCAATAAAAGAATGGGTGAGGCCATGCAAATAAGGTGTATGAAATTAGAACAAGTGGGAGACACACATACACATACACCCACCCACCCTTTCCTCTTTTACGGAAAGTAACGCACACATGCTTTCCTTTTGTACGGATAGTATCTAAGCATGGCGGCTTCCATCAAGTCTGTGAAGGGCGGGGCCGGAAGTGCGTGTATTTCGGCCCTCGGCGGCCGCCATAGTCACGCTCTGCGTTCCGGTCGTTCAGGAGCTGCGGCGGGAGTTTGAGGAGGGTCCTGTGCACCGGCGGGGCGGTGGTGCCTTTGGGAAGTAAGTGTAAGTTGTCGGGACGACGGTGAGAGAGGAGAACAAGTGTGTTTCTGTCTCTGAAACAGGGCGAGCGACGCGCCGACGTGCGGCGTCAGGACCCGGGCTCCTGAGGGCGAGGCGGAGCAGAGAAGCTCGGTGGGCAGCTGGCGGGAGCCATGCTTTCTGGGGTCCGACAGGGAGAGCGCCCACCACAATCGCCGGGCTGTCCTGCGCGTCATGGCCAGAGGGCTTTGCACCTCTCCCTGAACGACAGAATTCACTGGATGGACAACCGCTTATAATTGTATTAGAGCTTCTTAAATTCTGAGCGCTCCAATTTGCAAAAAGTGGTGGCCTCAGTGGTTACAGATTGGGCTGCTAACTGCAAGGTCAGCAGTTCAGAAATACAAGCCACATCTGGACAGAAAAGCAGGGTTTCTACTCTTGTCAAGAGTTACAGTCTCGGGAACCCACCCGGGGCAGGTCCAACTGCTCCTAAAGGGTCGCTGTAATCGGAATCCACTCGATGGCAGTCAGTGGGGTTTTAGGTTTGGGTTGCTGATGACAGTGATAACTCAGTGTCCATTTGCTGCGTCCCCACTTTGATTAAGCCGCCATTAAATTCTCTCTGATAATTAATCAAGGATATAGATCATCTCCCCCTCCGGAAGAATGCGTGAGAAAGTAGATTGCCTGCACTCCTCTGCAGCCAGCCCTCTCCGCGGGCCTGCTTCGGTGTATGCCTGATGGAGGTCACCTTACTGAGGACAGAACAAGGGACATTGTCGAGTCTTGCTTGACTGGCTTTGTATAAAGGTCCTGGAGCAGTCTTGTAAGTTCTTCTATTGAATAAGGTACATGTCCTAGTCATGGTCCCTTTCCTGCTTCTGAAGTCCCACCTGTACCTGTGAAATATTGATCTGCCACCAGTCATGATCTGTGACATGCCTTTTGTTCTATGCCCTGTTATCCAGGGTCCAGGCTGTGAATCCTCAGGTGTTATTTTGACCTCATGCTAGTGGTCTCCCTTATCCATCCGGTTGTGTGTGTGTGTGTGTGTGTGTGTGTGTCTTTTGTTTTCTCTTAAAGTTCAGTAAATGTTTTCCTTAAATTATATTTGGCATAGGGGTAACTTTTGTTCCCTAACACACAATTTGGATCCTAAATAACTCAAGATACAGTTCTACTTTGGGACAGCATCTTGACAGCCATACCTGCAGCTAAAGTGCGGCCCTGCAGCCCCTTGGCTTCTGTCCTGAATGGGCAAGTGTTACAAAGGTCTTTTAGTTCTGTGTACGTTGGCAGATCTGGTTCCCCAGATAAATACTCAGATGTATGCCACTTCACGTATTAACCTCCTGCCCAGAGGCACTCAGCTCTCTTATTCCGTGGCCTGGCAATTGCACTGCTCTGTCTCAGTCTCTTGGTTCTGCTGCCACCATGTCTCTGTTGCTGCTTCTCCCCATCACTTGCTCTCTTGTGTCACAGCTCTCTGTCTTCTACATTGAAGAGTTTCAATGCAAGAATCTGAGATCCAAAGGCCCCTTCTCCTGGCTCTCTCATTTTTTTTTTTTTTGATGGTATTGAGATCCCAATTTCTGTCTGAGAAATGCCTCAGTTAAACCTAACAGACGTCCAATGTGACTCATTTCCAGGTTGGGTTTTCAGGCAGCTTACTTGCATAGCCCCAAGTCTCAAGGGTATCAATCTATTGTTTGGCAATTTTCACAATTTTCTTAAACCAAAAAAACCAAACTCACTGCCATCAAGTTAACACTGACTCATAGCGAGCCTGTATGACAGGGTACAACTGCCCCACGTGGGTTTCCAAGACTGTCACTCTTTAGTGGACTAGAAAGCCATGTCACTCGTGAAAGAAGAAATCCCATCTTTCTTTCTAGGAGAAATTGGTGGTTTCCAACTGCTGACCTTGCTATTAGAAGCCCAACAGTAACCACTATGCCACCAGATCTCCTTTTCCTCAATCACATTGACGGATGACACACCCACCTAAACATTTGGAAGGAGTTAAGGGGCCATCACTAGAAAGATGTACAGGCAACTAACTGCATTGAGTTACTGCAAATAATGCTACAATAAAAATGTTCTTTGTCTTGGAGTTCAAAAGTGCACTCACTATGGGGGAATGTATACTTCTACATATATATATGAATTTCAAACTAATAGGTGATATATGTGTTTAATATTGAGCTGTGGTTTTTGACAAGTGTTAAGTGTAGGACTGCTAACCCATTAGCTGCCTGTAGTGCCTCTATAGTCTCGGGAACACTGTGAACCGTTCTCTTGTGTCCTATCGTTGCTTATATGTGTAACTCTACTTGATGGTGAGTTTTAAAGTGTTTCTAAAGTGATTGTACAATTTACAGCTCTAGAAAAACAGCATTCAGTTTTAAATAGTTCTTTATATAGCCCATTTCAGATTTTCCAGATTCTTTAATTAACATAATCATCATAAAAGTTCATTGATTTGTCATTCTCCTTGAGAGTCACACAGTAAGGAATTGATATTTCATGTGTTTTGAGGTAGCGGTCCAGGTTGTTTCTTATTTTTGACATGTGTATTTGATTACCCAATCTCTATTTATTATAAAGTCATCTTTTACACATAAGTCTGAAAATTATGAGTTTTAGCTTTTATTGCTCATGGTATTAAGATGTTTTCTGTCACTCGATAAGGAGACCGTTAACAGTATTGGGGACTGTGTTAAGAAGATGGACTAGGAACACTTACAGCATCTGGACCTAAACTACTCACATTGTATCCTCCCATCAGCCTGCAGATTTTCACCAACCAGCAGCTTAGAGGAAGAAGGAAGAAGTGCCTGGTTTGGGTATTATTATTTCTGGGATGTCCTCCTGAGAGGCTGAAATTCATGAGCATCATTGGAGCTGATACAGATAAGAAAAACATAGAACATCCCAGTTGCTGGCAGTGTTATAAGGACCAAAGAAAATGACCAAGACTCAGGTAATTCTGATGCATTTTTTCCTTTTCTGTATTACTTACTAGAAGTGTAGAAGCCTGTATAATACTGATTCAGTTCACTGGATAGTGGAAATTTGAAGTAGTAGAAGTTAGAGATGAACTTTGACTCTGACTTCAACATTGGGATGGAGAAGATTAGGAATATGTTGATCACAGGAATAACACTAAACTACTGACATTGAACATAATACATCACTAAGGATTCTTTGGATGATATTAGCTTTCAACTGATATTTCATTATTTTATGGCCAACCCATGAGAATCATTCAAATTTAACACTATGCTAAGTTTTTAAGGAGAAATAAGATCACTTCTTTAGGAGAGTCCGTTATTCCACGGGTTTTTTTTTGTCTGAGTGAGTTTCCGTAATGGTTCTTTCTGAAGTTGGTGTTGAATAATATCCCAAACTGCAGCATTCTCATTAATGCCTCTGAAATGGGCCTTGTAGGAATACTAATTTTAAAATGGTTGATGGCTTCTCACTTCCTCTAATTAGAGATGTAGGAGAGAGAACCATCCATCAGCATCAGCCCTGATTCATGTGAGGCAGAACTTAAACGTAAATCTACCCTCCAATGGGTTTCCAGTTCTGACAGCAGTTATATTTACACAATTCTCTCCTTCGCAGATCATTAATTTTTTGCAGTGGCCACATAGAAATTACAGTCCAGAATCACAGGCACAAGTTTTATTAAGTAACAAAATGTAACTTGCTAACAGAATCAATAGGATAGACATTGGGATTCATGTTAAGGAAACATGTAGGCAGATTTGCGCTCCTTCAGAGCAGGCCTGTTCTCTGTGTCCCTCTCAGACACTGTGCCTTCTGAATATAGGCTCATTTCTTGGTTCCATCTTTATCAGTTCATCTATATCAGCTCGTTATTGAGATTGTCCTCTGGATTTTGCCGGCCTGTTCCTCGATCTTGGCTGGAAAGCTCTTTTTTGGCTCTGTCACTGTGTCCCATGTGCCCTGGTCATTATCTTCATTGGTATAGCTCTTGATCCATGAATATTACAGTTCATTTTGCAGGACCAGCAGTAGACCTGTCCCTATGAGGTAGAGCTTCAGGATGCTCCATGATTTGCCCTGCTGTATCTCACAAAACTAAATAGCCATCAAGTAAATAAATCCCTGTTCAAGGTGTGGAAGCTGGTGAGTCCCAAATCCATAGGTCAGGTATCACTCTGGAGCAGTGGTTCTCAACCTTCCTACTGCCGCAACCTTTTAGTACAGTTTCTCACGTTGTGACCACAAATCATAAAATTATTTTCGTTATTACTTCATAAGTATAATTTTGCTACAGTTATGAATTATAATGTAAGCAGGATGTGTTTTCATTGTTACAAATTGACCATAATTAAAGCATAGTGATTAATCACAAAACAATATGTCATTATGTTGTGAAATAATTCTTTCTAATGACAAAAAAATGAAATTTTGTTTTGAAGCATGTGTAGCATGGGTAATAGTCTTCACACCCGGTACTCATATGTGGGCGTATCTGCATGTGAGTGGACTTGCCTGGATAAAGATAGAGGAGGAGCGGTATCTTGATTCCTAAGACCATTGGAAATATGTGTGTTCCACTGGTCTTAGGAGACCCCTGTGAAAGTGTCATTAGACCCCCAAAGGGGTTGAGAGCCATAGATTGAGAACCGCTGGTCTGGAAGGTTCTCCTCATTGATGTGTTTGCAAAGGCTGATGAACCAGGTCACCAGGACAACAGTACACGGCCTCACAAGGTGAAGTTGTTGAATCTGGTCCGATAATAGGTTGCAGGGGCTGAGGAACCCAAATGGGAAGGTCAGACCAACAATCTTTTGGCTCATGGAGTGGAGGAAACTTTCAAGTAAGTTCACACAGGCAGCTCGCAGTTGTCATTCAAAGAAATGGCTCATGAATATCTGGAAGCTGCAAATCCCTAATCCATGGGTTCCTTCTGAACTGTGTGGCTGCAGCGGCTAACAAACCCAAATCAGCAGCTCAAATGACAGGATAATGCCTCACTGTCTTTCTCAATCCATGCCTGCAGGCAGTTCTCTCTCTCCCTCTTAATATGATGGCTTATTGGGCCAACCTAGCACCTTCCCTGCCTAGCCAAGGTTAGGAAGGCTCCAGAGATCCACCCAACAGAACTAGGAGGACCCCCTTGGGGAGCATGTAGTGAAAGATGGCAGGTTCAAGAGGACCTTGCAATTAAAGTTAAGGTAATTCGGTCCAAAGGTGGCTGAGAGAATTTGTCCTAAGGTTGTCAAGAGGAGCTTGTCCTAAGGTGGCCATTAAGGGCTTAGAAAGTTGTTCTGCATTTAGGAAGGGAGATAATGTCTGTGAACATTCTGATCTTGGTTCTGAGTTATGGCTTCTTTTTCCTGATCCCGAATTGTACCTTGTTCATTAATAGACCACTTTGATCTATTGAGTGTTGTGTGACCACAGCAACAGATTATCAAACCCAGAAGTGAGACAGAGTGGTGTGGAAGGACTGACTTTTTTTAGTATTGACAGAAAATGTTGGAGAGTTGAGGTATGTTTGACCGCCCCCATCTGCACTGTTCCCGGTACATGTTGCCACTAAAGGTACCGAGCCTCTTATAATGGTGATGCCGTTAGAAACCCTAATTCCATTTAATAACAAACAGGTGTTTATCTACTTTGAGTGATTATAAAGCTGAGCTATTTCTAGAACATTCAAATAATGTTACTGGACCTCGAAATTCTTATTTTATGAGTGGGTACATTATTTTCGGACACTGGGGTCCCCAACACTCCAAAAGTTATCCTCGGAGTGACATTGCAGTTGTGGCAAATATTAAAAGACAGAGAGCAGACAGCCGGACACAGGGGCTCTCTTCCCATGTCAGACCTGAGGGAGTGAATATATTTTCCAATGGGTATATATAATGGAGCTTACAGATCTTTCCATAAGGCATTCATGTCATGCAGTTAGCATGTACATAGTTAATGGGTCATATCTTAAGTGGGTAAAATTATAAACAATCAAGATGCTGAGTTACCATCTTAACCTAGTGTTAGTTGACTTCAAACCGGCCCTGTGCCCTCCCAGGTGTTTGCTACATTTATGTTGGTCTGGCTCTAGAACCTGATTGCTCTGACCTCCAGGTAACTTTCTGGCATAGTGAAGTAGCCAGGCACAGAAGTGATTCATCTACTATGGGAGCTTCTTTAAATCTGCTCCTTAATGTCGAGCTAGCTATTGTAAGGGGCACATTATTTGACCTGGAGAATATGTATTTGAAAACATTTCTCAGAACACTGGAGATCTTTCTAAAAATAGGCCTAGTTTTCTGGGCCGATGGTCGTGAATGTAGAAACAAGGTGAAATATTGTCTGCCATGTCCTCAGTTAATGACACATTATGGAATGAAGTACCGCAACAGTTTTATTACTGTTTTGCTTTCTTTATTGTAAGATATATTTTTAAAATCTTCAAGTGTAAAATACTCCATTAAATAAACTCCTCTTACTACAGGAACCACTGACATTCAACGATGTGGCTGTAAAGTTCACCCGGGAGGAATGGCAGCTCCTGAACCCTGCTCAGAAAACCCTGTATCAGGATGTGATGTTGGAGAACTATCACAACCTGGTTTCCATTGTTGAGGAGTACTCTCAAGTCATTGACCTCGTCACTGGCTTTTCCTGTCTTATATGTTAAAACTTTGCGGTGTTTGTGGTATTCTCAAAGAGGTAGATTCTCATTGCATTATCTCAGCCTAAGTTAGTGGGTTAGGTCTTCTGCCCTTGAGAGAACACTATTTACTTTGTTCCTTTGAGCATTATTTTCCTAAAAATACAAAATTCTGCAGATTTTACAAGCTTTACATTAATGTTGGTGTCTTAAGATTCAGTAATTTCTCATAAACAGGTTATCGAGTTGTCAACCCAGAACCTTTCGATTGAAACAAGAGAACTGTGTTTGGTATTTGACGCAAGGTATAATGGAATTTCCTCAGAGGCATGGTCAAAATACCTTAAGGGGAATTGGCTGGGGTAGTTGATTCAACAGGGAGAAGGCCTCATATCTATGATAGGGGTCCAAAAATGCATAAAAGTGTGTGCTACTTTGAATGTGAGAGTTCACTTGTCCTAGATGTTGAGAGAAGTACACCTGTAGCTCTTATGAGATTAGATTTCCATTTTCTTGTTTTCCACTATTGTATGTTTGCTTCCATAATTTTCTTTAACATTCTGAAATTTTCCCTTCTTTTATGTTTCCACTTTACTATGAAAATCTGTCTTGCACGCCTCTCTCCAAACAGAGAACTCTGAATTTATAACTCCTCTGAATACAGCACATTCCTCCCCTACTGAGTCAGAATGGATTGCCATTTGCAGTATGCAGCACCGTCTTGCATCTTGAACTCCCACCATAAACGGGTCTCCTTTGGGCTTCCTTAGCTTCCCCCCTTGGAGTTTCTCTAAAGGTTTTGGTGTCCAATTTCTCATTCGTTGTCCTGTTCCTTTAAAGTTTTCTGTTTTCTTAGATAGATGGTCAAATTGCCTGCTCTGTTGGAATTCTTTAACAGACATGTTTCTCCATATTTTATTCCTCTTGTTAAAACACATTTATGACTTCTGTTATTTTTAGGTATCTAAAATCATCTTCCTAACAAGAAAATTGTTATCAGCTTAGAACATACTTTAGCACTGTACCTTCAATATTTTTGTACCTGTAAGATTTTTATTTTAAGTTGTCTATTCCTCTAGTAATTTTCTAAGTGGAAAGGGCATTTTTAACATCTTATATTCTTGCTTTTTTCATTAAGCACATGTTTGCTGTAGATTCCTTAGTATACAGTGTGTCTTCCTTAGGCCCACCCCTTCTTAACAGGTCCAATACACGAAAGATGACCGTTGCTGCTTGTAAAGAACATTTTTGCAACATATTCCAATAGATTTTATTAGTTATTCAAACAATGCATAGTATATTCAATATTGCTTTCTTTTCTTTTCTGTCTTTTGAGTAGCCTTTTGGTTTCCATATGGAAGTTGGCTTTCATGTCATCCCACATCCCATCTGGTCTCTGTCATTAGTCTTCAGTCAGTCTTTTATTCCTCAAGTTTATTCTTTACATAGTCTCTAAGCTTTGTGCTCTAGCTACTTTGGATAGCTTCTACTTGGATTTGAGCAATTTATGATCTGTTCCACAGTTAACCCATGGGCGTGTTTTGACTAATAAGCGTCACCACCATTTTTTTTTTTTAGATGTGGTTGATTTGATTTTCATTTGTTCCATTCTGAAAGCTCCATATGTATAGTTTCCATTTCTGGTGTTTAGTAAGGAATTTGCTATGAATTCATCATTAGTCTCAAAATTTTATCAGTAAACTTGTGTGTCATTTCTGTGACTAAGATCACATTTTCCAATTACTGATACTTTCCCCAAATTTTACATTCATCAGTGTACATGATTGTATGGTTGATCAATGTCAGGCTGAAAAATTCATGTAAATTTTTCAATATATTTTTTAAAATATTTTATTGCGAGCTCTTATAGATATCATAACTTCCCATAGTTCAATTACATGGCGCAGTACTGTACAATTGCTACCACCATTTGAAAACATTTTCTTCTTGAATTCCTTGATATCAGCTCTCCTTTATCCCTTCTCCCCCTCTCCCCTCAATTTCATTGTTGTGGAAAACAGAACCTGGATGAAAGTGTAAGCAGCCTTATCTCTATACTCCTGAATACAGGACTTGGAAGACCAGTACTAGTGTTGGCAGAAAACCTCCACAAGCCCCAAAGCTAGAACTGCTAATGCACAATCTCCACATAGAGTTTTCCCCACAACTGCCCTCCAGTAAGTTGTTAGTATATAGCTGCTACAGGCACCTGACTTCTTGCTACTCAGCTGAAAGATGCCTAGCTTTAAAAGCAATCAGGTTCCCTTTGTTGCTGTCACTCAAGGAATCAATTATCACTTTGTCTCTTAAATGCCCTCTGGTTGGGTCCTAAAGGACAGTTGTGTAATTGAAGAGCAGAAATAAAAAGGCCTTGCATTCTTTCACCAGTTTATGTAATCTCAGAGCATGCAGCCCACCCCCCCCCACACACACACACAGGCAGACACCTACCTGCCTAACAAAGTAGGCAGATCTTTACCCGGGAGATCCTGAAATAATTGGATGAGCAACTTAAGACCAGTGCTGAGAGTAGGTGGAGTGGAGTAACTGTCTCCTGAGTGGGGAGAACAATAACAACAACATGTCTGCTTTTGTAGTTTCAGCTGCTGGCAGGTAATAATTAGTCATGTGCATGTATGAAGTATCATTAAGGTAGCACTATAATGAGAGGATATTGTGGCGATATTTAATTAGAGAATTTGACTGGGACTCTTCTCCAACTTAGTGAATGCTTCTATGCTTGCTTTAATTGGTGCACAAAACTAAATAACACTTGGACTAACTGGTCTTGCTTGCAGGCATATGAATATTAGCCTACCACGGACAAAATTATACATCAGGGAAAATATTGAAGTGTTTTTTTGGATAATGAATATGATGACAATCTTCTTGAATTTTGTCAATCTCAGCTTTATAAACTACTTGATTATCTAATTAAAAATAGCCAGTACCAGTCTATTAAAGCTGAATAATGCATACACTATCAAATTTTACCATTCCATTTTGTTTTGACAACTTACAAAATTTTCATGAAAATATTGCATGTGTGCCATTTTCCAATTAGAGGATGTTAGCAGCTATTTTTTTTCTCATTTTCAGTCATGGCATGTCAAGCACTTAAGGTCCCCAAAGCTCATCCTCCATCCACATCAGTACTGTTGAGTGTACTTTAAGGATTTAGTACTTCCTCAGTGTTATTTCATTGCCCTTAAACCTGAGGGGTTCATGTTCCAGAAGTCGATCACCAGGTCTTCCTCCCAGTCCCTATTTCTGGAGAATCCACTAAGACCTGTGCACCATGGGTGGTCCTGCTTGTATTTGAAACACTGGGTGGCAGTGCTTCTGGCATCACAGCAACCTGCACGCCACCACAGAACAACACTGTAAGATGAGTGCTGTGAGCTAGAATACAGACTCCATAAACATAAATAATGTGTTTCTGTGCCATAATCCCTTTCATATATACTGTAAAAATGGTTTTCTCCCAAGTAGGACATTCGACATGTTTCCCATTCCCAACTTTATCTAGTACTTAGTTGTTTTTCATTTAGATTGATGAAATGGATACATCTAACCTCTACCAACTGGAATTAGCAAGTCTTCTCACTCCTGTGGTCTATTGGTCTCAATCTCGTCCTTCCGCTATGTTTGTTGTATGTTTTCATGTACATCTTTAAGCATATATCAAATCTGTGTCCATTCATCACTTTCATATCCAACCTGATTTCTATAATAACTGTTTTTATCATTTGGATTGTTTACATGATGGTATTTTGTCCAATGGGCAATAAACAGTAAGCATAGTGTTTTATTTATATTCATATAAGAGGGTTGTCACTGAAGATCTACTTTAAATCAATGCATTTTTTAAGGGGTCCATTGTAAATCAAGATGTTGAAAAGAGTCAATGTTCTGTTCTTTTATAGAAACCCAGAAAGATGATGATCATTTGCTTGAGCACTTGCCATGTGAAAGATGCATGGACAGAATAGAACAATGCTATAAATTTAATACATATTCTCAGCATAAAAATAATTTTCCTCTAAAGGAAACTTATGAGATGTTTGGATTACATGAAAAAATTATAAAATCAAATTTAATCATTCTAGAATTAAATCAGAACAGAAGCAACAAAATCCACAAGTCAGTTGTGCTCAGTGAAGATGAGAAAACTTTTCTCCACATTGAACAAGAGCAATTTCGTACTGAAATGAAATTCCCTGAGTGTGAACCACCCAGGCTCATGAAGTCACAATGCAGTCAGCATCAGGATTGTGATGAAATTGAGAAACCACACACAGGCGATAAATGTGGAACAGCCTTCATCGAGGACTCTGTGCTCTATGAGCAGCAGATTATTGATGTACTAGATAAGACCTATGAATGTAGTCAGTGTGGGCAAATATTCAAGAAAATGTTCAAACTCAATGAACATTATCAAAAAAGTCATGAAGGACAAAAGCTAGGAAAATGCTTGCAATGTGGGAAAACTTTTCACAGTGTATCATGCCTCAAGGGACATCAGGAACCTCATGTGGCAGCAATGTCCTATGTATGCAGTGAATGTAGGAAAGGCTTCACCAGGAAGAGTGATCTGACTGCTCCTCAGCAAATTCATAATGGAGAGAAACCCCACGTATGTGGTGAATGTGAAAAAGCATTTCTCAGGAAGAGTAAGCTTACTGTTCATCAGCTAACTCATACTGGAGAGAAACCCCATGTATGTGGTGAATGTGGAAAAGCCTTTTTCAGGAAAGATGGTCTTACTGTTCACCACCAAACTCATACTGGTGAGAAGCCCCATGTATGTGGTGAATGTGGAAAAGGCTTTCTCAGGAAGACTGTTCTCACTGTTCATCAGCGAACTCATACTGGAGAGAAACCCCACATATGTGGAAAAACTTTTATCAGGAGGAATGATCTCACTGTGCATCAGCAAACTCATACTGGAGAGAAACCCCACGTATGTGGTGAATGTGGAAAAGCGTTTATCAGAAAGAGTATGCTTACTGTTCATCAGCAAACTCATCTTGGAGAGAAACCCTGTGTATGTGCTGAATATGGAAAAGCTTTTATCAGGAAGAGTAAGCGTAGTGTTCATCAGCGAATTCATACTGGAGAGAAATCCCATGTATGTGATCAATGTGGAAAAGCCTTTCTCAGGAAGGATGTTCTCACTAGTCATCAGCGAACTCATACTGGAGGGAAACCCCATGTATGTGGTGAATGTGGCAAAGGCTTTAGCCAGAAGGGTGCTCTCACTGTTCATCAGCGAACTCATACTGGAGAGAAACCCCATGTATGTGGTGAATGTGGCAAAGCCTATATCCAGAAGATTTCTCTCACTTTTCATCAGCGAACTCATAATGGAGAGAAACCCCATGTATGTGATGAATGTGGCAAAGGCTTTATGCACAAGTGTACTCTCACTGTTCATCAGCGAACTCATACTGGAGAGAAATCCCATGTATGTAGTCAATGTGGAAAAGCCTTCCTCAGGAAGGATGGACTCACTGTTCATCAGCGAACTCATACTGGAGAGAAACCTCATGTATGTGGTGAATGTGGCAAAGCCTTTATCCAGAAGATTTCTCTCACTGTTCATCAGAGAACTCATACTGGAGAGAAACCCCATGTATGTGGTGAATGTGGCAAATGCTTTATCCAGAAGACTGCTCTCACTGTTCATCAGCTAATTCATACTGGAGAGAAATCCCATGTATGTAGTCAATGTGGAAAAGCCTTCATTAGGAAGGATAGACTCACTGTTCATCAGCGAACTCATACTGGAGAGAAACACCATGTATGTGGTCATTGTGGCAAAGGCTTTATGCAGAAGACTGCTCTCACTGTTCATCAGCGAATTCATACTGGAGAGAAATCCCATGTATGTAATCAAGTGGAAAAGTCTTCCTCAGGAAGGATGGACTCACTGTTCATCAGCGAACTCATACTGGAGAGAAATCCCATGTTTGTAGATAATGTGGAAAAGTCTTCATCACAAAGACTGCTCTCACTGTTCATCAGCGAACTCATAAGAGAGAAATCCCATGTATGTAGTCAATGTGGAAAAGCCTTCCTCAGGAAGGATGGACTCACAGTTCATCAGCGAACTCATACTGGAGAGAAACCCCAATGTATGTGGTGAATATGGCAAAGGCTTCATTCATAAAGGAAATCTCAAAACATCTACAAATTAACAGGAGAAACCCCCTATGTTTGTGGTAAGTGTGGTAAAGAAGATGTGTGGGAATAATTCATCCTGATGATGAATGGACCAGAGTGAACCTCAGCCTCCACAACCCTGAGACAAGAAGAACTAGATGGTGCCCAGCTTCCACTGCTAATTACTCTAAAGGGATCACAAAAGGAGGTCCTGATTCGATTGGGAGAAGAAACTGGAACAAACCAAAATCATAAATTAAATCATGCTTACTGGTCTGATGTAGACTTGGAATCCCGAGATTATGGCTTCTAGTGACTCTTCACTCTTGGACCTGTACTCACTCCTCTGACTCAGATTTCAGCCCAACAATATACAGGCTTGGAGGGTAAGAATTACATCTGAGAGGTATACACTCCTTAGAAAAATCAATGATACTAAATCAAAAGGACAGCATTTGCTTATGGATAAGAACTTTTGAAAGTAAGAAGGAATAGGAGAGAAGGATGAATAATATAAAAACATAAGGAGGATTGAAGTGGGAAGAATGCTGGTATGTCTTGGGAATTTCAATTAATGTATGAATTGAATGGAATCCAATTTACTCTGTAAAGTTTTAAAATCATAAAAAAGTTTTTAAAAAAATGAAGAGCTCATGTGTCATCAATGATTTCTTGTAGGATAGTTATCAGTAGCTGTAATGGGTTTGGGTAACAAACTTTTACCTGCGTTTCTAAGCTTTCTTGACATAAATCTACAAAATTTAAAAATAAAAATTCAGTTAAGATGGGAAACTCTCCACAGGAAGTCATGTTACATCACACACCAGTGATCTCACGCAGAAGGAAAGCTCTGGCTGTATAGTGACTTTGCAAATACCCTCCTTGGTTTCTCTCAGTGTCAGTAAACTACAGTAGGATTTTAACCACTAAGCCCACTGCACTTGGAAAAAGTAGCAGAAAGGGCACAAGCTCAAGGAAGTATAATCTACAGACATAGCTATTTATATAGATTTTGATACTGAGATATATGCCACAATAAAATACTGGTAAAAAAATCTGGCTCAAAGACAATAAAGATATTTCACAGGATTTAGGTTGCATTCTTTACAAAGGAAAGGGGAAGTATTTAGATCAGGCTATTTGGAGTGCCTGCTCTACCTGAACTTTGCACATACTTTACGGCCACTGTAGTCAAAAGAGTGGTACTGGCATAATGACAGATAATCAGACCAATGGAAAAGAGCTGAAGACCCAGAAATAAAAACATCAGCATACAGGCAACTGATCTTTGATAAGGGCCTCCCAAATATTAAATGGGAAGCAGATGCCATCTTCAATAAATGATGTCAGAAAAATAGATATGTACCTGCAGAAAAATGAAGCAAGAACCTTACCTCACTTTGTACTTTGTACTTTTTTCTTTTGAATTCGTTTTTTTGAGAATTTTTTAATAATTATTTGTCTCCTAACAACAGTATTGGCATAGACAATATTTTCTAGGGTGTTCTAAGAGGAAATTATTGCACAATGTGCAGTAGTGAGTATACATTAGAATGAAAAAATTGAAGATATATCTGAGGGTGTGGACAAAATTTGAGACTCAATGTGATCTTTTTTTACTGCATTAAATATTTCTAACTTTGACAACAAATGACAGTAGGTAGTATCTGAATTGTAAACTGAGGTCTGAACAATACATAGTGCTCTGAAATCTGCCTGGTGAAAGATAGACAAAACCTATTCCAATGAAAAGAAGACATGGTCAGATGCATGAAGTTTCCCTAGAGTCTATGCAAGGTGGTCCCTGGAGAAGTGCTGACAAGGTGGGGAAACCACAATTTCTGAGAGGAAAGCCTCACTGCCTTCATTCCTTGCCTCGGCTGAAACGGAGTTTGTGTCTGTGTTCACACTGACTTCCCAGCACTGTAACTTGCTCAGTAATACATAGCTGTGCCCTCAGGATTCACAGAGCTCAGTTTTAAATAAATGTGGTTCTGGGAGGTGTCCTTGGTGATGCTGACTCAGTACTGGAGAGCTGGATTATATTTTGTGCCCCCATTATCCCATATTATCCCAATCCACTCCTGACCCTTTACTGGAGCCTTTCCAGGTTACATGTTATCTGGTTAAAGAGAATCTAGAGACAGCACAAGTGAGAGACAGGGTCTGTGAGGGCCTCACTAGTCCAGGGCCTGACTCTTGTAGCTGCACCTGGGCCTATACAGCTGGGGATAGAAACCCAGTTAGTCATGTGCTCGGATACTGCACTCCCAGACTTCATGTTTGACTCCCTGAACCACTCACCACCCTGAGTTACCAGAAAGAGGAAAACCCACACTTTCTTCGTGTTCATGTGGATAAGATTCGTGACACCCAGAAAATGCTCTCCGGGTGAGAAGGAATATGAATTTAAATCCATGCATGCTGTGCTTTCATTTGGGTTCTTGTCAGGCATTTGCGTGCGGGAGGTGCATGGTATGTAAAGGTGGAAAGGACTGAATGGGGCCCCTGCCTCTGGGACTCACACTAGAAAAGTGATGCTGGTGGAGTCCTTGGGAGAACACAGCCCTCTCTTTGAGGTCTTCCCTCTACCAATCATGCGGACAGCTGTGCAGATTTTAAGTTTAATGTAGCTTTACATCCATTACCATCAGAAGTACACCAGATGATCTGGTGAAATTAAAGACAGTCTCTATCCTTACCATGCAATGGAATCAAGACTAGGCCTACCTGAATCTTGTCATTCCTTTGACCATGTAGGGAAACAAGTATATGTCATCCCTAAAACTCCTTTCCCCTATAACATTTCAGAATATTTGGGAAAGGATAAAAGATACTTTTATATTCTATATTTAATACTGGAATAAAAGTGTTTCCTAACAACAAGGTTATTTGTGAGGTTACAGGAAACCACAGAAATCATAAGAAGGTCGTTTTTCTTCACATGGATTAGTACCCTATGTAGGTGATGGGTATTCTGAGCTCCCTGCTGACAGCAACCCATCACATACAGGAGAGGTGTTTCCTGGGCTTACACTGTCTTCCAACTTCTGTGGGGCACACAGTAACATTTTCTCTGGTCATAAGCATTCAGACTATTGGTCGGGAGTGTTACCTGGAGTTGTCTCTGCAGATTTCAAAACACGGGCAGTGGAGCTCCCATAGTGGTCAGCACAGCAGTTCTAACTGCAGTCTGTATCCAGGCTCCTGTGGGGCCTTAGCACCCCTGCAAGTCAACTTTTTCCCTGAGGTTATTATTATTATTTTTAAACATTTTATTAGGGGCTCATACAATTCTTATCACAATCCATACATATACATGCATCAATTGTATAAAGGACATCTGTACATTCTTTGCCCTAATCATTTTCAAAGCATTTGCTCTCCGCTTAAGTCCTTTGCTTCAGGTCTTTTATTTTTCCCCTCCTTTCCAGCTACCCCCTCCCTCAGGAGCCCTTGATAATTTATAGATTATTATTTTGTCATGCCCTATCCGGCATCTCCCTTCACCCCCTTTTCTGTTGTCCGTCCATCAGGGAGGAGGTCACATGTAGATCCTTGTCATCGGTTCCCCTTTTCCAACCCACTCTCCCTCTACTCTCCCAGTATTGCCCCTCACACCCTTGGTCCTAAAGGTATCATCCACCCTGGATTCCCTGTTTCTCCGGCTACTTTATGCACCAGTGTACAACCTCTGCTCTATCCAGACTTGCAAGGTAGAATTCGGTTCATGGTAGTTTGGGGATGGGGGGTGGAGAGAAAGCATTTAGGAACTAGAGGAAAGCTGAATTCTCATCGGTGCTACATTACACCCTGACTGACTCATCTCCTCCTCTAGACCCCTCTGCAAGGTGATCTCCAGTGGCCGACAAATGGTCTTTGGGTCTCCACTCTGACTTGCCCCTTCATTCACTATGGTATGTATGTGTGTGTGTGTATATATATATTTGGGGGGGGGATGATGCCTTATACCTGGTCCCTTTGGCACCTCATGACTACACAGGCTGGTGTGCTTCTTCCATGTGGGCTTTTTTGCTTCTCAGCTAGATGTCTGTTTATCTTCAAGCCTTTAAGTAGCAGAAAGGGCACAGCTCAAGTTTGCAGCCATCAGGTCTTCTGGGTGGGAACTAGATCTCCTGGGAAAGAGCTGGACCAGTGCCATGAACTGCAAATCCTCTGTTCAAGGTAAGTATAGTGGAGGTCATTTGGCCAGAGGGCACTTCCTGATCTCCTGGTAGGTGGGATCCATTGGTGGGGGAAAAGCGGACAGGATGCTGAGTGGTAGCAATATGGATCTGGGGTGAGGTCCCCTGGAAAGGGTGGTGGCCCTCTCAAAGGGGTGAGGCTTAGTGATGGTATGGGGTGGGCAGCACTGAAGAGGGGGGATGGAACAGTCAATTTTGGGTGAACTTAAGTGTGTGTCTGTTGGGGTATGGGAAAGGGGAGCTGACAGCCAAGTGGGGGGAGGAGGGACTGCAGGTGCTCTTGGGATCAACAGGTAGGAAGGGTATTTCATGACTTGCACTGGGATAGCAGAGCTGATCTAGGGCTCTGGGGTTACCTGGGAAGCCAGGCCAGATGTCACAGAACAGTGGGAACCTGAATCCTGACTCTCAGAGTACAAGTCATGCTGCAGAGCTGCATCTGTGAGATCCCCAAATGGGAACTCCACTGGGGGAACTGGATTCTACCCCAGACTCTGTAACCTGAGGATTTAAGCTGGAAAACACATGATGTCTGGGGTTGAAGAAAACAGCTGTACCAAGAGCTCTGTACTATTGGTTGTCAAACAAACAAGTCTTGGTACAGCGAGTGTGCTGTGTGAAGACAAGTTTTATCTTGGCAACCCTGTGATGGCTGTCCTGTTGCCGTCTGCTTATACTCATCTACATTAGACTGTGTCTCACAGGTGTGCCGCCATTGGAGCTCACCGTGTTGAAGCAGTGTGATTTATTTTATTATTTTTCAGAAAATGAAACCTAGGGATGTTGAGCCCGAAGGGAAATAAAGTATAACAAGAGTTTAGGGTGCTCGAAGGGGGGAGGATCAAAAGGGAAAGGATTTCAAGAAGTCTAGGAAGGAGCCCTATCATTTGGAAAACATGTAGGAGTATGCAAGAAATTGCACAATTGGTTTTAACAGAATTGAACTATGGAACAATATGACCTGTGCAGTGGTTCCCAAGTTAAATCATTTTAATTTTATCAAATAAAAGGAAATAAAAGAATAAATCAAGGAATGGGTTTGGAGCTTGCACTAAATCCTATCCCCAATTTAAGAACAATCCGTTCTTACATCATGGCCCTGCTTGATCTTCAGCTTAATGAAATGATCTCTTGATATAAGGGTGCTACGGAAAAGTGGTGAAGAAACCAGATGGTGCCTGACTATCAATCAGAACAGTGTCTGCGGACTTAAAAGCTTGTATTCAAACAAGCAGCCATCTAAGCAAGGAGTCCGCTAACTCCACACTGAGAAAGCACAGCAGCTCGTGTGACCCAAAGATGGCAATTACAAACCATCAGTACAGTGAGGAGAAGAGCATCAGAGCACACATTGTGAACACCCAATTTGGGGAGGCCTTTGGGGATGGTGAGAGCCCCAAACCCATCTGCAGAGCATCTGGTCAGACGGAGCCACTGGCAGATGGCTCTAGTCACAGGCAAGAGTCTCCATCAACCTTACTATCAGACAGAGACCATGGTCATCCTGATTATGCAAGGTTGAATTCAACACTCGCCCAGGGGACCACCAAAAGACGAGACTTGAATTTGTTCTGGGCGCAAGCATTTCTTACCGGTTCTGTGACAGAAACCTCTTCCCTGTTTTTTTGAATATTTTTGGTGGTCTTTTCCTTTTACACATTGTTTGTATGTTTGTCGTTATACTATTATGCTTTTACCCTTACCACCTTAGCGCATTTTTGTTTGTTTGTTTTTGTTGGGTCTCCCAGCAGTGAAGTACAGGTAGAGCGGATGCATGTTGATAATAACGTCTATAAGGGTCTATAGGAATAGGTAGGGGGAGATCGGGAGGGAAGCGGGATTTGGGGAGTAACTAATGAAGATGGGAGGGGGTGGGAGCACTAGGACAGATTGTGATTGCATAAACCATCTTCGAGGCAATTTACCTATGGCGGGGCAGGGGATGATGCTCTAAAATTGATGTGGGGCTGATTGTAAAATTCTCCATGAAAGGATTTTTGAGTAAATAAATTATAAACAACGTGAACCATTAACATCTTAATGAAGATATTATAAATGATATCATAAGTGATGTCACAGATGAAAGGGCATAAATAAAATAAGAATGCCATGAAGAAAATTCTGTGGAGACCAAGATAATGGAAAAATAGAACAATTCCTGACAATAATATTAAATACGGTTAAACAAAATACCAAAAACACAGAAAACAAACTACTGGAGAAACGCAACCAAAATAAGATACAAATTGGAAACACAATTCCATAACCCACTGGCAGCAAGTGAACCCACACTCACAGTGACCCTCTAGGACTGAGGAGACTGCTCCTTAGGGTTGTTTCAAGCTGCCAGAAATCTTTTTCTTTCATTCAGAAATTGACACATTTTCCTATGAAATATGTATTATAAAATATATAAATTTTGAACTCCCTTTTGAACGTGCAACTGTATTTTATAAAAGTAATTTTTAAATATTTTCAAAATAAAAAGATTCTAAAACATTTGTTTATCTATTAAGATCCTTTAATATTGTCTTAAAAACATTTTATGAGCATTTATTTCAAACATACTATTCTATAGTTCAATCATATTAAGCAGTGTTATACAATCGTTACCACAATCCGTTTCAAAACACTGTTCATTTTGAAATCTTTTATGTTAACTTCCCTTTACCTGCCACATCCCCTGCCATAGCCCCCAGAACCCTTATTCTCATCATTGTCTCTGTAGATTCACCCATCCTGGGGTTCAAAAATTTTTAAATATAAAAAAAGACCTAACCAGGAGTCAAAAAGATTACCAACAATGACAAAATACAGTATCAATAAACCTATCTCCGGAAAAAAACCCACTGAAAATATTAAAAACCAAATCAAGCACAAAGGGTATCAAAAGGGAGATCAAATGATAATGTTTTAATCATTCAAGTCAGATTTGCCATTTTAATTTAGTCCCTTCTCCAGTGTTCTCAGTCTGAGCACCAGGTTGTTCCCATTCCTCAATTATGGTTAGAGGGAAGTTTCCGGAGACTTATAAACCGTGTAAATCCTGTAAGTGTTTTGAGTTTTCACTGTCACCCACAGCTTTCTGCACACCAGAATCTCCCAATTTAAGCCATGATATTCTTCCCCCCTTTGGAGTTTAATGATTAAAATTTACAATCCTGGGACATCTTTTTAGAGCCTTATAGCTCTCCCTTGGATTGCATGTGATTTTGAACTACTATTCTTGTACTTAGCATTCCAATGTAGCATCCACTATGGTATCAGGGAGAGTATATTTATATATCATCTTTATTTATCATTTTATTACTTATTTATTACACTTTGTTTTCCTAATTTTTGATAGTCATATAGTTAAATTTAATAAGAATGGTATATGTATTAAATTTTATATATTAAATAATTTATCACTTTCGAATATAAAAAGCTATCATATATAGTTATTTTTGTTAATTACTGGGCTAACCAGAATTAGTCTAAATGTTCTGTACCTCACTTCATCAGGGATGTTGCTGGGAGCTTTTGAGTCAGTTTTACTCACCATAACTGTGCACCAGAGAAGAAGCACATGAACTGCCAAGTCTTGAACCATCCTCACTTGCTCCTGAGTTTGAGACCATGTTTGCAGCCACTCTGTCTGTGCATCTAACTGAGCATTTTCCTCTGTTTTGCTGACACTCTACTAAACAGGATGTTCTTCTCTCGGGACTGGTTCCCCAATAACATGTTCAAAATATGTGAGAAGTCTCACTATTCTCAATTCTGAAGAGAATTCTTAGATATTAGTCTGGAATTTCCTCCTCTCGTGACACATTTGCTATTTTTTTTAATTTATTTTTTTATTTTTAAATTTGAACAATTTATTGGGGCTCATACAATTCTTTTCACAGTTCATATATATACATACATCAATTGTATAAAGCACATCTGTACAGTCTTTGCCCTAATCGTTTTTTTCTCTTTTCTTCTTTTACATTTTATTAGGGACTCATACAACTCTTACCACAATCCATACATATACATACATCAATTGTATAAAGCACATCCATACATTCCCTGCCCCAATCATTCTCAAGGCTTTTGCTCTCCACTTAAGCCCCTTGCATCAGGTCCTCTTTTTTTTTTCCCCTCCTCCCTCCCCATTCCCCCCTCCCTCATATGCCCTTGGTAATTTATACATCGTTGTTTTGTCATATCTTGCCCTATCCAGAGTCTCCCTTCCCCCCTTCTCTGCTGTCCCTCTCCCAGGGAAGAGGTCACATGTGGATCCTTGTAATCAGTTCCCCCTTTCCAACCCACTCACCCTCCACTCTCCCAGCATCGTCCCTCACACCCTTGGTCCTGAAGGTATCATCCACCCTGGATTCCCTGTACCTCCAACCCTCATATGCACCAGTGTACAGCCTCTGTCCTATCCAGCCCTGCAAGGTAGAATTCGGATCATGGTAGTTGCGGGGAGGAAGCATCCAGGATCCGGGGGAAAGCTGTGTTCTTCATCGATACTACCTCACACCCTAATTAACCCATCTCCTCTCCTAAACCCCTCTATGAGGGGATCTCCATTGGTCGACACTTGGGCCTTGGGTCTCCACTCTGCACTTCCCCCTTCATTTAATATGATATATATATAGATATATATACATACATATATACATATACACATATATACACATACATACACACACTTATATCTTTTTTTTTTTTTTTTGCATGATGCCTTATACCTGGTCCCTTGGGCACCTCGTGATCGCACTGGCCGGTGTGCTTCTTCCATGTGGGCTTATTTGCTTCTGAGCTAGATGGCCGCTTGTTCACCTTCAAGCCTTTAAGACCCCAGACACTATCTCTTTTGATAGCCGGGCACCATCAGCTTTCTTCACCACATTTGCTTATGCACCCATTTGTCTTCAGCGATCCTATCATGGAGGTGTGCAGTCAATGATATGATTTTTTGTTCTTTGATGCCTGGTAACTGATCCCTTTGGGACCACTCGCTCACTCAGGCTGGTGTGTTCTTCCATGTGGACTTTGTTGCTTCTGAGCTAGATGGCCGCTTGTTTATCTTCAAGCCTTTAAGACCCCAGTCACTATCTCTTTTGATAGCCAGGCACCATCAGCATTCTTCACCACATTTACTTGTTCACCCACTTTGGCTCCAGCCGTTGTGTCGGGAGAGTGAGCATCATAGAGTTCCAATTTAATAAAAGAAGGTATTCATGCATTGAGGGAGTGTTTGAGTAGAGGCCCAAGGTCCTTCCGCCACCTTAATACTTGACCTATAAATATAGACACATAGATCTATTTCCCCATCCTCCTATATATATTTGCATGTACATGTCTTTGTCTAGACCTCCATGAATGCCCTTTGACTCCTAGCTCTTTGCTCCATCTCCCGTGACTTTCCTCCTGCCCTACTACCATGCTTCATCGCCACCTGGGCTAGGGTATACCTCTTCTCTAAGCAACCTTACCCTTGATCATTTCCCACCAGGCCTGCCACTCCCACTTCTCTACCATTTGGGGTCCCATGTTTTTCCCTTGTCCCTGGGTTTGTTAACACCACTTCCTTACCCCCCCTGCCCCCCACCCCAAGTCCCCCCAAAACTGTCGGTCCCGTTGTTTTTCCTCCAGATAGTTCATCCAGCCTGTCCTATTCAGACAGACCTGTGGAGTCACTAACATGCACGAAAACTAGACAGAGGAAAACAAAGCAACAGTATACAACCAGACAACAAAACAACAAAAACAAACCACTGACAAAGAACAGAATAAAACAGTTCACAAGAGAAAAGCTTGTAGTTAGTTCAGGGATCGTTTGCTGGCCCTTAGGAGCGTTTTCCAGTCCAGTCTGTTGGGGCACCACGCCCTGGCCCCGAAGTCCACTTTCAGCATTCCCTGGGGACCTTGCCACTCCATTCCCTTGCTGTTCCGCTGCACTCACCCAGTGATTTGCCTCGGTGTGGTGGGATCAGGTCAGGTGCAATTCCCACACTGTGTCTCCGGTGCTGTCCCCTGTATCGCCCTTAGTCACTGAGGGGCATCATGTCTCATAGTGGGGCACATTTGCTATTTTTAAAATCAAAAGTGTCCTTCCAAAGAATGTGGACTCTTTATGACTCCAAAGAGGAGTCTCACAAAGGACTCCGCCAAGCAGATAGGCCACTCCAGTGCACCTGTTCCCGCTGTCAAGGGTCTCCATATGCTTTGTTTCTGCATCAATGGAGACAATGGGTAGCAAGCATCCCTGAAGACAAGTCACAAGTTTAGGCCCAGAAGTCACCACAATTATTTTCTCAGACCTAGAGATCTTTAGTCAATCACTACCCACAGCCCACAGGGAGCAATGCAGAGAGACATCTCCAGAGACCTGACCCTTCAACAAACTTAGATTAAGAGATAGAATGAGAATGATAATGTTAACTTGCTTGTCAAGAAAGAAAAAGATCGTTGATGACAATGAAGGATCAGAGTCAGGTTTAATATTTGTACTGCTACAGAAAATGCTAATTCCTTATTTCAAGCCTTCAGTGAGGAGAGAATTTAGAGAAAAAGAAAAGCCATCCTTGGGGATGCTGAGAGCTAAGAGAGGAAATACAACAGGAAATCCTCCGTGTCATCCATCTGGGCTTGTCTAGGGCTGGGTGTCTGTGCTTTGAGGGTCCTGCATGCCCCCTCCTGCCCACTGTCTTCCCTGCAGAGGTGGTTTGTGTCTGGGATCACACTGACTCCCCTTCACTGTGCTGCCTGCACAGTAATACATGGCTGTGTCCTCAGCAGTCACGGAGCTCAGCTGCAAGGAGAACTGATTCTTCGATGTGTATCTGGTGATGGAGAGTTGGCTGTGGAAGGACGGCTTATAATATGTGTCACCATCATACCATATGTTTCTCATCCACTGAAGCCTCTTCCCCGAGGTCTTGGGGATCCAGTTCCAGCTGTAACCAATACTTGTGATGGAGAAACCAGAGATAGTGCAGGTGAGGGACCGCTTCTGGGAAGGCTTCACCAATCCTGGACCTGACTCCTGAAGCTGCACTGGGACAGGACTCCTGCAAGCAAACACAGATGGTCCCTGTCAGTCACTTGAGGTCAAAAACATCCCCATAGACCCAGGTCAGATATCTGAATCTCCTGCCTTGGGGGACTGTCACCAGGCACAGAAGAACACACAGCAATAGTATCTTCAGACCGCAGGCGGGCTTTCCCAAGAGACCTACACCCGTGTCTGAAGAAAACTGATAGCTTTCCCAGACCAATGGTGAATTTGACCTTAGTGTCTGAAGAATAATTTGCATATGAGGGAGCCCTGTCCTTATAATCAGAAAGTAATGGAGATCAGACTCCCCTCTTCCTTATGAGCCCATTGTAGGGTAACTGTTTGCTTTAACTCATATGCATGTTAATCTATAATGAAAGAAGGTTTTTCTCAAGAGGTGTGTGGGAAACGTCAAAGAATGCCCAGAATTTCTGAGCCCAGTGTTCTCTCCTTCCAGCCCCTCTTTGCCCCTGCCCTTCCTTGGGTTTCTATATGATGTTTGTTTAAAGCATCTTCGGTCTTCACACTCTCCAAGACCCATTTTTTCCTGTACATCCTGACACCTCTTAATTAACCTCCTCATAGTCCTTAGTAGTTTTCCATGTGTGAGAGTAACATCTTTTAGAAACACGAATACCAAATTTGTTCCAAGGATTGATAATGACCCAAAGGTCCAACTCTTCAATGAAGCCTTTCAGCTCCAATTCCCACCCACTCCACCCTGGAGGAGATCCCCTCAGATTTCTGGGTTCTGAGAATCACTGCAGCGTCCAACAGAAATTCATGAAAGTCTGAGGTAATGAATTGTGGTGGAGGGTTCTGTTCAGTCAAAATTCTGCAGTTCAGAAAAGGGTAAACCAGTTGCTGGGCCTGAAGAACAGTCTCCACTCCTAGCTCTGCATTTTATTTATGCACACATAATCTGAAGACTCTGAAAGAATGTTTCCAGTAGGAGTAGTCCTGCTACTAATCTTATTTAGCCAGGATTTTTCTGACCTTGGGCCATGGTCTTTACCAACCCCACCACTCCTACAAGCAATATCCACACTACATCCCAAAGCCTGATGAATGAGGTCAACCTCAATGTAAGTAAAGAGATTCAAGTGCCATAGCGTCTCAGGGAAGAATGTGCCACCAAGAAAAGTTGGTCTTCAGACAAGTTAATATTTTAACTGTGTAGTGTCTAAAAATGTAAGATTCTGAATAGACACCCCCCCCACACACACACACCTTTGTTTGCTGGAATATCCAAAATGATGCACAATAAGTCGAGTCTTGATTTCAAGTATAAAGATTCAGTAGAGCAGTAGATGGAATATAATCCTTTCAGAAAATAATCAGAGTAAAACGAAAAGCCAAGTGCAGTATTTTAGATCTTCAACAAAAGGACATTTTCCTGAGACCCAGTAGGCACTTTCCACTAAAGTTAGGTTCATCCATACAACTGATCCTCAAAATTTAGAGAATGAGCTCAGACACGCTTGTAAATGTCCCTTACCCAGGGGGCTCTGGTTCAATTGAAGTGTGAGCATCTCCAACCAAGGACAACCTCTCCATTTGTGTTTTGGACACAGCCCCATCACAAATGCTCATGGATCTCACCTTACATTTATTCCCTAAACTCAAAGATTGTCTAATTTTTGAAAACTGTTCATATTACTGACTCTAGAAGGTGTGGCACTATCTCTAACCATGCAGTTTTAGAACAGAAACCCCTTCAGATTCTTTCTACATAATGTTGCAGGTTCAAATAAATGGCAGCCACTATAATGTCTTCATAATTTATGAGTCGTTATTTACTTATAACTGGACTGCTAGAATCTAAAAGTGAGTCCTTGGTTGAAGTCCTAAATCCACGTTTCAGTCAATCTTTTCAATGCAAAAAACTCCATTGTCATTTGTCTAAGACTTAAGCTAGCATGAATAGAAGCAGAAAGCAAAATCAATGTTACTATTCTTTAGGGTTAAGGAGCCTTACAAGTTACAGCATTGATTATAATATTCTGGTAACTTCAAGAAGACCAAGTATGCATTACACGGTACATTCCTTATCAGAATGAAACAATACCAAAATTGACTATAACATCCTGGTTACCATAACATGATTAACTACACCGTTCAGATTATCACATCACAGGGAGCAATATTGAATCAGAACAAATGATATATTGAAGAATAGTCAAAACTAATTGTAGTGTCCAGAACCTATGGAAGCACATGCTAAAATTAATCACCAGCAGAGAATTTCCCATAAGGGGAGGGAGAACAAGAAGACCAATTAGCAGTCAACTTTCTGAGATAGGAGGGAGGAATGGGCAAGTTACTTAGCAGCTTACAAAAATGGAATTTCTTTTGCTAGTCTGCCTCAATAACAAAGTATAAAATATTGTCCCCAGACTAAGTTTTGAGACCACCCATTTACTGAATTAGAATCTCTTTATATCTCCAAATTAATATATGTTTTTCAATGGGGGGAAATCCAAGCATTCAGTATTGGTCACCTGGACTTCTTTGGGCCAGAATTTGCTGAAGGGAATAAGCAAATGCTTTGAAACGAATACACATGATTTTCACCAAAATCCAGGGGTCCAAGCACAGGACACTCTAGCATTTTTCGTTTGGAGATCATTGTGTCAGTTCCCTTTTCTTATGCACACTGGCAGAGCATCACTTGATCCTGTTCATTTTACCAAGCCCCCATCTCACCATCTGCTCTTGGTGGTTTTCTAACCGATTTAAGCTTGAGATCGTGATATAGCTGCACAAGAGTTCAAGGAGTTCAAGCCACTTCCATCTCTGAATTTGACTGCCATAATTGTCTCAGATAATTTCATAGCAGTGGTTAGTAGGGGTCTCCTTAAGTGACACCCTCATGACATTATCCATGTGCACATCACTTTCCTAACAGGTTTGGTACACATGTTCTCAATGAGCTCCTGAGTGCTCCCTGCACTCCGAAGAAGCAACACATTGAGCTCTTCTAGACTCAGATTTCTGGGTTTGCTTTGCGGTCCCCCATCTCCTGGTTTAGTTTTGGTCAATCACTTAGTCAAGGTACACTGTATCTCTCAAAATTCTGAAAGGTGGAAATGATAGAAAATATGTCCAAGGAAAATGCAATAATATTTTCCCTGGTAGTCTATTGTACAGTATATAGACATACAACTCTGCAGCTTAAAATTACAGGAGCTTTTTGCTTTTTATTCATTGCTTGAGTTCCCTTTTTACTCTCTTGATGCACATAAATGTCTGATTTTAGAAGGTCACCCTCATCCATGTTGTCTTCTTTGTGTGTGCTTCCTTTGCTCTGTTTTACAGTGTATGAACGTCCTGCAATGGAGCCACTTAGGTGTGTCCCTACTTCCTTATAGATGGTCTCTATAGCGCAGGGATTGACATTCTGTCTTTGATCATCTTGTGTTTCTATTTTTACATGAGCTGAGGTTTCAGTTGTCTTTCATGCTTCTGAGGGTGACGATCCAATTGTGCCGGCATCATTGTTGAACAGAATGTCACTCTCCCTTATAAAGTCCCTTTGGCCTTTGGTGAAGATCAGTTGTCTATTGTGTGGCTGGATTATTTGTTATTTTTCTATTCTGTTCCATTGGTCAACATACCTTTCACTGTACGAGTACCAGGCTGTTTTGACTGCTGTGGCTGTGGAATAGTTTTCAGGTTAGTTTGTGTGAGGGCCCCTACCTAGATCTCAATCTTTTGGGGTCCCTTGATTATCCTAGGATTCTCCATATAAAATGAGCAACTATTTCCCATTTCCTTAATGGATTAATTTGTCATTTGGATCACAATTACATGGTATTTAGAGACAGTATTGTGTAGTTTTGATATATCCTTGGTGTTGAGTATCCTTTTCCATGAACATGGCATATTGAGAATGTGAATGTGAACAGACTTGCATTGGGAAGCATAAACATTCCTGAATCATATCATCTTGATGAACAAGAGACACAGAAAATAGATAAAGACAGAAAGAGACTTCAGACCAGTGCTGAGTCTGACCTGCACACTTCCCACTGACGAAAGGAGGCACATTCTGCTTTAATGTGGTTCGTTCCCTACCTAGCCGGCTGCATAACTCTAACCTGGAACTCAATGTCACAAGTGGGGAATTATATGGAAGCCTCTGCTCTCTGTCCTTTCAACAGCACATCACCATCTTTCTCTTCAGGCACTATTTGGAGAGTTTGAATAACCAGTCTTTCTGATCCAATTCAAAGTCTAACCTTTGACAGCACCCAATCGCTCCACTTCTCTAAATCACATTACATATGGAGCTCTGAGTTTCCTTGATTATCTTCTGGACCCTGATTCTGAGACCCACGTGGCTGAGTAATTTTCATCCACACCAAACAGAATGACTTTTGTACAGAACGTTTACTTGTTATAATACAATTATTGTAATGTAGAACATTTCAGGGATAGGCACTGCATGGTATTAAAATAGAGAGATTCTCTGAGGGAAACGAAGAGATGGAGAAGAACACCAATACCACAACAGGAAAGCAGCCCTGAACCTCTATCTGCACCTGCTCCTGGACCTGAGACCTGTGCTCTGTGGGTCTTGAGCGCCACCTGGGGACCTGTTTTCTCCCTGCAGGGGAGCTTGTATCCTGGTTGAATCTGAATTCTCCTCACTGTGATGGTAGCACAGTAACACAAAGGCATGTCCTGGAAATTCAGTCTGTTCGTGCGCAGGTGAAACATGTTCTAGGAATTGTCGTTGGAGATAGTGAATTGGCCCTTCACAAAGTCTTTGTGTTATATACCACCACTACCCGCAGATACTGATGATTGAGACCGACTGCAGGTCCTCTTCAGAGTCTGGTGGACCTACATCATGACTTAGCTACTTTAGGGCAAACTAGAGGCAGTGCAGGAGAGTCTCAGAGGCCCCTTAGACTGTCCCAAGGTGCCTCCATACTCCACTAGCTGCACCTCACTCTCAACGTTTGCAAGCACAGATATCCTGGGCAGGAAAACCATCACACATATTCACCGTGTCTCTCACTCACACCCAAGCACACAAACTGGTTCTTGACAAAAAATCATCTCTTAAAATAGCAACAAGGAAAAACCCCTTTCAGCACAGACTCCATGTTGTATGTGTTGTGCTCAGTCATGATCACTGAGTGGGGACTCCTGAGAATCCAGGAGCACTTCCAGAGCTGCAGGGTTGGGATCGCGTTGGCTTTCATCGGCAGAGCAGTGGGGGATTTGCATGCCCATTTACTATATTGCAATAAATGGAGTTGCATGACTTCTGAGATCTGAGGATTCTGTTCCTAGAACAGATCTGAGTGTTTTAGGTGTGAAGGGCACAATAATAATGTCATTAATATAATGTATTATGTGACATTCTATAGTAAATTGTCATCACACATTAATCCATTTTATTTTTCTATTTACACACAAAATGTGTGTAAATTTATATATGATTGATAGGAATAATAATATAAACAGAAATGTAATAAGTGTATTTGTTATATCTTTGAGGAACTCTCAGTATGTGTTTCTTCTTAATAGCCTTTTAAATTTTGGAACAAAAATATTTGGGAAGGTGAATGATCAGGGTTTTAGGGTGGATGAACAAAAGTTTCCAAATTATGTTCCCTTGCTATCCCTTGCTATCCTTGAAAAATAAATAGATACAAAGTCATGAAGGATTTTAAAAATAATAAATACTTGACCCAACTTCTTTTTCTCACAAATGCAGTTTTATATCTTCTTACAACTTTTTCATATGAACCCTGATCATCACCCTGAAACCTATTTGGATTTCTACATGATTAATCTATAAAATAGGTATCCCAACAGAAAGTCGACCAAATTATTGGGCAATTAAAATATCTTCTTCCCACTAAAGCATTGTGTCCTGGATGAAGGCAAGATTGGAGTTCACGGTCATGTTGTGGTGGTTGTTGTGGATAGGTGCTACTGAGTCAGTTCTGACCCACAGTGACCCTGTGAACAGCAACAGAACACTGTCTGATACTGCACCGTCCATATGCAAGTTCCTTTGTCTTGGGGACAGATAATTAAGGACAAATTGGGGAGAAATTTCTTCATAAGCTATAAGAGGAAAAACCAGCACTTTAAAATGCATGGTCTAGGAGAAATGACAGAAAAGGTACCAAAAATATAACGAAGCATTTCAAAATATGCTTATTTGTCTTTTTTAATTGACAGAAGCTCAGGCTTTGCTTCTGATCCTTTGCAAAGCAACATTGAAATGGAGTAGGAACATTCTCTGGTCACCTCCCCTTCATGTCAGAGAAGGCTGAGTTGGGACAAGCAACTGCAGGGTGTATCTCCCAAAGGAAGCACAGAACTGCATGCTGAGATTTTCATGGTAAAATGTGACTCAGCATGCTCAGTGCAGAGTATAGGGGAGATGCCATATTGTCAAAAAGTGACTTGAAAAATTCTTAAGGATGAGATATGAAAAGGATGACCCAAGAGGGGGAAAAAAGCACATAATGGTGTGGCAGGAGGCAGGGGCCAGGGCTTGTCAGGTTGCTGTGAATCAGAACTGGATTCAGGAAGGTACAGCAATGAGCAGTTTGTTGTTTTCTGTGTCATTCACCTTAGGACCTGCCATCAGGGAAAATGTTCCTGTGATGGAATCTTCCAGTGCCTCTCATGTTGAAAGTCAATGTGGTAAGACTGTGAGGAGGAATAAATGTAGATAGAAGGGAACGTGAATATCCAGGGGTGAGGAGGAATCCATTCTTGGAGTAGAGCAGAGAGGGAGCAGGATTATGAATGGGAGGTGGGGACAGGAGTGGAGTGCTAGAAACTGTGATAGGGTAGGGAAGTCAGTCTTGGAGAGGTATGCTATCACAACGCTGCTTTGGGGAAACTGCAGTCTGGTTCATGACTGCTGGGGACCAAGTGGTCCTGTGACCAAAAAGATGCACTTCACCCAAGCCAAGCATTTTGTTTATAGTCTCTGAATATAGTCTTTATTCAAATCATTGAGGTTTTTGAAAATCATGTTATGAATTAGGATCTGGTATCTGGTTTTTTTTGAGTTTTTTTTTAAACGTTTTATTAGGGGCTCATTCAACTCTTATCACAGTCCATACATATACATACATCAATTGTATAAAGCACATCTGTACATTCTTTGCCCTAATCATTTTCTTTTCTTTTCCTTTTCTTTTTTTACATTTTATTAGGGACTCATACAACTCTTATCACAATCCATACATATACATACATCAATTGTATAAAGCACATCCATACATTCCCTGCCCCAATCATTCTCAAAGCATTTGCTCTCCACTTAAGCTCTTTGCATCAGATCCTCTTTTTTTTCCCTCCCTCCCCGCTCCCCCCTCCCTCATGTGCCCTTGGTAATTTATACCTCGTTATTTTGTCATTATCTTGCTCTATCCGGAGTCTCCCTTCCCCCCCTTCTCTGCCGTCCCTCTCCCAGGGAGGAGGTCACATGTGGATCCTTGTAATCATGTCCCCCTTTCCAACACACTCACCCTCCACTCTGCCAGCATCGCCCCTCACACCCTTGGTCCTGAAGGTATCATCCACCCTGGATTCCCTGTGCCTCTAGCCCTCATATGTACCAGTGTACAACCTCTGCCCTATCCAGCCCTGCAAGGTAGAATTCGGATGATGGTAGTTGGTGGGGGGAGGAAGCATCCAGGATCTGGGGGAAAGCTGTATTCTTCATCGGTACTACCTCGCACCCTTACTGACCCATCTCCTCTCCTAAACCCCTCTATGAGGGGATCTCCAGTGGCCGACCCTTGGGCCTTGGGTCTCCACTCTGCACTTCCCCCTTCATTCAATATGGTGTGTGTGTGTATATATATACATATATACACATATATACATATATATACATACATATATTCTTTTTTTTTTTGCATGATGCCTTATACCTGGCCTCTTGGGCACCTCGTGATCGCACTGGCTGGTGTGCTTCTTCCATGTGGGCTTTTTTGCTTCTGAGCTAGATGGCTATTTGTTCACCTTCAAGCCTTTAAGACCCCAGACACTATCTCTTTTGATAGCCGGGCACCATCAGCTTCCTTCGCCACATTTGCTTATGCACCCATTTGTCTTCAGCGATCCTATCATGGAGGTGTGCAGCCAGTGATATGATTTTTTGTTCTTTGATGCCTGATAACTGATCCCTTTGGGACCACTCGATCACACAGGCTGGTATGTTCTTCCATGTGGGCTTTGTTGCTTCTGAGCTAGATGGCCGCTTGTTTATCTTCAAGACTTTAAGACCCCAGTCACTATCTCTTTTGATAGCCGGGCACCATCAGCTTTCACCACATTTACTTGTTCACCCACTTTGGCTTCAGCAGTTGTGTCGGGAGAGTGAGCATCATAGAGTGCCAATTTAATAAACGAAAATATTCATGCATTGAGGGAGTGCTTGCGTAGAGGCCCAAGGTCCTTCCGCCACCTTAATATTAAACCTATAAATGTAGACACTTAGATCTATTTCCCCATCCTCATATATATGTTTGTATGTACATGTCTTTGTCTAGACCTCCATAAATGCCCCTTGACTCCCAGCCCCTTCCTCCATCTCCCTTGACTTTCCTCCTGCCCCACTACCATGCTCCGTCCCCACCTGGGCTACAGCTATACCTCTTCTCTACGCAACCTTACCCTTGGTCGTTCCCCATCAGGCCTGCCACTCCCCCCTCACTATCATTTTGGGCCCCATGTTGTTCCCTTGTCCCTGTGTTTATTAACACCACTTCCTTACCCTCCTCCCCCTCCCCCACCCGGGACTGTCTGTCCCCCAGGAACTGTCTGTCCCTTTGTTTTTCCTCCAGATAGTTCATCCAGCCTGTCCTATTCAGACAGGCCTGTGGAGACACTAACATGCATGAAAACAAGACAGAGGAAAACAAAGCAACAGTATGCAACCAGACAATAAAACAACAAAAACAAACGCCAAGCATTTTTAATGGCCCTCCTATGCATGCTAAAGTTGCACATGGAAAATGGAAGACCAGAATGGAATTGACACATTTGAATTTTGATGTTGGTTAAAAATATTTAAAGTACCATGTCCTAACAAAAATATTCATAAACTCATCTTCAAAGAAGTCCAGCCAGAATTCTTTTCAGAGGAAAGCATGGTGAGACTTTGGACATATTATCTGACAGACTTGTCTCTGCAGAAGGCCCTCATGCCTCGTAAAGTAGAGAGGCAGCAAAACGAGGAAGACTCTTGAGAAGATGATGGACACAGTGGCTCCAACAACAAGAACAATTCTGAGGATGGCACAGGCTCGGGCAGTGTTTCATTCTCCTCTACACAGGGTGGATAGGAGTCGGAACTGATGGACAACTTCTAACAACAACAGCAATATTGCCAAGGGTTCGTGGGTGAAGGTTCTGATCGATTTATGTGCCCAGGAAGAGTGCCTATCATATGAGAACTCTCTCTGTAAAAGGGCCTAATGCCCTTGGGCTGCCCAATTTTCGTGTTCTTCAAGAAGCTGTCTTTTGACGTATGGGGGACATGTGGCAATGAACAACCAGGACAGACACCAAGGGCTCTTCCTGCAAACTTATCCTGCAAACTTATCCTGTCTTGAGCCAGAAGATGAACTTGTGGACACTGAGTCAGCCCATGGTACAGAGGGCACACATCTCAACCTAAGGAGCAGCTTTGATGAGGACAGTTCTCTCTAGAAGAAGGCACAAGCCCAGCTGTAGGAGCTGGATGCTGCAGCCTGTGAGAAACCTCTGGGTTGCAGGTGGAGGCAACAGCGACATCTGCCAGCACCTGGTAAGTTACTGGGCTGATGATGGAGAGAGAAATTTATTCAAAAGGATCTAGAAGAACAGATTCCAGAACTTTATTTTCCTGGTTCATTCAAACTTAATGGTGAAATGTCTAACCCAATACAATAAAGCACATTTTGAAACTACAATTATTCACTTTTGAAAAATGTACATTTTCCCTGGAGATTTTATGTACAAACATATTGAATGGAGATCATCTTAGTTCATACCAGTTCTTCATAAATTCCTATCAACTGGACAATCATGTAATCAGGATCATTAACTCTGCTTCACTGGATACTTGAAATGTTGGACTTGGAAGCCTTGCAAAAAAGGTTCTGGAAGCTGATAATGTCGCTGAGTCCATGGGAAAGTGCCCTTGGAATGACACTGCCCAGAGTGACTCCAGTTATTTGAAGGGAACTTTATAAATTTGCCTTCAAGGAACCAAACTGTTTATTGGGAAGATGAAGGGATGAGCTCAAATTCACATCAAGGATTGCTGGTGGTGCAACAGGTCAAACATGGGCTTGGTATTATCTATAAGTGTTTGTGGTTCAAATCCGTCAGCTACTCCTAAAGTGAACGGTGCATCACGGTGCTTCTTTTGAAAATGCCCTTTCAGAGAGGCGGGGAAGCACTGCTCTCCCATCCACTGATGTGAGACAGAAATGACTCCAGGGCAGCAGGTCAGTGGGAGGGAATGGACTTCGGACCAGTTTCTGCATAATGTTTAATACAATGGCAGAGATGTAAGCTCATTAAGTTATTTTTAATTTTACCAGTAAAGATAATAGAGATACCTATATAATCTCCCCCAAACCACTACCTCCCAGCTGTTCCTGATTTTCCCTTGCATTATAATGGCACATATTCATCATCAAAAACCAATATTGATACATTGTTATGAATTAAAATCTATGATTTGTTTGGATTTCCTTAAATCTTACGTAAGGTACTATCCCTGCCATGGGATCCCATACAAGACATCGTATTCCATTTAGTCATCATGCCCCTTTAGCTTGCTCTCTAATGTGACAAATTCTGAGAAATTCCTTTCTATTTTTAAAATTATCTTGACAACTCTGACAGTGTTTGCCAAGTTTTTATTTTGTTTTTGTTTTTGAGAATAGCCTGATTGGAAACTGTCTATGTTATTGTGACAGGATATACACTGTCACAAACTTAACAGTGTTAATTTGACCTTGATCACCTGGCTGAGGAAGGATTTGTCAGAGTTCTCCATTATGAGAATGCTCAATGCTGCCCCAACTAAGAAGTACACTATTGAAGAAGCCAGGTTTTATTTTATTATATATAATAATAATATGATAGGTATGATATAATTCGATAGTTAAAACATTCAGCAGAGTTGTACAATTGCTATGACGGTTTCCAAACATTCTTTTTCTGCACGGCCTCCTTGACATTGTCTCCACTTTACCCTCCTCCACTATTGTACCCCCCTCCTCCTCCCAAAACCCTCATTCTACTTGTTGTCTCTATACGTTCATCAATCATAGGATGCAAATAACAAAAAATGGAAAATATACAACAAATTCAAGAAGGTGACCTCCAATGACAACACCTCTGAAATATATTCAAATATGGACAAGCACAAACCAAAGCAAATACCACGAACCAAAAATACAGAAAATGTAGGACACCAGATAAGGATCAGCCTCATCAGTAGAGCAGGCGAATCTACTGACAATGTTGTAACTGTTCAAGTAAGATTGACGTTTTTGATCCTTTATACTCATCTCTCCAAAGCTCTCTGTTTGGGAACCACATTTCTCCATCCCTCAATTGTAGATAGAGGGACTTCTCTGAAGACTTATTTCCTATGAAGTTCCACAAATGAATCTTGGGCTACCATTCTCAACCATCACAATTTAGCCTTTGATACCAGATCCTCCTGCAACTTCAGATTAAATGGTTTACCATCCTGCAGTGACTGATGATGGTGTGCTTCTTCCATGTAGGCTTAGTTGACATCTCACTTAGAGGGACGCTTGTTTGGAAGCAAGCCTTTAAGACTCCATATGTGAAGAAAACAGATTAGAAAGTTTTGTTTTTGTTTCTTAGCTTGTTTGAAATAGAAGTTATGAAGGCAGGATGGGGGCAGAGGGCTATGGATCACTGTTTGTTCATAGAGGGAAAAAGAAGAGCAGAGCAGTGGGAAAACATAAGAACAGCAAGCAGAGCACAGAGCTGGTGTGATTTTTCTCCTAACACCGGCTCCACACACCTGGGTATGAGCTCTGACACTTGGGTTCTGGGCACAACTTTCAGCCTGAGCCTTAGTCAGCCTGCAGCGTAGGCTTGTGTCTGGGCTCACACTGACTTCCCCTCCCCATGTTTCTTGCACAATAATGCACAGCTGTGTCCTCAGCAGTTAGTGAATTCACTTGCAGGGAGAATTGGTTCCTGGCTGTGTCCCTAGAGATGGAGCTGCGACTCTTGAAGGAAGAGCTGTAGTAAGTGTTACCACTAGCACAAATCTCCCCAGTCCAGTGCAGCCCCTTCCTTGTGCGCTGGCAGGTCCACTCCCAGCAGTAACCACTGGTGGTGATGGAGAATCACAGACTGTGCAGGTGAGTGACAGGGTCTGTGAGGGCTTCACCAGTCCGGCCCCTGACTCCTGCAGCTGCACCTGGGACAGAACACCTGGGAACAAAGAAAACCACAGTGAGTTCCAGACAGACCTACCGTGCCTTGTTCTGATCTCTGAAATCAGGGACAATCTCACCTGGGACTGCAGCCACCGGGCAGAGAAGGAGACGCAACCACACCGTGTTCTCCTCTCGGAGGATCCTGCCTTGCTCACAGACTCCAGTCCTCACTGAAAGCGGCACTGACCTGCCCAAGCTGAAAACCCTCCTCCCTCCATGGCTGAGTGATTTGCATGTGGGGGTTCAGAAGTGATACAAGAATAGTCTGTAGAGAGAACTCGGTACATCAGCTGCCTTTGAATACAGTTGTTCCTGTGTTTCCCTGAAATTGAAGTGGACCACATGTAAGGAGAGGCGGAAATCCAGGGGAAATGATCACCTCCCAGCACTTCCATTGCTTCTCCTCAGGCGATGCTGGGGGTTGTGTAGAAGATGCAAACACTCAGTTTGGAACCACTACAGATTGTAGCGCACAGCCAATGACATTCTGAATGTCACACATGAGGAAGGAAGCCACGCGCGGGAGAAATGCCCACTCTCCACTCAGATTCTCCTGCACTCCTGGCTTTGAGAAGTTTCCCCAGTGTGAGAGATAGCTCTGTGTGTCCCAGAGACCTAAGGACAATGTTCTTTCCCTGTATACAGAAGAGACTAACTTCCTATGGATAGGACAATATCTTACTTAGGGTTACCTACTGCACATCTCTAGGTTCTAAGTTCCATTGTAATGGCTACACAGAATTCACAAACAAGTTGTAATGAGGCAGGGACAACTCACTGCTCCAGAGACAAGAGGCCTCAAAGAAATGCAAAAAGCCCCTGCCATGGCTAACACACCTTCCCTCCACCCTCCACTGAGATACGCTTACCTGCCTTTTTTAGCTTCTGTGATCCACTGGCCTGCCAATCCCCAACAACTTCCTGTGAGTAATCCCTTTCTTGTAAAAGTCCGTAAGACCCCAGCTGTGAAGGCTGTTTCTGGATACGCACCCACTGAGACAAGGGTGGCCACACAAAGTTCTTCCTTTTTGATATAACCCGATTGCTCTTGGCAACTCCTTCAGCAACTCCAGGAACAGTAGTTCCAGTTAGAAATGTCACTGAGGTCTTTATCAGGACATGTTACAGTTCCGTCGAGTCTGCTGATACCACTCAGTTACAAATATCAGACTGAAGGCATTCCGCTTAAGCTCCTTGAAGCACCCAACTCCAGCAAACCTCATCCAGAAGGCACTCCGTGCCAGTTTCTACAGTCAGCGAGCCCAACTTTCTGAAGGAGTCCCCAGAGACAGTCCAGTCAGCAAGCCTCCTGCCCAAGAACAGTCATGTTAATTTACTCTGTGGATTGGGAAGTGCATCACGGTTCCACGCCCTGTCTCTGATGGGATAGCTGTCATCTGGATTGGGGAGGTCCGCTGTGCAGGGATCACAGAACTGGATAATTCCATCCATCCGAGACTTGTGGGTAATGCCATCCTTCCTCCTGCTTCTCATAGGGCTCATTTTATAGACAGTGGGATCTTCTCCAGGGAATCTTATTCTGAAATTACTCAGGTGAACCCCTTCATTATTGCTCCCCCACATTCCTACAAGACCCAAGCAGGGAAAGGTCATTTTGTGGGACTTGGAAATATGTCTGGAAGAGTCACATTAAAGATGTCATTTCCCCTGAAAATGTAAAGAATTTCAAACATATTTTCCTAATGACAGCATCCAGGAACTCAGCTTTCTGTGTTGCAAAGTGTGGAAAATGTGATTATTTTGAAAGTTAATATGTTTCCAAAGTAGGAGTATTTTGATCCCCTCCTTCCAAATAAATGAATTATTAGTAAACCTCAGTTGCATTCAGAAATACGTTTTAAACAAAGTAATTTTATTAAGAAGAATTACATTGGTGACCGGGATGATGTATTCTCTTGCACCGAGTAAGGCGGTGTGGCTGGCACCTGAGGGTGGAGAATTCTATGAAGTAGGGCAGGGAGTCAAGTAGGCGTCAGAGGGAACTGTGGTCTGAACTGTCACGTGGGAACTTAATCCTGGACCCAGCTAGTTCCACACTCATACTGAGCAAATCGTGATACCCACGTTAAACCATGCTCTGAAATTTAAAAACAGTGACGACGGCTCAAGAAACGGTCCAAAGCCTCTACTCAAACACTCCCTCAATGCATGAATACCTTCTTTTATTAAACTGGAACTCTATGATGCTCACTCTCCCAACACAACGGCTGGAGCCAAAGTGGGTGAACAAGTAAATGTGGTGAAGAAAGCTGATGGTGCCCGGCTATCAAAAGAGATAGTGACTGGGGTCTTAAAGGCTTGAAGATAAACAAGCGGCCATCTAGCTCAGAAGCAACAAAGTCCACATGGAAGAACACACCAGCCTGTGTGATCGAGTGGTCCCAAAGGGATCAGTTACCAGGCATCAAAGAACAAAAAATCATATCATTGACTGCACACCTCCATGATAGGATCGCTGAAGACAAATGGGTGCATAAGCAAATGTGGTGAAGAAAGCTGATGGTGCCCGGCTATCAAAAGAGATAGTGTCTGGGGTCTTAAAGGCTTGAAGGTGAACAAGCGGCCATCTAGCTCAGAAGCAAATAAGCCCACATGGAAGAAGCACACCGGCCAGTGCGATCACGAGGTGCCCAAGGGACCAGGTATAAGGCATCATGCAAAAAAAAAAAAAGATATAAGTGTGTGTATGTATGTGTATATATGTGTATATGTATATATGTATGTATATATCATATTAAATGAAGGGGGAAGTGCAGAGTGGAGACCCAAGGCCCAAGTGTCGGCCAATGGAGATCCCCTCATAGAGGGGTTTAGGAGAGGAGATGGGTTAATTAGGGTGTGAGGTAGTATCGATGAAGAACACAGCTTTCCCCCAGATCCTGGATGCTTCCTCCCCCAACTACCATGATCCGAATTCTACCTTGCAGGGCTGGATAGGACAGAGGCTGTACACTGGTACATATGAGGGTTGAAGGTACAGGGAATCCAGGGTGGATGATACCTTCAGGACCAAGGGTGTGAGGGACGATGCTGGGAGAGTGGAGGGTGAGTGGGTTGGAAAGGGGGAACTGATTACAAGGATCCACATGTGACCTCTTCCCTGGGAGAGGGACAGCAGAGAAGGGGGGAAGGGAGACTCCAGATAGGGCAAGATATGACAAAATAACGATGTATAAATTACCAAGGGCATATGAGGGAAGGGTGAACGGGGAGGGAGGGGGGGGAAAAAAAGAGGACCTGATGCAAGGGGCTTAAGTGGAGAGCAAATGCCTTGATAATGATTGGGGCAGGGAATGTATGGATGTGCTTTATACAATTGATGTATGTATATGTATGGATTGTGGTAAGAGTTGTTTGAGTCCCTAATAAAATGTAAAAGAAGAAAAGAGAAAAAATGATTAGGGCAAAGACTGTACAGATGTGCTTTATACAATTGATGTATGTATATGTATGAACTGTGAAAAGAATTGTATCAGCCCCAATAAATTGTTAAAAAAAAAAAAGAAACGGTCCAAAGAAGTCTCCTAGAACCCTACAAGTACTGATTTCAGTTACCAGATAAGCAAGCAAGAACCAAGCTTTAACAAGCTGTTAATCATTGTTCCAGAAGACAAACTGCAAGTTACCATCGAAGTGACAGAAGAGTGGCATAAAGCCAGTTTGCTCATTGATGAGATCAAAGACAGCTCAGAACTTCCACGTGCTTTGACAGTGGCTCATAGTATCAAAGAATTTCCACTTTGCTAATGATGTATATTTTATTGGTTTGGCAATATACATCATTCTTGTATAAGTCTTGTATAAACTTTTATAAATATACGTGTAAAAAGTCCTGACCTTTAATCAGTGCAACAATTTACCGACGATCCTTTAGACCTCCATCAGGGACAAGGCCTAGACAATTACACTTGGAGGGACAATTGCACTTGTCCCACTGAAGAAAGATATAAACAAAAATATGGTCCCACAAAAGACCGGTGGGCTATTTGGTTTCGCTGTAGGTCTCCTGTAGAGAATGGTTTCGCTGTAGGTCTCCTGCACTTGTTCTCTACATTCTGCAGATGTAAAGCCTCTACTTGGGCTCTTTTTCCAAATTAGGGATGATTTACATTAATCTACACTCCAAAAAATACAGTGAAAACAAAAACTTTTTTGAAGACCTAACAAAGAAAACTCATTTTCTACAATTCATGCTATTTTGTCAAGTCTGAGAGCGCCCAGGTGCAGAATATCTTGCACCAGAGAACCTAAAATATAGACGTTAAGAAATACTGTGCTGCAGGTCTATCTAGATAAGGCGGGGCTTGAAAAGCCTTACTTTCAGACAAAAGCTAAACTTGATCATGGTGGATCGGACCACGGCATGATATGATACTTGGCCAGTTGACTTACCTCTTGATCCAACCAAAATTTGCTCCAGGGTCAAATATTTCTCACTTTTTCCACAACAGAAATTTCTTGTCCGAATTTTTAAGTATGGAGGGTGGTCTTTTCTTTCTTACCCTTTATTTTAATTTTATATTATTTTAATTTTATTCTTGCTGGGTTTTTTTTGTTTTCTAGTATTCTAATGGGCTTGCAAGTTTGTAAATCACAGAAAGATTGGATGCATAGAGACAGTAACTGATATAATGGTTTATGAGGCGCATGGGGCATGGAGTAGTAGGTAGGATGAAGTGATTTGGGGAGCAAACAATGAATGTGGGAAATGGGAGAGAACATATAGATTGATTATGTTGATATATATGTATGTATTCATATACATATGATTCTTTTTAAAAGTGATTTAACTAAGTAAGTGTATGCTATGTAGATATTATATCAAGAAAACTACTTTAAAAAAGAAACAAAGTTGACCAGTGGTTACAATGGGTGAAGGAGAAAGGGTTGTTCCTTTTTTTTTAAAGGGGTGTTCCTTATGGGACATTTAATTTATATTAATGGTGGTGAGATAACTTGGAAAAGGATATCAATAATGATTTTAAAACATGAAGCATATAATCAAATACACTGATTTATACATATAATGGTTGTTGAATTGGGGGATTTTTTTATTGTGTATATTTTTCCAAATTAAAATTTTAATTACATAAATAGCAATGAATACAAGGAAGAAGAAATTTTTTGAAGCTATAGTGATGATGACATAGTGTATGATTTTTCTTGATATGGTTGAATTGTATTTTAATGTGCATGAAATTACAATAAACCGGTCTTTTTTAAAAAGAACCAGAAGGTCATCTATCACACAGACTTTCAGTTTAGGGTTTTGATTAACAGGCTATGGCTCATGGCCCAGTGCCTGTCTTTGTAAATAACATTTTATTAGCATTTAGATATGCCCACCTCTACTGTCTGCTATTGTTTTCCTATGCACTCAGTAGAGTTGAGTGGTTTTCTCCAACACTATATTAAAAATGGAATGCTAAATTACGTGACCTTAGTAACATTAAAAATAACAAAACCATCATAGTTTGAGAGAGAGAGAGTTGCCCTTGAGAAGAAAAGGGCTTATGAGGGAGGGGGAAGCAGGAAGGGAGGGGAAAAAAGAAGACTTGATGCAAAGGGCTTAAGTGGAAAGCAAATGCTTTGAAAATGATTAGGACAAAGAATGTACAGATTGCTTTATACAATTGATGTGTGTATATGTATGGATTGTGATAAGAGTTGTATGAGTCCCTAATGTTGAAAAAAAAAGAAGAAGAAAAAGAAGACGACCAAGGTCTGATCTTCAGATGTCTTGGATGACGTTTAAACCGTATAAAAGTTAGCCTGAAACTTTTAGTTTGAAGTTTCTTGTGTTAAAGTGAATAGTTTCTCCCATGAGCCCAACCTTTAGATAACACTTGTTTGATTGCAGCACATTCCATTAAGATGTAAATAATAAGCAAAATAAATTTTCTTCTCTTCCCTTGATGGTGGCTATGGTAGCACTGCCCAAAAGCATCCAGACCTCTCTCTCCTGAGTCTAAACAGAACAACATAACTGAAAGGCTAGGAATACCTTCATAAAACTCTTCACCTAACTAGCAACAGCCAAACAAGTGTGAAAGCACGTCCAGAACCACTTCTCTTTGCTTTGTTTAAGCATGAAGTTTTCAATCTGAAGAGGAAGACCTTACACATGTGTAGCTGAAAATACTGATAAAAACCTTTTGCAGGAAGGGAATGAACAACAAGGGAATGTGATGGACATTACATATAGTTAACTGCATATGGGAGCCTGACTATATTTTCACAAACCTTGACAATAATCCACCAGTCTATAGGAGTTAGCTCATTATCAATTCCCTAGGGAAAACACAGTGTATAAAACAATATGCTGATATGTATGGTCATATTGAACATGTCCATCTATCCACAAAAAGTTATGAGTCACACAAAAGAGGAAGAAAAGGGTCATAATGTATGAAACAGCAAGGTGAGACTCCCACTGGACATAGAGATGGACACTATAAAGTAAAATATGAAACTCAAACTAAGTAGAATAAGAAGGAAATAAGGAAAATGTCATTACATGTGTTATAAATAGTATGATAAGGACACAAAGAAGATGACCTAATTTTAAAAAGTAGGAATTTATTTTTTGGAGACAATTATAATATCAAAATAAAGAACAATTCTAGACAATAATGTAAAATATGTTCAAGGAAAACAAAGGATACACAGACATAAATATAATGGAGCAGAGTGCAGCTCAGACCCCTTTCTTCACCAGGAGTTCTGGAGTCACACTGCCTTCTCCCCGCCTCCTTTCACAGTGATGCATGTCAATGGCCTGGGCAGCAATGGAGCTCAGCATTCAATAAATTTAACTATTAAAGGGGTCTTGTGTGCTCAAGACATCAGAGTAGTAACATAGTCTGTACTCTCCACTCCATAGTATATGGACTCATCGCTGATTAAAAGGATCTACAGACGGAACAGGTGAGGCATAACGTCTATGAGTTTTAAAAATCCTGGTCCAACTCCTGTAGTTACACCTGGAGACAGTGAGGCAGGTGCTGAGATAAAGCATTCAAAAAAGCTTCATCTTTCAGTCTTCGAACTATTCACCTATGAGAGCTCCCCCCGAGAAGAGGAAGAAAGTGAAATATTCTCAGGAATGTGGTCCATGATTCCCAGTTGTATTATCCAGAGTGAGTAAGACCTAAATTTAAATAAATACATTATGAGACTCTATCTGATGGATTATGTGGAGATTGCATGTGAGTGGTACCTTTGTAATAAAGTTAAAAAGGGGTTCATCTGGGGTGGGAATGTTGACTTTCCTCAGAGAACACAGTCCTGTCCATGACTTCTCCATTCATCAAGACCAAAGTCCAGTTTTTCCAGGCCACAGAAAATGATGTGGAAGATGGTTGAGGAGGTAGACAGGTCTTAGGATTGAGGATGACTTTCTTTTTTTTAATTAGGGGCTCATACAACTCTTATCACAATCTATACATACATCAATTGTATAAAGCACATCTGTACATCTTTTCCCTAACCATTTTCTTTTTTTACATTTTATTAGGGGCTCATACAACTCTTATCACAATCCACACATATACATACATCAATTGTATAAAGCACATCCGTACATTCTTTGACCTAACCACTCTCAAAGCATTTGCTCTCCACTTAAGCCCTCTGCATCTAAAATGTGTCAGACACACATTTTCTGCATTAGATCATGGGAACATTATTAGATATTCAAAAATTGGAAAATCAGCTAACTCTAGCAATCTTACTGATTTCAGCCAAAAGTGGTTCCAATCCAATGTTTTCTGTAAATAGGAATGGCTTTTGTGAGTCGCTAAAAAGGAAGAACGTTTCTTTGACAACTACACTGCTATGTCTCCTCAAGAGCCATTCTAGTGTGGAAAGAGCACCTGCCACCCTAAATCAGTTTACCTTAGACATGGAAGTAGCAGATCAGCCTGTGGGACCACGAGGCGTCAAAGGGATCAGGTATCAAAGAACAAAAAATCATATAATCGTAAATGAGGGTGCATGCAAAGTGGAGACTCAAAGCCCATCTGTAGGCAACTGGACACTCCCTTATTGAAGGGTTGCAGAGAGATGAGCCAGTCACGGTGCAGGGTAGCAACGATGAAACTTATAACTTTTCTTCTAGTTATGAAATGCTTCCTCCCTCCTCTATCATGATACCAATTCTACCTTATAAATCTGGCTAGACCAGAGATGTCCACAGGTACAGATAGGAACCTGAACACAGGGAATCCAGAACAGATGAACCCTTCAGGACCAGTGGTGAGTGTGGTGATACCTGGAGGGTGGAGAGAAGGCAGGGTAGAAAGGGGGAACCAATTACAAGAATCTACATATAACCTCCTCCTTGGGGAATTGACAACAGAAAAGTTGGTGAAGGGAGATGTTGGACAGTGTAAGATATGACAAAGTAACATAAATTATGAAAGGTTCATGAGGGACGAGGGAGTGGGGAGGGAGGGCAAAAATGAGCTGATACCAGGGCCTCAAGTAGAAAGCAAATGTTTTGAGAATCACAATGGCAACTAATGTACAAATGTGCTTGACACACTGGATGGATGTATGGGGGATTGTGATAAGAATTGTACGAGCCCCCAACAAAATGATTTTTAAAAAAGCCTTGTCTCTTAACTTCCAATGAGAATTCTGGATGTCCTGCTTCTGCAACAGGTCTTTTTGAAGATATTATTATTATCATTATTTGTTTTAAGAGGGACAACACTAACTTCCCTTCTATCTCTTCATTCAGGAACATATCACTTAACCTGCTCGTTGTTTTTTATCCATCTTAACATACAGCTTGGTGGCACTTTTGAAGACATCACAGAAGACCACATTTTATTTAGTCTACTAATCCAGAGACCAAAAATCTGGGATGATTTCCAAGATCAGCCCCTTCAAATGCCTTGTGAATAACTGCCAGCCTGCCTTTAGGAGAACACAAGTAGGTGATGATACTGGTATTATATACATTGAGTTTGTGTTCAGTTAAACTAGTAAAATTCAGAACCATGAAAGGGAGGAAATCATGTGCTTCAATATTCTCAATCTCTCTTCAATTCTTACTTGTCTGATTCATAGGCAATCCTTTTATGAATATCCTGTGTGAGAACTTTGTATGAATTTTTGTAACCATAAGTTTTCCAGGATATAAGTATCAATGGTGTTGGTTTCAGCATATTTGTTAGTCTGGGTAGACTAGAGAAACAAATTCATAGACACTCATGTGTATAAGAAAAAAAAATTTATATACAAGAGCAATTGGGTATTAAGAAAACATCCCCACTCACTCTCTCTCTCCTCACTAACTCACTCTCTCCTCACTCACTCCTCACTAGCTCACTCACTCTCTCCTCACTCACTCACTCACTCTCTCCTCACTCACTCACTCACTCTCTCCTCACTAACTCACTCACTCTTCTCACTCACTCCTCACTCACTCTCTCCTCACTAACACACAAAAAAATAAAAAATAAATAAATGAATAAAAAGAAAACATCCCAGCCCAGTCCAGATCAAGTCCATACGCCCAACATTAGTCCAGATGTGCAATACTAGTCCATAAATTCCTTGTTACACTCACACAGGCAAACAATGATGGATGCAGGAAGATCACAGGCCAATGGGTGGAAAGTCTTGTGAATCCAGTGGCAGAAGCACCTCAGTGCTGGCAGGGGTCTCCCCATGGCTCCTACAATTCCCAGGGCTCTGGCTCCATCAGCCTTTCCCCATGTGGCTTGTCAAAAGAGATGTCTAGCGGGGGTGGGAGGGGAATGTCCCACCCCGGCGGGTCGCACCATCCACCCCCAGTGAGCTATTTGTCTCCTTAGCGCCTCCAAAGAGGTCATCAAGCTGCTACCTGATTGACAGGCTAACCTCCACCCCTTTCACTCTTAAGTATGTGCTTCTTGTTTTTGTTTTGGGGGTTAGGTAAGTTCATTCATTTCCAACTCATAACAACCCTATACGCAAAAGAACAAACCAACGTACAATATTGAGTCATCTTCATTATGGTTCATAACTCTGAGCCCATTATTGAAGCTATTGTCATTCCGTTTCCTCATGGGCCTTACTCTATTTGACTGCCTCTACTTTGCCTAGTATGATACCCTTTTCCAAGGACTGGGCTCTCTTGATATGATGTTCAAAAATGTGAGATGAAGTACCATCATCCTTGTTTCTAAGGAATATTCTGGATATACTACATCATGAAAGATTTGTTTGTTCCTTTGGCCAAACCACTAGCATTAAGTCAGTGCTGACTCATAGCGACCGCCCTGCGGGTTTCCAAGACTGTAACGGTTTACAGGAATAGAAAGTCCAGTGTTTCTCCAGAGGAGCTTCTGCTGCTGGTGGTTCATCAGTTAACCTTTACTCTGCAATCCACATGGTTGGTTCATTTGAGAGTCCATGGTAATTCCAGTATTCCTCAATAGCACCACAATTCACATGCAATGATTCTTCACTCTTCTTTATTCAATGCCCAACTTTCACAAGCACATGAAGCAATTGAAAATACCATCACATGAGTTAAACTTGGTATGAAGGCGTATGGCGTAAGTTTCAGTAAAGACATGGTTACCCAATTTAACAATATTTTTGGCGATTTGGATGTTGTCTGACGACCCCACAACATTTCATTGTTTAAATATAGACTAACGTAGGATGTCATGAATCAGAAGAGATATGGCCCTGGTGTGTGGTGGATATTTTCATTAGCTGTTTACATAGTCATTTTATCCTCCTTTCTGTCTGTATGTTTGTTTCTCTCTCTGTGTGTGTGTTATCTGTGTCTACTTATCACTGGGAATAAAAATGTCCTCAATCTGTGGCTGCATATAGCTCCCAGAACAGACTACACTCTTGTGTGGATTAAGAGAACTCTGCAGCAGATAAAGTGAAGACTTCAGAAGAAATCTGGGTTACCCTAAAGGCACTACTAGCAGCATTCTTTGAGTGGGAGGAGCAGACTCAGGGGCCTCACTTTATCCTGTTCACCTTGATGTACAAATGCACCTCCAACGTGCAAATACCTCTTTGGCAGCCACATGAAGCTACAGCACATGTACATTTAAATTCAAAATCCTCATCATTCTGAAGAGCATTTTGGGGTGTCATAAATCTTATCCATATGAACATGAAGCATGTGTGGGTTTTCCTTTCTGGTGGCAACTCTGGGAGGTGAGTGCTTCAGGAATTCCTACATGAAGTCTGGGGATGCAGCATTTGAGCACATGACTCTGTTTCTCTTCTTCGCCAGGTGTCCTGGCTCAGGTGCAGCTACAAGAGTCAGGCCCAGGAGTGGTGAAGCCCTCACAGACCTTGTATCTCACCTGTGCTGTCTCTGGATTCTCTTTAACTAGCTATTACGTGCACTGGATTGCCAGGCTCCAGGAAAGGGCCTGGGGTAAGTTGAGGTAATAACATGATGGGAAAATATACTACAATCCATCTCTCCAGTCACGAGTCAGCATCACCAAGGGCATTTCCAAGAGCCAAGTTATTTAAAACAGGTCTGTGAATCCTGAGAACACAGCCATGTAGTGTGCTAGAGACACAGTAATGAGAAGTCAGTTTGAGCCCAGACACAAACCTCCCTGCAACGGGCCATGAATATGCACGAGAGAGGAATAAGGGATGCTTTCCTCTCAGAAGCTGTGGGTTCCCCCACATTTTCAGCACATCTCTAGGGATTGTCATGTATACCCTCTGGGGAATCTTCATGTATGTGAGTGTCTTCTTTTCATTGGGATGGGCTTTGTCTATCTTTGACCATGTATATAACAGAGTTCACACTTAGATGTCTTGATGAGATATGTCTGCAATTGACTGTACTAACTAGAGTTATTTGTTGTCAAAGCCAGAGACATTCCAAAACACCAAACACCACCACAGAGTCCATGCCAACTCACAGTGATGCCATTGTGAGTTTCTGAGACTATAACTGTTTACAGGAGTAAAAAGCCCTTTCTTCCAGGGGACATCTGGTTGTTTTAAACTGTTTATGTGCAGATCTCTGCCCAAAGCATAACTACTTTACACAAGTGGGATCCTTAAAGAAACCTTAATACAGGAAAAATTTCTGTCTCAGATTTTCTCTAGACAATCAGATGTATTCATACATGTTTCCACATGTATATTTATATAATAATTTTAACTTACAGTGACCTGGATAATATTGCATGTGTTGATATTATTAGGTACGCTTGAGTTGGCATCAACTCAGAGATCCTATGTAGAACAGGATGAAATGCTGCCCGGACGTGCACTATCCTAACAATCATTCCTCTGTTTGGACTGATCATTGCAGCCTTCGTGATAGTTGAAAGTCTCTCTCACTTTCATTGACATTTTACTTTACCAAGCACAAGACCATTCTCTGGGGACTAGTTCCTCATGACGACATGACCAAATAAGTGCAATGAAGTCTTACTCGAATGCTTCCAAGAAATATTCAAGATGTTGGACAACGGAAAAGTGGGTGAAGGGAGATGTCAGACAGTGTAAGATATGACAAAATAATAATTTATAAATTATCAAGGATTCATGATGGAGGGGCGGCGAGGGATGGAGGGAGAAAATGAGGAGCTGATAACAAGGGCCCAAGTAGAAAGCAAATCTTTTGAGGATGATGGCAACAAATGTACAAATGTGCTTCAGACAATGTATGTGTGTACGAGCCTCCAATGAAATGATTTAAAAAATATTCAAGATGTGCTTATTTCAAAACAGACCTGCTTGTCCTTCAGGCTGCCCATGATATATTTAACGGTATTCCCTAATACCATAACCCAGATGCATCAATTCTTCTTTGATATTTCTTACAGGGTTTGGGCCATTATGGGAGTCGCTCTTAGTTTTCACAACTGCGGCAGCTGTTTCTGGCACGACAGACAGTGTCCGGGGTGCTTCTAAAGTCATACAATGCGTAAGGCAGCACCATGCAATAAACACTCAGGAGCAGAAAATAGCAATAGTGCTGACATGGAAGAAATCTATGTAATGCCTAAACTTGGGGCAACAAGAAGATAAACATTCATTGACAGAAATAAAGGTCAATGCATGTAAGTTATACTTAAGTGAACCTGAACCACAACATTAGGTGGCACAATGATTAAATGCTCAAATTTTAGCCAAAAGGGTGGCAGTTCAATTTGTTAAAATTGATTCAATTTGATTCAGTTTGTTAAAGATATGATTACTTTCTCCCATGAGTATTACGGAAAAGAAAATCCTTTTCAGCCAGTTCTCTTTCATGGAGCGTCTAACCACCATCCTGAACCCAAACAACCTTGGAGCGTCTAACCACCATCCTGAACCCAAACAACCTTGGACGCTTAAAGTTGTTCTATAAATGTTGACCAGACATTTTCAACCACCAATTAGTTAAGACACAGTGAGCTTCAACGTATGGGCAATGATCAAGACAGTGTATTCTGTTACAAATTTCCCTTTGTTAGGTGTGTTTCCCACATAAAACATCTCCCCTTTCCCCTGGCATTGTTACTCAACCTGAGAAGAATCTTGTGTGCTTTGATTTGTTTTGATGTTGTTAATGCCAAAGTCCATTCCAATTCTAAGTGATTCAATGTGCAACAGGACAAAATAATGCCTCCTGAGCCCATTGTTACACCACCGTGCCAATCCATCTCATGATGTAGCTTCTTCATTGATCCCCTACTTTATCATGAGGATGTCTTTCTCAAGGGACTGGGATCATGATAACGTTGCATGAAACAGTCTCACTATCCTTGATTCTAAGGAACTCTGGCTGCATTTCACTCAAACATTTCTTTTATTGAAAGGTTGTCCCACGGTATTTTCATCATTATTTTTAAAAATCATAAGTCAAAGTTCATCATTTTATGGCTTTCCTTATTCAAATTCATATAATAATATTAAAAAGTATGACTTGGCTTCTATAAGTGACATTTTCGGAAACCCTGTAATATGGGCTTGTTGGTGCTGAGATATAAAGGGCTATGGTGGTGCTGTGGGATAAGATTTGATTGCTCACCACAAGGTCAGGGATTCATACCAGCTAACGGTTCCCTGAGTAAGATGACGTTTATTCCTGTAAATAATTACAGTCAGAGAAAGACTAATGAGCAGTTCTAATTAGTCTTCTAAGTTTCCCATGACTCAGAAGAGATGCAATCACAGTGGGTTTGTTTTTGGAGGAAGAGCTTGTTCGTTTCCTAGCTCGGCTGCTTGCTTTATTGGTTTTCCCTCAGTGCAGAAGAATGTTTGGTGTGTTCATAGTTCTCAGATCCCACAAAGAATAAATTAGTGCATTAATTAGTGGATGCATATGTTCAAATCAAACCATAATGCTGCACTGGAACTCATAATTTTCTAATTGCAAATAATGGAATCTAAGGAGCTTACTAATTCAAGGCATGCCTGTGGGTCACATCACTCCCATCTCTGTCATCCAACTTGTTTCAACAACCAGCTCTGGAGACACTTCTTGTGGAACTTACTAATTCAAGGCATACTTGTGGGTCACGTCACTGTGATCCAACTTGATCCACTCTGTGATCCATCTCTGTGATCCAACTTGTTTCAACAACCAGCTCTGGAGAGATTTTGTTGTGGAGCTGTGGTGCCTGTGCATTAGCACACTGTTCATAGTCCCCACCTCTTATACCAGCCAGGATCACTCCTCGGCAAATGCCTGCTGTGGTTTCATACTTAATGAGACCACCACCATCACCGCCCTGCAATTCGGATTCCAGAGCCTTCTGACTCAGGGAGCCTTTGATACAGAGATGTCTGCCTCCTTTCTCTTCCTCCGCCTGATGGTGCTGGGTCTCCCTTCGGGTCAGTGGCAGGAAGATGCAGTGGGTCACAGCAGATTCAAAGGCCCATGGGTCCTTTAATGCATGTTCTGACCTTGTTTATCCTGGGTCTATTTGATTGTTTATCCTGGGTCTATTTGATGAGAAATTTCCATGTCCTTAAAGAAAGATGAAGGGATCTTGTTCAGAATTGCATTGTAATTATAGATCGCTTAGAGCAGTGTTTCTCAACCTACCTAATGCCGTGAACCTTTAACACAGTTTATGTCATCTTTCTTGCTACTTCATAACTGTAATTTTGCTACTGCTATGAATCAGGAGAACCCTGTGAAAGGGTCATTCAAACCCCAAATGGGTTGTGACCCACAAGTTGAGAACCACTGTTGTAGACCATATTAACCTAAATAATTTTATTTCATAATTTTAATTTGAATGAAAATCAATAAAATTTTATATAGCTTTCACTTTCTTTATCTCATGACTTTCAGGAGACACTCCCAGGGACCATGTTGTGCAGAATCTCAGTCCAAAAGAGAGATCCATGTTGTAGGTCAAGGCCCTGGCCCTCAACCCTGTCTGCATTCCTATCTTACAGCCAGGACAGCATGCCAGACTTAAGGCAAAGCCATCTTTGAAGAAAGGCTCCATTCATCTGTTGAGCTTTTCAAGCGGGCACTAGATAAGATCTGGAAGGGGATCTCCTCCTCCATGCCATCTCTTAGTCATAGAGTCAGAAAAACAAAACAATAACAAAGTATTTGGAATTTTAACCTACAAAGTTTTATTCTTGTTTGCCAATTAACAGAACACAACTCCAGCCAATTGGATTGTATTTTCCTTTGAATCATATTTTCTACAATCATTTCCACATTTCAGAATATTGGGAGGTTTAGTGCCCCTTGAGGATGACTGACCAAATCCAAGTCCAAGCAGTGTTTGTGACTATTGTATGCGGGTTTACAGGGAATCAGAACTGACTACAGGACCCCTAGCTATTACACAGCATCATCAAAACAAGACCTGCTATGTTTGAGGCTAGCATTGCAGTCACTGTATCAATGCATCTCCTTGAGGACTTTACAGAAGGAAAGGTCTTCTCCATGCTTATTTCAGTCAGCACAGGACATCTTCAGATTATCAGACTGCAGTCTGAGGACATTGCCACCTGTGACTATGTAAGAAACAGTGAAAACTCATATCCAGAAAATGCCAGAATCCCAGGACAGAGGGAATGACTTTGACAATTGGTTTGCTGTCCTTCTTTGACTCAAATTACACAATTAGGCCACAAACACAGTCACTGAATATAAAGAACTCTATAACATCTCAATAAGAAAATAAGACCCAATAAAAATGGGAAGATATGAACAGATTGTTCACCAAAATGAAGTATAAATGATTAACAAACATAAAAAATGCTCATGATCACCAGCCTTCAGGAAGATGCAAATTCAAACCACAGTGAGCTAGCACATAACTGCTATAATGTCATCCCAAACCAAAGAATCAAAACAACAAATGCTGGAGAGAATCTGGAGGGATTGGATTTCATACATACTGCTGGTGGACTTTTAAACACATACGGCCACTGAGGAAATCAATGTGGCACTACTTAAAAACAAACAGAATTTGAAATCCCATATGATCCAGTAATATCACGAGTAGGCATCATGGAATTCATAGACAGATAAATATATTTTAAAAAGCAACAACAAAGTTAAACAGAGATAAACCTCAATCCAAAAGAGGAATATTAAAAACTACAATAGATTTAAAATGGTCAAAAAGGATCTCAAAGGATAAAGGGATAGATATTAACTTAACTGCATCTGCAATAATCCACCTTCCAAAGAATTCTGCATGAGAACAAGGCTATTCACATTCCTGCTCTATGGTCACAGTATTTCTCCAGTTAACCTAGTTAACATGGGTCAAAGAGAGATCAAATGTAAAATCAGATATTGGTCTTGATATCAATGTACATATGCACACATGATGAGTCTATCAGGCTTTTCCAGTTTCTGTATTCATGATTTCCTGCAGGATATACATTGCAGTCATACAATGAAAGTAGAGACATTTTGTCCAGTCCTTTTCTGTCCAATTAGTGCATCAGTTTATCCAATGGAATTTGGGGAACATAAAAGAAAATATAATTGGATACTGGAGGCAGTGCGAGTCACTGAATGCCTATAAACTGCCACATTCCCTGTATTCATGATTTATCTGTTGTGCAAATCCTCTATTGTCACATGATTCCATTTGGGCTAAAGGCCAGCCAACTAGAACTACATTGGTTAAAATCCTAATGTAGTTTACGGACACACTGAGAGAAACCAAAGAGGGTATTTGCAAAGTCAATATATTGTCAGAGCTTTCCTTCTGCATGAGTTCACTGGTATGTGATGCCACATGACTTCCTGTGGAGTTTCCCATCTTGACTTAATTTAAGGCTTGTCAATTTTGTGTATTTATGTCAAGAAAATTTAGAAACACAGGTAAAAGTTTGTTAAAGTTTGTTACATTACAGCTATATGGTAACTGTCCTACATAAAATCACTGATGAGGCTTGAGCTCTTCATTTTTTTAATGATTTAAAACATTACAGAGTAAATTGGATTTCAATTCAATTCATACATTGACTGTATTCCCCAAGATATATCGGCCTTCTTCCCACTTCAGCCCTCCCTTAGTTTTTATATTATTCATCCTTCTTTCCTGTTCCTTCTTGTTCCACAGTTTTAATCCATAAACAACTGCTGTTCTTTTGATTTTGTACAGTTCATCTTCCAGGGAGTGTATGTTATTCGTTGATGTTATTCTTCCCCTCCAAGCCTATACATTGCTTGGCTGAAAGCTGAAGCAGAGGTGTGAGTACAGGTCCAAGAGTGAACGGCCACTAAAGGTCATAATCTGCAGATTCCAAGTCTCCTTCAGACCTGTAAGCCGGATCTATTTTATGATTTTGGTTTTGTTCCACTTTCTTCTCCCACTTGACTCAGGGACCCTCTTTTGTGATCCCTTTCAGAGTAAGCAGTGGAAACTGAGCACCATCTAGTTCTGGTTTCAGGGTTGTGGAGGCTGAGGTTTGTTGTGGTCTATTAATCTTCTGGATTAATTGTTCACATACATCAAGGAGCATGCAGGTGAGGCAGGATCAAGTGGAATCTGGGTGGGCACTCTACTGCTTGGTATAGCTGTGATCCAGAAACACCAGGTTCAGCTTTCTTGGCACTGAAAGCTGGAAGAGCAATGAGGTACCCATGTACCCTGTGGAAGTGCGGAAGATCCTCTCCCTATACTGGTGGGTCATGTCAGTAGAGGGACAGCAATGCAGAACATGGGTCCTCATAAGATTTGTCACAATTGTCTGTTCCCATGCTTGGCCCAGGCCAAACTCTAACACATCTTCCACGGTTTTGAAAGCTTTGTCACACTAATTCCAGTGAAAGTTTTTCTTTTTTGGGAATTTTGTCACGTTTAACGAGTTCTGACTTTCACATATAAGATTTTCCACATTTAATTCATGCAAAGGACTTTTTTCCTTTGTGAAATCTCTGATGTGGTGTAAGGCATCACATCTGGCTGAAAGCTTTAACACACTCACCACATACATGGGGTTTTTCTCCTGTGAATTTGTAGATGAGTTTTGAGATTTCCTTTATGAATGAAGCTTTTGCCACATTCACTACATACTTGGGGTTTCTCTGCAGTATGAGTTCGCTGATGAGCAGTGAGAGAAGTCATCCACATAAAAGCTTTTCCACATTGATGACATACATAGAGTTTCTCTACACTATGAGTTCGCTGATGAGCAGTGAGAGCACACTTCTGGCTAAAGCCTTTGCCACAGTCACCACATACATGGGGTTTCTCTCCAGTATGAGTTCGCTGATGAACAGTGAGAGCACTCTTCTGGCTAAAGCCTTTGCCACAGTCACCACATACATGGGGTTTCTCTCCAGTATGAGTTCGCTGGTGAACAGTGAGAGCACCCTTTCTGAGAAAGGCTTTTCCACATTCACCACATACATGGGGTTTCTCTCCAGTATGAGTGCACTGATGAACAGTGAGATCATCCTTCCTGAGAAAGGCTTTTCCACATTCACCACATACATGGGGTTTCTCTCCAGTATGAGTTCGCTGATGAACAGTGAGACCATCCTTCCTGAGAAAGGCTTTTCCACATTCACCACATACATAGGGTTTCTCTCCAGTATGAGTTCGCTGATGAACAGTGAGATCATCCTTCCTGAGAAAGGCTTTTCCACATTCACCACATACATGGGGTTTCTCTCCAGTATGAGTTCGCTGATGAACAGTGAGACTATCCTTCCTGAGAAAGGCTTTTCCACATTCACCACATACATAGGGTTTCTCTCCAGTATGAGTTCGCTGATGAACAGTGAGATCATCCTTCCTGAGAAAGGCTTTTCCACATTCACCACATACATGGGGTTTCTCTCCAGTATGAGTTTTCTGATGAGCAGTGAGACCATCCTTTCTGAGAAAGGCTTTTCCACATTGACCGCACACACGTGCTTTATCTCCAGTATGAGTTTTCTGATGAACAGTGAGAGCACTCTTCTGGCTAAAGCCTTTGCCACAGTCACCACATACATGGGGTTTCTCTCCAGTATGAGTTTGCTGGTGAACAGTGAGAAAAGACTTCGTGATAAAGCCTTTGCCACATTCACCACATACATGGGGTTTCTCTCCAGTGTGAGTTCGCTGATGAACAGTGAGAACAGTCTTCGTGATGAAGGCTTTTCCACATTCACCACATACATGGGGTTTCTCTCCAGTATGAGTTTTCTGATGAACAGTGAGAGCAGTCTTTGTGATAAAGGCTTTTCCACATTCACCACATACATGGGGTTTCTCTCCAGTATGAGTTCGCTGATGAACAGTAAGTGTACTCTTCCTGATAAAAGCTTTTCCACATTCACCACATACATGGGGTTTCTCTCCAGTATGAGTTTGCTGATGAACAGTGAGATCATTCCTCCTGGTGAAGCCTTTCCCACATTCACTGAATATATAGGACATTCCTGACACATGAGGTTCCTGATGTCCCTTGAGGTATGATACACTGTGAAAAGTTTTCCCACATTGTAAGGATTTTCCTAGCTTTTGTCCTTCATGACTTTTTTGATAATGTTCATTGAGTTGGAACACTTTCTTGAATTTTTGCCCACACTGACTGCATTCATAGGTCTTATCTAGTACATCAATAATCTGGTGTTCATAGAGCACAGAGTCCTCGATGAAGGCTGTTCCACATTTATCGCCTGTGTGTGGTTTCTCAATTTCATCAGACTCCTGAAACTGAATGCATTGTGACTTCATGAGCCTGGGTGGTTCACACTCAGGGAATTTCATTTCAGTACAAAACTGCTCTTGTTCAATGTGGAGAAAGGTTATCTCATCTTCACTGAGCACAACTGACTTCCCTGTTATATGAATATAAATAAAACGGTATGATTAATGTTTATTGTCCATTGGAAGATATACAATTGTGTAAACAATCCAAATGATAAAAAGTTATCGTAGCAATCAGGTAGGATATGAAAGTGATGAATGAACACGGATTTGGTATTTGCTTAAAGAAGTACATGAAAATATGCAACAAACATAATACAAGGAATACACTGAGACCAATAGACTGCAGGGGTGCTAAGGATTGCTAATTCCAGGTGGTAGAGGTCAGATACATTCACTTCATCAATCTTTACTGAAGGACAACTAAATACTACATAAAGTTGGGAGTGTGAAAAATGCAGAATGTTCTACTAGGGAGAAAACAATTTTCACAGGTATATATAAAAGGTATTATCGTACAGAAACATATTCTTTATGTCTATGGAGTCTGTATTCTAACTTATACCACTCATATTTCAGTGTTATCTTGTGGTGGCTTTCATGTTTCTGTGATGCCAGAAGCACTGCCACCCAGTATGTCTAAATCAAGCAGGATCACCCATGGTGCACAGGGATTAGTGAAATCTCCAGAAATAGGGCCTGGGAGGAAGAACTTGTGATGTATCTAATTCTGGAACATGAACCCTTCAGATCTAATGGCAATGGAATAACACTGAAGAAGTACTAAATCCTCAAAGTACAGACAATGGTAATGATGTGGATGGAGGGGAGCTTTGGGGACCCTCAGTGGTTGACATGCCACGACTAAAAATGAGAAAAAATAGCTGCACACATCCTCTAATAATGGGAAGATGGAATATATGAAATTTTATCAAGAAAAAAATTTCAAGTTGTCAAAACAAAATGCAATGTTTAAAAATTGATAGTGTATGAGTTATTCAACTAAATAGACTGGAATTGGCTATTTTTAATCAGATATTCAAGTGATTTATAAGGCTGAGGCTGACAAATTAAAGAAGATTGGCATCATATTCATCATCAAAAAGTACACTGCAAGATCTTCCCTGAAGTACCATTCTGTCAGTGGACGCTTAATACTCCTATGCCTGCAAGTAAGACCAGTTACTACAAGCGCTATTACATTTGTGCACCAACTGTTTAAGCAAACATAAAGCATGGGATCCAGCCCCATAGTCGAAAGGACTCGTAGGAATAGCATGTGCAATTAAGGAAAATAAAGCAGACTGCAAAAACAGGGTAGAGTGGCTTCATCTCTGATGATGGAATAAGATAGCAAGGTCATTTAACAGTGAGTTCATATAGTAGCAAGGTGTGCAAGCCTCCAAAAGGCTCAGACACACGTAATGGACAAGTAGAAATGTGGGCATCTGTTGAACTCTTTTAGAACACTTTTTGATAAGTACCAGGCTGTGGGAAACTGAAGACCAAGGAGGGAATGGATGCAGAGCAATTCTTTATTCTCAGAATTCACGAAGATTGCAAGGCCAGGTATCTGGTTGGAAGGAGGCATTCACATTTTTAAGTTAGAGAAGAATCCCAGTTACATTCGCTTAATTAAAAATCAGCCTCACAATATCCTCTCATGACCATGCTACCTTAATGATGCCTCATACAAGCATCATTACTATCTGCCACCAACTTTAACTACAAGAGCAGAAATGTTGTTATTGTTCTCCCTGCTCAGAGGTCAGTTTATTCCCTTCACCTGCCCTCAGCCTCAGCACTGGTCTTAAGCTGCTCACCCAAATTAGTTCAGGGACCTACAGGGTAAAGATACTGCCTACCTTGTTATATAGGTAGGTATCTGTAGGTGTAGGGTTGTGTGTGTGTGTGTGTGTGTGTGTGTGTGTGTGTGTGTGTGTAGGAGGTAGCTGCATGCCCTGAGACTATATAAATTGGTGAAATAATACAAAGCTTTCCTATATGTGCCCTTCAATTACAGGACTGTCCTTTAGGACCCATCCAGAGGGCATTTAAAAGACAAAGTGACAGTTGATTCCTTGAATGATATCAACAAAGGGAACCTGATTGCTTTTAAAGCTAGGCATCTTTTAGTTGAGTAGCAAGAAGTCAGGCACCTGTAGGGGCTGTATACTAACATCTTACTGGAGGGCAGATATAGAGAAAATTCTATCTGGATATTGTGCATTATCAGCTGTAGCTTCATCCTTGGGGCTTATGGAGTTTTTCTTCTAACATTAGCACTGGTTGTCCAAGCCCTGTAGTCAGGAATATAGAGATATGGCTGCTTACACTTTGATCCAGGTTCTGTTTTCCACAATAAATAAATTGAGGGTGGGGGAAAGAGGCGATAAATTGGAGCTAATATCAAAGAATTCAAGAAGAAAATGTTTTGAAACTGTGATAGGAATTGTACAGCACTGCTCGATGTGATTGAACTGTGGAATGTTGTAATAACTTTAAGAGCTCCCCCCAAAATATATGATATATATATATATATCATATAACCTTTACAGGCTGACATTAATCAACCATACAATCATGTGCACCTATCACTGCAAAATTTGGGAACAGTATTAGTAGTTGGAAAATGTGGCCTTACTGACACAAATGACACGTAAGTTTACTGATAAAATTTTGAGACCAATGATGAATTCACAGCAAATTCCTTATTAAACAACAGAAATGGAAACTGAACACATGGATCTTTCTGAATGGAACAAACAAAAATCAAATCAACCACATCTAGTAAATGAACTGATGGAGGAGCTCATTAGTCAAAACAAGGCGAGACTGATATCTGAAGACTAATGACTGAAACAAGGTGAGTTGTGGGAGGACACCAAAGACAGCATCGCACATATGGAAACAGAAACAACTCAAAAGACAGAAAACAAGAGAGAGCAATGTAGAATAGACAGAAAATGAGAGAACACTATTGAATATACTGTGCATTATATGAATAACAACAACAAATATCTGTTGGAACATACAGTCAAACTGCTCTTTAAAAGCAGCAGAGGCATACTGTATAGTAAGGAATATATAGCAGACATGCGTTTAATAAAAAAAAACAAGAAGACCCTTTCCACTTACAAAATTATCGGAGAAACAGATGAATTTTTAAAAATCTTACAAGTAGAAAAAAAAGTGGAGGAACAATGCTAAAGTATATCCTAAGCTGATAAGATTTTTCATGCTAGAAAGTTGATTTTCGATACCTGAAAATAACAGAAGTTATAAATGTGGTTCACCAAAAGGAGTAAAATATGGAGAAATGCGACCATTAAAGAATTCCAACAGAGAAGGCAATTTGACCATCTCTATTAGAAAACAGAAAGAACTTATTTCACCAGAATGAAGAAAACTTTAAAGGGACAAGAGAACAAATGAGAAAATGGACATCAAAACCTTTAGGGAAAGCTAAGGAAGCACAAAGGAAACCCATTTATAGTGGGAGCTCAAGATCCAAGATGGTGCTGCATACTACACAGGGCAATCAATCCATTCTTACTCAGTAGGGGAGGAATGTGGTGTATTCAGAGGACAGTTACAAATTCAGAGTTCTCTGGAGAGAAGTTTGTAAGATGGATTTTCATAGTAAGGTAGAAGCATATAAAAGAGGGGAAGTTTAGAGAATCTTAAAGAAAGAAAATTATGGAAGCAAACATACAATAATATAAATCAAATAACTGGAAATCTAATCTCATGAGAGCTACAGAAGTACTTCTCTCAACTTCTAGGAAAAGAGAGCTCTCACATTCAAAGAAGCACACACTTTTATGCATTTTCCGATACCGACCATGGATGTGAGGCCTTCTGCCAGTTGAATCAACTCAGCCAGCCAATTCCCCTAAAGGTATTTTAACCATACCCCTGAAAAATTCTGCTGTAGCTTGTTTCTAATACTGACCAAAGTTCTCCTTGTTGGAGTTGAGAGAAACCTTCTCAATTTCAACTAGATAACATGTGTATGAGAAATTACAGAATCTTAGACACACCAAAATTAGCCTAAAGTTTGTAAGGCCTGAAGAATGTTGTAGTTCTAGGAAACTCATGTTCAAAGCAACAAAATAAAGGGTATTCTCTCAAGGATAGAAGACCTTACCCATTAACTCAGGCCCAGAGAATGCAATGAGAATCTACCCCCTTGGGAACACCACAGACACTGCAAAGATTTTAACACATAAGATAGGAAAAGCCAGGGACGAGGTCAATGACTTGAGAATTCTCCTCACCAATGGAAACCAGGTTACGATAGTTCTCCGACATCACATCCTGATATAGGGTCTTCTGAGCAGGGTTCAGGAGCTGCCATTCCTCCCGGGTGAACTTTACAGCTACGTCACTGAATGTCAGTGATTCCTGTAGTAAAGGGAGTCTATTTAATGATATATTTTTCATTTGAAGATTTTAAAAAATATCTTATAGTAAAGGAAGCAAAACAGTAATGAAAACTGTACATTCCATAATGTGTAGTAAACTGAGAACTTGGTAGAAAGTGTATTTGACCTTATTTTGACATTGGCAACCATGGGGATGGAAAACTAGCCCTATTTTCACAAAGATCTCCTTTGTTCTAGAAATTAATGTTTTCATATACACATTTTCCAGATCAAATAATGTGCTCCGCCAACAATAGTTCTCCATTAAGGAGCAGTCTTAAAGGAGCTACCATAGTAGATGAATCATTTCTGTGCCTGGCTACTTCACTGTGCCTGAAGGTTATCTGTAGATCAGAGCAATCAGATTCTGAGTCCAACCCATCATAAATGTAGCAAATACCTGAGGAGGGCTCAGAGAGGTTTTGAAGTCAACTAACACTAGGTAAAGATGGTGACTCATCATCTTGCTTCTTTATTATGTTACCTGCTTATGACATTACCCATTGACTACGTATACACTAATTCCATTAAGTGCATTCCTTATGGAAAGATCTTTAAGCTCAATTATATAGACCCATTAGAAAATACATTCACTTTCTCAGTCCTGACATGGATGAGGAGCCCCTGTTCCCCACTGTCTGCTCTCTGTCTTCACTATTTGCCACAATTGCAATGTCACTCCTGAGGATCACCATTTGAGTGGTGGGACCACCATGCTCCAAAATAATGCACCCACTCATAAAATTAGAATGTTGAGCACCAGTGAAATTATCTGAATGAGCTAGATATAGCTCAGATTTATATTCACACAAAGTAGATAAAAATGCCTCAGATTTATTTCACACAACATAGATTTATATTCACACACTTGTTTATATTAACAAACAAGTTTACAGTACATTGTGAAATGGAATGAGGAGTTCTAGCAGTATCACCATTATAAGAGGCTCTGTACCTTCAGTGGCGATAGGTATCAGGAACAGTTCAGATGGGGGAGGTCAAACATACCTCAGCTCTCCCACATATTTGGTCAATACTCAAGTCATTCCTCCCACTCCACTCTTTGTCTGATACCAAATTACATGCTGTTACCAAATAAAACTTTACCAAATAGACCAAGTCGTCTAAAATGAACAAGGTACAACCTGGGATCAGGAACAAGAAGCTATAACTCAGAACCATTATCAGAATAATCATAGGTAATACCTCCCTTCAGGAATGCAGAACAACTTTCTAAATTCTTAAAGGACACCTTAGCAAAATCTACTCTTGACAACATTAGGACAAATTCTTCTCAGCCACCTTTGCCTTAACTTTAATTGCAAGGTGCTCTTGAACCTGTCATCTTTGACCGCATTCTCTCCAAGGGGCCCCTCCTAGCTCTAATGCCATTGGGTAGACCTCTGGAGCCCTCATAATCTTCCCTAAGCAGGGAAGGTGCTAGGTTGGGCCAAGAAGCCATCATCTCAAGAGGGAGAGAGAGAACTTTCTGCAGGCATGCTGTGGTGAGAGAGAGTGAGACACATTTGGTTTTGTTAGCCCCTGCAACCACAGAGTTCAGAATGAACTCATGGATTAGGGATTTGTCAGCTTCCAAAAATTTGTGAGCCATTTTCTTGAATGGAAACTATGAGCTGCCTGTGTGACCTGACTTGAGAGCTTCCTCCACTCCATGAGCCAGCAGCTTGCTGTCCCACCTTCCTATTTGGATTCCTCACTCCCTGCAACCTATTAGCTGACCAGAATCAACAACTTCACTTTGTGAGGCAGTGGACTATTGTCTGACCTGATGATGTGGTTCATCAGCCTTTGCAAACACATTAATCAGGAGAATTCTACAGACTGATATCTGCTCTGTATATAGATTTGGGACATACCATCTTCCACATCTTGAAGAGGGATTTATTTACTTCATGACTATTTAGGTTTTTGAAATGCTGCAGAGCAAAACATGGACCATCTTGAACCTCTACCTCATAGGGACTGGTCTACTGATGCTCCTGGAAAATGAACTGTACTATTCATGGGTCAAGAGCTGCACCAATGGAGACAATGACCAGGGCAGAAGGGACACAGTGACAGAGCCAATGGTGATAGGTCAAAAAAGGGCTCTTCAGCCAAGACAGTGGGACAGGCAGGCAAGATCAAGAAGAGGATATCCAAAAGGAGTTGAGAGGAGCCTATAAAGATAGAACTAAGAAATGAGCCTATGTTTAGAAGGAAAAATGTCTGATAGGGGACAGGGAAAACAGGCCTTCCCTGAAGAAGAGCAAATGTGCCTACATGGTTCTTTAATATGAATGCCAATGTGTAGCGTATTAATTCTGATACCAAATTACATTGTTACCAAACAAAACTGGTACCTGTGACTCTGGACTGTAATTAGTCCATGGCCACTGCATTAAAGTAATGAGCTGAGTTAGGAGCGGGCTGTGGCAAAGATACTGGTGTCATAACTGGAAAACTACTGGAGGGTACAAGTATGTTTAAACACTGCCTCATACAGGTATGTTTAAGCTCTGCCTCATTGACGGTTGATGCTGCATCTATAGTTAGAGGAGATGAGATGCTATCAACTATTTTTAAGCCAGTATTGCTACAAGGCCCATTTTAGATGCATTAATGAGAATGTTATTGTTTGGGAGAGTATGTAACATATCACCTCCAGAAAGAAGCATTAAAGAAACTTAATCAGACAAAAGTCCCATGGAATAGTGAACTTTCCTAAAGAAGTGATTTTATTTCTCCTTAAAAACTATGCATAGCGTATCATTTTGATGATTCTCAGGAGCTGGCCGTAGAATAATGAATTATGATTTGGAAGATAATGCAATCCAAAGCATCACCAATTATGTATTATATTGAATATCAATAGTTCAGTGTTAATCCTATGATCAATATATTCCTAATTTTTTCCAGCAAAATGTTGAAGTCAGAGTCAAAGTTTATCTCTAATTTTTAATATTTCAAGTCTCCGCTTTTCCAATGAACTGAATCAGTATTATAAAGGTTCTTCAATTCCAGTAGGAAATACAGAAAAGGATAAAACACATCAGAATCACCTGAGCCTTGGTCATTTTCTTTGGTCCTTAGGGCACTGCAGGCAACTGGGGTGTTCTGTTTGTCTTATCTGGATCAGCTCTAATGCTGCTCACAAATTTCAATCTCTAATGAGGACATCCCCAACGTAGTAATACCAGGCTCTTCTTCCTCCTTCCTCTAAGCGGCTGATAATGCACCATCTGCAGGCTGATGGGAGAATACAATGTGAGTAACACATAACTTGTAGTTTCAGATGCTGTTACTGTTCTTTCTTTCTTCTTAACACACAAAGTTCTCAATATTTTTAATGGTGCCCTTGTGTGATGGTAAGTATGCTTATACCACGAGCAATAAAATTTAAACTCATAATTTTCAGACATGTGAATAAAAGATGACTTTATAACAAATAGAGATTGGGCAATCAAATATAAACGTCAACAAAAGAAAAAAAAATATCAATTACCTCACAGCATACAAAAATATCAATTCCTTACTGTGTGACTCTCAAGGAGAATGGCAAATTAAGGAACCTTGAAGATGACTGTTAATTAAAGCATCTGGAAACATTTTAAATGGGCTATATAAATAGCGATTATAAACTAAAGATTGACCAGAGGTACTACGCAGAATTCAGCCCACGAGAGTTGCTTAGAGGGAAATTCAACAATGCTGGAGTGCAGGAGGAACATCATAAAGTAAAGTAGGCACAGACTCATGGGGTTTGGAGGGGCTGGGGGATTTTGGCTAAACTCAGTGGAGGCCAGCTGGGGCTTGACCTTGGCCCTACCACTGTTTTTGCTGGAGCCCAGGACCATTTGGATCATGAAGGGCGGATTGTTCTCAACATAGCCACAGTTTGCCAACACCTGCCTTGGGGCAAGGACTGGACACTTGCGGCTCCTCTCTGTCCCCCACCCTCGCACTTGGAGGGGTGCAGGGCTGTGCAGGGAGCTTTTCTCAACACAGTCATGGCTTGCCAGCTGCCCTCCTAGGAGCAGGAACAAAACCTGTGCAACTCCACTGGAGGGGATTGCAACTCAGATACATTGTTGTTTTGTTTCCATCTCTTCACTATATCCCCCCTCCTCCACCCCACACAGGCCCAGAGGGCTTGCCTTTTAACTCTTTTTCTCTTCCTTGTCTCTTTCTTCATCTCTCACACACTACTGCTAGCCTCCAGACCACTCCCCTTAGCCTATGCTGCAACACACCCAGGTAGGTGAGCTCCATTGCTGTGTAGCTAGCCCGAGTCTGGGAAGGCCCTCCACATTTCCACCAGGGGCTACTCTGCTCAACTCCTTACTGGGAAATTACTGCCTGGGTGCCAGGGGGGCATAAGACAGCTCCGCCAACACTCCTCAACGCTGAGGCAGAAACCTTCCCCAACCTCTGCAACACCAAAGCAGGCAACCCTTCTGGGTCACTCCACTGAGAGGGAAGCCACAGGAGGGTAAAGTGGTAGTTTAATTCCATAGTGAAATAAGCTATAGGCAGTTCAAAGAAGTACTCCTACAAGTCTCCCCGAGAGAGCCAGTGGCCTTCGTCTCCCTGAAAAATGGCACCTGGCTCATCTAAAACAAAACAACGCAAACAGCCATTAGCCCCAACGACCTCAATGAAAAAACAGGAGAAACTAAAGGCAATGCCAGGAGATGTCCTGACCATAATGACATGCATAGAGGAAACAGACATTGAACTGCCACGGAAAGAAATTTTCAGAATGCTACTTGGAGTCATAGAGGATATCAGTGAAACAATACAGAAAAAGGATGAAATGACAGAGGAGATAAAAGCCATAAATCAAAGAGAAATACAGGAGCTTAGGGAGGAGATAACAAAAACGAGTAGCAGACTCACGGATGTCCAGAAGCGACTGGAGGAATCAGAGAACTGCATCAGTGACTTGGAGGATCCCCAAGCAGACTTTAACAAACGCAAACAAAAGTCTAATCAGATCATCAGAAAAGCTGAAGAAAACTGAAGAGCTATATCTGATACTATGAAGCAGAACAACATTAGAATTATTGGCATACCAGAGGAAGACACAACAAAGAAGTCATTTGCAACAATAGAGAATTCATGAAAGAAAGCTTCCTCAGGTTAATGAGTGAAAACCAGGCAACCGTTCAGGAGGCTGAAAGAACACCAGCAAGACTAGATCCCAAGAAGAAGTCACCAAGGCTCATAATAGTTAAATTATCCAACGTTGAGGAAAAGGAGAAAATCATGAGAGCAGCAAGGGAAAAACAAACAATCACATATAAAGCTTCCCAAATAAGAATCTTCTCAGACCTATCAGCAAAAGCTATGAAGAAGAGGAGAGAATGGAGTAACATATTCCAAAGAAGGAAAACAATGCAAACCCAAGAATACTATACCCAGCCAAATTATCGATCAAGATAGATGGAGAAGTAAGTATTCCCAGACAAGGAAAAACCCAAAGAATACATTAGAAGAAACCCATACCTACAAAAGATCCTAGACGACCCAGTATGGGCAGAAAAATAACACTCACCAAGCATAAATAAGAGACCACCACATAGAACAACCTCACCCAGAGGGCAAAAGAGACAAAACAGACCTCAAGATAACATTGACTTAAAGATAGACTTCAAAGGCTGCTGAGGTAAACTTTAGAAAATAAAAAAAGGAAAAAAGGGGCATAGGGAAAAAGCTACAGTATAAAAACATTACCGGGCTGAGGACTAGGTAATATGATAGGGACCAGACCAAATACAGGGATACAAATGGTAGACACATAAAAAGGAGGTGGAGAAAGCAAAAAATAATAATTAAAAGAAAAGGGTAGCTGGGGCACTGGGCACTAACCCACCCAAGGGGAGGGTATTATTTATATCTCCACAGGGATAGAGGGACAAGACTTCAACCCGGTGCTCCAAGATGTCAATGCAACATGCCGGTGTGGAGTAGGGAATCAGTGGAGAGGTCTGGGTGGGTCAGTCCCAATACCAACTACTAAGTGGACACCTGCCCCTCCCCTCAGAAGCATTTATTTCAAAGGACAGCACTGAATCTACAGCTCCGAAAAAGAGGGACATATCTGATCAGAGCACACGGGAGCAGATGAAGGGGGCGGAGGAGAGAGTGGAGCACAGCAGAACTCAACAGACCCGGAGGTCAATGTTCCCAATGAAAGCAGCCAGGCAACAGAGAAGAGCACATGGCCTGCCCCACTATGGGACATGACGTCCCTCAGTGACCCATAGCCCTACAGGGGACAATACTGGAGATACAGTGTGGGAATTGCACCCGATCAAATCCTACCACACCGAGGCAAAATATTAAGGGGGTGCAACATAACCACAAGGGAATGGAGCTACAAGGTCCCCAGGGAATGTGGAAAGTATACTTTGGGGCCAGGACGTGGTGCCCCAACATACTGGACTGCAAAACACTCCTAAAGGCCAACAAACAATCCTTGAACTAACTACAAGCTTTTCTTTCTTGTTGTGTTTTGTTTTGTAGTTTTTGTCATTGGTTTGTTGTTTTTTGTTGTATATAGTTGCTTAGTTGTGCTCTGTCTTGTCTTGTGCATGTTATTATATCCGCAGTTCTGTCTAAATAAGATAGGCTGGATGAACAATTGGAGGAGAAAACAAGGGGACCGAGAGTTGCACGGGGACATGTGAGAGGGGAAGGTGGGGGAAAAGGTAATGGTGTTAATAAACCCAGGGACAAAGGAACAACAAGCGATCTAAATCGGTGATGAGGAGGGGATGGGAGGCCTGGTTGGGCATGATCAAGGGTAATGTAACTAAGAGGAATTGCTGAGACCCTGGTGGGGATTGAGCATGATAGTGGGACAGGAGGGCAGTCAAAGGAAACAGAGGAAAGAGCTGGGAGGCAAAGGACATTTATAGAGGTCTAGATAAAGGCATGTATATATGCAAATATATACATGAGGATTGGGAACTAGATCTATGTGCATAAATTTATAGGGTTAGCATTAAGGTAGCAGAAGGACATTAGGCCTCCACTCAAAGTACTCCCTCAATGCAAGAATACTTTCTATTAAATTGGCATTCTATGATGCTCACCTTCCCAACACAACCACTGAAGACAAAGAGGATGAACAACCAAATGTGGTGAAGAAAGCTGTTGGTGTCCAGCTATCAAAAGATATAGCATCTGGGGTCTTAAAGGCTTGAAGGTAAACAAGCAGCCATCTGGCTCAGAAAGAATAAAGCCCACCCACATGGAAGAATTACACCAACCTGTGTGACAATGAGATGCTCAAGGGATCAGTTATCTAGCAACAAAGAACAAAAAAGTCATATCATTGTGTTCTCACCTCCATGATACGACCTCTGAAGACCAAGTGGGTGCATAAGCAAATGTGGTGAAGAAAGCTGATGGTGCCCGGCTATGAAGAAATATAGCGTCTGGGGTCTTAAAGGCTTGAAGGTAAACAAGCGGCCATCTAGCTCAGAAGCAACAAAGCCCACATGGAAGCAGCACACCAGCCTGTGTAATCACAAGGTGTCAAAGAGATCAGGTATCAGGCATCATCAGAACAAAAAATCTTACCATAGTGAATGAGCTGGGAGTGTGGAGTAGAGACACAAAGCCCATTTGTGGGCCACTGGACATCTCCTTACAGAAGGTTCTTGGGTAAGAGATGAGACAGTCAGGGTGCAATATACCAACAATGAAAAATCCAACTTTCATCTAGTTCCTAAATTCCTCCCACCCACCCCTCAACACACACACACTTTCATGATCCGAATCCTACCTTGCAATTGCAAGTCTGACTAGACCAGAGGATGTACACTGGCACAGATGGGAACTGGAAACACAGGGAATCCAGGGTGGATGATCCCCTCAGGACCAGTGGTGTGAGTGGCGATACTGGGAGAGTAGGAGGAGGGTGGGGTGGAAAGAGGGAATCGATTTTAAGAATCTACATGTGACCTCCTCCCTGGGGGACAGACAGCAGAAAAGTGGGTGAAGGGAAACGTGGGACCGAGCAAGATATGACAAAATAATAATTTATAAATTATCAAGGGTTCATGAGGGAGGGGGAGGTGGGGAGGGAGGGGAAAAAATGAGGACCTGATGCCAGAGGCTTGGGTGGAGAGTGGGTGTTTTGAGAGGGATGAGGGCAACGAATGTACAGATGTGCTTTACACAACTGATGTATATGTGGATTGTGATAGGAGTTGTATTAGCCTCTAATAAAAAGATTTTTTTAAAAAAGAAAGTAAGTGTCTAGAAAGGAATGAAGGCAACATATGTACAAATATGCCGGATGCAACCGATATATGGATTGTAACAAGAGTTGGAAGTGTCCCGAAAAAAATGATCTTTTAATTTAAAATAAACTAAAGATTATCTTACAGAGGAACTATAAATTGTGCAATCACTTTAGAAACACTTTAAAACTCACCATCAAATAGAGTTAGACGCATAAGTTGCAGATAGGACACAGGAGAACAGAGCTCCCGAGACCCTAAAGCCATGACCGGAAGCTAATGGGTGTGTACCTCTGATCTTGAGGATAGCAGGCCAACTCTTAACACATGTCAAAACCAAGGTTCCATAATAAACACTTATATGACATCTATGAGATTGAAATATATATATGAAATATTATATATATATAAATGAAGAAGTATACATCCCCCAATAGTGAGTGCACTTTTGAATCCCAATATAGATAATGTTGTTAATGTAGTATTTTTTGTATTACTTAATGCAGTTACATCACGGTTCTCAATCTATGGTTCGAGACCCCTTTGGGGGTCGAATGACCCTTTTACAGGGGTTGCCTGATCCATAACAGTAGCGAAATTACTGTTTTAAAATAGTAACCAAAGTAATTTTATGGTTGGGGGATCACCACAACATGAGGAACTGTATTAAAGGCTCGCGGCATTAGGAAGGTTGATCATCACTGAGTTAAGACAGTTGACCTATTCAAGTTTTACAGTCTTTCTAGCTATGTCCCCTTAACTTCTTCCAAATTACTTATGTGGGTTTGTCGCCCACCAATGTGAACGAGGAAAGGAGCCCATCATAGTGGTGACTGTTGAACTGCTAACTGCAAGTTCAGCAGTTTGAAACCACCAATTTGTCCTCGAAAGCAGATGGGGCTTCCTTCTCCCACGAGTGATATGGCTTTCTACTCCGCTACAGAGTGACAGCCTTGGAAACCCATGGGGATTGTTCTACCCGGTCATACAGGCTCGCTATGAGTCAGTGTTAACTTGATGGCAGTGAGTTTGGTTTTTTGTTTGTTTGTTTAAGCCTTGTAGTTATGTAAATAAACGGTCTGAAACCTAACCTGAGAATTAGTCAGATTGGAAATCATATTAGGACTAATTGAGTCATTTCAGAGAGAGAAATTGGGATCTCACAACCATCAAAAAAATGAGCCAGGAGTAGGGGGCTGTGGATCCTAGATTCTTGCATTGAAACTCTTCAATCCCAAAGACAGAGAGCTGTGACACAAGAGAGAAAGTGATGGGGAGAAGCAGCAACACAGACATGGTGGCAGCAGAACCAAGAGACTGAGACAGAACAGTGGGATTCCCGGGCCACAGGACAAGGGTTGAGTGCCTTTGGGCAGAAGGTTAGTAAGTAAAGTGAGGTACATATGATTACTTATGTGGAGAACTAGATTTGCCACCCTACAAAGAGCTGAGTGTGTTTGGTGTGAGGCTAAGGTACAGAGTGAGCATTTATCCACAGAACTAAAAGACCTTTGTAATGTTTGCACATTTAGGACAGAAGCCAGGGGTTTGCAGGGCCTGACCTCACCTGCAGGGATGGCTGTCAAGATGCTGTCCCAAAGAACTGTACCTTGAGTCATTTCAGATCCCTCCCAAATTGTGTGTTAGAGTAGAAAAGTGACCCTTTTGTCAAATATAAATTCAGGAAAACATTAATTAAACTTTAAGAGACAAAAAAAGACACACACATACCGTATGGAAAAGGGGGGCCATTAGTAGGAGGTGAAAATGCAATTGAGGATTCAGTCGGGACCCTGGATAATAGGGCACAGAACAAAAGGCATGTCGCAGATCACGATTGGTGGCAGATCAATACATCGCAGATACAGGTGGGACTGTAGCAGCAGGAATGACATCATAATTAGGACCTGCACATTATTAGATAGAAAAAATTACAAGATTGGCCCAGGGCCTTCAAACTGAGGCAGTCAAGGTCAGACTCATGACAATGACTCCTGTGCTGTCCTCAGTAAGATGAGCTCCATCAAGGATACATCTAGGCAGGCCCTTGGAGGGAGCTGGCTGGAGAGGAGTGCAGGCAATCCACTTTCTAAGGCATTCTCCCCAAGGGGAAGATGATCTACATTCTGGGTTAATGATAAGAAAGAATTCAATGGAGGCTTAATCAAAGTGGGGAAGCAGGAAATGGACAGTTGTCATGTCATCAGCAGTGCAAACCTAAAACCCAACTCACTGCCACCAAATGGATTCTGGTTATAGCGACTTTTAAAAGAAGGTGGAACAACCCTTTGTGCATTTCCAAGGCTGTAACTTTTTATAAGATTAGAAACACTGTCTTTCTCTCCAGGGGTGACTTGTAATTCTGAACCACGGACCCTGCAGTTAGCTGTCCAATCTGTATCCACTATACCACCAGCTTTTTGAAAATCAGAGTGCTCACAATTTAAGTTCTAATACAATTATTAAACGGTTACGTAACCAGTGCATTCTATCATACAGCGACATGCACAAAGAACTTGGACCCTGACTATTTGGGCAGCCTGGGCCCTTGTACACTGGTGTTTTCCTGGGTTCAGACCCCAGGAAGCCTGGATCCCTCCTGCTTCCCCTCAAGCTCCTCCACCTAGCGACGCCCCTAGGAACTCCAGAGTTGCTCAACCTGTTTGGTGTCAGGTGAACGGATTTGGTTCAGAACCCCATCAGAAGTTGAAATCCTTCCTTGTGATGCTTCAATGTGCAAGACAGATTTCTAGCTCCCTAGACTGGACCATATTTGTCTGTGGGAAATCTTTGTTCTGAAACAGAAGAGGAGGCAATGCTAAGAAAGGCATGTCAGGTTGTTAGCCTGCACATCCTGTGCTAAATAGTGACCACCCCCAACCCTCGGGATCAAAGTCAAGCTCCAGTCTGAGGGTGTTTACATTAAACAAGCACTCACCCTATCTTTACAGTGCAATTTTACTAATTTCTCAAATATCATTATCAATTTTGGATCCACATCCTATATATACAATATTTATTTTTAGAATAAAGTAGAAGTATTTAAGGCCTCAACATTCTCAAATTCCATTGAAGATAAATATCTTCTTTTCACCAGCAATCTAACTGAAGAAGAATATTTTATGAAGAATTTGCTTTACCAGTCACTACTGCACCTCAGACCATAACCCTTGACATATTTGGCTAAAGTGATCAAGCTGAATCATGGTCATGTATGCCACTCCAGCCAAGTGTAACCCAAATTTGTCCTGCTCCAATCCCCTTGCATCCTGGGTACTCTTTACAACATATCTATTGTGTGTGAAGAGATGCCTATGGTTGGGTAGCCCATTTATGCACAATAGTGAGGTAAGTAGAGAAACTTGCTTTAGAGGTGGACAACAAGAGACAGAGGGACACCAAAGGACATCCTAGAGGTACGTTGGGCAAGACAAAGATATTCTAAACAAAAAAACAAGTCAGGGGAATCCTTATTTACTACTCTCTTAAGCTCTTATGTTTACGGATGTCTAATTTTAAAGCCTTTCGGAAAGTCTGCATCCTACAGTCAAGGAATGTCAAGGGGTAGGTAAATAGGTGATGCCCAGAGCAAAGGTAAGGGCAGAAGCTTAAAAGAACAAGATGGTGTCACTCAGTGACTAAGGGCGACACAGGGGACAGCACAGGAGACACAGTGTGGGAATTGCACCAGACCTGATCTCACCACACCAAGGCGAAGCACTGGGGGAGAGCAGCAGAGCAGCAAGGGAATGGAGTGGCAAGGTCCCCAGGGAATGCTGAAAGTGGACTTTGGGGCCAGGGCGTGGTGCCCCAACAGACTGGACTGGAAAATGCTCCTAAGGGCCAGCAAACGATCCCTGAACTAACTACAAGCTTTTCTCTTGTGAAGTGTTCTGTTTTGTTCTTTGTCAGTGGTTTGTTTTTGTTGTTTTGTTGTCTGGTTGTATACTGTTGCTTTGTTTTCCTCTGTCTTCTTTTTGTGCATGTTAGTGTCTCCACAGGGCTGTCTGAATAGGACAGGCTGGATGAACTATCTGGAGGAAAAACAATGGGACCGACAGTTCAGGGGGGACTTTGGGTGGGGGGTTGGGGGGGGTAAAGAAGTGGGGTTAACAAACACAGGGACAAGTGAACAACATGGGACCCCAAATGGTAGAGAGGGGGGAATGGCAGGCCTGGTGGGGAATGATCAAGGGTAAGGTTGCGTAGAGAAGAGGTATACTCTAGCCCAGGTGGCAACGAAGCATGGTAGTAGGACAGGAGGAAAGTCAAGGGAGATGGAGCAAAGAGCTAGGAGTCAAAGTGCATTTATGAAGGTCTAGACAAAGACATGTACATGCAAATATATATAGGAGGATGGGGAAATAGATCGATGTGTCTATATTTATAGGGTAAGCATAAAGGTGGTGGAAGGACCTTGGGCCTCTACTCAAACACTCCCTCAATGTATGAATACTTTCATTTATTTAATTGGAACTCTATGATGCTCACTCTCCCGACACAACGGCTGGAGCCAAAGTGGGTGAACAAGTAAATGTGGTGAAGAAAGCTGATGGTGCCCGGCTATCAAAAGAGATAGTGACTGGGGTCTTAAAGGCTTGAAGATAAACAAGCGGCCATCTAGCTCAGAAGCAACAAAGTCCACATGGAAGAACACACCAGCCTGTGTGATCGAGTGGTCCCGAAGGGATCAGTTATCAGGCATCAAAGAACAAAAAAATCTTATCATTGACTGCACACCTCCATGATAGGATCGCTGAAGACAAATGGGTGCATAAGCAAATGTGGTGAAAGCTGATGGTGCCCGGCTATCAAAAGAAATAGTGTCTGGGGTCTTAAAGGCTTGAAGGTGAACAAGCGGCCATCTAGCTCAGAAGCAAAAAAGCCCACGTGGAAGAAGCACACTGGCCAGTGCGATCACGAGGTGCCAAAGGGACGAGGTATAAGACATCATGCAAAAAAAAAAAGATATATGTGTGTGTATATATATATGTGTGTGTGTGTGTATGTATATGTATATATGTGTATATGTATGTATATGTGTATATATATACCATATTGAATGAAGGGGGAAGTGCAGAGTGGAGACCCAAGGCCCAAGTGTTGGCCAATGGAGATCCCCTCACAGAGGGGTTCAGGAGAGGAGATGGGTCAATTAGGGTGCGAGGTAGTACCGATGAAGAACACAGCTTTCCCCCAGATCCTGGATGCTTCCTCCCCCCAACTACCATCATCCGAATTCTACCTTGCAGGGCTGGATAGGGCAGAGGTTGTACACTGGTACATATGAGGGCTAGAGGCACAGGGAATCTAGGGTGGATGATACCTTCAGGACCAAGGGTGTGAGGGGCGATGCTGGGAGAGTGGAGGGCAAGGGGGTTGGAAAGGGGGAACTGATTACAAGGACCCACATGTGACCTCCTTCCTGGGAGAGGGACGGCAGGGAAGGGGGAGAAGGGAGACTCCGGATAGGGCAAGATATGACAAAATAACGATGTATAAATTACCAAGGGCACATGAGGGAGGGGGGAGCGGGGAGGGAGGGGAAAAAAAAAGAGGACGTGATGCAAAGGGTTTAAGTGGAGAGCAAATGCTTTGAGAATGATTGGGGCAGGGAATGTATGGATGTGCTTTATACAATTGATGTATGTATATGTATGGATTGTGATAAGAGTTGTATGAGCCCCTAATAAAATGTTAATAAAAAAAAGAACAAGTTCAAGTCAAAGATAAGGAAATAAAAGAAACCTGTGAGACCCCCCCCCCCCAAAAAAAAAAAAAAAGAACTAGATGGATCCAGGAAAGAGATGACTGAGCAATCATTGTGTCATCTTGGCCCAGATTCTGGATTCCAAGCTTTCTAGTTAATGTTGACCAATGGAAAACAACACACATTGTAGAAGAGAGCTTATTGGCTTGGGTTCTAAGATGTCCCATCCATAGTCTCAGGTGTGCGTGACTATTTGTCAAGATTAGTGTAAATCATTTATCACTCTACACCCAGGAGGCAGCTGCAGGGATCTAGAGGATCTAGTCAGAGCAAATGATCTATGAGAGTTGAGTGGGTTTCAGGATGCTCAGAAGGTCTATAAAAAACTGAATCAAAATTAACTTCCAGAGAAATTTCAAGGGTAGTGTAAGACAGATTAAAGTTGAAGACTCTGGCAACTAGACAGCAGAGTATTCACATAGTATGAATAAACACGTTTATGTTTTTTGTCTAAGTTCAAGTTATTGGGTGAAACCTTACAATGGTTATGAGAGTACACTTACATTTTCTATGAGACCAGTAATAACCTGTTAACAAGGTGAGATGATACTTCAAGAAAACTGTAGAGCAATAGTGATAATGGATTTTCAAGAACATGAAAAAGTTCATAAAAATATTGGTAATTGAGTCAGGGAACACATTAAAATAATTATATATGATGATTAATTGAAATATGTCCCACAGTAGTTAGTTGACTTACCATAAGAAAATAAGCACTGTAATATACCAATTAATGTAAAAAAAGAATTAATATCTAAACCTGGCCGATAAACACATGTGGGGTTAATTGAAGGGCAGAAGGATAAATGGCCTGGTGAGCCTCGCCTTTCTCTTGTCTCTTTCTAATGGTGGGACCAGGGTGCAGGTGCCTTAGCCAGTTCCCTGCTTCAGCTAGCAAGGCTCACTTCCTGCAAGTTATCCCTGAGGAGAAGCCAAATGGATCTACCCCAATGCAGCCCTGAGTTCTGGAACACCCGTGTGGAGACCCCTGCTAGCCCTGAGATGGTTACACATCCACTGATTCAGCTTTCCTTCTGCAGTTGGCATCACTGTGTCTGTTTTGAGAGAGAGATGGAGGAGAACTTTGTGGATTGGTATGAACACATGGGTTCATATTGGGCTTATTAACTTGGGCAGCACTAGGTTTGGATGTTTTCTTGATGTGCACTTACCATTTATATAAAACTCTCTTTTATTCATGAGTTTCTGAGGATTTGTTTCTCTAAAGTACCCAGACTATCACACATACTAAACAAATCAAAGGCTTTCCATGCTAAGAAAAAAATCTACAAATGTAACATAAAACAGATAATATAGCTCAGTATGTAAATAAGCTAATATACAGTCCTAAAAAAAGAAAAAGTCAAAATGTCACACTTAGAGGAGAGAGAAAAAACATCATGCCACCTCAGAAAAAGGACAAACATAAATGTACACTTTTACCAATGATATTAAAAACTGACTATATGTTCTAACTACAGCAATGAGATTAACATTTGTAAAGGAAGAGACTTCCAAAAAGAAATACAAATTCCTCTAATCATAATTTAGTTATCATATCCATAAAATATTAACGACATGCCGTACATAGCTAATAAATATTAAAATGCTGTAGGCTACATTTCAACACACAGTAATAACTTTTGGTACTTAACTCACTAACCATAATTGCTAATCAGGAGGGTAAAGGGAAAATGGTGGGAGAAAGGAAACTGATCACAATGATCTATATATAACCCCCTCCCAGAGCGATGGAAATCAGAAGCGTGTGAAGGAAGACATCAGTCAGTGTAAGACATGAAAAAATAATAATAATTTACAAATTATCAAGGGTTCATGAGGGATAGAGGGGAATAAAAATGAGAAGCTGATAGCAAGGGCTCAAGTAGAAAGAAAATGTTTTGAGAATGACTATGCCAACAAATGTACAAATGTGCTTGACACAATGGATGGATGTGTGGATTGTGATAAGAGTTTTACAAGGCCCCAATGTTTTAATTTAAGAAATACAGCATGATCAAAATTACAGCATTTATCTTACAGAAAAGGAAGTGCAAAATTATTCAGATCAGAACCCTAAAGCAGGAAACATGCTTCCACCCATTTTGTGATGATGTCATGGATTTAGAGTCCTATAGTTTTCTAGTGTTGAAGGTCCTCATATACTGATGAATTAATGAACTAAAACAAGAAAATTCTATGCACATATTAGAGTGAATATATATGGATTTACATATATAGACACGCATATATGTATATGATACACACATGTATATTAAGCTGGACAGCAAAAAGGATTGATGTTCACCCAAAAACTGAAGTTTGGGGACTTGAACACCCTGAGCCATGGATGCTCCAGCTAGCATTGGACCCATGAGCTTTCAGTTGAGCTGGGCTGGGTTCTCTTGATAAAAGTTTACTTCTTGATATGAAGCACTTTGTTATGCACATGTCAGTGTCTATAGTTGTATTTTTCTAGACAACCCAGCCTAACGCAGGTCTCCATCATATTGGTGTCCTATGAGGGCGAAAAGGTGTATCTGACAAGCTGCTCTTGGAGAAAGGCACATCACCAGGAAGTCTGAAAAGATGATCAACAATTCCCTGACACCGAGCCAATCCTATGTTTCTCCAGGGCTGTGGATTTGGGGTGGGTGTAAATCTATTTATAATAAAAGTATCCTGTTAAGCTTGTAAAAAACACAGAACACTTACAAGGCACAACACACACATATTCTCTGCACCAAATGTCAACACTCACATTTAAAACATGTAAAGAACTTAGTAGACTCATGGTCACACTTGATGTAAGAAGTTAGTATAACACTAAGAGCTTTATATTCATGGGGGAAGCATGACATGCACACTGCGGACAGGAAATTACACACTCGTTTATGTAACAAGTATTCCCATTACTCAGCCGACTTACTACAGTAGCATCAATGACTATGTCCCCCCCCCCCATACACACACATATATATTTTCCTTTTTAATGAAAATAGTCATACCTGATGCGGCCAGGTTTCTAAAAGATTCCATCATCACATGTCTATGGAGTTTCCTCTGAAAAGGATCCAGCAATGGCCATTCTTCCTAGAAGTCCACAGCCACCCCTTCAACAGCCACAGTGCCTAAAACACCCATAGACTCTGGTTCAGCAAGGTACCATGCATTCCACTATGTGAGAGGATGAAGATGACAGTCCTGGGAAACAGAGGCCTCACATGGGGATTAGACACAGGGGTCTTGTTCTACTAAGGTTGACCATCAGGGTCTAGCTACCAGCCTCATCCCTTCTAGACCAGCGGTTCTCAACCTGTGGGTTGACACCCCTTGGGGGCCGAATGACCTTTTCATAGGTGTCGCCCAATTCCTAACAGTAGCAAAATTACAGTAATGAAGTAGTAATGAAAATCATTTTTTGGTTGGGGGGTGAGTACACATGAGAACTCTATGAAAGGGTTGCAGCATTAGGAAGGTTGAGAACCACTGCACTAGACATACATCCTCACTAATTACATGCTATCCCAACAACTGCATGCTTCTAGCATTATGCGTTTATCTCTGTACAGTTTGTCTGTGACCAACTGCAACCTTAGTCCTCACTGTATGGTGCAGAATAGAAAACAGTCAGAACACATAATTAAATCAGGCAAATGATCAAAATAAAAGCCTCTATTGCACATTCACATCCTCTCTTCTATTGGAGGGAGGATAGAAATTCACCACCTTGCACAGGACCAACCAGAATATTTATCAAAACATGAAGCACAGGGTGAAAGCAAGATAACAAGTAGGAAACACTGCAGAATTTGTTGTTTTTCCCTTTAGCCTCTCCTTACCCACTGGAGAGCTGCAGGTGTGAACTAGCAAAGTAGCAACCAAAGGCCTGGATTCATGGTATCCTCTTGGAAAATTCTACGTCATCAAAAGCTGGCATATTACCTACTGAAAGAGATGATTATTTGGGGAATTATGAAATTTTCTGAAGTGTTTCTATGTTACTCGCCTACTTTTCAGTCACTCTACAGTTGCCCTCTTGTGTATTTTGTACCTTTGTGGAGATAGGCCAAGCTATTGAAAAGGGCAAGAGGGCAAGAGTAAAAGGCAACAATAGAATATAGATATCCTTAATAAAAACTTCCTTCTAAAAAAAAAGATATCCTTAAAATCGTCCCACTCTGAGACACAAAGCTACTGTCATGTAATTATTATGGACTGCTCCCCTCCAAAAATACTGAATACACACATCAATACACACTGAGCTCATAGGATATACTGACAAAAGAGCACAATATGGGCAGTATCATAATAGCATGTCCTTCTTTTTGCTGATTGGGAAAATGTATTTAGGTTCCAATTTTCTTATAAGTCGACTGAACTTCAATGCATTTGCCTGTTAAACTGTGTTAGGATTCTAGGACTTACACACCAGGCCTTGAATGGGCCACTGTAAGGTTTTTCACATTTGCAGCTCATGGAAGGCAGACTAGCTGAACATGATGACCACTAGCATTCTCTCAGCTGTGGGACTGGCCTCTATGACGTGTCAGACTTTTGTTCCCACATTTTGTCAGGAGAGACCATTCCCTGGAGAAGGACATCTATGGGGGGCAAGGCCAGCCCCCCACAACTAATCATGGGTTCAGTAAGCGCATTGTATGGTTAAGATACATAAGGATTATAATAAAGTCATAGAGAGCATGAGAGATAAGAGATTGAAATAATGGAGTTAGACACATTTCATGGTAGCATGCTCACCTCATGGACGACCATGATCTTAGCAGCCAGGTCCACACACAGCATGAGCCGAGGGCAGGAGAGCAAGGTGAAGTGCATCGATTTATCGGTCCCAACACGTAGCTAACGGAGGCTTATATCTAGTTAGGGGGCATGATTACAGGTAACCAGATGTCACAGGAAGGGGCTGAACCATAGTCACTACAAGTAATAGGAGGGGGGATATACAATGGCCATAGGAGTAACAGGAAGGGGATGAGCTAGGGGTGAACACGTGATGGGAAGGGGAGGGACTAAGAGCATACATGTGACAAGAAGGGCAGCTCCCTAGACTCAATATGGCAGCCAAACCTTGATCACCCGTGAGTGGGCTTGACTTCCCTGGGTTCTCCTTCAGAGAAACAATTTAGTACTCTCCTTATCAGAAGAGAGTGGGCCCTGCTTGTTGTGGGATAAACAGTAGTGTCTGCTTATTCTGAATGGCTGATAACCCTTAGGGAGAATATGCCCTACTTCTGTTGACCCCCAAGTGTAGTCATTTGACGCATGTAACAAGCAGCTAAGTTTGGCATGTATTTGGGGGAGACAACTTGGGAGAAATCCTCTGTTTCCCCAGACATTGTGCTTGGTAAGGGAGAGATTGGTAAAGAAGGGAAAGGCCTTCCAACAAAATGGATCGACACAGGGGCTCAAACATGGGACATTTGTGAGGATGGTGCAGGACAGGGCAGTGTGTCATGCTGATATATAGAGGGTTTTAGGGGATTGGTATGGACACAATGACACCTAACAACAACATAGAAAAGGCTGCACTTTGATGCTAATATTTCACGGCATCGCCAACGAGCTATAATATAAAGTCACATGAACTGCACGGTCAATCTACAATTCTTCTACAACAGTGTAACGTAGTGTCAATCCAATAAGCCTTTCAAAATCTCATCTACAGCAATGCACCAGGTGACATGTTTTAAAGGCTTCCCAAGCCAAAATTTCGTTCCTTTATGATGAACAAAAACAAAATGCAGTGCTGTCAAGTAAATTCTAACTCATTTTGACCTTCTAAGAGGGAATGAAAGTGCTCATTAGTGTTTCCAAGACTGAAGAGCACAAATAGTCTCATTGTCCTCCCTTGATTGGCCTGGTATGCTGGAGACACAGAGGGTCTAACCAGCAACCAATCGATTAAACCAGTGAACCACTAGGGTCTCTTTCACACAACATGTTCGTGATAAAACCTTGCATTTATTCAGCAACCACGATTCTGAAGCAATTTCCAAAGAGATTTAGACACATTGGCTCATTTAGTCCTCTTGTCTCTTTTAAGCAGGTGTTGCTTCTAATGGGATACAGCTGAGGAAAGTCATGAACCATTAAGTCCATGTTCAGCATTGCTCAAATGGTAAGCTGTTGAATCAAGTCAGCATGGAGGTCCATTTGTCTACCTACAACTAAGTGCCTGGCAACTACATTTCTGTTCATATGCCGATAGTCTGTATTCTGTCAGTCATCAGTTACAGAGATGATCTAGACATCTTCTGAATAGCACAAAGAGGAGACAAAGAAAACAATCTATTCAATTCAGTTAACTGGAACTCAATTTCCTGGAAAAGCCAGGACTCTCAGACAATACAGCTTACCTCAGGCCCGTACAGCTGGCTCTTGCATTTATTAGACTGATTGAAATAATATAACACCCAGGCAAAGCATGGAGGAAATCAAAAGAAAACAAGACCAATCTGCTCAGACAGGGCACACCATTCCAAAACCCACAGAGTTCCACCCTGGACACATGAGGTGGCTATGAGTTAAAAATGACTCCACAGCAACTAATAAGAACAGAAGGACAAGGTCAAATGCTAACAACTTGTATGAGAAATGCAACAAAGATGGAGCCTAAGCATTAACACATGCATATTTACATTTCGTGAGCTAATGTAGGAGAAATAAAATGATCACTTTAGGAAACACTAGCCAGAGAACCCCGGCATGATAAGGAAATTCTAACAACGTGGGAAGGTTCTGTGATGAGTTTGCAAATGCTCAGTTCGATTTCCATTTCTCAAACATACAAGCAAAGAAGTCAGAGAGCATCCAGGTCTTCATGGGCAGGAGAGGGAAACTCCATGGTCACCCACCAAATGAAAAGCTCATTAGCAATAAGCATTCATGGAAAATCCCACACAAGAAAAATAAATGGAGCCTGAAGAAGCACTAGCAAGAAAGTCAAACAAAAGAGGCAATAGTTACAAGAAATGCAAAGGAGGACTTTCAGGCTTATGACCAATATGTGAAGAGCCCAAAGTCACCATTTCAGTCTCAGATCAAAAAAGCTGACCATGTTGAAGTCAGAGTATGGAGGTCACAGGGCATGGTTTTCATGTTTTAATGTTGTACATTTAAAAAAAACAGTCATTGGGTCAATTCTGATTCAAAACATCCCTAAAGAGCAGAGTAGAATAGGCCCTGTGTGTTTCTGAAACCACAACTCTTTAAGGGAGTAGAAAGTCTCATCTTTTTACTGTGGACCAGTTAGTGGCTTTGAATGGCTGAATATGTGGACACATGTTCAACACATAGCCCACTACATCACCAACTCAACACATAGCCCACTACCTCACCAACTCAACAAAGAGCCCACTACCTCACCAACTCAACACAGAGCCCACTACCTCACCAACTCAACACAGAGCCCACTACTTCACCAACTCAACACATAGCCCACTACCTCACCATGGGTGCACAGTGTTGTTATAAAACAACAGTGAGAAAACTAGAGGGCAACTAACATCAAGAAAGGCATTCTCTTCAATGCCTCTAATTAATTAATCTAATTAGGACACAGCACAAACATCTGTCCTCAAAACAGAGGGGAGGTGAAAATAGGTACTCTCCTAGCTGATTTCCACTGTGAAATCATTCTCTGTATCTGCCTATGGGGCCCTTTTGTTCAGTGGTGGTTTTAATCATCTGCCCTTCATAGTCTAATCAATTCAATTCATTGACAACAGTGATTTGAAGGACGTGATGGACTTAACTAAGGGATAGCCCAAAAGACTTTACTCCAGGAGGACAAAATACCAGACAACAGGGCATCAGGTGGGGGTGTACTTGTTATGTTTTAAGGATAGGCAAACCCCAGGTTGACCAAATAAATTTTAATAAGGATAAATGATGCCAGAAAGTTGTATCACTGCCACTTCAATGAAGAAATACAAAGAAGACTGGAATCTATAAAAAAGTAGCATGTTCCAAAACAACTCTCCTCCACAAATAATCACTTCTGAAAACTGTCACAAACATTTTTTTTGCACTTCACAAGATTCCACAAAACATGAATCTAATGGCATTTAGCCTCAAATAGGTAATAAGTGGTCAAGAACAAGGTCTGGCGTTGTCCACAACATAACTCCCTGCCACCACGTTTGGTCCAACTCACAGCAGAGCTATCACACAGAGTAGAACTCCCTATAGTTCTCCCAAACCTGTACATCTTTACTGGAGCAGGCAGACTCATCTTCTCCTGCACATTTTTGGTGAGTATGAACAGCTGCCCTTGCAGTCAGCAACCCAATATTTAACCCACTGTGACAAAAGCGTTCCTTTGTTCATATACCCCATATGCAATAAAGTATCATTATAGGAACTCATGAAAGACCTACAGAAAAATAAAGGCAGCCCCAGAAAGGCCCACCAATTTGTAAGGGAAGCTAATTCATGACACATCAGGCCACACAGGGCTCTGCCTGCAAGCACTCACACTTCAAGATGCAGTTCCTTAAATGGAGTCCCTGAGTGGTGAGAGCAACTGAGTGCTCAGCTACCAAACAAAAGATTGGAGACTGAAGGCAACCTTAGAAGAAATCAGCCAACTTCTGAAGTTAGCCAATGAAAATCTTACAGAGTATAATTTTACTCGGAAACCACATATGGTCACCATATAGAATCATATGGTAGGCAAAATGATTGATATTTACCAAACTATTAACTAATTGAGATACAAGGAGCTCATTGGTAGCCAATCATTCATGCCATATTCATGAAAGCACAAGGGGCTTTCAAAAAGGTCATGAAAAATGGAATAAAGATAATGGAGTTTATCCATGAAACTTTTGAAGCTACTGCATATCTGTTCCTAATAGATTATGCTAAACAGAATAATGTAATACATTGTACTCATTCCTCAAATATTGTACATCTTAGAAATCTTTAGGATACCTGTTCAACTTCCATGAAAATTCAGGAAGAATATTAAGCTGTTTACATATAACATCTCTCTTAAAGATCTATTAAAGTTGACATTAATTTTATTCTCTAGCTATGGTAAAGACACCAGTTAGGTTACAGTATATTTGTATGATTCACAACAAACTTGATAGTTGAAAACTAACAGAATGTCTATTGTTCTGGGTCCTGTAATTTTACAAATTCAACTGTTTGGTTTGTTATATTATGGTTAGAAGCTCAACCTTATTTTTTACTTTAGAGTTTTCCATCTCTGAAAGATTTCCAACTTACATAGGTTCTAGCTTTCCTGTGTGTGTACATGCACGCATGTGTGCCTTGCTTCATTTTTGATGTCCCTGAGCATTACAGATGGTTAACATGGATAGGTGTTCATGGAGAGACTGGAAGTTTGTGTCTCCTCAAAGTCTCCAGGGATGAAAGCCTGAGTGATGCACTTTGAGAAACCAGTCACTGAAACCCCTATGCAACATCCCTGTGCTCTGACACACCAGGAGTCTCCAGGAGTTGGTGTGGATTTGTGGCATCTGCTTGATTTGATTCATTTCTAGGGGGGGAATGAATTCTGGCCTCATTTGCTACCCTCAAGGCTGGCAGTTCAACTCTAGCAGCAGATCTAAGAGAGGAATATGAGGCTGATTGCTCCTGTATAGATCTCAGATACCTATAGAGGAACACTTGAGTCAGAATTGACTTAGTGGCAGTGAGTTAGTTTTGGGGGGTTAGGGACAATGAATGTTTCTAGGTGGCACAAACCGATTGGACAGTTCCACTGAGGATTGATGAGGTAAACTCAGCCTGCATTACGGTGGAAGAACAGATCTGCCTCCACTATCATGATGCTCCAGAAACACTATGGAACTGTTCTGCTATATAACACATGACACAGCCGTGAGATGGAACTAACTCCATGGCACCTAACCAAATGGGAAATTGAACATGATGAGTGCATATCCTGTCTATGTATGCACATGGATATTGTGTTGAAAATATGACTAAATGAGAAACAAACACAATTCCCATTAAGAATCACCATGTCTATAATGAACAACATGTCAGCGTGGCCCATCTAAATTAGTCCGTGAAGAAGCCTTACTCCTCCAGTGGTTAAAGGACTGGGAGGTCCATGAAATGAAAGCAGTTGTGTTCCATGAGGTGGCCATCTGGTAACACATGATTATAGCCTAGAAACCCCAAGAAGGAGTTTAAGGTGCTATGACATCACTCACAGAATCCACTGTAGCACAGTGGACAAAACAGGCCTCTGATCAAGAACACATGGATAAATACTAGACTATTCAAGCATTACCATGCATGGGCACAGAGGAAATGGTAACTTATTTCAAATAAGATCCTATCTTACTATATATAAGAGTTATATATCTGGATGTTGCCTTGTATTAGAAATAATTATGACATAATTTTTGAAATGAAGAGCTAGTAGTAGGACACATTTCTTGAACAGCAAATGCAAACAAATTGAAAAAAGAGCTAACTTATGAAAAAAGTCAATCAAAATTTACATACTTAGAATTTGCTTCCAAGAAACTGTTATGTCCAGGTCTGAAGATTAATCAGGGCCACACAGAAAAGGATCAAATGCAAAGCTTCACTGGAGCTGGCTGCCAGGACACAGCTGGCACTCAATCTCAAACTCTGGTTTACACAGCAAGAAACCAGGAACTGGTGGGAATACTTTTCTCCTCCGATCACAACAGTACTCGCTGAGTAAGGGGGATGGAGCAGCTAGGGAACTTCCTGCTGGTATCCAACATGGGCATGGGCAGCAGCCCACTAACATTTTGAATCTGGTTGGTCTGGGGACCAATGCAGAAATAGCAAGCTTAAACAATGGAAAAGTAGAGAGGCAAGTGTCAGCAGGTTAGCAAATGAGACTCAAGGTCCTTCAGTCAAAGTATGCAGCCCCTAGGATGTGGATGAATGTCCTCCATTAATGATTTCAAAATAAGTCATGTGGGGAGAGGGGTGGGGTGGGGAATGGGGACCAACTCAGTTAAACATGAGCAAGAAAATACAGAAGCTAAATTCAGCTGGTTAATTAATAAACACCAGGATATTTCAAAACGTTTTCTGTATCCACTAGGATAAATGATCGATTTAAATTCTTTGTCACTGTGAAAATAACTCGAATTTTTTAAAAGTGCTGACCTTGAGGGTACGTGCCACGAAAATACACCAATTCTGACTCATAGTGACACTATAGGATAGGATAGAACTGCCCTGTGGATTTTCAACACTGAAACATTACAGGTGAAGAAAATCTATTATTTCTCCAGATTAATACAGAAAAGGACCTGAAAATAAATAATTGCTGGATTCTGCAAATCAAAAGGATGACAAAGGAAACCAAAATTCCCTATTAAGAAAATTAGTGGATATTAAATCTGGGTCAGCAATACTCTAAGAGCCAAGAGGGATGGTAAGGGGGTGGTGGCAGGGGTGGAAGAGCACAGTGTTAAAGAGAGATGAGCCATTAACACAACCAATCTCTGAGGTGAGGCTTATTAGGGGACACATCCCCCTGTGTGGCTCTTCACACTCCAAGTGGAAAGGTACAGCAGCAGCACACAAATCGCAGGAGCTCTATTAGAGACTAAATCTTAGCACCCTGAGAGGTGAAAACTGAGACGCAGAGCAGAGATTGACTTCAGCCCGGAATGTGAAGTTAAGAAAGGCTTTATTTAGGCAGGGAAAGAAATTGCAGGCAGATTCCACAACCCAAGGAGCTAGGTCAAGAAAGTCGCGCCTGGCAGTGGGGCAGTGGGACTTGAATAGGGTCCCAGACAAGGAGTATGTGTTGATAAGGGGAAGGCTTTTAGCGCTACAGCTGCAAGGCCTTGAGTCAGGATGTATCTGTGAATAAATCATGTTGGTTTTCTGCAGACCTGCTTCCCAGAATGCTGGGGGAAGGGGCTGTGTGGGCCCTGCCAGAAGAGAGAAGCTCCTCGGAATGCTGGAGGCAAGGACTGCAAAGTCCAGCAGGTCATTCTTCTGAGAAGCTGGGGCAAGGGGGCTGCAAAGTCCAGCAGGTCATCATTTTCTGAGAGGCTGGGGGAGGGGGCTGCATGGTCTGGACCCATCCCAAATACTAACTGGGGTCAGTTAGTAAAGGGCTATGGATGGCAGTGTAGACTAAGCCCCCAATGAATTCTTTCTGATCATTAAGCAAACAGGTGGATTAAATTTGCCTGGGGGCAGAGGAACTTGGAAAGTACACACCATCCACCTTTCTCCAGCCAATCTCGGTCATCAGTGGGGTGGCCTGATGACTGCAAGGCTGCCTCTCCTTTCAGTAAAGGCCACTCTGGGGTCCCCTTACTCTCATGCCCGCGACCTGACATGGAAGGGACAGGCCCCAGGCAAGAACCCACCCCCAATCGCGTCTTTCTGGGGTGAGGGGTGAGCAGGAGCAGCTCTGAGCAAGAAAAGAAGCCGGAGCCCGAACGCTGAGGCCTGTAGCCAGCTCAGAAAGGATTTAACTGGAATGTCCCAGGGGTCGCGGTGACCTGGAACACTGGCAGACAATAATTTCCTTGAGAACCCGGACACAGCTATGGAAGCCAGGCCTGTTCCCTGGGAATCCAGACACAGCTGGGGATACCAGGCCTGTGGGGAATTCCGCGCCTGGGATCAGCACAGAAACACAGAAATTCACTCACCCGTGGAAACACGTGCGATGCTCACTCGGATCCTTCTCAGTCAGAGGAAATGGAGTCAGCAGGAAACTGTTATCACCTGGGGAGGGGGTGGGGTGGTGTCTGTGCGAAGGGGCAGGGCCTGGAGATAATAAGGGCGGTCTGAAGGGAGGGACCTGGAGGTGAGGCTCAGGGCTAAGGATCCATTCTTAGTGGTTTCTTCTTAGTCTGGAAATCCTGCAGAAACCTGTGCCATTTGGGTGGCCTTGCTTGCATTTGAAACGCGTTTGCATTTGAATCACAGCAACACACAAGCCCAGTCAGAAAGACAAACGGTAAAAAAAGTGGTGGGTGGAAGGCATGCTTCCCAAGAGGGAATTTCCCCTGAGAGACTCCAGCACCTAAGGCCACAGAGACACACACTTGACAGCATCTGATGCCATCTGCTCCACTTGACCACCTCTCTCCTGGCTTCCACCTGAACGCCTCTCAACCACCCAACTCAAAGAACAGGCCTAAGCTCTGTAGAATCAAGAGCCACAACGGGGAGACCCTGCACAACCTGCTTCATCCTCAGACAAGGATGTCAGGCTCTGCTCCCTGTGCTACAGCACCCAGACCCGAGACTCCTGTCCCTTGATGCATGCCCAGTGAGCAGCAAGATGGAAATTCCTGAAAATGCCACAGTTGTCCAGTTGTCATCTCCTCCTCCCCTGCTCTCTCTCTCCCCTCACTGGTAAAGATCTATTTCCCCATAATCTGTGGGTTCTGTATGACTCTTTTGATGAAACTTTCCGTGTGAATAAGTGTCTTATTTTCAGCAAGTTCCAGTCAACTAATTGTCCTTCACGGACTGTGGTTCCTTTAAAACATTTCATGTGTTGACGTCTCTCCTTTCTATTTCTATGTCATTGAGTGTTTTTATCAGGAATGGTTGTTAGATATTGTCAAATGCCTTATCTGCACCTATCAATATGATCATATGGTTCTTATTCTTAGTCCTGTTCATATAGTTGGTTAAATAATAGTTTTTCTAATACTGAATCATATTTGCATCCCTGGTAATAATCCCCCTGAGTCCAGTTGAAATATGAACTCAAAGTCAAGGATAGGGGCTCTCAAACTCAATCCATCCCATTTCCACAAATGTAGAGATACACTGCTCTGATATATGATCTAATCACTATTCTAATCCAATAAAATTATGTAATCGTCAAATATGCTACTTTATTGTTAAAACACCAGTATAATGAATCCTGTTGTGATGTGTTTTATAAATAATTTTACCCCATATACTCTGTAGTCTTAAAATTTTCTTTTATAGTTTCTCAGGCATTAAAGTAATAAATAAATAAATAAAGTTTCTCATACCAATCTACTACCCTTGTTCAATTTTGTCCTTGATTATTGCTTCATCTTGCAGGTATTTATATTAAAATCATGATTATATATTTTCAACAATGATTCTGGAATGATTATTACTTTACTGCATATTTTAAAAAGAAACACTAACATTTCAGTACTTATACAAGGGAGGTGATTGTTAGGGGTCACTCAGTGAGTTCCAAATCATAGTGACCCCGTGTACCACAGGGAGAAACACTGTCCTGTCCTGGATCAGCCTCAGAATTGTTCTTGTATTTGAGCCTGTTTTAGGATTTGTGAATCTAAAGTTTTCCTCTTGTTTGCTTCCCCTCTACCAAGCACCATGTTTGAAGTGATTTATCTTTTGTACTTGCCTCTAGTTTGCAAATACACAAACACACTAAGGTTTTACTTATATGGCATAACAGAATGCATTTAAAAGAACAATAAAGTCAGAGCTGCCATGTGAATTCTGACTCATAGAACCATAAGGAGCAGAGTAAAAGCTCCGTAGGCTTTTGTTTTTTGTATTTTATAAACCATAATGTTTCATCTTTACCACAGCAAGTAGTGTCCTTATAAAAATAGTCCAAAACGAGACAGGTGATGTAGTGGTTAATTTTTGTGGTCTCAGACATAGATAAGCTCCACATGGAAGTTAAAGTGTTCTAGTGTACTTGAGTATCCAAGAGCTGAAGAAAATATTCTGTTTATTTCGTATAAAATTAAAATTGTGTTGTGTGGTACGAGGTGGGGGGGGGTGCCAGTCCCCCACCAGTAATTACGGGTTCAGTAAGCACAATTGCATGGTTGAGATATATAAGTAGTATATTAAAGTCATCAAGAACATGAGAGCTAGAAGAGAGAGTCAAATAATGGAGTCAGACACACATTTCATGGTAGCATTGCTCACCTCAGCCCTGCCTGGTGGTTCATGTGGAGAGAGGGGGAAGGGAAGGAGGAGAGGAGGAGCTGAGAGAGAGAGAGAGAGAGAGAGAGAGAGAGAGAGAGAGAGAGAGAGAGAGAGAGAGAGAGAGAGAGAGAGAGAGAGAGATCTATCATAGCTAACCCAGGCCTAAATACCTTTTGGGGGCATGCAAGCCCACTGATCACAGGTAAAGACATATGTCACAGGAAGAATTGGCACTATAGGTTCTACAGCAGTTAGAAGGGGTGGTCTAGGGACATACACCAATAGGAAGAGGAGGGATTGGGGTATACATGTGACAAGATGGGCGGATCCTAGATTTAGGATGACCTGTTCTCTGGATCTCCATAGGAGCCATTATCAGTAGGGTGTGAACTCCACCTGCAGGAACCAAATCAATGACTGCAGGCCTGTCCATTTTCCTTAACAGCAGGGAGCTGGGCCTACTCCCTAGTGACTGACTCTCTTCAGGGAGGATGTCTGTAAGCATCCGACCTCCCCCCACAGTGTTGATATGGTAGATGTATATTAATTGTCTTTCCTGGCCCTATGCACAGCTGTGAGGATTGTAAGACAAGGATTGTAAGAGACCATTTTTAAGGTGACTGAGGAATTGTTAGGTTTCTCTCTCCGGCCTAAATCTCAGCCTCGGTCCTTAGCTCTACGCGAGAAAGATTTCACGCCGAAGCCGGGCTCGTGATCCAAGTGAATTTAATGAAAGTTCAAGGAAGCATCAGGTTTTACGCGGCACCCATAGGATTCCTTTGACCATGCGGCCTGGCAGAGACTGCTCCGGGACACGCAAGGATCTCTCCCTTCCCACGAAGATGACCAGACCATCCAAGCAAGACAAGACCAAAAGACCAAGAGCCCAAGAGCCCAAGAGGGCCTCTTCCTTCCGGTCCCTGCCTTTTAAAGGGTTCCTGGGGGAGGTGTGGTGAACGACCCCAGGTCGATTCCATTGGCTGAATTGCAATCACCCAGCCCAGGTGGGCTGCTCCAGGTGTAATGCCCATCCAAGCCCACCAGCGGGAAAATCCAGCTTTTGTCTTTTGCTGGCTCTCCTGGGCATGCGTAAATGGACTTCCCAATTTCCTAGGCTAAGCTACCTAACAGAATCACCTTAAAGAGTCTGGGGTCTTAAAGGCTTGAAGATAAACAAGCGGCCATCTAGCTCAAAAGCAACAATGCCCACATGTGCGATCACAAGGTGCCAAAGGGACCAGGTATAAGGCAACATGCAAAAAAAAAAAAAGAATATACACACATACACACACCATGGTGAATGAAGGGGGATGTGCAGAGTGGAGACCCAAGGCCCATTTGTCGGCCACTGGAGATTCCCTCATAGAGGGGGTTAGGAGAGGAGTCAGGGTGTGATGTAGTACCGATGAAGAACACAGCTTTCCCCCAGATCCTGCATGCTTCCTCCCCAGAACTACCATGATCCGAATTCTACCTTGCAGGACTGGATAGGGCAGAGGTTTTACACTGGTGCATATGGGAGCTGGAGGCACAGGGAATCCAGGGTGGAAGATACCTTCAGGACCGGGGTGTGAGGGGCGATGCTGGGAGAGTGGAGGATGAGTGGCTTGGAAAGGGGGAACTGATTACAAGGATCCACATGTGACCTCCTCCCTGGGAGAGGGACAGCTGAGAAGGGGTGGAAGGGAGACTCCGGATAGGGCAAGATATGACAAAATAACAATCTATAAATTATCAAGGGCTCTTGAGGGAGGCGGGAGCAGGGAGGGAGGGGGAAAAAAGAGGACTTGATGCAAAGGGCTTAAGTGGAGAGCAAATGCTTTGAAAGTGATTAGGGCAAAGAATGTATAGATGTGCTTTATAGCTTTATACAATTGATGTATGTATATGTATGGATTGTGATAAGAGTTGTATGAGCCCCTAAAATATGTAAATATATATATATATATATGTAATATATTCTTATTGCTATATATACGATGTGCACATTAAAATGCTTAAAGGGTTTTGTGAAACTGCGGAAGTCGAATATCTGAAAATACTTGGATACAGTAAAACGTGCTGGTTAGCTGTTTGGCCCTCTGTCAAAAGAATTTTGAAAATATATGATCCTTTGAAATCTTACTTTCTATCACAGGATAAATGTCCTAGAATTTTAGAAGAATTTTTTAAAAAGGAATCTTCAAACATTTGGCTAGAGTTTTCACACAATCAAGCAGCTCTTTTTCAAAATACTATAAAACTTATTAAAGGTGACAAAATTTTGGTAATCGAAGTAGCAAATGAAGTTAATATTTTAGAATTTCAGTGGCAAGAGCAGTTAGAGAATATTTTTCTTCCGTTAACAATCCATAATAGTATAAGCCAGCTAGAAGAGCACGGTGCAATAAATCGTGCAGATATCATGAATCACGCTGAAAAGTTCTATAGTAACTGCATGGATTATTTAGAAGAGTGGACAGTACATTATAATTATATTGAACATTTTCATTGGGTTTCATTAAAACAAGAACTTAAATGGAATTATGTGCAAAAATCATTCGATCATATTACTCAAAATTTCCCATATAGTATTATTTCTGAAAATGATCTTTTTAATGAGGTATAATTATTAAAAATATATTGATAAGGAAAAGGTTAAACCTTGGGCATCAGCAAAACTCATAATAGAGAACAAATGGTTAGAAATATTTCATCATTTTGAAACAAACCATGTTCCATACAATAATGCACTAAAAATTGTGAAATACCTGCTGTCCTTACCAGGCACTAATGCTGCGACTGAATGTGTTTTTTCTATGTTAAATAAAGTGTGTACATCAGAAAAATCACAATTAAGTGTTGAGACTTTGAAAGCAATTTCATGTGTGACATAATTTTACAAATTCTTGGGATAAATTTCATGACCTTTTAAACAACGACAGCAATCTACTCAAAAACTTCAATCAAATGAGAAATATGTCCATGAAAAAAATAATACTATACATAATTTTAATGTGTTATATTTGTAAATTGTACTTATGTTGAAATTTGAAAAAATATATTACAATACTGTTTTTGCATTCTATGATCGCTTCTCGGCCTTTTGGCTAAGATCAAGTGTAGTATCTGTTCTTATCAGTTTAATATCTGATACGTTCTCTATCCGAGGACAATATATTAAATGGATTTTTGGAGCAGGGAGTTGGAATAGGAGCTTGCTCTGTCCCCTCCACGCATGGACCTGGTATTGCAGTGCTTCCAGGAACGGTGCACCAAAAAAAAAAAAAAAAGAAAGAAAATTTTTGTTGCTCCATATAGACCAAATTTTTATTCAAGGACCCAAGAACCTCCCCCACCCCCCACCGACCTTCCCCATCGGTCACTTTATCAATTATGCTGGAAACTGAGAGCAGCATAGTAAAACGCTTAGACAAATAGACATAAGTTAAGAAGCAGACTAAGACTTGGGACAAGAGAAAAGAGGGAAGAAACTGTTGTTGCTGGTTTTTAAATTGCAATATGCTTTCTTCCAGAGTTGATAAGGAACACATTCCCAAGGCAGAGAAATTCATTCTATCTCAGTGTCCAATAGAAATTGTCCTCTGTCAAAAGTCTTTTAAGTTATTTTTTTCCGTGGTTGCCTGATGATCGCTGACCACTTTTCATTGTGAGTCCAAATTCTGCTTTTTCACTTGCTGTTTCAATAGCAATGATAAACAATCCTGGCCACACTAAAGATTGGGAAGGTAAAAATCTTGTGGATCATTGACTATCAAAGACAGACCAATGTACATAAGGTATTGAATGGGACATTAGATGAATTCAGATAAAGAAAAGACAACCCATGTGATTATAGGTGAAACAATGAAATAGATCAGAAACCTCCCCAGCTAATTTAATGAGGTGTTCTTTCTCTCTGAATTGCTAATTTCAATCACTCAGTGATGTGTTCTATTGTCACTAAGACAAGGTCCATTTTTATCAGGTTTGTGCTCACTTTATTACCTCTGTCTACTTAGAACTGTTCTTAAAGGAAAGCCTTAGCCCATTCAACTTTTTTTTTGTTTTAATATTATGTACTTTTCCTGAATTGCTAATTAACAAAAGTCTAAGAAGTTGGGAAGCAAGCCCTCCACCCACCACTTTTCTGTCAGGTTGTCTTTATCTCCAGGCTGTGTGTTATTGTGATTCAAATGCAAGGTGCTTCAAATGCAAGCCGGGTCACCCAGAGTGAAGAGCTTTTAGCAGAACTTCCAGACTAAGAAGATACTAAGAAGGGAATGGTTGCCACTCCAGGCTTTGAGCTTCACTTCCAGGCCCCTCCCTCCAAGAGGCCCTCATTACCTCCAGACCCCGCCCCTTGGGAAACACCCAACCCCTACAAGGTGACACAATTTCCTGCAGAACTCACTTCCTCTGACTGAGAAGGTGCAGCCTGAGCGTCCCCAGAGGGTAAGTGAGTCTCTGTTTCTATGCTCAACCCAGGCTCAGAGTCCCTTACAGACCCTGCATCCCCAGCTGTGCCCCGATCCCCACGGATATTACTATTCCTGCATCCTGTCTGCCTGCGTTCCAGGTCGCCACGACCCCCTGGGATATTTCCAGTTAAATCCTTTCTAAGCTGGTTACAAGCCTCTTTGCCTTAGGTCTTGGGAATATGCCGGTCCCCTTTTCCTGCCCAGAGCCCCTCATTCACCCTCACACCTCACGCCAGAAAGGCCTGATTGAGGGTGGGTTCTTGCCTAGGGCTGGTTCCCTCCTTGTCAGTTATCGGGCAGGAGAGCAGGGGACCCCAGCATGGCCTTTACTGAAAGGAGAGGCCAGCCTTGCAGTCATCAGGCCACTCCCCTGATCAACAAGGTCTGTATTAGAGCTTAACTTCTCAGCACCTTGCTTTGCAAAAGGGCACAGTAGCAGTGACAGCCCCAGATCCCCGCATAGATTTAGTCCTCACATAGATTGCAGAGCCCACACAGAGTAAGCTTCCATTGAGTGCTTTCTGTCTAGGAAGCAAGGTTGTAGGTAACATGGCCCTCAGGCAGAGGGCTTTGGAGTGAGGATTACCTTCATCTCTCTCCAGGCATCTGGGGAGGGCGGTCTTGCTTATAAGCTTCCAAGTCTGGGTCCTTGATGGAGGTAACCAAATGAGACTGTACAGGGGTCTCAGAGGCCCTGGGTCAGTATCAAACAAGTGTCTGTTATTGTGATGTATTGATTGGCCACCAATCATGCTTTTATGACCATTTCCTTTGCCCTGCCCCTCCCCCACACCCTCTTTAGTTCACATCTCAATTGTGAACCTGGGAAGCCATATCCACTTGTAGGTGGCTTCCCTCATCCAGATGATGAGTTTGTGTCTTTGTGCTGTCTGTGTTTCTTAAGAGTTAACAAGTGTTCCCTTTAAACTATACTGAAAATGGGTCTCCAGAACAGATCTGTCCTGTGTGTGCCTCCTCACTCATTTCTGCCACCAGAAACTAGCTTGTGCTCTGTTACAAACTGCAAAAGGGACTCCAATCTCAAATATAACTTAAGGAGAACATTTATTAAGTCATAATAGAGACAAAGAGAATACAAAGACACAAACAGAAGGCACCCGATGAAGGACATCATTAGTGGAAGTGTTTTACATGAACCGGACAAGAACAACTCAGTCTCTGGTAAGAAGCTAAACAGTTTATTTAAGGGGGACCGAAAAGAGAAAAAACCTGCGCAGGGACCAGCTCCCTGAAGAGAGGGAGAATGGCTGGTCTCCATCGCTCACGGACTTGGGTTTTTATAGGGGGGTAAACAATGAGGCCTTTTCAGCTGTGCGAATATGCAAGAACAGAAGCAGATTTTGCAGTTAGCCTTGACATTTTGAAACGTCGTTTTTCCTTTGAGATAGATGCGTGGCCTTATCTTGCAGCTGCTTTTTCTGGCAAATGTTTGCTTGACCTTAACCTGAGGGGAATCCCATAGCTTGACACAAAATGGAGACTGCTACAAGATGGTTCCACTCAGGCTAACTATCACATTCCTGCCTGTGGTTATTCCACCTGTGAATCTTCCAGGTGCAAGCGTTCATAGGGCTGTGGAAAGGGCTCACTCTGGGCTAGTCGGTCATACGATTTACTTAGTACCAACAACTTGACAGATTGCACTCGGTCTTGTACAAACTGCACTAATTTATTGATGATTAGCGGGCCATAAGTTAGTCCTATTAAAAGCAAAAGCAGAGGGCCTGCTAGGCTGGAGATTAGGGTGGTGAGTCATGGAGACCAGCTAAACATTTGCTGGAACCAACTTTCTTGGCTTTTTCTGTTTTCTTCTCGCTTGCTTAATTTTTTTCTGACTAAAGCTAAGGTATTTTGATTATTCCTGAATGCTTGACATAAGAGCAACAAGTTTCACCCAGAGCCATACAAAGGCCACCTTGCTTAAGAAATAAAATGTTTAATCCTCGCCTGTTTTGTAATACTACTTTAGCAAGGGAATTGAGGGATTTTTCTAGATAACTGAAAGACTTCTTCAAATCCAGTAAATCATTATCGGTTCGCTGACTTAAAATTTTATAATTTTCATTTCCTTGTATAAAGGCCACCATTCCTACTGATGCTGACCCAGTTACACCTAGTCCCACAAATAAAGGAACCAAAATGGGGGCTCTTTTGACTCTGGAATAAGTGTTAAAATGCTGCCACCCAGCTTCCCCTGAATACAGAAATACTTGGGGTAAAATATGAACCAATATACAAAGTCCTTTGTGGTTAGAGGTGAGTAAGGTTGTAGAGAACAGGCAGGGAGTGATTCCAGTAGAACAAGCAAACCACATTCCTGGTGTGGCTTCTAACGGAAGGGGTTCCTTGGAACTGGGTATAACAAACACTGGCACAATACTGACTGTACCGTTGGGGTTTCCACCTGGTTTGGTAACAGTGTCCTTTCCCTTGTCAGTCTTCCAGAGTAAAGGTGGACCTTTCCCCAGCTTCCTTCCACCTGCACACACTACTGTTATTTTTATCATTGGACAGTGTGATGTTGGCTACTGAGGAGGTATCGTTAGATCCAATTCCTACAAAGTAGGGTGGTGCTGGGTTACGACATAGCCAACCATCCCTGGTGAAGTTTGGGTTAGTAGCATTTATAAAAGCCAAAAAAGGGTTCTAGGGTTTTTACTTCTACTAACACAGAGGGAGAATGGCTGGTCTCCATCGCTTCCAGACTTGGGTTTTTATAGGGTGGGGTAAACAATGGGGGCTTTTTAGCTGTGCAAGCAAGCAAGCAAGAACAGAAGCAGACTTTGCAGTTAGCCTTGACATTTTGAAACGTCGTTTTTCCTTTGAGATAGATGTGTGGCCTTATCTTTCAGCTGCTTTTTCTGGCAAATGTTTGCTTGACCTTAACCTCAGGGGAATTTCCATAGCTTGACACAAAATGGAGACTGCTACAAGGTGGTTCCACTCAGGCTATTACACTTTGTCTTTCCCTCCAAATGAATGCGCAAGGCCATGCAAATAAGGTATACGAAACTAGAACAAGTGGGACACACACACACACCAGCCCCACCTTTACGGCCATGCGAATAAGGTGTATGAAACTAGAACAATCTAAGCATGGCGCCCTCCACCAAGTCTGTGCAGGGCAGGGCCGGAAGTGCGTGTCACCAGCGTCTGGCGTGTATTTTGGCCTTTGGCGGCCGCCTTAGTCACACACACCATCCCTGGACACTCCGAGCTGCAGCGGGAGTTTGAGGAGGGTCCTGAGCACCGGCAGGGCGGTGGAGCCTTTGGGAAGTAAGTGTAAGTTGTCGGGACGACGGTGAGAGAGGAGAACAAGTGTCTTTCTGTCTCTGAAACAGGGCGAGCGACGCGCCGACGTGCGGCGTCAGGACCCGGGCTCCTGAGGGCGAGGCTGGGCAGAGGAGCTCGGTGGGCAGCAGGCGGGAGCCATGCTTTCTGGGGTCCGACGGGGAGAGCACCCACCGCAATCGCCTGGCTGTCCTGCCCGTCAGGGCCAGAGGGCTTTGCACCTCTCCCTGAATGACAGAATTCACTGGATGGACAACCGCTTATAATTGTATTAGAGCTTCTTAAATTCTGAGCGCTCCAATTTGCAAAAAGTGGTGGCCTCAGTGGTTACAGATTGGGATGCTAACTGCAAGGTCAGCAGTTCAGAATTACGAGCCACACCTGGACAGAAAAGCAGGGTTTCTACTCTTGTCAAGAGTTAGTCTCAGGAACCCACCCGGGGCAGTTCCAACTGCTCCTAAAAGGTCGGTATAATTGGAATCCACTAAATGGCAGTGAATTGGGTTTTAGGTTTCTATTGCTGATGACAGTGATAACAGTGTCCATTTGCTGCGCCCCACTTTGATTAAGCCGCCATTAAATTCTCTCTGATCATTAACGAAGTATATAGATCATCCCTCCCACTGGGAAAATGCATTAGAAAGTAGATCGTCTTAACTCTGCAGCCAGCCCTCTTTGCGGGCCTGCCTCGGTGTATGCCTGATGGAGGTCACCTTACTGAAGACAGAACAAGGGACATTTTCGTGACTGTTGCCTTGACTGGCTTTGTATGAAAGCCCTGGACCAGTCTTGTAAGTCCTTCTATTGAATGAGGTGCATGTCCTACTCATGGTGCCTTTCCTGCTTCTGAAGTCCCACCTGTACCTGTGATGTATTGATCTGCCACCAGTCATGATCTGTGACATGCCTTTTGTTCTATGCCCTGTTATCCAGGGTCCAGGCTGTGAATCCTCAGGTGTTATTTTGACCTCGTGCTAATGGTCTCCCTTATCCATATGGTGTGTGTCTCTTGTTGTCTCTTAAAGTTCAATAAATGTTCTCCTTAAATTATATTTGGCATAGGGGTAACTTTTGTACCCTAATACACAATTTGGATCCTAAATGACTCAAGATACAGTTCTACTTTGGGACAGCATCTTGACAGCCATACCTGCAGCTAAAGTGCGGCCCTGCAGCCCCTTGGCTTCTGTCCTGAATGGGCAAGTGTTACAAAGGTCTTTTAGTTCTGCAGATAAGTGCCCACTCTGTCCCTTAGCCACACAGACCTCTGTGTAGGTTGGCAGATCTGGTTCCCCAGAGAAATACTCAGATGTATACTACTTCATGTATTAACCTCCTGCCCAGAGGCACTCAGCTCTCTTGTTCCGTGCCTTGGGAATTGCACTGCTCTGTCTCAGTCTCTTGGTTCTGCAGCCACCATGTCTCTGTTGCTGCTTCTCCCCATCACTTCCTCTCTTGTGTCACAGCTGCCTGTCTGCTGGACTGAAGAGTTTCAGTGCAAGGATCTGAGTTTCAAAAGCCCCTACTCCTGGCTCTCTCTCATTTTTTTTTGGATGGTAGTGAGATCCCAATTTCTGTCTGAGAAATGCCTCAGTTAAACCTAACAGACGTCCAATGTGACTCATTTCCAGGTTGGGTTTTCAGGCAGCTTACTTGCATAGCCCAAGTCTCAAGGATACCAATCTATTGTTTGGCAATTTTCACAATTCTCTTAAACCAAAAAAACCAAACTCACTGCCATCAAGTTAACACTGACTCATAGCGAGCCTGTATGACAGGGTACAACTGCCCCACGTGGGTTTCCAAGACTGTCACTCTTTAGTGGACTAGAAAGCCATGTCACTCGTGAAAGAAGAAATCCCCATCTTTCGTTCTAGGAGAAATTGGTGGTTTCCAACTGCTGACCTTGCTGTGAGAAGCCCAACAGTAACCTATGTGCCACCAGATCTCCTTTTCCTCATTCACATTGTTGGATGACACACCCACCTAAGCATTTGGAAGGAGTTAAGGGACCATCTCTAGAAAGACGTACAGGTAAACTAACTGCATTGGGTTACTGCAAATAATACTACAATTAAAATGTCATTTGTCTTGGAGTTCAAAAGTGCACTCACTATGGGGGGATATTTACTTCTTCATTCTTATATACATACATGTATATAGATTTTAAACTAATAGATGATGTATAAGTGTTTAATTTGGAGCCCTGGTTTTGACATGTGTTAAGTGTTGGATTGCTAACCTCAAGGTTAGAGGTACAAACTCATCAGCTGCCTGCCGTGGCTTTCTAGTCTCAGAAACTATAGAACAGTTCTCCTCTGTCCTATCGGTGCTTATATGTGTAACTCTACTTGATGGTGACTTTGAAAGTGTTTCTAAAGTGATTGTACAATTTACAGCTCCTGTAGAAAAATAGCATTCCGTTTATAATAGTTCTTTATATAGCCCATTTCAAACTTTCCAGATGCTTTAATTAACACCATCATCATAAAGGTTCATTGATTTGTCATTCTCCTTGAGAGTCCCACACTAAGTAATTGATATTCCATGTGCTTTGAGGTAGCGGTCCAGCTTTATTGTTTCTTCTTTTTGACATGTGTATTTGGTTGTCCAATCTCTATTTATTATAAAGTCATCTTTTACTCATAGGTCTGGAAATTATGAGATTTAGCTTTTATTGCTCATGGTATTAACGTGTTTTCCGTCACTCAGTAGGAGACCGTTAACAGTATTGGGGACTGTGTTAAGAAGACGGACAGGAACACTTACAGCATCTGGACCTAAACTACTCACATTGTATCCTCCCATCAGCCTGCAGGAGGAAGAAGTGCCTGGTTTGGGTATTATTATTTCTGAGATGTCCTCCTGAGAGACTGAAATTCGTGAGCATCATTGGAGCTGATCCACATAAGACAAACATAGAGCATCCCAGTTCCTGGCAGTGTTACAAGGACCAAAGAAAATGACCAAGGCTCAGGTAATTCTGATGCGTTTTATCCTTTTCTGTATTTCCTACTGGAAGTGCAGAACCTGTATAATAACTGATTCGGTTCCTTGGAAAGTGGAAATTTGAAATAGTAGAAGTTAGAGATGAACTTTGACTCTGACTTCAACATTGGGATGGAGAAGATTAGGAATATATTGATTATAGGAGTAACACTAAACTACTGACATTGAACATAATACATCACTACGGATTCTTTGGATGATATGAGCTTTCAACTGATAATTCATTATTCTATGGGCAATCCATGAGAATCATTCAAATTTAACACTATGCTTTGTTTTTTAAGGAGAAATAAGATCACTTCTTTAGGAAAGTCCATTATTCCATGGGTTTTTTGTCTGAGTAAGTTTCTTTCTGAAGGTGGTATTAAATAGTCTCCCAAACTGCAGCATTCTCATTAGTGCATCTGAATGGGCCTTGTAGCAATACTAATTTAAAAATGGGTGACAGCTTTTCACCTCCTCTAATTCTAGATGTAGGAGAGAGAATCAACCATCAGCTTCAGCCCTGATTCATGTGAGGAAGAACTTAAACATACATGTACTCTCCAATGGTTTTCCAGTTCTAACAGCAGTTATCTTTACCACAGTTATCTCCTTCTCAGTTCATTAATTTTTTGCAGTGGGCACATATAAATTACAGTCCACAATCATAGGTACAAGTTTTATTAAGTAACAAAATGTAACTTGCTTTCAGAATCAATAGGATAGACATTGGGATTCATATTAAGGAAACATGTAGGCAGATTTGCTCCTCTTCAGAGCAGGCCTGTTCTTTCTGCCCCTCTCAGCCATTGTGCCTTCTCAATATAGGCTCATTTCTTAGTTCCATCTTTACAGTCTCCTCTCAGCTCCTTGATGATATGGTCCTCTTGATCTTTCCTGCCTGTCCAACAATCTTGGCTGAAAAGCTCTTTGTGGATCTCTCACCATTGGCTCTGTCACTGTGTCCCATCTGCCCTGGTCATCATCTTCATTTGTATATCTCTTGCGCCATGAATATTACAGTTCATTTTGCAGGACCAGCAGTAGACCTGTCCCTATGAGGTAGAGGTTCAGGATGTTCCATGATTTGCCCTGCAGTAACTCGCAAAACTAAATAGCCACCAAGTAAATAACTCTTCAAGATGTGGAAGCTGGTGAGTCCCAAATCCATAGGTCAGTTATCACTCTGGAGCAGTGGTTCTCAACCTTCCTAATACGGCAACCTTTTAATACAGTTCCTTACGTTGTGACCCCCAATCATAAAATTATTTTCCTTCCTTCTTCATAAGAGTAATTTTGCTGCTGTTAGGAATCATAATGTAAACAGGATGTGTTTTCATTGTTACAAATTGACCATAATTAAAGCATAGTGTTTAATCACAAAACAATATGTAATTAGATATTGTGAAATATTTGTTTCTAATGACAAATGAAATTTTGTTTTGAAGCAATGTGTAGTATGGGTAATAGTCTTCACACCTGATACTCATATGTGGGAGTATCTGCACGTGGGTGGACCTGCCTGGATACAGATAGAGGAGCGGTGTTTTGGTTCCTAAGACATTGGAAATATGTGTTTTCTGATGGTCTTAGGCGGCCCCTGTGAACGTGCCATTCGATCCCCAAAGGGGTTGAGACCCATAGATTGAGAACCGCTGGTCTGGTGGATTCACCTCATTGATGTGTTTACAAAGGCTGATGAACCAGATCATCAGGTGAGACCACAGTCCACTGCCTCGCAAAGTGAAGTTGTTGAATCTGGTCAGCTAATAGGTTGCAGGCTGAGGAACCCAAATGGGAAGGTCACATAGCAGGCTTTTGGTTCACAGAGTGGTGGAAACTCTGAAATTAGGTCACACAGGTGACTCCTAGTTACAGGGATGTCAAGGAAATGGCTCCTGCATTTCTGGAAGCTGGAAAATTCCCAATTCAAGAGTTCAAGGTGAACCATGTGCCTGCAAGAGCTAACAAAACCAAACAAGCAGGTCAGATGACAGGCCAATATTCCACTGTCTCTTCTCAACCATGCCTGCAGGCAGTTCTCTCTATCCCGCCCCTCACTCTTTCTGTCTCTCCATCTTGACATGATGGCTTCTTGGGCCCATCTAGCACCTTTCCCGCCTAGGCAAGATTAGAATGGCAACAGAACTAGGAGAGGCCCATTGGAGAGCATATAGTGAAAGATGGGAGGTCCAAGAGGACATTGTAATTAAAGTTAAGGCAATACTCTCCAAAGGTGTCTGAGAAGAATTTGTCCGAAGGTAGGCAAGAGGACCTTGTTCTAAAGTGGCCTTTAGGAGTATAGAACGTTGTTCTGCACTCAGGAAGGTAGATATTGCCTATAAACTTTCTGTTCTTGGTCCTGAGTTATAGCATCTTGTTCCTGATCCTGAGTTGTACCTTGTTCATTAATAAATCACTTTTATCTTTGAGTTTTGTGTGACCATAGCAAAGGATTAATAAACCCAGAAGAGAGACAATGCTATGGGCAGAATGACTTATGTAAGAATTGACAACAAATTTTGGACAACTGAGGTATCTTTGAACTTCCATCATAGGGATCAGTTCTGAATCGAGCCAGATACCTGTCAGCACTGAAGGTATAGAACATCTCATAATGGAGATGCTGTTAGGACTCCTAATTCCATTTCACATATACTGTTAACATGCTTGTTAACATAAACAGGTCTGTGTTTATCTACTGTGTGCGAGTATAAATCTGAGCTCTTTCTAGATCATTCAGATAATTTCACTTCTGAAAATTCTAGTTTTATGAGTGGGTGCATTATTGTTGGGGCTTGGGTGGCACCAACACTCAGACGGGTCCTCAGGAGCAACTTTGCGATTGTGGAAAATATTAAAGACAAGACAGACAACAGGCACAGGGACTCCTCTTCCCATGTCAAAACTGAGAGTGAATGTATTTTCCAATGGGTATAAATAAAGGGGCTTACAAATCTCTCATAAGTCAAGTACATGTTACAGTTAACTTATATAGTCAATGGGTAATATAAGCAGGTAACAATAAAAAAATGGAGGTGAGTCACCACTTTGACCTAGTGGTAGCTGACCTCAAACCTTCCACCCCCACTCCCAAACCTTCCCAGGTTTTGCTACAATTATGGATTGTTTGCTATAGAACAAGATTGCTCTTATCTGCAGACAGCCTTCAGGCATAGCGACTTCTCCAGAGACAGAAATGAGGCATCTACTTTGGTAGCTCCTTTAAGACTGCTCCGTAATGGAGTGCTTTTGCAGGGGGCACTTTATTTGGCCTGAAGAACGTGTATTGAAACCATTTTTATCTCAGAACAATGAGATCTTTCTCAAAATAGGGCTATTTTTTTGTGCCCGTGGTTGCGAGTTTAGCGATAAGTTCAAATAGTTTCTCCCAACCTTCAGTTTACCACAAATTATGGAATGCACTATCACAGAATAGTTTTTATTACTCTCTTGCTTTCTTTAATGTAAGATACACTCTTTTAAATCTTCAAATGGAAAATACCTCATTAAATAGTCTCCTCTTTCTACAGGAATCACTGACATTCGATGATGTGGCTGTAAAGTTCACCTGGGAGGAATGGCAGCTCCTGAACTCTGCTCAGAAGACCCTGTATCAGGATGTGATGTTAGAGAACTATTGCAACTTGGTTTGCATTGGTGAGGAGAATTCCCACCTTACGTATTAAAATCTTTGCAGTGTCTGTAGTGAACTCAAGAGGTAGATTCTCATTGCATCCTCTGGTCCTAGGTTAGAGGGTGCAGTCTAATACACTTGAACGAACACCCTTTGCTTTGTTGCTTTGAATATTATTTCCCCAGAAATACACCACTACAGGCTTCACAAACCTATGTTTAATTTTGGTGTGTGTAATATTTTGCAATTTCTTATGAATTGGTTATTTTGTTGTCAACCCAGAAGCTTTGTCTCAATTGGAACAAGAACAACTGTGGTATGAGAAAAAAGCTGTAGTGGAAGTTTTTCACGTGTGTGAGCAAAAAACCTTAAGGGGAATTTTCTGGGGGAGTTGATTCAACTGGCATAAGGCCTCGCATCCATGCTAGGTATCAGATCATACACTGAAACTCCATGCTTCAATGTGAGTCCTCACTTTTCAGAGCTGTACAGAGAAAAACTCCTCTAGCTCTGTGAGATTAGATTTCCATTGATTTGTATGTTTGGTTCCACAATTTTCTTTCTTGGAGATTCTCAAACCTTTCCCTTTTTTATGTTCTCCCACCTTACTATGAAAGTCTTAACTTGCAAGCTTCTCTCCAAACAGAGAACTTTTAAGTCTTTTTTTTTTTTTTTAGAACTTTTAATTCTTAACCATCCTCCAAATACAGCACATTCCTCCCCCATTGAATAAGAATGGATTTCCCTTTGTAGTATCTCTCCACCCCCAGCTTGGAGCTCCCGCCATAAACGGGTCTCTCTTGTGCTTCCTTAGCTTCCCCACTTGGATTTTCCCTAAAGGTTTTCATTTCCATTTTCTCATTGGTTCTCCTGTCCCTTTAAAGTTTTCTTTATTCTTTCCTTTTTTGAATAGAGATGGTCAAATTGCCTTCACTGTTGGGATTTCTTAACATACACGTTTCTCTATATTTTACTCCTTTTGATGCAACACGTTTATGACTTGTGTTATTTTAAGGTATTTAAGGCCATCTTCCCAGCAGAAAAGTTATCAATGTAGGCTATCCCTTAGCATTCTACCTTCAATGTTTTTCCACCTGTGAGATTATCTTTAAAGTTGTTTACTTCTCTGATAATTTTGTCAGTGAAAATGAGACATTTTAAAAATCCTGTATTCTTGGTTCTGTCATTAAATGCATGTCTGCAATTTCAGTCTGCAAAAGTCAGGTCAAATTTTGATTATATTTTTAAATCATTCTATTGGGAGCTCTTATACATATCAGAACATTCTATAGTTAAATCACATCAAGCAGCATTTTACAACTGATACCACAATCAGTTTCAAAACAATTTCTTCTTGAACTCCTTGATATCAACTCCCCTTTATCAACCGCACCCCACCCCTTAAATTTCCTTTTTGTGGAAAACAGAACCTGGATAATAGACTAAACAGGTTCCCTTTGTTGCTGTCACTCTAGGAGTCAACTGTTTCTTTGTCTCTTAAATGCCTTCTGGATGAGTGCTAAGGGATAGTTGTGTAATTGAACCGCAGCTCTAAAAAGGCAGACAAAAGCATGTAGGCACTCCCCACCTCCTTGATGCCTGGTCTGAGTGGGATAGAGAAAGAGACTGTATTCTATCACCAATTTACATAGTCTAGGGCCATGCAAGCCATCCCCCCACCCCAAAACAGGTGTCTCCCTTCCCCCAACCATATATAAACTAGTTTACTATACAAACTTACATACACATACATACCTAACAAGGTGGTCAGTGTCTGACCATGGAGGTCCCTGAACTAGTTGGTTGAGTTACTTAGCCCCAGTGCTGAGAGCAGATAGAGGGGAGTGACTTATTCCTTGAGCAGGAAGAACAATAACACTTCTGTTCTTACAGAAAAAGCTGGGGCTGCTCGTGATTAGCCATGCGCTTTTATGAGATATCATTAAGGTATCACTTTAATGGGAAGATATTGTGAGGATGATGGTGATGAAGTTTAATAGAAAAATTATGACTGCGAGTCTTCTGTAGCCCACCGATGCGAAGGCTCCCTCCACCCAGAATCCTGGTCTTACAGGCTTCTTTAATTCTGACAATAGCGAATTTGTCTGCTTCTATTCTCTTCCTGGTCCTCAATTCCCACAGCTTGATACTTGTCATGAAGCGTTCTCCTAAAAGTATCAGTCTATCCCAGATTCATATTTTGCCCATTTTGTTGTATATGCCTGCTGAAGGCTTGCATGCCTTGCTACTGTATAAATTCACTGTTAAATTGTCCCGTCCCGCGGGACGTTCACTGTGTGTCCTGGAGGAGAGAGTGGGAATTGGGGGGTACAAGAGGCACGGAGAATGAGGACAAGACAATATCCTGATCAAGTACTGTTTTAATGAACAAAGAGTCACAGCTTATAAGGGCCAGCCAAGGGGGCAGCCTCAGCTGCACATGCAGATTAGGCTACAGTGGCAACAGGCCAATCAGGGAGTTCAGGGGAGCGTGCCCTGCCCATGAGTCAGTTAGGGCTTACAGTCTTCAATTAGGTACGCAGAGGAGTGGCATGTACATGCAAATCAAGCATAGGGGAAGACGATCTTTTGCCCAATCAAAGGGATGCAGGACACAGGTGCTTATCTAAAGAGCATCACCCCTTGCTTGCTCAAGCTTTACAGCTGCAGTGCTCTGTCACGTAGGCTGGGGTAGAAGAATGCCCAGAGCTCAGGCTAATAAATCCCAAGTAATGGCCGGGCCTCATGGCTCCAGGCAAGTCCTAATAAATTCCAGGCAATGGCCGGGTCTCACAGCTCCAGGCAAGTCCTAATAAATTCCAAGCAATGGCCAGGCCTCATGGCTCCGGACATTAAATGAACTCAATCACTTATTCGGCATTGCAGATGAGGCCTCAGTACCCTGTCTTTGCTGTCTGCTTCGTCTTCCTTAATTTCACATGCTGCTCCTAAGGACTCATTTGACTATGGGGCTTGATCCCACACTTTGATTTAACACTTGGTGAAAAAATTTAAATAACACTTGTAGTAACTGGTTTTGCAGGCACATAACTCTTAACCTACCACTGACAACATTGAACTTCAGGAAAGATTTTGCAATGTTTTTTTTGATGTTGAGTATAACACTAGTCTTCTTGAATTTGTCAATCTCAGCCATATAAACCACTTGATTATCTAATTAAAATGGCTACAACTTAATGTCCAATAATACATATACTGTAAGCATTTGAACATTTCATTTTGCTTTTGACAACTTAAAATTATTCTTGATAATACTTCATAAATTTCATCTTCTAATTATTTTCACTCATTTTTTCTCATTTTCTTTGATGCCATGTCACCCACTGAAGGTCCCCAAAGCGTTACTCCATTCACATCATTGCTGTTGACTGTACTTTGAGAAGTTAGTACTTCTAAAATGTTATTCTGGTGCCAGTAAACCCGAGGGGCTCATGTTCTAGAAGTAAATTACCAGTTCCTGCTCCCAGTCTGTCTTTCTGGATATTCCACTAAGACCTGGGCACCATGGTTGATCCTGCTTGAATTTGAAATACTGTGTGGCATTGCTTCCAACATCACAGCAACATGCAAGACACCACAGGACACTGGAAATTGAGTTTTGTAAGCTAGAGTGTAGGCTCTCCATTAACATAAGGAATATCTTTGTGTACTGTAATAACTTTCATATATACTTATAAAATTTTTTCTCCTAACTAGAACAGTCTCCATTTTTCACATTCCCAACTTTGTCTAGTACTTAGTTGTCTTCCAGTAAAGATTGGTAGAATGAATATCTGACGTCTAGCAACTGAAATTAGCAGTCCTTACCACGCCTATGGTCTAAGGGTCTCAGTGTCATGCTTGTGTTACGTTCTTTGTATATTTTCTTGGGCATATTTAAGCAACTACTAAATATCGGTTCATTCATCATTTTCAAATTTAACCCGGTTTCTACAGTAACTGTTTTTACAATTTGGATTGTTTACACAATTACATTTGTAATGGTGGGCAAGAAGCATTAAGCATAGTATTTTATTGACATTCATATGAGCGTTGTCACTAAAGATCTACCTTGCATCAATACATGTTTTTAGGTTCCATTGTAAATCGAGATGATGAAAAGATTCAATGTTCTTTTCCTTTACAGAGATCCAAAACGTTGATGATCATGCGCTGCAGCACTCGCAACATAAAAGAAATCTGGACAAAACCAAAAATGCTATAAATTTAATACATTGGAAAATATTTTTCATCACAAAATAATTTTCCTCTACAGGAAAATTATGAGATATTTGGCTTACATGAAAAAAAATGTAGAATTAGGTTTAATCATTCTTGCATTAAATCTGAAGAATAGCAGCAAAATAAAGAAGTCAGTTGTGCTCAATGGGGATGAGAAACGTTTTCTTGAAATTGAACAAGAGCAATTTTGTACGGGAATGAAATTCTCTGAGTGTGAAAAATCCAGTGGTATGAAGTCACAATGCATTCAGCATCGGGAATCTGACAAAATTGAGAAACCACACATAGGTGATAAATGTGGGAAAACCTTCATCAAGGAGTCTATCCTCTGTGAGCATCAGTTCATTCATATACTAAATAAGAATTACGAATGTAGTCAGTGTGGGCAAGAATTCGACAAAGTATTCAAACTCACTGCACATTATCGAATAACTGATAAAGGAAAAAAACCATATGAATGCTTGGAACGTGGCCAAACTTTTCATAGAAAATCATACCTCAAGAAATATGAGAAAATGCATGTGGCAGGGATGCCCTGTGTATGCAGTGAATGAGGGAAAACCTTCAGTACTAACAGTGATCTCATTGCTCATCAGCGAACTCATGCTGGAGAGAAATCCTATGAATGTGGCAAAGGCTTTATTCAGATAGCACATCTCAGAATTCATCTAGGAACTCATAATGGAGAAAACCCTTATGTATGTGATGTGTGTGGTAACGCTTTCAGCCAGATGTGATACCTTAGAGCACATCAGCTGTGTCACACAGGAAAGAAACCCCATGTATGTGGTGAATGTGGAAAAGCCTTTACCTGGAAGAAGGGCCTCACTCTTCATCAGCGGACTCATACTGGGGAGAAACCCCATGCATGTGGTGAATGTGGAAAAGCCTTTATCCAGACATCACATCTCAAAACTCATCTACGCATTCATTCTGCTTAAAAACTTTATATATATGGTGATGGTGGTAAATCTTTCAGCCAGAAACTGTGCCTTACAATACATCAGATTTTTCACACATGAAGACCTTTAAATGTGGAATATCTAATATGCAGAAGTCAAGTATAATTCAACATGAGAAAATTCTTAATGAGAAAACCTTTCAATGGGGCAAGTGTAATAAATCTTCCCAAACAAAGAGGTACTAGGGCTTGGTCTGGGCTGATTGTGGGACCAGATAATTGTAACTTACCATGTGACTACACATTCTCTGAATGGCTGTCACTTTACTGACATGGCCCACTGTTGTGGAGAGAGGGTCTTCCAAAGTTCTGCACAGCGCATGGGCACCTCCTTGCTCTTCAGGCTTTCAGTACCCAAACGAGAGCTGAATTTGGTGTTTCTGGATCACAGCTATGCCAGGCAGCAGAGTGCCCTCCCAGATGCCAGTAGTGTCCACTCCATCTGCATGCTCTTTGTTACCACCCAGACACAGCACAACAGTATCATAAAATAAGACTGGAGAAAATAGAAGATGTATGGGATAAGTAGTTCAGAGGCTGAATGGACTACAGCAAACCTCAGTCTTCACGACCCTGAGACCAGAAGAACTAAGTGGTACCCAGCTACCGCTGTTAATTACTCTGAAGAGGATCTCAAAAGAGGGTCCTTGTTAGACTGGGAGAACAAAGTGGAACAAAACTCAGTATCATAAAACAGACCAGACTTACTGGTCTGATGGAAAGTAGTGGAATACCAAGACTATAGCCCTTCACTCCTAGAACTGTCCTCACTCCTCTGACTCAGGTTTAAACCCAACAATTTACACGCTTGGAGGGGAAGAATAATATCCAAGAAGTATACACTCCTTAAAAAAATCAATCATTCCAAATAAAAAGAACAGCATTTGCTTATGGTTAAAAAATCTTAAAAGCAAGACAGAACAGAAAAGGATGAATAATGATGGTAAAACACAGGGAGGGCGAAAGTGGGGAGCGTGCTGGTACATCTTGGGGATTGCAATCTACATAGGAAGTTTTGAATGGAAAACCAATTTACTCTCTAAAGTTTTTTTAAAAATTAAGAGTTCATGTCTCATCAATTATTTCTTGTAGGATAGTCCCATGTAGCTGTAGTGAGTGTAGGTAAACTTTTACCAGTGTTCTTGACATAAACACACGACAGTGAAAAGGCTTAAGTTCAGTCAAGATGGGAAAACTCCCCACAGGGAATCACTTGACATCACATAACACTGATCGCATGCAGGAGGAAAGCTCTGGCAATATAGTGACTGCAAATTTTTTGGCCTCATCTGTCAGTAAACTACATTAGGATTCTAACTGACATAGTTCTGGTTTGGGATTTGTATAGCAGACACCTCATGAATACATGAAACGTTACCATGCATATGCTTTTGGTGACTGGCAGTGCCTCCAGTATCCTATAGGCCAATATTTTGTTAAGGATTTTTTCATCTATGTTCATTAGAGATATTGGTCTATAATTCTCTACACTTGTGGGGTCTTTTCCCTGTTTGGGTATCAAAGTAATGCTGGCTTCGTAAAATGAGTTTGGGAGCTTGCCGTTCTTTTCTATGTTCTGGAATACTTTGTGGAGGATCGGTGTCAGCTCTTCCCTGAATGTTTGGTAAAATTCTGCTGTGTAGCCATCTGGCCCTGGGGCCTTTTTCCTTGGTAGGTTTTTGATGACACTCTCTATTTCTTCCTTCGCTATGGGTTTGTTGAGGTTCTTGATCTCTGTCTCAGATAATCTAGGGATAGATTGTTTTTCTAAATATTTATCATATCATATGGTTTTTATCCTTTTTCTTCTCGATGTGGTGTATGATATTGATGGATTTTCGGATGTTAAACCATCCCTGCATCGCTGGGATGAATCCTACTTGGTCGTGGTGAATGATATGTTTGATGTTCCTTTGTATTCTATTGGCCAATATTTTGTTAAGGATTTTTGCATCTATGTTCATTAGGCCTCCAGTATCCAATTACATTTTATTTTATGTTCCAGAAAGCCCATAGGAAAAACTGTGATGTAATAATTGGACAAAAGGCCTGAACAAAATGTCTACCACATTGTTTGAGTACAATGTAAATCCTGCAGGAAACCACATGAGTACAGAGACTGGGAAAGCTGATGGACTCATCCTGTGTGCATATGTACCAAGTCCAATGTCTGATTTTACATTTGATCTCTCTTGACCCATGTTAATTCCGTTAATTGGAGAGATACTGTACTATTAAACAAGAATGTGAATGGCCTTGTTGTCATGCAGAATTCTTTGGAAAGTGGATGATTTCAGATGCAGTTAAGGTAAAATATAAACTTTTATCCTTTGAGATCCTTTTGACTCATTTAAAATATGTAGTGTTTAATATTCCTTTTTGATGGACCTTTATCTTTTTTCCTTTGTTGTTTTTAAAAATATATTCCTCGGTATAAGACTTCCATGATGTCTACTAGTGGTATTGCTGGATTATATGGGATTTCAAGTACTGGTTGTTTTAAGTAGTGAGATGGTTTTTCACAGTGGCTGCATGGTACTTGTGTGTGTCTGTATGTATTTATAAGTCCACCAGCAGTATATATGACTCCCAATCCTTCCATATCCGCCAGCATTTGTCGTTTTGCTTCTTTGGTTTTGGCTGGAATTAGGTGTTAAGTGCTCTCATTGTGGTTTGAATTTGCATCTCACTGAAGGCTAGTGATCATGGGCATTTTTTTTACATCTGTTAATCATTTGTCCTTCATTTTTAGTGAACTGTGTTCATATCTTTTCACATTACTTGATTGGGTCTCTTGTTATTTTCTTTTTGAGATGTTGTAAAAATCTGTATATTTTCTTAATCAGCCCTTTGTCTGATGTGTCTTTGGTTAAAAATAAATAAACATTTTCCTAATCCGTGGGCTCCCATTTCACTCTTCTAATGCTGTCTTTGGATGCGCATAAGTGGTGTGATTTATTTATGTCTAAATTGGGAGACTATTCTAGCCAGTGAGCTCTGGGAAGATCCATGTGTCTCCGAAAGCCAGTTTGGCAGTCGAGGGGCTGAGGGTATTACACTTCTTTCAGTGGGTAAGCAGGGAGAGGCTGAGGACTCAACTCTCCTTTTACAAAGGCTAAGGCAAGTTAATTTTTCCTAGCTTTTGGAGGGAAAAAAACTAACAAGGGTTGGTATTTTTGGTGCTGGGTAGTGCCTCTTTCAGGGACTGAACTTGGACATTGTGAGGGGCCTCACTATGGATGTGTAGAGGAGACAAACCCTGGTCTTTTGATTCTCCAGGAGTCAATGGGGCACTTCCTTTCTGCAGGGTTTAACATAAGGCTGGGGAAGGTCAGACTCCTTGGGAAGAGTAGGGTAAACTACCTTAGGGACGGGATCCTGGGCTAGCTACTGCACTACCCTTAGTTGTCAACAAAGGTCCTGTGTGGAAATTTGCTAAAATCACATGGAGATCTTTCTGCTTGGCACATTTAAAAAAATCATTCCAGGATTCCATACATATATCAATTATATAAAGCATATCTGTACATTCTTTGCCCTCATCATTTTCAAAGCATTTGCCCTCCACTTAAGCCCTTTGTATCAAGTCCTCTTTTTCTCCCTCTTCCCTCATGAACCCTTGATAATTTATCAATTATTATTTTGTCATATCTTGCCCTGTCCAGCATCTCCCTTCACCCCCTTCTCTGTTGTCCATCCCCCAGGGAAGACGTCACATGTAGATTCTTGTATTTGGTTCCCTCTTTCCAACCCACTCACCCTCTACCCTCCCCTTATTGCCCCTCACACCCCTAGTCCTGAAGGTATCATCCACCCTGGATTCCCAGTGCCTTCAGCTCCTATCTGCACCAGTGTACCTACTCTGCTCTATCCAGATTTGCAAGGTAGAATTCGGATCATGGTAGTTGGGGGGTGGGGGGGTGGGAGGAAGCATTTAGGAACTAGAGGAATGCTGTATTCTTCATCTGTGCTACATCGCACCCTGACTGACTCATCTCCTCCAGTATACCCTTCTGTGAGGGCATCTCCAGTGGCCAACGAATGGGCTTTGGGTCTCCACTGCACTTCCCCCTTCATTCACTATGGTAAGATTTGTTTTGATGATGCCTTATACCTGATCCCTTCGATACCTCGTGATCACACAGGCTGGTGTGCTTCTTCCATGTGGGCTTTGTTGCTTCTGAGCTAGATGGCTACTTGTTCACCTTCAAGCCGACCCCAGACACTATCTCTTTTGATAGCCGGGCACCATCAGATTTCTTCGCCTCATTTGCTTATGTACCCGTTTGTCCATGACGATCGTATCATGGAGGTGTGCAGCCAATGATAGGATTTTTTGTTCTTTGATGCCTGATATCTGTTCCCTTCGGAACCACGTGATCACACAGGCTGGTATGTTCTTCCATGTGGGCTTTGTTACTTCTGAGCTAGATGGCCGCTTGTTTATCTTCAAGTCTTTAAGACCCCAGATGCTATCTCTTTTGATCGCCAGGCACCATCAGCTTTCTTCACCACATTTGCTTGTTCACCTGCTTTAGCTTCAGCGGTTGTGTAGGGAGGGTGAGCATCATAGAATGCCAATTTAATAGAAGAAAATATTCATGCATTGAGGGAGTGCTTGAGTAGAGGCCCAAGGTCCTTCTGCCACCTTAATACTAAACCTATAAATATAGGCACATAGATTTATTTCCCCATCCTCATATATATATTTGCATGTGTACATGTCTTTGTCTCATCCTCTATAAATGCCCTTTGCCTCCTAGCTCTTTCCTCTATTTCCCTTGACTTTCCTCCTGCCCCACTAGCATGCTCCGTACCCACCTGGGTTACAGCTATACCTCTTCATTACCTTACCCTTGATCACTCCCTACCAGGCCTGCCACTCCCACCTCACCACCAATTTGGATCCCTTGTTGTTCTCTTGTCCCTTGGTTTGTTAACACCACTTCCTTACCCCCCACCATCCCCTATCCCCAGTCCCCCCGGAACTGTCGGCTCCGTTGTTTTTCCTCCAGATAGTTCAGCCTATTTTATTTAGACAGACCTGTAGAGATAATAACATGCACAGAAACAAGACAGAGGAAAACAATGCAACTGTATACAACAAAACAACAACAAACCACTGACGATCAAAACAAAAGACATCGAGAAAGAAAAGCTTGTAGTTAGTTCAAGGATCGCTTTTTGCCCAGATCCAGGCTTTTTGTCAGGCATTTTGATCTTCTGTCAGCCATTTTCCTTGAGCAGCATTGTTTCTGAGCTCAATATATATTATTAACACTCATATTTTGCCATTTCACACAGGAATAACCAAAGGCTACAACCAAATGTAATAATCAAAACTTTAACCTCATATTTCCAGAAAACGATTCAGTAAACTGCTTTGATATGACTTCTGGCTAACTAAAGTAGAAGCACATCCACTCTCCATCTTTATTATTTGTTTCTCCAGTATCCCACTCCTGGAACCATAATGACTTAGTCTAGGTAGACTAGAGAAGCAAATCCACAGAAACTCATATGTGTATAAGAGAATTTTATGTAAAGGTTAAGTGTACATTAAGAAAACATCCCAACCCAGTGCTGTCCAAGCCCATAAGTCTGACATTAGCCCATATGTCCAACACCGATCTACAAAGTTCTCCTTAATCTCACAAAATACACCTAATGTGGGAAGAAAGCCAAATCAGTGAGTATGTAAGCATCTCAGCACTGGGAGGGGTCTCCATGAGGCTTCTCCAGCATGAAAACTGCATCAGGGTAGGTCCATGTGGCTTCTCAGGGATGTCTCAGGAAGTGAGCCTTGCCAGCTGAGGCAGAGAACTAGGTATGGCAACTGCACATTTGTCCGGTCATCAGAGAACAAGGGACAAGATGGGCTAGGATCACCAAGCCATTTATCTCTCTGCCCTTCAATTAAAGTACCCTTTAATCCCACTTGTGTTTATAGGCATGTTGGAACAATAAACCTTAACTATCACACCTCCTATAGCAGTGTTTTCAACCTTCCTAATGCCTCGATCCTTTAATACAGTTCCTCATATTGTGGTGATCCCCAACCATAAAGTCATTTTTGTTGCTACTTCATAACTAACTTAGCTATTGTTATTAATTGGGTGGCCCTGCAAGGGGGTCGTTCGACCCCCAAAAGGGGTCATGACCCACTGGTTGAGAACAGCTGTCTTACAGGGTTGTCTTGCCGAAGAATTGAATGAGTAGCTGAGAATCTGAGTTTTCTTGAAAACCAAAGGGACACTTCTCCTATTTTCTATAAAACTGCTCTGACTAGCAATAGACAAGATGGCAGTAAATTTGTGCTAAGTGCAGAGGCCAGATAGATAAATATTCAAAATGTCAAAAGCATATGGCATGAGATTCCGTTTGATAAAGCTATTTCTGGAAGGGTATTGCTCACACCTCCTTCCCTTTCACATTTTTCTGTTACTTTAAACCACTTGGGTTGGTAATGTGTAATGCCTGAGGCTGGGTATCAACTTCTCTAGGCCAGGATTCTCAGAGAGTTAGCAATTATGATAACAGCAGCCCTGGTGACTATGCTTGATATAATGCCATCACTTCAATGAAGAGATTTTCTGACAGCAGCCAAAGAGTTGGAGGTGTTATCCTGGTGGGTGTAGTTTTCCCCAGTAGATTGGTAAGTGAATCCTCTCTGTTAGCTGTGTAGCTTTTGGCCATGTCCAGGACCTCACCAGATGGGTGGATCTCCAGACATGAGACAGCATCTTGCCATATTTCCTATTTAGCTTGGATTCATCCATCTGCACAACCCGTGAGGAAGCAGCCTGCCACCTGATCCACCCATTTTGGGTTCATGAGGCACTGGACTTACTTGAATCAAGACAAGGGTCCAGACCGATATCTGAGCCTCTCTGGCCTCTACAACTGTGAATTGAAAAGGTGAGTACTGTGAATAGAATTCTTCCTATTTGTGAGACTCTGTAAGCATGGCTGGACAGGAGAAAACAGGGCTTTGTTTTGGGGTAGAGGCTCAGAAACTCACATGGGGCCATTTATCTTTTCTATAGGGTTTTTATGAGTAAGCATTGACTCAATAGAGTGAATAAGGATGTTGAGGGCAAGATTATGGAGGGCCGCAGTAACCAGCTTGGCTCTCTCTGAGGTCTCAGAAGACACAACTTACCATTCACAGGCAGGATTCCTTTTGGAGCAGATTCATCAGAATGAGTTCAGGGACCCAGTATTTTGGAATTTGCCATCCTGTGTTTGTTGAAAAATGAGGCTTTACCCATGGCCTCTCTGGAATGGCTGACCATAGAACTTTCCCACCATTGTTCATAGCAGCTGTTGCCCAGAGATATAGGGAGACAGTGGAAGTCACGGTGGAGTCCTGGCCCTTCATCTCACTGCCCCTGGTTGTTCTAGTGACATTCTCACAGGCCACCTTTTGCTTGTGAGAGGCAATTGTCTTCGTATTCTCAGTTTCAAGAGTGTTTAGATAACATTTGACATTCCGTTGCTTTTAATTTATGTTTGTCAGAGAAGAACCATGCCTCATAGTGTTTTCAAAGGTTGATTTTTCAAAATAACTCACCAGACCTATCTTTTAAATTTTCTCTGAGGAGAAATGCACCAACTTCTCAGTTAGCTGTTAAATATGGTAACTATTTGAATAATTAGGGGCTCCAAGTTTAAAGAAGTTACTATGAATTTCAAATTTATTTCAAGAAGGAAAATGACACATTGTGATGCTTTAATTTGAAGGGGGTGTTAACTTTTTCTAACAAAGTTGTTCCATTTAAGATCTTCGTGTTTGCATTTATATTTGTTTGATTGTCTAGTAAAATTCTCTAAGGTTTTAGGAAAAAGACGTTGCATTCAGTTTGCTCTTACTAATGTTTCTGAGATGCTTGCTAGGTGTGGCATAAGAGTGGATCGATTAGAAGGTGGGTGGAGATAACATAGGCTTAAATAAGACACTGTGATAGAATTTTCACATTAGAATCTGGGTAGGTGTAACCCAATAAGAATTGTGTTAGGAAATTTGAATTAATGTGGTGAGAATATTTCATTTAGAAGCATAATTCATATATTGAATTCTATTTATGGATCCTAAAATGCCTATCTCTGACACAGTGCTTTATGCATTTCTTGTTAAGAGCCATGGACTCTGTCCTGACTCATCCTTATCCTCAGTTCTGACTCACAGTCAGCCTTTGTTAAAGTGGAGACAATACTGTCCAATCCATTGTCGCTCATAGGATCCTAAAGGATAGTATCTTATGGCTTTCACAACTGTCTTTCTGTAAGCAAACAGCCTCATCTCCCTTCATTACAGTAGCTGATGTGTTTAGCCCACTCATTTGGCTGTTTTTGACTTAACCCACTAAGACAGGAGATCTCCTTTCATTAGTCATTAGAGAAATATAAATCAAAATCAGGGATTAGATATCATATTACACCAATTCAAATGGCAATCACTTTTTAAAACGTGATTAGAAGTTTTGAAAAGGATGATTTAATAGTGGGACCCTTATCCATTACTGGTAGATTATAATAGGAAAAAGCATGATATGGATAAGTAGAGGCTGTGGTGTTAAGAGCATTTGAGCAGCCCTGTGAGATGGAACTAGTGGTAACTGCTTGAGAAAGGAGCAAATGAAATTCTCAGAAGAACAATAGTCAATAAAAACAATAAAAAGATGAGGAAAACAGATGCTGCTGAATATCACTACAAAACACCCTGATAAGATCAGTATGGATCAGGATGGGAGAGAAAAATGTATAGCAGAAATCAATTTCTTTACCACTTTCAGAATTATTTCACCTCTCTTTAAAGTTGGAGGACACTGATATGGTTTTCCTCAAATTCTCTTTCGAATTTGAACAGAAATTGCCCCCTGGAATCAACTTTTGTTGAAAAACAAACAAAGATGGCACAAAAATAAAGAATATTACTATTTAGTACAGGACTCCATTTAAAATTTAAAATGATATGTACACACATGGGTACAGAAAGCAAGTGATTATTATAAGGAAAAGATGAGAAGATCAAGTGGAGATTAGCAAGAAACAATAACAACATGGTAATAATTTATATAATTAGTGTCCCTGAAATATGTGTGAGAAAAATGTCAAATAAGAATCTAATTTGCTGAGTTAACATCAAAAACACACTAAAATTTTATCTTTAAAAAGAACTACAGAGAGGAGAGTGAGACTGGGAAGTGGGGCAGGTGGAGGGAGAATTGGGGTGGGGAGAAACTGAGTTGATGTCACAGGGGGAACAGGGCACTAATCCACCCAAGGGAAAAGTATTAGTTGTGTCCCCAAAGAACTGGAATGTGCATATAGATCCCGCCATGACACACCAAACCAGGAGGGTAACGTAACACGTGGAAGAATCCACAAAAAGACTGGCCCATACACCGGCCCTAACCAGAATCAGCCCGACCCCCACCATGGACGGGCATGCCACAGAAAATGAAAACAGACCGTCTGGTGAGGGAAAGAAACTGACCTACCATACCCAGAAGGAAGCTGAAGTAAATGAAGGAGGTGGAAGGGGTGGAGCACACCTGGGCCCACCAAGCTCAGAGGATGATAGCCCAGCTAGAGTGCCCAATGCACAGAGAGGACCATGTGGTCTGCCCCACTGCGAGATGTGACATGCTGCACTGACCCATGCCTCAACATGGGACAGCACCGGAGACATTGTGGGATGTGTGACTGAGTTGGCCCCACCACACTGAGGCAAAACACTGGAGCATGTAGTTGAGCGTCGGGGAAAGCAGAGCAAGGAGGCCCCGGGGGAGTGTAAAGGATGGACTTTGGGGCCAGGACTTGACACCCTATCAGACTCATCCAGAAAACACTCCTAAAGGTCAGCAAACAGACCTTGGACTGTTAGCAGGCTTTTATTTCTTTTTTTGGTTTTGTTTTTTGTGGTGTTTTTTTTTTCTCTTTTAAATTTTGTATGTCAGTGACTTTTTTGTTTACTTTGTCAGTGTTGCTGCCGTCATTGCCATGTTCTTCTGTGTGACTTTGGTGCTTTCGAAGCCATCCGCAATTTTATGCACACATTATTATTTCTGCAGGTCCATCTAGATAAGATAGGCTGGATAAGCAATATGAGAAGAAAATAATGGAACCAATGGTCCTGTAGGGACATGAGAGCATTGGAGGTGGGGGAAGGGAGGAGTTATTGTCCAACCCAGGCACAAGGGAAAAACAAGTGGTTCAAAGCCAGTGGCAGAGAGGAATGAGAGGACTAGTAGGGAGTGACCAGGAACAATGTAAGTGAGAGGAATTACTGAAACCAGAATGAAGGATGAACATGGTATTGGGACAGGAGGAAAGCATAAGGAAATAGAGGAAAGGAGTAGGAGGCAAAGGGCATACTTACAGGCCTAAATACAGACATGTACATATGTAAATATATTTATGACTATGGGGGAAATAGACCTATTTGCATATAATTATAGCTTTAGTAGTAGGGTAACAGGTGGACATTGGGCCTCCTCATACACATTCCCTTAATACAAGAGCACTTTTCTCAGCTAAACTGTCATTCCGTGATACCCACCTTCCCTACATGATCACTAAAGACAAACGTGTGCATAAGCAAACATGGTGAAGAAAGCTGATGGTGCCTAGCTATCAAAAGATATAGTGTGGGCTCTTAAAGACTTGAAGGCAAACAAGCTCAGAAGCAACAAAGCCCACAGATAAGAAGCACACAAGCCTGTGTGATTGCGAGGTATTGAAGGGATCAGGTAGCAGACACCAAAAATCAAAAACCATCATTGTGTGATCACCTTCCCCATATAAACGTTGAAGTCAAATGTGTGCATAAGTAAGTGTGGTGAAGAAGGCTGATGGTGCCCAAGTATCGAGAGATATAGCATCTGGGGTCTTAAAGGCTTGAAAGTAAACAAGTGGCCATCTAGCCCAGAAGCAACAAAGCCCACATAGAAGCAGCACACCAGCATGTGTGATCATGAAGAGTCATAGGGACCAGGTATCAAGCACCAAAGGTGAGGGGGCGGGATTCATATCATCATGAATGAGGGGAGCATGTGATGGGGACCCAATGCCCATTTGTAGACAACTGGACATCCCTTGCAGAAGGGTAGTGGGGAGGAGATTAGTTACTCAGTGTTCAGTGTAGCAATAATGAAACACAACATTTCTCTAGTTCTTAAATGCTTCCTCCCCTCCAACTATCATGTTCCCAATTCTGCCTTGTAAGCCTGGTTAGACCAGAGGATGTACAGTGGTGCAGATGGGAACTGGAAACACAGGGAAACCAGGAGAGATGAACCCCTCAGGACCAGTGGTGAAAATGTCAATTCCAGGAGGGAAGGGGCAGTAGAAAGGGGAAACCTATCACAAGGATCTACATATAACCTTCTCCCTGGGGGATGGGCAACAAAAAAGTAGGTGAAGGGAGACACTGGGCAGTGTAAGATAAGATACAATAATAATTTATAAATTATCAAGGGTTCATGAGGGAGGCAGGGGAGGGAAATGAGGAACTGATTCCAGGGGCCCAAGTGGAAAACGAGTTTGAGAATGATGAGAGCAAGGAATGTATAAGTGTGTTTTACTCAATTGATGTATGTGCAGATTGTGATTAGTTGTATGAGCCCCAATAAAATGATTTAAAAAAATACTACAGAGAGAAGATTGAGACAGTCTTCAGGAAATGACATGAAAATCCCAAGCAAACAAGAGCAGGATATTGTTTGGAAACAAAGTTATAAATTATTACATATGAGAATGCCACTAATGAGGAATGATTTCTTTTGATCTAATCTAGTACAAAAGACATCCTATGTATCTATTTATGTTACCAGAAAAATATGAACATGTTTTAATCTCTAAAATATAGCAACATAATCAAATCTGAGAGTATAATTCCATTTCAACCACAATGAGCATAATGAGACATGGAAGAAACATTGCTTCTGAATTCCGCTGCTTAGTTTTTGCAGAAGACTGGTGTTCTGAGGGCTAGCACAAGCCAAGGCCAAGAAGAGCAGATTCCGTAAACGAAGCATAGACATGCTTATGAGATGTGAGGCGGTTCTCTAATGGGTGAGTTTGTATTCAGGTAGCCTGGTAAATTTCCTGAACATTTGGAGGGTTCCACTGATATAAAAGAAAGTTCCTCCTACCTCTCTTTTTTTTGTGTTACTTTACTCAGGGTAAGAAGACTTGCATCTGAAATGAGTGATTCCAGTTTCTATGGTCTTCTCTGCACTTTCTCTCATAAACATTTCCCCCAATTAGCTGGATGCCCTTAACCCCTGCTGAGGCTAGCATGCATATATACATATAATTTTTATAAAGCTGTTTCAAACCTTTATTCTTTCATTGTAGAATCAGTTTGTCGAGTTATAAAAATATATGCTGGCCTCTTGTTTGAATGTGAATTGAATTTTTAGATGGTTTGGAAACAAATGACATTTTAAAAATTCACTTTATTGGAGGCTCTTACACTTATAACAATCCATACATCCGTTTTGTCTAGCGCATTTGTATATATGCTGTCATCATTTTCAAATCATTTTCTTTCTACTTGAGCCCTTGGTATCAGCTCTTCATTATTTCCCCACCCTTCCTCCCTCCCTCATGAAGTCTTGATAATTTACAAAGTACTATTTTTTCATAGCTTACACTAACCACTGTCTCCCTTCATCCACGTTTCTGTTGTTCATCCCCCTAAGAGGGGATTATATATCTATTGTGATCGGTTTACCCTTTTCCCCCCTCACCTGCCTCCTACCCCTATAGTGTAGCTACTCCCATTATTGTTCCTGAGGGGGTTACCTATCCTGGATTCCCTGTGTCAAGAGCTCTTATCTGGACCAGTATACATGCCAGATTTGTGAGGTAGAATTGGGGTCATGATAGTTGGGGGAAGGAAGCATTAAAGGACTAGAGGAATGTTGTATGTTACATCGGTGCTATATTGCACCCTAGCTGGCTCCTCCCTTGTACATATTTTTTACAAAGTTTTTAAGCATATGAACACACTTAGTAATGTAAACTGGAAAAAAAGAACCATGGATTAGGTGAATTTACTGAATTAGGGGTAAAGAAAAAAAAACTAAGTAAAATAGTTCGCATATGAGTAGTGTGTACACATCACTGCTTGCCCTCCTGTTTTCCTGTTCCTGTAGTTCATCCATTTCCCCCCTAGTGCAAGTCATGTGAGAGGAAGAATTGAGGTTTAGGGTGAGGGATTATGAGCGCGTAGGCAGCTAGAACTGTGATATTTTGCAGCCATGTAAAAGATCAGGTACACTATCAAGTGTCAAAATGGGGGAGAACAAAAATTTAATCAACATATGCAAATGTGTTTTCCTAGATAGGACGTTCCATAGGATTCACGAACTTGAAAATGTATCATTGTTAGAATCAGTCTGTAGTTAAGATAAGAATCTAGGTTCTGGGATTAATCAATGTTTCCAGTTCAAGAAAAAAGACTCAAGGGATAGAATTAGGAGTTAAGTGTCATGAGTCAAGCCAGATTAAAGGGTTTTATCATTAGAAAATGTAGTGCTTAAAAGATTATGTTTTGAGTTGATTAGGAGCATATGTGTTAAATTGTAATGATGTAGAATCTTGGCTTTAAGATTAGAAATTTGAGGCTTTGGTTTCTGAATTTCAGATTAAGGGTTATAAAGTTAGAATTAAGATTCTAGAATATATTCAAAGTTGTGATGCCGATTTAAAGATTTGGCTTACATGCATTAGACTAGATTTAGAGTGTATGGTCATAGGATTTGTGAAGCATGTTGAATTTGCTGTGGGTAGCAGGGAATACTGAGGGTGTTCATAGAAGTTCTGTATGCTAAGGGGCTTTTCAGGTGGTTAGGGGTGCAGTGCGTTAGGACGTATCAGTGATTTGTAAAAATGCTAGTATGTTAATGTGTAAGGGTTAATGGTTTGGAAGTTGGTGATTAGCAGTTAACAGTTAGGGATTTAAGTATCAAAAGTCATTCTGTGTGTTCAAATGCAGTCTACAACTTTTTTTTCTTACATTTATCAACTATAGTATTTATGGCCTATTTGGAATCTTTTATGTATGAAATCATTAATTTTTGATGAGCAAAAAATTTTTACTTTGGGGTAGTTTTTCTTCCTTTAAAAAAATCTTTTTCAAGTTTGTTTAGCTAGTACAGACAGTACAATTTTTTACTGAGTGGTGAAAATGAATATGTATGTTTTGCCTGTTTCTGAGGTGGGGTAATGCTTTTGTCTTTCTACTAAGCCTGACATTTGCAATGTTTGTTGTTGTTCTCATGAATGTATATTAATATATTGGGTTATACCTGTTTCATGTGCGATTTGTAACTGTTTTTTTTAAAACATTTTATTAGGGGCTCATACAACTCTTATCACAATCCATACATATGCATACATCAATTGTATAAAGCACATCTGTACATTCTTTGCCCTAATCTTTTTTTTTCTTTTCTCTTTTTACATTTTATTAGGGACTCATACAACTCTTATCACAATCCATACATATACATACATCAATTGTATAAAGCACATCCGCACATTCCCTGCCCCAATCATTCTCAAAGCATTTGCTCTCCACTTAAGCCCTTTGCATCAGCCCCTCTTTTTTTTCTCCTCCCTCTCCACTCCCCCCTCCCCCATGTGCCCCTGGTAATTTATACATTGTTATTTTGTCATATCTTGCCCTATCCAGAGTCTCCCTTCCCCCCCTTCTCTGCAGTCCCTCTCCCAGGGAGGAGGTCACATGTGGATCCTTGTAATCAGTTCCCCCTTTCCAACCCACTCACCCTCCACTCTCCCAGCACCGCCCCTCACACCCCTGGTCCTGAAGGTATCATCCACCCTGGATTCCCTGTGCCTCCGTGAAACGCCTTTGATTTTGTATAGTATATATTCTGTGTCTGTTTAGATAATTGATTCTTTTTTTCCATCAACAGGTGTATTTGAGTACTTATTTTCTTGTGTTAAATCAATTATGGGAATGGGATACATTACAATTAATCATGATGTATACTTAGTTACATAAATTGTTTGACTCAGTTTTCAATTTTTGAAAGAACTCATTCAAGCAGCCTCATTATCAATATTAGTCTACAGTTTTCTTAAAGTATCATTTTCTGACATTGGTGTCAGGTTTATTTCTGTTCTCATAGAAAGATTTATCTTCCAAAATTACTGTTGTGCTTGAACCCAATAACTTGAACATAAACAGCAAAAAGGTGTTTATTCATCCTATGTAAGTACTCTGGTTTCTAGCTGCCAGAATCTTCAGTTTTCATCTATCTTACAGTTAAGCTAGAAACTTCGCATGAAATTTTATTGATTCAATTGATTATAGACTTTCTAAATGGGCTGAAACCCACTTAAGTATCATCAATCCCTTGCTCTGATATTCCAGCTCACCCCTCAGTGTAGAGGCCTATATGATTCATGCTTCCCTTCAAAGATAAATAGCTGCTCACGACTGAGTGACTGTGTGCTGCCCTTACACTAGAGTCCATGTTCTGAAAATACTGTGCCATAAGGCATCCTGTGTGGACTTTAGAGAATCTTCTTCAGCTCACCTCCAAAAGAATAGTTTTCCGAGGGGTAGGAATTCCTCAATGCTTTTGTCGTCACCTTGTTTGTTCTATTTTTTAAAAATCAAACAAAAGTAACCACTTCCCCCTTTACATAAGAGAAATAATAACTTTTGTAAACACAACTAATATACTAGCATGTTTTTGTCTATGTCTTGGGTGCTTATTAGTGGTTGCTGAGGCTGTTGTTATGTTAGCTGTCATTGAGTTAATTCCATCTCACAGGGACAGAGTGCACAACAGAACAAAACACTGCACTCTCCTGTGCCGTCCTCACAATTTAGGATGAACCCATTGGGGCAGTCACTTTGTTAATCCATTTAGTAGAGGAATTCCTATTTTTCAATGCCTCTCTTCTTTACCAAACATAATGTCCTACTCCCGAGACTGTTCTCTTTGATAACATGTCCAAAGTACATAATTTGAACACTCACCATCCTTACCTCCAGTAGCACTCGGACATTACTTCTGCCAAGACAGGCTTGTGTGTACTTTGAATGTCCATGGTACTTGGGATATTGTTGGCCAGCACTACAATTCAAACACAGTGAATCTCCTTCAGCCTTCCTTATTCAGTGTCCATCTTTCAAATGCATATGAAGCCATAGACAATAGCATGTTTGGGTCAAATGAACCCAGTCTTCTTAGTAATATCTTTGTTTTTCCATCACTCTAAAGAGGCATTCTTCAGCAGATTTATCCAATGCAATATCTGTATTGATCTCTTGATGGTTACATTCACCATTCAAGGTTTTTGGGGGGTTTTTTTCTTCATTTTTTGCTTATAAGCTAACCATTTTTCTGGAAGGAGTTAACATTTACTCAAGCTTAGATTAAGAACTTTGATCAAGGAGGGGCCTGGTATCCAACCTTGTTCTTCAACCCACCTGCCTCAGAGCTCGAAGAGTGAAATCTGGACTTAACACCTAGGGAAATGGTGAGTCTTACATTTCAGATATTCATGATGACTGGGCAGGAGACAGTCAAAAATAAAGTGTGTATTTTTCTAGTAGCCTGACTTGCAGATTAGTTTTATAGGGGCACTAATCTACACCCTGTCAAATAACAGCCACTTTACAACTCCTTGCCTTAGAAACTCTCTGGGGCTTGCAAGAGGGCAATGCCAATGATATCCAAGTAGCCACTCAGGCTAATGCTGCCTACTTTATCATAGCATAGCCTCTTCCCTCCGCACTCATTTTGTCTTCCTACCCCTCCAGTCTTCCTGGTGGAACATATTTTACAAGCTCATGCCTCCACACTAGCTTTCTCCCCTCTCCCTAGAAGTCCAAGACTATGGATGGGACATCCTAACCCAAATCGATAAGTTCTCTCCCACAGTTTGTGTTATTTATCATCAATCAGCATTACTTGGAGAGATTGAAACCCTTGCTCTAGGCCCAGATGACATAATGGATAAGGCATATCTTTCCTTGATCCATCTCATGTAATTTTAAGCTTCTGCCCTCACCCTGGCTCTTGGCATCACCTATCTACCTACCCTTAGCCATTCCTTGAGTGTAAGTTGTAGTCTTTTACAAAGGCTTTACCATTGGGCATCCTTAAACACAAGAGCTGCAGAGAAGAGAAAATAAACATCCCTTTGTGCTTGTTCCCTAGTTAAGGTTGTCTCTGCATTGACAAAGTGACCTCTAGGATTTGCTGCTCATGTCCTTCTGTCCCTTGGTATCCACTTCTAAAGAAGTTTCTCTGGCTACCACACTCTGCTGTGCATATTATTATGGGCCTTTAATGGACTCCCTCAACCGTAGTCATTTCTTTTTATTTCTTTCAGTTTTTTGTTTTGTTTATTTCTTTAAAAATTTTTTTAAAAACCATTTTATTGGGGACTCTTAACAGCGCTCATAACAATCCATACATCAATTGTATCAAGCACATTTGTACATATGTTGCCATCATCATTTCCAAAACACTTTCTTTCTACTTGGGCCCTTGGAAACAGCAGTCATTTCTTAACACACAATAGATATTTTATCTAAGGGCATGGGTGGTGCTAAAGTTTTATGAAGAGCTCAGCATGGGTTTCAGCGGCATGGATGAGCATGATTCAGTTGGATTACTTTCGCCAACCATGCCAAGAGTTACGGACAGTGGTGGAGTGTGGTCTGGTAAATAACTTCCTTTATAACATATAACTTCCTTAAATTAAATGTCTTGTGAAAAGAGTTGTTTATCTTTAATGGGGCTTGAGGTTATTTATATCTTAAAAACATCCGATTTACTCTAACATTGAATATTATATGTAAACAATATGTATTAAATGTGCTAGACAGGGTTCTCTAGAGAGACAAAACCAGATTGCTAGTAATTTTCTATATATATTTATAAAGATAGATATATAACACAAGAAATGAACTATTAAATTATATACAGATAGATAGATATATAACATAAGAAATGAACAGTTAAATTATAAAGCAATACAAATGACTCAGTGCAACTCACTCCCCTGAGAGTGTTGGGAGACACTAGCAGTCCTTTAAGTCTTGAGGGCTGCCAGTTCCACCTCTGTAGAGCTGGGCTGTATATCCCCAGGCAGCAAACAGCAAAACAGGTCACTAACTGTCACCAACTTTCGGTCCCCAGCTCTAGAGATGTACATTCCAATCATGTGGGCTTAAAGGGACCTCAACTTACAGTGACACAGTCCACTGGCTATGCGTCCGACAGGTAGTTTAGCCTCTAAATTGAGTCACAGAACAAGCAAGGCAGCCGCACGCTGGTCCATTGATCAAAGAGGAAGAGACAAGAAAGGCGAGGCTCACCGAGGGAGCCACGTATCTCTCCGGCCTTCAATTAATCTCACTTGAGTTTATCAGCCAGGCTGGCACAATAAACTATCGCAATCCACCCCTTGGCAACCTTTCCAGACATTGCTGAAAACACACTTATACTTATCATCAATCATCTATCATATATGTAAATAAAAACACACGAAGTCCAATTGTATCTGATATATCATACCTGAACAAAGGAAAGATTTGCAGTAAGCACATAAAAAGAAAATACATTGACAATTACAAACCTCGCTTTTGCAATTGATCACGTGGTCGTAATTGATAGGTAGAACTACCTTCTACTACTACCAATTCTGTGTTACCTTTGCTCTCAGCAAGCACCTCAGCTGGTTGCGGTTTTTTTGCCTGGTGGAGTGACCCAGGCCTTCATTCCTGAGGGGTCTGGGTCATTATAAGTCCTGTCGGGATTGGATTGCTATAATTTACCATTTACTTTAATAACAGGGCATGTTAGCACTAAGAGTCGGCCTATGGGATCTCCTGGATTCCAGACATACACTTCTTTACCTCCATTATGTAGTACCAGTCCAATTTCTCCTTGGTAATCAGGATCAATCACAACACTTAGTACCGTTACACCCCTTCCTGACCTGTTGATCCAAAGGCCTGAGAAGCCCAAAGTGGCCAGGGGACATTATAAGCTGCCAGTTCAGTGAAATCCATGCTGTGTTTCCAGGTGGGAGAGTTCCTTCCCTCGGGACCAGGACCTCCAGGCCTGAGGAACACAGGGTTGCTGGGACAGGAAGCAAAAATGCTCCAAGTGGATCACTAGGAATAATAGTGAGTGGTGCCATTCCAGCTTCCACCATTTGGTTCCTGGACCCATGAATTCTGGATATTGGAGACACAGCACCATATATTGACCGCTGGTTTAGAACATGTACTAAGATTGACTTAGTACATTAATATCTTACTTGATCTATTAAGATATATATTATTCTGGCAGACCTGTGATTTACATTGTCAGTGAACATTATTATAAATTTTGCCTGATGACCAACCCCATTGTTTGTGTAAATAGCTTCCAGTCATGGAAAGATTAATTCTGTACAGGTAAATAACTCAGTTATTATAATGTGCAGCTAGGCTACACTGGTCCAATATCCATCCCTCAAGAATGTCTTAAAAATTGGTATTAGGCTCTAATCAATGACACTATTAATGGAAGACTCTTAAGCTCCAAGTTGATGATTAATAAGATTCTCCACCATTAATTCACAAAGATGTATCTAAGGGGAACCAAAGGCTGATTAAAAAAACAATGTCATTCCTCTTCAATTCTTATTTCCTAGCATAGTAAATCATATGACTGCATGATTGAAAATGGCCTGTGCAAATCCATTTTTAATGACTTCTAATTTTCCAAGACTCATATTTTGTACATACCACATCATGATTAATGGATGTTTCAATGGTTTCTTCTCAGTTTGAGTTATGCCATATTACCCAAGAAAGGTCACGAAAAGACTTGCTTCATCTCAATCAGAGGTTCTCAACCTTCCTAATGTGTGACCCTTAAAACAGTCCCTGATATTGTGCTGACCCACCCCAACCATAAAATGAATTTCATTGCTACTTCATGACTGTAATTTTGCTAGTTATGAATTGGGCAACCCTTGTGAAAGGGTGGTTCCATCCCCGTGAAAGGGTCATTCAACCCCAAAGGGGGTTGATCTGCTGACTAGATCATTAAGGTCAACTCTACTTAGAGAGAATATTGGAAGTGACCTGTCAGAAGAATAAACCATATCCATCATGGAGGAAGAACAGCCAGAATACTCCTAAGACGTGAGGATGGTAAGCCTTAGTCTCACGTATCTAGACATGTCATCAGGAAAGACCTGTTACTGCAAAAGGTTATCACACTAGGTAAAATGGAGGATCATTGAAAAAGAGGAAGGTCCTGCATAACAGTGGCTGTCACATGGGCTCAAACACAAGGGCAGGGGTGGCACAGAAATGACCAGTGTTTTGTACACAGGGTGACTATGAGTTGGCGCCAACTTGAGGATCTCTGAGGACCTATCTTTTGAGGTGGCAACTCTTCCCTAATCCTAGTTTGAGTGTCGTCCTACCTGAGAGATCATCTTCTGGCACTGCATCAGATGATGATCTGCTGCTATTAATACTGTTTTCAGTAGCTAATGTTTCAGAGGCGGTCTGCCTCTCAACCTTAGTCTGTGTGAGTCTGAAAACGCTGAGTCCTGACTACCATGGGTGGTATTTGACAAAGCAGCTGGCATAGTTTCCAGCATGACACAGACCACCACATTCTGACCAACTGACAGATGAACAGTGACATCCACTCTGATTGTGTATAGACCCAAAAGACTTGAAAGCAGATCCTCATAGAGGGACGGGGATACCATTGTTCATTGCAGAAATGTCAGCAATAACCAAACAGCTCCAATAAATGTTCATCAACAGATGAACATACAAACAAAATGTAAATACAAGTACTGCTGTGCGGTAGAAGAAATGAAATCTGGATACAGTAAGGGCAGAGCTTGAAGACATGCTGAATGAAACAAGCCAATCACAAAAGGACACATATTGTATGACTTCACGTATATAAAAAGACAAGAAAAGGCAAATGTTTAGATATCAAAGTTTATTAATAGTTACTAGGGTCAGGATAGAGAAAGTGGGGGGTGGAGGGAAGGGGTGATGGAAAAACTACATGGATCATGGAATGTTAGCTTGCAAGCAGATTCTTGTAATTGCTGTCAATAGGCTAAAACCTGGAAATAATAAACAGGCAAACGTTGTGTGATGCAGATACAAGGGGGCTTCAAGAAGTTGGTGGGAAACTTCCATTATTTTCAATTTTATTTGCAGTCATCGCTGGGGCTAATTTTTGCTGCTGATTTGTTTGCTGGCCTGCTCTTGCACCTGCATAACTAGGACCAGGGCCTTCCTGAAAGCTGGAATAACATGGTCTACTGGGGTGACCAGTGTTCCCCAGGCCCCATGCTCACTCAAAGCAGAGCTGCCAACACCTGTAGTTGTCCAGGAGCCAGCAAAGGCCCCCCACACTCCCTACCCCCAAAAATCCACACCCCCTTGCAGCCAGCCCCACCTTGCAGGAATGCGAGGTAATTGGGAAGCATGGCTATGGTAGGATCTTCTTTGTTCTCAATTTTCTCCAGATCACAGTCCGGGTGCTTCGTCATTTGGGAAAGCTTGCTGCAACATGGAGGGAAAAGACCCAGCCAGTCAACTTAGCAAGCTATTCCTGGGGCCCTTGCTCTGGTAAGCAACACAAATGCCTGCATAAGATGCCCACATCCTGCCTCCTGATCCACATCCTGGTCTCCAAGCTGGACTCCATCATCTTCCCCACCCTAAAACTGTCCCCTCGGTCCGATCTGTTCCAATGACCACATCACAAAGTTGAGTGTCAGCTTCATTCTTTCACCTTATATGCTACCAAATCCTGCCAGCACCTCCCACCATCTGCCCCCACCCCAAAATGGCCCCAGTATCTCCCATCAGCCCCCACTCCTTTCCCTTGGCCATGGCCACACCACATTCTTGAACTATCCCAACAACCTCTTACCTGCTCTGGCTGCATCCACACCTGCACCTTCTCCACGTGCCTGCACCAGGCTCCACACTGAAGCCCCAGTGACGTACCTAATATTGCCCTGACCACGTCACTGCTCCACTCAACTCCCCACAAAGGTTCTCTTTCCTCATCAGGAAGCCTGATAGGAGTTATTGGAGCCCAGTTAGCACCAGGACCTGGCTGGCCTGTGTCCAGCTCCTTCTTCTTGTCCTTTCAAATGCCTGTGTCCCTGAGGCATTTGAAAGGGAGGACAGGCCCCAGCAATGTTCCTGCACCTTCATCCTCAGTTGTAGGGCCCCATGACCTTGATTTCCACTCAGCCCAGCATCATTAGGATGTGTGTGCACACCTCTCGGTCTCTCGGCAGCACAGGTCACAGCAGCAGCCACAGACTGCACGCCAGACCTGCACTGAGTCACTTAACCCTCAATGCAAACATCAGACTCACGTTAAAGACCAACCACTAGAGGCCCAAGGAGGCTCAAAGACTTTCCCAAGGAAATCAGCTAATGAATAGAAGACTAGAATTTGATCTGTAGCTGTAGAATTCTCACTGTAGGGACCTGTCAGCCTACACAGACATGTTGGAGGGCTTTGGTCTCTACACAGGAGCTGGCATCTTGAAAGTACAGTGTGAACCTTCACGGAATGAGCAAGAGCAGGTCTCTGCAAATGAATCACCCTCCAGACTCAGGCAGGGACTGGAGCAGAACTTCCCCCTGGCCAGGGGCCTGTAGGGATTCCCATGTGGCTTGGGGATGGGGAAGTCCCATGTGGCTTGGCTTTCCTAGACCAGCTAGATTGGGAGGTGGAGAATTAAGACTACAGTAGAGAGCAGGTGTCCTGGTGTCTGGTGGGTTGCATGCTGGGCTTCTAACCAAAGAGCCATCAGCTGGAAACCACTGGCTGCAAAATGATGAAGCTTTCTACTCCTTTGAAGAGTTACAGTCTGGGAAACCCTCAGAGGCAGTTTTACGCTGTCCATAGGGTCCCTGGGTCAGAATCGCTGGCAGTGAGTTTGGAGGGGAGTGCTGCCTCTTGTCATTTGAGTACCTATTCAGGAAGTGGTGTGGGGCACCAGGGCCAGCCCCTCAGTCTCTCACTGGCAGAGCCACGCTGCACCTGGATGATTTCCTGGAGCAACTCTATGGCCTCCTGGATCTGGGTCATGGCTTTGTTAAAGCTGGAACTTTTTCTAAAACCGCTTATTCAAAAACAAAACAAAACCAAAAAGAAGCCCCCAAACCAAGCAACACACTCAGGGAATTTTTATTAAAATAGAGATAAAATGACTCCAGGTGGGAATACACAGTTAAAATGGAGTCTGCATACATCTAAACATAGGACAAGCTACCAGAAACTTCTTCAGAGGCAACAGAAACGGAAATTTCCCTGAAGGCAATAAGCAGGAGCAGCTCCCACACTCCCCCACACTAACAAATTTGCAGAAATGTGGATCCAGTTCAACTGCCTGGATGTCTTTTACTGGCTACTTTCTCTGCATGAAAAGCAATTAATTATTGAGGGCAATTTTCTCCTGTTCCTCTTAAAGAAACCTTCCCTCCAGCTGTCTGTCCTCCACGAGGAACGTTTTCCTCTGGCTTCTTTCTACTGCTAAACACAAACAAACGGTTTGGTAAAAATTAAAGAAACAACAGGCACAATTTTTGAAGACTGGATGTGGGACCGGGAGATCTTCCTTACTGAAGGGGTCTTGCCCTTCTATGGAGACCTATACACTTTCCCAAAGAAAGACTAGCCTTCACTTTGGCTGAGTTCCTGCTCACTGAACCCCATCTTTGTACAGCTGTGCCCATCTCTTTCTCCTTTCACTTGCCACCTGCCAGACTGTTGACTGATAGCAACCAAACTGGGTCACCTCCCTTGAGGCCCCCAGTCCTGGAAGGACTTAGCCCAGCAACCTGGGAATGCCAATCATGTCTCAGTGCGCGGTGGGTGTGCTGGAATATCATTTCAACACCCTCAAGGCTGGGTGTACTCGCCGCAGACGCCCTACTGGCTGGCAAGGAGCCAGGGTGTTTCCAGACCGGGTTCTCCCCCCGCCCTGCTCCCGGGGGAAGTCACTGCACAGGTGACAACACTGGGCAAACCTCAGGAGGAAGCCCTAACTTTCTGTGCACCAGCTGCAGCCACTCGCTTACTGAATAACGTTCAGGAATACGTAGCGAGAGAAGAAAGGCACCCGGGGCTCACCTTTGAGCTGAAGATGTTCCAGGAGTCTCGGGGAGGAGGCACCGCTGTATGGAGACAATGTAGGGGGGTTAGGAGAGACCTGCAAAGCGACTAATCGGGAACACTGACACCCCAAACCAGTCTGGGATCCCCCTTTATCAAACGGATTCTCACAAGGAATCCCAACTAATCCCCAAACAGGGGGATGGGACCAGTCTCTCCGACAGCCTCCCACATCTCACCATGCAAGGAGTGAAGCACAGGGCAAGGGGGGGGGGGTGAGGGGAGAAAGGTGCTTGCACCCCGCCCAGGCTGCTGTGTGCGGCAGGGTTACCCCAACTGGTCACCAACGCGACCCCAACGTGGGCGCGCTGACTACACAGATCTCAGGATGCAGGCGCTTCTCTGGCTCCACACAATGTGCACAGCAAGTAGGAACCTAGCTATGACCCTCACTTCCAGCTAGGACACCGCCACTTCCGCCCTGTCGCAGCGTGACCCAGAATAGGAGAAGCATAGTCATGGGTGTGATTGGGAAACACATAAGTGAAAATTCAGTCAGGACTTAGACTTCATTAAGTATAGCTATTCAGGAAAATATGGATGTGGCAGAAATTAATATGGATGTGGCAGACATCAAAAACAGTAGTTCTTGGTGCTTAAATTCCCACCAACATATTTGAAAGTTTGTTCTTAATAACACTGACCATACAGGAATGAATTCAGATGAATTGGAAATAATGCAATATATAGGTCTTAGTGGCGGGGGGGGGGGGGGGGGGGAACCCACCAGATTCTTATCCTGACAAACGGCTAGATTATTATCAGATGTATGATCAAAGTCACATACCCCATACAGCACTGAGGTAAAAGCACCAACCTATCTGTGACATTGAGTATCCACATGGTAAAAGGTGACGCCTGAGTCACTGTGATAGTGGGTCAAGATGTGATTCTCTTACAACCAGAATCTCACAGCTGTGCTCAGGGCCACATAAAACAATTAACAATACACTTCTACCATATCGACACAGTTGTATACAAAACAAACTGAATATGTTCTTCAGCTCTTGGATACTCCAGTACATTTTAACTTCCATATGGTGCTTCTACATGTCTGAGACAGAAAATCAACCACTACATCACCTGTCTAGTTTTGGACTATTGTCTATAAGGACACTACTTGCTGTGGTAAAGATGAAACATGTTCTATAAAATGTAAAAAACAAAAGCCCAAGGAGCTGTTACTCTGCTCTCTATGGTTCTATGAGTCAGAATTCACACAACAGCTCTGACTTTATTGTTCTTTTAAATGCATTTTCTTATTCCATATAAGTAAAACCTTAGAGTTTTGTGTATTTGCAAACCGGAGGGAAAAACAAGAGATACATCACTTCAACCATGGTGCTTGGCAAAGTATAGGGGCAGCAAACAAGAGGAAACTTTTTAGATTGATAAAGGTGAGACAAGGGGCTCAAATATAAGAACAATTATGGGGACGGTTTAAGGCAAGCCAGTGTTTCTCCCTGTGGTAATAGGGTCACTATGATTTGGAACTAACTTAGTGACACCTAACAACAACCTCTCTTGTACAGGGACTGTATGTACAATAAGTACTGAAATGTTAGAGTGTTTCTTTTTTAAATAAGCAGTAAAGTAATAATCATTCCAGAATCTTGTTGAAAATATATAACCATGTTGGTTTTTTTAAGGGTAGAATTAATATTTTATTGTCATTTACAATCAGATGGTAATTGATTATTCCTTTTTTAAATACAAAAAGATTTACACAGCTGATGGCTAGTTACATTTTCAGGAAGCATAATTAACTCATTAATGGTAGCTTCAAGTTTTTCCTTATTAGCACCAGAAAATTCACCCACCTTTATACAACTGAAATGCTGGCATACATTTGACTTCGCACTCAGAAGCGACGTCCTAGGAGTCATCCGCATCAACTTCAAGGCAGGCCGCATTGCCAGACTTTGCACACAGGGAATGACAGAAAGGCCCCCACTACGAGGCTGAGAAGTGAATCACACCAAGCTTCTCTCCAGCACTGTTCAGGGCAGCCTGAGAATCCTCCTTGCTATCACTCTGCTTCACTATTTTGACCACTGGGCTTTGTTGAGTGACCAGGGTCACAAGAGGAACAAAACAGGACAAGGCACTGGACTGAGCTTCACATATATATCTTAATAGAGAATACATGCTGATGATTATCAGACAATATCTACAAGATACAAATTATTATGAGAGGCAGAGGGTTGCATGAACAAATCTCAAATTCCCTTAGGATATTTTTCCAACCTTGGGCCTCTACTCAAGCACTCCCTCAATGCATGAATAATTTCTTTAATTAAATTGGAACTCTGTGATGCTCACCCTCCCGACACAACTGCTGAAGCCAAAGCAGGTGAACAAGCAAATGTGGTGAAGAAAGCTGATGGTGCCCGGCTATCAAAAGAGATAGTGTCTGGGGTCTTAAAGGCTTGAAGATAAACAAGCGGCCATCTAGCTCAGAAGCAACAAAGCCCACATGGTAGAACACACCAGGCTGTGTGATCACATGGTCCTGAAGGGATCAGTTATCAGGCATCAAAGAACAAAAAAATCATATCATTGGCTGCACACCTCCATGATATGATCGCCGAAGACAAACGGGTGCATGAGCAAATGTGGCGAAGAAAGCTGATGGTGCCAGGCTATCAAAAGAGATAGTGTCTGGGGTCTTAAAGGCTTGAAGGTGAACAAGTGGCCATCTTGCTCAGAAGCAACAAAGCCCACATGGAAGAAGCACACCAGCCTGTGCGATCACGAGGTGCCAAAGGGACCAGGTATAAGGCATCATGCAAAAAAAAAAAAATGTATACCTGCAAGATGAAACAATAGTGAAGGACAAAATTCAATACATGTCGATTTCTACAAGAAACCTTATTTATTATTTTAACGCATGAGAAACTTTAAAAGAACATTTTATGACTATAGAGAATATGGGGTAAAATTATAAAATGGACTCTACAATAGAATGTGTTATACAGGTGTTTTAACAATAAAGGAACATATTTGATTATTACATAACTCTATTGGTTTAGGAGAGTAATTAGATCATACATCAGAACAGTTTATCTTTACATTTGTGGAAATGGGATCGATTGAGTTAGAGAGCGCCTATCTCTGACTTTGAGTTCATATTTCAACTTCACTAAGTGGGATTATTACCAGGGATACAATAATGTAACCGACCACATAAATAGGACAAATAATATGATATGGTGAAGACCCATATCATATTAATAGATGCATAAAAGGCATTTGACAACATCTACCACCTATTCCTGATAAAAACCCTCAATAACATAGAAATAGAAAGGAGAGACCTCAACACATAAAATATATTAAAGGAAACACATTCTGTGTAGGACAATTAGTTGACTGGAACGTGCTCAAAATAGACACTTGTTCACATAGAAAGGTTTCATAAAAAGAGAAATACAGAACCCACAGTTTGGGGGGAAATAAATTTTAGCGGTGAGGAGAGGGAGAGAGCAGGGGAGAAGAAGGCAAATGGACAACTGTGCTATTTTCAGGAATTCCCATCTTGATGATCACCTGATCATACACAGGGTGCAGAGCCTGAAATCAGCCATTGAGATGCATGCTTTTGTGGGTTTCCTTTGCCCTGCCCCTCCCCCACACCCTCTTTAGCTCACATCTCAGTTGTGAACCTTGGAAGCCATTTCCACCTCCTGTTGGTGGCTTCCTTCATTCAGGTGATGTGTTTGTGTCCTTGTGCTGTCTTTCCCTCATAAGATTTAATAGATGTTCTCTTTAAACTGTATTTAAAACGGGGTCTCCTTTTCACTCTACTGCATGTTCTTAACCATTTCTGCCCATCAAAAGCTAGTTTGTGCTCTGATTTAGAGCAAAAGGAACTCCAATCTCAAATATAATTTACGGAGAACATTTATTAAGTCTTAAAAGAGATGAAGAGAATCCAAAGACGCAGGAGATCATAGTGCAGTTCAGGGAAACAGTCAAGTCGGGAATCTAATGAAATAAGATTGCAACAGAGGAAACGGTCACACGTTTCTCATTGGAGGAGCATCAATACAGCATTGTTATCAATGGGACTACAGAAGCAGGGACAGAACCGTAACTGAGCCACCTTCATTGCCAGATAGAGCATTTTACAAGATTGTTCCAAGTCCTTCTGACCCAGGCAGTCAGGGCTCAACTGCTAAGGCATGGCTCCAGACTATAGGACCCCCTGCATTGCCTGGAGATAGGTGGATGGTGTCCACTTTCCAAGTTCTGCTGCCTCTGGGCCAATTTAATCTATTTCCTTGCTTGATGATCAGAAAGAATTCAATGGAGGCTTAATCTACAGCCATCTATCCTATAGCGCTTTACTCACCGGAGTGCTAAGACTTTAATCTCTAATACAGCTCCTGAGATTTGTGTCTGCGGATGCTGGACTTTTCCACTTGGAGTGTGAAGAGTCCCAGAGGGGGATGTTTCCCCTAATAAGCCTCACCTCAGAGATTGGTTGCATTGATGGCTCATCTCTCTTTAAACTGCGCTCTTCCCCCCCCCTGCCGCCGCCCTCTTATGATCCTTCTTGGCTTTTAGAGCTTGCGGGCCCAGATTTAATATCCACTCATATTTTTAATAGGAAATTTTGGCTTCCTTTTACATCCTTTTGATTTGCAGGACCCAGCAATTATTTTACTTACTTATTTTCAAGTCATTTTATGTATTAATCTGGAGAAATAATAGGTCTTCCCCTGTAGTGTTTCAGTTTTGAAAATCCACAGGGCACTTCTACTCTGTTCTGAGGGTCACTGTGAGTCAGAATTGATGTAAGTTAGTGGCACATGCGGTCAAGGTCAGCACTTTTTGGCAATTTCAGTTATTTTATTTTCACAGTCACATAGAATTGAAATCTATCATTTATCCTACTGTATACAGAAAGCGTTTTGAATTATCCTGATGTTTATTAATTAACCAGCTGAATTTAGCTTCTGTATTTTCCAGCTAATGCTTACTTGAGTTGGTCCCCATCCTCCCCAACCCCCTCTCCGCACATGATTTATTTTGAAATCATTAATGGTGGACATACATCCACATCCTAATGGTTGTATACTGTGACTGAACGACCCTAAGTCTCATTTGCTAACCTGCTGACACTGGACTCTCTTTATTTCCATTGTTTATGCTTGCTATTTCTGCATTGGTCCCCAGAACCACCAGATTCAAAATGTTAGTGGGCTGCTGCCCATGCCCATGTTGGATACCAGCAGGAAGTTCCCTAGCTGCTCCATCCCCCTTAGTCAGCGGGTACAGTTGTGATCAGAGGAGAAAAGTATTCCCACCCGTTCGTGGTTTCTTGCTGTATAAACCAGAGTTCGAGTAGTACGCTTGGGGCCCGATGGATTGAGTGCCAGCTGTGTCCTGGCGGCCAGCTCCAGTGAAGCTTTGCATTTGATCCTTTTCCGTGTGGCCCTGATTAATCTTCAGACCTGGATATAACATTTTCTTGGAACCGAATTCTAAGTGTGTAATTCTTTTTATCCTTTTGATTTACTTTTTTCATATGTTAACTCTTTCTTCAATTTTTTTGCATTTGCTGTTCAAGAACTGAGTCCTACTAATAGCTCCTCCTTTGAAAACTTGTGTCATGATTATTTCTAATACAAGGCAACCTCCAGATATATAACTCTTAAATATAGTAAGGTAACATATTATTTGAAATAAGATACCATTTTCTCTGTGCCCCACTGCATGGTAATGCTTGAATGTTCTAGCCTTTTATCCACGTGTTCTTGATCAGAGGCTTGTTTTGTCCACTGCGCTACAGTGGATTCTGTGAGTGATGCCACAGTACCTTACACTCCTCCTTGGGGTTTCTAGGCTATAATCGTCTGTTACCAGATGGCCGCCTCATGGATCACAACTGCTTTCATTTCATGGAGCTGCCAGTCCTTTAACCACTGGACCAGTGGGGCTTCTTCACGGACTAATTTGGAAAGGCCACGCTGACATGTTGTTCATTATAGACATGGTGATTCTTAATGGGAATTATGTTTGTTTCTGATTTCATCACATTTTCAACACAATATCCATGTGCATACATAGACATGATATACACTCATCATGTTCAATTTTCCCTTTGGTTAGGTGTCATGGAGTTAGTTCCATCTCATGGCTATGTCATGTGTTATAGAGCAGAACAGTTCCATAGTGTTTCTGGAGCATCATGTTTGTGGAAGCAGATCTGTTCTTCCACAGTAATACGGGCTGTTTACCCCATCAAGCCTCAGGGGAACTGTCTAGTGCAAGCTGTTTGTGCCACCTAGAAGCATTGATTGTCCCTAGTCCCCAAAACAAACTCATTGCCACACAGTCAATTCTGACTCATAGTGTTCCTCCATAGATATCTCATATCAAAATCTATACAGAAGCAACCAGCCTCATTTTCCTTTTGCAGATGTCCTGGTGGGGTTGAACTGCCAGCCTGCGGGGTAGCAAATGAAGCCAGAATTCATTCCCGCCCCCCCCCCCAAACCCCCCCCCCCCGCCAAGAAATGAACCAAATCAAGCATATGCCATCAAACCCACACCAACTCCTGGAGACTACTCCATGTGAGTCAGAGCACAGGGATGTTGCAGAGGGGTTTCTGTGACTGGTTTCTCAAGTGCATCACCCAGGCTTTCTTCCCTGGAGACTGAGTAGACACAAACTTCCAGCCTTTCCATGAACACCTATCCATGTTAACCATATCATGCTCAGGGACATCAAAAACTAAGCAAGACATACACGCATGCATGTACACACATGTCAGAACCTATGTAACCTGGCAATCTTTCAAAGAAGGAAAATTCAAAACTATACTATGAGGTTGAGTTTCTAACTATAACATGAGAAACCACACAGTTGAATTTTTAAAATTTGCAGAACACAGAAAAATAAAGTCATTCTGTAAATTTTCAGCTATCAAATTTTTATGTGAATCGTATAGATACACGGTAACCTAACTGGTCTCTTTACCACAGCTAGAGACTAAAATTAATATCAGCTTTAGTAAATATTTATGAGCAATGTTATATGTAAATAGCTTAATATTCTTTCTGAATTATGGAAGATGAACAGGGATCCTAAAGATTTTTAAGATGTACAATATTTGAGGAATTAAAAAAGATTTATTACATTATTCTATTTAGCATAATATTGCACTGTTTTGCATAATTTATTAGGAAAAGATATGCAGTGGCTTCCAAAGGTGCATGGAAAAATTCCATTATCTTTATTCCATTTTCCCATGACCTTTTTGAAAGCCCCTTGTGCATTCATGGCAAGAAGGATTAGCTACCAATGAGCTCCTTGTATCTCAATTAGGTAATACTTGATAAATATCAGTCATTTTGCCTACCATTGGGTTCAATATGGTGACCGTATGTGGTTTCAGAGTAAAGCTATACTCGGTAAGATTTTCAATGCTAACTTCAGAAGTTGGTTGGTTTTTTCTAAGGTACTGCTACCTTGCCTTCAGTTTCTAATCTTCTGTTTGGTAGCTGAGCACTCAGTTGCTCTCACCACTCAGGGACTCCATTTAAGGACCCGCATCTTGAAGTGTGAGTGCTTGCAGGCAGAGCCCTGTGTAGCCTGATATGTCAGGAATTAGCTTCCCTTACAAATTGGTGGGCCTTTCTGGGCTGCTTTTCTTTTTCTGTAGGTCTTTCATGAGTTCCTGTAATGATACTTTATTGTATGTGGGACACGTGAACAAAGGAGCCCTTTTGTCCAGTGGGATAAATATTGGGCTTCGACTGCAAGGGCAGCTGTGCACACTCACCAGAAATGTGCAGAGAAGATGAGTCTGCCTGCTCCAGTAAAGATGTGCAGGCGTGGGAGTCCTACGGGGAGTTCTGCTGTGTGTGATAGCTCTGCTGTGAGTTGGACCAGATGTGGTGGCAGGGATTTATGTGTGAACAATGCCAGCCCTTGTTCTTGACCAATTATTAGTTATTTGAGGCTAAATGCAGTTTGATTCACATTTTTTGTGGACTCTTGTGAAGTGCAAAAAATAAAATATTTTTGGTGACAGTTTTGGGAATGATATATTAGTGGAGGAGAGTTTTTTTTGGAACATGCTATTTTTTTTTAATCATTTACTTTGGGCTCAGACAACTCTTATCACAATCCATACATCCATCCACTCTGTCCGATGTCTCCCTTGACCCACTCTTCTGTTGTTCATCCCCCATTTGTCTTTAGTGATCTTATTGGGAAGTTGAACACACAATGGTATGAAATTTTGGAACATGCTACTTTTTTATTGATTTCAATCTTTTTGTATTTCTTCATTGAAGTCTCAATGACACACCTCTCTGACCTCCTTCATCCTTATTAAAATTTATTTGTTCAACCTGGGGTTTGACTATCCTTAAAACATAGCAAGTACATTCCTTCCTAATACCCTGTGGTCTGGTATTTTCTCCTCTAGGAACAAACTCTTTTGGACTACCCATTAGTTAATCCCATCACATCCTTCAAATCACTGTTTTCAATGAATGCAATTGATTAGACTACTAAGGGCAGATAAGGAAAACCACTTGTAAACAAAAGGGCCCCATAGGCAGGTACACAGAATGTTTTCACAGTGGAAATCAACTGAGAGAGTACCTATGTTCACCTCCCCTCTGTATTGAGGACAGATGTTTGCTCTGGGTCCTAACTAGCATAATTAATTAGAGGCATTTAAAAGGATGCTTTTCTTGTTGTTCGTTACCATCTAGTTTTCTCCAATATAATACAACACTGTGCACCCATGGTGATGTAGTGTGCTATGCGTTGGGTTGGTACCCACATGTTCAGCCATTCAAAACCACTCACTGGTTTACAGTAGATGAGGCTTTCTACTCCCTTAAAGAGTTGCAGTTTCAGAAGCGCACAGGTCCTGTTCTACTCTGCTCTCTGGGGATGCTTTGAGTCAGAATTGACTCAATGACTGTAATTTTTTTTTTTTAATGTACATCAGAAAGAAAACCATGCCCTGTGACCTCTGTACTCTGACTTCAACATGGTCAGCTTTTTTCTCTGAGACTGGAACGGTGACTTTGGGCTCTTCACATATTGGTCATAAACCTGAACATCCTCATTTGCATTTCTTTTAAATATTGCCTCTTTTGTTTTACTTTCTTGCTGGTGCTTCTTCATGCTCCACTTATTTTTCCAGTGTGGGAAGTTCCATGAATGCTTATTGCTAATGAGCTTTTCATTTGGTGGCTGACCATGGAGCTTCCCTCTCCGGCCCATGAAGTCTTGGGTGCTCTTTGACTCCTTTGCCTGTATGTTTGAGAAATTGAAATCGAACTGAGCATTTGCAAACTCATCACAGAACCTTCCCATGTTGTTAGAATTTCCTTATCATGCCAGGGTTCTCTGGCTAGTGTTTCCTAAAGTGATCATTTTATTTCTCCTACACTAGCTCACGAAATGTAAATATGTATGTGTTAATGCTTAGGCTCCACCTCTGTTGCATTTCTCATACGAGTTATTATCATTTGACCTTGTGCTTTTGTTCTTGTTAGTTGCTGTGGAGTCATTTTCAACTCATAGCCACCTCATGTGTCCAGGGTTGAACTGTTGGTTTTGGAATGGTGTGCCCTCTCAGAACACATTGGTCTGGTTTTGTTCTGATTTGCTCAATGGTTTTTTATTTGCTCAATCAATCTAAAAATCTCTTATATGCAAGAGCCAGTTATATGGCCCTGAGGTAAGCAGTATTGTCTGAGGGGCCTGGCTTTTCCAGAACAATGAGTTCCAGATATCTGAATTGAATAGATTGTTTTCTTCATCTCCTCTTTGTACTACACAGAAGATCTAGATCATCCCTGTAACTGATGACTGACAGAATAACAAACTCTCGGCATATGAACAGAAATGTAATTGCCAGGCATTTAGTTGTACACACATGGACCTACATGCTGACCCGGTTCAACAAGTTGCCATTTGAGCAATACTGAAATTGTGATTAACGTTGGTGACTTCAGCTCTATCCCATTGGGAGCAACATCTGCTTAAAAGTGACAAAAGGACTAAATGAGCCTATGTGGCCAAATCTTTTTGGAAATTGCCTCAGAATCGTGGTTGCTGGATAAATGCAGTGTTTGATCATGAACATGTTGTGTGAAAGGGGCCCTAGTGGTTCACTGGTTTAATCGATGGGCCACTGGCCAGACCCTCTGTGGCTCCAGCATTCCAGGCCCATCAAGGGAGGACAAGGAGGCTGCTTGGGCCCGTGAAGATTTACAGACTTGGAGACACTAGCGAGCAGTTCCACTCCCTGTTTTATGGTCAAAATGAGTTAAAATGTACTTGACAGCAGTCCATTTGGTTCATCATGAAGGAATGGGAAGGCTTTAAAACATGGCACCCGATGCACTGCTGTGGATGAGATTTTGAAAGGCTTATTGGATCGACATAAGCTTACATTGTTGTAGCAGAATTTTGGAGTGACTGTGACAGCTCATGTGACTTTATGTCATAGCTAGTTGGCCATGCTGTGAAATCTTAGCATAAAGTGCAACCTTTTCTATGTTGTTGTTAGGGGGCTTCGTGTCCATTCCAGCCCCTAAAGCCCTCTATGTAACAGCGCGACACACTGCCCTGTCCTGCACCATCCTCACATGTTCCCACGATGGAGCCATTGTGACAGCCCCTGTGTCGATCCGTGTTGGCGAAGGCCTTTCTCTTCTTTGCTTCTCTCTCCCTTACCAAGCACCATGTCCTTCTCCAGGTACTGGTGTCTCCTCAAAAAATGTGGGAACAAAAGGATGACAAGTCATGGAGGCCAGTCCCACAGCTGAGAGAATGCTAGTGGTCATCATGTTCAGCTAGTCGACCTTCCATGAGCTGCAAATGTGAAAAAATCTTTAAAAATCTAAAATGTGAAAAAATCTCAAAACCCGGTGTAAAAGTACTAGGATCCTAACACAGTTTAACAGTCAAATGCACTGAAGTTCATTCAAATTATAAGAAAATTGGAATCTAACTACATCTTCCCAATCAGCAAACAGGACATGCTATTATGATACTGAACATATTGTGCTCTTTTTTCAATATATCCTACGAGCTTAGTGTATATTTATGTAAGTATCCAGTATTCTTTTAGGGGAGCAGTCCATAATAATTACGTGACAGTAACTTTGTCTCAGAGTGGGAAAATTTTCAAGATATCTACATATAGTCTTCTTTTAAAAAATTCTTTTATTAGGGGTTCATTACAACTCTTATCACAATTTATACATACATCAATTGTGTAAAGCACATTTGTACATTCATTGCCCTCATAAATCTCAAAGCATTTGCACTCCACTTAAGCCCCTGACATCAGCTCCTCATTTTTCCCTCTCCCTTCTCACTACCCCCTCCCTCATGAACCCTTGAGAATTTATAAATTATTATTTTATCATATCTTATACTGTCCAAAATGTCCCTTCACCCACTTTTCTGTTGTCAACCCCCCAGGGAGGAGGTTATATGTAGATCCTTGTAATCAGTTTGCTCTTTCTACCCCACCCTCCCTCCATCCTCCTGGTATCGCCACTCTCACCACTGGACCTGAATGGATCATCCACCTTGGATTCCCTGTTTCCAGTTCCTATCTGCACCAATGTACAGAGGGTATCTATATTCTATTGTTACCGTTCACTCTTGCCCAGTTTCCCCTTTTCAATAGCTTGTCCTATCTCCTTGAAAGTACAAAATACACAAGAGTGCAACTGCAGAGTGACTGGAAAGTAGGCGAGTAACATAGACACACTACAGAAAACTTCATAATTCCCCAAACAATCATCTCTATCACCAGGTAATATGTCACCTCTTGATCATCATGTAGAATTCTCCAAGAGGATACCATGACTCTAGGGCTTTGGGTTGCTACTTTGCTAGTTCACACCTGCAGTTCTCCAATGGTTAAGGAGGGGCTAAAGGGAAAAAAACAAATTCTGCAGTGTTTCCTAGTTGTTATCTTGCTTTCACCTTGTGTTTCACGTTCTGATAAATATTCTGGTTGGTCCTGTGCAAGGTGGTGAATTGCTTTTTTTAAAAAACATTTTATTAGGGGCTCATACAACTCTTGTCACAATCCATACTTATACATACATCAATTATATAAAGCACATCTGGACATTCTTTGCCCTAATTCTTTTTTTTTTTTACATTTTATTAGGGGCTCATACAACTCTTATTACAGTCCACACATATACATACATCAATTATATAAAGCTCATCCATACATTCTTTGCCCTAATCACTCTCAAAGCATTTGCTCTCCACATAAGCCCTCTGCATCAGGTCCTCTATTTTTTCCTCTCCCTCCCTTCTCTCCCCTCCCTCATGAGCCCTTGATAATCCACAGATTGTTATTTTGTCATATCTTGCCCTATCCGGAGTCTCCCTTTCCCCCCTTCTCTGCCGTCCATTTCCCAGGGAGGAGGTCACATATGGATCCTTGTAATCAGTTTCCCTCTCCAACCCACTCACCCTCCACTCTCCCAGTATCACCCCTCACCCCTTGGTTCTGAAGGTATCGTCCACCCTGGATTCCCTGTGCCTCCAGCTCCCATATACACCAGTGTACAACCTCTGCTCTATCCAGTCCTGCAAGGTAGAATTCGGATCATGGTAGTTGGGGGGAGGAAGCATCCGGGATCTGGGGGAAAGCTGTGTTCTTCATCGGTACTACATTGCACCCTGACTGACCCATCTCCTCTCCTAAACCCCTCTATGAGGCGATCTCCAGTGGTCGACACTTGGGCCTCGGGTCTCCGCTCTGCACTTCTCCCTTCATTCACTATGGCATACACACACACACACACACACACACATATATATATATAAATATATATTCTTTTTTTGCAGGATGCCTTATACCTGGTCCCTTTGGCACCTCGTGATGGCACTGGCTGGTGTGCTTCTTCCATGTGGGCTTTATTGCTTCTGAGCTAGATGGCTGCTTGTTCACCAAGGTGGTGAATTTCTATCCTCCCTCCAATGGAAGAGAGGATATGAATGTGGAATCAAGGCTTTTATTTTTGATCATTCATCTGATTTATTTGTTCTGACTGTTCTCTATTTCTGAAACAGCTAGATAGAAATATGACTGCAGTTGGTCAAAGACAAATTGTACAGAGATAAACTCATTATGCTAGAAGCATGCAGTCCTTGGGAAAACATGTAATTAGTGAGGAAGTGTGTCTAGTGCAGTGGTTCTCAACCTTCCTAATGCTGCCACCCTTTAATACAGTTTCTCATGTGTGGTCACCCCCCCTACCATGAAATTATTTTCATTACTGTAATTTTGCTACTGTTATGAACGGGAGACCCCTGTGAGAGGGTCATTCAACCCCCATGGTGGTTGCAACCTACAAGTTCAAAACTGCTAATCCAGTGGGTGAAGTGGGTTAGCTAAACCCTGATGGAAATCCTTAGAACAAGACCCCTGTGTCTGCCCATGTGAGGTCTGTTTCCCAGGACTGTCATCTTCATCCTTTCACATAATGGAATGCATGATACCTTGCCGAACCAGAATCTATGGGATGTTTTAGGACACTGGCTGTTGAGGAGGCGGCTCTGAATTTCTCCAAGGAAGAATGGGCATTGCTGAACCTTTCTGAGAGGAAAGTATAGAGACATGGGATGATGGAAACTTTTAGAAACCTGGCCTCAGTAGGTATGATTATTTTCATTAAAAAGAAAAAGATGTGTGCGTGTATATATATATTTGTGTGTATTTCATACTCATTGATGCTACTGCAGTATGTGGGCTGAGTAATGGGAATGCTCTGTTACATAAACAAGTGTAGTACTTTCCTCTCAGGGGCATGCATGTCATGTTTCCCCCATGAATATAAGGCTCTTAGTGTTATACTGATTTCTTATATCAAGTGTGACTGTATGTCTACTAAATTTCCTTACGTGTTACAAATGTGAGTGTTGACCTTTTGTGCAGAGAGGCTATGTGTGTGTTGTGCCTTGTAAGAGCTCTGTGTTTTTACAAGGTTTACATGATAGCTTTATCTATTTATTATCTCTTTATCCATTGTGTGTCAAGCACATTTCTACATGTGTTACCTCATCATTCTCAAAACATTTGCTTTCTACTTGAGCCCTTGGTATCAGCTCCTCAATTTACCCCTCCCTCCTCACTGCCCCTCCTTCATGAACCCTTTATAATTTATAAATTATTATTTTTTCATCTTTACACTGTCTGATGTCTCCCTTCACCCACTTTTCTGTTGTCCATCCCCCTGGGAGGGGGTTTTATGTAGATCCTTGTAATCGGTTTCCCCTTTCTGCCCCACCTTCCTTTCACCATCAAGATATCACCACTCTCACCACTGGTCCTGAAGGCATCTTCTGTACCAGTGTACATCCTCTGGTCTCGCGGGATTTGTAAGACAGAATTGTGATCATGATAGTGGAGGGGAGGAGGAGCATTTAGGAACTAGAGGAAAGTTGTATTTTCATTGTTTCTACACTGTACCCTGATTGCCTCGTCTCTTCCCTATGATCCTTCTGTAAGGGGCTGTCCAGTTGCTGACAGACGGGCTTTGGATCCCCAATCTTCACTCCCCTTCATTCACAATATGCCTGATACTGATCCCATCGACACCTTGTAATCCATAGGTTGTGTGCTTCTTCCATGTGGGCTTTCTTGCTTCTAAGCTAGATGGCCACTTGTTTACCTCCAAGCCTTTAAGATCCCATATGTTATATCTTTTGGTAGCTGGGCACCATCAATTTTCTTCACCTTTGCTTTGCACACAATTGTCTTCAGCTATCCTCTTAGGAAGGTGAGCATCATGGAATGCCAGGTAACAGAACAAAGTGTTCTTGCATTGAGGGAGCACTTGAGTGGAGGCCCAATGTCCATCTGATCCCTTAATACTAAACCTATTAATATATGCATGCAGATCTATTTCCTCACTCTCATATAAATACATTTACATATGCACATGCTTGTATTTAGACTTCTGTAAATGCCCTTTGTCTCCTAGTTCTTTCCTCTATTTCCTTTTACTTTCCTCTTGTCCCACTATCATGCTCAGTCTTTAGTTCAGTAATTTCAGGGTTTCAGTAATTCTCAGTTACATTGGCTTGATCAATCCCTACCAGGCATCTTACACTCTCCTTGCCACTTATTTTGTATCAGGGGAAAGGCCAGCCCCTAACACATCACAGCAGGTCAGTAGGTGCAATTGTGCAGTGATAATAAGTAAAGATTATAGTAAAGTCATAGGGAGCATGAGAGATAGAAGAGATTTTGAAATAATGGAGTTAGACACATTTCAGAGTAGCATGCTCACCTCAGCCTTACTTGGTGGTCCACATGGGGAGAGAAATATTTATTGCTAACCAAGGCTTTTATATCATCTGGGGATGTGCAAGCCCCCTAATTACAGGTGAAGAAATCCATCACAGGAAAGTGTTGTGCTATAGGCAATATAGTAATGGGAGTGGGGTGATGTAGGGGTTCGTATGCTGTTGGAAGAGGAGGGAGTAAGGGTATGCATATGACAAGATGGGCGGACCTGAGATTCAGCATGGCAGCCTAACTTTGGATGTCACTGAGCAGGTTTGACCTGTTCTCTGGCTCACTATAGAAATCATTATCAGTAAGGTGTACTGTAAACCCATCTTGCAGGGTCCAAATTGAAGCCTTTAGAGGGAAGTATCTCATTGTCCTTAATGGCAGGGAGTGGGCCCTATTTGTGGTGGGAGTAGACAGTCCTCTGGCAGCTGACTGCCTTCAGGGGTGTAACTTGACAATCATTTACCATTAATTGTGAGCAGTGTCCTAAGTCTAACATATATTTGGGGGAGATGACTTGGGAGAAATCTTTATGTTTCCCACAATTTTGGATCACTTATTGATTATTCCCTTTTCCCCAGGTTGGTTAACACCACTTTCTTTCCCCCACCTCCCCTTCTCCCATGTCATGCACCCCTCCCCAACCATGGGTCCTGTTGCTTTCTCCTCCAGATTGTTTATCCGACCTATATTATCTAGTTAGAACTGCAGATATAATATGCACACACACACACACAAAACAGCAAAACAAAATGACAAAAGAAAACAAAACAACAGCAACAAAAAATCAATGGGAAAAAAGAGAAGAGCCTGTAAAAAGTTAGAGGTTTGTGTGTTGACCTTTAGGAGTGTTTTCCTGTGGAGTCTGATGGCGTGCCACACCCTGGCCCCTAAGTCTAATTTTGGTACTCTCTTGGGACTTCCTTGCTCTGCTCCCCTTGCTGTTCTGTTGCATGACGCCCTTAGTGTTTTGCCTGGGTGTGGTGGGGTCAGATCAGATGCAATTCCCACACTGTGTCTCCAGTGTTGTCCCCTATAGGGCTGTAGGTCAGTGAGGGATGTCATGACTCATAGATGGGCAGCCACAGTCCCTCTTTTTGCATTGGCTGCTCAGAGCAGGCATTTTGTCCTCAAAGCTGGGTGGGCCAGGATGTGTGCTCCACTCTCTCTTCCTCCCCCTTAATTTTCTCCCGTGTGCTCTGATCAGGCGTGTCCCTTTCCCTGAGCTGTAGCTTCAGTGTTGTCCTCTGAAGTAAATTCTTCTGGGGGGAGGGGCAGCTGTCCTCTTAGTTGGGATTGGGGCTGGCCCCTCTGATACTTTTGTTGTAAATAGATTTTCACCCACCAAAATTCCATAGACCTAGAGGAACATAGGACTGGCTCAGTGTCAGCAAATTGTTGATTATCTTTTCACACTTTCCTTGTGATGTGTTTTTCTCCAAGAGCAGCATGTCAGGTACACCTTTTCGGCCTCATATGACACTAATGTTATGGGGATCTGCCTTAGGCTGGGTTCTCTAGAAAAATAAAACTATAGACACTGACATATGCATAAGAGAGAGCTTTTCATCAAGAGAACATCCCAGCCCAGTCCAACTGAAGCCCATGGGTCCAATGCTACCTAGAGCATCCATGGCTCAGTGTGTTCAAGTCTCCAAACTTCAGTGTTTGGCTGAGCATCAATCCTTTCTGCTGTCCAGCTTAATATATGTGTGTGTATCACATACATATATGTGTGTCTATATAGTCACTCTAATATTATATGTGCACACGAATGCCTTGGTTTAGTTTATTAATTCATCAGTATTGAGGACCTTCAACACTACAGAAAACTATAGGACTCTAAATTCATGACTTTCATCACAGAATGGGGGGGAAAAATTCCCTGTTTCAGGGTTTAATTTGAATAAGTTTGCACTTCCTTTTCTGTGAGATAAGTGCTATAATTTTGATCATGCTGTATTTTCTTTTTTTATTAAATCATTTTATTGGGGCTTGTAAAACTCTCATAATCCACACATACATCCATGGCGTCAAGCACATTAGTACATGTGTTGGCATCATCATTCTCAAAGCATTTTCCTTCTATTTGAGCCCTTGCTGTCAGCTTCTCATTTTTATTCCCCCCTCCTCATGAGCCCTTGATAATTTGTAAAGTATTATTTGTTCATCTCTTACACTGCCCGATGTCTTCCTTCACCCACTTTTCTGTTGTCTATCCCCCTGGGGAGGGAGTTATACGTAGATCATTGTGATAGGTTCCCTCTTTCTCCCCCCACCTTCCCCTTCCCCTCCTGATTAGCAATTAATAGTTAGGGAGTTAGGTACCAAGAGTTATTTCAGCGTGTTTAAATGTAGCCTACAACGTTTTAACATTTATTAGCTATTCATGGCATATCGTGAATATTTTATGGATATGATAATAAAATTATGATTAAAGGAATTTTATTTCTTTTTGGAAGCCTCTTCCTTAAAAAATGTTAACCTGGTAGCTCTAGTTAGAACGTACAGTCAATTTTTAATATCACTGGTAACAGTGGACATTCATGGTTGTCCTTTTTCTGATGTGGGGTGAAGTGTTTTCAAGTATGACATTTTGACTTTTGCTTTTTAGGAATGTATATTAGCATATTAACATATTGAACTATATCTGTTTTATGTTAGATTTGTAGAGGTATTTTTCCTTAGCATGAAAAGTCTTTGACTTTGTTTAGTATGTTTTATGTGTCTATTTAGATTATTAATTCTTTTTACATTAATTGGTATGTTTTTTTTAAACGTTTTATTAGGGGCTCATACAACTCTTATCACAATCCATACATATACATACATCAATTGTATAAAGCACATCCATACATTCCCTGCCCCAATCATTCTCAAAGCATTTGCTCTCCACTTAAGCCCTTTGCATCAGGTCCTCTTTTTTTCCCCCTCCCTCCCCGCTCCGCCCTCCCTCATGTGCCTTGGTAATTTATACATAGTTATTTTGTCATATCTTGTCCTATCTGGAGTCTCCCTCCCCCCCTTCTCTGCTGTCCCTCTCTCAGGGAGGAGGTCACATGTGGATCCTTGTAATCAGTTCCCCCTTTCCAACCCACTCACCCTACACTCTCCCAGCATCGCCCCTCAATTGGTATGTTACAGTGCTCATTTTCTTACGTTAAATCAACTCTAGGATAGATTCTAATTAATTATCATATGCAATTATTTTTATGTGTTTTCTGACTATTCCCAATGTTTTCAAAAACGTGTTCATGTAGATCCATTATCAATATTGCTCTACATTTTTCTTGAAATATCATTATCTGACCTTGTTAACAGGTTATTACTGGTCTCATAGAAAATATTAGTAAGGTTACTCTGATAATCATTGTTATGTTTCACCCAATAACGTGAACTTAGACAAAAAGAATAAAGTGTCTACTCATATTGCATCAATACTCTGCTGTCTAGCTGCCAGAATCTTCAACTTTAATCTGTCTTACAGTTAGCCATGAAGTTTCTCATGGAATTGAATTGTTATTCAGTTGATTGTAAACTTTCTGAACATCCTGAAACCCACTCGACTCTCATAGATCACTTGCTCTGGCTGGATCCTCTGGCCTTGCAGCTGACCCCTCAGTGTCGAGTGATAAATGATTTACACCCCTCTTGATGGACAAATCGTCACTCACACCTGAGACTATGGATGGAACATTCTTGAACCTAAGCCAATAAGCCCACTACTACAGTGTGTGTTGTTTGCCATCAGTCAGCGTTACCTAGAAAGCTTGGAATCCAAAATTTAGGTGAAGATGACAAAATGGTTGATCAGTCATCTCTTTTCTGGATCCATCTTGCACTTTTAAGCTTCTTCCCTCACCTTGGCTCTTGCCATGACCCATCTACCTGCCCCTTGCCATTCTGTGACTGTAGGCTACAGTCTTTCACAAAGGCTTTAAAATCAGGCATCTGTAAACACAAGAGATTAAGAGAGTAGCAAATAAGGTTTCCCTTGGCTTTTTTCTTGTTTAGAATATCTCTGTCTTGTCCAAGGTACCTCTAGGATGTCCTATTGGTGTCCCCCTGTCTCTTGTTGTCCACCTCTAAAACAAGTTTCTCTACTTACCTCACTATTGTGCATAAATGGACTACCCAACCATAGGCTCTTCACACACAATAGATATGTTGTAAACAGTACCAGGATGCAAGGGGATTGGAGCAGGTCAAACTTGGGGTTACACTTGGCTGGAGTGGCATATATGACCATGATTTAGCTTGCTCACTTTAGCCAAATATGTCAAGGGTTATGGTCTGAGGTACAGGAGAGGCTAGTAAAGAACATTCTTCATAAAATATTCCGTTCTTCAGTTAGATTGCTGGTGAAAAGAAGATATTTACCTTTAATGGAACTTGAGAAATTTGAGGCCTTAAATATTTCCACTTTATTCTAAAAATAAATATTATATATATTGGTTGTGGATCCAAAGTTGATAATGATATTTGGGAAATTAGTAAAATTGCTCTGCAAAGATAGAGTGGACTCTTTTTTAATGCAAACCCCCAGCTATGAGCATAATTTTGATCCCAGGTGGTGGGGCTGGTCACTATTCAGCACAAGAAGTACAGGCCAAGAACATGATATGCCTTTTTCAACATTGCCCCCTCTTCTGTTTCAGTACAAAATTTGCCACAGAGAAATACAGTCCAGTCTAGGGAGCTAGAAATCTGGTACTAGTGTCTTGCACATTGAAGCATGACAAGGAAGGATTTCAATTTCTGACTGGGTCGTGAACCAAATCCATTCATCTGACTCCAAGCTGGGTGAGCATCCCTGGGGTTCCTGGGGTCAGTACTGGGCAGAGGAGTTTGAGGGGAAGCAGGAGGGATCTGAGCTTTCTGGTGTCTGAACCCAGGAAACACCAGTGTACACTAAACCAGGCTGCCCCATTGGTCAGGGTCCGAGCAATTTGTGCATCTCCCTGAATGATAGAATTTGCTGGTTATGTAACCATTTATAATTGTATTAGAACTTAAATTGTGAGCACTCCAATTTGCAAAACGTGGGTGGCATAGTGGTTACAGATTGGACTGCTAACTGCAAGGTCAGCCATTCAGAATTACAAGTCACGCCTGAGGAGGAAAACAAGGTTTCCAATTTTGTAAAAAGGTATAGTCTCAGAAATCCACAAGGGGTCATTCTACCTCCCTTTAAAGGGTCACTGTAACCAGAATCCACTCTGTGGCACTGAGTTGGGTTTAAGGTTTGCGTTGCTGATGACAGTGACAACTCTGTCCGTTTGCTGCCTCCCCAGTTTGATTAAGCCTCCATTGAATTCCTTTTGATCATTAACCAAGAATGTAGATCATCTTCCCCTTGCGGAGAATGCCTTTACAAAATAGATTGCCTGCACTCCTCTCCATCCAGCCCCCTCTAAGGGCCTGCCTAGATGTATCCTTGATGGAGCTCACCTTACTGAGGACAGCACAGGGGCCATTGTCATTAGTCCGGCCTTGACTGCCTCAGTTTGAAGGCCCTGGACCAATCTTTTAAGTCTTTCTATCTAATAATGTGCATGTCCCAATTATGGTCCCATTCCTGCTGCTGCAGTCCCACCTGTATCTGATGTATTGCTTTGCCACCAATCATGATCTGTGACATGGCCTTTTGTTCTGTGTCCTATTTATCCAGGGTCCCAACTCTGAATCCTTAGTTGCATTTGAACTGCTAATGGCCTCCCTTATCCATATGATGTGTGTGCATGTCTTTTGTTGTCTCTTAAAGTTTAATAAATGTTCTCCTTAAATTATATTTGACAAAGGAGTCACGTTTCGACCCTAACACACAATTTAGGATCATCAGCGCCTCAAGGTATAGTTCTTTGGGACAGCATCTTGACAGCCTACCTGCAGGTGAGGTCAGGCCCTACAACCCCCTGGCTTCTGTCCTAAATGTACAAACGTTACAAAGTTCTCTTGGTTCTGTGGATAAATTCTCTCTCTGCAACTTAACCTCATACCAGATACACTCAGCTCTATATGGGTTGGCAAATCTAGTTCCCCAGATAAGTACTCAGTTGTACCCCCATTTCACCTCTAACCTTCTGCCCAAAGGCACTCAGCTCTCTTGTTCTGTGGTCTGGGATTCCCACTGCTCTGTCTCAGGCTCTTGGTTCTGCTGCCACCATGTTTCTGTTGCTGCTTCTCTCCATCACTTCCTCTCTTGTGTCACAGCTGCCTGTCTGCTGGATTGAAGAGTTTCTATGCAAGAATCTGGGATCCAAAGGCCCCTACTCCTGCTTCTTCTTCTTCTTTTTAAAAAAATCATTTTATTAGGGACTCATATAACTCCTAGTACAACCCATACATACATCATTTGTGTAAAGCACATTTTTACATTTGTTGCCCTCATCATTCTCAAAACATTTGCTCTCCACCCAATTCCCTGGCATCAGGTCCTCATTTTTTCTCTTCCCTCCCCACTCCCTCCTCCCTCATGAACCCTTGATAATTTATAAATTGTTATTTTGTCATATATTTCCATGTCCCATTTTTCTGTTGTATGTCCCCCAGGGAGGAGGTCACATGTAGATCCTTGAAATAGGTTCCATCTTTCCAACCCACCCTCCCTATGCCCTTCCAGTATCACCACTCACACCACCAGTCCTGAGGGGATTATCTGGCATGGCTTCCCTGCATTTTTAGTTCCCATCTGCACCAGTGTACATCCCCTGGTCTACTCAGACCTGCAAGTCATGATTCAGACCATGACAGTTGGAGGAGGGGAGGAAGCACCCAGAAACTTGTGCAAAGTTGTGTTTTTCATCATTGCTACATCACACCCTGATGTTTCATCTCCTCCCCAAGACCCTTCTGTAAGGGAATGTCCAGTGGCCTACAAATGGGCTTTGGGTCTCCACTCCATACTCCCCCGCTGATTCACTAAGGTAAGATTTTTTGTTCTGATGATGCCTGATACCTGATCCCGTGACACCTTGTGATTGCACAGGCTGGTATGCTTCTTCCATGTGGGCTTTGTTGCTTCTGAGCTAGATGGCCGCTTTTTTAACTTCAAGCCTTTAAGACCCCAGATGCTATATCTTTTGATAGCCCAGCACCATCAACTTTCTTCACCACATTTGCTTATGCACAAATTTGTCTTCAGCGATCATATTATGGAGATGAGCATGCAATGTAACGACTCTTCTCCATCTATCTTGATCAATAATTTGGCTGGGTAGCATATTCTTGGGTTTGCATTGTTTTCCTTCAATTTTTTGAAAATGTTACTCCACTCTCCCCTCTTCTTCATAGTTTCTGCTGATAGGTCTGATCATATTCTTATTTGGGAACTTTTATATATGATTGCTTGTTTTCCCCTTGCTGCTCTCATGATTTTCTCCTTTTCCTCAAAGTTGGATAATTTAACTATTATGTGCCTTGATGACTTCTTCTTGGGATCCAGTCTTGCTGGGATTCTTTCAGCTTCCTGAATAGTTGCTTTGTTTTAATTCACTAAGCTTGGGAAGCTTTCCTCCAAGTATTCTCTCACTACTGTTGCAGATGACTTCTTTGTTGTGTCTTCCTCCAGTAAGCCATTCTAATGTTGTACCGCTTCATAGCATCAGACATAGCTCTTAAGTTTTCTTCAGCTTCTCTGATGATCTTATTAGATTTTTGTTCTCGTTTGTTGAAGTCTGCTTGGCTGTCCTCCAAGTCACTGATGCGGGTCTCTGATTCTTCCAGTTGCTTGTTGAGGTCCATGAGTCTGCCACTGGTTTTTGTTATCTCCTCCCTAAGCTCCTGTATTTCTCTTTGATTTATGTTTTGTACCTTTTCTATCATTTCATCCTTTTCCTGTATTGTTTCCCTCATGTCCCGACTCCAAGTAACATTCTGAAAATTTTTTTCTGTGGCAGCCCAATGTCTGCTTCCTCTATGCATGGCATTACGTTCAGGACATCTTCTGGCTTTGCCTTTTGTTTCTCTCCTTTTTTGGTTGAGGTTGTTGGGGCTGATGGCTGCTTGTGTTGCGTTGTTTTAGATGAGCAAGGTGCCATTTTCCAGGGAGTCGAAGAGCACTGGCTCTCTCTGGGAGACTTTGAACTGCCTATAGCTTATTTCACTATGGAATTAACCTACCACTTTGTCCTCCTGTGGCTTTCCTCTTAGGGGAGTGACCCAGAAGGTTGCCTGCTTTGGTGTTGCAGAGGTTGGGCAGAGGCTCCTGCAGCAACTTTTGTTGAGGAGTGTTGGTTGAGCTGCCTTATGCCCCCCAGGCACAAAGGCAGGAAGGAGTTCCCCAGTAAGAAGTTGAGCAGAGTATCCCCTGTTGGGGGTCAGCAGGGATTTCCCAGCCTCATTAGCTACACAGGGTGGAGCTCACCTAGCTCAGTGTGGCTCAGGTGTAAATGCCCTAGGCTAAGGAGAGTGGTCTGGAGGTTAGCAGTAGAGTGTGAGAGACGAAGAAAGAGGAAAAGAGGAGAAAAAAAATAAAAAAGCAAGCCAAATGACCCCCTGAGGGGCAGGGGAGGGGGAATATAGTGAAAAGATGGATACAAAGCAACAATGTAGCTGAGCCCTTATCCAGGCCAGTGAAGCTGCAAGGGTTTAATCTTTGTTCGTAGGTGGTAGCAGCAAGCTGTGGCTGTGTTGAGAAAAGGCCGCTGTACAGCCCTCCAAGACTGATAGGGTGACAGAGAGGAGATGCAAAGGTCTAATGCCTGCCCCAAGGCAGTTGGTGGCAAACTGTGGCTGTGTTGAGACCAAGCTGCTCTACAGGCTCCAAATGGTCCTGGCTCTGGCAGAGACAGTGGCGGGGCAAAGGTCAAGCCCCAGCCAGCCTCCACTGAAGTAAGCCAAAAGCCCCCAGCCCCTCAAAACCCCATGGGTCTGGGCCTACTTATCTTTATGATGCTCCTCCTGCGTTCCATCAGTGTTCAATTATCTCTAAGTAACTCTCCTGGGCTGAATTCTGTGGAGTACCTCTGGTGTTTGTTACTCCTCCTCCATCTTGCCGGAAGTCCCCCTGGTTCATCTTTTTTGTTGGTAGTGAGATCCCTATTTCTGTCTCTGAAATAACTCAATTAGTTGTAACATGAATTCCAAAGTGACTAATCTGTAGGTTAGGTTTCAGACAGTTTATTTACATAACCACAAGGCACAACGGTACCAATGTATTGTTGGCCAAGCTGCCCAATCGTCTTAAACCAAGAAAAAGCAAACTCACTGCCATCAAGTTAACAATGACTCATAGTGAACCTATATATATGACAGTGAACTTATATGACAGCCCCAGTGGTTTTCCAAGACTGTAACTCTATAACGGAGTAGAAAGCCATGCCACTCATGGGAGAAGGAAGCCTCATCCTGCTTTCGAGGAAAAATTGGTTTCCAACTGCTGACCTTGCAATTAGCAGCCCAACAGTAACCACTATGACAGTCAACTTTGCCTCGTTCGCATTGGCAGGCGACAAACCCAGATAAATAATTTGGAGGAAGTTAAGGGGACATAGCTAGACTGTGTACTTGTATAGGCCACCTGTCTAACACAGTGATCCTCAACCTTTCTAATGCTGCGATTCTTTAATACAGTTCCTCATGTTGTGGTGAACCTTTAACCATAAAACTACTTTTGTTGCTACTTCATGACAGTAATTTTACTACTGTTATGAATCAGGCGACCGCTGTGAAAGGGTCCTTCGACCCCCAAAGGGGTCTCAACGCATAGGTGGAGAATCACTGATCTAACTGCATTAGGTACTACAAATAATGATACATTAAAAACGTTATCTATATTGGGATTCAAAAGTGCACTCATGATTGGGGGATATATACTTCTTCATTTACATTTATATGTAATTTAGATATGTATAGATATAAATTTCAATCTATTAAGTGTCAAATAAGTGTTTATTATGGAACCTTGTTTTTGACATGTGTTAAGTGTTGGACTTCTATCCTCAATGTCAGAGGTACGCACCCATTAGCATCCTGTCATGGCTTTAGAATCTTGGAAGCTCTGTACAGCAGTTCTCCTGTGTCCTCTCTGCAGCTTATACGTCTAACTCTACTTCATGGTGAGTTTAAAAGTGTTTCTAAAGTGATTTTTCAATTTATAGTTCTTCTATAAAATAATCTTTAGTTTATAATAGCTCTTTATATAGCCCATGTAAAATGTTTCCAGATGCTTTAGTTAACATAATCATCTTAAAGGTTCATTGATTTGTCATTCTCTTTGAGAGTCACACAGTAAGGAATTAGTAGTTTGTATGCTGTGAGGTAGGGATCCAAATTTTGTTTACTTTTTTGATATTTATATTTGATTGCCCAATCTATTTGTTATAAAGTAATCTTTTATTCACATATGTGAAAATTATGAGTTTTAGATTTTATTGCTCATGGTATAAGCGTGTTTCCCATTACTCAATAAGGGCACCGTTAACAGTATTGGGGACTTTGGGTGTTAAGAAGAGGGAAAGAACAGTAACAGCATCTGGACCTACTGGTTATGTGTTACTCACACTGTATTCTCCCATCAGCCTGCAGATGGTGCATCACCAGCAGTTTAGAGGAAGGAAGAAGAGTGCCTTGTATTATTACTTTTGGGATTTCCTCACGAGAGATTGAAATTTGTGAGCATCATTAGAGCTGATCCAGATAAGACAGAGCATCCCAGTTGCCTGTAGTGTCCTAAGGACCAAAGAAAATGGCCAAGGCTCAGGTGCTTCTGATGTGTTTTATCCTTTTCTGTATTTCCTACTGGAATTGTAGGAGCCTGTATAATACTGATTCAGTTCATTGGAAAAGCAGAACTTTGAAATAGTAGAACTTAGAGCTAAACTTTTATTCTGATTTCAACATTTGGCTGGAGAAGATTAGGAATATATTGATCATAGGATTAACAATAAACTATTGATATTGAACATAGTATACCACTGAGGATTCTTTGGATAACATTATCTTCCAGCTCATAATTTATTATTCTATGGCCAGCATATCTTTCAAATGATATGCTATGCATGGTTTTTAAGGAGTAACAAAATCACTTCTTTAGGAGAGTTCAGTAAACCGAATGCTTCTTTCTGAAGGAGATATGTTAAATACTCTCCCACACAGCAGCATTCTCATGAATGCATCTAAAATGAGTCTTGTTGCATTAGTGGTTTAAAAATGAGACAGCATCTCACCTCCTCTAACTAGAGATGCAGGAGAGAGGATCAACCGTCAACATCAGCTCTCATTCATATGAGGCAGAGCTTAGACACACCTGTACCCTCCAATGGTTTTCCAGTCTGACACCAGCATCTTTGCCACACTCCTCTCCTACTCAGCTCATTCATTTTTTTTTTTTTTTTGCCGTGGCCATGGACTAATTACAGTCCAGAGTCACAGGTACAAGTTTTATTCAGTAACAGAGTGTAATTTGGTATCAGAATTAATAGGCTACACACTGACTTTCATAATAAAGAACCACGTAGGCACATTTGCTCTTCTTCAGGGAAGGCCTGTTTTCCCTGTCCCCTATCAGATATTTTTCCTTCTAAAGATAGGCTCATTTCTTAGTTCCATCTTTATATGCTCCTCTCAACTCCTTTTGGATATCCTCTTCTTAATCTTGCCTGCCTGTCCCACTGAAAAGCCCTTTCTGGACCTGTCACCATTGGCTCTGTCACTCTGTCCCTTCTGCCCTGGTCATTGTCTCCATTGGTGCAGCTCTTGACCCATGAATAGTACAGTTCATTTTGCAGGAGCAGCAGTAGACCCATCCCTATGTGCTAGAGGTTCAAGATGGTCCATGATTTGCTCAGCAGCATCTCACAAAACTCAAAAGTCATCAAGTAAATAAATCCCTCTTCAAGATGTGGAAGCTGGTGAGTCTCAGATCTATATAAAGGTCAGGAATCAGTCTGTAGGTTTTTCCTCATTGATTTGTTTACAAACGCTGATGAACCAGATCATCAGGTCAGACCACAGTCCACTGCCTCACAAGGCGAAGTTGTTGAATCTGATCAGCTAATAGATTGCAGGTGCTGAGGAACCCAAATGGGAAGGTCAGACAGCAAGCTAATGGCTCATAGAGTGGAGGAAGCTCTCAAGTCAGGTTACACAGGCAGCTCATAGTTGCCATTCAAGGAAATGCCACATTAATTTTTTGGAAGCTGCAAATCCCTAATCCATGGGTTCATTCTGAACTGTGTGGCTGCAGGGGCTAATAAACCCAAATCAACAGCTCAGATGACAGGATAATGCCTCACTGTCTCTTCTCAAGCCATGCCTGCAGGCAGTTCTCTCTCTCCCTCTTAATATGATGGCTTCTTGGGCCAACCCAGCACCTTCCCTGCCTAGGCAAGATTAGGAAGACTCCAGAGATCCACCCAGCAGAATTAGGCTGGGGGCGCCTTGGAGAGCATGTGGTGAAAGATGGCAAGTTCAAGAGAACCTTGCAATTAAAGTTAAGATAATTCGCTCCAAAGGTGGCTGAGGAGAATTTGTCCTAAGGTTATCAAGAGGAGCTTGTCCTAAGGTGGCCTTTAAGAGCTTACAAAGTTGTTCTGCACTCAGTAAGGGAGATAATGTCTATGAACATTCTGATCTTGGTTCTGACTTATAGCTTCTTGTTCCTGATCCCGAGTTGTACCTTGTTCATTAATAGACCACTTTGGTCTATTGAGTGTTGTGTGACCACAGCAACAGATTATCAAACCCAGAAGTGAGACAGAGTGGTGTGGAAGTGTGGACTTGTTTTAGAGTTGACAAAAAGTGTTGGAGAGTTGAGGTATGTTTGACCTCCCACATCTGCACTGTTCCTGGTACTTATTGCCACTGAAGGTACCGAGCCTCTTATAATGGTGATGCCGGTAGAAACCCTAATGCCATTTAATAACAAATAGGTCTTTATCTACCTTGTGTGATTATAAAGCTGAGCTATTTCTAGAAAATTCAGATAATGTCACTGGAACTCAAAATTCTAATGTTATGAGTGGGTGCATTATTTTCAGGCACTGGGGTCCCCAACACTCCAAAAGTGATCCTCAGGAGTGACATTGCAATTGTGAAAATATTAAAAGACAGAGAGCAGACAGCCAGTCACGGGGGCTCTCTTCCCATGTCAGGCCTGAGAGAGTGAATATATTTTCCAATGGGTATATATAATGGAGCTTACAGATCTTTCCATAAGGCGTTCGTGTCATGCAGTTAGCATGTACATAGTTAATGGGTCATATCATAAGCGGGTAAAATTCTAAACAAGCAAAATGCTGAGTTACCATCTTGACCTAGTGTTAGTTAACTTCAAACTGGCCCTGTGCCCTCCCCAGGCGTTTGCTACATTTATGTTGGGCTGGCTCTAGAACCTGATTGCTCAGATATACAGATAACCTTCAGGCATAGTGAAGTAGCCAGGCACAGAAATGATTCCTCTACTGTGGGAGCTCCTTTAAGCCTGCTCCTTAATGTGGAGCTAACTATTGTGGGGGGCACAGTATTTGACCTGGAGAATGTGTATTTGAAAACATTTATTTCTCAGAACACTGGAGATCTTTCTAAAATTAGGGCTAGTTTTCTCGGCTGATGGTCGTGAATGTAGAAATAAGGTAAAATATTTTGTACCAAGTCCTCAGTTAATGACACATTATGGAATGAACTACCACAATAGTTTTTATTACTGTTTTGCTTTCTATACTGTAAGATATTTTTTAAAAAAAATCTTCAAATGAAAAATACTTCATTAAGTAGACCCCTCTTACTATAGGAACCACTGACATTCAACGATGTGGCTGTAAAGTTCACCCGGGAGGAATGGCAGCTCCTGAACTCTGCTCAGAAAACCCTGTATCAGGATGTGATGTTGGAGAACTATCGCAACCTGGTTTCCATTGGTGAGGAGAACTCTCAAGTCATTGACCTCGTCCCTGGCTTTTCCTGTCTTATGTGTTAAAAACTTTGCGGTGTTTGTGGTATTCTCAAAGAGGTCGATTCTCATTGCATTGTCTCATCCTAGGTTAGTGGGTTAGGTCTTCTGCCCTTGAAAGGACGCTATTTACTTTGTTCCTTTGAACATTATTTTCCTAGAAATACAAAACTGCAGTCTTTACAAACATTACGTTAATTTTGGTGTGTGCAAGATTCTGTAATTTCTCATAACAGGTTATCTAGTTGTCACCCCAGAAGCTTTCTCTCAATTGGCACAAGAGAACTGTGTTTGGTATTAGAAGCAAGCTATAGTGGAATTTTCTCATGCGTGGTCCAAATACCTTACGGGGAATTGGCTGCGGTAGTTGATTGAACAGGGAGAAGGCCTCATATCTATGAAAGGTGTCAGAAAATGCATACAAGTGTGTGCTACTTTGAATGTTAGACTTCACTTGTCCTAGATGTTGAAGGAAGTAGACCTGTAGCTCTTGTGAGATTGATTTCCGTTTTCTTGTTTTGCACCATGTGTGTTTGCTTCCATAATTTTCTTTAACATTCTGAAACTTTCCCTTCTTTTATGTTTCCACTTTACTATGAAAATCTGTCTTGCACGCCTCTCTCCAAACAGATGACTCTGAATTTTAACTGTCCTCTGAATACAGCACATTCCTCCCCTACTGAGTCAGAATGGATTGCCATTTGCAGTATGCAGCACCGTCTTGGATCTTGAGCTCCCACCATAAACGGGTCTCCTTTGTGCTTCCTTAGCTTCCCCCCTTGGAGTTTCTCTAAAGGTTTGGTGTCCATTTTCTCATTCGTTGTCCTGTTCCTTTAAAGTTTTCTTCATGCAGGTGATATCTGTTCTTTCTGTTTTCTTAGACAGATGGTCAATTTGCCTTCTCTGTTGGAATTCTTTAACAGACATATTTCCCCATATTTTACTCCTTTTGGTGAAACATACTTATGACTTCTGTTGTTTTCAGGTATCTAAAATCATCTTCCTAGCAAGAAAATTATCAGCTTAAAGTATACTTTAGCACTGTACCTTACATTTTTTCTACCTGTAAGATTTTTTTAAGTTGTCTGTCCCTCCAATAATTTTGTAAGTGGAAAGGGCATGTTTTTTTTTTAATTTAGCAATGTCTGCTATATATTTCTTACTATGTAGTGTGCCTTCCTTAGGCCCACCCCTTCTTAACAGGTCCAATACACGAAAGATGACTGTTGCTGCTTCTAAAGAACATTTATGCAGTATATTCCAACAGGTTTTATTGCTGTTATTCAAACAATGCATAGTACATTCAATATTGCTCTCTTTTCTTTTCTGTCTCTTGAGTAGCCTTTTGGTTTCCATGTGTAAGTTGCCTTTCATGTCATCCCACATCTCATCTGGTCTCTGTCATTAGTCTTCAGTCAGACTTTTATTCCTCATGTTTATTCTTTACATAGTCTCTAAGCTGTGCTCTAGCTACTTTGGATAGCTTCTACTTGGATTTGAGCAATTTATGATCTGTTCCACAGTTAACCCCTGGGCGTGTTTTGACTAATAAGCTTCTCCACCATTTCTTTGTATAGATGTGGTTGATAAGATTTTCATTTGTTCCATTCCGGAAAATCCATATGTGTAGTTTCCTTTTCTGTGTTTAATAAGGAACTTGCTATGAATTCATCATTAGTCTCAAAATGTTATCAGTGAACCTGTGTGTCATTTCTGTTACTAAGGTCACATTTTCCAACTACTGCTACTTTCCCCAAATTTTACACTTATCAGTGTGCGTGATTGTATGGTTGATCAATGTCAGGCTGAAAAATTCATGTGAAAATTTCAATATATATTTTAAAATATTTTATTGGGAGCTCTTATAGATATCATAACTTCCCATAGTTCAATTACATGGAGCAGTCCTGTACAATAGCTACCACAGTTTGAAAACTTTTTCTTCTTTAATTCCTTGATATCAGCTCTCCTTTATCCCTTCTCCCCTCAATTTCATTATTGTGGTGGAAAACAGAACCTGGATGAAAGTGTGAGCAGTCTTATCTCTATACTCCTTACCACAGGGCTTGGAAGACCAGTTCTAGTGTTGGAAGAAAACCCCCACAAGTCCCAAAGCTAGAACTGCTAATGAGCAATCTCCAGACAGAGTTTTCCCCCAACTGCCCTCCAGTAAGATGTTAGTATACAGCTGTTACAGGTGCCTGACTTCTTGCTTCTCAGCTGAAAGATGCCTAGCTTTGAAAGCAATCAGGTCCCTTTGTTGCTGTCACTTAAGGAATCAATTATCTCTTTCTCTCTTAAATGCCCACTGGATGGGTCCTAAAGGACAGGTGTGTAATTGAAGGGCAGAAATAAAAAGGCTTTGCATTCTTTCACCAATTTATATTATCTCAGGGCATGCAGCTCCCCCGCCTCCCACACAACCACAGACAGACACCTAGCTACCTAACAAGGTAGGCAGGATCTTTAGCCTGGGGATCCCTGAAATAATTGTTTGAGCAACTTAAGGCCAGTGCTGAGGGTAGCTGGAGTGGAGTAACTGTCTCCTGAGCGGGGAGAACAATAACAACAACATGTCTGCTCTTGTTGTTAAAGCTGCTGGCAGATAGTAATTAGCCATGCGCTTGTATGAGGTATCATTAAGGTGGCACTATAATGAGAGGATAGTGTGGCGATGATTTTTAACTAAGAGAATGTGACTGGGACTCTTCTCCAACTTAGGGAATGCTTCTGTGTTTGCTTTAATTGGTGCACAAAACTGAATAACACTTGTACTAACTGGTCTTGCTGGCAGGCATATGAATATTAGCCTACCACTGACAAAATTATACATCAGGGAAAATATTGCAGTGTGCTTTTGGATAATGAATATACTGCCAATCTTCTTGAATTTGTCGATCTCAGTCTTATAAACCACTTGATTATCTAATTAAAAATAGCCAGTACCAGTCTATTAAAGTTGAATAATGCATACACTATCAATTTTTTACCATTCCATTTTGTTTTGACAACTTGCAATTTTTTCATAATAATATTGCATGTATTGCCATTTTCCATTTACTAGAGGATATTAGCAGCTATTTTTTCTCATTTTCAGTCATGCCATGTCAAGCACTGAAGGTCCCCAAAGCTATTCCTCCATCTACATCATTACGGTTAACTGTACTTTGAGGATTTAGTACTTGTTCAGTGTTATTTCATTGCCATTAAACCTGAGGGGTCCATGTTCCAGAAGTCGATCACCAGATCTTCCTCCCAGTCCCTATTTCTGGAGAATCCACTAAGACCTGTGCACCATGGGTGGTCCTGCTTGTATTTGAAACACTGGGTGGCAGTGCTTCTGGCATCACAGTAACCTGCACGCCACCACAGGACAGCACTGTAAGATGAGTGCTGTGAGCTAGAATACAGGCTCCACAAACATAAAGAATGTGTTTCTGTACCATAATCCATTTCATATATACCTGTAAAAATGGTTTTCTCCTAAGTAGAACATTCGCCATGTTTCGCATTCCCAACTTTATCTAGCACTTAGTTGTCTTTCAGTAAAGATTGATTAAATGAATACATTTAACCTCTACCAAATGGAATTAGCAAGTCATATCACTCCTGTGGTCTATTGGTCTCATGTCTTCCTTCTGTTATGTTTGTTGTATGTATTCATGTACCTCTTTAAACAAATATCAAACCTGTGTCCATTTATCACTTTCATATCCAACCTGATTTCTATAGTAACTATTTTTGTCATTTGAATTGTTTACATGATTGTATTTCGTCCAATGGGCAATAAACGTTAAGCATAGTGTTTTATTTATAGTCATAAAAGAGGGTTGTCACTAAAGATCTACTTTATATCAATGTGTATTTTAAGGGGTCCATTGTAAACCAAGATGTTTAAAAGAGTCAATGTTTTGTTCTCTTATAGAAATCCAGAAAGATGATGATCATTTGCTTGAGCACTTGCATGTGAAAGATGCATTGACAGAATGGAATGGTGCTACAAATGTAATACATATTCTCAGCATAAAAGTAATTTTCCTCCAAAGGAAAATTATGAGATGATTGGATTACATGAAAAAAATGTAAAATCAGATTTAATCATTCTGGAATTAAATCATAACAGAAGCAACAATATACAGAAGTCAGTTGTGCTCACTGAAGATGAGAAAACTTTTCTCCACAGTGAACAAGAGCAATTTTATACTGAAATGAAATTCCCTGAGTGTGAACCACCCAGGTTCATGAAGTCACAGTGCATTAAGCATCAGGAGTCTGATGAAATTGAGAAACCACACACAGGTGATAAATGTGGAACAACCTTCATTGAAGACTCTGTGTTCTATGAACAACAGATTATTGGTATACTAGATAAGACCTACGAATGCAGTCAGTGTGGGCAAAAATTCAAGAAAATGTTCAAACTCAAAGAACATTATCAAAAAAGTCATGAAGGACAAAAGCTAGGAAAATGCTTGCAATGTGGGAAAAATTTTCACAGTGTATCATACCTCAAGGGACATCAGGAACTTCATGTGGCTGGAATGTCCTATGTATGCAGTGAATGTGGGAAAGGCTTCACTAGGAAGAGTGATCTCACTGCTCATCAGCAAACTCATACTGGAGAGAAACCCCACATATGTGGTGAATGTGGAAAAGCCTTTATCAGGAAGACTCTTCTCACTGTTCATCAGCGAACTCATACTGGAGAGAAACCCCATGTATGTGGTGAATGTGGCAAAGGCTTTAGCCAGAAGAGTAAACTTACTGTTCATCAGCAAACTCATACTGGAGAGAAATCCTATGTATGTGGTCAATGTGGAAAAACCTTTCTCAGGAAGGATGGTCTCACTGTTCATCAGCAAAGCCATACTGGAGAGAAACCCCATGTTTGTGATGAATGTGGAAAAGCCTTTTTCTGGAAGCATGCTCTCACTGTTCATCAGCGAACCCATACTGGAGAGAAACCCCATGTGTGTGGTGAATGTGGCAAAGCCTTTTTAATGAAGAGCGATCTCACTGTTCATCAGCGAACTCATACTGGAGAGAAACCCCATGTATGTGGTGTCTGTGGCAGAGGCTTTATCCAGAAGACTGCTCTCACTGTTCATCAGCGAACTCATACTGGAGAGAAACCTCATGTATGTGGTCATTGTGGAAAAGCCTTTATTCGGAGGCATACTCTCACTGTTCATCAGCTAACTCATACTGGAGAGAAACCCCATGTATGTGATGAATGTGGAAAAGCCTTTTTCTGGAAGCATGCTCTCATTGTTCATCAGCGAACCCATACTGGAGAGAAACCCCATGTGTGTGGTGAATGTGGCAAAGCCTTTTTAATGAAGAGCAATCTCACTGTTCATCAGCGAACTCATACTGGAGAGAAACCCCATGTATGTGGTCATTGTGGAAAAGCCTTTATTCGGAGGCATACTCTCACTGTTCATCAGCGAACTCATACTGGAGAGAAACCCCATGTATGTGATGAATGTGGAAAAGCCTTTTTCTGGAAGCATGCTCTCACTGTTCATCAGCGAACTCATACTGGAGAGAAACCCCATGTTTGTGGTGAATGTGGAAAAGCCTTTTTCTGGAAGCATGTTCTTACTGTTCATCAGCAAACTCATACTGGAGAGAAACCCCATGTATGTGATGAATGTGGAAAAGCCTTTTTCTGGAAGCATGCTCTCACTGTTCATCAGCGAACTCATACTGGAGAGAAACCCCATGTTTGTGGTGAATGTGGAAAAGCCTTTTTCTGGAAGCATGCTCTCACTGTTCATCAGCGAACCCATACTGGAGAGAAACCCCATGTGTGTGGTGAATGTGGCAAAGCCTTTTTAATGAAGAGCGATCTCAGTGTTCATCAGCGAACTCATACTGGAGAGAAACCCCATGTATGTGGTGTCTGTGGCAGAGGCTTTATCCAGAAGACTGCTCTCACTGTTCATCAGCGAACTCATACTGGAGAGAAACCTCATGTATGTGGTCAATGTGGAAAAGCTTTTATCAAGAAGTGTAACCTTACTGTTCATCAGCGTACTCATACTGGAGAGAAATCCCATGTATGTGGTCAATGTGAAAAAACCTTTCTCACGAAGGATGCTCTCACTGTTCATCGGCGAACTCATACTGGAGAGAAACCCCATGTATGTGATGAATGTGGCAAAGGCTTTAGCCAGAAGTGTACTCTCACAGTTCATCAGCGAACTCATACTGGAGAGAAACTCCATGTATGTAGTCAATGTGGAAAAGCTTTTATCAGAAAGAGTAAACTTACTGTTCATCAGCGAACTCATACTGGAGAGAAACCCCCATGTATGTGGTGAATGTGGAAAAGGCTTTATCCAGAAGATTGCTCTCACTATTAATCAGCAAACTCATAGTGGAGAGAAACCACATAAATGTAGTGAATGTGGCAAAAGCTTCATTCGTAAAGGAAATCTCAAAACTCATATAAAAATGCACAGGAGTAAAACCCTATGTATGTGGCAAAGGCTTTATCCAGAAGATTTCTCTCACTGTTAATCAGCTAATTCACACTGGGGAGAAACCCCATGTATGTCGTGAATGTGGAAAAGCCTTTATCTAGATGGCTTCTCTCACTGTTCATCAGTGAACTCATACTGGAGCCAAACCCCATATATGTGATGAATGTGGAAAAGCTTTCAGCCAGACACAATGCCTTACAGCACATCAGAGATTTGACAAAGGAAAAAAGCCCTTTGCATGAATTAAATGTGGAACATCTTATATGTGGACATCAGATCTCGTTAATCATGAGAAATTTCCAACAAGAAAACCTTTCATTGGAGTTAGTGTTACAACTCCAATACCCGTGTTCTGTGTTGCTGTCCCTCTACTGACATGGCCCACCATTTTGGCGGCAGATGACCTTCCAGACTTCCACAGAGTGCATGTTCTTCCTCAGATGCATGAAGGTTCCCTAGACTATGCACGGTAGTCCCTGGAGAAGTGCTGACAAGGTGGGGAAACCACAGCTTCTGAGAGGAAAGCCTCACTGCCTTCATTCCCTTGTCTCTGCTGAAACTGAGTTTGTGTCTGGGCTCACACTGAGTTCCCATCACTGTGTAACTTGCACAGTAATACATGGCCGTGACGTCAGGATTCACAGAGCTCAGTTTTAAATTAACCTGGTTCTGGGATGTATCCCTGGTGATGCTGACTCAGTACTGGAGAGCTAGATTATAGTTTGTGCCCCCCATTCTCCCATATTATCCCAATCCACTCCAGACCCTTTCCTGGAGCCCGGTGGACCCAGGTCACATGATAGCTGGTTAAAGACAATCTAGAGAGAGCACAAGTGAGAGATAGGGTCTGTGAGGGCCTCACTAGTCCAGGGCCTGACTCTTGTAGCTGCACCTGGGCCTGTACAGCTGGGGATAGAGAGAAACCCAGTGAGTCATGTGCCCTGATGCTTCACTCCCAAACTTCATGTCTGACTCCCTGAACCACTCACCACCCTGAGTTGCCAGAAAGAGGAAAACCCACACATGCTTCATGTTCATGTGGATAAGATTCGTGACACCCAGAAAATGCTCTCCAGGTGAGAAGGAATATGAATGTAAGTCCTTGCATGTTGTGGTTTTATTTGGGTTCTAGTCAGGCATTTGCGTGTGGGAGGTGCATGGTATGTAAAGGTGGAAAGGACTGAATGGGGCCCCTGCCTCCGGGATTCACACTGGAAAAGCGATGCTGGTGGAGTCCTTGAGAGAACACAGCCCTCTCTTTGAGGTCTTCACTCTACCAATCATGCGGACATCTGTGCAGATTTTAAGTTTAATGTAGCTTTACATCTATTACCATCAGAAGTACACCAGATGATCTGGTGCAATTAAAGACAATCTCTATGCTTACCATGCAATGGAATCAAGACTAGGCCTACCTGAATCTTGTCATTCCTTTGACCACGTAGGGAAACCAGTATATGTCTCCCTAAAACTCCTTTCCCCTATAACATTTCAGTATATTTGGAAGGGATAAAATATACTGTGTTATAGTCCATGTTTAATATTGGAATAAAAGTGTTTCCTACCAACAAGGTTATTTGTGGGGTTACAGGAACCCACAGAAATCATAAGAAGGTCATTTTTTGTCCCATGGATTAGTACCCTATGTGGGTGATGGGTATTCTGAGCCCCCTGCTGACAGCAACCCATCACATACAGGAGAGGTGTTTCCTCAGCTTACACTGTCTTCCAACTTCTGTGGGGCACACAGTAACGTTTTCTCTGGTCATAAGCATTCAGACTGTTGGTCAGGAGTGTTACCTGGAGTTGTCTCTGCAGATTTCCAGACACGGGCAGTGGAGCTCCCATAGTGGTCAGCACAGCAGCTCTAACTGCAGTCTGTATCCAGGCTCCTGTGGGGCCTTAGCACCCCTGCAAGTCAACTTTCTCCCTGAGGTTATTTTTACCTCTGGTCCCTCAGTGGGAAAAGCTTTAGAGGTAGAGAGTGCTACAAGTTGCAAACATTGTGAGCTGGATACAGTGAAAGGAAGTATGATGTACAGACATAGCTCTTTATACAGATTTTGATATTGAGATATATGCCACAAAAAATACTGGTAAAGAAAATCTGGCTCAAAGACAAAGATATTCTCCAGGATTTAGGCTGCCTTCTTTACAGAGGAACGGGGAAGTATTTAAATCAGGCTTCTATTCAAAATAATTTAAACTGGAACTTTTTAGTTAATTATTTGATGTTAAGGGGAAAGTTTCTAGTCAGAATTATTTTGGGGGTAGTTTTCTGTTATGTTTGATGGGAAATTTTGCAGATGTTTGTAATTGTTGAAAACAATACTCTAATGCCACTGAACTACACCTGAGGAAAATGTTGCAAATAGTATTTTGTTGCATGTTTCATGAGAAAAATATGTTCCAATACATGACAGAAAGTTTTGCACACATAGCTGCAAACGGACAGAAATTCTTGCCAGTGAAATATTTCAAAAACTTTAAAATATTGAACAGGAAAAGGGATTATGATATAAACCAATAACTGAATTTACAAGAAAAAAATTCATAATGAAATAGTCTATATTTATTATTTTATTTGATTATTTGTTTTTTGCCCAAACCATCTTATAGTTAGCTGTGGTCATCATATAATCATTTGTCAATTTCACAGGATTAAGAGTGAAAGGGTGGAGTCTAGCCAGTTAATCAGATCATAGCCAATGTGGCCTCTGTGTTGGAGTGGCCTTCTCCTGAGGATTCTGGGAACTCCTTCATTCCTCCTTGAATGTAGGAGTCTGTCTCTCTCTGTCTCTTTCTGTTGACTTCCTGCGAGACATTGCAGCTGACAAGACACGTGGAACTATGCGAGTGCTCTCAGCTGGAGAAATCACGTGGACCCATGCCAGCGCTGAGATGCTTACAATGCCACCAGATCCAGAAGACTTCCCACCCACTGGCCTGTGGTCTTGCTGCATTTGGCATCATTGCATGTGTTTTGTGAGTCTGAAGAAGACTTTAAAAATAGGTATCGGACATATGGTCTAAGATTGGACTTAAGGACTTGATCTGGACTGGACTGGGCCGGGATGTTTTCTTGATATTTGAGTTCTCTTGTATATAAAGCTATTTCTCAAGGACGTGAGTGTCTATGAATTTGTGTCTCTAGTCTACCCAGAGTAACACAGATATCATATCATCCCACAGTTCCATCACATCAAGCAGGATGAAAACATCTTTCTTGAACTTTTTAATATCGGCTCCCTTTTACCCCACCCATTGCCCCACTGTACCTCCAAGAAATCCTTGTTTGTCTTGCTGCCTCTATACATTTGTCAATTCTGGGTTTGTATACTGTTAAACAGAAAGACACATAACAAAACTCAAGAGTATTACCCCCAATTGCAAAATACATCTGAGATGAACCCAAAAGGAATTGCAAGTTGAGGAAGAAGGCAGTCCAAGTGTAGTCTTCTGTCCTTCCCTGGAGTCCAGGACTGAACCAGTTGTGTTTAGAATCTGTTATGTCAGTCTGGCTCCTGGGATGTGGTGACCTTGCTGGATAACTGCCTTTCCAGGGCTTCTGTGTTCAAACATACTCTTTAGGTCTGGTGTCCTACAGCCTGCACCTTCTACCTTTGGTTGAACACATGCTAACATTCCCCAAACTGATTGTTAAATATATTACAAGGAATACAAACGACAACAACAAAACTAACTCGCTGCCTTCCAGTAGATTCTCCCTCATAGCACAGCCCTATTTTGTCATCTTTGCTGGTGAGGAGGGAACACTGTTCTTTTAGCTGCGCAAAAGAAGGATGCTTACAAAACAACATCCCTGAACTGGCCGCAAAGTGAGACTGCTGGCTGGGGGGAGTGAGACCCCTTAGTGATGAGCCAGCTCCATCTCTCCTCTGTGTGTGCATAGTACTGTTGCATGCAGTGTTTGTTGGTAAACTGTGCTTTTGCTGGGGACCGCAGAAAATGGTTTAACAGATTCATGCTGTTAAGTTGACCTTACATTACAATAGAGGGGGATACTATTGGAAGGAAGAATAAGGCTATTTTTGTACATCTACCTTTAAATTGAAGCACAGCAAGTGAAAAAATATATTTAAAAGGAAAGCTAAGTGTTGGATTGGCCCTGTGAACAGCTCACTGCTGTGGGATTGCCAAATTTGCGGGTAGGTAGCTGGGTTGGGGCCTGGGATATAATACCGGGTGTCCTTTAAATTGGTTTATCCACAGAGAGCACAGCTGTGCTCTCAATCATGCCGTCCGAGTTCACAGCACCTTCCTGTGCTTTGCTTCCCTTGCAGGTGCTGTGGCAACTCCCGGCCGAACTGTTGATACTTCAGGATCATTCCACAGAAGCCTGCAGAGACAACTGGAGGCTTGATGCTGAACCACAAGGTCTGCAGAGGGAGGAGAGCTCCCACTGGTGATAATCCCTAGCTATGCCCAGCTCCTTCCTGCAGATGATTACATCAGGCCACATGGAGAGAGTCTCATCACTGGGGAAACAGGAGTTCTTGGAATCTGCCAGGAGCAGGGCTAGGTGTCGGTGGAGGTGTTTCTATATTGCTTTGAGAAAGGAATCACAAAATGCCTCACCGTGCTAGTAGAAATAGGACATGGTATTTCCAGGTTTCCGGCACTTGTTCTGCACAGGCCTGGTACCTTTCAGAACTGGTGCCCAGACTCTAGCCTGATCCACTTCTGAATGTACACTCCTCCTCCCTGGGCCATTCACTGTAATAGAAAATTGACAGCCCAGGACCACGCATAAACAGCAGATAATTCTGAGCTGTTTAGGAAACCACTGTTATAAGCACAATAAAAGTGCACTCTTCTAAAAATAATTCACAGAGTCCACAAGGGACTCTAGTGGATTGATTATACTCCTCCCTTGCCCCAAACCACAATAACCTCTGGAAATACAGACCGGTATCTCTCATGAATATAGATGCCAAAATCCTCAACAAAGTCCTGGTCAATAGAATCCAACAGCATATAAATTTATTTTAAAAGACCAATATTCTCAGGTCAATGAATCAGGACAGAAAACCCAACAATAAAAAACATCCACATACAATTGATTTTCACATTGGCCCAAAAGACATTAAATGGGAAGCAGGTGCCCTCCTCAATAAATGGTGCTGGAAAATCTGGATATACACCTGCAGAAGAATGAAATGAAATATCTCATTCTATGTACTAAAATAACTCCAGGTGGATTAAACACCTACATGTAAAATCCAGAACTAGCAGCATCATTAGTCCAGGGAATACATGGGCTGGCAGAATTAACAAAAGAAACATACTCCATAGAAGGTAAAATAGATGAATGGGACCAATGAAAAAGAAAACACTTGTGTAAATCAATAGAGTTTATTTAATAAAAGAGTAAAAAGAGAGCCCACAGACTGGAAAAGGTTATTTAGTAATGGCACATCATATAAAAGACTAATGACTAAGATCCAGAGAATTTTACAAGGTTATAGCAAGAAAAAAACTTTTGATAAGATGGGCTAAAGACCTGAACAAACAATTCATACAAGATGATAGGTAAATGGCTAATAAACACATGTGGAAATGTTCTAGGTCGGTAGTCATTCAGGAATTGGAAATCAAAACAACAATGTGATACCAACTAAAGCCCAGTAATGTATCCCAATTTAAAAACAAAACATAACAGAACAATAAAGGGTGGACAGGGTCTGGTGGGATAAGGACTTTTGTACAACTGCTAGTAGTCATGTAAATATGTACAGCCACTATAGAAGGAGATATGGCGATACCTAAAACAGATGGAAATTGAACTACCATCTGACTCACCAATACCATTACTGGGCATATACCCCAAAGAAATAAGAAAGAGATGACGAACAGACATGTGTTCCCCCATGATCATTGCAGCACAGTTCACAATAGCACGAAGCTGGAAACAGCCTAAATTCCCATCAAGAGAAAAGTAGATACATTAAAAAACAAAAAACAACTCTGATGTAAACACACAAATAATATGAATCCCTAAAAAGCAGCAATGAAACACCTCAAGTCGTGGAAGGATCTGGAAGACATGCTTAGTGAAGTTAGTCAAGCACAAAAGCACAAATGCTATTTAAGTTCACTCCACTTCGAAAAAGCAGCAGAAAGGGCACAAGCTCAAGTTTGCACGTCATCAGGCCCTCTGGCTGGGAGCTAGATCGCCTGGGAAAGAGCTGGACCAGTGCCATGAACCACAAATCCTCTGTTCAAGGTAAGTATAGTGGAGGTCATTTGGCCAGAGGACACTTCCTGATCTCCTGATAGCTGGGATCCATTGGTGGGGGAAAGGGGACAGGATGCTGAGTTGTAGCAATATGGATCTGGGGTGAGGTCCCCTGGAGAGGGTGGTGGCCCTCTCAAAGGGGTGAGGCTTAGTGATGGTAGGGGGTGGGCAGCACTGGAGAGGGGGGATGGAACAGTCAATTTTGTGTGAACATTAGTGCTTGTCTGTTGGGGTGTGGGAAAGGACAGCTGACAGCCAAGTGGAGTAAGGAGGGACTGCAAGTGCTCTTGGGATCAACAGGTAGGGAGGGTATTTCATGACTTGCACTCGGAGAGCAGAGCTGACCTAGGACTCTGGGGTTACCTGGGAAACCAGGTCAGCTGCCACAGAACAGCGGGAAACTGAATCCTGACTCTCAGAGTACAAGTCATGCTGCAGAGCTGCTTCTGTGGGATCCCCAAATGGGAACTCCACTGGGGGAATTGGATTCTACCCCAGACTCACTGTAACCTGAGGATTTAAGCTGGAAAATACATGGTGTCTGGGGTTGAAGAAAACAGCTGTACCAAGAGCTCTTTCTTCACTTGGTCCAGAGTGGGTGGGTTCTTATATCCTTGCAAGTCAGCCCACACCCTGAGGTTAGTTTTATGTCTGGACTCCCACTGACTCTCCCTCACTATAAAATACTTTGGACATAGAGTGTGATACAAGTTGCAAACACTCTGAATTGGTTGCAGTGAAAGGAAGTACGATATATACATGTAGATATTAATCTAGATTTTGAGATTGAGATATATACCACAATAAAATACCGATCAAGAAAGAAATTTGCCTGAAAAACAATCAAATATTGAACACCGGTTAGGCTTCATTCTTTCCACAGGAAGAGGAAACGTACTTAAAGAAGATTTCTATTCAAATTAATTAAAGCAAGAGAGTTATAGAGTTATTTATTCCATGTTAAGGAGGAAATTGACAAGTCAGAATTCTTTTTTATGGGTTTCAGTGACATGTGATAGGAAAATTTTCAGCTGTTGATAATTGTTGAACACAGTGATAATCTAATTCCATTTGTGTTAGTGTGGGTATAGTAGAGAAACGAGTCCACAGAAACTCATTTGAATAAGAGAAAAGTTTTATATAAATGGTAAGTTTACATCAGGAAAATATCACAACCAAGTACTACCCAAGTTCACAAGTCCAACATTAGCCCATATGTCCAACACTAATGCACAAAGTTCTCCTCCATGTCACAAAACACATGCAATGAGGCTGATTGCAGGAGGAAAACTGAATCAGTGAGCAGTGTAAGCATCTCAGCGCTGGCAGGGGTCTCCACAGAGCTATTCCAGCACCCAGGGCTGCATTGGGGTAGGTACATGCGGTGTGTCCTTGGGGATGTTCTTGCAGGAAGTGAGCCTTGCCAGATCAAGCATGGCACTGGGTAAGGGATCTGCAATCTGGTCCAACCATCAGAAAGCAAGAGACCCAAAAACTAGAAAGGCAAGGCTCACCGAGTCATTTATCCCTCCGCCCCTCAATTGACCCCACATGTGTTTATCTATCAGGTTGGTACAATAAACCACCTCCCTCTCCATTGAACTATGCATGAGAAGAGTGATGAAAATATTAGTTTGTTGCACGTGTATGAAAAAAATAACTTTTAAAATATGACATAGTTTTTCAACCACAATCAGAAACTGATGGAAAGTATTGCTGGTACAGCAACACTTCAAAAAGCTAGCTAAAACATTGAACCCGAAAAGAGATTATGAAATAAGCCCAAAATGTGAATTTGTAAAAATTGTTAGCAATGGAATAGTCTTTAGTTAATATTTTAATTATTTTCTCACTTTTTTTCCCTCCAAAACCATTTTTTTGGGAGCAAATACAGGTGTCATGTTCATCAGTAGTTCAAGTGCATCAAGCAGCATTGTATGACTGCTACCACAATTAGCTTCAAAACATCATCTTCCTTCTTCAACTAATGGCATCATCTTCCTTTATTCCACTCCCCCACCCCCCACTGTAGCCCCAGAAGCCCTTATTCTACTTGCTGTCTCTTTATGTACATCAATTCTGGCTTTCATCTACAGTCAAACAGAAAAACATATCGCAGAAATTCAATAATGCTATCCCCCAATGACAAAACACATGATATAAACTCTAATAGGAATTTTAAATTGAGGAAGTAGGCAGTCCAAGTATAGTCTGCGGCCCTTGCCCAGAATCCATAACAGACCTAGGTGTGTTTCAGATGTGTCAGTCTGGCTACTGGAATGTGAGGATCTTGCGAGTTGACCGCCTTTCTCAGGATTTTCTGGAACCAAAAGCACTCTTTAGTAGCTGGTATCCTGCAACACACCCTGTGGCTCATGCTGAACAAGCAAACGGCTTGTCCTTCACATGACATTAAATACACCAAGCAACAACAACAAAAACAACACAACTAACTCCCTGCCTTCCAGGAGGTTTCAGCTCACAGCACAACCCTATTTCTCTATGTTTGCTGTTGAGGAAGGAACACTATTCTACAACTGCAGCACAAACAAGACATGCTTGCAAACCTCCATTCCTGCACTGGCCACAGGTGAAGCCACTGGCTGTGAGGACTGCTGCCTACTTTGATGATGAGCCGGCCCTGTCTCTTCTCTGTGAGAGCAAATGACTGTTGCACACAGAGCCTGTGTGTGAGCTGAGCTTTTGTCAGTGACCTCACACACTGGTTTTATAGAAATCAACAGTTATATTTTGTGCAGTACACAAGAAGGGGAGTAATTCAACTTGAAGGGAGACTAAGGTTATTTTTATAAAAGTACCTTGTAAATTGAAGCACAACCAGCAAAATATATGTAAAAGGGAACCATTAACATGTTAATAATAATTTTATAAATAATATCATAAAAGGTGTCACAGAAAAGGATGATATAATTAAAATGAAAACACGATGTATTGAAGTTCTATGGAGACCAGGATGATGGAAAAAATAGAACAATTCCTGATAATATCAAATATGATTAAACAAAATACAGAATACACAGAAAGCAATTAATGGACATTAACAAACAAAACAAGATACAAATTCAGAAATTTGATAACTGTAAGCCATTGGCACCAAGTGAATCCCAAATCACAGTGACTCTCGGACAGAGTAGAACAGCTCCGTAGGGTTACAGACACTATTAATCTTTTGGAGGAGCAAACAGCCTCATCTTTCTCCCTTGGAGGAACTGGTGGTTTCAAACTACTGACCTTGCACTTTGCATCTCAATATAAAATAAACAAAAAAGATGGCAAAATTAAAAAAAAAACTGTCCCAGTGGAGGCTAAGAGCTAAGTGAGAAAGCCCTAATTCCAACAGGAAATCCTCCCTGTCATCTATCTGTGCCTGTCTAGGACTAGGTGTCTGTGCTCATGAATCCTGCGTGCCCCCTGCTGCCCAGTGTCTCCCCTGCAGGGGAGATTTGTGTCTGGGTTCACACTGACTTCCCCTCACTGTGTGTTTCCCTTGCACAGTAATACATGGCCGTGTCCTCAGCAGTCATGGGGTTCAGCTGCAGGGAGAACTGATTCTTCGATGTGTTTCTGGTGATGGAGAGTCGGCTTTGAAAAGACGGGTTATAATATGTATTAGCACTAGAGCATATCTCTCCCATCCACTGCAGCCCCTTTCCAGAAGTCTGGCGAATCCAGTGCCAGCAGTAACCACTGCTTGTGATGGCGAAACCAGAGACAATGCAGGTGAGGGACAGCTTCTGGGAGGGCTTCACCAGTCCTGGACCCGACTCCTGAAGCTGCACCTGGGACAGGACCCCTGAAAACAAAAACAAATGTTCCATGTCAGTCACTTGAAGTCATAACTATCCCCATAGACCCAGGTCAGATATCTGTATCTCTCACCTTGGGGAACTGTCACCAAGCATAAGAGAACACATAACAATAGCATCTTAACACCACACCTCTGCTTTCCCAAGAGACCTACAGCCCTGTCTGAAGAGAACTGATAGCTTTCCCACCCCAAGGGTGAAATTGTACCCTAGTACCTGAAATATAATTTGCATATGAGGATGTCCTGTCCTTATAAACAGAAAGTGATAGAGACCAGACCCCCTCTATCTTCTGAGCTCATGGTAGGGTAAATGTTTGAACTCATATGCATATTAGTCTATAACAGAAGAAGTTTTTATCAAGAGGTGTGTGGGAGAGGTCAAAGAGTGCCCAGAATTTCTGAGCCCAGTGTTCTTTCCTTCCAGGTCTTCATTGTTCCTGCCCTGCCTTGGGCTCCTATATGTCCTGTGCCCCAGAGAGTGGACAGAATATAGTTTGTTAAAACCATCAATTGGACCCCAAGTCATCTTCAGAGCTCACAATTTCCAAGGTCCTTTTTTTCCTGTATACCCTGAAACCTCTTAATTAACCTCCTCAGAGCCTTAATAGTTTTCCTTGTGTGGGAGTGACATCTTTGAGAAGCATGAATATCAGGTTAGTACCAAGGTGTTGTGGTTGATAAGATCCCAAAGGTCCAACTCTTCTATGAAGCCATTCAGTTCCAATTTCCACCTACTCCACTCTTGAGGAGATTCCCTTATGTTTCTGGATTCTGTGAATCAATGAAAAATCCAAAAGAAATTAATGAAATTTTGAGGAAAGGAATCACGTGGTGGTGGGTTCTGTTCAGTCCAAATTCTGACACTCAGGAAAGGGTAAACCAGATGCTGTGCCCAAAGGACAAGCTCCACTCCAAGCTTTGCAGTTTATTTGCACACATCTGACCTGAAGCCTCAGGCAGAATGTTTCCAGTCAACATTGTCCCTCTGCTAATCTGTTGCAGCCAGGATTTCCCAAACTTGGGCCATGGTCATCACCAACCCCACTACTCTTACCTGTAATACCCACACTACATCCCAGAGCCCGATGATCGAGGTCAACCTCAGTGTAAGTAAAGTGATTCAAGTGTTATTGGGTCTCAGGGAAGAACGTGACACCTGGAAAAGTTGGGCCCCAGACAAGACAATATTTTAATTCAGTAGCCTCTAAGAAATGCAAGATTCTGAATAGAAAACCACTCCCTGGTTTGCTAGAATATCCGGAATAGTGAAAAATCAGTCGAGTCATGATTTCAAGTACAAAGATGGAGAAAACCAGTAAATGAAAAATAATCATTTAAGAAAAGGCTCAAAGTAAGAGTCAAGTACAATATTTTCGACTTTGAAACCAAAGACCTTTTCCTGAAACCCACGAGGCACTCGTCATTATAATTAGGTCCATCCATCCAACTGATCCTCGACATTTAGAGATTAAACAGACACTCTTGTAAATGTCCCTTGCCCTGGGACTCTGGTTCCATTGAAATGTGAGCATCTCCAACCACAGACAGCCTCTCCATTTGTGCTCTGGGCACAACCACATCACAACTGCTCATGGGTCTCACCTGACATTTATTCCCTCAACTCAAGGATTGTCTAATTTTGGAAAATGGTACATATTATTGGCTATAGAAGCTGTGACATCTATAAACATGTAGTTTATAGATTCTTTCCTGATAAAGTTTAAAATATTTTCCTCAGACTGAGGGTTGACAACACTCATTTGCTGATTAATTAGAATCTGTACACCTCCAAATTAATGTTTCTTTTTACGGTGGGGAAATCCAAGCACTAGGTGTTGGTCACCTGGACTTCTTTGTGCCAGAATTTGCTGAAGGGAATAAGCAATTACTTTAAAGTGAAGACACATTGTACTCACTACAATCCAGGGGTGAAAGCACAGGACACTCTAGCATTTTTCATTTGGAGATCATTGAGTTGGTTCACTTTTCATATGCACACTGGCAGAGCATCACTTGATCCTGTTCATTTCATCAAACCCCCATCTCACTGTCTGCTCTTGGTGCTTGTCTAACCAATTCAAGCTTGAGACCGTGATGTAGCTTGTGTTAATCTGGGTAGACTAGAGAAAGAAATCCATGGACACACATATGTGTATAAGAAAGATATTTATATACAAGAGCAATTGAACATTGAAAAACATCTCAGCAAAGTCCAGATCAAGTCCATACATCCGATATTAGCCCATATTTCTGATATCAATCTGCAAAGTCCTCTTGAGATTCACACAACACATACAATGATGTCAAATGCAGAAGATCACAGGCCAGTGGGTAGGAAGTCTTTGGACCCAGTATCATTAGGAATATCTTAGCCCTGGCAGAAGTCTCTGTGGCTTCTCTGGCTTCTGTGGTCTGGTTCTGTCCATGTGGCTTGTCTTCTGGAATGTCTCCCAGGGAGTAGCAGAGAGAGAGAGGTGTCTTCTTCCTCCAAAGAGGAAGTATCAGAATTCTCAGAAGGTCATGCCAACAGAGGTCCCTTTGGCTATCTTCAGATTGACAACCTAGACTCCACCCTTACACTCTCAGTCCTTAAATTGACACCAGATTAGGTGACTACCACAGAGCTGCACACGAGTTCAGGTCACTGCCATGATCATATCATAATTTCATAGCAGTGATTAGTAGGGGTCTTCTTAAGTGTCAACCACATGACATTATTCATGTACACATCACTATCCTAACAGGTTTGGTACACATGTTCTCAATGATCTCCTGCTGTCTCCCTGTACTCTGAAGAAGCAACACATCGAACTCTTCTAGACTCAGATGTCTGGGTTTCTTTTGCAGTCCCCCATCTCATGAAGTTGGGCTTGGTCAGTCTCTTAATCAAGGTGCACTGCATCTCTCAAAATTCTGAAAGATGGAAATAATAGAAAATATGGCTTATGAAAATGCAATAATATTTGCTCCTGTTGTCTATGGTTGTACACGGAATAGATATACATTGCAGCTTAAAATTGAAAGAGCTTTTTGATTTTTATTTTTTGCTTGATTTCCCTTTTAACTCTGTTGATGCACAAAAATGTCTGATTTTTAGAAGGTCACTCTCATCTATGTTGTCTGCTTTGTGTGTACTTCCTTTGCTGTGTTTGACAGCGTATGAATGCCCTGAAATGGGGCACTAAAACGTGTCCCTGCTTCCTTATAAATGGTCTTCATAGCTCTGGGATTCATATTAGGTCCTTGATCATTACATTTAAAACAACAAACATCCTATTTTGAGAGAGAGAGCTGCTATCAGGAAGGAAAAGGAGCAAGTTCTTACCTTCTCTGGAGAAGATGTCTTGGATGATATTTAAACTCAATAAGGTTAGTCTGAAACATTTAAGAAACAGTTAAATGTTCCTTGGGTTAAAGTAAATAGCATCTCCATGAAGCACAGACTTAAAAAAAATACTGTTTTCTTGCAGAACAATCCCTTACCATGCAGATAATAAACAAAACCCTATTTCCTTATATCCCTTGATCATGGCTACAGTAACAGATGAGGAGTCACTGCCCCATGCACCAAGATCGACCACTCCTGTCTCTGAGAAGAACAAAATGACTTTAAGGCTCAATACCAATTGGTAAAAATCTGTCTTTTTAACAAGCGGCCATCTAGCTCAGAAGCAACAAAGCCCACATGGAAGAACACACCAGCCTGTGTGATTGAGTGGTCCCGAAAGGATCAGTTACCAGGCATCAAAGAACAAAAAATCATATCATTGGCTGCACACCTCCATGATAGGATCGCTGAAGACAAATGGGTGCATAAGCAAATGTGGTGAAGAAAGCTGATGGTGCCTGGCTATCAAAAGAAATAGTGTCTGGGGTCTTAAAGGCTTGAAGATGAATAAGCGGCCATCTAGCTCATAAGCAAAAAAGCCCACATGGAAGAAGCACACCAGCCAGTGCGATCATGAGGTGCAAAATGGACCAGATATAAGGCATCATGAAAAAAAAGATATATATATGTGTGTGTGTATATATATATATATATATATATATATATATATATATATATATATATATATATATATATATATATATATATACACACCATATTGAATGAAGGGGGATGAGCAGAGTGGAGACCCAAGGCTCAAGTGTCGGCCACTGGAGATCCCCTCATAGAGGAGTTTAGGAGAGGAGATGGGTCAGTCAGGGTGTGAGGTAGTACCGATGAACACAGCTTTCCCCCCAGATCCTGGATGCTTCCTCCCCCAACTACCATGATCCGAATTCTACCTTGCAGGACTGGATAGGGCAGAGGTTGTACACTGGTGCATATGGGGGCTGGAAGCACAGGAAATCCAGGATGGATGATACCTTCAGGACCAAGGGTGTGAGGGCCGATGCTGGGAGAGTGGAGGGAGAGTGGGTTGGAAATGGTGAACTGATTACAAGGATCCACAAGTGACCTCCTCCCTGGGAGATGGACGGCAGAGAAGGGGGGGAAGGGAGACTCCAGATAGGGCAAGATATGATAAAATAACAATGTATAAATTACCAAGGGCACATGAGGGAGGGGGGAGCGGGGAGGGAGGGGAAAAAAAAGAGCACCTGATGCAAAGGGCTTAAGTGGAGAGCAAATGCTTTGAGAATGATTGGGGCAGGCAATGTGTGGATGTGCTTTATACAGTTGATGTTTGTATATGTGTGGATTGTGATAAGAGTTGTATGAGCCCCTAATAAAATATAAAAAAATAAAAGGAAAAAAAAGAAAATGATTAGGGCAAAGAATGTACAGATGTCCTTTGTACAATTGATGTATGTTTATGTATGGATTGTGATAAGAGTTGTATGAGCCCCTAATAAAATGTTTTTTAAAAATCTATCTTTAAAAGGACAAGTCTAAAGTCATGCCCCGAGCAGCTCTCTATTTAGGCATGAAGTCTTCCATCGGAAGAGGAAGAGCATAATGATTCGTAGCTGAGGCCCTGGGGAACCTTTGCAGCAATGGAATGAACAACTTGGAAGGAAAGTTCTCTGCCCAATGAGAAAGGGCAGGCAGAACGTGTAGATCCGTAGAACCTTCGCAGACTAAGAGGAACAGGTAGAAACCACATCTCAGAGCCTAGTCCAGGAGGAACCCCTTGGAATGAGGCTCAGTCAAAAGACCAGAGAAATGCTCATGGCCCTCACCCTGCCACAACAGGGACCCACACTCAGTAAAAATAACAGCACGGTGCATCAGGAAAGTTAATATCGAGATTCTCTCTAGCGATAGGGCAAGTGAACACAGAGCAAACACATTTTAAAAAGAGTTTTATTGAAGAATTTGAGTCCTTTAGTATTTTAAATAAAAACCAAGGTTAGCAGTGATGTACATTGTTTGTAGTTAACTACAAATGGATCCATGACTATATTTTAACAAACTCTGACAATTAAAGCCTAGCAGAACTTTGGTCATAATCAGTCTTCAATAGAAAACATCATACAGAACATAATATGCTGATATATATGGACATATTGAACATGCCCATCTATCCACAAATATTATGGGTAATACTAAATAGTAAGAAACGGTTGTAAGTGATACACATCAATTTGGGATACATGATTGACACAGAGATGGGTACTATAAAGTTAAATATGAAACCCTAAAATTATGATTAAAAAACCTACAGGAAAATGTCAATAAATGTGGTATAAATAGTATCATTAACAAGGTCACAAAGATGACCTAATACAAAGAAAAACATAAAGTGGGTATTTATTTTTGGAGACTATTACTATAGAAAATAAAGAACATTCTATCCAATAATGTACATTACGTGTAAGAAAAAACAAGAATACACAGAAATGGAGATCATGTAGCCTTATGCAGCTCATACGCCTTTCTTCTCCTGGACTTCACATTGCCTTCTCCCCCACCTCCTTTCACAGGGATGCACGGCAATGGCCTGCGCAGCAACGGAGCACAGTGTTCAATGAATGTGACTATGAACAGGGTCACTGGGGATGTGTACTTGATATATGGGAGGAGGAGTATAGTCTGCACACACCACTCCATAATACACTGACTCGTAGCTGATGTAAGAGAATCAGGAGACAGAATAGTGAGACAAAATGTATACACTTTATACATTGGTCCAACCCCAGCACATTGGCCTGGAGACAGAGATCCAGGTGCTCAGATGAAGTATTGCCAAACCTTCACGTTTCAGTCTCTGACCTACTCACCTCTGAGAGCTGCCCCAATATGACGAAACCGACATATTCTTGGGAATGAGGTCCATGGTTCTGAGATGTATTATAAAGAGTGAATGAGACCTAAATTTAAATAAATACATCATGAAACTATATCTGGTTGGAGATTTGCATGTCATTGGTAGCTTTTTAATACATTTTAAAATGGGTTCATCTGGGTTGAGATTGTTGACTGTATCCTCAGAGAACACAATCCTGTCCATGACTTTCCCATTCACCAAGACGAAGGTCCCATTCTTCCAGAACACAGAAAGTGATGGGGAAGATGGCTGAGGAGGTAGACTTGGCTTAGCATTGAGGATGACTTTAGGAATAAAGGCAGTAGTCCTCTACTATCGGGAACTTATATATTTATCAGACACACATAACAAAACCAAGAACATTTAAACGGTCAGATACACATTTTCTCCTCTCCATTAGATTATGGTAGAATTATTCAAAAGTTAGAAGATCAGCTAAATCTAGCAATCTCAGTGAATTCTTCCCAAAGTGGCTCCAATTCAATGATTGCTGTAAATAGGAATGGCTTTTGTAAGTCACTAAAGAGAAAGAGCTTTTCTTCAACAACTACACTGCTATGTCTACTTAAGAGTCATTCTACTGTGGAAAGAGTACATATCACTGTAAAGCAATTTACCTTTGTCACAGGAAGATATTTCTCATACAAAATGTCATCATTAATAATGTCATTCACACCTAATTTTACATTTAATACAGATTCTTATACTGAAATATCCGAAAATCCTCACGTAAAGTTGCATGTCACTAGATACTGGGAATGTTACTGGTATCCCAATACAAAATAGTAGCAAAGCCACCAGAAGGAGAGTGACAGGTATGGACTGTCTGGGTGAAACCAGAAAGAGTGGCTGACATTCTGTGAGGCTGTGAAGGTGAAGATACAGCATCCAGCATGAAGAACTGAATGATCCCTTTTGGCCCTAGAGATCTCCCTGAATACTGAATTTGCACATATAAGTTCGTGTCTCTGGATTATCACGGGTTGAAGGTTCTGAAGGATAGATCAACACAAGATATTAGCACACAGATAATAAAATGCAATGGATGAGCTTGTGTGTTTTCATATGGGGCTCCAGAAAAGACACACACACGTAGGCTACCATCCAGATTAGGAAAACAACCAAACCAAACAACAGCAGCAACAACAAAACCTGTGTCATGTGAAGAATAATTTCAACATAAAACATGCTGACTGCCTAGATTTTAACTACATCTTTAGCTAGATGATTGTCAGAATGCCTCACAAATTGTGTTGGAAGAACATGCTGTGGAATTTCCAGCAAATAGTCAAACACTTAAGAGTTCACTTTGCCAGCTACAATGTTCCTAGAGTCTGATTGGAAAGTATTTATCTGAAAGTCATGAGAACTCTGATGCAGGGATCCCTGGCAGAGTCATTTCTTGTCCTTAAAGGTTAGCAAGTTGATTGTTGCTGTAGGACAGAATATCTTTTCCTGTTACAATATAACTTTTGAATATAGATAACAGGAGTAGGCACAGAATTATTATTTTTAAATTAGACGGAGATTCCCCGAGGGAACTCTAAAATTTAGAGAATCCACACATGACAACAGGAAACCAGCGTTGAAGCTCGCGCTGCACCTGCTCCTGGGTCTGAGTCCTGTGCTCTGGGGGTCCTGAGCGCCTCCTGGGGACCAGTCTCCTCCCTGCAAGTGGGGTTTGTGTCTGGGCACACACTGACTTCCCCTTACTGTGTCACTTGCACAGTAATGCAAGGCTGTTCTCTCAGCTTTCAGGTTATTCATTTGAAGATAGAGTGTGTTCTTGGAGTTGTCTCTGGAGAGGGTGAATCGGCCTTTTACAGAGTCTGTGTAGTATGTACTACCACCATCGTAGCTTATGGTTGCCACCCACTGCAGGCCTTTCCCTGAAACCTGGTGGACCCAGTTCATGCCATAGTCACTGCAGGTGAATCCAGAGGCTGCACAGGAGAGTCTCAGTGAACCCCCAGGCTTTCTTAGGTCACCCCAGACTCCACCAGTTGCACCTCACACTGGACACCTCTAAACATAGAGTCACTGTGATTAGACGAAACACATACAATCACAGACAATCGCAATTATACACACATACAGCAAGCTCTCAGCAATTGCCATGTAAAATTGTCAAAATGAAAGCCAACTTTGGTATAAAATTCATTACGTGTCCTCTGTACTAGCTCCTGAGTTCAAAATAGTAACTAAGACCCCGGAGACAGACTGTCTTCTGAGAAGGCCCACATCAGGGACTGTGGCTGGTTTATCAGCAGACAGAGAGTTGCATTTGCATATCCCCTGATATTTAGAAGCAGATGAGTAGAAAATTTAGGCAATAATTCTCCCTCGGACCCAGAGAAATACAAACACTATCAAAGAAAAACTGCACTTTAACAAACTGTTTATCAAGCATTGCTTTAATTGTTCTATATTATCAATATTTTATAAAGTAGTTTTCTATTTGTAAACTTTATATTACATACAAAACAAACTTTTTAACTTTGTGGTATGAACGCTCACAATGCATCCTCTCTCATTCCTCTTAAGATGTGGATACACATGATGATAGTGGCCATTCAATTATATGTTTCTGGTGTGGGAATCTTACTGATTTTCTTGCCTTCCAAGGCATTCCCACATTTCAGTGACATTTGTACCCTGTGGACAGGAAGCTGTTCATAAGGCATGTCCACAAAACATGCAGAATGGTGTCTCTCTGGTTTCTGATCTGGGAGATTCAAGTCCCCCTTCTTTTGTCATGATCAGGAAACCTGGCTAATTTTCACTTTTCTTTATTTTCTAAAAGAGTTAGTTTTCATATCATTGGCTTACTGATGGTGTTCCTATAATTTCATTTATCTTGGTTCCTTTTATATTGCCTCCTCCCCTCTGCTACCTATGCTATGGATACTACCTATGCATACTCATCTTTTTCTAGGTCCATTAATTGGAAATGGAGGTAATCAATTTCAGAGTTTTGCTTCCACACTATTCAAATGTGTGTGGTTATGAACTGCCTTCTAAGTTCTCTTCAGATAAACCCCACAGTTTGTTGTCTTGTGATTTCATTTTCATTTAACCCAGTACAGCCATTCAGTATGTGAAAATCATTAAATGCATGTTAATGATACAAATAATATAGTATACATCCATGTATTCGTCACTCACACTCACTCACTGCCATGAGTCAGTGCAAACTCACAGTGACTCACGGGGACAGGATAGAACTGCCCCTGAGCATTTCTGAAGCTGTAACTCTTTATGGGAACAGCAAGACCCATTTCTCTACTGTGGAACAGCTGGTGGTTCAGATCTCCTGAAATTTGAAGTCTCAGCTTAATGAGCAACCACTATACCCTCACGATTCATGTGTGCATGCGTACATATATTTAATTGTGTTTATGCATGCAACTTATAAATGAATTAACATTGAAATTGATGTGTGATTTTGTAATAAATATTAAGGAAGCAAAGATTATTGGAGAAAATATTTTGGAGGGAAAGGAAACCCTAGATACTAAGAGGAAGCTCCTTGCTCCCATGCCTCCCCCATTGCCCTTACCCAGAAGTCTGGCTCCTGTGCTCTGTGCAGCCCATGTGATCCCTATAGACTGAGGTCATTATTGCAGGGAAGGTTGTGCCTGGGATGGCACTGAGTCCTCTCACTGTTCCTCTCACATAGTAATGGACAGCTGTGTCCCTCAGTGGTCATTGAGCTCAGTTGCCAGGTGAACGACTTGGTGGATGTTCTTCTGGAGCTTGATAGTCAACTCCTTTGAGGTGGGTAATTGTTTTCTGCTGATCAAACATATTGATTACAACCACTGCAAACTTTTCTGCAGGTTGTGGTAGATTTAGCTCCAGAAATATGGAGCCACAAGAGACAGATAATCTTAGGGGGAGGATTTGTGAGGGATTCATCACTCCTGGACTCAAATCCTGATGGTGTACCTGTCACAGGGCACCCAGGACAGGGAGAAAAATGCATGATGACAACTAATGTAAGCCTCTTTTATATCAACCATTTTAAAATATCTTGATATTGTGAGAAATACATAACCACCAGGCCAAAGAATATCCGAAAGAAAATAAAAACTTATGGACAAGTTATGTAGTTCGTAGAGATCTCTGACCACAGTGTCGTGTCTTTCATCATGTTTTGAAATTTAACCCGAAAATTGAAGGTGTGATCTGCGTGTTTCAGGAGGAAAAAGTTTCAGGAGGAAAAAGTAGAGAAACTTTCAGTCTTTTCTCAAAAACCGAAAAGAGAAAGTCTAATGTCTTCATCTTCTCTGGGATTGGCCTCCATTTATTGAGAACACAAGATCCTTAAGCTGGAAGAGCAGAGAAAATGTCTGGACACAGAAAGCATAGAGAGTGTTAAGAAATTCTGATTTCATTAAAACCCCCATTTGACAGTGGATATTAATTCTACTGTGTTTCCTCGTTTCTCTGAATATTTTCTTGAGAATTCAATCCTCTTTATTTTTTCTAACATCTAAATCAGCACCAGTTGAGACAATGTACATGTACAGTTTCGAGGCACAAAATGGGCAAAAGAAATGAATAGATACATGACTAAAAGAGGCATTCACATTGCAAAGATACACATACAAATATGTTAACTTCCATTACTCATTGGTGTTGTTATTATTTGGTTGATTTTGTTTTTCAGACCATTTTTGGAATAGTTAGAGAGGACCTGGCCATATTTCCCAGATAACATTTTTAGTACTTTCATGGAACCTTTTTTCTTCTTCTTTTAAACATATACCTTCAATGCAATCTGTGGTGTATTTGTTTGTTTCCATGGATTTTCAGTGTACATCACAGTAATATAGAATCATTGAAAACTTCAGTAGTTTCTCTGAGAAACATGCTATACTCAGCAAATAACCTGAGAAGCTGTACTAACTGAAAACCATGACATCAAGATTGTAGGAAGTCATGTTAATGATCTGTCATGTACAAATGACACAAAACTACATATTGTAAGGCAGCATGGCTTGTAAAACTTACTGATAAAGAGCGGGACTGCTGCTTTCCCCTTAGTTTAAAATTCAATGTAAAGAAATTAAACTCTCCACTATGTGACCAATGGAAAATATCAGATAAATGGAGATAATATTGAAGCTGTGAAGGAGTTCATCTCGCTTGGATCTGCAATCAATACTCATGGAAGCCACAGTCAATTAAATGATGCAGTTCGTTGAGCAAACCTGCTGCACAGACCTCCTTACAGGTTGAAGAGCAAGGATGACACTTTGAGGACTGAGATGTACCTGGCCAAAACTATGCGGTTTCCAATTGTCTCATATGCACATGCAAGTCAGACAATGAATGAAAAAGATAGAAAATCAAACGATGTACTTGAATTGTGGTACTGGTGAATAATTTGATGGTAGCGTGGACCACCAGAAGAACAAACAATTGTATATTGCATGATGTTTAATGCTTAATAGAAATAAGTGAGGTGATTACTCATCTCAAGTACTTTGGACATATGTCAGGAGAATCAGAGCTTGAATAAGGACCTAATGCTTTATAAAGCATAAAGTAATTTTTTAAAAAGCTGACCTTTAACATGATAGATTGGCAGAGTAACTGCAACAAAGGCCTCATGAATCACAGCTGTGAGGATGAAGCAAGACCCATGCTTCATTCTGTTTTCTCTCATGTTGCTGTGAGTCCAAACTGATTTGATAGGACTTAAAATGCAAGGTCAATGACAAACATTGAACTCAATGGAAAGTAAGTGAAGGCATTCTCCTTTCAAATTGGAACTAGATAAGGCTACCAATGAATACCAATCTTAGTTCATATTGTGCTGAAACTGTGGTAGTTACATAATCTGGTGTCAACTTGAGAATTATGATAGCGAATGGGGTGGAATTTAGCCTGTCAATCAGGTGATAGCTTGATGACCTCATTTGGTAACACTATGGAAATAAATAGCTTGCTGGAGACGGGATCCACACTCACTCCCTTGTAGGATACAAATGCCTTCCCAGCTTTGTCTCCCCCAAAGATATGCCAAACATTAGAGGCTATATTCCAGCACATGGTGGGAGGTCATATGTTTAGAGATATTCTCCGTGAGGATATCTGGTCCACTGTAGGTGGGGTTCACATCCTACTGATAATGTTTCCATGGAGAGCCAGAGAACAGGTCAAATCCGCTTGGTGACATGCAAAGTTAGGCTGCCATCCTGAACCTAGGATCTGCCCATCTTGTCACATATATACCCTTAATCCCTCCTATTCCTTTAGGTATGTACCCCTAGATCACTGCCCTCCCATTACTGTATAACCTATAGCACAACCTTTTCCTCTATGTATTAATCTGTAATTAGGGGCTTGCACGCCCCCCCCCCCCAAAAAAAGATATATAAGCCTGGGTTAACAGTAAAAAGCTCTCTCCTCTCTCTCTCTGGCTCTCTCCCCATCCCACCATCCTCGCTCCCCTGTTTCCTTTCCCCTTGTCCCCCTTCCCCTCCCCCTCCCACCTGCCCTCATGTCTACCATCTCCACGTGGACCATCAATCTGGACTGAGGTGAGCATGCTATCATGAAACATGTCTGATTCCATTATTTAAATCTCTCTTCTATCTCTCCTTATTCTCTATGACATTATTATAATCATTATATACCTCAACTGTACGATTGTGCCTATTAAACCCGTATTCATTGTGGGGGAATGGCTTTTCCTCCACACTCCCCGCGAGACATTCCTACTGATAAGACACATGGAGCTACACTAGAGTCCTGCAGCTGGAGGGGCCTGTAGAGACCCCTGCCAGTGTTGAGATGCTTCCATTGCCACTGGATCCACGTCTTTCCACCTACTGGCCTGTGATCATTGCATGTGTTGCATGAGTCTGAAGAAGAATTTGTAGATTGATATTGGACATATGGGTTAATATAGGACATATGGACTTGATCTGGATTTGGTTGGGATGTTTTCTCAATAAAATTGCTCTTTTATATAAAGGTCTTTCTTAAACAGATTTAAATGTCTATGAATTTGTTTCTCTAGTTAATCCTGACTAACACAAACTCTGAACAATAGTTATCAATCAACAAATGTAAAACAAATGCATCCAAAATGGCATCAAAGAAATAAAACACTCTATAATTGCTGATAACTCTCTATAATTGCTGATGATTTTCTAAACATAGAAAATGCAAAAGCCCTAGAAGAATAATATTGAAAGCTCTAAAAATGAAATCAGAAAATAATACAGTTTACAATAGCTACCTAAAAGATAAAATAAATGGAATAAACCTAAGCAGAGAAACAAAATTCTTGTGTAAAGAAAACTATAAGAAAAACACTACTCCAAGATACCAAAAGAAATGCAAATAATTAGAATAATAGACCATGTTTATGAAGAGGAAGGCTCAACTTTGTGAAAATAACACACTCTAAGCAATCTATAATTGTAATTTTATTATCATTATAATTAACTTCTGAACAAGATCCCAGCATCTATTACTGATCAAATTTTAAAGAAATTACTCATTAATTTAAAAAATGAAATATATCTGTCATAACAAAGGCCAAAGCTACACACAGACAAACCAAACTTAGTAAATCCAGTGATGTTGTGAATTACACAATAGACTATTAATTACAAGTTCTGCAGTTCAAGACCACCATCTAATCCTCAGGAGAAAGATAAAACTTTCTGATCATAGAAGGTTTCAGAGTCTCAGAAGTTCAAAAAGCAATGATGTTTTGTCCTTTACAGTTTCTATGAGTCTTAATTGATTTAACAGCAGTAAATTCGGTGTTGTTGTTTTTTTTTTTTTTTGGGTGGGGGACAAACCCTACAACTGCACCTGAGATTGGCCTGAGGGAAAAAGGACAATCACAGTTCAAGTGGACTACTGCTAGACTTGTCTCCGAATCCCTAAGACACTCTTCTCTGGAAATGTCCACCAGTAAAAAAAAAACAAAAACACACTCGTGTTTCAGGTTTTCTGGATATGAATTAGGTAGAATCTAAAGAAGATACTCGAACAAATTGGTGCATATATAAAGCCCAAGGTCACACAGCAGAATGTTTCACTAATCCAGGCAGATTAACTACCTGAAGAAATGATTTCAATTACTTGAGAGGACGGCATTGAAGCTGCACCTAGGGGAGGGGGCATTTTTGATGAGAGCAAATGGGAGCAAAGAATGGGGAGGAAGAGACAATGGAGCACATCCTGGCCCATCAGGCCTGGAGGATGATATCCCCACTCTGAGCAGCCAATGGACTGAGTGGACAATATGGCTGATCCCACTAAGAGAAACACCATCCCTTGATGGCCCCGGGCCCTAAGGGGTCAACACTGCAGACTCAGGGCTAGGACTGGCTAAGATTGACCCTGTGACAAACCACTAAGAGTGTGCTGCAGAGCAACCATAGAAGCAGAGCAGGGAGCCCCTGAGGGAGTACAAAGGCAGACTCGGGGGCCAAAGCATGGTACCCCATTGGACCTGACTGGGGGACATACCTAGAGATCAAAAATCAGACCTTGATCTATTTACAGGTTTTTCTTTCCTTTAAAAAATTTTTTTCTTTTTATTAATTTACTCTTGTATGGGTAATTGGATTCCTTTTTTGTTGTCCTAGCTGTCTTCTCACTCATCGCCTTTCTTGCTATGACTTGATTTTGGTGCATATTATTATCTCTACAGATCTATCTAAATATGATAGACTGGATAAACAGTCTGGAGGAGAAAACAACGGGACCAATGGTTCTGGAGGGACATTGGAGAGAGGTAGGAGGGGGAAAGGAGGTGGTGCTAACCAACCCAGGGACAGGGGAGCAATAAGTGATCCAAACTCAGTAGCAAGGAGAGTGTGAGTGACCTGGTAGGGATTCAACAAGGGCAAGGTAACCGAAATTACTGAAACCCAAATGAAGGCTGAGCATGATAGTGGGACAGAGGAAAGTAAAAGAAAATAGAGGAAAGAACTAGGTGACAAAGGGTATTTATAGAGGTCTAAAGACTGGAATGTACATATGTAAATATTTTATATGAGTAGAGGGAAACAGATCTATGTGCATATATTTATAGGTTTAGTATTAAGGCAGCAGATGGACGTTGGGCCTCCACTCAAGCACTTACTCAATGCAAAAACACTTTGTTCTATTAAACTGGCATTCCAGGATGCACACCTTCCCAACACGATTGCTGAAGAACAATGTGTGCATAAGCAAATGTGGTGAAGAAAGCTGATGGTGCCTGGCTATCAAAAGATATAGCATCTGCAGTGTTAAAAGCTTGAAGATAAACAAGCGGCCATCTAGCTGAGAAGCATCAAAGCCCACATGGAAGATGCACACCAGCTTGGCTGACCATGAAGTACAGAAGGTACCAGTTATCAGATATCAAATAACTAAAAATCATACCAGTGGGTGCCCACCTCCCTGATACAATCAATGAAGGCAAATGTGTGCATAAGAAAATGTGGTGAAGAAAGCTGATGGTGCCCAGCTATCAAAAGATATAGCATGTGGTGTCTTAAGGACTCTAAGATAAATAAGTGGCCATCTAGTTCAGAAGCAACAAAGCCAACATGGAAGAAACACACCAGCCTGTGTGACCACGAGCTGTCAAAAGGATAAGGTATCAAGCATCAAGGAACAAAAAATCATATCATTGAAAAAGTGGGTGAGTGCAGAGTGGATACTCAAAGCCCATTGGTAGCCAACCGGACACCCCTTACTGAAGGGTGGTGGGGAGGAGATGAGCCAGTCAGGGTGCACAGTAGCAACAATGAAACATATAACTTTCCTCTACTTCTTGAATGCTTCCTCCCACCACTATCATGATCCCAATTCTACCTTACAAATCTGGCAAGACCAGAGGATGTACATAGGTACAGATAGCAACTGGAAACACAGGGAATCTAAGACAGATGACTCCTTCAGGACCAGTGGTGAGAATTGCAATACCTGGAGGTTGGAGAGAATGTGGGGGTAGAGAGAGGGAACTGATTACAAGAATCTACCTATAGCCTCCTCCCTGGGGGATGGACAGCAGAGAAGAAGGCGGGGGAAGATGTCGGACAGTGTAGTATATGACAAAATAAAAATTTATGAATGATGAAGAGTTCATGAGGTATGGGGGAGTGGCGAGGGAGGGGGAAAATGAGCAGCAGATACTAAGGACTCAAGTAGAAGACAAATGTTTTGAGAATGATGATGGCAACAAATGTACATATGTTTTTTGACACAATGGATGTATGTATGGATTGTGATAAGAAGTATATGAGCCCACAATGAAATGATTTTTTTAAAAGAAATTATTTCAAAAATATTTTTCCTGTGAAAATTAATGGATTGAAATTGAGGACACAACTTTGTATGAGTGTGCAAGATAAACAGTAAAGAAGAGTCAGTGTGAACCCCAACGCTGTCTTCCCAACCCAACCTGTGTTTCGTACTGGACCACTGGAGTCTTCGGAACAAGCATTAAAGGACCAATGGGTCTTTGAATCTGCTGTGACCCTCTGCATCTCCCTGCCACTGACCTGATGGGAGAACTAGTACTATCAGGCGGAAGAGAAAGGAGACGGACGTTTCTGTATCAAAAGCTCCCTTACTCAGAAGGTTCTGGAATTCTCTTATCACAGGGCGGTGATGGTGGTGGTCTCGTTATGAAAGAAACCACAACAGGCATTTCCCTAGGAGTGTTCCTGGCTGTTATAAGAGGTGGGGACTATGATCAGAGTGATAATGCACAGGCACCACAGCTCCACAACAAAGTGTCTCCAGAGCTGGTTGCTGAAACAAGTTGGATGACAGAGATGGGAGTGATGTGACCCACAGGCATGCCTTAAACTAGGAGGCTCCTTAGATTCCAATATTTGCAACTATAAAATTATCAGAGTTCCAGTGTACAATATTGTTTGATGTGAACATATACTTCTACTATTTCATTAATTAATTTATTTTTTGTTAGGTCTGAGAGCTAGAAACATACCAGATCTTCTTCTACACTGAGGGAAAACCAAGAAAGCAAGCAGCTGATTTAGGAAACGAACAAGCTCTTCCTCCAAAACCAAACCCCCTGTGAGTGCATCTATTCTAATAGGAACGCTATAAGACTTGTTAGAACTGCTCCTTAGGCTTTTCTGTGACTGTAATTACTTACAGGAATAGACAACTTCTTCTTACTCAGGAGGATTCCTTATCTGGTTTGAATCCCTGACATTGTGGTGAGCAACCATAACCTATCCCTCAGCACCACCATATCCTTTCATATCTCTGCACCAACAGGCACATGTTACAGGGTTTCTTAAAGGTCACTTTTAGAAACCAAGTCATGACATTTTCAATATTATTATATAAATATTAACTCTGGACTATAAATAAGGAAGGTCATAGAAAAAATGATGGCCTTCAACTTGTGATGTTGAAAAAGAATGATGAAAGTACTGTGGGGCGGACTGGCAATATAACAAATGGATCTGTTTTGAAGGGAGTACAGTGAGAGAGTTCCTTAGAATCAAGGATGGGGAGACTTTGTTTCATGTAAAGTTATGATTCCTGTCCCTTGAGAAAGACATCATCCATGATAAAGTAGGAGATCAATGAAGAACAAGGTACATGATGAGATAGATTGACACAGTGGCTGTAGCAATGAGCTAAAAATATTCATTGTGATTATGGTGTTGAGGGAGACGTGTTTTAGTTCTATTGTATTTTCAATCACTGTGAATTGGAACTGACTCTGTTTTACTTAACATAATAAAAAAGAAATCAAAATACACAACATTCTTCCTGGGTTGAATAACAGTGCTAGGGAAATGGTATATGATTTATGCAGAAAAGCACATCTAGCAAAGGGAAATATGTAACAGAATACACTGTCTTTATAAGTGCTCTTATGTTAACGTTCACTGTGTCTTGGATAATTATTGGCAGCACATGTCTTGTCTGCATATCAATCGAACTTTAAGCATCCAGGGTTATATGAGCGCAGGATTGTTGTTAGAGACTCCTAATGAAGTCTCTAACATGAAAGAGAACCGTCTGAAAAGAATTTTCTTTTCTGAAATACTGATTGGAGAAAGTTATCTGTTCTTTAACCAACGGAATCACTGAGTGGTTTTGAACTGCCAACCTTTTTGCTAAAATTGAGCATTTCATCATTGTGCCACATACCTTTGTGGTCCAAGTTCTCCTGAGTATAACTTACATGAATCTACTTTTACATTCTGAAGATGAACATTTCTCTTCATTTGTGACCAGTGTTAAGACGTCATATAGATTTCTTCAACGTCAGTGCTACTGCTATTTTTTGTTCCGTGAGTATTCACTGTAGTATATGTAGAATATGCTGTCCTATATATTGTGTGTTTTCCGTAGCAACCCTGGACACTATCTGTAGTGTCAGAAACAGCTGCCACAGTTGTGATAACTAAGAGTGACTCTAGTAAAGGTCAAATACCCTATGAGAAATATCCAAGATGAATTGATGTACTTGGGTTATGGTGTTAGAGAATAATATTAAATATATCACGGGCTGCCTGAAGGACATGCAGGTCTGTCTTGAAATAAGCACATCTTGGCTGCTTCTTTTTTTTAAAACATTTTATTAGGGACTCATACAACTCTTATCACAATCCATACATACATCAATTGTATAAAGCACATCTGTACATTCTTTGCCCTCATTGTTTTCAAAGCATTTGCTCTCCACTTAAGCCCTTTGCATCAAGTCCTCCCCCCCTCTCCATTCCCCCCTCCCTAATGAGCCCTTGATAATTTATAAATTATTATTTTGTCATATCTTTCCCTGTGTGGCGTCTCCCTTCACCCCCTTTTCTGTTGTTCGTCCCACAGGGAGGAGGTCACATGTAGATCCTTGTAATCGGTTCCCCCTTTCCAACCCACTCACCCTCTACCCTCCCAGTATCGCCCCTCACACCCCTACTCCTAAAGGTTTCATCCACCCTGGATTCACTGTGCCTCCAGCTCCTATCTGCATCAGTGTACATCCTCTGCTCTATCCAGACTTTCAAGGTAGAATTCGGATCATGATAGTTGAGGGGGGGGGGGGAACATTTAGGAACTGGAGGAAAGCTATATTCTTCATCGGTGCTACATTTCCTCCCCTAGACCCCTCTGCGAGGGGATCTCCAGCAGCCGACAAATGGGCTTTGAGTCTCCACTCTGCACTTCCCTTTTCATTCACTATGGTAAGATTTTTTTTTTTCTGATGATGCCTTATACCTGATCTCTTTGACACCCCGTGATTGCACAGGCTGGTGGTGCTTCTTCCATGTGGGCTTTGGTGCTTCTGAGCTAGATGGCCGCTTGTTCACCTTCAAGCCTTTAAGACCCCAGACACTATCTCTTGTGATAGCCGGGCACCATCAGCTTTCTTCACCACATTTGCTTGTTCACCCACTTTGGCTTCAGCGGTTGTGTCTGGAGGGTGAGCATCATAGAATGCCAATTTAATAGAAAAAAGTATTCATGCATTGAGGGAGTGCTTGAGTAGAGGCCCAAGGTCCTTCCGATTGGCTGCTTCTGGGAAGCATTCAAGTAAGCCTTTATTTCCTTTATTTGAACATGTCATTACGAGCACCACAACACCGAGAATGGTCCTGTGCTTGGTAAAGTAGACTGTCAATGAAAAATAGAGTCTTTCAAGGAGGTGGATTGTCACAAAGGCTGCAATGATGAGTCCAAACGGAGGAATGATTGTAAGCAGAGTGCAGTTCCGAGCAGTATTTCATCCTGTTCTTCATGGGATCTCTGGGAGTTGAAGCCAATTCAAGGGTAACAACAATTCAACATATTCAATATTATTTAGGTCATTCTGAGTTAAAATTATTACATAAATTTAGACTTGTGAGTGTTCACTGGAATGAAAACATTGAACATCCACCTGATGGCTTGGAGAAAATTTGAAGCTCACATGAGAATTTTTCCTGCATTAATATTGTATAACAAGGCTGGTGGCATAGTGGTCATGTGTTGGGCTGAGATCTGTATGCAAGTGCCCACTGCAAAGAAGAAAGACAGGGCTTTCTACTCCTAGAAGCAGTTAAAATTTCAGAAACCCACAGGGCGTCACTGTAAATTGTCCTCAACTGGACGACAGTGAGTTTGTTTTTGTTTTATAATTCTAACTTTGACAACAAACAGCACTAGTTAGTACCCTGAATGTAAATTGAGATTTCATCGATACCTGTTACTTTGAAGTCTGCCTTTGCATAAACGGTGAAACACAGACAAAACCCATTCCACTCAAAAGAAGGCAAGTTCAGACACATGAAGGTTCCCTAGAGTCTGTGCTTGGTGGTCCCTAGAGAGGTGCTGACAAGGTGAGGAAACCACAGCTTTTGATGGGAAACGTCATTGACTTGTCTCTTTCACATCTGCTGAAACCATGACCTGATGTACTAAGGTTTGTGTCTGGGCTGACACTGACTTCCCATCACCGTGTCTCTAGCACAATAATACATGGCTGTGTCCTCAGGATTCATGGAGCTCAGTTTTAAATAAACTTCACCCTTGGAGGTGTCCCTGGTGATGCTGGCCCGGGATTGGAGAGCTGGATTATACTTTGTGCCCCCATTATGCCATATTACCCCAATCCACTCCAGACCCTTTCCTAGAGCCTGGCGGATCCAGGTCACATGATTGCTGGTTAAAGAGAATCTAGAGACAGCACAGGTGAGAGACAGGGTCTGTGAGGGCTTCACCAGTCCAGGGCCTGACTCTTGTAGCTGCACCTGGGTCAGGACACCTGGGGATAAAAAGAAACACAGGGAGTCATGCGCTCAGATGCTGCATCTCCAGACTTCATGTAGGAATCTCTGAAGCACACACCTCCCGGAGTCGCCACCAGAAAGAGGAACACCCACACAAAATTCATATTCATGTGGATAAGATTTGTGACATCCAGAAAATGCTCTCCAGGGCAAGAAGAAATATGAATTTAAGTACATGCATGCTATGGTTTCATGGGACTGGTATTTGCATGTGGGAGGTGCACTTGTATCTAAAGGTGGAAAGGGCTAAATGGAGCCCGTAGCTCTGGGACTCAGACTAGAAAAGCGATGCTGGTGGAGTCCTTGGGAGAACACAGTCCTCTGATGTCTCCACTCTACCAATTGTATGCATATCTGTGCAGATTTCATGTTCAATGTAACTTTATATGCATTCCCATCAAAAGTACCCAAATGATATATTGAAATTAAAGACAATCTCTATCCTCACCATGTTTGGAATCAAGATCAGATCAACCTGAAATTCTCATACCTCTGAACACAAAAAAGTGAATATCATCTCAAATTCTTCCTTCCCCTATTACATTTCACAATATTTGGAACAAAGTAAAGACACTTAAATGTTGTATGCAATATTTAGAGTTGGAATGAAATTGTTTCCTAACAACAGGTTTATTTGTGAGGTTAAAAGTAACCACCGAAATAAGAAGAAGCTCATTTATCCTCCCATGAATTAGTACCGGGGGTGGGTGTTGGGCTCAGCGTCTTCAGAGAGTCCCCTGCTGGCAGCATCCCATCACATACAGGAGAGGTGTTTCCTGGGCTCACACTGTCTTCCAACTTCTGTGGGTCACACAGCAACATTTTTTCTGGTCCCAAGTATTCATGATTGGTCAGGAGTGTTACCTGGAGTTGTCTCAGCAGGTTTCCTGCCATGGGCAGTAGAGCTACCACAGTGGTCAGCACAGCAGTTCTAGCTGACCAGGCACTGCAGTCCTTACCCAGGCTCCTGTCCTCACTTCTTTCTTTTCTTGGTCCAGCGCTGATGGGTCCTTAGCTTCCCTGAAGGTCAGCTTTCTCCCTGAGGTTAGTTTTATGTCTGGACTCACACTGACTCTCCCTCACTGTGAAAAACTTTGGAGGTAGAGAGTGCTACCACGTGAAGACAATCTGAATTGGGTACAGTGGAAGGAAGTATGATTTATAGATATAGATAATTATATAGATATTATATTGAGATATATTCCGCAATAAAATACTGATTAAGAAAGAAATCTGCCTGAAAGACAATGAAGGTATTGAACAGAGTGTAGGCTTCACTCTTTCCACATGAAGAGAAAGATACTTAAAGCAGACTTCTATTCAAAATAATTGAAGCAAGAAAGTAAAAGTTATTTGTCCCATGTAAAGAAGGGAATTGTCAAGTCGGAATTCTTTTTGATGGGTTTCTGTGATGTGTGTGATAGGAAAGCTTACAGTCGTTGGCAATTGTTGAACATGATGATAATCTAATGCCACTGAATCATTAATGAAAAGAATTGTTGAAAATTTATTTTTGTTGCCTATACATGTACCATGAGAAAAATAAATAAAAAATGAAAGATAATTTCTTCATGCATAATCAGAAACTGATGGAAAGTCTTGCTGGTACAACACTTCAAAACACTAGCTAAAATATTGAACTGGAAAAGAGATTATGATATAAGCCAGAAATTTGAAATTAAAAAATTGTTAGCAATGGAATAGTCTTTATTTAATATTTAATTATTTTCTCATTTTTTTCTCCAAAACCATTTTATTTCGTGCTTATAATCATATCAATTCTTAGTTCAAGTGCATCAAGCAGCATTGAACAATTGTTACCAGAATCAGTTTCAAAACACCCCCTTCCTTCTTGAACTCCTTGGCATCAGCTCCCTTTTATCCCCGCCACCCCCTACTGTAGGCCCCAGAATCTCTTATTCTCTTTGCTATCTCGATGTGTTCATCAATTCTGGTTGTCATCTAATGTAAAACAGATAAACAAAGAACAAAAATTCAAGAATGTTACCGCCCATGACAAAAATACATCTGAGATAAACCCAAATAGGAATTGGAAATTGAGGAAGCAGGCAGTCCAAGTGCAGTCTGCTGCCCTTCCCCAGAGTCCATCACAGACCCAGGTATGCTTAGGACCAAATGTGTCAGTCTGGCTACTAGAATGTGATGACCTTGCTGTCTGACTGCCTTTCCCAAGGCTTCTGGATCTAAAAATACTCTTTAGTAGCTGGCATCCTACAACACACCTACCTTCTTCTGAACACATGCTAACATTCCCCAAACTGATTGTTACATACATTACATGGAATATACAAAACAACAACAACAAAACCATATCACTGCCTTCCAGTAGATTCCACCTTATAGCACAGCCTTCCAGTAGATTCCACCTTATAGCACAACCTTATTTTTCTATCTCTGCTGTTGAGGAGAGAACACTGTTCTTCACTTTCAGCACAAAGGCGGGATGCTTGCAAACCTCCATGCCTGCACTGGCAGCCGAGTGAAACCACTGGCTGTGGAAACTGATGCCCAATCCTGATGATGAGCCGGCTCTGTCTCTTCTCTCTGTGAGAAAACTATTGCATCCAATGCCGGTGAGTAAGGTGTGTGTGCTTTTTCTGGTGACCCCAGACATTGGTTGAACAGAAATATTCTGTTAAGTCGTCCTTACACTATAAAAAAAAGGGGAAAATGCAAATGGATGGAAGAATAAGGTTATTTTTATCAGGCTACTTTGTAAATTGAAGCACAACCAGAAAAAAATATCTTTAAAAGGAAAACCATTAACATGTTAATAAATATAAACAATATCATAAATGATGTCACAGAAAAGATGAGATCATTAACCTAAAAACACAATGTAGGAAATTCTATGAAGACCAAGGTAATGGGAAAAAAACCAATTCCTGACAATAGTATTAAATATGTTTAAACAAAATACAGAAAATAAACTAATGGGCATAAGCAACCAAAATAAGATTCAAATTGGAAACACAATTAATGTAACTCACTGGCACCAAATGAATTTTGACTCATAGTGACTGTCTAGAGTAGAGTAAATCTGCCTCTTAGAGTTTTAGGCACTGTAAACCTTTTTTTAATTAAGAAATTGGCAATTTTATTATAAAATATATAATAGATAATATATCGATGCTAGATTTTTTATTTAATTTTCAATATTATTTTGTTAAAATAATTTTTGAAAGTATTCAAAATAAAAATATTTTAAAACATTTTTTCAAAACTAATATGTTTTAACATTTTATTTCTTTCAAACAAAAACCCTTTTATTAAGACCTAATCCAGACATCATCCCATTCTACAGTTAAATTGTATCCAGCAGTATTGTAGAGTTAGAAAACATGTTTTTTCCTTCTTGAACTCCTATTAACTCCCCCAGCTCTCTTGCTGAAACCCCCAGGAACCCTTATTCTGTAGAGTCACCCACGCTGTGCTTCATACATTAAGAAACATATAAAAATATATGAGGATCAAAAATGCTACCAACAATAACAAAACACAGCAGAAATAATCCCTTAAATTTGTAAAAATCACATAAAATGTTAAAACCCAGATTCAGCACAAAATTCATAAAAGGAGAGATCAAGTGAAAAGTTCTTATCCATCAAAGTCAGATGTGTCACTCTGAAATTCTATAGTCATCTCTCCAATACTCTCTTATCACCAGATTTTTCCACCCCTCAGTTACGGTCAGAGGGAAATCACAGGAGGTGTATTCCCTGTGGAGATCCTGCACATGGATTTTGAGCTTTCACTGTCATCCATGGCCTTCTGCATGCCAGAATCTCACAAGTTAAGTTCTGATACTATTTAAATTTTTTTTTTTGTTTTTTAAGCTCTGATACTATTGGCTTCTTTGGATTTGGATTATATAATTTACATTCCTTGTACATCTTTTTAAAGCCTCATCTGTCTCCCTTGGAGTGGCTGATGCTTTTGAACTGCTTACCTTGTACTTAGCATCCCAATGTGAAATCCACTATGCCACCAGGATAGTGGAGTTGTAAATAACCTTTCTTTGCATATATAATTTATTAGTTATTTATTATACTTTGTTCTCCTGATTGAAAAACATATAGCTGTAATTTAATTAGGACTGGTACATTTATTAAATTTTAAAATGTTAAATAATTTTAACATTAAACATTTTTTTAAATGGTTTCAGATTATTTTAGGTAATTACACTTAGCTGACCATTCTGCACCTCATGCCATCAAAGATGTTGGGTGTTTTTGAGTCACTTTTACTCATGAAGACTCACAGCAAATATATACACTTCCAAATCCGGAACCATCCTCATTTGCTCTTAAGTTTGATACCATTTTTGCAGCCACTCTGTCTGTGCTTCTAACTGAGCGTTTTCCTCTGTTTTGCTGACACTCTACCCAACAGGATGTCCTTTCTCTAGGAACCAGTTCCCCTGATCACAGATTCAAAATACGTGTGAAGTCACACTATTCTCAGTTCTAAAAAGCATTCTGAGATATGAGTCTGGAATGTCCTCCTCTTATGACACATTTGCTTTCTTTTTGAAATCAAAGTTTTCATTCCAACAAGTGTTCCCTTCCTTGGGACTCCAATGAGTAATCTTACAAAGGAGTCTGCGAACCAGACAGCTCATTCCAGTTCAACTGTTCCCCTCTGTGCCTGGACACTTGTTTCTGCATCAAGGGAGACAGTGGAGAGCAAGCATTACGAAGGATATGCCACAAGTTTAGCCCCAGAAGTCACCCAATTATTTTCTCAGACTTAGAGATCTTTAGTCAATTATCACTCACAGTGCACAGGGAGCATTGTAGAAAGAACTCCAGAGGCCTGCCCCGGGCTGTAATAGATCAGCGAGCTCAGGACATTTGAAATTATGCTTTGCACTCCTGAATCTGTGCATACCTGTATTTCATTGTCAACAGATTTTGAGTAACAGCTAGGATGAGAATGACCATGATAATCAGTTTGTAGAGAAGGAAAATGGGTCATACAAGATGAGTATGAAGCATCAGAGTAACTTTAATATTTGTTCCTCCGTTCAAGTATGCAGGGAGGAAATTTAAAAGTCTGTAAATTTAGAGGTGAGTGGAGAGAAAAATTGTCCCTGGTGTGGCTGAGAGGTAAGAGAGGAAACCTTCATTCAACAGGAAATCCTCCCTGTCATTCATGTGTCTGTCAAGGACTGGGTGTCTGTGCTCAGTGGGTCCTGTGCGCCCCCTGCTGCCCAATGTGTTCCCTGCAGGGGAGGCTTGTGTCGGCTCACACTGACTTCCCTCACTGTGTTCCTTGCACAGGAATACATGGTTGTGTCCTTAGCAGTCACGGCGCTCGGCTGCAGGAAGAACGGATTCCTCCATGTGTCTCTGGTGATGGAAAGTCGGCTCAGGAATGACGGGTTATAATCTGGACCACCATCATAATCTCTGTATCCCATCCACCGCAGTCCTTTCTCTCAGGTCTGGCAGATCCAGTTCCAGTCGTAACCAATGTTGGTGATGGAGACACCAGAGACAGTGCAGGTGAGGGACAGCTTCTGGGAGAGTTTCACCAGTGCTGGCCCTGACTCCGGAGGCGGCACCTGGGACAGGACGCCTGTAAATAAAAATAATTGGAATCTGTCAGTCACTTGCAGTTACAACCATCCCCATAGAATCAACACTGATATATGAGACCCTCAGGTTGGGGAACTGTCACCAGGCACAGAACTCACAGAAATGGCATCTTTAGACCACAGTTCTGCTTTCCCAAGGGACCCACAGCCCTGTCAGAAGAGAACTGATAGCTTTCAGTACCCAAGGCTGGGATTTTAACCTAGTGCCTGCAGAATGATTTGCATAGGAGGGAACCCTGTGTTTATCAATAGAGGTTCTTTTGTTTCTTCTGAGGCCATTGTAGGGTAATTCTTCTTTTGAACTTATTTGTGTGTTAGGCTGCAATGAGAGATCACTTTTCCTAAGAGGTGTGTGTGAATGGCCAAAGGAAAACCCAGCATTTCTGAGCCCAGTATTCTCTCCCTCCAGCCTTCATTGCTCCTGCCCTGACTGAGGCTCCTGTATATCCTGTGTGTCGAGGACTGGGCAGTATGGAGTTATCCTGTGTGTCGAGGACTGGGCAGAATGGAGTTCCTTGAAACCATCAGGTCCACCCTAGAGTATCATCATTGCCCCACACTCTCCAACACCCATGTCTTCTTTAGACACTGATGCTGTGAGGCAGAACTATGGGCTGTCACTCTACGTGCCAAAGCCTCTCTCGGCCCTTATAGGAAGTTGGAAGCTGCTTAAGGCTAGAGGGCATGCTCACATTCAGGTCTTTGTGAGAGGAAGCCGGTACACCTTGTTGAGACGCCATCTAGGTCAGACGGGCTTGATTCAGCCAATGGGCTTAACCAGTATGGTCAACCACGCCTCCCAACTGGGGCCCTGAAAATGCCCAAAACTTTGAGACTACAGCTCCCTCCCAGCAGACACTATGCAGCTCAGTGCCTCCCGGCACTTAATAATTTAAGTATAAATTATTTCAGGAATTGCAAAATCATGCTTCGTTTTGTGTTGTTTTCCCTTCAAAAGATATTTGGCGTCAGATGTGCACACATACAGTTTCAACCAACTGGCATTTGGGGAAAAATACAACAGTGGAGAGAAATGGAATGTGTTGAAAGAAGCACATTGAGGGCAGAATTTAATGACATTGAGAGAACACTGGGCCTTCTGGGATTGATTTCAACTTATCCCAAGTTTGATGTGTTTCTCCCTGTCTTCTCAGGAAGAACGATGGATTTTCATTTTCAGGATTTTCTCGTCAGGAAAATAAGAGATATTTGAACTGCCATTCCGGAGGAGTCCCCGGAGATGCTCTCGGCTTGGGTAAATTGGGAAAGTCTAGACACAAGAGGAAACAAGCACTCAGCACCCCTGTCCTTGCTCCCATGGCAAAAACTGTGTCCCCTGTACCCTGAGCTCCCTCTGCTGCCTCTTGGTCTCCTGACGCTTGAGATGTTTGTCCACGTTCCTTTCACCGTGTCTCCTGGTACTTTTCCCACACAATACATGCATGCCAGTGTCTCCAGGTTTCAGATTATTGCTAAAACATGCTTAGCTGGCTGAGCTATCATGGTTGCAGTGTGTTGATTTTGAAGACAGGGCTGTTGCTAAAATTGTCATCACTAGGCTTCTTTGCCACGTAACACACGCTTTGTTTCCCAGAGCCTGATAGAGCTAGAAACTTGCTATCTGCAGACATGGCAGTGAGACATAGCCCTCTGAGAAAGCTTTCTGAGCCCATCACTGGTCTGTAGCAGCTCTACCTGCACTATTATACCTAGGAGTATGGAGGAGATCTAATTTAAAAGAGTTCTAAGATGAAAAGCACTGTTTTTGATGTTCAAGGTGCTCACAGGGTAAGACATCCATGTCACCAAGAAGAATCCAGAAGGGTGTCACTGACACAGGTATCTCTGATCAACATGGGAAGAATGTGAGTTTGAGTTGTGCTGCCATATTTTACACTGCAGGTGATCCACGTGTGCTGTGTTTGTGGAAGCAGAAGGTTGGCTCTGAGTAGGAAAGGCTGAGCAATGGCCCCTGGAGGGGATGTTCCTGACCCGCGTTCTCTGATTCAATCTCTTCCCTTCATCATTCACCCTGACTGTGGACAAACAAGTCCTCCCTGAAAACCATAGGCAGTTTGGTAGAAATGCATGTGGTTGACCTGAGCTGTGAGCCACAATGTAGGAAATTGCTGAGGATGAAATTTTCCTTGGTGACCTTCTTTCTGGGCATCTCCGTCCTATCCTAAGGACAAGGTTAGTCTATGAGAGATTCAGGCTATTGGGTAAAGTGAGGGTAAAATGATGACTATTTCTGAGCATCCACTTCTCTTAAAAAACAACCAAATGACATTTTATTGATAATTTATCCACATAATATACAATTCAGTAATTCAACCATATCAAAAGGGTTGTATAATCCTTACCACAATCAATTTACATTATTTTATCCCCCATAATCATTATCATTTATATAACTTTATTTTGCAAAAATATACACAAGAAAGCAGTTACCAATTCAACAACTTCTACATGTGTGCTTCGGTGCCACTGACCATTCTTTTTATGTTGTACAACTATTATTTTTATTCTTCTGTGAATTGTTAAACAACCATTAAAAGGAATTCACTGCCCCCAAGCAAAAATTCTTCCTCCTTCACGCACAGTAAAAAGTTTGGTTTCTTTTTAATAATAATTTTCTTGATATAATATTCACACTTCCCTTGTTAAACCAGACCTAAAAAGAGTTCCATATGCATCATCACAATCAGCTCTAAAGTTTCCTCCTGCCTCCTGCACCCACTGATCACTCCCCAATTACCTTCTCCCTCCCCTTCCAGATAAACCATTGCCTCAGTGGTTGTCTTTATGCATCCACTTCTTCTGTGCTCCAAACAGGAGACAAATAACAGAAATGACAAACAAATACAGAAAGATAGAATAACATCGCTGGAGGCTCAGGGAATCCAGGGTGGACGATACCTTCAGGACCAGGGGCGTGAGGGGCAAGGCTGGGAGAGTGGAGGGTGAGTGGGTTGGAAAGGGGGAACTGATTAAAAGGATCCACATGTGACCTCCTCCCTGGGAGATGGACTGCAGAGAAGGGGGGGGGGAAGGGAGACTCCGGATAGGGCAAGATATGACAAAATAACAATCTGTGGATTACCAAGGGCTCACGAGGGAGGGGGGAGCGGGGAGAGAGGGAAAAAAAAGAGGACCTGATGCAGAGGGCTTAAGTGGAGAGCACATGCTTTGAGAGTGATCAGGGAAAAGAATATATGGATGTGCTTTATACAATTGATGTATGTATATGTGTGGATTGAGATAAGAGTTGTATGAGCCCCTAATAAAATGTTAAAAAAAAAGAAAGAAAATGATTAGGGCAAAGAATGTACAGATGTACTTTATAAAATTGATGTATGTATATGCATGGATTGTGATAAGAGTTGTATTAGCCCCTAATAAAATGTTTTAAAAATAAATAAATAAAGCATACAAAAAAGGGGGGAGCACCCACTTCTCTTCTCATTTCCTCCTCCTCATCTACCTTGGTGGTTGTGGAGTCTCACCTGTCACTTTCCAGGTAATCGATAGAAGTGCCCATGGTTTGTGACAAGATTTAGCTAGATCAGTTCTCTAGGTGATCTTATTCTGAGGACAGGATCTTATAACATGGCTCTGCACAATCCTCGCCTTCATGGGGAGATCACTAAAGATAAGGGCATTAGAACAAAGTGTGGTGAAGAAAGCAAATGGCGCAAGGCTATCGATTATCTGTGGTCTTAAAGGTCTTGTCATCAAACAAGCACCAGTCTAAGTGAGGCGTCAAGTAAGTCCACACTGAAGAAGCACATCAGCCTGTGTGATCCAAGGATGGTGACAACAAAATCCAAATATGATGAAGGGAAAAGTTTCAGAGCTACAATTGTGAACCTCCAATTTGTTAAAGGCTAAGTGGACAGTGGGAACTCAAAGTCCATCTTGAGAATATCTAGTCATATTAGGCATTTGGCAGATCCTCTTGACAAGCTTTAATATCACACAGAGATGACTGCAAACTTGATCATAGTGGATCAGACCATGGCATAATATGATACTTGGTCAGTTGACCTACCTCTTGACCCAACCTGAATTTGCTCTAGGGTCAAGTATTTCTCACTTGTTCTACAACAGATCCCCACCCAACTCTGAACTTTAAAATACTGAAGGTGAACTTTCCTTTCTTACCCTTTACTTTCTTTTTTTTTTACATTTTATTAGGGACTCATACAACTCTTACCACAATCCATACATATACATACATCAATTGTATAAAGCACATCCATACATTCCCTGCCCCAATCATTCTCAAGGGATTTGCTCTCCACTTAAGCCCCTTGAATCAGGTCCTCTTTTTTTTCCCCTCTCTCCCCATTCCCCCCTCCCTCATGTGCCCTTGGTAATTTATACATCGTTATTTTGTCATATCCCTTCCCCCCTTCTCTGCTGTCCCTCTCCCAGGGAAGAGGTCACATGTGGATCCTTGTAATCAGTTCCCCATTTCCAACCCACTCACCCTCCACTCTCCCAGCATCGTCCCTCACACCCTTGGTCCTGAAGGTATCATTCACCCTGGATTCCCTGTACCTCTAGCCCTCATATGTATCAGTGAACAGCCTCTGTCCTATCCAGCCCTGCAAGGTAGAATTCGGATCATGGAAGTTGGGGGAGGAAGCATCCAGGATCTGGGGGAAAGCTGTGTTCTTCATTGATACTACCTCACACCCTAATTAACCCATCTCCTTTCCTAAACCCCTCTATGAGGGGATCTCCATTGGCCGACACTTGGGCCTTGGGTCTCCACTCTGCACTTCCCCCTTCATTTAATATAATATATATATACACATACATATATACATATACACATATATACACATACATACACACATTTATATCTTTTTTTTTTTGCATGATGCCTTATACCTGGTCCCTTGGGCACCTCGTGATCGCACTGGCCGGTGTGCTTCTTCCATGTGGGCTTATTTGCTTCTGAGCAAGAAGGCCGCTTGTTCACCTTCAACCCTTTAAGACCCCAGACACTATCTCTTTTGATAGCCGGGCACCATCAGCTTTCTTCACCACATTTGCTTATGCACCCATTTGTCTTCAGCGATCCTATCATGGAGGTATGCAGTCAATGATATGATTTTTTGTTCTTTGATGCCTGGTAACTGATCCCTTTGGGACCACTTGATCACACAGGCTGGTGTGTTCTTCCATGTGGACTTTGTTGCTTCTGAGCTAGATGGCCGCTTGTTTATCTTCAAGCCTTTAAGACCCCAGTCACTATCTCTTTTGATAGCTGGGCACCATCAGCTTTCTTCACCACATTTACTTGTTCACACACTTTGGCTCCAGCCGTTGTGTTGGGAGAGTGAGCATCCTAGAGTTCCAATTTAATAAAAGAAGGTATTCATGCATTGAGGGAGTGTTTGAGTAGAGGCCCAAGGTCCTTCCGCCACCTTAATACTTGACCTATAAATATAGACACATAGATCTATTTCCCCATCCTCCTATATATATTTGCATGTACATGTCTTTGTCTAGACCTCCATGAATGCCCTTTGACTCCTAGCTCTTTCCTCCATCTCCCTTGTCTTTCCTCCTGCCCTACTACCATGCTTTGTCGCCACCTGGGCTAGAGTATACCTCTTCTCTAAGCAACCTTATCCTTGATCATTTCCCACCACGCCTGCCACTCCCACTTCTCTACCATTTGGGGTCCCATGTTTTTCCCTTCTCCCTGGGTTTGTTAACACCACTTCCTTACCCCCCTTACTCCCCCACCCCAAGTCCCCCCGGATTACTTTCATTTTTATAATGTTTTTATTCTCTTCCTGCTATTTTGTTTTTGTGTTTTATTGTTTCTATTGGGTTTCCAAGTGTGTGAAGCACAGAAGGAGTGGGCACTTAGAGACAATAACTGATACATTGGTCTGGGGCATGTGGGGAGCAAAGGAGTCAGGAGGGTGAGGGGATTTGGGGAGCAAGCAATGAATGCAAGAGGGGGAGGGAACATAAGAATTAGTTATGATATAGGTATATATATATTTACAATTCTTTTAAAAAGTGATTTAATGATGCAAGTGTATTACATGTGAATATTATATTAAAAACCCCTACATTAAAAGGCTTCAAGAAGGCAAAGCCCAGGATGATGTAAAAGAGCTGCTGCTTCAGAGAAGGGTTCCTGGCATAACCCAGGATGAGGCTCCCAAACCCAGTCCCAATGCGGGCTCCAGAGATGCCACTCCAACTGTTCCAGTCCCGGCTCCAATGAGCTTGGCTGCTGTGTCACTGTCCCTTGAGATGGTGCTGACTAGAAGCTTCGACAAGGGATCAGTGAGGTTAGGGAATGTGGGACTCTCGAGCTGTTGAAGTGCTCATCTGTCAGTGTCTCCAGCTATTTCGGCACCTACACAGACAAGGGTGGAGTCAACAACTGGGAGGTGTTCCTGACCAGGGAAAGGGTGGAGATGAATTTGGTGCAGGCATACATTTTTAGGGGATGATTAGTACTGCCAGGGGAGTTGCTCTTGGTGCAGAGAAGATAGACAGCTCTACACCTATTCTTGATATGATTGAATTGAAGCATATGTACTTGAAGTTCCAATAAAATTGTTTTGTTTTGTTTTAAGAAAGAATGTTGTCTGTTACTTACACAGACCTTCAGATAGGGCTTTGGTTAACAGGCTCATGGCCCAGAGTCTCTCTTTGTGAATAAAATTCTATCAGCACACGGCTATGTCCTTCTCTACTGCTTGCTGCTATTTTCACACTCCATCAGTAGGGTTCAGTAATTGTCTCCAAGAGTATATGACCAATGGAATCATAAAGAATGGGTTTCAGGCCTTTTTCAAAAAAGAATTTTGCTGATCCTTGATCTAGGGGAAGAGTCAGGAAGAAAAACAGCAAGACTTTCTGAAATACATAATTTTAAACTGTAATGATTATTTGACAGAATATAATATTTTAAAAATTTCCCTTGAATGGATAGGTTAGAACTACCTACCATGGTTGTACACTGGTGACTTGCCCAGTAGTTAAATGAAAAGTCAATCATTCAGACCCAGCAACTGCTCTGTGGGAGAAACTTTTGGTAGAATAATCTCATAAGGAACTACAGGCTTGGAATTCTTATATGAGAAGTTCTCATCTGTCCTATAGGATTACTAGGAGTTGGAAATGATCAGTTTTAGCAGACTTTTAGTTTGGGTGAAAAGCAACTTTTTTCAATATATTATACTTGAATAAATGACACCAATTTCCAAATCACCAACTTTACAGCCATTAGTTGAGTCCTTAACAGTTAGCACTACCCAGGAACTCCACTGAGTCTGCCTGAAAGCTAATCGACTGTGGCAGTTAAGTGATTTCCTGTCAACTTGCAAAGGAATGAACTCTAGCCTGTCAATCAGGTTGCAGCTAAATGACCTAATTTGGAGGTGCAAATAAGATAAACATCTCACTAGAGGACACATACATTCTCTCCATGTGAGGCATTCCTGTTCACAAGTCACATGGAGCTACGCAAATAGCAGCCAGAGCCTTGGAGCTGGAGGAGTCCCATGGAAACCCATGTTAGCACTAAGATGCTTTCAAGGCCACTGGATCCAGAAGACCTTCTACCCACTAGCCTGTGATCTGCCTGCACTCAGCGTTGTTGCATGAATCGAGAGGAATTTACAGATTGGTGTCAGACATATGGACTACTATTGGACTTATAAGTTTGATCTGTCCTGGGCTGGTATGCTTTCTCAATTTACAATTGCTGCTTCTATAAAGCTCTTTCTATACACATAGAAGTGTCTATGAATTGATTTCTACAATCCACCCAGACTAACATACTGACCTCAAGACATATGCTGATCACCCCTGACAGAGTAATATACACTCCCTGTAGAACAAGCTCATTTGTTTGTTTTCCTCTCCAACAGAATGTTTTCTCTTCTTACAACTTTGAATCTACAGATATTAAGGGTAGGCACTGAATCATAAACAATATAGATTCCAAGTGGGAAACTTTGAGATGAAGAACCCTGGATCAAAGTAAGAAACCTGACTTGAAACTCCCTCTCCAAATGCTCCAGAGTCAGAATGCTTCCTTCTTTTCAGGCCCTTACAGCACCCTACAATGCACAGTTCCCTCCCTGCATGGGCGGTTCATATCTGTACTCACACTGACTTCCCTCAGTGTGTCTTACCCACCGTAATACATGGAATTGTGATTGACTTTTAGACTGTCCATTCGCTGATACAGTGTGCTCTTGGCAATGTTTCTAGAGATGGTACACCAGCCTTCATGGAATCTACATAATATGCGATAGCAACAGTACTAATATGTGAAACCCACTGTAGGCCTGGAGCATGGCTGATACAGGTTACAGCAGTGCTACTGAAAGTGAATCCAGAGATTGCACAAAAGAATCTAAAAGACATCTTATGCTCCCTCAAGTCTCCTTCAGACCCAGCCGGTTGCACATTAGTGTTGACATTTGCAAACACAGAATATGCTGGTCATGAAAACCATGACATATTTCCAGTCTCCTGCTCCACACACTAGCTCTCAATAAAATGACTTGTTAAAATACCTGAGTGAGACAAGTCTGTGTTCATACAAACTACTGAATGGGGTTACCTGGGGACTCTGGTACTGAGGATTTTTTCCCAGAGCTGTATGGTTGGGAATGGTGTGGATTTTATTAGCAGAAGGGGGGGGCGGTATTTGCATATCTTCCTAATATACAGTGGCAACTATGGCTGAATATTTTCAAAATGCTCACTGTTCCACCGTACACATAAATGAGTATCCCAGAAGGATTCATTGGGATTATTACTTGGAAATGATTCCTTATTATGTGATTGTGATACACAGAATACAGTCCTGTTCATATGGTTTCATACACAATAAGCGATTTATATATAGATTATTTAAGACAGTATGTATGCTCATTTGCTTAACTTATTTCACTCAATTTATTTCATTTATGTGGCAATAGACCCATAAGTTTATATCTAGTCAGCATGAATTGATTTTAATGCTTAACATCTTAGAGAAGGAACACACGTATACTACAATTTATCTCTTTTTATACATTTAGGTTATTTCTCATTTCTGGTTTTATAATGAAAGTTACTATTTGGGTTGAAATAAAAGAGAAGAGAAAAAAGCATTCACATTAATATTACAAGAAATCACAGTAACAGACATGGCCTTACAGTAAACTTTTCTTCAACACAATTGTAGTATTAACAATAAATATCATATTTTTAGTGAGAGAGTTTCCATTAGGACAGAAACACACCAAAGTCTTAACTTTGCTAGAGAAGATGTCTTAGATGACATTGAAACTGCATAAAGGTTTTTCTAAAATATTTAATAGTTTAAAGCTTCTTGTGTCAAAGTCAATAGGATCTCCCAGAAGCACAGACTTACGACAATACTTGTTTTATTGCAGAACATATCTTAAGATGTAGATAACAAATGTGGCGAAGAAAGCTGATGTTGCCTGGCTATCGAAAGAGATAGTGTCTGGGGTCTTAAAGGCTTGAAGGTGAACAAGCGGTCATCTAGCTCAGAAGCAACAAAGCCCACGTGGAAGAAGTACAACAGCCTGTGCGATCACGAGGTGCCAAAGGGACCAGGTATAAGGCATCATGCAAAAAAATATGTGTATATATATATATATATATATATACACACATACATACCATAGTGAATGAAGGGGGAAGTGCAGAGTGGAGACGCAAGGCCCATTTATCGGCCACTGGAGATCCCCTCACAGAGGGGTTTAGGAGAGGAGATGGGTCAGTCAGGGTGCGATGTAGTACTGATGAAGAACACAGCTTTCCCCAGATCCTGTATGCTTCCTCCCCCAACTACCATGATCCAAATTCTACCTTGAAGGACTGGATAGGGCAGAAGTTGTACACTGGTGCATATGGGAGCTGGAGGCACAGGGAATCCAGGGTGGATGATACCTTCAGGACCAGGGGTGTGAGAGGCGATACTAGGAGAGTAGAGGGTGAGTGGGTTGGAAAGGGGGAACTGATTATAATCATCCACATGTGACCTCCTCCCTGGGAGCTGGATGGCAGAGAACGGGGGGAAGGGAGACTCCAGATAGGACAAGATATGACAAAATAACAATCTATAAATTATCAAGGGCTCATGAGGGAGGGGGGAGCAGGGAGGGAGGGGAAAAAAAGAGAACCTGTTGCAAAGGGCTTAAGTGGAGAGCAAATGCTTTGAAAATGATTAGGGCAAAGAATGTATGGATGTGCTTTATACAATTGATGTTTGTATATGTATGTACTGTGATAAGAGTTGTATGAACCCCTAATAAAATGTAAAAAAAAAGAGGTAGATAACAAACAAAATTGATTTCCTTCTAATCGCTTGATGGTAGCTAGGGTAGCAATAGAGTAATCACTGACAAAATGCAACCAAACTTACCTCTCCTGAAACTCAACAGAATAAAATCACTGAAAGGCTAGGTATACATTCATAAAAATCTATATCTGACACAGATAAGAACAAATCTGAAATTATGTCCAGAAGCAACTCTTCAGTTTGTTTGTGTATGAAGTCTTCAATTTGAAGAGGAACATAGACATTTGTAGCTGAAAATCTTTTTCAGCAAGGGAAAAAGGAAAGGGCAGGCCCAGCTTCTCGACCTTTGCAGGAGGAAAGAAACAACGAGAAAGTCGTATCTCAGATCCAGGTTCTAAAAGGAAAGAAATGGGCTTACTTCAGGCAATGATAGTTACCTGGACTTGAGGTGGGTGATCTTCAGTGGGACCTAATACCCTGGGTATCATCAATCCTCCAAGGCCAAGCCAAGCAGCTCTACTACTGAGGCATCTTGAGCAGGTTGCTCCGGAGATATAATGGAATAAACTATACCACACACTTTGTGTCGAGTGGGGCAGTCATTTCCCCAGCAACCTTTCTGTTCGTACTATGGACATGACTTTCTTGGAGGTAACAAATTGGGACATACATTTGCCCATGGCCCCGAGTGGGAGCATCTGAAGCAGGGTGCTCATGGTTCACTCGTGGGCGGCCCAATAACTAGTTTAGACACACCCACTCGGCCCTGGAGGGCACTTGCTAACATTTGACATTTAACCTTAAGACTTTGTAGCTTATATAACTTTTTCTGATCCTCCCTACTGTTGAAAACTTTGAATGCTGCACTGCGATCTTGCTGTGAAGTCTGCGGTCCACAATCTAACCTTTTAAGGTTTCTTTTAATGTCTGGAGCTGATTGTGAGATGAAATTTGAGTGATGTACAATGATCCCTTTTGGTGTAGTAGGGTCTACTTTGATATATTTAAACCTTCTGGAAGATGATGTGACAGAAATTTGGCAGAATTTTCATTTGGTTCCTAAATGATTTCCTTAATTTTGTCATAATTGACTGCTTTATTTGAGGCTTTTGGCAAGCCCTCAATGAGATGCAAATCATATCATTTTGAAGAATTAGGTGCTCATGATCATCTGATAATTCTAATTAGGGTTGTGCTTGGGAACTGCCTTGAAGTCCACGGGCTTAACCCAGTCTGGGCATGCCCTTCATCAGCTCTCTTTGTGCAGCTATCCAGACTCTCTCCCAATCTTCAAGGGTTAAGGTAGTTGTTAAAATCATATGGATGTCATGACAGGTACGATCATATGACTGAGTGAGATATTTAAATTATTTTATTGTTCATCTTTTATTTCTTAATCATAAACTTAACTCTGCTTTACAGCTGGACACAGGAGAAATAAGGAAAGTAAGGAACCTGAATAACTGGATGGAGAACACAAGATTAAACGATACTGCAAGCACATTGGGAATAGAAGGGTGATTTCTCAAGCTACACAAGGAATGGTCTGGTGCTTAAGATAAAACATAAAAATCCAGATCAAATGTAATTAGAGTTGTCCACAGTCAGCAATGATGATCTTCTTGCTGGTCTTGCCATTCCTGGAATTAAAACACTCCATGACTTCCACAATGTTCATGCATTCTTTCACCTGACCGAAGACCAGGTGTTTGCCATCCAACCATTCAGTCTTAGTGGGGCAGATAAATGACTGGGAACCGTTCGTAGTGGGCTCAGCATTTGCTATAGACAGGGTGCCAGGACTTGTGTGCTTCAGGATGAAGTTCTCATCTTCAAATTTCTCTCTACAGACGGACTTGCCACCAGTGCCATTATGGCATGTGAAGTCACCACCCTGGCACATAAACTCTGAAATGCATCTGTGAAAGCAGGAACCTTCATAACCAAAGCCTTTCCCCTCAGTACTCAGAGTGCGGAAGTTTTCTGCTGTCTTTGGAATTTTGTCTGCAAACAGCTCGAAAGAGATGCAGCTGAGGGGCTCACCATTGACGGCTATGTCGAAAAACACAGTAGGGGTGACCATGGCTGGACCAGAAACTCTACAAATTCAAGCAGCAGCATCTGCAAAGCTGATATTTAAATTCTTTAATGTAAGTGTCTGGGTCCAATGTATAACATCCAAGATGTTTTCCTAAGCCTGAAAAATAATTTAACAAAAAGGAGATCTGAATTTTTACTAACCTCTCTGCTCCTGTGACATCACAGAGGGTATTGAGGGGGGACAGGATTGAGCATGGATGCTTTGGATTTGAAGGCGCTGTCTTTGTGCTGGAGAGAGCTGAACATCAAAGAGTGAGAGGTGGAGATGGTGCTGGTAGTAGGGGAAAGGTGTCAGATGTCTTATAACATGGCAAGGGTGAGAGGGGAACTGGTGACAGAGGAGAGGTGGGAGAACTGGACAATCATGGTATGGACAAGGGAGGAGTTTGGGTAGAAATTGTATGAGGTAACAGGGTAGGGGATACTGGATTACAGAGTGTGGGCTCACAGGTGGTGGAAGGTGTTGAAATAAGGCAGGAGTGGGAGGAGGTGGTGAGGAGGAAGGCTGAAGAAGAATGAGACACTATAGCAGGAGATATAGGGCTACAGTTTAGCAACTGAGAGAATGTAGCAGCATCCTGTGGGTTGGAGACACCTGAAGGAGGTTGTAAGGGGAAGGGGAGAAAGAAGGCACAGCCGCAGTTTGGTCAGAGACAACAGGCACTGAAATTGGCGGCATGTCGTGAGCAGAAGGATCAAAGACTGATTCTTAGTCTGAGAGAGGAACATTTTCCTGAACCAGTAGGACTTGCATAGTGGAACAATTCTGACATAAATGAGGTTGAGCACAAAGAACACTTGGATATAAGGAATATCAGAATATATTTTGTAGATTAAAAAGAAATTATTGAGATCTTGAAAAAATTTTAAATCGAGTATACCACCTGGTGACCATCTTGAATTGTTGTCCAATTTGTACTGCAGTCATGCATTATTACATAAGAAAATCAATTTTCCCCTATGAATAACTGATTTAAGACCCAGCGAATTAAAGTTTGCCAGTGCACAAACTAGAAGTATTTTATGCCATTGTTTAGTGTGGTAGTTATTTAATCATTTGACAATTTGATGATTAAGACTGAAGGGGTGGAGTCCAGTCTGCCAATCAAAATATAACCAATGGCACCTGTGTGGGTATGGCCTTCTCCTGACAATTTTGGAATTCCGGAATTTCCTTCTTGGAGGCGGAAAACTCTCTCTCTCTCTCTCTCTCTCTCTTGACTCACTCCCTTAGAGACCCTCTACTGATCTGACACATGGCACTATGCTGATAGACCCCATGCCCTGGGAACTAGAGAAGCCACTCAAAGACCCCTGCCACTGCTGAGATGCTTACATCACCACGGAATCCAAAGATGTTATACCCACTGGCCTGTGATCATCCTGCATTCAGCATCATTGCATGTGCTTCTTAAGTCTGAAGGGGACTTCATAAATTGGTATTGGACATATGGGCTAATATCAGACTTATGGGGGGCTTGAACTGGACTGGGTTGTGATGCTTTCTTAATGTACAATTGCTCTTTATATAAAACTCTTATACACCCGACTTTCTATGAATTTCTCTAGTCTACCTGGACTAACACACTGAGAATTCTTACAACCCATTTTAAAATGCTGAGTGAAAATTTGAGCTCTCTTATATGAGGTAGCAAAACAGGAGAGCATCCTTACACTGAATAATTACCACCTAAGCCCCCGGGGTTGGGAAGACAATCTGACTGAGCCAAGCTTTCTGGTACGTGGAAATTTTCAGAACGGCCAAGAGAAAATGAGCAGATGACCTTGGAGTAGGGAGCTTTGGATTTAACACTCACCAATATGTTGTCAGAGGGTCTTTAGCTGAAGATGTGGAGATCCCTCTGTTAGGCTCACTGGCTCGAAGGGGGTCCAAGAAGGATGCTGGGGACTTTAGTGGCTAGGGAAAGGAAAGTGCCACTCCAGTCCTAACCCAGACAGCCTCCCGTGCAGGCCTCCATATCTCAGGTTTTACAGAGATAAGAGACAGAGTGAGACCTTTAAGTTATAGATTTATTGAGGGAGGTGTGGTTTGTAGGGAACAGGAAATCATAGGGGTTTAGAATAGTTAGGTAAGAAAGGTTAGAGGATTAGCTAAATTAAAATGTGTAAAATCCATGAGACCCACTATTACATAAAGGAAGAGAACATGAACGAACTACAGCAGAATTGGTGAGGAAGGGGTTAAACAGCTCTAATGTCTGCTGCAGAACCTGCAGAAAGAATCTAAATGGGAGGGAGAGCCAGCCTTACAGGTAGAGAGGAGAGGTGAGAGCAAAAGAGGCCACAGCAGCAGGAGGGTAGAAGGAGCCCAATCCAATCCAGGCTCAATTTGGGTGTGTAAGTCTTTGGGATGTCTGTACTCTTTTTGATAGGAGGGTTCCCCCACATCTTTGTGCTTGGTCTGGATAACTCCAATGGACTGGCTGCCAGCTTCCACAGGCGGACAACACAGCTGGGTGGCAAGTTAGATGGAGGAAGCTTTGTAAACAGAAGAAACCTGTGCTTTCCTTAGTAAAGGCTTCCAACGAACCCTAGAAGGGTTCTGGCCCTTCTAGAGACCTATAAGCTTTCCCCCAAAAGACTGGGTCTCCCTTTGACTGAGTTCCAGGTCACTGAACCCCATCTTTTTAGGGCAGGGCCTGTCTCTTCTTCTCCTGCCAACTGCCAGGGTGTTGACTAAGAGCCACCGAACTGGGCCATCTCCTTGAGGCCCCAATCCTGGAAGGGCTTAGCCCAGCAACCTGGGAATGCCAATCAGTTTCAGTGCATGGTGGCTGCACTGGAATACCACTTCTACACCCACAAGACTGAAGCTCCCTGCGGTCACACAACAGCTGGCACTAAGAGCTAGGGAGTTTCTAGAACTGGACCTTGGGTTCTCCCCCGGCCCTGCTTCAGAAGAATGCACCGCACAGTTGACAAGTCTTAGCAAACCTCCGGAGGAAGCCCTAATGTTTTACGCACCAGCTGCAGCCACTCGCTTCTGAAGACGCGTTCTCTTCTTCGTAGTGAGAGAAACAACAGACCCCAGGGCTCACCTTTGAGCTGAGGATGTGCAAGGAGTCTCTGGGAGAAGGTATCGCTGTATGGAAACAATGAAAAGCGGGGTGAGCAGAAACCCACAAGGCAACGAACCTGGGAACCCCGAAGACAGGACCCCCAGCCTGGGATTACCTTTCTCCAACAGGGATTTCCACCAAGAACCCCAACCAATCCAAAAGCTGGGGGATGGGACACCAGCTGACCTCTCACCACAGAGGAGTGTCCCCTGTGGAAGGTGAGGAGAAGAGAAAGGTGGCTTACACCCCAGCAGTACTTCTGTGTGCACCAGGGTACCCCAAACTGGCTGCCGCCCACACGCAAATTCTTGGGAAAGAGCGCCCCTCACCTGGGAGCGCTGGCTACTACGCAGAGCTAAGGTACCAGGAGGGTGGACTTCCGGGAAGATGGCGACAGAGTGACACACACCAGAGGGACTCCGCAGAACCCAGCCCAGGAGAGTTGCTCAGAGTGAAATTCAACGCCACTGGATCGCAGGAGGTGCATCATAAAGATAAGTAGGCACAGATCCACGGGGTTTTGAGGGGCTGGGGGCTTTTGGCTTACCTCAGTGGAAGCCAGCTGGGGCTCGACCCTAGTCCAGTTGCCGGATCTGCCCAAGTCTGGACCATTTGGAGCTTATAGCAGGGCTTGGTCTCAGCACAGCCACAGTTTTTCCCTATCTGCCTCAGGGCAGGAACAGGACTCTTGTGGCTCCACCGGCAGGGATTGGGGTTCATCTACATTGTTGCTTCTGTTTACGTCTCTGCTTTATATTCCCACACAGCCTTGGAGAGCTGCGCAGGGGCTTTTTCAAGGCACAGCCGCAGCCGCAGCCGCAGCCGCGCTGCCTGGTCTGAGCAGGGAATAAACCCAAACCCCCACAGCTCCATAGGCAGGGATCAAACTTCAGCTACACGGCGGCGTCTGTTAACATCTCTGCTCTCTGTCCCCCCATTTCTCTGGGGGCGGCTCAGCAGTTTTCTTGTGACCCTTCTTGGGGCTCAGCTGCGAACTACCGCTGGGGCTTGGGGCAGGGAGTAAGCCCTTGTAGATCCACAGGCAGGGAGTGGGACTCAGCTACATAGTTTCTTTTGCTTCCCTCGCTTCCCTGTACCCCTGCACAGTCTAGTCTCACTTTTTGATTTTTCTCACCCCCCTTGTTCCTGCCCTGCTCTCTCAAACTCCATTGCAGACTTACGGGGCACTCCCATTGCCCTAGGGCATTTGCGCCTCGGTAACACCCAGCTAGGTGAGCTCCACCCTGCATAGATAGCCCAAGGCTAGGGTAAGGCATGTTTGCTCTCCGGGGGATACTCCTCAGACTTCTCACTAGGGAGTTCCTGCCTGTGTACCTGGGGACATAAGGCAGCTCAGCCAACACTTATCAATATTCAAACCAATAGCGGGAACTTCAGCCCAGCCTCTGCAACACTGGTGCAGGCAGTTGATCTGCCATCTCGGGCAATCCCCTAATAGGGAAGCCACAGGAAGATAAAGTGGTAGGTTAATCCCTTAGCAAAATCAGCTGTAGGCAGATCGAAGAAGAATTCCTATAAGTCTTCCAGAGAGAGACTAGAAAATGGCACCTGGTCCCTCAAAAACAACTCAACGCAAACAGCCATCACCCCCAACGACCTCAACGAAAAAACAGGAGAAACAAAAGGCAAAGGAAGAAGATGTCCTGAACATAACAACATACATAGAAGAAGCAGACATTGAGATGCCATACAAAGAAGCTCTCAGAATGGTGCTTGGAGCGATGCAGAATATGAGGGAAACACTACAGAAAAAGGATGAAATGATAGAGGAGATAAAAGACATATACCAAAGGAAAATACAGGAGCTTGAGGAGCAGGTAACGAAAAACAATAGCAGAATCATGTTCCTTGAGAATCGATTGGAGGAATCAGAGAACCGCATCAGTGGCGTGGAGGACAGCCAAGCAGACTTTAATAAATGTGAACAAAAATCTAATAAGAGCATCAGAGAAGCCGAAGAAAACCTAAGAGCTATGTCTGATGCTATGAAGAGGAACAACATTAGAATTATTGGCCTACCGGAGGAAGACACAACAAAGAAGTCATCTGCAACAATAGAGAGAGAATTCTTGGAGGAAAACTTCCCCAGTCTAATGAATGAAAACCAAGCAACCATCCAGGAGGCTGAAAGAACACCAGCACGACGGGACCCCAAGAAGAAATCACCAAGGCACATAATAGTTAAACTTTCAAACTTTGAGGAAAAGGAGAAAATCATGAGAGCAGCTAGGGAAAAGCAAGCAATCACATATAAAGGTTCCCACATAAGGATATGCTCAGACCTATCAGCAGAAACTATGAAAAAAAGGAGAGAGTGGAGTAACATATTCCAAAAATTGAACGAAAACAACGCAAATCCAAGAATACTCTACCCAGGCAAATTATCGATCAAGATCGATGGAGAAGTAAAAGTCTTCCCAGACAAGGAAAAACTCAAAAAATACGTTACAACAAACCCAGCATTACAAAAGATCCTCGCCGACTCAGTATGGGCAGAAGAACAACACTCACCAAGCACAAATAAGAGACCACCACATAGAACAACCTCACCCAGAGCACAACAAAGAGAAAACAGACCCCAAGATAGCAATGGCTTAAGGATGGAAAGAAGTCAAGAATGATACACACACAAAACACACACTAATGAGAAAGGAAAGTAGGAAAACTCCCAACACAAAAAGTATAAAATGGCATCACAGAGTCCGCACATGGAGATAATAACCCTGAATATCAATGGCCTGAACTCAGGCATTAAAAGACTGAGACTAGCAGAATGGCTTAGAAAACACAACCCATCAATTTGCTGCCTACAGGAGACACATGTCAAGTCTACAGACAAAAATAGGCTGAGAATCAAAGGCTGGAGAAGGACCTAACAAGCAAACAGCAACACAAAGAAAGCAGGGGTTGCAATCCTTATCTCGGATAAAATTGACCTCAAAGTGCAAACCATAAAAAGAGATAAGGAGGGACACTATATAATGCTCAAGGGAATCATAGACAATGAAACACTAAGCATTGTAAACATATATTCCCCGAATGAGAGACCAGCTCAATACGTGAACCAAACACTCCAAAAGATTAAGAAAGAAATCACAGACTCGACAATTATAGTGGGTGACTTCAACACACCACTCACTGAGAAAGATAGATCACAGGGAAAGAAACTCAACAAGGAGACTAGAGAGCTAAACTCCACAATTAGACAATTTGACCTAATAGATATATACAGAGCTTTTCATCCAAATACAAAAAATTTCACATTCTTTTCAAGTCCCCATGGCACATATTCGAAGATAGACCACATGCTGGGGCATAAGGCAAATCTACATAAATTTAAGCACATTGAAACAATACAGACCTCTCTCTCTGACCACTGTGCCATAAGACTGGAAATCAACTAAAGGAAGACAAAGAAAATAAGAGCAAATAATTGGAGGATGAATAACTCTCTACTGTAAAAGGAGTGCATACTGGTTCAGATCCGTACAAAATCAGGAAATTTCTCGAAACCAACGAAAATGAGCACACGACGTACCAAAACTTATGGGACACAGCAAAGGCAGTCATCAGAGGAAGGTTCATAGCAATACAAGCACACCTGAGAAAGGAAGAGAGACACATGACGGATACGCTGACACAAAATTTACAAAAACTAGAGCTGAGTCTGCAGGACAACCCTACTAATAGCAAAAGAAAAGAAATTATAAAAATCAGGGCTGAGATTCAGGAGAGGGAAAATAAAAAAAACTATGGAAAAAATTAATATCGCTAAAAGTTGGTTCTTTGAAAGGATAAACAGGATCGGTAGACCATTGGCAAACCTAACCAAAGAAAGGAGGGAACAAATCTCAATAGCAAGAATAAGGGATGAAAGAGGGGTCATTACAACAGACCCTAATGAAATCAAAAGGATAGTTACACAATACTATGAAGGATTGTACTCCAATGAATTCAACAATTTGGAAGACATGGACAAATTCCTGGAAAAACAATCCCTCCCTAGACTATCCTCGATGGACATCAAGAATCTCAACAGACCCATCGCAATAGAAGAAATAGAAAAGGTTATCAAGGGAGTACCAACAAAAAAATCCCCTGGACCAGATTGATACACTGGAGATTTCTATCAAGCATTCAGGGAAGAACTAATACCAATCCTACACAAACTTTTCCAGAACATAGAAAAAGATGGCAAACTCCCAAACTCCTTCTATGAAGCTAGTATAACTCTGATACCCAAACCGGGCAAGGATCCCACAAGAATCGAGAACTACAGACCGATATCCCTAATGAACATTGATGCAAAAATCCTTAACAAAATACTAGCCAACAGAATACAAAAGTATATAAAACAAATAATTCACCATGACCAAGTGGGATTCATACCAGGGATGCAGGGATGGTTCAACATACGAAAGACCATTAGTATTATTCGTCACATTCACATGACAAAGTATAAGAATCACATGATAATATCAATAGACGCAGAAAAAGCATTCGACAACATCCAACACCAATTCCTGTTTAAGACACTAGCGAAGATAGGAATGGAAGGAAAGTTCCTCAAGACAATACAAGCTATATATGAAAAACCAACAGCCAAAGTCATGGTCAATGGAGAAAAGACTAACACAATCCCACAGAAAAAGGGAACCAGACAAGGATGCCCCTTGTCTCCACTCCTATTTAATATCGTGCTGGAGGTTTTAGCTAACAGCATAAGGCAAAGAAGTGACATCAAAGGTATTCGTCTGGGGAAGGAAGAGGTGAAACTATCGTTATTTGCAGATGATATGATTTTATATATGGAAAATCCCAAAAGTTCCACAAGGGGAGTACTGGAAGCAATAAAGGAGTTTGGCAAAGTGGCAGGATACAAGATCAACAAACAGAAGTCCATCGGACTGTTATACACATCAGATAAGACCACAGAAGAAGAGATCAAAAAGGTGGTACCCTTCACAATAGCCAAACACAAACTGAAATATCTAGGGATACACTTGACTGAAAAAACAAAAGATCTATGTAGGGAAAACTATAGAACACTATTACAAGAAACCAAGAGCGACCTCAACAAATGGAAGATTATTCCATGCTCTTGGATTGGGAGACTTAATATAGTTAAGATGTCAGTTCTGCCAAAGGCACTATATAAGTTTAATGCTATCCCGATACAATTACCATCATCTTTCTTCAAAGAAATGGAAAAACTGATTACCAACTTCATATGGAGAGGGAAGAAGCCCAGAATTAGCAGAGAACTCCTCAAGAAGCAGGACACCGTGGGAGCACTTGCTTTACCTGACTTTGGCACATACTATGCAGCCACAGTTCTCAAAACTGCATGGTATTGGTACAATGACAGATACTCAGACCAATGGAAAAGAACTGAAAACCCAGAAATAAAAGCATCAGCATACACATAGCTGATCTTTGACAAGGGCCCCAAAAAAATCAAATGGGAAGCAGATGCCCTCTTTAACAAGTGGTGCTGGAAAAAATGGATATCAACATGCAGAAAAATGAAGCAAGACCCTTATCTCACTCCATGCACAAGAATAAACTCAAGGGGGATCACAGACCTTGAAGTTAAACCCCAAAATATTAGGGCCATCAATGAGGGAATTGGGACCAACTTGAGAACTTTGGCGCAGGGAATACACAGGCTATCAGAAATAGGGAAGGACACAAACACAGAGGAGGCACAAATCGACAAATGGGATATACTGAAGATAAAACACTTGTGTACATCTAAAGAATTCACCAAGAGAGTAATAAGAGAGTCCACAGACTGGGAAAACATCTTTAGCAATGACACATCAGACAAAGGCCTTATTACTAAAATCTACAGTACTCTGCTAGCTTCCAAAAAGAAAAAAACCAATAGCCCACTTGAAAGGTGGGCAAAGGACTTGAACAGAAGTTTCACAGGGGCAGAAATCCGAATGGCCAACAAACATATGAGAAAATGTTCCCGATCTTTAGCCATAAGAGAAATGCAAATTCAAACAACAATGAGGTACCACCTGACACCCTCAAAGGTAGCCCAATTCAAAAAATCAGAAAGCAACAAGTGTTGGAGGGGCTGTGGGGAGACAGGAACTCTCATCCACTGCTGGTGGGCCTGTACGTATGAACAGCCACTATGGAAATCAATCTGGCGATACCTAAAACAGATGGAAATAGAGCTACCATATGACCCAGCAATTCCCCTACTGGGCATATACCCAGAAGAGGCAAGAATCAAACCAAGACCAGACATCTGTGCTCCAATGTTCATTGCGGCACAGTTCACAATTGCAAGGAGTTGGAAGCAACCCAAATTTCCATCAACTGACGATTGGATTAAAAAACTGTGGTATATACATACAATGGAATACTACTCATCACTAAAAAGCAGTGATGAACATATGAGGCACATAGCGGCATGGGAAGAACTGGAGGAACTCATGCTAAGCGAAGTAAGTCAGGCACAAAAGGACAAGTACAACATGAGTCCGCTGAGGTAAGAATTAAAAAAAAATTTTTTTTTTAAAAAGCAAAAGTGGCATAGGGAAAAAAGCTACTGTATACAAACATTTTAGGGGTGAAGACGGTGTAGTATGGAAGAGACCAGACCAAAACCAGGGATGTACATGGTAGACAATGGTGGAGGAGGTGGGGAAAGGAAAACAAAAGGATGAATACAAGAAAGAAAAGGGTAGTGGGGTCATGGGGCCTTAATCCACCCAAGGGGAGGGTATTGTTTATATCTCCACAGGGAAAGTGGGAGCAGACTTCAACCCAGTGTCGCAAGGTGTGAATGCAATATCCCGGCGTGGAGGCGGGAACCGGTGGAGAGGTCTGGGAGGCTGGTCCCAGCACCATAAATTAAGTGGATTCCTGCCCCTCCCCCGAAAAGAATTTGTTCCAAAGGACGACATTGACTCTGCAGCTATGGGAGATGGACATATTTGATCAGAGCACACGGGAGCAGATGAAGGGGCAGGAGGAGAGAGTGGAGCACAGACTGGCCCACCAGGCCGTGACGATGATGTTCCTGAGTAGAGCAGCCAGTCCACAGAGAGAACAACATGGCTGGCCCCACTACGAGACATGATGCCCCTCAGTGACTAAGGGCGATACAGGGGACAGCACCGGAGACACGTTGTGTGAATTGCACCTGACTTCATCCCACCACACCGAGGCAAATCACTGTGGGAGTGCAGTGGAACAGCAAGGGGATGGAGTGGCAAGGTCCCCAGGGAATGCTGAAAGTGGACTTTGGGGCCAGGGCGTGGTGCCCCAACAGAATGGACTGGAAAACGCTCCTAAGGGCCAGCAAACGATCCCTGAACTAACTACAAGCTTTTCTCTTTTGAACTGTTTTGTTCTGTTCTTTGTCAGTGGCTTGTTTTTGTTGTTTTGTTGTCTGGTTGTATACTGTTGCTTTGTTTTCCTCTGTCTAGTTTTCGTGCATGTTAGTGACTCCACAGGTCTGTCTGAATAGGACAGGCTGGATGAACTATCTGGAGGAAAAACAACAGGACCGACAGTTCTGGGGGGACTTGGGGTGGGGGGGTAAGGAAGTGGTGTTAACAAACCCAGGGACAAGGGAAAAACATGGGACCCCAAATGGTAGAGAAGGGGGAGTGGCAGGCCTGGTGGGAAATGATCAAGGGTAAGGTTGCTTAGAGAAGAGGTATACTCTAGCCCAGGTGGCGATGAAGCATGGTAGTAGGGCAGGAGGAAAGTCAAGGGAGATGGAGGAAAGAGCTAGGAGTCAAAGGGCATTCATGGAGGTCTAGACAAAGACATGTACATGCAAATATATATAGGAGGATGGGGAAATAGATCTATGTGTCTATATTTATAGGTCAAGTATTAAGGTGGCGGAAGGACCTTGGGCCTCTACTCAAACACTCCCTCAATGCATGAGTACCTTCTTTTATTAAATTGGAACTCTATGATGCTCACTCTCCCGACACAACGGCTGTCGCCAAAGTGGGTGAACAAGTAAATGTGGTGAAGAAAGCTGATGGTGTCTGGCTATCAAAAGAGATAGTGACTGGGGTCTTAAAGGCTTGAAGATAAACAAGCAGCCATCTAGCTCAGAAACAACAAAGTCCACATGGAAGAACACACCAGCCTGTGTGATAGAGTGGTCCCAAACGGATCAGTTACCAGGCATCAAAGAACAAAAAATCATATCATTGACTGCACACCTCCATGATAGGATCGCTGAAGACAAATGGGTGCATAAGCAAATGTGGTGAAGAAAGCTGATGGTGCCCGGCTATCAAAAGAGATAGTGTCTGGGGACTTAAAGGCTTGAAGGTGAACAAGCGGCCATCTCACTCAGAAGCAAATAAGCCCACATGGAAGAAGCACACCGGCCAGTGCGATCACGAGGTGCCCAAGGGACCAGGTATAAGGCATCATGCAAAAAAAAAAGATATAAGTGTGTGTATGTATGTGTATATGTATATATGTATGTGTGTGTATGTATGTGTATATTTATATATATATATATATCATATTAAATGAAGGGGGAAGTGCAGAGTGGAGACCCAAGGCCCAAGTGTCGGCCAATGGAGATCCCCTCATAGAGGCGTTTAGGAGAGGAGATGGGTTAATTAGGGTGTGAGGTAGTATCGATGAAGAACACAGCTTTCCCCCAGATCCTGGATGCTTCCTCCCCCCAACTACCATGATCCGAATTCTACCTTGCAGGGCTGGATAGGACAGAGGCTGTACACTGGTGCATATCAGGGTTGGAGGTACTGGGAATCCAGGGTGGATGATACCTTCAGGACCAAGGGTGTGAGGGACGATGCTGGGAGAGTGGAGGGTGAGTGGGTTGGAAAGGGGGAACTGATTACAAGGATCCACATGTGACCTCTTCCCTGGGAGAGGGACAGCAGAGAAGGGGGGAAGGGAGACTCCGGATAGGGCAAGATATGACAAAATAACGATGTATAAATTACCAAGGGCATATGAGGGAGGGGGGAATGGGGAGGGAGAGGGAAAAAAAAGAGGACCTGATGCAAGGGGCTTAAGTGGAGAGCAAATGACTTGAGAATGATTGGGGCAGGGAATGTATGGATGTGCTTTATACAATTGATGTATGTATATGTATGGATTGTGGTAAGAGTTGTATGAGTCCCTAATAAAATGTAAAAGAAGAAAAGAGAAAAAATGATTAGGGCAAAGACTGTACAGATGTGCTTTATACAATTGATGTATGTATATGTATGAACTGTGGAAAGAATTGTATGAGCCCCAATAAATTGTTAAAATTAAAAAAAAAAAAGTACCAGGAGGTTCTCTCACACCACATGCAGCGCACAGTAAGTAGGACGCACCCAATAAGCTACATTTCCGGCTGGGACACCGCCACTTCCACCCCATCTCTGAGCACCCGGGTTGGGATGAGCCGGCGGGTTTGGTCTCTGCCTTCACTTCACCTTTGAGGCTGTTCTGGACCCGACCATCGGCTTGGATGCACACACCCAGATGTCTGGGGAAGGGAAGAGCCAGGGTGCTGTTTAGGCTGGGGGCGGGGCCAGAGGCGGGGCCTGGGGCGGCGCGGGGAGGAGCCAGTGAGATTCATCAGGCAACAATGGGCCCTCAGACTTTGATAATGATGGCCAGGTCACCTGCGGGCAGAAACGGTACTTTCTCCCAGCACCGAGACTGTGCATGGGAGACATAAAACGATGTACAACGTACGTGGAGTGTGTAAGCTTGTGATCAGATTCCCCAGATGGGGCATCCTCCTCACTAACATGAACCATCCAGCCATCCAACCCTGCCACGGTGTTAATGGTGCTGACGCAAGAACCGAAACTAATGACCTTTGAGGTGAAGGACCATTCTGCTCCCCAAAGCATTGTCATGTATGAAGACTGCCTTTAGGAAAAAAGAAGTAGCTGGCATCATATGCTCTCGGTAAATTTTATGTCAGAGTAACAAAATTTAAATATAAAAGAAGCGGGAGCACTAAAACGTGATGGGAGAAGGGGGTGGGTTGTTAAACTTGACTGTCCTTACAGTTGGAATTTGTACTTTTATCTTGTTTTATTTTGCTTGAATGCTATTGGGGCAGTTAAACATGACAGTTCAGTTCAATTATGCTTATCATGATTTTCCCACTCGGCTAATTTATCACTCACCAGAGGTTCTATCAAAACAATGGTTTCAAGTGCATGGGCAGAATATTTGTAGAGACTCTTCCAAATTGCGAGGTCTGGAATTTTAATTTACTTCCTCCAAGTAACTCTTGTCTGTTGGGTCTCTCACAACAAGTGCTTATGGGACAGATCAAAGTGAAGCATTTCCCTATTAATTTGAATCCATAAAGACTATGCTTCTTTTATGGCTGTTATACTAGAAAATTTCATTATGAAAGTTCTAGGCAGATTCCAAAGTTGCTGGCTGAAAATGGAGATATGAGAATTTCAATATTGTTACATTTCCCAATTTGGTCAGATCATTCCACAGACGACAGAAAACTCTGTCGCCTAACTTTATAAAGAATAGGTTTCGGAGGCTGGGAAGATGGCCGACAGGGACACCCGCATACTCTGAGAGCTCCTCCAAACAAAGCGGGATTGGCGACCAGGTAGCTGAATAGTAAGAGTCTGGTGAGTGAAATATCCCCCTGGGACAGCACCCCAGTCCTACCCCACGTATTTGTCCTGAGCAGGGGTCTAGGTGAAAGAGGACCGGACTAGTGGGACATCTCTGGCCACTAAGCTGCCATGAGCTCACTGGCGACCGGCTTAGGCTCCATCCCCAAACCGGACGCCAGCCCAGAGCCGCTTGCCTGCCCTGCCTACTCCAGTGGCCCACTCCCCACTCGCGAATCCCCACTGGGAGAGAAGCTTTCCTCTCCCGCAGTTCCCCTCTCCCCACAGGGCAGCGATCTGCCCTCGGGCCCACGTCCCTCCCTCCATTCATCCAAGCTCAGGGGAGCGGACCCGCGGGTTGTCTGGCGACCCCCACGGGGGACCATCCACCCGCACCGCTGCCGCGGACCTCTCCACCTGCCCTCGGTGAGCTGGCCTCCCACCCACGCCCGCCCCCGCCAGCCCCTGGCAGCCTAGCGCCAGCTCCACTCCTGGCGGGGACCCTGCGCTGAGCACTTCCCGCCAACAGGAGCCATAGCCCAACCCGCGCCTGTCCCGGACCCTGAGCTTCCGCGGAGCGCCGCGCCCCGAGCTGCTGAGTCTGCCCACCACGGGCCCCTCCCTGCGCAAGGCACATGAGTAGCTGCCCTCCCCAGGGTGCTGCGGGGACCCCGGCGGCCGCGACTCTGAGCCTGAGCGGAGGAAGGGCGCCATTGCCCCCTGCGGTTTCACGCCAAGCCTCCTTTGCCGGAGCCATTACCCCCTGCGGTTTCGCGCCAAAAGGGCGGAGAGCGAACGCCATTGTTCCCTGCAGTGTCCCTCAGCTGCCTGCGCAGCTATCCAAGGGGCCTCCCCGCGCCCGCTCACAGCCCGGGCAGATCAAACATTCCACCTGCAGTGGAGCCTGGGTCTCGGCTTTGCAGTCCCTGAGGAGATGTCAGTGAGCTCCAGCCAGCTCTCACCACCTGGGGCCCTGTTGGGTCCCCAGTGCCAGCCCTAAGCCTGCCGCAGCCCGCCCCAGCCACCCCAGGAGACGGCACAGTGGCCTGAGCCTCCACACAATAAGGTTACTCCTGTCTCCCAGAAGCATGGGGCCTATTAAAGGATCAAGGAAAAATCAACAGACCACATCACTCCCAACAAAAAAATCAGAGAAACGAGGCACTTTAACAGACCTAACGTCACTCATAGAAGAAACAGATATAGATCAGCCACAAAAGGAAATCTTCAGAACTCTGCTTGCAGTAATACAGGAGCTAAGAGAAGCAAACCAAAATAAGGATGCAATGATAGAAGGGATGAAATGCACAATAGAGGGGATGAAGTCCACAATAGAGGGGATGAATACTATCCACCAAAAGGAACTGCAGAAACTAACAGAGGAGGTAGCAGAGGCCACACAAAAGGTCACAGAAGCTATATCTAGGCTTGAGGAGGCTGAGAACCGTATCAGTGAACTCGAGGACGCTCAAACCAAACGAAGCAAGCGAGAAAAACAATCAGATAGGAAAATTAAAGAAACAGAAGACAGCCTGAGATCAATGACAGATGCTATGAAGAGGAATAATATTCGAATAATCGGTCTACCGGAACACAACATAACACACAAATCGACCGCCATGATAGCAAAGGAATTCCTGGAAGAAAATTTCCCCAACCTAACAAAGGAGAATCCGACTCTCATACAGGAAGCAGAGAGGACGCCGGCTAAGCTAAACACCAAGAAGAACACGCCAAGGCATATAATTGTAAAATTATCCAACTTAGAGGAAAAAGAGAAAATTCTACGAGCATCAAGAGAAAGGAAGACAGTCACATACAAAGTCGCGCAGGTAAGATTATGCTCAGACTTATCAGCAGAAACCATGAAGAGGAGGAGAGAATGGAGCAACATCTTCCAAAAACTGAAAGATAAAAATGCCTCCACCAGAATCCTATACCCTGTCAAGTTATCCATTAAGATAGAGGGTAAGATAAGGGTCTTCCAGGACAAGGAAGAACTCAAAAAATATACTGCAAGTCACCCGACCCTGCAGAACATACTGGCTGACTCACTATGGCCAGAAGATCAAGCTCCAACTAGAACCACCAGGAGACCACCATATAGCCCATCTTCATCTAGAAGCCAACATGCCAGCAACACGTACCAGGACAACACGGTCTCAGATGGAAAAGAGGACAGGATAGAAACCCTCCACTCAAACGCAGTACATTGATATGAAGGAAGATAGGCAAAGACCCAAAACACAAAACAGAATATGGCAACCATGAAGCCAGAGATTGTAATAATCACTTTGAATACAAATGGGCTCAATGCATATGTTAAAAGAAAGAGGCTGGAGGATTGGATTAGAAAACATAACCCATCAATCTGCTGCCTGCAAGAGACACACCTTAAGCAAGCAGACAAGCATATGCTGAGAATAAAGGGCTGGCAGAAAGTTTACCAAGCAAATGGTAACTCCAAGAAGGCAGGAGTGGCTATCTTAATCTCCGACAAAATGGATCTCAAGATCCAAAACATAAAAAGAGACAAAGAGGGACATTACATAATGCTCAAAGGCTCAGAAAACCAGGAAGCAATAAGCATACTGAATATTTACGCACCTAATAATGGTGCGGCAAATTTCGTCAAACAAACTATTAAAAAAATGACAGAAGAAATCACGGAAACAACAATAATAGTGGGGGACTTCAACACTCCACTATCAGAGAAAGACAGGTCACAGGGAAAGAAGCTCAGCAAAGAGGCCAGAGCGCTAAACAATGTAATTAGGCAACAGGGCCTCATAGACATCTATAGAGCCTTTCATCCAAAAGCAAAAGGTTTCACATTCTTCTCCAATCCACACGGATCTTTCTCAAGAATAGATCACATGCTGGGACACAAGGCCAGCCTGAGTAAATTCAAACACATAGATATTATCCAGATGTCTTTCTCAGACCACCATGCCATAAAGCTGGAGATTAATAGGAGGGCACCCAGAAAATCAAGGGCCACCAATTGGAGAATAAACAACGATCTCCTGCGACATGAATGGGTTAAGGTCCAGATCAGAGAGGATATCAGGAAATTTCTAGAAACTAATGAGAACGAGCATACAACATATCAAAACTTATGGGACACTGCAAAGGCAGTTATCAGAGGTAGCTTGATATCACTGAATGCATACATGAAAAAAGAAGAAAGGCGTATGACAGATATGTTAACACAAAACCTCCAACAACTAGAACAGAGTCAACAGAACTACCCCTCCAATAGCAAGAGAAAAGAAATAATAAAAATCAGGGCGGAGTTAAACCAGTGGGAAGACAAAAGAACAATGCAAAGGATTAACGCAACTAGAAGCTGGTTTTATGAACAAATTAATAAAATTGACACTCCCCTGGCAAAGCTTACCAAAGATAGAAAGGAACAATCGTCAATAGCCAGGATGAGGGATGAATCGGGGGCAATAACAACAGACCCCAATGAGATAAAAAGGATAATCACAAAGTGCTATGAAGGTTTGTATTCTAATGAATTCAGAAACCTGGAAGACATGGATAAATATTTAGAAAAACAATCTATCCCTAGATTATCTGAGACAGAGATCAAGAACCTCAACAAACGCATAGCGAAGGAAGAAATAGAGTGTCATAAAAAACCTACCAAGGAAAAAGGCCCCAGGGCCAGATGGCTACACAGCAGAATTTTAGCAAACATTCAGGGAAGAGCTGACACCGATCCTCCACAAAGTATTCCACAACATAGAAAAGAACGGCAAGCTCCCAAACTCATTTTACGAAGCCAGCATTACTTTGATACCCAAACAGGGAAAAGACCCCACAGGTGTAGAGAATTATAGACCAATATCTCTAATGAACATAGATGCAAAAATCCTTAACAAAATATTGGCCAATAGAATACAAAGGAACATCAAACATATCATTCACCACGACCAAGTAGGATTCATCCCAGCGATGCAGGGATGGTTTAACATCCGAAAATCCATCAATATCATACACCACATCGAGAAGAAAAAGGATAAAAACCATATGATGATATCCATAGATGCAGAAAAAGCATTTGACAACATCCAGCATCCATTCCTAATCAAAACACTCATGAAGATAGGATTGGAAGGTAAGTTCCTCAAGCTCATACAAGCTATCTATGAAAGACCAACAGCCAACATCATAGTCAATGGAGAAAAGACAAGAACAATACCACTGAAAAAGGGTACAAGACAAGGATGCCCCCTGTCCCCTCTTCTATTCAATATCGTTTTGGAGGTTCTGGCTAACAACATAAGACAGCGGAAGGACATCAAAGGGATCCAGTTGGGAGAGGAGGAGGTGAAACTATTGTTATTTGCAGATGACATGATCCTATACATTGAAGACCCCCAAAACTCCACAGTTGGAATACTTACAGCAATAGAGGAATACGGAAGGGTAGCAGGATACAAGATCAATAAACAGAAGTCGGTAGGGTTTCTATACACATCGGACAGGGCCATGGAAGAGGCGATTAAGAGGGAAGTACCCTTCACAGTAGCCAAGAACAAACTGAAATACCTAGGAATATACTTAACAAAAAATACTAAAGACCTTTATAAGCATAATTATAAAACCCTATTACAGGAAACCAAAAGTGACCTTCACAAATGGATGAAGCTCCCCTGCTCATGGTTAGGTAGGCTGAACATAGTAAAGATGACAGTTCTCCCTAAAGCACTCTACAAGTTCAATGCTATACCAATCCAATTACCATCAACCTTCTTCAAAGAATTGGAAAAACTGACCACCAACTTCATATGGAGAGGGAAGAAACCCAGAATTAGCAGAGAACTCCTCAAGAAGAAGGACACAATTGGAGGACTCGCCCTACCTGATTTTAATGCCTACTACACAGCTACAGTGGTCAAAACAGCATGGTACTGGAACAATGATAGACACTCAGACCAGTGGAAAAGAATAGAAAGCCCAGGAGTAAAATCATCAGCATATAGACAACTGATCTTCGACAAGTGTCCCAAAAACGTCAAGTGGGAAGCAGATGCCCTCTTTAATAAGTGGTGCTGGAAACAATGGATATCCACATGTAGAACAAGACGTCTACCTCACCCCATGCACAAGAATACACTCAAGGTGGATCATAAATCTAGAAGTCAAACCCCAAACCGTCAGGACCATTAAGGAGGGAATCGGGACTAATCTCAGAGCACTGGCCCAGGGAGCACATAGGCTCACTGCAACGGGGAAGGGGACACACACAGGTGATCTGGAAATCGACAAATGGGATCTAATAAGAATAAAACACCTGTGCACCTCGAAAGACTTAGCCAAGAGGGTGACAAGGCAACCCACAGACTGGGAGAAGATTTTTAGTAATGACACGTCAGACAAAGGGCTCATTACTAAAATCTACAACACCATCTTGACCTGCAAAAAGAGGAAAACAGTTAACCCCCTAAGGAAGTGGGCAAAAGAAATGAGAAGAACTTTCACTAGAGAGGAGATCAATATGGCCAATAAATATATGAGAAAGTGCTCGAAGTCCCTTGCCATAAGAGAAATGCAAATCAAAACAACCATGAGATACCACCTAACACCCCTGAGGCTAGCCCAGATCAGTAAATCAGAGAGCAACAAGTGTTGGAGGGGCTGTGGTGAAATAGGAACCCTCCTCCACTGTTGGTGGTCGTGCAGATTTGTACAGACTCTGTGGAAAGCAATCTGGCGATACCTAAAGAAAATGGAAATTGATCTACCTTACGACCCAGCCATCCCTCTACTGGGCATATACCCGGTTGAAGCAGCAAATAAAACACGACCAGTCATATGCGCTCCAATGTTTATTGCGGCACAATTCACAATAGCAAAGTCTTGGAAACAGCCTAAGTTTCCATCGATAGACGAGTGGATTAGCAAACTTTGGCACATACACACAATGGAGTATTATGCAGCACTGAAAAGCACCGATGAGCACATGAAACACGTTATTTCATGGGAAGAGCTGGAAGGAATTATGTTAAGCGAGGTAAGCCAGACCCAAAGGGACAGGTACAACATGAGTCCCCTGAGGTAAGTACAATCAGCATGACAGAAATGGGGCATTAATCTACCCAAGGGGAGGGTATGGTTTATATCTCCACAGGGAAAGTGGGACCAGACTTCAAGCCAGTGTCGCAAGGTGTGAATGCAATATCCCGGCGTGGAGGAGGGAACCGGTGGAGAGGTCTGGGAGGCTGGCCCCAGCATCATAAATTAAGTGGATTCCTGCCCCTCCCCCGAAAAGAATTTGTTCCAAAGGACGACATTGACTCTGCAGCTATGGGAGATGGACATATTTGATCAGAGCACACGGGAGCAGATGAAGGGGCAGGAGGAGAGAGTGGAGCACAGCCTGGCCCACCAGGCCGTGATGATGATGTTCCTGAGTAGAGCAGCCAGTCTACAGAGAGAACAACATGGCTGGCCCTATTATGAGACATGATGCCCCTCAGTGACTAAGGGCGATACAGGGGACAGCACCGGAGACACAGTGTGGGAATTGCACCTGACCTGATCCCACCACACCGAGGCAAAGCACTGGGGGAGTGCAGTGGAACAGCAAGGGAATGGAGTGGCAAGGTCCCCAGGGAATGCTGAAAGTGGACTTTGGGGCCAGGGCGTGGTGCCCCAACAGACTGGACTGGAAAACGCTCCTAAGGGCCAGCAAAGATCCCTGAACTAACTACAAGCTTTTCTCTTGTGAACTGTTTTGTTCTGTTCTTTTTCAGTGGTTTGTTTTGGTTGTTTTGTTGTCTGGTTGTATACTGTTGCTTTGTGTTCCTCTGTCTAGTTTTTGTGCATGTTAGTGACTCCACAGGTCTGTCTGAATAGGACAGGCTGGATGAACTATCTGGATGAAAAACAACGGGACCGACATTCCCGGGGGGACTTGGGGTGGGGGGGTAAGGGGGTAAGGAAGTCGTGTTAACAAACCCAGGGACAAGGGAAAAACATGGGACCCCAAATGGTAGAGAAGGGGGAGTGGCAGGCCTGGTGGGAAATGATCAAGGGTAAGGTTGCTTAGAGAAGAGGTATACTCTAGCCCAGGTGGCGATGAAGCATGGTAGTGGGGCAGGAGGAAGGTCAAGGGAGATGGAGGAAAGAGCTAGGAGTCAAAGGGCATTCATGGAGGTCTAGACAAAGACATGTACATGCAAATATATATAGGAGGTTGGGGAAATAGATCTTTGTGTCTATATTTATAGGTCAAGTATTAAGGTGGCGGAAGGACCTTGGGCCTCTACTCAAACACTCCCTCTATGCATGAATACCTTCTTTTATTAAATTGGAACTCTATGATGCTCACTCTCCCAACACAACGGCTGGAGCAAAGTGGGTGAACAAGTAAATGTGGTGAAGAAAGCTGATGGTGCCCGGCTATCAAAAGAGATAGTGACTGGGGTCTTAAAGGCTTTAAGATAAACAAGCGGCCATCTAGCTCAGAAGCAACAAAGTCCACATGGAAGAACACACCAGGCTGTGTGATCGAGTGGTCCCGAAGGGATCAGTTACCAGGCATCAAAGAACAAAAAATCATATCATTGACTGCACACCTCCATGATAGGATCGCTGAAGACAAATGGGTGCACAAGCAAATGTGGTGAAGAGAGCTGATGGTGCCCGGCTATCAAAAGAGATAGTGTCTGGGGTCTTAAAGGCTTGAAGGTGAACAAGCGGCCATCTTGCTCAGAAGTAAATAAGCCCACATGGAAGAAGCACACCGGCCAGTGCGATCACGAGGTGCCCAAGGGACCAGGTATAAGGCATCATGCAAAAAAAAAAGATATAAGTGTGTGTATGTATGTGTATATGTATATATGTATGTGTGTGTATGTATGTGTATATATATATATATATATGTGTGTATATATATATGTGTGTGTATACATATATATATGTGTGTGTGTATATATATATATATATATATATATATATATCATATTAAATGAAGGGGGAAGTGCAGAGTGGAGACCCAAGGCCCAAGTGTCGGCCAATGGAGATCCCCTCATAGAGGCGTTTAGGAGAGGAGATGGGTTAATTAGGGTGTGAGGTAGTATCGATGAAGAACACAGCTTTCCCCCAGATCCTGGATGCTTCCTCCCCCCAACTACCATGATCCGAATTCTACCTTGCAGGGCTGGATAGGACAGAGGCTGTACACTGGTGCATATCAGGCTTGGAGGTACTGGGAATCCAGGGTGGATGATACCTTCAGGACCAAGGGTGTGAGGGACGATGCTGGGAGAGTGGAGGGTGAGTGGGTTGGAAAGGGGGAACTGATTACAAGGATCCACATGTGACCTTTTCCCTGGGAGAGGGACAGCAGAGAAGGGGGGAAGCGAGACTCCGGATAGGGCAAGATATGACAAAATAACGATGTATAAATTACCAAGGGCATATGAGGGAGGGGGGAATGGGGAGGGATGGGGAAAAAAAGAGGACCTGATGCAAGGGGCTTAAGTGGAGAGCAAATGCCTTGAGAATGATTGGGGCAGGGAATGTATGGATGTGCTTTATACAATTGATGTATGTATATGTATGGATTGTGGTAAGAGTTGTATGAGTCCCTAATAAAATGTAAAAGAAGAAAAGAGGAAAAAATGATTAGGGCAAAGACTGTACAGATGTGCTTTATACAATTGATGTATGTATATGTAAGAACTGTGGAAAGAATTGTATGAGCCCCAATAAATTGTTAAAAAAAAAGTGTTTCAACATCCTACAGCCGCTTGACCATCTAGAAAGATATAATAAAAATTTAAGAAAAAAAAAAGAATAAAAAAAGCCACTTATCAGCCAATATATACTGAATTAAACTGATTTATGTTACCAGTTCTGATGGACTCACCATATCCTTAAATCTTGGGAAACAGAGACTAGATTTTGCAAAGAAAAGGGGACTTCTCTTGAAATACCTGCCCTGTTCGACTGGGTAGGCTAGAGAAACAAATCCAGGGACACTCATAATGTATACGAAAGAGCTTTATATCAAAGTGTAATTGGATATCAAGAAAACATCTCAGCCCAGTCCAGATCAAGTCCATAAGTCTGATATTAGCCCATAACTCCAATACTAGTCCATATATTCCTCTTCAGACTCATGCGCCACATGCAATGATGCTGAATGCAGAAGGATCACAGGTCAGTGGCTGAAAATTCTTGTGTATCCAATGGCGGTAGACTTTCTTAGTGCTGGCTCAGGTCTCTATGTGGCTCTTTTAGCTCTCCGAACAGTGTGAAGGTGAAGCAGAGAGAAAGAAGTTGGCCAACTTCCAGGGAGAGAGTGGAAGTTCCCAGAATTCTCATGAGAAGGTCAAGCCCACCAGGAAGCATCATGGAGCTGTGACATGAATGACAGGCTAACCTTCACCCCTAGACTAATTTATCAGGTTAATATGAAATTATGTAACTACTACACCTGCTTTCATGTGAGGTTTTCTGCCCCCATGGATAAATCATGAATTGTCAAAAAATAAAACAAGTAAACAAAAAATCAATCACTGCGATCGAGTCAATATGGACTCAGAGGGATGCTTATAGGACAGGGTAGAACTGTCCCTGTGAGTTTCCAATTCAACGTCCAGATTAAGTTCCCATGGTTCAGATATTTACTTATTTTTGCAGTAGTTGATTTCACGGTACATGGTTTTACATTTACCCTGTAATTATAATTCATGAAGTGTTGTTTTACTTCCAGTATTGCTGCTTCCAACCCAGTAGCTGCTTTTAACAGACTAGCTACTTTCAACACAGCAGCTGCTCTCTACAAAGTAGCTGCTCTCTACACATGTGTTACTGGTAAGCAAAAGCACATTATGGCACTAACCCTGTCACGCACACTTGCATTTGTACGGGGTGTATGTGATTGGGTTGGAGTTATGATGTCATTACGCCAGTTACTCATATGTGGGTGTTTTTTGCATGTGGGAGGATCTGCCTGGAGATAGATAGAGGACTGGTGTCTTGGTTCCTAAGACCATCAAAAATATGTGTTTTCTGATGGTCTTAGGAGATCCCTGCAAAAGGGTGTTAGTCTGGGTATTTTAGAGAAACAAATCCAAAGAAATTCATATGTATAAGAGAGTTTTATATAAAGGTAAGTGCACATGAAGAAAACATCCCCAACCAGTGCTGCCCAAGCCCACAAGTCTAAGATTAACCCTTATGTCTGACACCAATCCATTAAGTCCTCCTCCACCTCACAAAATACAGAGAACATGTAAGCATCTCAGTGCTGGAAGGGGTCTGCACATGGCTGCTCCAGGGCTGTACTGGGGTAGGTCCATGCGACTTCTCCTTGGGGATGTCTTGCAGGAAATGAACCTTGTCAGCTGAAGCAGAGAACTGGCCAAGGCCGCTGCACCCTAGTCCGACCATCACAACGCAAGAGACCTGGGAACTAGAAAGGCGAGGCTCACCGAGTCATTTATCCCTCAGCCCTTCAAATAATCCCACATGTGTTTATCGGCCAGGTAGGCACAATAAACTAATTACCTTGAGTAGTTCGACCTCCAAAGGGGTATCGACCCTCCAAGTTGAGAACCAGTGCCCTATAGGGTTTCTATCAGTCTTAAGTGACTGGAAATCAATGAGTTGTATGTTTGGGGTCCAGCCTCTAGCGCTGCACCTGAGATAGACCCAAGGGAACAAGGACAATCACAGTTAGCCATGTGTTCAAGAGGAGCATCTCCACACTCTCAAGTCTGAATTCCTAAGGCACTCTCCTCTGGAAACAGCTCCCAGAATAGACTCACTTGATTTGATTTTTCTAAATATAAATCAACCAGTTTTTAGGGAAGAGGCTGAAAAGAATTTATTTCTATATAAAGCCAATGGTCACAAAACATAATATGCTTCATAAAGGAAAGGCAGATGAACCACTCAAGAGAGATTTAAAAACAGTTTCCCCTTGCAAATTAATGGATTGAAACCTGAGGACACAGGCTTGAATGACCCAGCAAACTATAGTGAAGAGTAGTCATTGTGAACTCCAATGAGGCTAACCCTACTCTTTAGCCCTGGTTTTTCCAGCTTTCCACCTGACCACTTTTTAGCACTTATTTCATGGAATATATTTGTTTTCCCTTTTTCACAACTTTTTACCTTATGTACTATTTCCTTTCTAAAGCTTTACAGCAATCCCTTTCTCATTGTTGTTCTACTAATTCTACTACTTCGGCTTCATCTTCTTTTTCTTTTACATTAAGAGAAAACAGAATGGTTCCTACTGGAATTCCTACTAAGTCTGTTGCTAAAATACAAATTTTGTTTGAACAAAATAAACTAAAAACCACAGCAGACCATCCTATTTGTGCTCTCACTTGCAACTACTCCTGGATCCTGGGCCTTTGCTAATTGGGCCTGAGCACACCCATTACCCTGAATTCCCTTCAGTTCAACCCCAACCCTGTGCTGCAGGGTGGTTTATATGGGAACTCACATTAACTTTCCCTCACTGTGTCTTCTTGCACAGTCATACGCAGCTGGGTCCACCACGGTCACAGTGCTCAGGTGCAGGGAGAACTGGTTCTTGGATGTGTCTGGGTTGATGACTAGATGATCTCTGAAGGATGGTGTGTATTTGCTAAACCACTCTTACCTGCAGAAGCTCCTTCCTATCCACCCACGGCCTCTCCCAGGGCTGCCTGATCTGCTCCCAAATAGCGCTGATTATGGAGACTGAGTCCCCAGTGATGGTGCAAGTGCAAGTGAGGGTCTGTGATGCCCTCACCACCTCATGGCCTGACTCCTGCAGCTTCACTTTGGATGGGACACACGGAGACTTACAAAACAAGTATTAAATATCCCATCTGTCATTAAAACTGCTGTGACCTACTGCATCTCCCTGCCACTGACATGATGGGAGACACAGTACCATCAAAATGAGAAAAAGAATGCAAGCAGACCTTTCTGTATCAGAGTCTCCTGCTGGTTCCAGAGGGGAATCTTGAGGGTTGGGTGGGTGTTCATATCATTTAAATAATAAACCACACCAGGCTTTTGCTTATGAGTGTTACTGGCTGTTATCAGGGGGTCAGAGGATGACTATTAACAGTGTGCTAATTGACAGGGTTCACAGCTCCACATGGAAGCTTCTCCAGAGCTGGTTCTTGAAGCAAGTTGTATGACAGTGATATGTAAGCAATTAGAGTGGGGTGGCCCACAGGCATACACTGAATTTATACCCTCCCCAGATCCCAATATTTGCAATCATAAAATTATCAGAGTTCCAGTGTACCTTGCATTGTTTGATTTGAACACATGCATCCACTAGTGTGTGCATTAATTTTTCATTTGAGTTCTGAGAGCTATGAACACACCAGACATTCTTCTGCACTGAGGGAAAATCAGTAAACCAAGCAACTGAGCTAGGAAATGAATGATCTCTTCCTCAAAAACTAAACCCACTGTGAGTGCACCTGTCCTGATTCATGGGAACCTTATAAGATTGATTAAAGCTGCTCATAAGAAATTCTCTGACTAAATAATAACAGGAAAAGACAACCTCATCTTACTTAGGAGGAATGGTTGGCTGGTTTGTGGTGAGCAACCCAATACTTATCCCACTACGTCACCACATCTCTGTATATCTCTATACCAAGAAGCCCATATAAAGGGCTTTTTAAATGTCACTTTGAGAAGACAAGTGGTGATACTTTCAATATTATTATATGAATATGAGCGCTGGACTATGAATAAGGGGGTCCATACCAAATTTATGGCCATTCACTTACCTTTTGGAAAAGCATGTTGAAAGTACAATGGACTGGGCTGTCAATATAACCAGCAGATCTGTTGTGAGGGAAACTTAGCCTGGGAGTTCCTTAGAATGAAGGATGGTGAGACTTAGTTCCATGTACTTGAACATGCTATCATGACACCAGTCCGTTGAGAAAGACATCATCCATGATAAAGAAGGAGATCAGTGAAGAAGAAGGCGATGGACTGACACAGTGGCTGTAACAATGGGCTCAAAAATATTTATTGCGATAATGGTGCTGAACTAGGCATTATTCAGTTCAGTTTTGCGTTGAATCACTGAGATTTGGAATTGACTCTGTGGCACTTAACATCATCAAAATTAAATGAAAAGACACAAGATTCGACTTCCAGGAAGATGGTGACGGAGTGACACATACCAGAGGGACTCCGCAGAATCGAGCCCAGGAGAGTTGCTCAGAGGGAAATTCAATGCCACTGGATCACAGGAGGCGCATAGGGGTTTTGAGGGGTTAGGGGCTTTTGGATTACCTCAGTGGAAGCGGGCTGGAGCTCGACTCTAGCCCAGCTGCTGTGTCTGCCCAAGCCGGGACCATTTGGAGCCTGTAGGAGTGCTTGGTCTCGGCTCAGGCACAGTTTTCCCCTGCCTGCCTCAGAGCAGGGACAGGGCCCTTGCGGCTCCAGTGGCAGGGATTGGGGTTCAGCTGCATTGTTGCTTCTGTTTGTGTCTCTGCTCTATATTCCCACGCAGCTTTGGAGGACTGCGCAGGAGCTTTTTCGTGGCACAGCCACAGCTTGCCGCGCCGCGTGGGCTGAGCAGGGACTGAACCCAGGCCCCCACAGCTCCACAGGCAGGGATCGAGGTTCAGCTACACTGCAGCGTCTGTTGACATCTCTGCTCTCTGTCCCCCCACTTCTCTGGGGGCTGCTCAGCAGCTTTCTTGCAACTCTTCTTGGGGCTCAGCTACGGACTGCCGCTGGGGCTTGGGGCAGGGAGTGGGCCCTTGCAGGTCCACAGGCAGGGAGTGGGACTCAGCTGCATAGTTGCTTTTGCTTCCCTCGCTTCCCTGGACCCCTGCACAGTCTGGTCTCACTTTTTAATTTTTCTCCCCTTCTTGTCCCTGACCTGCTCTCTTATACTCCATTGCAGACTTACGGGGCACTCCCATTGCTCTAGGGCATTTGCACCTGAGCCACACCCAGCTAGGTCAGCTCCATCCTTCATAGATAACCCAAGGCTAGTGTAAGGCCTGCTTGCTCTCCAGGGGATACTACTCAGACTTCTCACCAGGGAGTTCCTGCCTGTGTACCTGGGGACATAAGGCAGCTCAGCCAACACTTAACAATATTCAAACCAAAGCAGGAACTTCAGCCCAGCCTCTGCAACACTGGGGCAGGCAGCCGACCTGCCATCTGGGGCACTGCCCTGATAAGGAAGCCACAGTAAGATAAAGTGGTAGGTTAATCCCTTAGCAAAATCAGCTGTAGGCAGTTCGAAGAAGCATTCCTATAAGTCTTCCAGAGAGAGACTAGAAAATGGCACCTGGTCCCTCAAAAACAACTCAACGCAAACAGCCATCACCCCCAACAACCTCAACGAAAAAAAAACACAGGAGAAACAAAAGACAAAGGCAGAAGAGGTCCTGAACATAGCAACATACATAGAAGAAGCAGACATTGAAATGCCACACAAAGAAACTCTCTGAATGCTGCTTGGAGCCATGCAGGATATGAGGGAAAAAATACAGAAAAAGGATGAAATGATAGAGGAGATAAAAGCCATACACCAAAGGGAAATACAGGAGCTTAGGGAGGAGATAACGAAAAACAATAGCAGAATAATGTTCCTTGAGAATCGATTGGAGGAATCAGAGAACCACATCAGTGTCTTGGAGGACAGCCAAGCAGACTTTAATAAACGTGAACAAAAATCTAATAAGAGCATCAGAGCAGCCGAAGAAAACATAAGAGCTATGTCTGATGCTATGAAGAGGAACAATATTAGAATTATTAGCCTACTGGAGGAAGACACAACAAAGAAGTCATCTGCAACAATAGCGAGAGAATTCTTGGAGGAAAACTTCCCCAGCCTAATGAATGAAAACCAAGCAACCATCCAGGAGGCTGAAAGAACACCAGCACGAAAGGGACCCCAAGAAGAAATCACCAAGGCACATAATAGTTAAACTATCCAAATTTGAGGAAATGGAGAAAATCATGAGAGCAGCTAGGGAAAAACAAGCAATCACATATAGAGGTTTCCACATGAGGATATGCTCAGACTTATCAGCAGAAACTATGAAAAAAAAGGAGAGAGTGGAGTAACATATTCCAAAAATTGTAGGAAAACAATGCAAATCCAAGAATACTCTACCCAGTCAAATTATCGATCAAGATCGATGGAGAAGTAGAAGGCTTCCCAGGCAAGGCAAAACTCAAAAATTACGTTACAACAACCCAGCCTTACAAAAGATCCGCGCCGACTCAGTATGGGCAGAAGAACAATACTCACCAAGCACAAATAAGAGACCAACACATAGAACAACTTCACCCAGAGCACAACAAATAGAAAACAGACCCCAAGATAGCAATGGCTTAAGGATGGAAAGAAGTCAAGAATGATACACACACAAAACACACACTAATGAGAAAGGAAAGTAGGAAAACTCCCAACACAAAAGGTATAAAATGGCATCACAAAGTCCGCACATGGAGATAATAACCCTGAATATCAATGGCCTGAACTCTGGCATTAAAAGACTGAGACTAGCAAAATGGCTTAGAAAACACAACCCATCAATTTGCTGCCTACAGGAGACACATCTCAAGGCTACAGACAAAAATAGGCTGAGAATCAAAGGCTGGAGAAGGACCTACCAAGCAAACAGCAATACAAAAAAAAAAAAAAAGCAGTGGTTGCAATCCTTATATCGGATAAAATTGACCTCAAAGTGCAAACCATAAAAAGAGATAAGGAGGGACACTATATAATGCTCAAGGGAATCATAGACAATGAACCACTAAGCATTGTAAACATATATTCCCCCGAATGAGAGACCAGCTCAATACATCAACCAAACACTCCAAAAGATTAAGAAAAAATCACAGACTCGACAATTATAGTGGGCGACTTCAACACACCACTCACTGAGAAAGATAGATCACAGGGAAAGAAACTCAACAAGGAGACTAGAGAGCTAATCTCCACAATTAGACAATTTGACCTAATAGATATTTACAGAGCTTTCAATCCAAATAAATTTTTTTTCACATTCTTTTCAAGTCCCCATGGCACATATTCAAAGATAGAACACATGCTGGGGCATAAGGCAAATCTACATAAATTTAAGCACATTGAAATAATACAGACCTCTCTCTCTGACCACTGTGTCATAAGACTGGAAATCAACTAAAGAAGACAAAGAAAATAAGAGCAAATAATTGGAGGATGAATAACCCTCTACGGCAAAAGGAGTGCATACTGGTGCAGATCAGAGACGAAATCAGGAAATTTCTAGAAACCAATGAAAATGAGCACACGACATACCAAAACTTATGGGACACAGCAAAGGCAGTCATCAGAGGAAGGTTCATAGCAAAACAAGCACACCTAAAAAAGGAAGAGAGACTCATGATGGATACGCTGACACAAAATTTACAAAGATTAGAGCAGAGTCAGCAGGACAACCCTACTAATAGCAAAAGAAAAGAAATTACAAAATTCAGGGTTGAGATTCAGGAGAGGGAAAATAAAAAAACTATGGAAAAAATTAATATCGATAAAAGTTGGTTCTTTGAAAGAATACACAGGATCGATAGACCATTGGCAAACTTAACCAAAGAAAGGAGTGAACAAATCTCAATAGCAAGAATAAGGGATGAAAGAGGGGTCATTACAACAGACCCTAATGAAATCCAAAGGATAGTTATATAGTACTATGAAGGATTGTACTCCAATGAATTCAACAATTTGGAAGACATGGACAAATTCCTGGTAAACCAATCCCTCCCTATACTATCCTCGGTGGACATCAGGAATCTCAACAGACCCATCGCAATAGAAGAAATAGAAAAGGTTATCAAGGAATTACCAACAAAAAAATCCCCTGGACCAGATGGCTACACTGGAGAATTCTACCAAGCAATCAGGGAAGAACTAATACCAATCCTACACAAACTTTTCCAGAACATAGAAAAAGATGGCAAACTCCCAAACTCCTTCTATGAAGCTAGTATAACTCTGATACCCAAACCGGGCAAGGATCCCACAAGAATCGAGAACTACAGACCAATATCCCTAATGAACATTGATGCAAAAATCCTTAACAAAATACTAGCCAACAGAATACAAAAGTATATAAAACAAATAATTCACCATGACCAAGCGGGATTCATACCAGGGATGCAGGGATGGTTCAACATACGAAAGACCATTAGTATTATTCGTCACATTGACATGAGAAAGTATAAGAATCACATGATTATATCAATAGACGCAGAAAAAGCATTCGACAACATCCAACACCAATTCCTGTTTAAGACACTAGCGAAGATAGGAATGGAAGGAAAGTTCCTCAAGACAATACAAGCTATATATGAAAAACCAACAGCCAAAGTGGTAGTCAGTGGAGAAAAGACTAACACAATGCCATTGAAAAAGGGGACCAGACAAGGATGCCCCTTGTCCCCACTCCTATTTAATATCGCGCTAGAGGTTTTAGCTAACAGCATAAGGCTAAGAAGTGACATCAAAGGTATTCATCTGGGGAAGGAAGAGGTGAAACTATCGTTATTTGCAGATGATAAGATTTTATATATGGAAATTCCCAAAAGTTCCGCAAGGGATGTAATGGAAGCAAAAGAAGAGTTTGGCAAAGTGGCAGGATACAAATCAACAAACAAAAGTCCATCGGACTGTTATACACATCAGATAAGACCACAGAAGAAGAGATCAAAAAGGTGGTACCCTTCACAATAGCCAAACACAAATTGAAATATCTAGGGATACACCTGACTGAAAAAAACAAAAGATCTATATAGGGAAAAGTATAGAATACTATTACAAGAAACCAAGAGCAACCTCAACAAATGGAAGAATATCCCATGCTCTTGGATTGGGAGACTTAATATAGTTAAGATGTCAGTTCTGCCAAAAGCACTACATAAGTTTAATGCCATCCCGATACAATTACCATGATCTTTTTTCAAAGAAATGGAAAAACTGATTACCAAATTCATATCGAGAGGGAAGAAACCCAGAATTAGCAGAGAACTCCACAAGAAGGACACCGTGGGAGGGCTTGCTTTACCTGACTTTAGCACATACTATGCAGCCACAGTTCTCAAAACTGCATGATATTGGTACAATGACAGATACTCAGACCAATGGAAAAGAACTGAAAACCCACAAATAAAAGCATCAGCATACACACAGCTGATCTTTGATAAGGACCCCAAAAATATCACATGGGAAGCGATGCCGTCTTTAACAAGTGGTGCTGGAAAAAAATGGATATCAACATGCAGAAAAATGAAGCAAGACCCTTATTTCACTCCATGCACAAGAATAAACTCAAGGTGGATCACAGACCTTGAAGATAAACCCCAAACTATTAGGGCCATCAATGAGGGAATTGGGACCAACTTGAGAACTTTGGTGCAGGGTATACACAGGCTATCAGAAATAGGGAAGGACACAAACAAATATGAGGTACAAATTGACAAATGGGATACACTGAAGATAAAACACTTGTGTGCATCGAAAGAATTCACCAAGAGAGTAATAAGAGAGTCCACAGACTGGGAAAACATCTTTAGCAACGACACATCAGACAAAGGGCTTATTACTAAAATCTACAATACTCTGCTAGCTTCCAAAAAGAATAAAAAACAATAGCACACTTGAAAGATGGGCAAAGGACTTGAACAGACATTTTACAGGGACAGAAATCCAAATGGCCAACAAACATATGAGAAAAAGTTCCCGATCTTTATCCGTAAGAGAAATGCAAATTAAAACAACAATGAGGTACCACCTGACACCCTCAAAGGTAGCCCAATTCAAAAAATCAGAAAGCAACAAGTGTTGAAGGGGCTGTGGGGAGACAGGAACTCTCATCCACTGTTGGTGGGTCTGTAAGTACGGACAGCCACTATGGAAATCAATCTGGCGATACCTAAAACAGATGGAAAGAGAGTTACCATATGACCCAGTAATCCCCCTACTGGGCATATACCCAAAAGAGGCAAGAAACAAACCAAGGCCAGACATCTTTGCTCCAATGTTCATTGCGGCACAGTTCACAATTACAAGGAGTTGGAAGCAACCAAATTTCCATCAACTGCCGATTGGATTAAAAAACTGTGGTATATACATACAGTGGAGTACTACGCATCACTAAAAAGCAGTGATGAACATATGAGGCACATAGCGGCATAGGAAGAATTGGAGGAAATCATGCTAAGCGAAGTAAGTCAGGCACAAAAGGACAAGTACAACATGAGCCCGCTGAGGTAAGTATTAAAAAAAAATTTTTAAAGCAAAAGTGGCATAGGGGAAAAAGCTACTGTATACAAACATTTTTGGGGTGAAGACTGTGTAGTATGGCAGAGACCAGACCAAAACCAGGGATGCACCTGGTAGACAATGGTGGAGGAGGGGGGGGGGAAAGGAAAATAAAAGGATGAATATGAGGGAGAAAAGGGGAGTGAGGTCATGGGGCACTAATCCACCCATGGGGAGGGTATTGTTTATATCTCCACAGGAAAAGTGGGACCAGACGTCAACCCAGTGCCGCAAGGTGTGAGTGCAGTATCCCGGCGTTGAGTAGGGAACCAGTGGACAGGTCTGGGAGGCTGGTCCCAGAACCAAAAGTTAAGTGGATTCTTGCCCCTCCCCCGAAAATAATTTGTTTCAAAGGACGACATTGATTCTGCAGCTCCAGGAGATGGACATATCTGATCAGAGCACATGGGAGAAGATGAAGGGGCAGGAGGAGAGAGTGGATCACAGCCTGGCCCACCAGGCCATGAGGATGATGTTCCTGAGTAGAGCAGCCAGTCCACAGAGACAACAACATGGCTGGCCATAGTATATGACATAATGGACCTCGGTGACCATGGGCGATACAGAGGACAGCACCGGAGACACAGTGTGGGAATTGCACCTCACCTGATCGCACCACACCGAGGCAAAGCACTGGGGGAGTTCAGTGGAACAACAAGGGAATGGAGTGGCAAGGTCCCCAGGGAATGCTGAAAGTGGACTTTGGGGCCAGTGCGTGGTGCCTCAACAAACTGGACTGGAAAACGCTCCTAAGGGCCAGCAAATGATCCTTGTACAAACTATAAGCTTTTCTTTTGTGAAGTGTTTTGTTTTTTTTCTTTGTCAGTGGTGTGTTTTTGTTGTTTTGTTGTCTGGTTGTATACTGTTGCTTTGTTTTCCTCTGTCTTGTTTTCGTGCATGTTAGTGTCTCCAAAGGTCTGTCTGAATAGGGCAGGCTGGATGAACTATCGGGAGGAAAAACAATGGGACAGACAGTTACGGGGGGACTTGGGGTGGGGGAGGGGTAGGGGGTAAGGAAGAGGTGTTGACAAACACAGGGACAAGGGATCAACATGGGACCCAAAATGGTAGTGAGGGGGGAGTGGTAGGCCTGGTGGGGAATGATCGAGGGTAAGGTTGCGTAGAGAAGAAGTATAGCTGTAGCCCAGGTGGGGACAGAGCATGGTAGTGGGGCAGGAGGAAAGTCAAGGGAGGTGGAGGAAGGAGCTGGGCGTCAAGGGGCATTTATGGAGGTCTAGACAAAGACATATACATGCAAACGTATATATGAGGATGGGGAAATAAATCTAAGTGTCTACATTTATAGGTTTAGTATTAAGGTGGTGGAAGGACCTTGGGCCTCTACTCAAGAACTCCCTCAATGCATGAATACTTTCTTTTATTAAATTGGCACTCTCTGATGCTCACTCTCCCAACACAACTGCTGAAGCCAAAGTGGGTGAACAAGTAAATGTGGTGAAGAAAGTTGATTGTGCCGGCTATCAAATGAGATAGTGACTGGGGTCTTAAAGGCTTGAAGATAAACAAGCGCCCATCTAGCTCAGAAGCAACAAAGTCCACATGGAAGAACACACCAGACTGTGTGATCGAGTGGTCCTGAAGGGATCAGTTATCAGGCATCAAAGAACAAAAAATCATCATATCATTGGCTGCACACCTCCATGATAGGATCGGTGAAGACATATGGGTGCATAAGCAAATGTGGCGAAGAAAGCTGATGGTGCCCGGCTATCAAAAGAGATAGTGTCTGGGGTCTTAAAGGCTTGAAGGTGAAAAAGCGGCCATCTAGCTCAGAAGCAAAAAAGCCCACATGGAAGAAGCACATCAGCCAGTGTGATCACGAGGTGCCAAAGGGACTAGGTATAAGGCATCATGCACAAAAAAAGATATATATGTGTGTGTGGATATACATATGTGTGTGGATATATATGTGTGTGTGGATATATATGTGTGTGTGGATATATATGTGTGTGTGGATATATATGTGTGTGTGGATATATATGTGTGTGTGGATATATATGTGTGTGTGGATATATATATATATATATATATATATATATATATTTAATGAAGGGGGAAGAGCAGAGTGGAGACCCAAGGCTCAAGTGTCGGCCACTGGAGATCCCCTCATAGAGGGGTTTAGGAGAGGACATGGGTCAGTCAGGCTGCGAGGTAGTACTGATGAAGAACACAGCTTTCCCCAGATCCTGGATGCTTCCTCCCCCCAACTACCATGATCTGAATTCTACCTTTCAGGACTGGATAGGGCAGAGGTTGTACAATGGTGCATATGGGGGCTGGAGGCACAGGGAATCCAGTGTGGATGATACCTTCAGGACCAAGGGTGTGAGGGGTGATGATGGGAGAGTGGAGGGTGAGTGGGTTGGAAATGGGGAACTGATTACAAGGATCCACATGTGACCTCCTCCCTGGGAGATGGACGGCAGAGAAGGGGTGGAAGGGAGACTCCGGATAGGGCAAGAGATGACAAAATAACAATGTATAAATTACCAAGGGCACATGAGGGGGGGGGAGCGGGGTGGGAGGGCCAAAAAAAAGAAAACCTGATGCAAAGGGCTTAAGTGGAGAGCAAATGCTTTGAGAATGATTGGGGCAGGGAATGTGCGGATGTGCTTTATACAATTGATGTATGTATATGTATGGATTGTGATAAGAGTTGTATGAGCCCCTAATAAAATGTTTTAAAAAAAGACACAATATTCTTCCAAGGTTGAATGACAGTGCTGGGGGAAAGGATATATGTTTTATTTTCCTTAACTAACAGAAATATGTAACAGAATACACTCCCTATAATTGTTCTTATGTGGAATTTCATTTTGCCTTGGTTAAATATTGGTTGCAAAAGTCTTGTCCACATATTTATAGAACATTAAGCATCCAAGGTTGTTTGAGTGTAGGGACGTAAAGATTCATAGTGACCCTACATGAAAGAGAACTGTGTGAAAGTATTTTCTTTTCTGTAATACTGATGGGATAACAATATCATGTCTTTAACCAACTGAGTCACCATGTGGTTTTGAACTGCCAACCTTTTGGCTAGAAGTTGAGCATTTAATCATGCCCACATATTTGTGGTCCAGGTTCAACTACGTATAATTTACATGTATCTACTTTTACTTCCTACAGGTGAATATTTATGTGCATATTGACTGGTCTTAAGGCATTATGTAGAGTTCTTCTAGGTCAATACTATTACTATTATTTGTTCCTTGAATATTCAATATGGGATTCTTTCCTAGGTGTTGTGTGATTTTAGTAGTAACCCTGGGCACCATTTGCAGTGCCAGAAATACCTCTCAGAATTGTGAAAACTAAGAGTGACTCCTGTAGTGGCCAAATACCCCATAAGACATATCAAGGAATTGATGCTTTTGGGTTATTTTGTGGCAGTTTCTTCATCTCTTGTCAACTTGTGAAGGGATGGAGTCTAGCCTGTCAATCAGTTCTTAGCTTGATGGCTTCATTTGTAGGTGCAAAGGAGATAAATATCTCCCTGGAAGGCAGACCCAGATAGCATCTCTGCTTGTTGAGACATTCCTGTTTACAAAGCCATATGGAGCTACACTGATGCAGCTAGAGCCCTGGGACTGGAGGGGCCATGTGCAGACCCATGCCAGTGCTGAGATGCTTCCATCACCATAAGAACCACAAGACTTGCTACCCACTGGCCTGTGATCTACGTCATTGTATGTGTTTCATGAATCTGAAGAATTTATAGACTGGTATCAGACATAGGGGCTAATATTGGACTTATGGACTTGATCTGAGCTGGGATGTTTTCTTAATATACAATTACTATTTGATATAAAGCTCTTTCTTATACACACGTGAGTTTCTCCCTGGATTTGTTTCTCTAATGTACCCAGAATAACACATGGTGTTAGAGAATAATATTAAATCTGTCATGGCTGCTTGAAGGAAAAGCAGGCCTGTCTTGGAGTAAACACATCTTGTTTAATTATTGTAATCATTCAAATAAGATTGCATCTCACTTATTTGGGCATGACATTAAGGAGGACCAGAACCCAGAGAATGATCTTGTACTTGGTAAAGTAGAATGTCAATGAAAATGTGAGAGACTTTCAATGAGACTGATTGTCACAAGGCTTCATTGATGAGTCCAAAGAGAGGGATGATTGTAAAGATGGTGCACTTCTGGGCAGTATTTCATCCTGTTTGTTTTAGTTTGGGTACTTTAGAGAAACAAATCCAAAGAAACTCATATGTATAAGAGAGTTTTCTATAAAGGTAAGTGCACATCAAGAAAACATCCCAACCCAGTCCTGCCCAAGCCCACAACTCCAACATTAGCTCATACATTCAACACCAATCCACAAAGTCCATTTCCATCTCAAAAACACATGCATTGACACTGACTGCAGGAGGAAAGCTGAGTCAGTTAATGTGTAAGCTTCTCAGCGCTGGCAGAGGTCTCAACATGCCTGCTCTAGCATCTAGGGATGCATCGGGGTGGGTTCATGTGGCTTATTCTCAGGGACGTCTTAAAGGAAGTAAGCTTTGCTAGCTGAAGCAGGGAACTGGCTAAGGCAGCTTCACCTTGGTCCAACCACCAGAAAGCAAGAAACCCGAGAACTAGAAAGATGAGGCTCACCGAGCCATTTAGCCCTCTGCCCTTCAATTAACACCACATGTATATCCGCTACATTGGCACAATAAACTAACCACCTCACTGTTGTTCATGTGATCACTGTTAATTTAAGCCAACTTAAAGATCCCTAACAAACTATTATGCAGGTTATTCTAAGTTAAAATTATTACATAAACATATATTTGTGAGTATTCACTGGAATTAAAATATTGGACATGCATCTGATGGATTGGAGAAAATTTGAGGCTCACATGAGAATTTTATACTGCATTAATATTTTTATGAAGTGCTTTGGTGGCATAGTGGTTATGCGTTGTGCTGAGATTTGCATTCACCAGTTTGCAACTACTAGCCACTCCATGGAAGAAAGACAGGGGATTCTACATCAGTAAAAATCAGAAACTCACAGTGGCATAACTATAAATTGGCATTGAATCAATGGCAGTGGGTTTGGTTTTTTTTATTTTGTGGAATATTTCTAACTTGACAACAAATGGCACTAGTTAGTATCCTGAATTGTAAACTGACGTCTGAGTACATATTGCTGTGAAGTCTGCCTTTGGGTAGATGGTAGATAAAGGTCATCCCTATAAAAAGAAGTATGGTCAGATGCCTGGAGATTCCCTAGAATCACACTCTGCACAGTGATCCCTAGAGAGGTGCTGACAAGGTGAGGGAACCACAGCTTCTGAGAGGAAAGCATCACGGACCTAATTTTCTTGCATCTGCTGAAACCATGACCTGATGTGCTAAGGTTTATGTCTGGGCTCACACTGACTTCCCATCACTGTGTCTCTAGCACAGTAATGCACAGCTGTGTCGTTGGGAGTCACAGAGTTCTAAAGAAACATGGCTCTTGGAGGTGGCCCTGGTGATGCTGACTTGGGCCCAGAGAGCTGGATTATAGTCTGTGCTCCCATCACCCCATATATCACCAAACCACTGTAGTCCCTTTCCTGGGGCCTGGTGGATCCAGTGCACACCAGAGCTGGTTAAAGGGAATCCAGAGACAGCACAGGTGAGAGACAGGGTCTATGAGGGCTTCTCCTTGGCCAGGACACCTGGGAATAAAGAGAAACACAGTGAGTCATGTGCTCAGATACTGTATCCCCACACGTTATGGATGAATCCCTGAAGCACTCACGTCCTGGAGTTGCCACTAGAAACAAGAAAAGCCATACACAATTCATGTTCATGTGGCTAAGATTTATGATAAAGGAATGCTCTCCAGGGTGAGAAGGCATATGACTTTAAGTACACGTATGCTGTGGTTTCATCTGAATGCATATTAGGTATTTGCATGTGGGAGGTGCGGTTGTATGTAAAAAGGTGAAAAGGGCAGAATGGTGGTATCCAGGTGTGGAATCTAAAAAGACTTTCCCCCAGCTTTGTCTCCCCTAAAAATATGCCAAACATTAGAGGCTATTTGCCAGCTCATTGTGGGAGATAATTGTTTCCATGGAGAGCCAGAGAAGTGGTCAAACCTGCTCAGTGACATCCAAAGTTAGCCTGCCATCCTGAATCTAGGATCTGCCCATCTTGTCACATGTATACTCCAATCCCTCCCCTTCCTATTGCCTGCACACTCCTAGATTGTCATCCTTTCATTACTGTATTACCTATAGTATGACCCCTCCCTGTGATATGTGTCTTTACCTGAAATTAGGGGGCTTGCACACCCCCCAAGCTATATAAGTCTCAGTTAGAAATAAAGAATGTCTCTCCCCTGGTGCTCTCCTCTGTGGTCCTTGCTTCCGTGTCCCCTCTCCCCTTGTCCTCGTTCCCCACCCTCTCCTGCCTTCAGGTCTCCCATCTCTGTGTGAATCACCAAGCGGGGCTACGGTGAGCATGCTAACATGAAATTTGTCTGATTCCATCATTTTACTCTTTCTTCTATCGCCTCTATTTCTCTATGAGTTTACTTTAATCTTTAATTATTATCACTGTACAATTGTGCCTACCAGACCTGGGATGATTTGTGAGGTGCTGGCTACCCTGACATCCATGGGAGCATACAGTCTTCTCCCTGAGGTCTTCACTCTAGCAATCATACAAACATCTGTGCATATTTCATGTTTAATGTAGTTTTATGTCATTTCCATCAAAATACCCAGATGTTCTATTGAAATTAAAGACAATCTCTATCCTCACGATATTAAGGTAACAAGACAAGCCTACCTGAATCTTTCCATACATCTGAACACATAGGGAAACAAGAGTATGTCATCCATAAAGTTCCTTTGCCTATGATATTTCAGAATATTTAGAAAGGAGTAAAAATACTTTAACCTTATCTTTTAGATTTAGAGTTGGAATAAAAGGTTTCCTAACAATAGGGTTATTGTGCGATTAAAAGAAACCACAGATATAAGAAAAAGTACATTTATCCTCTCATGAGTTAGTACCGAGGGTGGGCATTGGGCTCAGTGTATTTTGAGAGCCCCTTGCTGACAGCATCCCATCACATACAGGAGAGGTGTTTCCTGGGCCCACACTGTCTTCCAACATCTGTGGGTACCACAGCAGCATTTTTTCTGGTCCTGAGCTTTCAGACTCTTGGTTAGCAGTGGTACCTGGAGTTGTCTCAACAGGTTTCCTGCCATGGACAGTAGAGCTACCATAGTGGCCAGCACAACAGTTCTAGCTGACCAGGCACTACAGTCCTTACCCAGACTCCTGTCTCACGACTTTCTTCTCTTGGTCCAGAGCTGGGGTGTCCTTAGCATCCCTGCAGGTCAGCTTTCTCCCTGAGACTGGTTTTATGTCTGGACTCACACTGACTCTCACTCACCGTGAAAAGCTTTGGCCATAGAGAGTGATACAAGTTGCAAACACTCTGAATTGGTTGCAGTGAAAGGAAGTGTGATCTATACATATAGATATTTATATAGATATTGTTATTGAAATATATGCCACAATAAAATACCAATCAAGAGAGACATTTACCTGAAAGACAATCAAAGTATTAAACAGAGGTTAGGGTTCATTCTGTCCACAGAAAGAGGAAACAAACTTAAAGCAGAGCTCTATTCAAAGTAATTGAAGCAAGAGAGTTGTAGAGTTATTTATGCCATGTTAAGGAAGAAATTGTCAAGTCAGAATTCTTTTTTATGTTTTCCTGTGATACAAAATTTTGCAGCTGTTGGTAATTGTTGAACACAATAATAATATTATGCCATTTGTGTTAGTCTGGGTACATTAGAGAAACAAATCCACAGAAACTCATATGTATAAGAGAGTTTTATATAAAGGTTAAGTGCACATCAAGAAAACATCCTAACCCAGTGGTACTCAATCCCACAAGTCCAGCATTAGCCCATATGTCCAACACCAATCCACAAAGTCCTCTTCCATCTCACAAAACACACAAAATGATACCGAATGCAAGAGGAAAGCCAAGGAAGTGAATGCATAAGCATCTCAGCGCAGGCAGGAGTCACTCCTTGTCTGTTCCAGTACCCAGGGCTGCATGGGGGTAGGTCCATGCGGCTTTTCCTAAGGGATGTTCTTGAAGGAAGTGAGCCTTGCAGCTGAAGCAGGGAACTGGGTAAGGCAGATGCACCCTGGTCCGACCATCAGAAAGCAAGTGACCCTAGAACTAGAAATGTTAGCCTCACCGAGCCATTTATTCCTCGGCCCTTCAATTGACCACACAAGTGTTTATCAGCCAGGTTGGCACAATAAAATATCTACCTCTCCATTGAATTATGCATGAGAAGAATGTTGAAAATATTATTTTGTAGCACATATATGAGAAAAGTAACTTAGAATGTGACGTAGTTTTCTTTTTCACTCATAATCAGAAACTGATGGAAAGTCTTGCTGGTACAACATTAAAAAAACTAGCTAAAATATACAACCAGAAAAGAGATTATGATATAAGCCAGAAATTTGAATTTATAAAAATTGTTAGCAATGGAATAGTCTTTATTTAATAATTTTATTTATTCCCTCACTTTTTCCCCTCCAAAACCATTTTATTGGGAGCAAATACAATCTGTAGTTCAAGTGCGTCAAACAGTATTGTGCTTCCACAATTAGGTTCAAAACATCATCTTCCTTCTTCAACTAGTGGCATCAGCTCCCTTTATTCCACCCCCCACTGTAGCCCCAGAAGCCTTTCTACTTGCTGTCTCTTTATGTTCATCAATTCTGGCTTTCATCTGTGGTCACACAGAAAAATATATCACTGAAATTCCAGAATGCTATCCCCCAATGACAAAATACATGAGATAAACTCCAATAGGAATTTAAAATTGAGGAAGCAGGCAGTCCACGTAGAGTCGCTGCCCTTCCCCGGCATCCATAACATACCTACGTGTGCTTCGCATGTGTCAGTCTGGCTACTGGAATGTGAGGATCTTGCCAGTTGACTGCCTTTCTCAGGATTTTCTGGATCCAAAAGCACTCTTTAGTAGCTGGTGTCCTGCAACCCACCCTGTGGCTCATGCTGAACACACAAACTGCTTGTCCTGCACATGACATTGAATACACCGAGCAACAACAACAACAAAACCGACTCCCTGCCTTCCAGGAGACTTCGGCTCACAGCACAACCCTATTTCTCTATGTTTGCTGTTGAGGCGGGAACACTGTTCTTCAACTCCAGCACAAACAAGGCATGCTTGCCAACCTCCATTCCTGCACTGGCCACAGAGTGAAACCACTGGCTTTGAGGACTGCTGCCTACTCTGATGGTGAGCCGGCTCTGTCTCTTCTCTGTGTGAGCAAACAGCTGTTGCACACAGAGGCTCTGTGTGAGCTGAGCTTTTGTCAGTGACCTCACATTGGTTTAACAGAAATCAACAGTTATATTGTGCGAAGTACACAAGAAGGGGAGTAATTCAACTTGAAGGGAGAATAAGGTTATTTTTATAAAAGTACCTTGTAAATTGAAGCACAACCAGAAAAATATATTTAAAAGGAAACCATTAACATGTTAATAAAGATTTTATAAATAATATTATAAAATGTGTCACAGAAAAAGATGATATAATTAAAACGAAAACACGATGTATGAAGTTCTATGGAGACCAGGATGATGGAAAAAATAGAACATTTCCTGATAATAATATCAAATATTATTTAACAAAATACACGATACACAGAAAACAAATTAATGTTCATAAACAAAACAAGATACAAATTCAGAAATTCTATAACAATAAGCCATTGGCACCAAGTGAATCCTGAATCCCAGTGACTCTAGGACAGAGTAGAACTGTTCCGTAGGGCTTCAGACACTGTTAATCTTTTGGAGGAGCAAATAGTCTCATCTTTCTTCCTTGGAGGAGCTGGTAATTTCAAATTGCTGACATTGAACTTTGCATCCCAATGTAAAATAGACAAAAAGGATGGCAAAATGAAAAACTGTCCCAGGGGAGGCTAAGAGCTAAGTGAGAAAGCCCTGATTCCAACAGGAAATCCTCCCTGTCATCCATCTGTGCCTGTCTAGGGCTGGTGTCTGTGCTCAGTGGGTCCTGCGCGCCCCCTGCTGCCCAGTGTCTTCCCTGCAAGGGAGGTTTGTGTCTGGGCTCACACTGACTTCCCCTCACTGTGCTCCTTGCACAGTAATACATGGCCGTGTCCTCAGCAGTCACGGAGATCAGCTGCATGGAGAACTGATTCTTTGATGTGTCTCTGGTGATGGAGAGTCGGCTTTGGAAGGACGGGTTATAATATGTATTACCATCATAGCTTATGCATCCCATCCACTGCAGCCCCTTCCCTGAGGGCTTGCGGTTCCAGTCCCAGCAGTAACATCTGCTTGTGATGGAGTAACCAGGGACAGTGCAGGTGAGGGACAGCTTCTGGGAGGGCTTCACCAGTCCTGGACCTGACTCCTGAAGCTGCACCTGGGACAGGACACCTGTAAAAAAATGTTCCATGTCAGTCACTTGAAGTCATAACTATAGACCCATAGACCCAGGTCGGATATCTGAATCTCTCACCTTGGGGAACTGTCACCAAGCACAAGAGAACACATAACAATAGCATCTTTACACCCCACCTCTGCTTTCTCAAGAGACCTACAGCCCTGTCTGAAGAGAACTGATAGCTTTCCCAGCCCAAGGGTGAAATTGTACCCTAGTTCCTCAAAGATAATTTGCATATGAGGGAGTCCTGTCCTTATAAACAGAAAGTGATAGAGAACAGACCCCCTTTTATCTTCTGAGCTTATGATACGGTAACTGTTTGAACTCATGTGCATATTAGTCTACAACAACAAGTTTTTCTCAAGAGATGTGTGGGGGAGATCAAAGATTGCCCATAATTTTTGAACCCAGTGTTCTCTCCTTCCATCCCCTCATTGCTCCTGCCCTGCCTTGGGCTCCTGTATGTCCTGGGCCCCAGAGAGTGGGCAGCATATAGTTTGTTAAAACCATCAATTGGACCCCAAGTCATCTTCAGACCTCACAATCTCCAAGGTCCACTTTTTTTTTCTGTACACCCTGACACCTCTTAATTAATCTCCTCATATTCCTTAGTAGTTTCCCTGGTGTGGGAGTAACATTTTTGAGACGCATGAATATCACGTTAGTCTCAAGGAGTTGGGGTTAATAAGGTCCCAAAGGTACAACTCTTCTATGAAGCCATTCAGTTCCAATTTCCACCCACTCCACTCGAGGAGATTCCCTCATGTTTTGGGGTTCTGTGAATAAGTGGAACATCCAAAAGAAATTTATGAAATTTTGAGGAAATAAATCACGTGTTGGTGGATTCTGTTCAGTACAAATTCTGACCATCAGGAAAGGGTAAACCAGATGGTATGCCCAAAGGCCAAGCTCCACTCCCAGCTTTGCAGTTTATTTACACACATCTGACCCAAAGCCTCTGGCAGAATAGCAGTCGACATTGTCCCTCTGCTAATCCTTTGCAGCCAGGATTTCCCGAGCTTGGGTCATGGTCATCATCATCCCCACTGCTCTTACAAGTAATACACACACTACATCCCAGAACCTGATGACTGAGGTCAACCTCAGTGTAACTAAAGAGATTCAAGTGACATAGAGTCTCAGGGAAGAATGTGCCACCTAGAAAATTTGGACTTCAGACAAGACAATATTGTAACTCTATAGCCTTTAAAAATGCAAGATTCGGAATAGAAAACCACTCCCTTGTTTGCTAGCACATCCAGAATTGTGAAAAATCAGTCGAGTCATGATTTCAAGTGCAAGGATGCAGAAAACCAGTAAATGGAAAATAATCATTTAAGAAAAGGCTCAGAGTAAGAATAAGAGTCAAGTACAATATTTTAGACTTTGAATCAAAAGACGTTTTCTTGAAACCCATAAGGCGCTCATCATTAAAATTAGGTCCATCGACTCCATTCCCTCGCTGTTCTGCTGCACTCCCCCAGTGCTTTGCCTCGGTGTGGTGGGATCAGGTCAGGTGCAATTCCCACACTGTGTCTCCGGTGCTGTCCGCTGTATCGCCCTTAGTCACTGAGGGGCATTATGTCTCATATTATGGCCAGACATGTTGTTGTCTCTGTGGACTGGCTGCTCTACTCAGGAACATCATCCTCATGGCCTGGTGGGCCAGGCTGTGTTCCACTCTCTCCTCCTGCCCCTTCATCTGCTCCCGTGTGCTCTGATCAGATATGTCCATCTCCTGGAGCTGCAGAATCAATGTCGTCCTTTGAAACAAATTCTTTTCGGGGGAGGGGCAGGAATGCACTTAATTTTTGGTGCTGAGGCCAGCCTCCCAGACTTGTCCACTGGTTCCCTACTCCACGCCGGGATATTGCATTCACACCTTGCGGCGCTGGGTTGACGTCTGGTCCCACTTTCCCTATGGAAATATAAACAATACCCTCCCCTTGGGTGGATTAGTGCCCCATGCCAAGGGATCAGTTATCAGGCATCAAAGAACAAAAAATCATATCATTGGCTGCACACCTCCATGATACGATCGCCGAAGACAAACGGGTGCATAAGCAAATGTGGCGAAGAAAGCTGATGGTGCCCGGCTATCGAAAGAGATAGTGTCTGGGGTCTTAAAGGCTTGAAGGTGAACAAGCGGCCATCTAGCTCAGAAGCAATAAAGCCCACATGGAAGAAGTACACTAGCCGGTGCGATCACGAAGTGCCAAAGGGACCAGATACACCATAGTGAATGAAGGGGGAAGTGCAGAGTGGAGACCCGAGGCCCAACTGTCGACCACTGGAGATCCCCTCACAGAGGGGTTTAGGAGAGGAGATGGGTCAGTCAGGGTGTGATGTAGTACCGATGAAGAACACAACTTTCCCCTAGATCCTGGATGCTTCCTCCCCCCAACTACCGTGATCCAAATTCTACCATGTAGGACTGGATAGGACAGAGATTGTACACTGGTACATGTGGGAGCTGGAGGCACAGGGAATCCAAGGTGGACAATACCTTCAGGACCAGGGGTGTGAGGGGCGAGGCTGGGAGAGTGGAGGGTGAGTGGGTTGGATAGGGGGAACTGATTAAAAGGATCCACATGTGACCTCCTCCCTAGGAGATGGACAGCAGAGAAGGGGGGCAAGGGAGACTCCAGATGGAGCAAAATATGACAAAATGACAATCTGTGGATTATCGGGAGCTTGTGAGGGAGCGTGGAGCAGGGAGGGAGGGGAAAAAAAAGGAGAGGACCTGATGCAGAGGGCTTAAGTGGAGAGCAAATGCTTTGAGAATGGTTGGGGCAAAGAGTGTACGGATGTGCTTTATACAATTGATGTATGTATATGTGTGGATTGTGATGGGAGTTGTATGAGCCCCTAATAAAATGAAAAAAAGTAAAGAAGAAAAAAAAGAAAAGAAAAGAGAATGAGTGGGGCAAAGAATGTACGGATGTGCTTTGTACAGTTGATGCATGTATATGCATGGGTTTTGATGGGAGTTGTATGAGCCCCTAATAAAATGTCTTAAAAAGTTAGGTCCATCCATCCAATTGACCCTCTAAATTTAGAGACTAATCATACACGCTCTTGTAAATGTCCCTTACCCTGGGGCTCTGGTTGCATTGAAATGTGAGCATCTCCAACCAAAGACAGCCTCTCCATTTGTGCTCTGGGCACAGCCACATCACAACTACTTATGGATCTCACCTTACATTTATTCCCTACACTAAAGGATTGCCGAATTTTGGAAAATGGTTCATATTATTGATTATAGAAGCTGTGACACTATCTCTAACCATGCAGTTTTAAATATTAATCCTCATTCAGTTTCCTTCCTCTTAACAAAGTTAAAATATTTTCCCCAGACTTATGGCTGTCAACACTCATTTACTGATTAATCAGAATCTGCATATCTCCAAATTAATGTATCTTTTTACAGTGGGGAAATCCAAGCACTAGGTGTTGGTCACCTGGATCTCTTTGTGCCAGAATTTGCTGAAGGGTATAAGCAATTGATTTGAAATGAAGACACATTGTACTCACTACAATCCAGGGGTTCAAGCACAGGAAACTCTAGCATTTTTCGTTTGGAGATCATTGAGTCTGATCACTTTTCATATGCACACTGGCAGAGCATCACTTGATCCTGTTCATTTAATCAAGGTCCCATCTCACTGTCTGCTCTTGGAGCTTGTCTAACCAATTCAAGTTGAGACCATGATGTAGCTTGTGTTAGTCTGGATAGACTAGATAAACAAATCCATGGATACACATATGTGTATAGGAAAGAGATTTATATACAAGAGCAATTGAACATTGAGAAAACATCTCATCCCAGTCCAGATCAAGTCCATAGGTCAGATATTACTCCATATTCTGATATCAATCTATAAAGTCCTCTTCAGACTCACGAAACACATGCAATGATGTCAAATGCAGATCATAGGCCAGTGGGTAGAAAGTCTTTGGATCCAGCATCATTGGGAATATCTTAGCCCTGATAGGGCTCTCTTTGGCATCTCTGGCTTCTGAGGTCTGGTTGTGTCCATGTGGCTTCTCTTCTGCAATATCTCCCAGGGAATAGCAGAGAAAGAGATGTGTCTTCTTCCTCCAAAGAGGAAGTACCAGATTTCCCAGAATTCTCAGGAGAAGGTCATGCCTACAGAAGTCGCTTTGGTTATATCCAGATTGACAGCTTAGACTCTCAGTCCTTAAATTGACACCAGATTATGTGACTACCACATAGCTGCACACTAGTTCAGGTCACTGCCATGATCATCTCAGATAATTTCATAGCAGTGATTAGTAGGGGTCTTCTTAAGTGTCAACCACGACATTATCCATGTACACATCACTCTCCTAACAGGTTTGTTACACATATTCTCAATGAGCTCCTGGGTTCTCCCTGCATTCTGAAGAAGCAACACATCAAGCTTTTCTAGACTCAAATGTCTGGGTTCCTTTGGCCGTCCCCCATCTCGTGAGGTTAGGCTTGGTCAGTCTCTTAATCAAGGTGCACTTCATCTCTCAAAATTCTTAAAGGTGGAAATGATAGAAATTATGGCTTAAGGAAAATGCAATAATATTTGCTCCCGTTGTCTATTGTTGTACACGGAATAGACATACATTGCAACTAAAAATTACAAGAGTTTTTTGAATTTTATCTGTTGCTTGATTTCCCCTTTAACTCTGTTGATGCACATAAATGTCTGATTTTTAGAAGGTCACTCTCATCTATGTTGTCTTCTTTGTGTGTACTTCCTTTGCTATGTTTGACAGCGTATGAACGCCCTGCAATGGGGCAATTCATGTGTCCCTGCTTCCTTATAGATGGTCTTCATAGCTCTTGGATTTACATTAGGTCATTGATCATCTTGTGTTCATTTTTTGTACATGAGATGAGGTTTTGGTTGTCTTTCATTCTTCTGAGGGTGGCGATTCACTTGTGTCAGTACCATTGTTGAAGAGAATGTTTCTCTTTTAAGTCCCTTGGGCCTTTGGTGAAGATCAGTTGCCTATATGTGGATGGATTATTTATTAGTCTTCAATTCTGTTCCATTGGTCAACATACCTATCATTGTATGAGTGCCAGGCTGTTTTGACTGCGGTGGCTGAGGAATACTTTTGAGGTTAATTTGTGTGAGGCCCCCTACCTTGATCTCAATATTTTTGGTCCCTTGACTATCCTAGCATTCTCCGTATAAAATTAGTAATTATTTTTCCATTTCTTTAAAGGATTAAGTTGGCATTTGGATCAGTATTGCATTATATTTAAAAATAGCATTAGGTAGTATTGACATTTCCTTGGCATTGAGCTTCCTTTTCCATGAACATGGCATACTGAGAATGTGAAACAAACTTTCATTGGGAAGGATAAATATTACGGGATGAGGTCATCTTGCTGAACAAGAGAAACAGAAAATCGATAAAGACACAAAGAGACTTTTGACCAGTGCTGAGTCTGACCTGCACACTTCCTACTGAAGATGAGAGCCACATTCATATGGGAGCTAAATTCTGTTTTCATGTGGTTCATTTCCTAACTTGTCGCCTGCATGACTCTAGCCTGGAACTCAATGACATTATCAGGGAATTCTATGGAAGCCTCTGCTCTCAGTCTGTCCTTTCAGAAATACATCACCAAGTCTTCCTCTTCAGGCATCATTTGGAGAGTTTGAATAACCAGTCTCTCTGATCAAATCCAAATATTCAACCTCCCACAGCACCCAATCACTCCATCCTCCCTCAATATCATTAGATCCGAATCTCCAAGTCTCCCTGAGTTTCATCTGGACCCTGATCCCTGAGGATCACCTGGCAGAATCATTTTCCTCCACAAAAAAACCTGGCTGACTGTTTGAAGAATGTTTTCTTGTTATAATACAACTTTTTAAATGTAGGAAAAATCAGGAATATCCATAGCTATTATACAGTAATTTATATAGAGAGATTCTATGAAGGAAAATGAGAGATGGAGAAGAATGCCAATATCGCAACAGGAAAGCAGACCTGAACCTCCATCTGCACCTGCTCCTAGACCTGAGGTCTCTGTTCTGTGGGTTCTGCGTGCCCCCTGGGGGCCCATTTCCTCCTTGCAGGGGAGATTTGTGCCCTGGTTCAATCTGATTTCTCCTGGCTGTGATGGTAGCAACACAGAAATACAAAGGAGTCTCCTCGAATTGCAGGCCGTTCATATCCAGATACAGCATGTTCTTGGAGTCTTCTTTGGAGATAGTGAATCGACCCTTCACAGAGTCTTTGTAGTATGTACCACCACCCCCGGGACTAATACTTGATATCCACTCCAGGGCCTTCCCCGAAACTGGTGGACACAGATCATGGTATAGCGACTGAAGGGCAATCTATGGGATGCAAAGGAGAGTTTCAGAGACCCCTCAGGCTGCCTCAAGTCACCCCCATAATCCACTAGATGTACCTCACTCTGGACATCTGCAAGCACAGATATCCTGGGTGGGAAAACCATCGGACATATTCACTGTGTCTCTCACTCAACGCCCAAGCACACAAACTTGCTCTTGATTAAAAAAAAAAATCACCTGTTACAATAGCAACAAGGACAAACCCCTTTCAGCACAGACTCCATGCTGTCTGTGTTGTGCTCAGTCCTGATCACTGAGTGGGGCCTCCTGAGAATCCAGGAGCACTTCCAGAGCTTCAGAGTTGGGGCTGCATTGGCTTTCATCAGCAGAGGGAGGGGTGGATTTGCATGCCCTCCTACTACATGCAATAAATGAAGTCGCATATCTTCTGTGATATGCATGTTCTGTTCATAGAACAGATCTGAGTGTTTTAGGTGTGTTGTGAAGGGCACAAGGATAATAACCTTAGAAACATTTTATGTGACTGTTATATGCTAATTTATCATCACACATTAATTCATTTTATTGTTCTATCACCACACAGTACACATGATTACAGTGATATGTCTATGTGTTATAGGAATAATACTACAAACAGAAATATACAAACTGAAGTTTCTTTTTCTATGAGGGATTCACAGCATGTTCTTTCTCAATATCCTTTGAGATTTTGGAAAGGGCAAGATCAGGGTTGTAGGGTGGATGAGCAAAAGTTTCCAAATTGAATTATCAGCGTAGCTCTTTCTACTCTTGAAAATAAGTACAAAGTCATGAAGGGTAAAAAAATTATATTTGGCACAACTTCTTTGGACGCTTTCTCACCAGTGACATTTTCCATTTCCCTAAAGTTTTTTCACATGATTCCTGGTCATCATCCCATAGCTTTTTAGAATTTCTTCAAGATGAGCCCCCAGGAAAGGGATCCTGACAAGAAGTAGTCCAATTATTGGGCAGTTAGGATTCCTTCTTCCCACTAATGCATTGTGTCCTAAATGAAGGCAGAATTGGAGTTCTGGGTCATGTTATGGAGGTGGTTGTTGTGGCTAGGTGCCACTGAGTCACTTCTGATGCAGAGTGACCTGTGCACAGCAGAACTAAACACTGTCTGACACTGCACCATTAGTGCACATTGTCCTATGCTTGAACTCTCTTGGGGACAGATAATTAAGGATAAATGAGGGGAAAGTTTATTCATAAGTTAGAGGTGAAAAACTTGGCATTTAAAAATGGATTTTTTAGGAGAAATGGTAGAAAAAAGTTACTAAAATACAATGAGACTTTCCAAGATATGCTTATTTGTTCTTTTTTTTTTAATTGAAAGTAGCTCAGGCTTTGCTCATGATCATTTGCAAAGGAACACCTGAGTCGTGTAGGTACCTGTGTGGGCACCTCCCCTTCATGCCAGAGGAAGCTGAGTTGGGACAAGCAACTGCATGGTGTAAATTTAGAGCTGGGCAGCATGAATTGATTCTAGTGCTCAACATCTTAGAGCATGAAAATGTATATACCACAATTTACTCATTTCTTTTAGGTTGTTTCTAGTTTCCTTCTTTTTAAAATAAATTCAGGTTGAAAACAAAAAGCGAGGAGATCAAAAGGCATTCATGTTATCACAAATCACCATAATAAACATGGCCAATCTGAAGACCTTTCCTGAACACAAATTGTAAACTTAGTAACATTTAAAACAACAACAAACATCATATTTTGAAAGGGAGACAGCTGCTATTAGGAAGGAAAAGGAGCAAGTTCTTACCTTCGCTGTAGAAGATGTCTTGGATGATATTTAAACTCTATAATGATTAGCCTGAAACAACTAAGAAACAGTTAAAAGTTCCTTGGGTTAAAGTAAATAGGATCTCTAAGAAGCACAGACTTAAGAAAATACTGTTTTCTTGCAGAGCAATCCGTTAAGATGCAGATAATAAACAAACCCGCTTTGCTTATATCCTTGATCATGGCTACAGTAACAGACGGGAGTCATTGCCCCAGTGCTCCCAGGATCACCACTCCTGACTCTGGAAGGCTCAATATAAATTTGTAAAAATCTATCTTTAAAAGGACAAGTCTAAAGTCATGCCCCGACCAGCTCTCTATTTAGGCATGAAGTCTTCCATCGGAAGAGGAAGAGCATAATGATTCGTAGCTGAGGCCCTGGGGGACCTTTGCAGCAAGGGAATGAACAACTTGAAAGAAAAGTTCTCTGCCCAATGGGAAAGGGCAGGCAGAACGTGTAGATTGGTAGAACCTTCGCAGACTAAGAGGAACAGGTAGAAACCACATCTCAGAGCCCCGTTCAGGAGGACCCCCTTGGAATGAGGCTCAGTCAAAAGACCAGAGAAATGCTGATGGCCCTCACCCTGCCACAACAGTGACCCGCACTCAGTAAAAATAACAGCACGGTACATCAGGAAAGTTAACATGGAGATTCTCTCTAGCAATAGTGCAAGTGAACACAAAGCAAACACATTTTAAAAAGAGTTCTATAGAGGAATCTGAGTCCTTTAGTATTTTAAATAAAAACAAATTTCAGCAGTGATGTACATTGTTTATAGTTACGTACAAATGTATCCATGACTATATTTTCACAAACTGTGACAATTAAAGTCTAGCAGAACTTTGGTCATAATCAGTCCTCAATAGAAAACATCATACAGAACATAATATGCTGATATGTATGGACATATTAAACATGCCCATCTATCCACAAAAAGTATGGATAATACAAAATAGTAAGAAAAAGTTGTGATACAACATCAATATGAGATACACAATTGACACAGAAATAGATACTATAAAGTTAAATATGAAACTCTAAAATTATAAAAATCTACAGGAAAATGTCAATAAATGTGTTATAAATAGTAGCATTAACTTCATCACAAAAATGGCGTAGTACAAAGAAAAACATAAAGTGGGTATTTATTTTTGGAGACTATTACTATAGAAAATAAAGAACATTCTATCCAATAATGTAAATTACGTGTAAGAAAAACCAAGAATACACAGAAACAGAGATCATGTAGCATTATGCAGCTCATAGGCCTTTCTTCACCTGGAGTTCAGGAGTGACATTGCCTTCTCCCCGCCTCCTTTCACAGGGATGCACGGCAATGGCCTGCGCAGCAATGGGGCTCAGTGTTCAATGAATGTGACTATGAACAGGGTCACTGGGGATGTGTACTTGATATATGGGAGGAGGAGTATAGTCTGCACACACCACTCCAGAATACGCTGACTCGTAGCTGATGTAAGAGAATCAGGAGACAGAATAGTGAGACAAAATGTATACACTTTATACATTGGTCCAACCCCAGCAGATTGGCCTGGAGACAGTGATCCAAGTGCTCAGATGAAGTAATGCCAAAACTTCACGTTTCAGTCTCTGATCTTCTCACCTCTTAGAACTGCCCCAAGAAGAGGACGAAACCAACATATTCTTGGAATGAGGTCCATGGTTCTGAGATATATTATAAAGAGTGAATGAGACCTAAATTTAAACAAACACATCATGAAACTATATCTGGTTGGAGATTTGTATGTCATTGGTAGCTTTCTAATATATTTTAAAATGGGTTCATCTGGGATGAGAAGGTTGACGGTATCCTCAGAGCACACAATCCTGTCCATGATTTTTCCATTCACCGAGACCAAGGTCCCGTTCTTTCAGAACACAGAAAGTGATGGGGAAGATGGCTGAGGAGGTAGGCTTTGCTTAGCATTGAGGATGACTTTAGAATAAAGGCAGTGGTCTTCTACTCTCGAGAACTTATATACTTATAAGACAAGCATAACAAAACCAAGAACATTTAAATTGTCAGATACACATTTTCTCTTCTCCATTAGATTATGGTAAAATTATTAGTTATTCAAAAGTTAGATCAACTAAATCTAGCAATCTCAGTGAATTCAGCCCAAAGTGGCTCCAATTTAATGATTGCTGTAAATAGGAATGGCTTTTGTAACTCACTAAACAGAAAGAGCTTTTCTTCAACAACTACACTGCTGTGTCTACTCAAGAGTCATTCTACTGTGGAAAGAGTACATATCACTGTAAAGCAATTTACCTTTGTCACAGGAAGACATTTCTCATACAAAAATTCGTTAATAATGTTATTCAGACCTAATCTTACATTTTATACAGATTCTTATACTGAAATATTGGAAAATCCTCATGTAAAGTTGCATGTTACTAGATACTGGGAATGTTCCTGGTATCCCAATACGAAATTGTAGCAAAGCCACCACAAGGAGAGCGACAAGTATGGACCCTCTGGGTGAAACCAGAAAGAGTGACCGACGTTCTGTGTGGCTGTGAAGGTGAAGATACAACATCCAGCATGAAGAACTGAATGATCCCATTTGGCCCTTGAGCTATTCCTGAATCCTGAATTTGCACAGATAAGTCCGTGTATCTCTGGACCCTCATGAGCTGCAGTTTCTTAAGGACAGACCTATACAAGATATTAGCACAAGATAATGAAATCCAATGGGTGAGTTTCTGTATTTTCAGGTATGTTCCAGAAAAGACACACACACGCGTAGTCTGCCATCCAGGTTAGGAAAACAACCAAACCAAAAAAGAGCAACAACAACTAAAACTGTGTCATGTGAAGAATAAATTCAATATAAAACAGGCTGATTTTAACTAAATCATTAGCTAGATGGTTGTCAGAATACCTCACAATTGTGATGGAAAAACATACTGTTAAAATTTCAGCAATTACTCAAACACTTAATAATTAATTTTACCAGCTGCCATTTTCCTGGAGTATGATTGGAAATATTTAACTGAGCGTCTTGAGAACTATGGTGCAGGGACCCTTAGCAGAGTCATTTCTTGTCCTTAAAAGTTAACAAATTGATTGTTGCTGTAGGACAGAATATCTTTTCCTGCTACAATATAACTTTTGAATTCAGATATCAGGAGTAGGCACTGAATTATAATTTTAAAATTAGATGGAGACTCCCCAAGGAAACTCTGAAATTTAGAGGATCCACATATGAAAACAGGAAACCAGCCTTGAAGCTCCAGGTGCACCTGCTCCTGGGTTTCAGTCCTGTGCTCTGTGGGCCTGAGTGCCCCTTGGAGATCAGTCTCCTCCCTGCAGGTGGGGTTTGTGTCTGGGTTCTCATGGACTTCCTCTCACTGTCTCTCTTACGCAGTACTACATGACCGTGTCCTCAGCTTTCACACTGTCCATTTGAAGATAGAGTGTATTCTTGGAGTTGTCTCTGGAAATGGAGAATCGGCCCTTTACAGAGTCTGTGTCGTATGTACTACTGCCATCATAGCTTATGCTTGCCACCCACTGCAGGCCTTTCCCTGAAACCTGGTGGACCCAGTTCATGCCATAGTCACTGAAGGTGAATCCAGAGGCAGCACAGGAGAGTCTCAGTGACCCCCCCAGGCTTTCTCAGGTTACCCCCAGACTCCACCAGTTGCACCTCACACTGGACACCTGCAATCATAGAGGCACTGTCATTAGACGACACACATACAAACACAGACGATCACAATTATACACACAAACAGAAAGCTCTAACAATTGCCATGTAAACTGGTCAAAATGAAAGCCAAGTTTGGTATAACTCATTATGTGTCCTCTGGACTAGCTCTTGAGCTCAAAATAGTAACAGCAGAGACCCCAGAGACTGGGCCTGTCCTCTGAGATCTCACTACATCGTGGACTATGGCTGGTTTATCAGCAGAGAGCTGCATTTGCATGTCCCCTGATATTTAGAAGCATGTGACTAAAAAATTTAGGCAATAATTTTCCCTCGGACTCAGAGAAATGCAAACATTCTCAAAGGAAAACTGCCTTTATACAAACTGTTTATCAAGCAATGCTTTAATTGTTATACATTATCGATATTTTTATAAAGTAGTTTTCTATTTGTAAACTTTATATTACATACACAATAAACTTTCTAACTTTGTGGTATGAGCGCTCACAATGCATCCTCTCTCGTTCCCCTTAAGATGTGGATACACATGATGATAGTGGACCATTCTGTTATCTGTTTCTTATGTGGGAAACTTAGTGATTTTCTTGCCTTCTAAGACATTTCCACATTTCAGTGTTATTTGTACCCTGTGGACAGGAAGCTGCTCAAAAAGCATGTACACAAACATGCAGAATGGTGTCTCCTCTCTGGTTTCTGATCTGAGAGATTCCAGTCCCCTTTCTTTTGTTATGATCAGGAAAACTGGCTATTTGTCAATTTTCTTCATCTTCTAGAAGTGTCAGTTTTCATATAATCAGCTTACTGATGGCATTCCTGTAATTTCATTTATCTTGGTTCCTTTTTTATTGCCTCCTCCCCGTCCTGCTACCTGTGCTATGGATAATACCTATGCATACTCACCTTTTTCTTGGTTCATTAGTTGGAAACGGAGGTAATCAATTTCAGAATTTTACTTCTATAATATACAAATTTGTGCTGCTAGGAATTCCCTTCTAAGTTCTCTTCAGATGAATCCCACAGTAAGTTTTCTTGTGATTTCATTTTCCTTTAACCCAGTAGAGCCATCCAGGATGTGAAAATCATTAAATGTATGTTAATGATACAAACAGTGTAGTATATATCCATGTATTAATCACTCACACTCACTCACTGCCATGAGTTGGCGCAGACTCACAGTGACCCCATAGGACAGGGCAGAACTGCCCCTGAGCATTTCTTAAGCGATGCCTCTTTGTGGGAGCAGAAAACCCCATTTCTCTACTGTGGAACAGCTGGTGGTTCAGCACTCCTGAAATTTCATGAGTAACCACTACACCACCAGGGCTCCAGTATGTAGGCATACATTCACATGCTTATGTTTATCTATACAACATAGAAATGAATGAATATTGAATTGATATGAGGTTTTGTAATAAATATTAAGGAAGACAAGATTCTTGGAGAAAATATTTTGTATGAAAAGGAAACTCTAGATGCTAACAGGAAACTCCTTGTTCCCATGCCTCCCCCATTGCCCTTGCCCAGAAGTCTGACTCCTGTGCTCTGTACAGCCCATTTGTTCCCTATCGACCAATGTCATTATTGCAGGAAGGTTGTGCCTGGGATGGCACTGATTCCTCTCACTGTTCCTTTCACACAGTAATGGACAGCTGTGCCCTCAGGGGTCGTTGAGCTCACCTCTAGGGAGACATGTTTCGTGGACATTCTTCTGGAGCTTGAGAGTCAACTCCTTTGAGGCATGTAATTATTTTCTGCTGCTCAGACATATTGATAACAACTAGCAAATGTTTCTGCAGGTGGTGGTTGATCCAGCTCCAGAAATGTGGAGCCACCAGAGACAGCAAATCTTAGGGAGAGGATTGTGAGGGATTCATCGCTCCTGGACTCAAACCCTGATGCTGTACCTCTCACGGGAGACTCGGGACAGGGAGAAAAATCAATTATGACAACTAATGTAAGCCTCTTTTAGGTCAACCAATTTTTAGAATCTCTTGATATTATGAGAGAGACATAGCCACCAGGCCAAAAAACATCTGAAAGAAAATAAAAACTGATCGACAAGTTATGTAGTTCCTAGAGAGCTCTGACCACAATGTGCTGTCTTTCACCATGTTTTAAACTTTAACCTGAAAATTGAAGGTGTGATCTGTTACAGCTCCAGGAGGAAAAAGTAGAGAGGCTTTCAATCTTTTCTCAAAAACTGAAAAGAAAAAGCCTATTGTCTCCATCTTCTCTGAGATTGGCCTCCATTTATTGAGAACTCAAGGTCCTTAAGCTGAAGAAAATGTCTGGACAAAGAAAGCACAGAGAGTGTTAAGAAATGCTGATTTCATTAAAACCCCCAATTGGCAGTGGATATTAATTTTACTGTGTTTTCTCATTTCTCTGAATATTCTCTTGAAAATTCAATCCTCTTTATTTATCCTAACATCTAAATTAGCACCAGTTGAGACAGCGGACATGTACAGTTTTGAGACACAAAATGGGCAAAGGGCATGAATAGATACTTGACTAAAGAAGCATTCAATTTGCAAAGATACACATATAAATATGTTAACTCCCATTACTCATTGGTGTTGTTATTGTTTATTTGGTTGACTTTGTTTATGAGATCTTTTCTTGGAATAGTTAAAGAATACCTGGCCTTATTTTCTGGAAAACATTTGAAGCACTTTCATGGAATCTTTTATTTTTAACATATACATTCAATGCAATCTGTGGTGTGATTATCTTGTTGTTTCCATGGGTTTTCAGTGTGCATCATAGTACTACAGAATCCTTAAAAACTTCAGTAATTCCTCTTTGCAACATGCTATACTGAACAAATAACCTGAGAAGCTGTACTAAGTGAAAACCACGACATCAATATTGTCGGAAGGCATGTTATTAATCTGGCACATGCAAGTGACATAAAACTACATGTTGTAAGACAACATGACTTGTAAAACTTACTGATAAAGAGCAGGGACTGCTGCCTTCACTTCAGATTAACATTCAATGTAAAGAAAAATTAAACTCCTCACTATGGGACCAATGGAAAATATCAGGATAAATGGAGATAATATTGACGTTTGGAAGGAGTTCATCTCACTTGAATCTACAATCAATATTTATGGAAGCTTGTGTCCATCAAATGGTGCATTTCATTGAGCAAACCTGCTTCACAGACCTCTTTAAAGAGAAGAGCAAGCATGTCTCTTTGAGGACTCAGATGTACCTGGCCCAAACTATGAGGTTTTCAATCGTCTCGTGTGCATGTGAAAGTCGGACAAAGATCAAATGAATGCACTCGAATGTGCATGAAAAAGATCAAAGCTCAAATGATGCACTTGAATTATGGTACTGGTGAATAATTTGATGATAGGATGGACTACCAGAAGAACAAACAATTGTATATTGGTGTTTGGGCTGGGTCTGGACTGGGCAGCCCCCACCTCCTTTCTGGCTCCTCAGGAAGATGAAACTTCATAGCCCCCATCCCCAGCCTCTTGGAGAGATGGATGACACATTAAACTATGCAACTCTTGTCCCAGCACCACAGAAAGCAATTTACCTTCCCAGGTCAATCTGCCTAGCCCATTCTCCCAGCACTTCAAAGAGCAGCTTTGCATACAAGATGACCTCCCATGGGTCCCATCCTGACTTAAGGTCCTGAAGCTGCAAGCAATAAAATTATAAGGATTCTCCCTTCTATTAACATATACTTCCTTAGCTGGAACCCTATATAACTCCCACCACCTCTCTGGTGAGTTGCAAGTGCCCTGGCCTAACTCAATCATACAAGCAGTGTTGTACAATCATTATCACAATCAGTTAGAAAACATGTTCTTCCTCGTTGAACTCCTTTCTATTAACTTCCCTTTTCTCCCCACCTCTCTTGCTGAAGCCCCCAGGAACCCTTATTCTAGTTATTGTGTCTGTAGATTCACCCATTCTGTACTACGTAAATTGAAAAACAGAAAACGACATCAAGAGAGTGAAAAATGCTGCCAACAGTAGCTAAACAATGCAGAAATAAACCCTAAATGTATAAAACAAAACCAGAAAATATTAAAACACAGATTAATCACAAAGTATATCAAAGGGGAGATCAAATGACAAGTTTTTAGCCATCAAAGTCAGATGTGTCATTTTAAGCTTCTATACTCATCTCTCCAACACTCACTCTCTCTCTCTCTGACCGCCAGGTTATTCCATCCCTCAGTTATGGTGAGAGGGAAATCACTGGAGGTCAATTCCCTGTGAAGATCCTGCAAATGTGTTTTCAGCTTCCCCTGTAATCCATAGCGTTCTGCATGCCAGAGTCTCACAGTTTAAACTCTGACACTATTCCCTCTTTGGATTTGGATTATATAATTTGCAATCCTTATAAAGTTTTGGATAGCCTCATGTGTCTCCCTCGGAATAGTTGGTGGATTTTACTGGCTGACCTTGCACTTAGCAACCCAATGTGAATTTCCTCTATGCCACCAGGGAGAGTGAATTTCTATATAATATTTATTTCTTTATAGTATTCATTACTTATTTATTGTACTTTGTTTTCTTAATTATTTGCAAAGCATATACCTCTAACTTAATTAGAAATAGTATATTTAGTGTATTTTAAATATTAAATAATTTAATTTTGAAAAAATTTAAAATTGTATAATTTATCATAAATTTAGGTAATTACACTTAACTGACCAAAATTAATCTCAATTTTCTGTACCTCACTCTATCAAATATGGTGTTGGATGTTTTTGAGTCAGTCTTACAATGGTTCTGTGCACACAATAGGACATATAACTAATCTGCCAAGTCCTGGACCATCCTCACTTGCTCTTAAGTTTGAGACCATTTTTGCAGCCACTCTGTCCGTGCATCTAACTGAGTGTTTCCCTCTATTTTGGTGACACTCTGCCAAACAGGATGTCCTTTCTCTAGGAAACGGTTCCCCTGATCACCTGATCCAAATATGTGAGAAGTCTCCCTACTCTCAATGAGAATAAAGAGCATTCTGAGATATTAATCTGCAAATTTCCTCCTCTTGTGACTCATTTGCTATCTTTTGGAATCAAAGTTGTCCTTCCAATGAGTTTTCCCTTCATTGTGACTCTAATAAATGACCTTATTAATGACTCTGCCCACCAGACAGGTCATTTCAGTTCACCCCTTGTCAGTGTCAGGGGTCTCCCTATGCCTGGATCCCTTTATTCAGCATACACAGAGAAAATGGGTAGCAAGCATCACTAAGGATAGGTCACACGTTTAGACCCAGATGTATCTACAATTATTTTCTCAGACACAGAACATTATTCAATAAGTACCCACAGTGCACAGGGAGTAGTGCAGAGAGACACCTCAAGAGACCTGACTGTGTGCTGTAATACAGCAATGAGCTCAGGACACTTAAAATCATGCACTGCACGCAGGAATCAGCACATGCCTGTATCTCGTTGTCAACAGATTTTGAGTCGCAGATAGTGTGAGGATGATAGTCTGTTTCTCACAGAGGGAAATGGGGCATAGAGGATGATAATGAAGGGTCAGCGTCACTTTTAATATTAGCACTGCAAACAGAATGCTAGTTATTCCTCTCACTCTTGCAGCAAGGAGAAAATTTAGAGAAAGAAAAAAAAGAAAAAGGCGAAATTGTCTCTGGGGATGCTGAGAGCAAAGAGAACAGGTCCTAATTCCAACAGGAAATCCTCCCTGTCATACATGTGTGCCTGTCTGGTGCTGGTGTCTCAGCTCAGTGGGTCCTGTGCGCCGCCTGCTGCCCAGTGTCTTCCCTGCAGGGGAGGTTTGTGTCTGAGCTCACACAGACTTCCCCTCACTGTGTCCCTTGCACAGTAATACATGGCCATGTCCTCAGCAGTCATGGAGTTCAGCTGCAGGGAGAACTGGTTCTTTGATGTGTCTCTGGTGATGGAGAGTCAGCTTTGAAAGGACGGGTTATAATTTGTACCGCCATTATAGCATATGCGTCCCATCCACTGTAGCCCCTTCCCTGAGGGCTGGCAGTTCCAATGCCAGCAGTAACCACTGCTTGTGATGGAGAAACCAGAGACAGTACAGGTGAGGGACAGCTTCTGGGAGGGCTTCACAAGTCCTGGACCCGACTCCTGAAGCTGCACCTGGGACAGGACGCCTGCAAACAAAAAACAGATGGTCCTTGTCAGATACTTGAAGTCACAAACATCCCTATAGACCAAGGTTGAATAGCTGAACCTCCCACCTTGGGGAACTGTCACCAGGCACAGCAGAACACACAGCAGTAGCATCCTGAGACCACAGCTCTGTTTCCCAAGAGACCTACAGCCCTGTCTGGAGAGAACTGATAGGTTTCCCAGCCAAGGGTGAAATTGTACTCTAGTGCCCGAGAATTATTTGCATAATAAGGGAGCCCTGGCCTTATAAACAGAAAATGATAGAGACCAGAATCCCCTCTTCCTTCTGAGCCCATTGTAGGTGACCATTGTTTGAACTCATAATCGTGTTTGTCGGTAATGAGAGGTTTTCCCCAAGAGGTGTGTGGGAAATGTCAAAGGCAATCCAAGGATTTCTGAGTTCAGTGTTCTCTCCCTCCAGCCCCTCATAGCCCTGCCCTGCCTTGGGCTCCTCTCTATCCTGTGCCCTAGCGAGTGGGCAGGATAGAGTCTGATGAAACCATCAATTGGAAATTGGACTCCAAGATACCTTCAAACCTCACACTCTTCAAGATCCCTTATTTTTTCACTGTATACCCTGATACCTCCCAATTAAACTACTCATAATACTTAGTAGTGTTCCTTGTGTGGAAGCAACATCTTTGAGAAGCATGCATCCCAGATTAATACCAAGGATTTAGGATTGATAATTCCTCAAATGTCCAACTCTTCTACGAAGCCATTTGTTCCAAATCCCACCCCATCCTCCCTTGAGGAGATCCCCTCATGCTTCTGGATTCCCAAGAATCACTGCAACGTCCAACAGAAATTCATGAAAATTTGAAGAAATGAATCACGTTGTGATGGGTTCTATTCAGTCCAAATGGCGAAGGTCAGGAAAGAGTAAACCAGGCACTGGGTCCAAAGGACACACTCCCCTCCTAGCTTTTCATTGTATTGATGCAAATCTGACCCGAAGCCTCTGGCAGAATGTTTCCAGTGGGCATTGTTCCTTTGCTAATCTTATATAACCAGGATTTCCCGACCTTGGGCCATGGTCATCACCAACCCCACCGCTCTTACATGCAATACACAGACTATATCCCAGAGCTGATGACTGAGGTCAACCTCAGTGTAAGTAAAGAGATTCAAGTGTCAGAAGGTCTCAGGGAAGAGCGTGCAACCTAGAAAAGTTGCGCCCCAGACAAGACAATATTAGAACTCTGTAGCCTCTAAAAATGCAAGATTCTGAATAGAGACACTCCCCCCACCCCTTTGTTTGCTGGAATATCCACAACAGTGCAAATTCAGTGGAGCCATGATTTCAAATGCAAAAATTCAGGAGAGCAGTAAATAGAACATAATCATTAAAAAAAAAAAAAAGGATCCGAATAAGAGCCAAGCACAGTTTTTACATCTTGAAGCAAAAGACATTTTCTTGAGACCCAACAGGCACTCTCCATTAGAATTAGGTCCATCCATGCAACTGATCCTCAACATTTAGAGTATGAGCGCAGACACTCTTTAAAATGTCCCTTATGCAGGGGGTTCTGGTTCATTTGAGGTGTGAGCATTTCCAACCAAAGTTAGCCTTTCCATTTGTGTTCTGGGCACAGCCCCATCACAATTGCTTATGGATCTCACCTTAAATTTATTTCCTAAACTCAAGTATTTTCTAATTTTGAAAAAAATGTTCATATTATTGACTATAGAAGCTCTGACATTCTCTCTAAACATGAAATTTTAAAGCTCAATCTCCATTCAGCTTCCTTCCTTCTAACAAAGTTAGAACATTTTCCCCAGACTTAGGGTTGACACCACTCATTTCCTGGTGAATTAGAATTTGTATATCTCCAAATTAATAAATTTTTTTACAATGGGGAAACACAAGCACAAGGTGTTGTTCACCTGGACTTCTTTTTTTTTTTTCTTTCTTTTTTTACATTTTATTAGGGGCCCATACAACTCTTATCACAATCCACACATATACATACATCAATTGTATAAAGCACATCCGTACATTCTTTGCCCTAATCACTCTCAAAGCATTTGCTCTCCACTTAAGCCCTCTGCATCAGGTCCTCTTTTTTTTTTTTTTTAACTTGGACTTCTTTGAGCCAGAATTTTCTGAAGGAAATAAGCAATTACTTTGAAATGAAGATGCATTGATTTCACTAAAATCCAGGTGTTCAATCACAGGACACTCTAGCATTTTTCAACTGAAGATCAGTGAGTCAGTTCCCTTTTCATATGCACACTCGCATAGCATCATTTGATCTTGTTCATTTCACCAAATTCCCATCTCACCATCTGCTCTTGATGCTTGTCTGACCAATTTAAGCTTGAGACTGTGATGTAACTACGCACTAATTCAGCTCACCTCCAGCTCTCGGTTTGACTGCCACGATCGTCTCAGAAAATTTCATAGCAGTGGGTTAGTAGGAGCCTTCTTAAGTGTGAACCTCATGACATTATCCATCTGCACATCATTTTCCTAACAGGGTTGGTACACATGTTCTCAGTAAGCTCCTGAATTCTCCCTGCACTTGAAGAAGCAACACATTGTGCTCTAGGCACAGATGTTCTGGGTTTGTTTTGCATTCCCCTATCTCCTGGGGTTGGGCTTGGTCGGTCACTTAATCAAGGTCTCTCAAAATTCTGAAAGGTGGAAATTATAGAAACTAATACTCCAAGGAAAATGCAAACATATTTGCTCCAGTTGTCTATTGTTGTAAATGGAATAGGCATGCAAAGTTGCAGCTTAAAATTACCAGAAATTTTTGTTTGATTTTTGGCTTGGCTTCCCATTTTACTCTTTTAATTAACAAATGTCTGATTTTTAGAATATCACTTTCATCTCTGGTGTCCACTTTGTGTGTAATTCCTTTGCTGTGTTTGATAGTGTATGAGTGCCCTGTGTAGCATGTATGTCCCTACTTCCTTATAGATGGTCTCTATAGCTTTTGGATTTATATTTAGGCCTTTGATCATCTTGTGCTCATTTTTGTACATGAGCTGAGGTTTTGGTTGTCTTTCATTCTTCTAAGGGTGGCGATCCAATTGTGCTGGCCCCATTGTTGAAAAGAAAGTCACTCTCCCTTATAAAGTTCCTTGGGCCTCGTTGAAGATCAGATGCCTGTATGTGGATGAATTATTTATTAGTTTTCTATTATGTTCCATTGGTCAACATACCTATCATTGTACGAGTACCAGGCTGTTTTGAATACTGTGGCGGTGTAATAGTTTTCAGGTTAGTTTGTGCGAGAGCCCCTAAGTTGATCTCAATCTTTTTTTTTACCTCAATCTTTTTTGGCCCCTTGATTATCCTAGGATTCTCCATATAAAGTGAGTAATTTTTTTCCATTTCTTTACAGGGTTAAGTTGGCATTTAGAATCACAATTACATTGTATTTAGAAACAGTATTGTGTAGCTTTGACATTTCCTTGGTATTGAGGGTCCTTATCCATGAACATGGCATATTGAGAATGTGAACAGACTTGCATTGGGAAGCATAAACATTCCAGAATCATGTCATCTTGCTGAAAAAGAGAGTCTGAAAATAGATAAAGACAGAAAGAGACTTTAGAGAAGCTGTGAGTCTGACCTGCACATTTCCCACTGAAGATGAGAGCCATATGGGATCCATAGTCTGCTTTGATGTGCCTGGTTTCCTAACTAACCACCTGCATAACTCTAAACTGGTATTCAATGCCATAATCCAGGAATTCTATGAAAGCCTCTGCTCTCAGTCTGTCCTTTCAGAAGTACATCACCAAGTCTTTCTCTTCAGGCATCCTTGGTAAGTTTGAATAACCAGTCTTTCTGATTCAATTCAAACATCTCACTCAGGGATAGGTACAACTGGCAGTATACAAATAGAGATTCTCTGAGGGAAACTGCGAGCTGGAGAAGAATGCCAATACCACAGCAGGAAAGCAGCTCTGAATCTCCATCCCCACCTGCTCCTGGACCTGAGGCATGTGTTCTGTGGGTCCTGAGCGTCCCCTAGGGGCATGTTTCCTCCCTGCAGGGGAGGTTTTTGTCCTGATTCAATCTGAATTCTCCTCACTGTGATGGTAACAGCACAGAAATACAAAGGCGTGTCCTCGCATTTCAGGCTGTTCTTATGCAGACACAGCTGTTCTTGTAGATTCAAAGACACCTTGGAGAAGTCTTTGTAGTATGTACCATCACCACTGGTACTAATACTTGAGACCCACTGCAGGTCCTTCCCTGGAATCTGGAGGACACAGATCATGCATAGCTACTGAAGGACAATCTAAAGGCTGCACTGGAGAATCTCAGAGATCCCCCAAGGACCCCCATACTCCACTAGCTACACCTCACTCTGGACTTCTGCAAGCACAGACATCCTGGGCAGGAAAACCATCAGACATATTCACCATGTCTCTCACTCACACCCAAGCACACAAACTGGTTCTTGACAAAATCACCCCTTAAAGTAGCAACCAGGACAAACCACTTTCAGTACAAACTCCATGCTGTCTGTGTTGTGCTCAGTCCTGATCACTGAGTGGGGGCTCCTGAGAATCCAGGAGCACTTCCAGAGCTGCAGGGTTGGGGCTGTGTTGACTTTCATCAGCAGAGGGAGGGGCTTGCATGCCCTCCTACTACACAGCAATAAATGAAGTTGCATGACTTTTGAGATCTGAGGGTTCTGTTTCTAGAACAGATCTGAGTGTTTTAGGTGTGTTGGGAAGGGCACAATGACAATATCCTTGGTAACATGTATGATGTGACTCTTCTATGCTCAATTGTTATCACATATTAATTCATTTTATTGTCCTACTAACACACAATACATGAGATTATAGTTATATATTTCTGCTTTATAGGAATAATACTACATATAGAAATGTAAAAATGGTTTTTGTATCTATAAGGGATTCACAGCATTTCCTTCTCAATATCTTTTGAGATTTTGGTTGAGGTAAGATCGGGGTTGCCCTGAGGACTAATAATGAGAGTAGCCATATCAGGAGGGCAAGGGGAAGGTGGGGGAGAAAGGAGAACCGATCACAATGATCTACATATAATCCCCTCCCCCAGGGTGATGGACAACTGGAAAGTGGGTGAAGGGAGACATCGGACAGTGTAAGATATGACAAAATAGTAATTTATAAATTATCAAGGATTTGTGGGGGAGGGGGTAGTGGGAAGAGAGGGGGGAAATGAGGAGCTGATACAAAGGCTCAAGTATAAAGAAAATGTTCTGAGAATGATGATGGCAACGAATGTACAAATGTGCTTGACACAATGAATGTATGTATCGATTGCGATAAGAGATGTACAAGCTCACAATAAAGTGATTTTAAAAAGATTAGTGTTGTAGGATGAATGAGCAAAAGTTTCCAAATTTAATTCTCAGGACAGCTCTTGCTACCCTAAAGAATAAGCAGGTAAAAGCCTTAAAGAGTGTAAAAACGGAACAACGAAAAGTGGCACAAATTCTTTGCCCTTTTTCTCACCTGTGCAATTTTCCATTTTTCAAAAACTTTTTCATATGAGTCCTGGTCATCACCCTGAAGCCTTTAAACTTTTCTACAGGACAGGGGTCCTGACAGGAAGTAGACCACTTATTGGGCAGCTCTTCCCATTTAAGCATTGTGTCCTGAATGAAGGCAGGGTTGGAGTTCTGGGTCATGTGGTTGTTGTGGATAGGTACTATTGAGTCAGTTCTGACCCACAAGGACCCTGTGCACAGCAGAACAAAACAGTGTATGGTACTACACCATCTGTGCTCAAGATCCTATGCTTGATCTGTCTGGGGGACAGATAATTAAGGACAAATGTGGAAGAAATTTCTTCATAAGTTCTGAGGGGAAAATCTGGTATTTTAAAATATATTATCTAGGAGAAATGGCAGAAAAAGTACAAACAATATAATGAAGCATTTCAAAATATGTTTATTTGTTCTTTGTTTGTTTGTTTGCTGTTTAATTGTTAGCATCTCAGGCTTTGCTTCTGATAATTTGTAAAGGAACTTGTGTAAAAGAGAACTTTATATCAAGAAGTTACTATTCATCAAAAAAACATACCAGCCAGTCCAGATCGTCTATAAGTTCAATATTAGCCTTTTTGTCTGATATTAGTCCATGAATTCTTCTTCAGATTTATACAACACATGCAATGATGCTGAATGCAGGATCACCACAGGCGGGTGTGTGGAAAGTCCTGTGGATCCAATGACAGTGGACACATCTCCAGGGCTTTGGCTGCCATCACCGAGGCTCCATGTGGCTGGCTTGTCCACAGGATGGTGAGAGAGAGAGAGAGACAGAGAGAGAGAGACAGAGAGAGAGGAGAGAGAGACCAGCCTCTTCTAATGGCAGAATCAAGAAACAGTTCTGAGAAGCCTCATAAAAAGGCCACACCCACAAGGAGGGATCACCAGGCTGTGACCTGATTGATAGGCTAGACTCCACTCCTTTAGGCTTTTATCAGGTTAACATGAGATCTTACATCTACCACAGCATAAAATCTACAAATGTATGAACAGTGCAATATCTGTGGGGTTTGTAATAAACTTTTGGGGAGAAGACATTTTGACAGGAACTGAAACCCTAGATGCTTAAAGGATGGTTCTTGCTCTCATGCCTCCCCCATTGCTATGGCCCCAGAATTCTTGTCCCTGTCCTTTCCACAACCCGTTATCCTCATAGACCAATGGCATCATCGCAGGGACATTTGTGTTTGAGATGGTAGTGAGTCCTCTATTTCTCTCACACATTAATGGACAGCCATGTCTTCAGTGTCATTGAGCTCAGATGCAGGGAGAACAGCTTTTGGTTCTGGATATTTTCTGGAGCTGAAGTATCAGCTCCTTAGAGATGGGAGGTTGTTTTCTGCTATTGAAATATATTGCTCACAGCTACTGTAACCTCTTCTGAGGGTTTTGGCCGCTCCAGCTCCGGCAGCATAAAGTCATCAGAGACAGCAAAGCCTATGGAGAGGATCTGTGATGATTGCTCACTCTTGGCCCAAATCTCGGACAACTAGGACAGGGAAAATAATCACTGACGACAAGTAATGGAAGCCTCAGTCAGCCAGCCCATTTTTTGAATCTTGACACTGCTAGAGAGATGTAATGGCTAGGCAGAGGATCTCCACAGGATACTGTGACCTATAGAGAAGGTCTATGGATCCTAGAGAATCCTGTCCATGATGAAATGTTTTTCACTAGATTTGAGACTGTACCTGGAAATTGATGAGGTGCTCTGCATACTAGAAGCCATGGGAATAAAGAAGAGAAGTTCCCAGACTTCTCAGAAACTGACAGTCTGACCCCATCATCTTCATTGTGCTAACACCAACACCACACTCACTGCCATCAGTGGATTCCGACTCACAGAGAATCTATAAGACAGAGTATACTATTGTTTTGAAAAGCACACTCGGCAAAAGGAACTTTGTTACCAATATGACTCCTGCTAGCAACAAACACAGGGCTGCATGACAGTGAAAGGGGCCGCTTTCCTTAGATCAAGCAAGGACTGAGCCACAAGATTCCCCAAGGAAAGCTTCTGAAAAAAAAATGGTGACCACATTTTAAAGTTTTAGAAAAATATACTAATAATTAAATGTAGAGGATTATGGATGTGAAACATATGTCACAGGGATGATCATGAATATGCATTAAGGTGTGGTTAAGATTCTTAAGATACAGCTCTTTGTCCTTCTTGGTTCCAAATGTCTTCTTATTTTGACTGGCGATGTCTTTTTGATGACTTTTAATTCCGTGACTAAAGTGCTTCAGTTCCATGTGACCTGTGACCAGTGACCGGTGACCTGAAGGTTGGGAATGTCTTTGTGGACATGTTTGCCTGGCCAGTTTGGTTCAGGATTGATACTCATTGGGTGTTGTGGGATATATATATTTTTTTGTGTGTGCGGAAAGGGCTCAACAGAGACAGGACATCAGGAAGGGAAATACAGAATAATTATGGGCAATAAATTGAGGCACTTCGACATCCTGTGGCAACATCGCATATACTAAGGAGAGGTTCCTTGGACAAGCTGTGGAGTTTACATTGTGACACAACGTTAAGCAGGTTGGGGAATAATCTCAAACAGAATGTCCATTGTTCATCTTATACTGTACTCAGAGTCCCCTTAGCTACTATATTTGCAACAAATATAATCTTGCCACAAGATTTTAGTTACTGAACATAATCTTTCCCAGAAATGGGAAGTCTATTGTCATTTATTGTTTGGATTCTTTCTTTCTTTCATTTTTAGGAATTTGGCAGTGATTGGTAGATGGGCAAGAAACGTATATATTGTTTCCTCTTTGTTCCTCCTTCCAAAGATCAAACTGGAATTTCAGTTAAAAATTAAAGAGCTTATTGAAGGAACAAAACAATCCAGGAATGGACAATAATAATTGTAAGGATTCACAAAGTCCCACAGTAAAAGTAAATTTTCAGAGTTTAAATGCAGGAGGATCCCGGGGCTTAAAAGAATATTCCCATCCTTGGCCCCTATGTTTGGCTCAAATGGACAAGGCAATAACAGGGACACTATATAAAGATTGAGTCATGTAACAGTTTTTATTTGTTTTGCTTTGACTTTAGATATTGGGAGAGAGAGTGGATGCTCTTGCTGGCAGCTTATTGGGGGAGGAGCTATGCTTACTTTTAAAAGTCAGTTCAAAATAAACAAGTAATCATAAACAACAGAATTGTAATCTGGCTGCATCTTTTGTTCTTCTTTACATTGACTCACAACCATAATGAGCTCTTCAATCCTTGATCATCATCAGCAAGCGTTTCAAGTCCTCGTCACTTTCAGCAAGCAAGATTGCATCACCTTCATATAACGGAGGTTAATAAGGCTTTCTCCAGGTCTGATGCCATATTCTTCTTCATATAGTTCAGTTTCTCTGATTATTTGCTCATCATGCAGCTTGGACAAGTATGATGAGAGGGCACAACCTGACACACACTTTTCTTGATTTGCAGTATTCCCTTGTTCTGTTCACACAACTACTTCTTGATCCGTGTACAAGTTCCTCAAGCGCACTACGAAGTGTTCTGTAATTCCAATTCTTTCCAAGGTTATACGTAGCTTATTAAGAATATTTAGCTTTAAATAACATTTACAATTTCAAAAGTCCAAATTCAATAGAACTTATTGTTTTTTTCTTTAGTGGATGTTTTATGTTTGTATCTAAAAATCTCACAGTCATACAGGCATCCATGCAAACACTATTATAATGTCCATTATTTGATTTTAGAATATTTTTGACTTTGCATTTTGCTTTAACATCTAAACACTTTTATGTTTTTTATTAATAGGAATAAATTCTGAATCAATTTGTTTGTTTTATACTTTTTATACTATTGATTGGATAGATTATCATTCGTCAAATTAATTTTCAAAGCGCCTTCCCTTAGAGCTGCCCTCAAATTTGAACTTCTAGTTCCTAGATATTCAACAAACCATTTCTGTTCTTAAACAGTATCTACTTGTGATATCAAGTTGCATTAACTTTCAGAAACAGCATTTATTCAAAAATTCACTTTATGAAAAAGACTCAGTTCTCTAATTAAATGTCAACATAAAAAAATAAATTCATTTTACCTTCATCATAATAGTAACAGTTTAGAAAGTCATTCCATTTTTAGGCCATGAAGGATGAAATATTGTTAATAGACACCACTGTGCATAGTAAATAAACATAAAATGAATCTGGTGAGAGCAAGGACCCAGTGGGGCTGCCTGACCACCTTACACTCACTCATAGCCCAGTGGACTCACAAATTTTCCACCATTTACAGGGAACAACTTTACCACTTTTTGATCTCTTATTTTGTGGATGATATTTGTATTTTACTTTTGTGACGTTTTCACCTTCATAAGACACCAACTTGTAGCGGTTTTACTGTCTTCCCTTTGTTAAGGGACATTCCCTTTGTTGGAATTTAAGAGACGGTAGTACAGTCCCTGAGGGGAGGATGTTGGGTTTCAACCAGTGACCTTGTGGTTAGAAGCCCAATACTTAGCTTTCAACATCACCACCCCCCTTTGTATCTCTGTATCTTTGTATCATGGAGTCTGTTTCACTGGTTATCATGCTGGTACTTTCATGTGAACTCCAGATTTGTGTATATAAATCACTCATATTTTCTACACTTTCAACTAACTAACTTGAAACCAAGAAATAAAATCGCAGATCACATGGCAGAATTTTGCAAGACCAACAACTTCTGTGCAAATACCTTTTATAGGGCTGGTTCAAACCGTTGGTTTGCAATCAATTATATGACAGTGAGAGCTTCTTTGTTACCCTTAAGGAGATACTAGTACACTCCCTCCGATTGTAAACAGAGTTTCCACTGAACATGTTTGAGAACTGTGGGAACAAAACCAGCTGACGACACTGCAGAAAGCACCACCTATGCTCAGCTCTGACCCTGCTCATGGATCGATCCTGGGCCTGTGCTTTGTCCTGAGCGCCCCCTGCTGGTCTTAACGTTCCATGCAGTCCAGCCCCAGAGCTGTCCTACAAGATATTTTATGTGAGGGCCACACTGACTGCCCTGTGTCCACCTGCACTGTATGTAACACACAGATGTGTCCTCCGTGCTCACAAAGGTCAGCGGTAGGGAGAATTGTTTTCGGTAAGGGTCAAGGACACTACTACAGTGACTTACAGTACGAGATCCCTGTATGCCATGGCCTCTCCCTGGGTTCTGCCTGACTCTAATCACTCCAAACTACCCTTCCCTGACACTGACCTCATGGCAGGATCAGGATCTTCATGAGAAATAGAGGGAGGAAGGAGGTAGACATTTCTGAACAAGGTCGTCCTGGCTCAGGAGGGTCCGGTGTCTCCTCTGGGGGGAGACCACTTTTAACCAGGAAACTATAACAAGCATTTTCCGGAGTGTAACTGACTGGCATAAGCTCTGGGATCCATGAGAAGTTTGCTAATGCCACAGCGACACCACTCCACCAGGAGGTTCTACAAAAATGTTTCCTGAATCAAGTTGAATGCAGGCAACTGAATCCAGTTACAAAGCAACAATGATCATTACGAATACTTATTAGGAAGAAGTTCTCATAATACTGGGAATGGCCTTGGTGACAAAAATGGCTAGGCAATTTGAGCTGAGGAATTTCTTTCCTTTTAGGGCAATGCACCTGCTCATTCTTCAAGGGAAGCAAGGGTTGAACGCTTAGGATTTAATGAAGAAACCTTACATCATCTGTTCTATAGCCCTGCTGTTGTTTGGAAGTTATATAGAGAGTCAGTGCAGAGAACCCCGATCCAGTAAGAGGCATCAGTGTCCCCATGTGGGGAGTTGTTTTCTTGTCTTGTCAGAGGCCTGTGTTCTTGTTCTCAAGCTCTAGGAGAAAGCAGACACTGTGTCCTCTGGTGCTGGACTGAGGGATGCCTCTGAGACTCCTGCTCTGCAGCTGCATCAGGCTGAGGGTTTCTGCCCCTCTCAGGAAGGAGTTTCTCTCACTGTGTCTCTTGCACAGTAATACATGGTTGTGTCTGAGTCCTTCAGGCTGCTCCACTGCAGGGACATGGTGCTGATGGAGTTGTCTGTGGAGATGGTGCCTTTTCCTTGGAAGGATGGGTTGTACATGGTTCCAGAGTCACTAGGATCAATCCTTCCTATCCATTCCAAGCCCTTTCCAGGTGTCTGTCTTATCCAGCTGATCCAGCTTCCAGTAAAGCTGTACTCAGATGTCTTACAGGAGATTCTCAAAGACTCCGGGGTCACTTCACCTCTGCCCTGGACTGCACCAGCTGCGCCTGGGCACAGACACCTGTGGAAATAGGATTCAGAGATCAGAGATTGCCTCTTCACACACACACCCTCCATTCAGCGCAAACCCTGTGGTGATCCTGACCTCAGAGAAGAGTAACGAGGAGAGCTAGGGTGGCAGAACCCATCTTGGAAGGAGGATGCAAAGTAATCACACTGTGGTCCCCAGCTGGGTGATGAGGGAGCTTCCCCTGTGGAGGTAGCCTGTGGGTCTAAAATCGATGTCTTCCACTTTGCATATTTCTGCCCTGCCCTCCATGTCAGACTCCTCCAGCCTTATAACCCTGGAAACCCAAGGCAGGCGGAGGTGCGGGTCTTGGGACTACTAGGAAGGACAGAACCTGATCCTAGTAACATCCTGCAAAAGAGAGAGAGAGAGAGAGAGAGAGGAGAGAATGGGACGGGCACTATTACTAGCACCTCTCCCACGCAGAGTACTGAACAGTGGCTCTCCACTCAGTGCATCTCTCAGTCCACACCCAGGGAGGAGTAGTTTCAAACCCAGTGTGAATCTGCAGCCCAAGGAGCCGGGGTCCTCACAGACGGTCTCTACTTAACTGTCTGTGGGATTATGTCTAGGATAGAAAGTACCTCTGTCTCCTTAGCGAAGACTTTGAAGAATCTGATCTCCCAAATGGCCCCTTCTCAATAGACTCTCAGGTGCGTCCTAGCGCCCAGGTCTCCTCTGTGCTTTCTGCTGCCTGAGGAGAGAAAACAAATCTTAGGGAGTGTGAGCTTTACTCAGAGTGTCAGACAATCTGTGCAGATTAAAGCCCGAGATGAGTGTGTTACTCTCTGTGTACTCATGGTCAAACCTGGCCCTTGTCACCATCTCTCTGACAGTGTAGCTCTGTTCAGAAGAGAAGTTAAAAGTCCAACAAAGGGAATATTTCACCTTCATCAGTTTCATCATCTGTCTCTAAACATTTCTCTGATCTGCTCTGATCTAAACTAAAGAAAACCATCAGTGGGTTAACATTTTCTCTCTCTGAGGAGGAGGCCTTAGGTTTCAGGGAATACAAAGTACCGCTGACATAACAGCCCACAAAGACAATGTCCTATATCTGGCTTTTGAGAGTAGTGACTGGGGACTTTAAACCACTTGAGGTGCAGCTAATTGTCTCTCCCTTTACAGAGTGATGATCATTGAAGACACATGGTAACCATTAGTCCAATGTTGTAATAAATCATGGATATGAGTTCCCTGGATGCTAAGACCAGGAGAAATAGATGGTGCCTTGGTGCCTTGCTATCAGTACCCACTTCTTTGGAAAAGATAGCATTAGAATTCTTGGGTAGAGTGGGATAAAAAGTGAAACAAAACACACACACACACACACACACACACACACACACAAAGAAAAGAATAATAAAAAGACTAGGCTTACTGGTTGGGTAGACTTGTGGAAGTCCTGAGACTATGGCTGTCAGCCTCCCTTAAGGTCTGTGACTGAACTCACCCCTTGGAAATACTTCCAGCTTGTGGACGCCATTACAAGATGGCGCTGGACCGCGCCCTTATCTTAAGGGTTAGTGATAACAAGTTATGCCACGCGTGCGCTCAGTCTGGACTTTGACGCAGGAGAGCTTTGCGTCTATCTGAGAGAGCCCCGTCACCCTGAAGCATATATAAGCCAGTGTTTTTAGCCTGCCCGGGGTCTTCCATAGCTGACCTCGGATCTAGAGGCAGCTCTCAATAAACTCCGCTTATCACACTATCAGAAGGATCCTGGTCAATTTGTCTCGTCGTGTGTCGCGTTCATCCTCTTATCTTCTGCCGTGGGAGGGTCGCGCGTGACAGCTGGTGCCGAAAACCCGGGATTTCGAGTCCTTAACAAGGCGACGAGGCGGTTGAGTGGAGACCCCCGAAAGGGAGGATTCAGAACTGATCAGCGCTGCGGAGAGGGTGAGTTCTGCAAGGCCACTGCTGTGTGAATGTTTATCCGCTACGGCTGCGGCGGCCTTGGCTGAGTGTGAGAGAGAGTGCTGCTTCTGCTTTCGGTTTAGACCGAGAAGAAAATCCTGTGCTTAAGTCCCGTGTAGATAAACGGGCGACATGGGAAATGTTCCAATAAAACAGATGGTTAAAACTTTGCAGCAAATCTTGCTAGCTCGTAAACTGAAGATATCAGAAGGCACGCTTAGCAAATTTGTGAGGGAAATAGACCAGATTGCACCATGGTTTCTAACAACGGGCTCTCTGACTGTCCCATGTTGGGACAAGTTGGGAAGAGACATTGATCGAGCAAAAGAAGAGGGACAGATAAGACCGGGCACGAGACCGGTCTGGAAACTAGTTAGAAGTTGCTTAGTGGACGAAGCTTGTGCAGAAGTGATACGTCAGGGGCAGCGTGAGTGGATTGACTTTCAAGACAGCATGTCAGAAGCAGGACAGGAACACACCCGAGGAAACAGGACGTCCGAAAAGGACGATCCAGGAATAGATCGATCTAAAAGGAAAAAACACAGGAGCTCAAAATTGGAGACAAATATGGAGTCAGAGGAAACCTCCGTGACCGGCTCGGAATCAGAGACCGGAGAGGAAACGGAGACAAAACAGCCAAAAACAGGAGGGACCACAAGAGAGAGGGGGGCTGCCGCGCGGGCACGGCAGGAAGCCCCTACTGAGATTAAGCTTAAAGACAAATCCAAAGTGCCAGGAAGTATTTATCCCTGGAAGGAATTCGGGGCTTTAGGCCTTACCGAAAGTGATGAGGAGGAATTGGAGGAGGCGGCGGCTGCATATGACAGAGGGAGGTACGATGAGTTTGCTGCTATTAAGTCTATACCTCCGGCACCTCAGATACCTCTCCCTATAGCTCAGGGGGACAAAATTATTCTCTTTTGACGCCGAAGAGCCAACGGATGCTTAGTCAGATGTTCCCGGTTTTTGAAAATGCCAACCAACAGCGATATCATGAACCTTTAGATTATAAAATTGTCAAGGAATTGGCCGAGGCAGTAAGATCTTACGGAGTCAATGCTAATTACACACAATCTTTAATAGATCGTGTCTGTGCGCATTGTATGACTCCTACTGACTGGTGTTCAGTCACCAAGGCGGTCCTAACCACAGGACAGTACCTAGAGTGGAAGTCTATGTGGATGGAAAACAGCATGACCCAAGCAAGACAAAATGCAGCCAGGGGCATGCCTCAGCAGGCTTGGACATATGAGATGCTAACAGGAAATGGTCAATGGGTAAACAATCAGACAGGTTACCCTATAGATGTATACCAACAAATTAATTTAGCCGCCAGAAAGGCCTGGAAAGTGCTGCCCAATAGGGGAGAAGTAAGAGGGAACCTTACAAAAATAATACAAGGCCCTACGGAGCCATTTTCAGATTTTGTGGCTAGAATGCTAGAAGCAGCAGGAAAAATTGTGGGGAGTGGTGAGAACCTGGCCTATACCCCATCCAGTAAATAGACAAGCCCCAGTTCTCCCAGTATTTTTTGCTCAAAAATGTGATAGATTGGGAGTCCCTTGTAGTCCTGCTGTGAGTAAAGTATCAAAATTTTATAATGTCACAAATTTTACTTTAGTTAATAGCTTATGTTTCCATATCGTAAAAAATTCTTCCAGTAATCAGTGCATAAATTTGAGAAAGATAAATGTTACAACATGGCTTGATCCTGAAGTTACCCCAGGGTCGACTGTCAAGGTAGAGGTCGATCAAGAAGGCGAGATGATTTTTAGTGGCTCGCCCCCAGCCCCGCAACTAGGCGAATGGTCGACACCAGCAACTCCGCCGGTGACGCGTGTCAAGACATATGTCTGGCAAGAAGAATTGCTGGCACCAGTAGAGACGGGCGAAGAACATGAGGAAAGAACTCGATGCAATGGTACTCTGGAAAGAGTGAGGGTATTCCCTCCCTGTCGTCCTAGAGAAAGATTTCCACCAGAGTTTGAAAACTGTGACCCAGGGGTACAGGATAAATTGTATTTATCTAAACTAAACCTCAATTTTCCCCCAAAATTATATACAGCACCCAGAATGTGAGCAAGAATACATGGCCGTGGCATCAGTGGATTCTAAATAACAGATTGAATGCTGCCACTATTATGTCCCCTTTTGCTGGCTTGTTGGGAAGCGTCATACGTCTCAAAAGAGCTAATGTAGTTATTGTGGGAAATATGGCAAACGTTAGTGAAGGCTTGAGTTATAGCCATAATTATATTTATGATTATAATCCAGTTTGCGTAAAAAGTCCTTTTTTATTTTTAGTTTTTAATGATACATGTATTATAAATGATGTTGTTAGTTGCAATAGTAGTAAATGTAGATGTAAAATTAGAGAGTGTTGGTCTGGAAACCGAACGCATAATGCTATGGTCATTCGCATTCCCACCTTAGTTCCTATACCTGTGGAAGCGGATCCGAATCAATTCCCCATTACTACTCTATTGAGACATAAAAGAGATTTTGGCGTAACAGCTGCAATTGTTACAGCAATAGCGATATCAGCAACAGCGGCCGTAACTGCGGGTATCGCTATGGCCAATCAAGTGCAGACAGCTAAAGTTATAAATGAAGTTGTGGAAAAAACCGCGGATGCACTAATGGAAGCCCGCAATGCCCAAGCTCATTTAGCGGCGGGAATAATTCTGTTGAATCAAAAAACGGATTTATTGCAACAAGAAATTGAGCAACTTACCAGCTTGGTACAACTGAGCTGTGTATTATCAACACCTGCGGTTTGTGTCACCCCTATTGTATATAATGAATCAAGCAGCATTATTAAAAACATTTCAGATTTTTTGACAGGCCAATGGAGTGAAGAGCTGGAAGCGATACAGGACCAGATGTTGTTGAAGATTTTGAAATTGAATGGCACACGTACTAAGCCTATCACGCTTGGAGATTACACCTCTTGGTTGTCCTCTGCTTTTTCCTATTTCAAGGAGTGGGTGGGAACATTTTTATTTTTGGGCTTAATCTGCTTCAGTGGCATAATTCTTCTCTGGATGATTTGCAAGCTCAAGCGCAATCAGGCTAGCGAAAAGCGTGTGATATTACAAGCCCTCATGGCTCTTGAAAAGGGCGAGCAGCCAGAGATTTGGCTTTCCCTCCTCAAGCGCTAGACCATGCGCAAGCTGAGTCCACAGCCAAAGACGGGAAAGACCAGTGGGACATGGTACCAACCTAAGACAGGAGCCTGCCGCTAGAGGGCAGGAGTTCCGATGACGGGTAAGGACCATGTGGCATGCTAGGTCACCTAAGACAGGCGGGATTCCAAAATCTGATTATATAAAAAGGGAGGAGATGTGGACGCCATTACAAGATGGCGCTGGACCGCGCCCTTATCTTCAGGGTTAGTGATAACAAGTTATGCCACGCTTGCGCTCAGTCTGGACTTTGACGCAGGAGAGCTTTGCGCCTATCTGAGAGAGCCCCGTCACCCCGAAGCATATATAAGCCAGGGTTTTTAGCCTGCCCGGGGTCTTCCATAGCTGACCTCGGATCTAGAGGCAGCTCTCAATAAACTCCGCTTATCACGCTATCAGAAGGATCCTGGTCAATTTGTCTCGTCGTGTGTCGCGTTCATCCTCTTATCTTCCGCCGTGGGAGGGTCGCGCGTGACACCAGCTAAATAATTGACAGGCCCACAAGGGAGCAATAGTCCTGGGGAGAGACAATGACTTTAGAATAATCAAACTTCTGTGATTAAAAGGGCAACATTTATCCAGGGGAATATTCAGAATGTTTGACAAGAAAAGGTTATTGTAACAAGAGTTAGTGTGCATTGAAGTCAATGAAATGTAACCAACAGTGTATGAATTTTTGAATTAATACTACTATTCTCGGTATACCTTCATGCAATCCACAAGAAAAAGAAAAAAGAGAAAATTAAATTAAAACGCTTCCCCCTCAGTTTTCTTCTGATGAGAAGAGAGCTCCTCAGGTTGTGCTTTGTGCACTCGGGACCTCCCAAACAACAAACAAGGACACAGAGTATATGTCCTACTTCCATGCTTCATTCTCCTCCCTCTGTTGTCTGGGGTTGACAGTTATGCTAAAAACATCTAAATCTTGGTTCTCAGAGGCAGGAAGAGAACTAAAAACCATGACACACGGGAAAATGGGATAGGGGAGGCTCCAAAATTCTGCTAGAACTCTGTATCTTCCTCATCATGCACTGTCTTGAATCAGGGTCATGGGCCTATTTGGCTTGAGACCCTGTGCCATAGATCCCAACCTTCCCTTCGTGGTGATTACAATCTAGTCTCACATAGCTTCCCTGACCTACTTGTATCGGCATCAATGCACGCATCAAATAAGTGGTATATTCCTGTTGTGGGGACCCAGTTGCTTGAGACAATCTCTTGAGTAGTGAATCATTGTTTTATAGCATCCATGTACAACACCTTACTCCTGATGAAACACCTCATGTTGTAGCTTGTGCAACTAGTCTCCAATTTATCTCAGGATAGACAAGAGTGTTGTCTGGACACCATCTGCATGGACTCAGTCCAAATCCCTGAATCTGAATGCACAATCACACCAGCGTCCATTGAAAGGGTTTCTCTTTCTCTCTCCCTCATCCTTCTATACATTTTCCTATCGCTGCTCTATATCTATCATCTATCTATCTATCTATCTATCTATCTATCTATCTATCTATCTATCTATCTATCTATCTATCTATCTATCTATCTATTACCTATCATAAATCTATTAATTGTTCTACCAATCTACTGAATTATCGATTTAGTTATCATCTATTTTCTCTGTCCATATCTTGTATCTGTCTACCTGTATTTATCTATCTATGTTTCTGTTTGTAATTCCATCTATTTCATGCTTAACTTTATTTCTGAAATGAACCCCAGCTTAATGGGAGCAAATATGTTTTGTGCTTGTTGGAGTATGCTATATTTTGGTCATTGATTCTAGTTTGCTTGACCCATTTATTTGTTTACTTATTTGATTCTTGATGTCCTTATGGATCTTCTGTTTTAATATTAAGTCCACAATAGAAAATGTTGAATTGAAATACTCCACTATTTGGTTGCATTATGCTGTTATTTATTTATTGCATTTAAAATATTAGCCAGAACTTGTTTGATGTATTTTGAAGAAATAATGTTATATTCTCACAACCTGTCTGTTAGTTCATCATACTGTGGTGGCTTGTGTTTTGTTGACATGCTGGGAGATATGTCACTGTTATATCAAATGCCAGCAGGGTCACCCAAAATGAGCACATTTCAGCAAATCTTCCAGACTAAGAACAGACAATGCAGAAGGATATCTCTCCCCTCTTCAGAGGAAGATTATGATAAAACTTTACCCACAACTTTGAAGCATTGTTGAATGCTGAAAGCCTAAGCAAAGGAAGTAGGACATCGCTGAAGCTGCTGCTAGAGGATGGGCCCTCAGGTTGGAAGACACTCAAAATGTGACTGAAGAGAGGCTGATTTCTTGGAGAGGAGTGAGCCATGATGACGTGATTTGGGTAAAGCCTCTGGGAGTGGAGATGTCAGGATCTTCATTTGCTGATGGGCCATGACTTAAGATAAAGAGAAACTGCTACAAAAGTCTTCTAAGGGTCAGAACTTTTAATGGGCATACTATCAGTTTAGGGAAATTGAAAGTGGTCAAAAATTAAATGGGATGCATGAATATTGATCGGTATCCTAGGCATTAGTGAGTGTAAATGGACTGACTGGTATTGGCCAATTTGAATCAGAAAATCATAGGATTTACTATGCCGAGGACAGCACAGTCAGGAGAATGGCATAGCATTCATTGTCAGAAAGGATCTTGCTAAACCCATCATGAAATACAATACTGTCTGTGATAGGATTATATCTGCCTTCAAGGAAATCCAATCAATACAACTATTATCAAACATCTCTTGAAGAATGCAATTGCTGCCAAGTTTAGCATGCCCACAAGTAACATATAACGCTAATAAATAAAATTTTATTTTTTATTTGCTCCTCCCTCCCCACTTTTGTTGAGATTTCAATTCCATTATTATTCATCCCACATGCAGTAGGGTAGATTTTACATATTTCTTATACATTAATATTGTATTCCTATGTCATAAAATAGAGAAATCCCTTGGGGGAAACCTGAGATGGAGAAGCATCCCCAGAACAGAACAGGAAACCAACCCTGTCCCTTTCCATCTGTTTCTGAGTATGTCCTGCGATCTGTGGGTCCTGAGCGCCCTCTGCTGCCCAGCTCTCTCCCAGCAGGGAGTTTGTGTCTGGGATCACACTGACTTCCTTTCACTTTCTCACAGGGTAACAGAGGGTCTTGTTTTCCATTTTCTAACCTTCCATTTGCAGATGAACTGTGTTCTTGTCATTGTCTCTGGAGATGATGAATCAGTCCTTCATGGAGTCTGCATTGTTCATAGTGCCGTAATGGAAGTATTTACACAGAGAGATGAACAAAGTCTACATACCAAGGTATTTTTTTTATCCTCCTCTGTTGAGGGATGACTTAATGTCACAGGCAAGTAAGGCCAATCTCAGGAAGTAATTTTCTTTGTCATTTCTAGGTGCATTAATGGTAAATAAAGGATTCAGGGAAATATTCAGAGTCACTGCCTCAATAAGCACAGCTGCCATTCCCCCAGGATTCCTGATGCTCTCAGCATGTAGGTTTCACAGGGTGTGTCTCACATAGACTTCAGGCTGCTAATCTGTAGATGCACTGTGCAGACTGGGGTATCCATGGAGAAGTCATAGCCCTGTGCCAAACCCTGCACATATGTTGACTTCTCAGTGTAGATGTTGATCCAGCCCATCCACGGAAGGCATTTTCTGGGTGCTTGTCAAACCCTATTCATAGACGTAGCTCATGAAGGTGTTTCCCGAAGTCATATAAGACATCTTCAGCAATTTCCCAACTTTTTAACCTAGGCCCCAGACTGCACTAACTGCATCTGGGCATGCACACCTGTGAGGAAGTAAACCAGAAGGTGAGAGCTCTGGAGCTGCCACAGTGTTCTCTCCATCCGCATATGTTATCTTACCGAAGGTGATGGTCTATAGGAAAATGAAGCTCCATGGTCACTCCTTCATGAGTGCACTTTGTTGTCAGTGGTTTAGGAGCAACCCATATGGCAATATCCTTGCTTAATGCTTCGTCAAGGGAGATGGCTTCAGCCTTCAACTCTATAGGGCACTTGTATGTGGATATAATTCACATTCATGATTGGATTTCTGATCGACATCAGTGATATATAATAGAAAGCCTAGATAACTCTAGAACAGTAGTTCTCAACTGGTGGGTCGCGACCCCTTTGGGGGGGTGTCAAGTGACCTTTTCACAGGGGTGGCCTAAGACCATCGGAAAACACATATTTCTGATTATTTTAGGAACTGAGGCAGCACTCCTCTATCTGTCACCAGGTGGGTCTGCCCACATGCAGATACCTGCACATACAAGTACCCGGCATGATGACATCATCTTGCCAACCCAATTACATACACCCCATACAAATGTATATGAGAGGGTTGACGCCATCATGTACTTATGTGGACCAGTTATCCATGTGTAGAGAGCCACTACTGTGTAGAAAGCAGTAGCTTCATTGAAAGCAGCTACTCTGTTAAAATCAGCAGTATAGGAGGTAAAACGACACTTCATGAATTATAATTACTGGGTAAATTTATTATCAACTACTAAAAATATATATATATTTGGACCATGGGAACTTAATCTGGATCCTGATTGGTCTTTTTATATTCAGATGTGGTTGATATGAGTACTGAACCCCCTGTTATAGTAACAGGTATGTAAAAAACAACAACAATACAGATCATGATAAATCCTAGGAAAATTTAATGAAGTGTATTCACTGAAATATGCTAGGTATCATCCTATGCATTATTAAAGCTATTGTTATATATTATTTCATTATCAAACCATCCCATGGCAATGGATTGTGTAGAGAACATTAAGAAAAAAAATACAGTGAAGATTTTCTTACGGTATGGTTTTACCTCAATAATTACAAGAGGAATTGAGAAACCACAATGTGTTATTTGTTGTGAAGTTCTATCAGACAAATCTCTGAAGCCAAACAAACTAAAATACCATTTTGATCACAAGCATCCATGTTTTGCCGGCAAGGATACCAACTATTTTAGAAGCAAAGCTGATGGACTCAAGAAATCCAGAGTTGACACTGGTCGCAAGTACTACAAACAAAACGTAGCAGCCATTAAGCTTCATATATGGTGGCACTCAGAATCGCCAGAGTTATGAAACCTCACAGCATTGCTGAGGATTTACTGTTGCCAGTGGCAAAAGACATTCGTAGAGTTATGATCAGAGAAGAATTTGTTACGAAATTGAGTGGAATTTCCTTATCTAACGACATTGTCCGCAGAAGAATACATGACATGTCTGCTGATATTCTTGATCAGGTCATCCAGGAAATTAAATCTGCTCCACTTCCAATATTTAGTTAGCATCCAGCTTGATGAATCTAAAGATGTTGCAACCTGGTCCCAGTTACAGGTCTACTTGAGGTATATGAATGACGGCGACTTTAAAGATGTGTTTCTTTTTGCAAACTTCTTGAAACAACAACTACTGCATGTAATGTATTTGGCACACTTGGTTCATTTCTGAAAGAGCATAAGATCTCTTGGGAAAAGGTTTGTGCTGTTTGCACAAGGGGCTCCAGTTATGCTAGGATGTCGATCTGGTTTTCAATGTTTGGTACTGAACGAGTTACCAAAAGTCATCGGAACACACTGTATGATTCATTGGCAAATATTATTGATGAAGATGCTGCCACAAGAGTCATAAGAAGTGATGAAAAGCATCATAAGTTCTGTCAATTTTGTAAAGGCGAGCACTTAAAGCAGTCGACTGTTTTCACAACTGTACAACGAGTTGGATATGCTGAATAATGCTCTGCTATTTCACACTGAAGTGAGATGGTTGTCGACAGGAAGAGTTAAAACGTGTTTTTGAGTCTCGTTGTGAAATCAAAACGTTTTTTAATCTGAAAGCAAGACATCAGTTTGGAGCACTTTTCAGCGATAGAAGTGAAGTGCAGAAAATAGCTTACTTTGTTGCCATCTTTGCCATCTTGAATGAGTTAAATTAATCCCTACAAGGATCAAATGATACATGCCTCAATTTTTCTGAAAAGATCTAATCATTTCAAATGAAACTTCAGCTTTGGCAAAAAAAAGTTTGAAAATAAAACTTACATGTTGCCTACCTTATCTACTTTCTCTGGGGAACATGACATTGAACCAGACAAAATGATTCCGATGATAATTTCTGTGAAAGAACACTTGCACATGATTGCAGCTGCTTGTGTGTTTGCCGACCCCTTGGAGTCCCTCACCTTAACATCCTGCATTTCTTTGGACTCTGATATGACAAGCCTGTGAGTGTGTCCCTGCACCAGCCACCTCAGGTCCCTGGATCCGAGTGGTGTGTCCACTGCAGAATTAAGACCTGGATTCCTTGCAGGCCTGTTACATAGGGTCTCAGCCTCCCTGACCCACCTGAACTTAGCTGGCTGTGGCATTGATGATTCTCAGCTCAGTGTCTGCAGCCTGCTCTGGGCCACTGTTCCCTGCTCAGCACCTTGGTGTTTGGTGGAAACCTGGTCTTCAGGGTTGTCCTAAAGCACCTGCTTCATCATACTGTGCCACTGTGCAAGTTCTCCCTTCTGGAGCTCCCTGACCCTTGAGATTGCTACGTGGGTCATGGAGGTTCTCTGCACCTGGATATTTCTGCAGAGGCTCTGTGTGACCCTGCAAGTCTACAAGCCTTTCTCTGTAAGTTTTGCTCACAGCAGTCCTAACATATATTGGTATGCTATCATCATACACAGACAGCTAATGTCATTACCTTCTCACCCCTAACCTCTGCTTCTGGGTTTCCACCCCATTCATAAAACGTTCTCATTCCCGATGTATATGGGATTGTTTGGATTAGGTTCATGAGGATGGGCCATGCTCAGAATTGTTCCCATGCATATGACCATTGTTGTATCCACTGTGTCAACCCACCTCCGTGAGGGCCTTCCTCTTTTGTGCTGCTCCTCCTCTTTACCAAGCATGGTGTCCTCCCATGGACTGGTCCCTCTTGACAATATGTTGAATGGATGTGGCCATTCTTGCCTCTAAGGTGCACTCTGGCCATGGGTGGTAGCACATTATATCTCAGGGGGGGTTAAAGGTTAATGGATAGTTGCAAGCAATTGTAGATTTAATAAATAACTTAAATTACAGAATTAAATGACATTGATGGATAAATCCACACCTAATTCACAATAAAGAATTATTTCACAACAGAATTTTTAAAATGAGGTTTTTCTATTATCTCTTCTTCTGAAACAGACTATTACTAGTCACAATCATACCATCTTGTTGACTGCTGAATGACCTACATTCTTCACGCTCCCATCTCAGAAAATCTCAAAGTGATTGATTTTAAATTGTACTCTTATGTTCTGGAGATCAGAATATTGTAATTAATAATATTGTTGAACTTGATGTTGTAACCAGGACATTGCTGTTTTTATTTAATTGACCAGGATGATATAATCAATGCTGTACCCATTAGGACTCACTAACTCTAGCGAATAATAACATCAATTTTGATTTTTGCTTTTGTCCATGCTGGCTTAAGTCCTAGAAAAATGACAAATGAGCTTTTGCCTTTTAAGATAGACTGAAATGTCCACTCAGGACTGCAATCTAAGCTTCACTTTTAGATTGCAGCAGTCTGGAGATAACCAAATAAAGACTGTTTTAAATTATCAAGGATAAACAGAATTGATAGACCACTGGCAAACCTAACCAAAGAAAGGAGGGAACAAATTTCAATAGCAAGAATAAGGGATGAAACGGGGGTCATTCCAACACACAATAATGAAATCAAAAGGATAGTTACACAGTGCTATGAGGGACTGTACTCCAATGAATTCAACAATTTGGAAGATATGGACAAATTCCTGGAAAAACAATCCCTCCATAGTGGACGTCAAGGATCTCAACAGACCCATAGCAATAGAAGAAATAGAAAAGGTTATCAAGGGATTACCAACAAAAAAAAAATCCCCTGCACCAGGTGGCTTCACTGGAGAATTCTACCAAGCATTTAGGGAAGAACTAATACCAATCCTACACAAACTCTTCCAGAACATAGAAAAAAGATGGCAAACACCTGAACTCCTTTTATGAAGCTAGTATAACTCTGATACCCAAACCGGGCAAGGATCCCACAAGAATTGAGAACTACAGACCAATATTCTTATGAATATTGATGCAAAAGTCCTTAACAAAATTCTACCAAACAGAATACAAAAGTATATAAAACAAATAATTCACCATGACCAAGTGGGATTCATACCAGGGATGAAGGGATGGATCAACATACGAAAGACCATTAGTATTATTCATCACATTGACATGAAAAACTATAAGAACCACATGATAATATTGGTAGATGCAGAAAAAGCATTCGACAACATCCAACACCAATTCCTGTTTAAGACACTTGAGAAGATAGGAATCGAAGGAAACTTCCTCAAGGCAATACAAGCTACATATGAAAAACAAATAGCCAACGTGGTAATCAATGGAGAAAAGACTACTACAATCCCATTGAAAAGGGGGACCAGACAAGGATGCCCTTTGTCCCCACTCTTATTTAATATCGTGTTGGAGGTTTTATCTAACAGCATAAGGCAAAGAAGAGACATCAAAGGTATTCGTCTGGGGAAGGAAGAGGTGAAACTATCGTTATGTGCAGATGATAAGATTTTATATATGGAAATTCCCAAAAGTTCCGCAAGGGATGTAATGGAAGCAAAAGAAGAGTTTGGCAAAGTGGCAGGATACAAGATCAACAAACAGAAGTCCATCGGACTGTTATACACATCGGATAAGACCACAGAAGAAGATATCAAAACAGTGGTATTCTTCACAATAGCCAAATACAAATCTAAATATCTAGGGATATATCTGACAAAAAAAACAACAACAACAAAAGATCTATACAACGAAAGCTATAGAACTCTACTACAAGAAACCAATAGCGACCTCAACAAATGGAAGACTATCCCATGGTCTGGGATTGAAAGACTCAATATAGTTAAGATGTCAGTTCTGCCAAAGGCACTACATAAGTTCAATACAATCCCAATACAATTACCCTCATCTTTCTTCAAAGAAATGGAAAAACTGATTCCCAACTTCATATGTCGAGGGAAGAAACCCAGAATTAGCAGAGAACTCCTCAAGAAGGACACAGTGGGAGGCTTGCTTTACCTGATTTTAGCACATACTATACAGCCACAATTGTCAAAACCGCATGGTATTGGTACAGTGACAGCTATTCAGACCAATGGAAAAGAACTGAAAACCCAGAAATAAAAACATCAGCATACAGACAAATGATCTTTGATTAGGGCCCCAAAAATATCAAATGGGAAGCAGATGCCCTCTTTGACAAGTGGTGCTGGAAAAAATGGATATTTACCTGTAGAAAAAAAATGAAGCAAGAACATTATCTCACTCCATGCACAAGAATAAACTCAAGGTGGATCACAGACCTTGAAGTTAAACCCCAAACTATTAGGGCCATCAATGAGGGAATTTGGACTAACTTGTGAACTTTGGCACAGGGAATACACAGGATATCAGAAATAGGGAAGGACACACACACAGAGGAGGCACAAATTGACTAATGGGATATCATGAAGATAAAACACTTGTGTGCATCAAAAGAATTCACCAAGAGAGTTATACGAGAGTCCACGGACTGGGAAAACATCTTTAGCATTGACATATCAGACAAAGGCCTTATTACTAAAACCTACAATACTCTGCTAGATTCCGAAAAGAAAAAAAATAATTTCTCACTTGATTGGTGGGCAAAGGACTTGAACAAAAGTTTCACAGGGGCAGAAATCCGAATGGCCAACAAACATATGAGAAAATGTTCCCGATCTTTAGCTATAAGAGAAATGCAAGTTAAAACAATAATGAGGTACCACTTAACACCCCCAAAGGTAGCCCAACTCAAAAAACAGAAAGCAGCAAGTGTTGGAGCGGCTGTGGGAAGACAGAAACTCTCATTCACTGCTGGTGGACTTGTAAGTATGTACGACCACTATGGAAATCGATCTGGCGATATCTAAAACAAATGGAAATTGAGTTACCATACGACCGAGCAATCCCCCTTCTGGGCATATACCCAGAAGAGGCAAGAAAAAAAAAACAAGGCCAGACATCTGTGCTCCAATGTCCATTGCGGCACAGTTCACAATTGCAAGGAGTTGGAAGCAACCCAAATTTCCATCAACTGATAATTTGATTAAAAAACTGTGGTATATACATACAACGAAGTACTATGCATTGATAAAAAGCAGTGATGAACGTATGAAGCAAATAGCAGCATGGGAAGAACTGGAGGAAATCATGCTAAGTGAACTAAGTCAGGAACAAAAGGACAAATACAACATGAGCCCTCTGAGGTATGCATTAAATAAAAAAATGCAAAAGGGGCATAGGGAAAAAGCTACTGTACACAAATATTCTTGGGGTGAGGACAGTGTAGTATGGCAGGGATCAAATCAAATCCAGGGATGCACATGGAAGACAACAGGGGAGGAAGTGGGGAAAGAAAGAAAAAAAAGGATGAAAATAAGGGAGAGTTGGGTGGTGGGGGTATGGGGCGCTGACCCATCCAAGGGGAGGGTATTGTTTATGTCTCCACAGGAAAAGAGGGACCAGACTTCTACCCAGTGCCCCAAGGTGTGGGTGCGTAATTCTGGCATGGAGTGGTGAGCCAGTGGAGAGGTCTGGGGGGCTGGCCCTGGTACCAAATACTGGGTGGATGCCTGCCCCTTCCCCCAGAAGAATTTATTTCAAGGGACAGCATTGAGTGTGCAGCTCCAGGAGAGGGACATATCTGGTCCGAGCACTCGGGAGTGGATGAAGGTGTCCAGTGGGAGATAGTGGAGCACATCCTGGCACACGAGCCCCTGAGGAAAATGACCCCAATTAGAGCAGCCAGTCCACAGAGAGGACCACATGGCCAGCTCGATTATGAGACATGACGTCCCTCACTGACCGATGACCCTGCGGGAGACAGCACCGGAGACACAGTGTGGGAATTGCGCTCGATCTGATCCCACCATACGAAGGCAAAGCACTGGGGGAGTGCAGTGGAACAGCAAGGGAATGGAGTGGCAAGGTCCCCAGGGAATGCTGAAAGTGGACTATGGGGCCAGGGCATGGTGCCCCCACAGACTGGACTGGAAAACACTCTTAAAAGCCAAGAAACGATCCTTGAACTAACTACAAATAAATGATGACTTTATGCATAAATGATTCTAAATATATCGTAAATACTATAGCTGATAAACTGAAAAATGTCTCGGCTACATTTCAGCACATGATATTAACTTTGTACTTCAATCCCTATGCATTCACTGCTAAATCACCATCTCACAAACCATTAACCCTTATACATTAACGTGCTGAGTATCCTTACAACACACTGATAACTAGCTAAAAAGCCACTCATCCTCCAGAACTTCTACTAACACCCTGAGCATCGCCTAATGCCTCAACAAAGTTAACATGTGCTTTAAAAATCCAATGAGGATTCCACACTAAATCTAACCTAATGCATTCATTCCAATTCTTTGAATCAGAGTCACAACCTTGACTATAGTCTATCAACTTAATCCTAACCTTATGACTCTAAATCTCAAATTCAGAAACTACCCCCCAAAACTCTAATCTTTAAACGATATCTCTACATCATTATACCTTAACATATACACCCTTAATCAACTTAAAACATAATCTGTTAGGCAGAAACTTTCTACACATAATTCCTTTTAATCTGTCCAGCAACACTTGAATCTCAAAGCATCAAATTAACTCCTAATTCTATCCCTTGATTCTTGTTCTTGAACCAGGAACATTGATTAATCTCAGGACCTGGCTTCTGATCTTAAGTACCGACTCTGCCTCTAGCACACTAAAGCCCTAACTAAGCACAAAACCTAACACACTGAAAAAAACTCATGCTGCTAATTACGTATGTGGATCTGTCTCCTCTCCCAGATTTTGCCTAAATGTAAGAGACTGCAACAGGTAGACATGCAAAATTAGGAAGCACCAACACATCCTCTGTTTACAGTTAACTTTTACAAATGGTTCATGAAATTTGGCAAAATGAAGGGATATATAAATGTTTAAATATGACAAAAAGCATATGACCAAGATCTACCCCAAGACACTTGTGGTCCTCTGCTCTACTGTGTCCTACACTCAAGGAGCCTTCTCTGCTATTATACATATGCAGGGATGTGTTACCCAATAACCAAGGTGACCAAGAGCTTACCAAGTAATTACTCACTAATTTGTAGGTCACACTGCATCCTGGTTTCTCCCTCAAATATGTAGTGAAAACATGTTTCATGAAACAAATAAATTACTGGTTATTCTACCTTTGATCCCCTCCATTCCATTTTTCTCAGGGACCCTCATGTCACTAGAGATGAAGGTGGTATCAAATTAAAAGTTCCTTTATTGGAACCATGATATCCATATTTCACAACATTGGACTTTTTCCTCAGACTTAAAAGCTTTGAAGAAGATGTAATACACCCTTCTAACCCTAAAATATTTGAGTCTGTGACTACTTGAGTTTCCAGAAATCCAACCACTTAACCTCACAAGACATACTTCAAGCAGGAGCTGCAGCTTCACCCTTAAGTGTAAAGATGTTATTCCCAGGGACATACTGTGGGTCCAGTGCCAGGAACTCTCTCTCAGAGCACACTGGGCGCACCACTCATGGAGAAGTATGTCCTCAAAGAGTCACTCGTGATAACAGCAGGCCAACCCCGTGCTGACTTAATCGGTTAAATCCTGACCAGGCACCCTGGGCGTGTGGATATCTGAATATACCCTGGAATGAAAGTGAGGCCCGGATGTGGACAAATCAGCAACTAAGAAGCCATTAGTGGAGGTTTCAGAGTCAGCGTATTAGCACAGGCTGAATATCTTTGAGCTCAACCCAAGGGCTTCCAGAGGCAAAAAGCTGTGTTCCTCCCGGAGCCTGTCTTACATACCTACTAGCTGAGGGTACCTGGCGCGGAATAGGTCCCCATGCCCAGGTTCCAGGTACTTTTACCTTCCAGGAAGCACAAAACATCCAAGCAAGGATGATCCACTGTCTTTCCACACAGCACAGCCTGATCTGAAATCCACATTTGCACCAATTTCAGCACCTTGAATTATCTGCCTCCAGGCTCACCTGGATCCGGAGCAGGGAAATAAAGGAGGGAAGGCAAGAGACTGATTAAAGAGTAATCACCTGTAATTACTTCAGCATCATTATAAAATATATGTAACTTATACTCCAGGTGCTTTCCTTATTGGAATATCTGTCCTTTCGTGAGTCCAGAAAATCAAGGGTTCTCAACCTTCCTAAGGCCACGACCCTTTAATACAGTGCCTTATGTTGTGGTGGTGCCCAAACATAAAATTATTTTCATTGCTACTTCATAACTATCATTTTGCTACTGTTATGCATCAGGAGAAACATGTGGAAGGGTCGTTAGACCCCTATAGGAATCGCCACCCACAGGTTGAGAACCACTGGTCCAGATGAAGGCAGAATAAACCCGGGGTGGATTGGGTGAAGTTGCTGTGGGAGGTGTTCTTAGGAAACACTTGGCAGCTCTAGGGACACCTGGCACACACGGACACACATGCACACAGGTGAACACATGAAAATATTAGCAAACAAGAATCTAAAATGTAGGCAGAGAGAATTCAAAATCCAAGTGAAGTAAGAGACCATGTATAATATTTAACATACAATGAGGGCTCACCTAAAACCCAGAGCTTAGCATCGTGATCTACGTGTTTGTTGCATTATAAAATGTAATACTTGGAGACACTTTTTTTTTCTGTTAATCTCATTTATCAAGCAAGGCTTTTTCATCAGTAAATGAACTTTTGTCAAACTTCATTGTGCATTATTCAAACACAACCACCCCTCAAATCTTATAAATTCTCTCTTTCTCTCTCTCTCTCACCTCTCTCTATTTCTTTCTCCATTCAGTGTAGGCTGCTTAAATTTTTTCACATTTGTAATTTATGAATAATACTAAGAGGGCATTACACCATGGTCACAGGGTATAATTACCAATGAAAGAAAATTAATTATAACGATTGTTTACCTTAATTATGTCTTCTTAATTATGCATGTCTTGTTTGGAGATATTAGAATGAATGGCATTAACAATGAATGGTAATTTTTTTATCACCATTATTTGCAAAAATCTGCCCGGGCACACAGAGAAGACAGTAAGGCCAACATCAGCTTTAGAAATGATGTCCACTCGCTGGAGAGTACATCGTCAGAGGACCATACTGGGGATACATGGTGTGGAGTGAGCCTGGTCTGACACCCACCTCCCTCCACAGTGGGGTGAACCAATAAGGGAACAGAACATGTCAGCAACGGAAGCCAAACCAAGTCATAAAGCCCCTGAGGAGCTGCAAAAATAGACTTCAGGCTAGGAGGGGCAGTTCCCAGAACCCCCCAGGACCGTTGGGGAGATTGTCATAAAGGTCAGCGGACAGACCTGGGATTATGTATATTTTTAGGTTTTTTTTTTTTTTTTTGGCTAGTTCCGCCCCCCCCCCTTTTTAAAATTCAATCTTTTCTTTTGTTTCAGCTCTTGTTGATTTGCCTATCCATTTAGTCAAGGGAAGCAACTGGACCAGTGGTTCTGGAGAGCCTTTGGGAAGGAGGGGGTTGGGGGAGGGAGTGGTGATCAAACAATTCCATAGATAGGGGAACAACTAGGGAATTAAATCAATAATGAGGACGTAGACATCCTGGGGCTGTTGGAGCAATAGCAATTTAGCTGAGAGACATTACTAAGAGGCAGAAAAGGGGTGAGTGTGATGGTAGGACAGGGGGAATTTAAAATGAAATAGAGAAAAGATCTAGGAAGCAAAGCTATGGATAGAGGTATAAACATAAGGGTGTACATATATAAATATAGTAATTCATAAAATAGTGTGATTGGCCTATGTACATATATATGTATGGCCATACACTGAGGAAGTGGATGGACTTTGGGCTTCTGCTCCAGCCCTCCCTCAACACAAGAACACTTTGTTCTAACAACACGACATTTTACTATATTGTTATTTAAGTTCAAGTTAATTTGGTACAAACATAACAATGGTTGAGAGAGAACAATTAATAACATATTCTATGAGTCCAGTAATATTCTGATACAAGTGTCAGATAATGATACTTCAAGAAAACGGTAGACCAACATTGATAATGGAGCTACATGAAAAAAAATTTTTTAAGTATTAGGAACTGACTCAATTCCCAAATAAGTTGAACTTAAATAATAATACAAGAAAATGGTATTTATTCATAACTGCCAGAATCTGCACCTTTAAAAGTCTTACCATTAGGCTAGAAGGGTCTCATGGAATTTTATTTTTTATTAAATATTTTGTTGGAGGCCCTTACATCTCTTACCACAATTCATATATTCATCTATTGTTTCGAGCAGATTTGTACAGGAATTAACAAAACTAACAATAGCATTGACCACACATGCTAATGATCCTGAGAAGTGAGGATGGTGACATGTTGTCTCATATACTTTGAATATGTTATCAGGAGAGCTCCAACTTGGGAAAATGATGTCATGCCTGGTAAAGTAAAAGGGCAATTGGAAAGAGGAAGAGCCTTTTGAGGGACTGGATCATTGGCTGCAGCAAAGGACTCAAACATAAAATCCACCCTGAGCTGGAGCAGGACTTGGTAGTGTTTCAACTGATTGTACCTAGGTTCTCTGTGAGCTGGAACCTACTTGAGGACAATTTACAACAACAACAACAACACACTATCCACTTTGTCCAAGACTCTCCTGTTTCCATTGTTCCCCATCAGCTAAATCCTGACCTTGATCTTACCTGACTGATTAGCCTAGCAGGGGATGAGTTCAGTTCTGGACATGAAAGTGACCAAAGGCCATTTCCTTGAGGGTCTTTTTTGTGAGTCTGAGTTTGGGTCACCATTTTTCTCCCACTCTCTCCAGGACTTTCTAATGGGATCCTTTTGGAGCACTTGGTAGTGGTGACTGCGCACATCTCGTTCTGCTGATCAATCACTAACTTTAGGTGAACAATCCAATGAGAAATAGCTTGTATAACTGAGTGAACATTTTGGACTCTACTTGCATGCTATTGTGGGTGGCTCTACAATGAATGAACAAACCCCTGTTTGTGAAGAGGGTATAAGTTGGGCTGCTAACTTTAAGACTAGCAGTTTGGAACCACCTATAACACCACAGGAGAACGAATGAGCGTTCTACTCCAGCAAAGATTTTCATTCTTGGAAACTCACCAGGGAAGTTCTCCCCTGTCCTATAGTATCTATGTGAGTCTGCATTGACTCGATGACAATGAGGTTTTTATCGTGGGGGCGTGGGAAATGGAAATTAATAATTTATCCATGGAAACAGGAAACCTCACATGGAAGCAGGTGTAGTAGCTACATAGTTTCATTTCAATTTGGTAAACAAGTCCAGGGGTGGAGGTTAGCCTGTCAATCAGATCACAACCTGATGATGCCTCCTGGTGGGCATGATGTTCTCATGTAGATTCTGGGAATTTCTACTCTTTTTCCCTGGAGCTGTGCTACCCTCTCTTTCTGCTTCACCTTTCTGCTCTTGAGTCACTTGGAGAGCTGGAAGAGCCCCATGGAGATCACGCCAGCACTAAATGCTTCTACCACCATTGGATACACAAGACTTTTCACCCACTGGCCTGTGGTCTTCCTGAATTCATCATCATTGCATGTGCTGTGTGAGTCTGAAGAGGAAATTATGGACTAGTATCAGACATATGGGCTAATTGCGGACTTTTAGAGTTGATCTGGATTGGGATGAAATGTTTTCTTGTTATCTATTAGTCATTGATGTAAATCTATTTCTTACACATATTTGAATGACCCTGAATTTGTTTCTCTAGTCTACCCAGTATAGCACAGCAAGTATTTCCAGAGGAGTCACCCTTTAGTTGCAAAATCTAGGCTAAGTTTCCCCAGATCTAAGGATAAGGTGGCTCTATCAGAACTGGGAACATAAATCAGTTTAATTCAGAAAATATTGCCTGATAAGTGACGTTTGTGGATTCCTGAGAAAGTCAGGTGACAGTTTTCTGTACAGTCTGGGGAACTATCTGACCATATTGGGAAACATAACAGAGTTTTACAATTCTCCTATCTCCATTTTCAGCCAGCAACTTTGGCATCTGACTTGAAGTTTCATAAAGGAATTCCCAAGTATAACAGGCATGAAAGAAGCACAATCTTTAGAGATGCAAGTTAATCAGGAAATGGTTCACTTTGATCTTTCCCAAAACCACTTGTTCTGAGAGTCCCAGCAGCCAAGAGTTACCTGCAGGAAGCAAATTTAAATTTCAGATCACTCAACTTGGAAAAGTCTTCCCCACTGTCCGTACACGACCTCTTGGACCAATTGAAACGTGAGTGAGTGATACATTAAATTAGCAGAGTGCATGAATAATGATTAGCATCATAGAAGAACATAACTCTCATGTTTAACTGTCCCCAAAGCTTCCCGGTGAAATCATACAAGAAGATAGTATAAATTCCAACTCTAAGGACAGACAAGTTTAACAACCATTCTCCTATCCACGTTCCTCCATTCCCTTGTCACTGCTCCTGCTTAAGGTTTATTTTTAAATTTTGTTAAACTGACATATAACTTACCTAGACGTGCATGCTACTTACTTCTCTTTTCCTAAAAATCAGTCATATACGACGGTGCTTTAGGTCGTAGAATGGACCTTCACCACAAAGGTTAAGCAAGGACCCTTTAGTTTGTGCTTCGGCCCCATTTTCACCGTGGCAGGATTGGATGGTTGGGTGTTTCCAGTACTTAGGAGGATGGACATCCGGGTAATCTGATCACAGGCTTACACACTCCATGTACATGGTTCTATTTCATCCCATGTCACTCATGCACTCTCTCTGCTCAGGGGAAAAGTACTGGTGCCTCGTCCATTGTTATCTGAGTCTTTGCAGCTGCAGTCTCAGCAGCAGCTGTGGGTCCTTTGGTGGGGACCGCCTCTCCCTGACTCCTCCCCTAGCCCCACCCCAGACCCGCCAGGCCCCGCCCACCCTCACCAGGCACCTGTGTTGGTGCCGCAGCAGAAATGGGCGGGGCAAGAGCTGCCTTGAGAGAGTAGGGACTCCTCCCTGACCCGCCAGCTCCTCCCACCCTGGGTCTCGCCCAGACAGGGCCGGAAGTGGCCTTGTCTTATTCTGAACTGCAACTCACAGCAAGGCTCCCACTGTCCGTGCTCTGCTCAAGGCGCCCGAGAAGCGACCCCAGCCTGAGGAACCTGTTGCCGGCGCTCCCAGGTGGGAGGCTCTGGGCTCCAGAACATGTATGTAGGCGGAGCCTATTTTAGTACAGCTGACTAGGGTGCAAGCGCCCTTTCTCTCTCCCAGGAACCCTGCCAGCGCTTCTCTTGGTGAGAGGTGGGCGGGTTTCCCCAAGGCCGGTCATATTTCCCCACTTTCGGATTGCTTGGTGTTCATGGTGGGATTCCCTGTTGGAGAAAGGGGATCCCGGCTGGGGTTTGGGGCTTCAAGGTTCCCTGAGTCTCTCATTGTGGGTCTCCTAACGCCCGTCCCTTGTTTCCTTTCACACAGAGGCACCTCCTCCCTGAGACTCCTTGCACCTCCTCTGCTCAAAGGTGAGCCCCGGGGTCTTGTTCTGCTGACCTCACTCTGGACCTGACCACAGTCTGTTCTAGGCGCAAGATCTCTTGCTGGTCCATGACAGAAACGTGTTCCCTGGCTCTAAAAATATTGATGGTGGCCCTTTTTCTTACTCCTTGTTTCGATTTTTATCTATATATTACTATGGTTTGTAAAATCATTCCCATTTCATATCCTTTCTATTCTTTATTGTTTCTGTTGGGTTCAGTTTGTGAAGCACAGAAGGAGTGAATGCCTAGAGATGAAATAATATGCCAGGGTTTGTAGGGATGGCTGGGTGGGGTCGCGGTGGGTGGCTGGTGGAGATGGGGAGGGTGAGGGGACTTCGGGAGTAAGAATGAAGGATCGAGGGGACTGTACACTAGAACTGAAGGTGACTATCAAGTCTTTTGAGAGGTGAGTTAATCTTGGGAAAATAGGCAAGGTTTAAATCGATTGTGGTAATGATTGTGCAATTCTTGAGATGGCTGAACTATGGAATTGTGGGAGTATGTGGGATATGTGGATTAAGTGCCCCCAGAAGTGTTTTTTTTTAAAGAAAGAAGCTCTCTATCACAAAAGCAATCTAACTAAACTATGCACAGAAGAATCAAAACCCAAACTGAAACAAAGGAACCAAAAACAAGGTAATGCTAAAGGGAAGTGACCCTGAAATGGGCCCATGGCTTTGAACGTTGTGAGGCTGAAGGACAATTTACTTGGGGCCGGTGTAGTGGACGTTGGCCTTGGTGCCCTCGGCCACGGCTGCTGGCCAACTGTCCAGGCAGCGGCAGGCGCATGGTCACCAGGATGTCCCAAGCTTTGATAGTTGAGCAGTTTGGAATGTGCCAGTTGAGATGCCTGGTAGGCGATGAGCCCTCAGTTGTCATTGATCAACAAGTGCACGATGCCCATGGCCCTGAATGCGATGCTGGAGTCCGAGTGGACCTACTGGAGCACCTTGTGCACATACACAGAGTAGGCCTCCTTGCTGCTTCATAGGCATTTCTTGTTGTGCTTCATCTGAGCCTTAGCTGCAGCCTCCATGGGGTCCCTCTCCGGGGCAGGCAGGGACTTAGCAGGGTCAGGTGGGTTGTTTGACTGGGCCGGTACACCTGGCAAAGGTAATGTTGGTGTCCTAAGGCGAGCTGAGGGAGGACAGAAACCCCCTCCTGGAGCAGAAGGGTTTAAGCTCGCTGGATCTTGATTTTCAGTAGAAATACACACCGTGAAAGCAGGACCTCTAGATCCCTCTGACCTTTTGGGTTTTCAGCAGGAAGTGTTGGAAAAGTTATCACAGCGATAACTGGCTGTGGTGGCCAAGTGTTCATAGTGATGTCACTTTTTAATTCTTCAATGTCGGAGTGATTTGATCTGATCTTCTCTGTAAGATGGGAGTGGAAGGGCGAGGGGCTGGAGTAGAGGAGAGAGGAGGAAGGACAGAGGAGAGGAAGGAGGAGGGAGAGAGAGATTGGAGCGGCCTCCACACTTTCTGATGGGCCTTAGTCTGGAACCCCGGCCTGTTCCCCTGCTGGACAAGGTGGGTAGATCAGCCACTGAGTGGGGACTTCTTTTTTTCCACACTACTTAGGTAGTCAACTAGGAGGTCCTACTAAGAAAACGGATTGGAGATGCTCACATTGTGAACTTTTGTCTCAGCACGCCAGTTGGAACCCTGGCCTGCTGTCAGCGCTCTCCCAGCCTGCAGGTCCCCAGGCTCTCCGTCCTGTTCTCACAAACTTTTGAATAGTTGAGTTGGATTCCATTTTACTTACTTAGATCTTTTCATTTTTTCAAAATGTTTCACAAAAATATATTTTCAATTCCATTATTTTACTTACTTGATTTTGGTGTGTACATATGTGCATGTGTGTATACCATACACACGTTTTTGTAGTATCCTTTTGGATCACCACTAAGGAGGTTGACCAGTAGTTTTGTTCGGGCAAAATGTGTGCATTCTGCCAAGTGCATATATAAATCTACTAGTACTGCTTCTGCTCGTTTTAACCCTGTAGGCAGGCTGGCCAGCTCTTTCTGATCTCTGGCAAGCAGCATCACCTCCTCCTCTTGTGTTTTAGGAGGGTATAGGTATGTTGGAAAGATGCTCAGCATTTTAATATGTAAGGGTTTGGGAGTTGGAGATTAGCAGTTAATCATTAGGGATTTAAGTACCAAGTTATTTTTATGTGTTGAAATGTAGCCTACAACTTTTTATATATTTACTAGCTATAGTATTTATGATCTATTTGGCATCTTTTTTATGTGAAGTCATCAATTTATGATAAATAAAGAATTTTTTTTCTTCTCTTTGGAAGTCATTTTTCTTCCTTCTTTCGATGCCCCCTTCCCCCCCTCTTCCTTTTATTAATTCTTTTTTTCTGATTTCTAGGTAGTAAAATTTTTAATATGAGTGGTGAAAATGGACATATATGTTTATCCTGATTCTCTTTCTCCTACATGTGACATTTGCAATTTTTCCCCAAGAATGTACATTAGCATATTGGGTTTGACCTATTTCATGTTAGATTTGTAGTTGTTTTGTTTTTAACATGAAAAGCCTTTGACTTTGTTTAGTATGTATTCTGTGTCTATTTAGATAATTGACTTTTTTCCCCTTCAATAGGCATATTTGAGTGTTTATTTTCTTGTGTTAAATCAGTTCTGGGATGAATTAGAATGAATCATGATACATACTTATTTTAATATATTGTCTGGCTCAGTTTCCTTTTTTAAAGATAACTTTTTCATTCAGATCCGTTATCAACACTGGTCTACAGTTTTCTTAAAGTATCATTATCTGACATTGGTATCAGGTTTTTTCTGGTGTCATAGAAGGTGTTACTAAGTGCTCTCTCAATACTATTGTTATGTTGGAACCCAATAAGTTGAACTTAACAAAATAGTAAAAAAGTGTTTATTCATCTTAATGTGAATTCTCTAGCTGCCAGAATTTTTAGTTTTCATCTATTGTACAGTTAGGCCGGAAATTTCTCATGAAATTTTATTTTGATTCAATTGCTTATAGACCTTCTAAGCATCCTGAAATTCAGTGAGTAATTATTGTCAGTCCCTTGCTCTGCTGGATCTTCTGATCTTCCAGCCGAATCCTCAGTGTACAGGACTACATTATTTACAGTTTCCTAGAAAGACAAATAGCTGCTCACCACTTAGTGACTGTGTTGCCCTTAGACTAGAGCCCATGTTCCTGAAAGTACTCTGCCATTTGGCATGCTGTGAGGCCCTTAGAGAACTGCCTTCAGCTCACCAAAAGAATGGACTAATGAGGGGTAGGAATGCCTCAGTGATTTTGTTGTCACCTTGTTTGTTCCAATTTTATTAACTGAAGAAGCCTCTTCCTTTAAAAAAATTTTTTTCTTCCCTTTTTCAATGAGAGAAATAATATCTTTTGTAAACATTAGCACACTAATGTCTTTGTGTTTGTGCTGGGTGTATATTTGTGGTTTCTGAGACTGTTATCCTGTCAGCTGTCATTGAGTCAATTCCATTTTACAGGGACCCATTGCACAACAGAACAAAACACTGCACTCTCCTGTGCCATCCTCACAATTGAGGATGAACGCATGCTTTTTAAAAATTTATTTATTTTAACTCATTTTCTTATGGCCTTCTACAGCTTGTATTACAATCCATGCATACATCTACTGTTAAGCACATTTGTACATATGTTGCTATCATAATTTTCAAAACATTTTCTTTCTACTTGACCCCTTGGTATCAGCTCCTCGTTTTTTTTCCCCCTCCCTCACGAAGCCTGGATTACTTATATTTTCTTGCTTTTTCATGTCTTTTTTTTGAGTCAAGTTCTATAAAAAATTTTTTTCAATCATTTTTTTGGGGGGCTCATACAACTCTTATCACAATCTATATATACATCCATGTATCGAGCACTTTGGTGCATTTGTTGCCGTCATCATTCTCAAAACATTTGCTTTCTACTTGCGCCTTTGATATCAGCTCCTCATTTTTAAAAAATCATTTTATTAGGGGCTCATACAACTCCTATCACAATCCATACATACATCAATTGTGTAAAGCACATTTGTACATTCGTTGTCCTCATCATTCTCAAAACATTTGCTCTCCACCCAAGCCCCTGGCATCAGGTCCTCATTTTTCCCCTCCCTCCCCACTCCCCCATCCCTCGTGAAACCTTGGTAATTTATAAATTATTATTTTGTCATATCTTGCTCTGTCCTACGTGTCCCCTCCCCCCACTTTTCTGTTGTATGTCTCCCAGGGAGGAGGTTACATGTAGATCCTTGAAATAGGTTCCCCCTTTCCAACCCACTCTCCCTATTCCCTCTCAGTATCACCCCTCACACCACTGGTCTTGAGGGGATCATCTGCCCTGGCTTCCCTGTGTTTCCAGTTCCCATCTGTACCAGTGTATTTCCTCTGGTCTAGTCAGACTTGCAAGTTAGGATTTGGATCATGACAGTGGGGGGGGGGGGGATGGAAGCATTTAGGAACTAGAGGAAAGATGTATTTTTCATCATTGCTACATCACATCCTGACTGTCTCGTATCCTCCCCAAGACCCTTCGGTAAGGGTATGTCCAGTGGCCTACAAATGGGCTTTGGGTATCCACTCCACTCTCTCCCACTCATTCACTATGGTAAGATTTTTTTGTTCTGATGATGTCTGATACCTGATCCCTTGTCACCTTGTGTTTCACAGGCCGGTGTGCTTCTTCCATGTGAGCTTTGTTACTTCTGAGCTACATGACCACTTGTTTACCTTCAAGCCTTTAAGACCCCAGACACTATATCTTTTGATAGCCGTGTGCCATCAGCTTTCTTGCCCACATTTACTTATGCACCCATTTGTCTTCAGTGGCTGTATCAGGGAGGTGAGCACAAAATGATATGAGTATTTGCACTTTGATGTCTGATAACTCATCTCTTTGTCACTTTGATGGCTGATAATTGATCCCTTCGTGATCATGCAGCCTGGTGTGCTTCTGAGCCTAGTAGCCGCTTAAATACCTCAAGCCTTTAAGAACTCCAGACACTATATCTTTTTATAGCCTGTAACCTACTGAATCAGACTCATAGTGACTTTAGGGTTTTAATCATTAAATTGGCAAATTTTATTATGAAATTTGTATTAGACAACATTACATTAATGTTATGTTTCTTTTTTATGTCAAACATTATTTTAAAATAATTTTTGAAATCCTCAAAATAAAAATCTTAAAAAAAAACAGTTCAGCAACTTAGATCCTTTAATATTTTCTCTTCTTTTTACCATTCAATCCATTTTATTAGGATCTAATTCAGACATCGTACCATTCTATGGTTCACTCTTATCAAGCCGTGTTGTACAATTATTGCAATCAGTTTCAAAACATTTTCTTCCTTCTTGAAATTCTTTATATCAGCTCCCTTTTAACCCCCATTATCCCTGCTGAAGCCCCCAAAACTCCTACTTATTGTCTCTGAAGATTCACCCATCCTGGGTTTCATAAATTGAAAAACATAGGGAAAGACATAACAGGGAGTCAGAAAGGCTACCAACAATGACAAAATACAACAGAGATTAAACCCTTATATGAAAAAAACCCCACAGAAAATATTAAAAACTAAATCAAGCACAAATGTATCAAAAGGAGATCAAGTGACAAGGTTTTAACCATCAAGTCAGATTTATCATTTTAATTTAAAACAGTCATCTCTCCTACACTCTGTCTGATCACCAGGTTACTCCATTGCTCAACTATGATGAGAGGACAATCACAGGAGGCTTAGTCCCTGTGTAGATCCTGAGAATGTATGTTGAGCTACCACTGACATCCACAGCCAGAATCTCACAACTTAATTCTGATACTATTTCCTCATTTGGATTTGAATTATGTTATTTACAATCCTGGTAAATCTTTTTAGAGCTTCATCTTTCTCCTTTGGAATGGCAGGTGGTTTAGAACTGTTGGTCCTGCATTTCATATACCAATGTAAAATCCACTATGCCACAGGGAGAGTGGACTTGTATATCATCTTATTTGTTTATAGTATTTACTAGTTATTTATTGTACTTTGTTTTCCTGATTGATAGCTACACAGTTAAACTTAATAAGGAGTGAAATATGAACTTAATTTTAAATATTAAGTAATTTTAACACTTTCTGGTTATAAAATGGTGTAATTTATTATTATTTTAGTTAATTATATTTGGATAACCAGAATTAATTTCCATTTTTTGTATCTCACTCGATCAGAGATGTTGTTGGGTGCTTTTGAGTCAGTTTTACTCATGATGGCTCTGTATACAAAAGAACACATACACAAACCACAAAGTCTTGAAGCATCCTTACTTGTTCCTAGATCTGAGCACATGTTTGCGGACATTGTGACTGTGTATCTAATTGAGTGTTTTCCTGTATTTTGATGACACTCTACCAAACAGGATATTCTTCTCTAGGACCTGGTTCCACTGAGAATATGTTCAGGGTATGTGGGAAGCCTCACTGAGATATTAGTTTGCAATGTCCTCTTTTTATGACACATTTGCTGTAGACAAAAGAACAGAAAGAAAAATGGGCCGGGTGCTTTTTCTTGCTAACACTACCAAACTGGATGTATCTCTCCAGAACTGCTGGGCCCCCTGATCACATGTTCAAAATATGTGAAAAAAGTTGCCATTCTCTATTCCATGGGACATTCAAAGTTGGCCTTCCAATGAGTGTGTCCTTCATTGTGACCCCAATGAATGATCTTACTAATGACTGCCCACCTGACAGGTCATTCCAGTTCACCTGTTCCCAGTGTCAGGGGTCTCTCTATTCCTGGAACCCTTGTTTCTGCATCAAGGGAGAGACTGGGTAACAAGCATCACTTGGGGACATTTCACAAGGTTAGCATCAGAAGACTCCACAGTTATTTTTTCAGGCACAGAGAATATTGGTCAATCACTACCCATAGTGCAAAGGGAGCAGTACAGAGAGACACCTCCTGAGAGCCACGACCCTGGGCTGGAATACATCAGTGAGCTTGGTACATTTAAAATCATCATTGAACTCATAAATATGCATATGCTTGTATTTCATTGTCAACAGATTTTAAGTAACAAGGTGAAAATGACCATGATAATCTGCTTCTCATGAAAAAAATGGGTCATATAGGATGACAGTGACCGATCAGAGTCATTTTTACTATTTGCACTGCAAACAGTGAATGCTAGTTCCCATTGTCAAGCTTGCAGCGGGGAGAATATATAGAGCAGCAGTTCCAAGCCTGTGGGTTGTGACTTCTTTGGGGGTCGTATGACCCTTTCACAGGGGTCGCGTAATTCATAACAGTAGCAAAATTACAGATATGAAGTAGCAACAAAAATAATTTTATTGGAAGGGGTCTCCGCAACATGAGGAACTGTATTAAAGGGTCATGGCATTAGGATGGTTGAGAACCACTGATTTAGGGAGGGGAAAAAAAGGAAAATGTCCCTGGGGATGCTGAGAGCTGGTAGAGAACACATGACTCTGACAGGAAATCCTCTCTGTCATCCAACTGTGCCTGTCTAAGGCTGGGTGTCTGTGCTCTGCGGGTCCTGTGCGCTCTCTGCTGCCCAGTGACTTCCCTGCAGGGGAGGTTTGTGTCTGGGCTCACACTGACTTCTCTCAATGTGCTCCTTGCACAGTAATGCATGGCCGTGTCCTCAGCAGTCACGGAGCTCAGTTGCAGGGTGAACTGATCTTCGATGTGTCTCTGGTGATGGAGAGTCGGCTTTGGAAGGATAGGTTATAACATGTATTACCATCATAATCTATGTATCCCATCCACTGCAGCCTCTTCCCTGAGGCCTGGCGGATCCAGTCCCAGTAGGAACCACTGCTTGTGATAGAGAACCCAGAGACAGTGCAGGTGAGGGACAGCTTCTGGGAGGGCTTCACCAATCCTGGCCCTGACTCCTGAAACTTTGCCTGGGACAGGACACCTATAAATAAAGATATTGATCTCTGTCAGTCACTTGCAGTCAAAACTATCACTGTAGACCCAGGTCAGATATCTGAATCACCCACCTTTGAGGACTGTCACCTGTGTGTGCAGGAGAACACACAGCAATAGCATCTTTAGACCACAGCTCCGCTTTCCCAAGGGACCTACAATCCTGTCTGAAGATAACATAGTTTTCCCAACACAAGGGTGAATTTTACCCTAGTGCTTGAAGAATGATTTGCATGCAGGTGTCCTGTCCTTATGAACTGAAAATGATAAAGACCAGGCTCTCCTCTTCCTTCTGAACCCATGGTAAGGTAACTCTTTGTTTGATGTCATATGCATATTAGTCTATAATGAGGGAGCACTTGACCTAAGAGGTGTGTGGGAAAGGTAAAAGGAAAGCCAAGGATTTCTGAGCTCAGTGTTCTCGCCCTCCAGCCCCTCATTGCCCGGCCCTGTCTTGGCCTCCTCTATGTCATGTGCCCCAGAGAGTGGACAGAATAGAGTTTGTTGAAAGCATCAGGTGGACACCAGATGATCTAAACTACTCCACACTCCTCTCCAAAGCACATTTCCTTCTTCACACAACATTACTACCAGTAACTGAGACCCACTGCAGGTCCTTCCCTGGAGCTGGCCGATGAAATCCATGGTGAATGCAGAGAGTGGACAAGAGAGTCTGAGAGATGTTCTCACCTGCCTCTAGTCTCCCCCAGGCCCTACCAGCTGCACTTTGCCCTGGACATCTGCAAGCATCACATACATGCATTGTTTATACCTGCTCAGGGAATGGGTAGACCTGGGTCTCCCATGGCTGTGCCTTCTATCCTAGAATGGAAGGGTTGGGCTAGGCTCGTTGCTCTTTTTCCTACAGAAGAGTAATGTGCTCTCTTGTGTATCCATCTATTCTAAAGATATCTGAGGGGTTAGATGTGAGAGTCTTGGGAGAAGGAGGTGGGACTTATAATATCTGAAAAATATACTTGAGCTCTTTTTATACAAGTTTACTCTACTGGTGAAACCCCATCGAGACCAAGAGGAACAGAGGAAACCATAAGGATTTTTACTAGAATATAACCCCTCTCACCACAACATATAAATGTCTAAGTGTACAAGCGAATGACACCAAACCAGGAAGCGATAGTCACGGTGGTGAACCACTGCAGCTGAGGGGGAAACACATGAGGGTTTAAAATATAAAGAGAGAGAGAGAAGTCATGACCCAGAAGAGGGTCAGACATTTCTCCCGGGTCCATGATTTCCTCTGAGGGAGTACAGGGATGCTTGTAAGGCCACACCCCAGAAATAGGTTCAAACTGCCTCCTTAAGAAGGATGCAAAGTCAGAAGATTAGATTAATCACTCCTCCCTTTAGCAAAGCCCCATTCCATGATAAGCAATGATAAAGTATAATCCCTGGGTTTCACCTGAGAGCGCTCAAATGTCAGGTGACGGGTTTTGTGGTTTGTGCTTCGGGGGATGTGGATGTGGAGGTGGTGGAGGAGTGGAGTCCAAAGCCAAGACAAGCAAAGGGAAAACTTCTGATAGTCAAAGAATTGAACCTCTAATACCGTTCTCTCCATTGATCTTGACTTTATCATTTGGAATCATTGGATCATACTCTGAAGCCCACGTCTTCAGGATAGCAGTCATCTGTGCCTCCCATACCAGGGAGTTTCAGGTTTAAGTTTAACGAAATAGTTCAGTTCCTTTAATAATGGTATTGTAGGAGAGTCTATTAAGTTGGGGTAACATGAAGAAGCTGTTGAGTGGCAGGAGTTATTTGGTCTTTTGCATTTCCTGTTAAGTGACAAAATGTTCCATCAGAGGTGGAGCCTCCACTAAAGAGGTCTTATTTCTTTTAAGCTATACCAGAGCAAGTGACAAACAGTACATTAGCACTAACAAGTCATGTCAAAACATTGCCTGGGGTTTCATATTAAATGATTACATAGTCTGAGAACAGCTGTCAGTGTATGCCTATGCATTTTGACTTATAGTGATGTTCAATAATATTTGCCCTTTTGAGACTGACTGCTTCACTCAGCACAATGTTTCTAGGTCTATGTCATGATGAGTTTTTTGGTGTACACATAAGTGAATATCCTAGAAGAATTTGATAGGAATAATATTTGAGAGTATGTGATCATGGTATGCAGAACATAGTCCTGTTCATATATTTCATATGCCATAAGTTATTTTTATTTAAATGATTTCAGACAGTATATATGCTAATTTGCTTCACTTAGTTCACTTAACTAATTTTATTTATGTGGGGATAGACCCATAAGTTAATATCCAACCAACATGAATTTATTTAATGCTCAACACCTTAGAGCATGAACACATGTATTCCACGATTTATTTATCTGTTTTTGGACATTCAGGGTGCTTTTCTTTTTATAATGAAACTACTATTCAGATTGAAAAAAAAGAGAGAGAAAAGGGCATTCACATTCTTATTATTTAATTCACAATAACAAACATGGCTATTCTATAAAATTTTCTTCAAAACAATGGTGAACTTAGTAGCATTAAAACAACAACAACAAAGATCATATTCTGAGAAAGAGAGAGTTGCCATTAGAAAGGAAACAGCCCGAGGTCTTCCCTTCGCTGGAGTAGACGTCTTGGACGACAATTAAACTTTAGAAAGGTTAGGCAGAAACATTTCATCAGTAGTTTGAAGTTTCTTGGGTTAAAGAGAATAGGATTTCCCAGGAGTACAGACTTAAGATAATACCTGTTTTATAGCAGAACATTCCCTTAAGATGTCAATAATAAAAATAGATTTCCTTCTCGTCCCTTGAGTGGCTAGGGTAGGACGAGAGTAAGCACTGCTCAAATGCAACCTGACCTCCCTCTTCTGCCTCTAAGCAACACAAAATGACTGAAAGGCTCGGGATACATTCCTAAACCTCTACACATGCAGAACAAGTCTGAAACCTGTCCAGAACCAATGCTCTTTGCTTTGTTTAGGCATAAACTCTTCAATTTGAGGAGATATAACATAAAAAGCTTAAGCTGAAGGTACTGGTGAAAATCTTCTGCAGCAACCTGGAGGAAAAGGTGCTCGGTTCCTTGGGAAAGACCAGGCATAGCTGCTAGCCCAGAACTTTTTTGGGTCCCAGTACAGGATGCCTGCCTCTCACAGAGGCTCAAGACCAGAGAAATGCCCCATTGCCCAAACCCTGCCACCACGTGACCATCATGTAGTAAAAATAATACCAAGTGCATCAGAGAAGTTATAGTCAAGATTTTCTCAAGGGAAGAGAGACCCAAACATAAAATAAACAATGATATTTTATAGAGGAATCTGATATCTTTGGGATTTTTAGTAAAGATTAATTTTATCTGTGATGGACATTGCATGTAATTAATTACAAATGGACTCCTGACTATATAGTCACAAATATTGGAAATAAGTCTAACAGAAGTTGGGTCATTGTCAGTTTGTAAGTGAAAGCATCATACATAACACAATATGCTGATATGTACGGTCATTTTTAACATGCCCATGTATCCACAAAAAGTAATGGATAATACAAAAGAATAGGAAAAGGGTCATAATTGAAACAATGTCAACATGAGATTCACCCTTGACACAGAGATGGGTACTATAAAGGTAAATAAGAAACTCTAAATATGATGATTATGTTAAGAAATCTAAAAGCAAATGTTATCCAAATGTGTTATAAATAGTATGGAGAACAAAGTCACAATGAAGACGCCCTAATAAAAAGAAAATCATAAAGTGAGAGTTTATTTTTGGAGACAATTATAATACAAAAATAAAGGACACTACACAAGAATGCAAAATATGTTTAAGGAAAACAAAGAATACACAGGAGAGAACATAATGGAGGATTGTGCAGATCAGACTCCTTCTTTCTACTGGATTTCAGGAATCACACTGTCTTCTCCCTGACTCCTTTCACAGTGATACATAGTCAAATGGCCTGTGCAGCAATGGAGCTCAGCGTTCAATGAACTTGACTATGAAAGGGGTCACTGGGGATGTGCACTCAAGACATCAGTGTAAGAGTGTAGTCTGTGCTCTCACCACTCCATAGCATACAAACCCACAGCTGATTTAAGAGAATCTAGAGACAGAAGAGGTGAGGCACAACGTCTGTGGGATTTACAAGCCTGATTCAAGCCCTGCAGCTGCACCGGAGGAAGTGAGCCAGGTGTGCATATAAAGCACCCCCAAACTTTCATGTTTCAATACCTGAGCTTCTCACCTCTGAGAGCTGACCCCAAGAAGAGGAAGAAACCAAAATATTCTTGGGAACAAGGTCCATGATACTCAGGTGTATTACCCAGAGTGAGTACATCCTAAATTAAACAATGTATCGTGAGACTCTATCTGATCGACTATGTGGAGATTTGCATGTGAGTTGTCCCTTTAATAAAGTTTAAAAGGGGTTCATCTGGGATGAGAATGTTGACTGTTTCCGCAGAGAACTCAGCCTGTCCCTGTTTCTCATTCACCAGGACCAGCATTTCCAGGCTTTACCGAAAGTGATGAGGACTATGGTTGAGAAGTAGATGTGGCTTAGGATTGAGAATGACTAGGAATACAGGCAGTGTTTCTCTACTCTCAGGGACTTATATATTTGTAAGACACAACAAATCCAAGGACATATAAATGGTCAGATACACATTTTCTTTTTTTGTGTTATAATAACATTATTAGATATTAAAAAGTTTGGAGATAGCTAAATCTAGCAATCTCACTGAATTCAGCCTAAAGTGGCCCCAATTCAATGTGTGCTGTAAATAGGAATGGCTTTTGTGAGTTACTAAAATGGAAGAGCTTTTCTTCAACAACTACACTGCTATGTCCTCTCAGAGTCATTCTAGTGTGGAAAGAGTGTATGTCATGTTGAGCAATTTACCTTTGACACCAGTAGACATTTATTTATTTATTTTAACTTCTATTAGGAGCTCTTACAGATACTATTATAATCCATACTTCTACTAAACCAGGCATAATTGTACAATTGAAGTCATCATTTTCAATGCATTTTCTTTCCTCTTGAACTCTTTGATATCAGCTCTCCTTTATCCCTTTCCTATCCCACCCTACAATTCCCATGGATACTTAATATATTATATATTATTATTATTGCCATATCTTACACCATCCAATGTATCCGTTCTCCTACAATTCTTTCATTTGTTCCCTTGTGTGGGGTTATACAGTCATCATTGTATCAGTTCCCCCCTGCCCCTCCTATTCTTCCTGTTGCCTCAAAATTTTCAATAAAGTGATTGACACCTAATCTTACATTTTATACCAAATCTTATAATAAGGTATTTTTGAAATTGATCACCTAAGGGTGTGTATCACTAGATAATGGGAATGTTGCTGATATCCTTCAATAAATTAGGAGCAAAGCCACCAGAAGGAGATTAACAGGACAGATGTGGAACTCTGGGTGAAAGCAGAAACAGTGGCTCATATTCTGTGGGACTGTGAAGGTGACGATACAACATGTGACATGAAGAACTGAATGATGCCATTCGGTCACAGAGATCTCCCTGAATCCTGAATTTGCACAGAGAAGTTAGTGTCTGTCTTGGCCATAATGGGCTGAAGGTTCTGGAGGATAGACAGACACTAAATATTAGCACCAAGGTAGTAAAAAACAATTGATGTGTTTATGGGTTTGCATATGGGATTACAGAAAAGACCAAAAAAACAGGCCACCATGGTTAGGAAAAACAACCATATTAAACAACAAAAATAAGCAATTGTATAAAAATAGGCTGACCTAAAGATTTTGACCAAATGATTGTCCTCATATATTGTGTTGGAAGAATATACTGTCAAACATTCAGCCAGTCATCCAATATTTAGTATTTACCTTTACCTTCACCCTGTGTCTGATCAGAGAGTGTTTACTGAGTGTCATCAGAACTCTGATGCATGGTCACCTGACCGAGACATTTCTTGTCCTTAAGACACAGGCTGTTTGTTGCTTTAGAACAGATTATATTCTCCTGTTATAATATAACAGTTGAATTAACCAATATAAAAAGTAGGCACAGAATTACTATATTTAAGTTAGAGCGATTCCCTAGTGTAACGGTGAGATGTAGAAGAATTTGCAGATCACAACAGGCTGGAGTCTCCTCCCTGCAGGGGAGGTTTGTGTCTGGGCTGTCACTGACTTCCTCTCACTGTGTGTCTTGCACAGTAATACATGGCAGTATCCTCGGCTTTCAGCCGGTCCATTTGAAGATAGAGTATGTTCTTGGAATTGTCTCTGGCGAAGGTGAATTGTCCCTTTATGGAGTCTGTGTAGTATGTAGTACCACCAGAATTACTAATCTGTGCAACCCATTGCAGGCCCTTTCCTGGAGGCTGGCGGACCCAGCTCATCCAGTACTGACTGAAGATGAATCCTGAGGCAGCACAGGAGAGTCTCAGAGACCCCCCAGGCTTTCTCAGATCTCCTCCAGACTCCACCAGCTTCACCTCACACTGGACACCTGCAAACACAGAGACATTGTGATAAGATGATACAGACATAAACAAAGGCACTCACAATTACACACACAGTAAGGTCTACAGCAATTACCATGTAAAATGGCCAAAATGAAAACCAAGGTTGGTACAAAGTTCATTATGTGTCTTGTGAACTATCTCCTGGGCACAAATGGAAACAGCAGAGACCCCAGAGACTGGAACCGTCCTCCGAGACCTCCTACATCAGGGGTTGTGGCAGGTTTATCAGCAAGCAGAGACCTGCATTTGCATGTCCCCTGATATTTAGAAGCTGAGAAGTAGAGAATATGGGTAAGAGTTCTCCCTCAGACTCAGAGAAGTACAAGCACTGTCAAAGGAAACAGAGCTCTTAAACAGATTTTTTATGAAGCATTGTTTTATTTTTTATATATTATCAATATTTTTAGAAAGTAGTTTTCACCTTATAAACTTGACATTACATAAACAACAACCTTTGTGATATTGCAGCTCACAATGTATCCTCTCTTGTCCCTCTTAATGCGTGAATACACATGATGACAATGGAAGACTGTATTATCTATTTCTTTTTTGGGAATATTGTTTTTCTTACCTTCCAAGGAATTTGATATTTCACTGATATTTTAAAATTGTGGACACGCAGTTGTTCATAAAACATGTCCAGCATTTGGCCTCCACACAAGCACTCCCTCAATGCAAGAATACTTAGTTCTATTAAACTGGCATTCCATTATGCTTACCTTCCCAACACAATCACTGAAGACAAAGCTGGTGCATAAGCAAATGTCGTGAAGAAAGCTAATGATGCCGGCTATCAAAAGATATAGCATCTGGGGTCTTAAAGACTTGAAAGTAAACAAGAAGCCATCTAGCTCAGAAGCAACAATATCCACATAGAAAAAGCATAGCAGCCTGCGTGATTACGAGGTGCCGAAGGGCTCAGTTAGCAGGCACCAAAGAACAAAAAATCATATCACTGTGTGCTCACCTCCCTGATACAATCGCTGAAGACATAGCGGGTGAATAAGCAAATGTGGCAAAGAAAGCTGATGGTGTCCGGCTATCAAAAGATATAGCATCTTCGGTCTTAAAGGCTTGAAGGTAAATAAGAGTCCATCTAGCTCAGAACAAACAACAAAACCCCATGGAGGAAGCACACCAGCCTGTGCAATCACAAGGTGTCGAAAGTATCAGGTAGCAGGCATCATCAGAACAAAAAATCATATCACTGTGAAAGAGGAGTGCGGAGTGGAGACCCCCAAGCCCATCTGTAGGCAATTGGACATCCCCTCAAGGAAGGGCCATGGGGAGATGACTAGCCAGTCAGGGTGCAGTGGGGCAACGTTGAAACACAACTTTCCTTTAGTTCCTAAGTGCTTCCTCCCCCGACCCCCATTATCATTATCCCTATTATCCCTTACAAATCTGGCTAGACCAGAGCATGTACACTGGTACAGATAGGAATTGGAAACACAGGGCATCCCAGACAGATGATCCCTTCAAGACAAGTGGTGATACCAGGAGGGCAGAGGAAGGGTGGAGTGGACAGAGGGAACCGATTATGAGGATCTACATATAACCTCCCATGGGGACAGACAGCTCAAAATTGGGTAAAGAGGCTCGTTGGACAGTGTAAGATATGACAAAATAATAATTTATAAATTATCAAGGGTTTATGAGTGAGTGGGGAGTGGGGAGGGAGGGGGAAAATGAGTACCTGATGCCAGGGGCTTAAGTGAAGAGCAAATGTTTTGAGAATGATGAGGGCAATGAATATCCAAATATGCTTTACACAATTGATTCATGTATGGATTGTGATAAGAGTTGTTGAGCTCCTAATAAAATTATTTTTAAAAAAAAACATGTCCAGAAAGCATGCACAATGCACAATGGTGTCTCCTCTCTGGTTTCTGATCATGAGATTCCGGTTCTCCTTCTTTTGTTATGGTAAGAAAATGTAGATATTTATCACTTTACCTCATCTTCATGAATAGTTTTCCTTTAAATGACTTACTTATTGTATTCCTCCTATTCATTTATTTGAGTATGCCTTTATTCATGATATTTCCCCTACTGACCTATTATATGGCAGACTCATGTTTTTCTACTTTCATTAGGTGGAACCTGAGATAATTGATTTCAGAAATAGTTGACTCTGATATAAAAAAATTTTAAAAACCCTAACTCTTGCTGTCACCTGGGAACAGGATACCTAGAATGACATACACAACTGTTGGTACGTTGCTGATAATGCATCCGAGGTCAGAGCAAAAGAGGTCGTTAGTGTTTGTAGTTTCCATGGCCATAGTCTGTAATACTGGACTTGACAGTTCTGTCAACACCGCCAGCACACACACTTCAGTTTCAACAAAATAGTGGTTTAGTTATTGTTTCTATCCTTGCTTACGTTCTATTTTTGCTCACAAGTCAACAAATGGAGGATCAGAGGAGACACTCAAGGGGTTTCCTGAGTGGTGCTCATCCATATAAGGGCCGTGATTTAGATGTTGGAAAAGATGTTGTGGTGAGACCACCCTAGTTTCAGTTTGCTTAAAGTTCGTACCAAGTGAAGACCTGGCTGATCTCCCTGGGAATCAGGATTGGGAGAGAGTGTGTAGTGTGGTCAAACAGAGATGAGGACGCTGTTCCATTGTGTGGGGCACACAGGTGTGTACCCATGGCAATAAGTAACTGTGGCTTATGTTTGAGCTGTACATTACATGTGTCAATTTACAGTGTGATCCTTAAAAATATATATAAAATAAAGCTTGAATGCAGAGCTACTAAACAGATTATTGTAGCCTTAGATTTCCACACTGAAATGTAAAATCAATTGTAAAACACCAAGGCCCTTTCTTTATCAATGTCCCAAGGAACACATAGGATAAAATACTGATGTTATCTGATGAGTCAGTTATAACTTCTAGAGATCCTAACTACAACAACAGAATGAAACACCACCCAGTCCTGAGGCAGTCTCACAATTGTTGTTATATTTGGGCCTAAGGTTGTAGCCCCTGTGCCTATCTGTCTTTTCCAGAATCTACCTATTTGAGTGAATACAATACTTGTAGCAAAACATATACATATTAATGCATACATTTTATCAAATACATAATCACATGCATATTATCAAATACATGATCACACACACTAGCAGGAGAATCACATAATGACATTTGTATTCTAACAGTCTTATTAACATACATATGCATACTCTGAACAAATTAGCACATCTACTAGAACTAACAAACTTCCATAGAATACTCACTCATATTAATAAATACACATGCATTTACATAGGAAAGAAAAACACAAAGACACACACTGAAATATACTATAATTATAATAATACAATGCAGAGAAGACTACAAGTTCTATCACATAGTATAACATATTAAGGCAAAGAGCAGTTCAGGTGTATTAGCACACACAAAAATACAGACAAAAGTGCATACAAGAACACACATTCTGAGCTACAAGAATGTGGAGGTGTGTGGCAGACAGAGGAAATAGGTACCTTATTTAACTTATACTTCTTAGGTTCCTCTGCATTTCTCCCCTGAGGGACCCTGTTATCTGTGGGCTTTGAGTGATGCCTAAGCCCCGCCCTCTCCCTGCATGGGTGTTTGTGTCTGGGTTCCCACAGCCTTTCCCTCTGTGTGTCTGACTCAGAAATACACGATCATAACTACAGCAGCCACAGTGCCAATTGAGAGAAAATCAGTCCCTGGGCATGTCTCTAGAGAAGGATATTCTGATCACAATAATATGTGGAGGCATAGTCACCTACAGAACTTGAAGGGAACCTGTCGGTGCCCTGAACATGTACAACCCAGGGACAAGGAGACACAGGGCAAAGAGGAAGGTAAGATCTGTGGATGCACATTGAGACTAAGACTAAAAGGTATCTTGCTTCTCTTTCCTCATTCTTTTTTTTTTTGGAGTTTCCAAATTTATCTTTATTCTTTTTTTTTTTAATTTTAACAATTTATTGGGGCTCATACAAATCTTATCACAGTTCATACATATACATACATCAATTGTATAAAGCACATCTGTACAGTCTTTGCCCTAATCATTTTTTTCTCTTTTCTTCTTTTACATTTTATTAGGGACTCCAACAACTCTTACCACAATCCATACATATACATACATCAATTGTATAAAGCACATCCATACATTCCCTGCCCCAATCATTCTCAAGGCATTTGCTCTCCACTTAAGCCCCTTGCATCAGGTCCTCTTTCCCCCCCGCCTCCCTCCCCATTCCCCCCTCCCTCATATGCCCTTGGTAATTTATACATCGTTGTTTTGTCATATCTTGCCCTATCCGGAGTCTCCCTTCCCCCCTTCTCTGCTGTCCCTCTCCCAGGGAAGAGGTCACATGTGGATCCTTGTAATCAGTGCCCCCTTTCCAACCCACTCACCCTCCACTCTCCCAGCATCGTCCCTCACACCCTTGGTCCTGAAGGTATCATCCACTCTGGATTCCTTGTACCTCCAACCCTCATATGCACCAGTGTACAGCCTCTGTCCTATCCAGCCCTGCAAGGTAGAATTCGGATCATGGTAGTTGGGGGGAGGAAGCATCCAGGATCCGGGGGAAAGCTGTGTTCTTCATCGATACTACCTCACACCCTAATTAACCCATCTCCTCTCCTAAACCCCTCTATGAGGGGATCTCCATTGGTCGACACTTGGGCCTTGGGTCTCCACTCTGCACTTCCCCTTTCATTTAATATGATATATATATATATATACATACATGCACATACATACATATATACATATACACACATATACACATGCATACACACACTTACATGTTTTGTTTTTTTTTTGCATGGTGCCTTATACCTGGTCCCTTGGGAACCTCGTGATCGCACTGGCCGGTGTGCTTCTTCCATGTGGGCTTATTTGCTTCTGAGCGAGATGGCCGCTTGTTCACCTTCAAGCCTTTAAGACCCCAGACACTATCTCTTTTGATAGCCGGGCACCATCAGCTTTCTTCACCACATTTGCTTATGCACCCATTTGTCTTCAGCGATCCTATCATGGAGGTGTGCAGTCAATGATATGATTTTTTGTTCTTTGATGCCTGGTAACTGATCCCTTTGGGACCACTCGATCACACAGGCTGGTGTGTTCTTCCATGTGGACTTTGTTGCTTCTGAGCTAGATGGCCGCTTGTTTATCTTCAAGCCTTTAAGACCCCAGTCACTATCTCTTTTGATAGCCGGGCACCATCAGCTTTCTTCACCACATTTACTTGTTCACCCACTTTGGCTCCAGCTGTTGTGTCGGGAGAGTGAGCATCATAGAGTTCCAATTTAATAAAAGAAGGTATTCATGCATTGAGGGAGTGTTTGAGTAGAGGCCCAAGGTCCTTCCGCCACCTTAATACTTGACCTATAAATATAGACACATAGATCTATTTCCCCATCCTCCTATATATATTTGCATGTACATGTCTTTGTCTAGACCTCCATGAATGCCCTTTGACTCCTAGCTCTTTCCTCCATCTCCCTTGACTTTCCTCCTGCCCTACTACCATGCTTCATCGCCACCTGGGCTAGAGTATACCTCTTCTCTAAGCAACCTTACCCTTGATCGTTTCCCACCAGGCCTGCCACTCCCCCTTCTCTACCATTTGGGATCCCATGTTTTTCCCTTGTCCCTGGGTTTGTTAACACCACTTCCTTACCCCCCCTACCTCCCCACCCCAAGTCCCCCCAGAACTGTCGGTCCCGTTGTTTTTCCTCCAGATAGTTCATCCAGCCTGTCCTATTCAGACAGACCTGTGGAGTCACTAACATGCACGAAAACTAGACAGAGGAAAACAAAGCAACAGTATACAACCAGACAACAAAACAACAAAAACAAACCACTGACAAAGAACAGAATAAAACAGTTCACAAGAGAAAAGCTTGTAGTTAGTTCAGGGATCGTTTGCTGGCCCTTAGGAGCGTTTTCCAGTCCAGTCTGTTGGGGCACCACGCCCTGGCCCCAAAGTCCACTTTCAGCATTCCCTGGGGACCTTGCCACTCCATTCCCTTGCTGTTCCGCTGCACTCCCCCAGTGATTTGCCTCGGTGTGGTGGGATCTGGTCAGGTGCAATTCCCACTCTGTGTCTCCGGTGCTGTCCCCTGTATCGCCCTTAGTCACTGAGGAGCATCATGTCTCATAGTAGGGCCAGCCATGTTGTTCTCTCTGTGGACTGGCTGCTCTACTCAGGAACATCATCATCACGGCCTGGTGGGCCAGGCTGTGCTCCACTCTCTCCTCCTGCCCCTTCATCTGCTCCCGTGTGCTCTGATCAAATATGTCCATCTCCCAGAGCTGCAGAGTCAATGTCGTCCTTTGGAACAAATTCTTTTCAGGGGAGGGGCAGGAATCCACTTAATTTATGGTGCTGGGGCCAGCCTCCCAGACCTCTCCACCGGTTCCCTCCTCCACACCGGGATATTGCGTTCACACCTTGCGACACTGGGTTGAAGTCTGGTCCCACTTTCCCTGTGGAGATATAAACAATACCCTCCCCTTGGGTGGATTAATGCCCCATGACCCCACTACCCTTTTCTTCCTTGTATTCATCCTTTTTTTTTCCTTTCCCCACCTCCTCCACCTTTGTCTACCATGTACATCCCTGGTTTTGGTCTGGTCTCTTCCATACTACCCCGTCTTCACCCCTAAAATGTTTGTATACAGTAGCTTTTTTCCCTATGCCACTTTTGTTTTTTTTTAAAAAAAAATTTTTTTTAATTCTTACCTCAGCGGACTCATGTTGTACTTGTCCTTTTGTGCCTGACTTACTTCGCTTAGCATGATTTCCTCCAGTTCCTCCCATGCCGCTATGTGCCTCATACGTTCATCACTGCTCTTTAGTGATGCGTAGTATTCCATTGTGTGTATATACCACAGTTTTTTAATCCAATCGTCAGTTGATGGAAATTTGGGTTGCTTCCAACTCCTTGCAATTGTGAACTGTGCCGCAATGGACATTGGAGCACAGATGTCTGGTCTTGGTTTGTTTCTTGCCTCTTCTGGGTATATGCCCAGTAGGGGGTTTGCTGGGTCATATGGTAGCTCTATTTCCATCTGTTTTAGGTATCGCCAGATTGATTTCCATAGTGGCTGTACGTACTTACAGTCCCACCAGCAGTGGATGAGAGTTCCTGTCTCCCCACAGCCCCTCCAACACTTGTTGCTTTCTGATTTTTTGAATTGGGCTACCTTTGAGGGTGTCAGGTGGTACCTCATTGTTTTTTTAATTTGCATTTCTCTTATGGCTAAAGATCGGGAACATTTTCTCATATGTTTGTTGGCCATTCGGATTTCTGCCCCTGTGAAACTTCTGTTTAAGTCCTTTGCCCACCTTTCAAGTGGGCTATTGGTTTTTTTCTTTTTGGAAGCTAGCAGAGTACTGTAGATTTTAGTAATAAGGCCTTTGTCTGATGTGTCATTGCTAAAGATGTTTTCCCAGTCTGTGGACTCTCTTATTACTCTCTTGGTGAATTCTTTAGATGTACACAAGTGTTTTATCTTCAGTATATCCCATTTGTCGATTTGTGCCTCCTCTGTGTTTGTGTCCTTCCCTATTTCTGATAGCCTGTGTATTCCCTGCGCCAAAGTTCTCAAGTTGGTCCCAATTCCCTCATTGATGGCCCTAATATTTTGGGGTTTAACTTCAAGGTCTGTGATCCACCTTGAGTTTATTCTTGTGCATGGAGTTAGATAAGGGTCTTGCTTCATTTTTCTGCATGTTGATATCCATTTTGTCCAGCACCACTTGTTAAAGAGGGCATCTGCTTCCCATTTGATCTTTTTGGGGCCCTTGTCAAAGATCAGCTGTGTGTATGCTGATGCTTTTATTTCTGGGTTTTCAGTTCTTTTCCATTGGTCTGAGTATCTGTCATTGTACCAATACCATGCAGTTTTGAGAACTGTGGCTGTATAGTATGTGCCAAAGTCAGGTAAAGCAAGCCCTCCCACGGTGTCCTTCATCTTGAGGAGTTCTCTGCTAATTCTGGGCTTCTTCCCTCTCCATATGAAGTTGGTAATCAGTTTTTCCATTTCTTTGAAGAAAGATGATGGTAATTGTATCGGGATAGCATTAAACTTATATAGTGCCTTTGGCAGAACTGACATCTTAACTATATTAAGTCTCCCTATCCAAGAGCATGGAATATTCTTCCATTTGTTGAGGTCGCTCTTGGTTTCTTGTAATAGTGTTCTATAGTTTTCCCTGTATAGATCTTTTGTTTTTTCAGTCAAGTGTATCCCTAGATATTTCAGTTTGTGTTTGGCTATTGTGAAGGGTACCACCTTTTTGATCTCTTCTTCTGTGGTCTTATCTGATGTGTATAACAGTCCGATGGACTTCTGTTTGTTGATCTTGTATCCTGCCACTCTGCCAAACTCTTCTATTGCTTCCAGTACTCCCCTTGTGGAACTTTTGGGATTTTCCATATATAAAATCATATCATCTGCAAATAACGATAGTTTCACCTCTTCCTTCCCCAGACGAATACCTTTGATGTCACTTCTTTGCCTTATGCTGTTAGCTAAAACCTCCAGCACGATATTAAATAGGAGTGGAGACAAGGGGCATCCTTGTCTGGTTCCCTTTTTCAGTGGGATTGTGTTAGTCTTTTCTCCATTGACTATGACTTTGGCTGTTGGTTTTTCATATATAGCTTGTATTGTCTTGAGGAACTTTCCTTCCATTCCTATTTTCGCTAGTGTCTTAAACAGGAATTGGTGTTGGATGTTGTCGAATGCTTTTTCTGCATCTATTGATATTATCATGTGATTCTTATACTTTTTCATGTCAATGTGACGAATAATACTAATGGTCTTTCGTATGTTGAACCATCCCTGCATCCCTGGTATGAATCCCACTTGGTCATGGTGAATTATTTGTTTTATATACTTTGTATTCTGTTGGCTAGTATTTTGTTAAGGATTTTTGTATCGATGTTCATTAGGGATATTGGTCTGTAGTTCTCGATTCTTGTGGGATCCTTGCCCGGTTTGGGTATCAGAGTTATACTAGCTTCATAGAAGGAGTTTGGGAGTTTGCCATCTTTTTCTATGTTCTGGAAAAGTTTGTGTAGGATTGGTATTAGTTCTTCCCTGAATGCTTAGTAGAATTCTCCAGTGTATCCATCTGGTCCAGGGGAATTTTTTTGTTGATAATCCCTTGATAACCTTTTCTATTTCTTCTATTGCAATGGGTCTGTTGAGATTTTTGATGTCCACCGAGGATAGTCTAGGGAGGGATTGTTTTTCCAGGAATTTGTCCATGTCTTCCAAATTGTTGCATTCATTGGAGTACAATCCTTCATAGTATTGTGTAACTATCCTTTTGATTTCATTAGGGTCTGTTGTAATGACCCCTCTTTCATCCCTTATTCTTGCTATTGAGATTTGTTCCCTCCTTTCTTTGGTTAGGTTTGCCAATGGTCTATCGATCCTGTTTATCTTTTCAAAGAACCAACTTTTAGCGATATTAATTTTTTCCATAGTTTTTTTTATTTTCCCTCTCCTGAATCTCAGCCCTGATTTTTATAATTTCTTTTCTTTTGCTATTAGTAGGGTTGTCCTGCTGACTCAGCTCTAGTTTTTGTAAATTTTGTATCAGCGTTTCCGTCATGAGTCTCTCTTCCTTTCTCAGGTGTGCTTGTATTGCTATGAACCTTCCTCTGATGACTGCCTTTGCTGTGTCCCATAAGTTTTGGTACGTCGTGTGCTCATTTTCGTTGGTTTTGAGAAATTTCCTGATTTCGTCTCGGATCTGCACCAGTATGCACTCCTTTTGCAGTAGAGAGTTATTCATCCTCCAATTATTTGCTCTTATTTTCTTTGTCTTCCTTTTGTTGATTTCCAGTCTTATGGCACAGTGGTCAGAGAGAGAGGTCTGTATTATTTCAATGTGCTTAAATTTATGTAGATTTGCCTTATGCCCCAGCATGTGGTCTATCTTCGAATATGTGCCATGAGGACTTGAAAAGAATGTGACATTATTTGTATTTGGATGAAAAGCTCTGTAAATATCTATTAGGTCAAATTGTCTAATTGTGGAGTTTAGCTCTCTAGTCTCCTTGTTGAGTTTCTTTCCCTGTGATCTATCTTTCTCAGTGAGTGGTGTGTTGAAGTCACCCACTATAATTGTCGAGTCTGGGATTTCTTTCTTAATCTTTTGGAGTGTTTGGTTCACGTATTGAGCTGGTCTCTCATTCGGGGAATATATGTTTACAATGCTTAGTGGTTCATTGTCTATCATTCCCTTGAGCATTATATAGTGTCCCTCCTTATCTCTTTTTATGGTTTGCACTTTGAGGTCAATTTTATCCGAGATAAGGATTGCAACCCCTGCTTTTTTTGTGTTGCTGTTTGCTTGGTAGGTCCTTCTCCAGCCTTTGATTCTCAGCCTATTTTTGTCTGTAGCCTTGAGGTGTGTCTCCTGTAGGCAGCAAATTGATGGGTTGTGTTTTCTAAGCCATTCTGCAAGTCTCAGTCTTTTAGTGCCTGAGTTCAGTCCATTGATATTCAGGGTTATTATCTCCATGTGCGGACTCTGTGATGCCATTTTATACTTTTTGTGTTGGGAGTTTTCCTACTTTCCTTTCTCATTAGTGTGTGTTTTGTGTGTGTATCATTCTTGACTTCTTTCCATCCTTAAGTCATTGCTATCTTGGGGTCTGTTTTCTCTTTGATGTGCTCTGGGTGAGGTTGTTCTATGTGCTGGTGTCTTATTTGTGCTTGGTGAGTGTTGTTCTTCTGCCCATACTGAGTCGGCGAGGATCTTTTGTAATGCTGGGTTTGTTGTAACGTATTTTTTGAGTTTTTCCTTGTCTGGGAAGACTTTTACTTCTCCATCGATCTTTTTTTTTTTTTTTTTAAATTAAAAAAACATTTTATTAGGGGCTCATTCAACTCTTATCACAATCCATACATATACATACATCAATTGTATAAAACACATCTGTACATTCTTTGCCCTAACATTTTCTTTTTTTCAATTTTTTAAAAAATTTTAACAATTTATTAGGGGCTCATACAATTCTTTTTTTTTTTTTTAACAATTTATTGGGGCTGATACAATTCTTTTCACAGTTCATACATATACATACATCAATTGTATAAAGCACATCTGTACAGTCTTTGCCCTAATCATTTTTTTCTCTTTTCTTCTTTTACATTTTATTAGGGACTCCAACAACTCTTACCACAATCCATACATATACATACATCAATTGTATAAAGCACATCCATACATTCCCTGCCCCAATCATTCTCAAGGCATTTTCTCTCCACTTAAGCCCCTTGCATCAGGTCCTCTTTTTTTTTTCCCCTCCCTCCCCTTTCCCCCCTCCCTCATATGCCCTTGGTAATTTATACCCCGTTATTTTGTCATATCTTGCCCTATTCGGGGTCTCTCTTCCCCCCTTCTCTGCTGTCCCTCTCCCAGAGAAGAGGTCACATGTGGCTCCTTGTAATCAGTTCCCCCTTTCCAACCCACTCACCCTCCACTCTCCCAGCATCGTCCCTCACGCCCTTGGTCCTGAAGGTATCATCCACCCTGGATTCCCTGTACCTCCAACCCTCATATGTACCAGTGTACAGCCTCTGTCCTATCCAGCCCTGCAAGGTAGAATTCGGATCATGGTAGTTGGGGGGAGGAAGCATCCAGGATCTGCGGGGAAGCTGTGTTCTTCATCGATACTACCTCACACCCTAATTAACCCATCTCCTCTCCTAAGCCCCTCTATGAGGGGATCTCCGTTGGCCGACACTTGGGCCTTGGGTCTCCACTCTGCACTTCCCCCTTCATTTAATATAATATATATATACACATACATATATACATATACACATATATACACATACATACACACACATATCTTTTTTTTTTTGCATGATGCCTTATATCTGGTCCCTTGGGCACCTCGTGATCGCACTGGCCGGTGTGCTTCTTCCATGTGGGCTTATTTGTTTCTGAGCGAGATGGCCGCTTGTTCACCTTCAAGCCTTTAAGACCCCAGACACTATCTCTTTTGATAGCCGGGCACCATCAGCTTTCTTCACCACATTTGCTTGTGCACCCATTTGTCTTCAGTGATCCTATCATGGAGGTGTGCAGTCAATGATATGATTTTTTGTTCTTTGATGCCTGGTAACTGATCCCTTTGGGACCACTCGATCACACAGGCTGGTGTGTTCTTCCATGTGGACTTTGTTGCTTCTGAGCTAGATGGCCGCTTGTTTATCTTCAAGCCTTTAAGACCCCAGTCACTATCTCTTTTGATAGCCGGCCACCATCAGCTTTCTTCACCACATTTACTTGTTCACCCACTTTGGCTCCAGCCGTTGTGTCGGGAGAGTGAGCATCATAGAGTTCCAATTTAATAAAAGAAGGTATTCATGCATTGAGGGAGTGTTTGAGTAGAGGCCCAAGGTCCTTCCGCCACCTTAATACTTGACCTATAAATATCGACACAAAGATCTATTTCCCCAACCTCCTATATATATTTGCATGTACATGTCTTTGTCTAGACCTCCATGAATGCCCTTTGACTCCTAGATCTTTCCTCCATCTCCCTTGACCTTCCTCCTGCCCTACTACCATGCTTCATCGCCACCTGGGCTAGAGTATACCTCTTCTCTAAGCAACCTTACCCTTGATCATTTCCCATCAGGCCTGCCACTCCCCCTTCTCTACCCTTTGGGGTCCCATGTTTTTCCCTTGTCCCTGGGTTTGTTAACACCACTTCCTTACCCCCCTTACCCCCCACCCCAAGTCCCCCCGGAACTGTCGGTCCCGTTGTTTTTCATCCAGATAGTTCATCCAGCCTGTCCTATTCAGACAGACCTGTGGAGTCACTAACATGCACGAAAACTAGACAGAGGAACACAAAGCAACAGTATACAACCAGACAACAAAACAACCAAGACAAACCACTGAAAAAGAACAGAACAAAACAGTTCACAAGAGAAAAGCTTGTAGTTAGTTCAGGGATCTTTGCTGGCCCTTAGGAGCGTTTTCCAGTCCAGTCTGTTGGGGCACCACGCCCTGGCCCCAAAGTCCACTTTCAGCATTCCCTGGGGACCTTGCCACTCCATTCCCTTGCTGTTCCGCTGCACTCCCCCAGTGATTTGCCTCGGTGTGGTGGGATCAGGTCAGGTGCAATTCCCACACTGTGTCTCCGTTGCTGTCGCCTGTATCGCCCTTAGTCACTGAGGGGCATCATGTCTCATAGTAGGGCCAGCCATGTTGTTGACCCTGCAGCTATGGGAGATGGACATATTTGATCTCCATCGATCTTGATCGATAATTTGTCTGGGTAGAGTATTCTTGGATTTGCGTTGTTTTCTTTCAATTTTTGGAATATGTTACTCCACTCTTTCCTTTTTTTCATAGTTTCTGCTGATAGGTCTGAGCATATCCTTATGTGGGAACCTTTATATGTGATTGCTTGCTTTTCCCTAGCTGCTCTCATGATTTTCTCCTTTTCCTCAAAGTTTGAAAGTTTAACTATTATGTGCCTTGGTGATTTCTTCTTGGGGTCCCGTCGTGCTGGTGTTCTTTCAGCCTCCTGGATGGTTGCTTGGTTTTCATTCATTAGGCTGGGGAAGTTTTCCTCCAAGAATTCTCTCGCTATTGTTGCAGATGACTTCTTTGTTGTGTCTTCCTCCGGTAGGCCAATAATTCTAATGTTGTTCCGCTTCATAGCATCAGACATAGCTCTTAGGTTTTCTTTGGCTTCTCTGATGCTCTTATTAGATTTTTGTTCACGTTTATTAAAGTCTGCTTGGCTGTCCTCCACGACACTGATGCGGTTCTCTGATTCCTCCAATCGATTCTCAAGGAATATGATTCTGCTATTGTTTTTCGTTACCTGCTCCTCAAGCGCCTGTATTTTCCTTTGGTATATGTCTTTTATCTCCTCTATCATTTCATCCTTTTTCTGTAGTGTTTCCCTCATATTCTGCATCGCTCCAAGCACCATTCTGAGAGCTTCTTTGTATGGCATCTCAATGTCTGCTTCTTCTATGTATGTTGTTATGTTCAGGACATCTTCTTCCTTTGCCTTTTGTTTCTCCTGTTTTTTCGTTGAGGTCATTGGGGGTGATGGCTGTTTGCGTTGAGTTGTTTTTGAGGGACCAGGTGCCATTTTCTAGTCTCTCTCTGGAAGACTTATAGGAATTCTTCTTCGCTCTTCCTACAGCTGATTTTGCTATGGGATTAACCTACCACTTTATCTTCCTGTGGCTTCCCTGTTAGGGGAGTGCCCCAGAAGGCAGATCAACTGCCTGCACCAGTGTGGCAGAGGCTGGGCTGAAGTTCCTGCTATTGGTTTGAATATTGATAAGTGTTGGCTGAGCTGCCTTATGTCCCCAGGTACACAGGCAGGAACTCCCTGGTGAGAAGTCTGAGGAGTATCCCCTGGAGAGCAAGCAGGCCTTACCCTACCCTTGGGCTATCTATGCAGGGTGGAGCTCACCTAGCTGGGTGTGACCCAGGCGCAAATGCCCTAGGGCAATGGGAGTGTCCCGTAAGTCCGCAATGGAGTGTGAGAGAGCAGGGCAGGAACAAGCGGGGTGAGAAAAATCAAAAAGTGAGACTAGACTGTGCAGGGGTACAGGGAAGCGAGGGAAGCAAAAGAAACTATGTAGCTGAGTCCCACTCCCTGCCTGTGGGTCTACAAGGGCTCACTCCCTGCCCCAAGCCCCAGCGGTAGTTCGCAGCTGAGCCCCAAGAAGGGTCGCAAGAAAACTGCTGAGCCGCCCCCAGAGAAATGGGGGGACAGAGAGCAGAGATGTTAACCGACGCCGCCGTGTAGCTGAAGCTTGATCCCTGCCTATGGAACTGTGGGGGTTTGGGTTTATTCCCTGCTCAGACCACGCAGTGCGGCTGCGACTGCGGCTGTGCCTTGAAAAAGCCCCTGCGCAGCCCTCCAAGGCTGTGTGGGAATATAAAGCAGAGACACAAACAGAAGCAACAATGTAGATGAACCCCGATCCCTGCCGGTGGAGCCACAAGAGTCCTGTTCCTGCCCTGAGGCAGATAGGGAAAAACTGTGGCTGTGCTGAGACCAAGCCCTGCTACAGGCTCCAAATGGTCCCGGCTTAGGCAGATCCGGCAACTGGACTAGGGTCGAGCCCCAGCCGGCTTCCACTGAGGTAAGCCAAAAGCCCCCAGCCCCTCAAAACCCCGTGGATCTGTGCCTACTTATCTTTATGATGCACCTCCTGCGATCCAGTGGCGTTGAATTTCACTCTGAGCAACTCTCCTGGGCTGGATTCTGCAGAGTCCCTCTGGTGTGTGTCACTCCGTCACCATCTTCCCGGAAGTCCTCTTTCCTCATTCTTGTATCAATGTTCACAACTACTAAATCAAACAAACAAACAACATTTGAAGAAAAAACTGATTATCAAATTAGTCTGTGGTGGACAAGGGCAGACAGGAGCTGTGAATTAATAAAATAAATGAACTCAGAGAAGAAAACCACTGGATGAGTGGAGACAGGTGACTTGATCTAGGATTGGTCTACTGGTGATAAGTTTTTATAGTATTTTGTCTGAAAAATATATATATATAAATAAAGTGAGATCCTTTGTACAGCAGGGACTGTTATCTGGGGTAGTGGGGAATACAAGAAGGGTATTGAGAGCATGGGTAAAGTGTTTTAGGAAGCAAATGATGTGAAGCGAATTCATCTTAAACGTAGGAATTACCAGTTAATATGGGACATTTGGGGGGAATTAAAGGGAAAAACAGAACAGAAGCCAAGTTCAAAATCATCCTATCATCACAGGGAGATGGGGTGTGTGTTTCAAAAAGAAGTGAGATGCACAGATTCTTTTTTTTTTTAAATTTTATTGGGGGCTCGTACAATTCTTTTTTTTTTTTAACAATTTATTGGGGCTCATACAAATCTTATCACAGTTCATACATATACATACATCAATTGTATAAAGCACATCTGTACAGTCTTTGCCCTAATCATTTTTTTCTCCTCTTTTGTTTTTTTACATTTTATTAGGGACTCATACAACTCTTATCACAATCCATATATATATACATACATCAATTGTATAAAGCACATCCATACATTCCCTGCCCCAATCATTCTCAAGGCATTTGCTCTCCACTTAAATCCCTTGCATCAGGTCCTCTTTTTTTTTCCCTCCCTCCCCTTTCCCCCCTCCCTCATGTGCCCTTGGTAATTTATACATTGTTATTTTGTCATATCTTGCCCTATCCGGAGTCTCCCTTCCCCCATTCTCTGCTGTCCCTCTCCCAGGGAAGAGGTCACATGTGGATCCTTGTAATCAGTTCCCCCTTTCCAACCCACTCACCCTCCACTCTCCCAGCATCGTCCTCACACCCTTGGTCCTGAAGGTATCATCCACCCTGGATTCCCTGTACCTCCAGCCCTCATATGTACCAGTGTACAGCCTCTGTCCTATCCAGGCCTGCAAGGTAGAATTCGGATCATGGTAGTTGGGGGGAGGAAGCATCCAGGATCTGGGGGAAAGCTGTGTTCTTCATCGGTACTACCGCACACCCTAATTAACCCATCTCTTCTCCTAAACCCCTCTATGAGGGGATCTCCGTTGGCCAACACTTGGGCCTTGGGTCTCCACTCTGCACTTCCCCCTTCATTTAATATGGTATATATATATACATATATACACATACATATATACATATACACATATATACACATACATACACACACATATCTTTTTTTTGCATGATGCCTTATACCTGGTACCTTGGCACCTCGTGATCGCACTGGCCGGTGTGCTTCTTCCATGTGGGCTTTTTTGCTTCTGAGCTAGATGGCCACTTGTTCACCTTCAAGCCTTTAAGACCCCAGACACTATCTCTTTTGATAGCCGGGCACCATCAGCTTTCTTCACCACATTTGCTTATGCACCCATTTGTCTTCAGCGATCCTATCATGGAGGTGTGCAGTCAATGATATGATTTTTTGTCCTTTGATGCCTGGTAACTGATCCCTTTGGGACCACTCGATCACACAGGCTGGTGTGTTCTTCCATGTGGACTTTGTTGCTTCTGAGCTAGATGGCCGCTTGTTTATCTTCAAGCCTTTAAGACCCCAGTCACTATCTCTTTTGATAGCCGGGCACCATCAGCTTTCTTCACCACATTTCCTTGTTCACCCACTTTGGCTCCAGCCGTTGTGTCGGGAGAGTGAGCATCATAGAGTTCCAATTTAATAAAAGAAGGTATTCATGATGCACAGATTCTTTGAGAGATACTGAGAGGGAAAAGAATCCCCAGACACAACAGGAAGTCAGTGGTGAAGCTCCATCTGCACCTCCTCCTTGGTCTCAGTCTTGTGCTCTGTGGATCCTGAGAGACCTCCTACTACATAACCTCTTCCACTAGGGGTGTTCTTGTCTGGGTTAACTCTGATTTCCCCTCACTGTGTGCATCGGTCTGGGTAGACTAGAAAAACAAATCCATAGACACACACATATGTGTATAAGAGAGATTTTTATATAAAGGGCAATTGTACATTATGAAAGCATCCAAACCTGTCAGGTCCAAGCCCATAAGTCCAGTATTAGCCCATATGCACTATACTGATCTCTAAAGTCCTCTTCAGACTCATGAAATACATGCAATGATGCCAAATGCAAGATGATTATGGGCCAGTGGGTACAAAGTCTTTGGATCCAGTGGCATTGTAAGCTTCTCAGCACTGACAGGGGTCTCTACATGCCTTCTCTAGCACCCAAGTCTGCATCGGGGTAGGTCCATGTGGCTTCTCCTCTAGGATGTCTCACAGGGAGTCAGCCTTGTCAGTGGGGTGTCTCCCAGGGAGTAGAGAGAGTGTCTTCTACCTCCAAGAAGGAATACCAGATTTCCCAGAATTGTCAGGAGAAGACCATGCCCACAAAGAGGTCTTATTGTCTATGATTCAATTGAAAGACTGACTCCACCCCTTCCCTCTTTATCCTCTCAAGTCCCAAATTTACACCAGTTTATTTAACTACCACACGGTGCATCTTTTGCACAGTAATACACAGCTGTATCCTCACATTTCAGGATGTCTATGTGAAGTTATAGTATGTTCTTACCATTGTCTCTGGAGATGGTGAATTGACCCTTTGGAGAGACTCTGAGGCATGTCATACCAACAGAATTAATGCAACCCTCTGCCGCCCCTTCTCTGGAGCTAGGCAAACCCAGTGCATATCCCAGCTACAGATTGTGAATGCAGAGACTGCAGGGGAGAGTCTCAGACGTCTCAGAGAAGCCTCGGGCTGCCTCAAGTCTCCCTCAGATTCCATATCTCCACCTCACACTGGACACCTGCAAACACACAGACATCCTGATCATGAAAATCATAATATTTTCACTGCCTCTCACTCACACCCCTTCATACACACTTGCCCTCCATCAAAGCACCTTTTGAAATTCCCAAAAGGAAAATTGAGCTCAATACAGATCCCATGGTGACTTGATGTGTTCAGTCTTGAATGGGGGCACCTGGGAATTCCAGAGGTGGAGCAACTGTCCAAGAGCTTCAGAGTTGGGACTTGGATGGTTTTCCTCAGCAGGGGAGGGGTCTATTTGCATACCTTCTGCCTATATAGTCATAAGTAATGTTGAATGACTTCTAAGAGAGTCACTCCAAGAGTAGATAAGAATGTTCTAGGTATCTTGGAGATCCCTGCGTGTAGGTTTCATTACACAGTGGGCTGCTAACTGCAAGGTCATTCATTCTAAGTCTGCAGTGGTTCTGCAGGAGAAAGAAAATACTCTCCACTCCCATGAAGGTTTACAGACTCAGAAGCCTCTAAGAGCAGTCCTACTCTGTCCTATAAGGTTGCTATGAGAAAGAATTGACTTAATGGAAATGTCCACCTACAGTTAGAGACACTTCCTAGAAATGTGCCCCCTCCTCCCCACCCCTTTAAGTGTGTGGGACTTGGCCTCAGCAGAACCATTTTGTATTTAAAAGTCATACAAGAAGGGGGGTGGGGTAGTTCCCGTAAATGACTCAAATGCTTGGGAAATCAAAACTTAGTATCATTTGTTTAAACACAAAGGGTCTAGAGGATGTAATGACCAGTCACTTACAGATAAGGTCCCTGGAATGTTCAGTACATTGTCATCAGAAACTTACAGATAAAGTTCCCAGAAAGTTCAGCTAAAGGCTAACTGCAAGGTCTGCTTCTGTTCTTACTTGCTTGCACAACTGCAAAGCCCACTTGTCTACTCCACCCTATAAAAACCCGAGTCTGTGAGCAATCGGCACCACTCTCTCCTCGGAGAGCTGGTCCCTGCTCAGGGAGCTGGTCCGTGCGCAGGTTCTTTTTCTCCTTTCTGTCCCCTTTAATAAACTCTTTTGCTTCTTACCAGAGACTGAGTTGTTCTTGTCCAGTTCATGGAAAACAAGTGTAGTGCTCATTCTTTTATGGATGCAGTGAAATGTTCCCTGTAGAAATATGTATTTCATCTGAAACAAGCATCCCTTTTCTAATTCTGTTTTAAATTATCTTTTGGAAAATGAAATTCATATGCTAAAAGGAAAACCCTCCCCAGCCCCTTCTAGAACTGCCCTTAATTGTTGCCTTGAGCTTGATATGACAGTGGCTCCCAAGTCTCTATCATTCCCTGAAGGTATGTCTTGCCTCGATTCAAGCTGCTTCCCTTCACATGGCCTTTGAAAATAAGAATGTAAGGTACCAAGTTAACCTTAGAGGTTCTATATATGCTGAGGGTCTCTGCATCCTCCAGAGAAGCCCATGCTGTTTGTAAATTTGCATAGCACATGAGGACATTTCCAGGGCATCTTCCAAAAATTAGAAGGGAATCTCCCATGTTATGAGTTGATTGTCCTCTTCAAATCTAGGAATTATGTTTTTATAAACTAATGCTTTCTCTTTATTAAATAATTTTATTGGGGGTCTTACCACAATCATACATTGATCCATTGTGTCAAGCACATTTGTACATATGCTGCCATCATCATTTTCAAAGTGTTTTCTTTCTACTTGAGCCCTTGATATCAGTTCTTCATTTTCCCCCTCCCTCTCCCACCATTCCTCCCTCATGAACGCTTGATAAATTATTATTTTCATATCTTATATTGTTTGCTGTCTCCCTTCATCCACTTTTCTGTTGTTTGTCCCCCTGGGAGGGGATTATATGTCGATCCATGTGATCGATTTCTCATTTCAACTCCCACTGGTACATTACCCATTACACTCCTGGTATCTCTATTCTCATTATTGGTCCTGAGGGGTTTATCCATCCAGGATTCCCTGTGTTGTGAGATCGTATCTGTGTCAGTGTACATGTTCTGGTCTAGTCAGATTTCTAAGGTAGAATTGAGGTCATGCTAGTGGGGGGTAGGAAGCATTAAAGAACTAGAGAAAAGTTGTATGTTTCTTTTTTAAAATCATTTTATTGGGGCTCATACAACTCTTATCACAATCTACACATCAATTGAATCAGATATATTTGTACATATGTTGCCCTCATTCTCTTCTAGATATTTACTTTCTTTTTATTCCTTTTTAAAAAATCATTTTATTAGGGGCTCATACAACTCTTATCACAATCCATACATACATCAATTGTGTAAAGCACATTTGGACCTTCATTGCCTTCACCATTCTCAAAACATTTGCTGTCCACTTAAGCCCCTGTCATCAGTTCATCATTTTTACCTTCCCTCCCCACTCCCCACTACCCACTCCCTCATGAACCCTTGATAATTTATAAATTATTATTTTGTCATATCTTGCCCTGTCTGATGTCTCTCTTCACCCACTTTTCTGTTGTCTGTACCCCAGGGAGGAGGTCACATGTAGATCATTGTAATAAGTTCCCTCTTTCCAACCCACCCTCCTTCTACCCTCTCAGTATCACCACTCACACCACTGGTCCTGGATTCCCTAGGTTTCTAGTTCCTATCTTTATTATCATGATAGTGCGGGGAAGGAAGCATTTAGGAACTAGAGGAAAGATGTATTTTTCATCATTGCTACATCACACCCTGACTGGCTCGTCTCCTCCCTGAAACCCTTATGTAACGGGATGTCCAGTGGCCTACAAATGGACTTTGAGTCTCCACTCTGCACGCCCCACCTCATTCACTATGGTAAGATTTTTTGTTGTGATGATGCCTGGTACCTGATCCCTTCGACACCTCCTGATAGCACAGGCTGAAAGTTGTATGTTTCATCGATGCAATTATGCACCCTGACTGGCTCATCTCTTTCTTGTGACCCTTCCATAAGGGGATGTCTTGTGACACTTCTATAAGGGGACTGTCTACAGATGGGCTTTGGATCTCCACTGCATGCTCTTCTTCATTCACATTCATATGATTTGTTTGTTCTGGGTTTTGTTGCCTGATACCTGATCCCATGGACACCTCATGATCAAATAGACTGGTGTGCTTCTTCCAAGTGGGCTTTGTTGCTTCTCAACAAGGTTGCTGCTTGTTTATCTTCAAGCCTTTAAGACCCTAGACACCATATCTTTTGATAGCCAAGCACCATCAGATTTCTTCACCACATTTGCTTATGCAGCCAATTTGTCTTACACCATCCTGTGTGGAAGGTGAGCATGTCTGACTGCTGGGTTATTAGAACAAAATGTTCTTGCATTTCATGAGTACTTGAGTTGAGGCCCAGTGTCCATCTACAACCTTAATACCTTACATATAAATATAAGAGCATAGATCAATTTCCCTACCATTACATATAAATATATTTACATAGGTACATGCATATATTTAGACCTCTATAAATGTCCTTGGACTCCTAGTTATTTCCTCTATTTCCGTTTACTTTCCTCTTATCCCACTACCATGTTTGGCCTTCATTTGGGTTTCAGTAATTCCTCGCTCTTACTTTGCCCTTGATTAATCCCCACTAGGCTTCCTATGCCTTCTCTCCATTGATTTTAGTTCATTTGTTATTCACTTGTCCCTGGGTTGGTTGACCCACCCTCTCTTCTTTTCTTCCACATTCCCTTCTTTGTGTCCCCCTGGAACCATCGGTCCTGTTTTTGCTTCTCTGAATTGTTTATTCTGTCTCCTATCTAGATAGACATGCAGAGACATTAATAAGCACAAAAACAAAGCAAAGCCAAACAAAACAATAAAGGAAGACAAACCCAACCCCCCCAAAAAAAACCCAGAAATAATATCAACAAAAAGAAAGCCAATGACAAAAAAGGAAAGTCTATAAATAGTCCCAGGTCTGAGTTTTGACATTTCAGAGTCTTTTCCAGGTGAGCCTGAAGTGGTGCCGTGCCACACTCTGTCCCCAAAGTTTAATTTTGGTATTCTCTGGGGACTTCATTGCTTTATTCCTCTTGCTTTTGCATGCCCTTAGTGTTTTGCTCCAATGTGATGGGGTCAGATCAGACACAATACCCACACCGAGTCTCCAGTGTTGTCCCCCATAGCGATATGGTTCAGTGAGGGACATCGTGTCTTGTGGTGGGACCGATTCTATAGTCCTCTCTGTGCATTGTCTGCTCTGAGCAGGAATATCATCGTCAGGGATTGGTGAGTCAGGATTTGTTCCACTTAACACTCCTACCCTCTTTGTTTCTCCTGTGTGCTCTACTCAGACATACTCCTCTCCCCAAACTTAGGTTCTGTGCTGTCCTCTGAAGTGCCTTTTTTGGGGGTGTGGGGGAGTCCACATAGTTGGGATTAGGGCCAGCCCCATTATATAATTTCTAATGACTATGAGACACTTTGGTGCTTTCTTAAGGATCTCAAAATGTCAGTTTATCCAAGTTTCAAAATAATATACAACTGTCAATTATTTCAGAAATCAGGTTTTGTTTTGTTTTCTCTTCACAAGAGGTATTTGGTTTGGGATGCACACACATACAGTTTCAACCTACTGTCATTTGGGAAAAAGAATAAGGATGGAGAGAAACTGAATTTGTTGAGAGAAGCACATGGAGGTCAGAATTTAATGGCCTAGAGAGACTACCGGTCCTTGTGGGATTGATTTCAACTTATCCCAAGTGCACTTTCTTTCTGTCCTGTCTTCTCAGGAAGATCCGGGCCTTTAATTTTTAGGATCTTCCCTTCAGGGAAATAAGAGACCTGAGAACTGTAGTTGCTGAAGTGTCCCTGAATAGGTTCTCCACTTTGCTGAATTGAGAAACTCCAGACACAGAGGAAATAAACACTGCACCTGCTCCTGTGGCAAAGACTGTGTCACATGTACTCTGAGCTCCCTCTGCTGCCCAATTAGTGTCTTGACGCTTCAAATGTTTGACCCTTTAGCCTTCATCGTGACTCCTTGTACATATCCTACATTTTATATGTCAGTGTCCCCAGGTTTCAGATTGTTCCGTTAAAAACACACGCACACAGCTCATTAAGCTATCATGGTTGCAGTGCATCAATATATGAAGACTGGGCTGTTGCTAAGACTCTCATCACTAGGCTTCTTTGCCACCTAACACAGGTTTTATTTCCCAGAGCCTGATAATTCTAGAAACTTGATATCTGCAGACCTGTAAGTTAGACATAGCACTCTGAAACATAGTACATAGCTTTCCCAACCCATGACTGGTCTGTAGCAGCTCTACCTGCACTACCACACCTAGGAATAGGGGAGCGATCCAATTGAAAATCATTCTAAGATGAAAAGCACTGTTTTTGACATTGAAGGAGCTCACAGGGTAGGGCATTCATGTCACCAAGAAGAATCCAGAAGGTGTCACCTCCAAAGGCATCTCTGATAAACATGGTAAGGATGAAGCCTCAAGATCCCTGACCTTCTGTTACCATATTGTACTGCAGGTGATCCATGTGTGCTGTGCTTGTGGAAACAGAAGGAGGATGGCTCTGAGCAGGAGCAGCTGAGTAAGGGCTACTAGAGGGAATTTTCCTGACCTGTGTTTTGAGAGGTCAGTCTCTACCCTTCATCATTTGCACTGACTGCGGACAAACAAGTCCTTCCTGAAAACCATGGGTAAATTTGTAGAAATTCAGGCAGATGGCCTGAGGTGTGAGCCACAATGAAGGGAATTCCTAGGGATGCCATTTTCCTTGGAATGTTCCACTTTCTCTCTGGGCAGCCCAGTTCTACCCTTAGGACAAGGGTAGCCCATGAGATATGCAGGCTGTTAGGTTAAAGGGGGAGGTAAAATGAGGAGCATTTCTGACTATCCACTTCTCTTAAAAACAAAACAAAACACTTTTATTGGCACTTTCCCATTTATCATACAATTCAGTACTTCAACCATATCAAGAAGAGTTGTACTAACTTTACCACAGCTGATTGTAGAACAATTTCTCTCCACATAATCATTATTCATGTAATATGTTTCACATATTTGCAAAAATGTACACAACAAAACTTTCACCAATTCAACAACTTCTACATGTGTAATTCAGTGCCATGGACTATTCTTTTCATGTACAACCATTATTTTTACCCCCTGTATATTGTTCCACCGCCATTAAAATGAATTCACTGCCCCCTGAGCAATAATTCTTCCTCCTTCACGCATGGTAACCATACATCAAGTCTGGTTTCTTTCTTTCTTTTCTTTTCCTTTAGTAACGTTCCTGATATAACATTCACATTTCCATACTTAAAACACTTCTAATAAAGAATTGTATATCCAGCGTCACAATGAGCTCTAATGCTCCCTCCTGCCTCCCAGATCCACTGACCACTCCCCATTCCGCTTCCTCTTCCATATAAATCATTGCCTCAGTTATTGTCTCTATGCATGCACTTATTCTTTGCTTCCAAACAGGGAGATAATAACAAAAATAATTAAAACAAAAATAAAATTAAACAGAAAGAAAAAATAGCATAAAAATACAAATAAAAGTAGAGTACAAGACAAATAGAGAAGGCACCTACTTCCCTTTTCCTGTCCTACTCTTCATCTGCCTCCATGGTTTCTGTGGTAATTTGCATATCTGTTGTCAATTTTAGACTTAACAGTGAAGGGTTGGAGTTTAGCCTGTCATCAGGGTGCAGTTTGATGACCTCATTTGGAGGCACTGAGAGATAAATAGCTCGCTGGAGGCAGGACAAAGACTCACACCCTGAGAGACGTTCCTGTGCAGAAGACACGTGGCGCTATACTAGAGTCCTGGAGCTGAAGGAGCCACGTGGAGGCCCCTGACAGCATTGAGATGTTTCCACCTCCACTGGATCCACAAGACTTTCCACCCAATGGCCTGTGATCTTCCAGCATTCAGTGTCATGGCATATATTGCATGAGTCTGGAGAGATATTTATAGACTGGTATTGGATATATGGGTTAATATCGGACTTAGGAACTTGAACTGGACTGGGCTGGTAAACTTTTTTAATGCACAATTGCTCTTTGATATAAAGTTCTCTCTTATACACATATGATTGTCTATGAATTTGTTTCTCTGGTCTACCCAGACTAATACAGGTGTGGAGTTTCCATGTTCACTTTCCAGGTACTAGGTAGATGTGCCAATGGTTTGTGACAAGATTTAGCTAGATCTATCCTCTAGGTGATCATATTCTGGGTACAGGATCTTAACATGAAAATAAGGGCATTACAGCAATGTGTGGTGAAGAACACAGATGGTTCTAGGCTATCAATTATCTGGGGTCTTAAATGCTTGTCTTCAAACAAGCAGCCATCTAAGTGAGTTGTCAAGGAAGTCCACAATGAAGAAGCACACCAGCATGTGTGATCCAAAGATCATGACAATTAAATTCAAATGTGATGAAGGAAAAAGTCCCAGAGCTCAAATTATGAACATCCAATTTGTCTAAGGGTAGGTGAACAGTGAGAACTTGAAATCCATCTGAAGAATAACTAGTCATATTAAACCTCTGGCAGATCCCCTTGAAAAGCTTTACTCTCAGACAGAGATGATTGTTACCTTGATCATGGTGGATTGGACCATACATACTATGATACTTGGTCAGTTGACCTACCTCTCGATCCAACCTGAATTTGCTCTAAGGTCAAATATTTCTCACTTGTTTCATGACAGATTTTTTTTGCTGAATTTTAAAATATTGAGGGTGGTCTTTCCTTTCTTACTATATATTTTCATTTTTATCCTTCTATCATTATTATTTTCTTTTTGTTGTTTTATCTTGTTTTTAATTGTTTCTATTGGGTTTCCAAATTTGTAAAGCACAGAAGGCACGGATCCATAGAGACAATAACTGATGCAATGGTCTGTTGGGCCCTTGGGGAGCAGAGGAGTAGGAAGGGTGAGAAAATTTGGGGAACGAACAATGAATGTGAGAGGGGGAGGGAACATAAGAATTTGTTATGATATATGTGTAAATGTACATATATATTTTAGAACACTTCAAAAATTAACTCTGTCCCAAGTATATGATATGTGAATATTATATACATATATTTTTAAAAACTACATAAAAAAAGAAAGAAAGCTTGACCAATGGTTACCATGGGTGAAGGAGAATTGGTTGTTGCTTAGGGGAAATTCAGTTTATATTAATGGTGGTGGGATAATTTTGAAAAGGTTATCAATAATGGTTGTAAACATGACGAGTATAATCAAAGACAATTATATGCATAATAGTGGTTGAATTGGAGAATGTTTTGTTGTGTATATTTTGCCAAAATAAAAATATGAACAAAGAAGAAGAAAAAATTTTAATCAATTGTGATGATTATTATATGCCCCCCACTTTTTAAAAAAGGAAGCATTTATTAATACAGTATTTATTTGCTTTCCCTCTGTCAAACCCTGAGGCAATTATTTTTCCCAGGCTGCCTGGGGAGGTGCAGGGAAAGGAACATATTGGGTAGACAGGCATGGGACAGAGAACTGTGGTGGGTGAAGATGGCTCATTCACATGGCAAGGAGCATGAGGAAGGCCACCATCAGGCAGAAAAGCCCCATGGCCTCTGAGGAGGTAAAGCCAGGATGGTGCAGGAGAAGAGCTGCTGCTTCAGAGAGGGGTTCCTGGCATAACCAAGATGAGGTTCCCAAACCCAGTCCCAATGCCACCTCCTGAGACGCCACTCCAACTGTGGTAGCCCCGGCCCCAATGAACTTGTCTGCTGTGTCAATGTCCCTTGAAATGGTGCTGGTTTGGAAGCTGCAACTAGGGATCAGTTAGGTCGGGTAACGTGGGACTGCCAAGCTGCTGAAGTGCTCATCTGTCAGTGTCTGGGCTGTTTCTGTGCCAACACAGACAGTGGTTGGTTCAGCAGCTGGGAGGTGCTCCTGACCAGGGGAGGGGTGGAGATGAATTTGGACTGGCGAAAATGTTTAGGGGATGAGGTACAGTGGAAGGCGAGCTGCTCCTACTGCAAAGGAGTATGCCTCTTCTTGATATGACTGAATTATTGAATTGTATCATATGTGCTTCATGAAATTCCAATAAGACTGTTTTTTGAAAAGAAACAGAAGGTCATCTGTTACTTACACAGACCTTCAGTGTAGAGCTTTGTTAACAGGCTCATGGCCCAGTGTCTGTGAATAAAATTCTATTAGCACACAGCTATGTCCTTCTCCACTGCAGGCTGCTGTTTTCACACTCAATCAGTAGGGTTGAGTAATTGTCTTCAAGACTAGGTGACCAATGGAATCATAAACTGTGGTTTTCAGGCCTTTTTCTAAAATGAAATTTGCTGGCCCCTGATCTAGAGGAAGACTCAGGAAGAAAAATAGCAAGACTTTATGAAATAAATAATTCTAAACGATGATGATTATTTGATGAAGTGTAATGTTTAAAAAAAGTAGTTCTGATAAATTACAACTACCAACACTGGTAAGCACAGTGGTGACTTGCCCAGTGGTTGAATGAAAAGTGAATCATTCTGACCCACCAGCTCCTCTGAGGGAGTAATGTGTGGTAGAATCATCTCATAAGGAAGTACAGGCTTGTAAAGCTTATAGGAGCAGCTCTAGTCTGTACTTTGGGATTAGTATAAGTGGAAAGTGATGGATGTCAATAGAATTTTGGTTTGGGTAAAAAACAACTTTTTTCAATATATTATACTTGAATAAATGTCACCAAGTTTCAAACCATCAACTTTACGGCCATTAGTTGAGTCCCGAACACTTAGCACTACTCAGACACTCCACTGAGTCTGCCTGCAAGATATTCCCTGACTTTCTCCAAGTGTATGCTGAAAACCCTGGCAGAGTCATTTCTATTCCATAAGGAACAAGCTCATTTTGGTTGGTTGAATTTTTCCCTCTATGTAAATGTTTTCTCTTCTTACAACAAAATTTTGAATGGACAGATACAAAGGGTAGGTACTGTATCATAAAAAATATATAGATTCCTGGTGGGAAACTGAGATGAAGAACCCTGGATCACAATAGGAAACCAGACTTGAAACTCCCTCTCCAAATGCTCATGAGTCAGAATCCTTCCTTCTCTTCAGGCCCTCACAGAGCCTTGCAACACAGCTCCCTCCCTGCATGGGAGATTTGTATTTGTACTCACAATGACTTCCCTCAGTGTGTCTTCCCCACCATAATACATGGACATGTGATTGACTTTCAGACTGTCCATTCGCTGATACAGGTGTGCTTGGCAATGTCTCTGCAGATGGTACACCAGCCTTCACAGACTCTGTTTAATATGTGATAGCAACAGTACTAATATAGAACATCCACTGTAGGCCTGGAGCATGGCTGATACTAAATTGACAAACGGAAGAACTAGCAAAAGTGAAGCTAGAGATTGCACAGTAGAATCTCAAAGTCAACTTATGCTCCCTCAAGTCTCCTTCAGACCCAACCAGTTGCACATTACAGTTGATACTTTCAAAGACAGTATATGCTGCACATGACAAGCATCACACATACCCACTGTCTCCCACTCTTACCCACTCACAGACAATTGCTCTCAATATTATTACTTGTTAAAATAGCTGCCTGAAAACCTCTGATCAGCACAGACTCCATAATGACTCTGTATTCATACAAATTGATGAATGGGAAACATGTACATTGTGGTATACCAAAGATCTTCTCCCAGAGCTGTATGGTGGGGAGTGGGGTATGTATTAGTCCAGGTAGGCTAGAGAACCAAAATATATAGAAACTCATATATGTAAGACAGAGTTTTATATAAAGGGTAATGTACATTAAGAAAGCATCCCAACCCAGTCCAGTCCAAGCCCATAAGTCCGATAGCAATCTATGAAACCCTGTTCAGACTCAGGAAACACATGCACTGATCCTGAATGCAGGATGATCACAGGCCTTTGGGGAGAAAGTCTTTGGATCCAGTGGCACTGTCTATATTTTCATAAACCTTGATGACAAAAATCTAGCAGGAGTTAGGTCATCATCACTCCACAAGGGAAAACATCATATAAACACAATATGCTGATATGGATGGTCCTATTGAACATATCCATCTAGCCAACAAAGTGATGGGTAGCACAAAAGAGTGAGAAAAGAGACATAATTAATAACAACATCTAAAAGAGATTCACACTTGACACAGAGATGGATACTAGAAACTTACTTATGAAACTCAAACTAAATGTGATGATTATATTAAGAGATCTAAAGGAAAATGTCAATAAATGTGTTATAAATAGTATTACAAGGAAGGTCACAAAGAAGGTGACCTAATAAAAAGAAAAACATAAAATGAACATTTATTTTTCGAAACAATTATAATAGAAAAATAAGGAACTGTTCTAGAAAACAATGTAAAACATGTTTAAGGAAAACAAAGAACACACAGAAAAGTAGAAAATGGAGCTCAGTGCAGCTCAGACCCCTTTCTTCAACTCCACTCCTGGAATCACACTGACTTCTCCCCACTTCTCTTTACTGTGATACATACATGGTAATGGCCTGGGCAGCAATGGAGGTAGGCGATAAATGAATTTGACAATGAAAGGGGTCACTGGTGACATTGTACTCAAGACAACAGAGTTAGATTATAATCTGTGCTCTCACCACTCCGTAGCATACCAACCCACAGCTGATTTCAAAGAACCTAGAGACAGAGCAGGTGAGTCTCAATGTCTGTGAATTTTACAAGTCCTGGTTCAACTCTTGTACCTGCACTGGTAGACAATGAGCCAGGTGTGTAGATAAAACATTCCCAAACATTCATGTTTCAATCCCTGAGCGACTCACCTCTGAGAACTTCCCCCAAGAAAAGGAAGAAACCGAAATATTCTTGGGAACAAAGTCTGTGATTCCTAGGTGTATTATTCAGAGTGAGTACGACATAAACTAAACAATATATTATGAGACTCTATCTGATGGACTATGTGGAGATTTACATGTGATGGTACTTTTGTAATGAGTTCGTCTGGAATGAGAATGTTGACTGTTTCCTCAGAGAACACAGGTCTGTCTATTACTTCTCCACTCACCAAGCCCAAGGTCCAGTTTTCCCAGGCCACAGAAAGTGATGAGGAAGATGGTTGAGGAGGTAGACATGGCTTAGGATTGAGAATGAGTTGGTAATAAAGGCAGTGATCCTCTACGCTCAGAGAATTATATATGTATAAAACACAGCAAATCTTAGGTCACTTAAATTATCAGATACATATTTTCTTTTCCACATTAGATTATGGTAATATTATTAGATATTCAAAAGTTTGGAGATCAGCGAAATCTAGCAATCTCATTGAATTCAGTCCCAAAAGGCTCCCATCAATATTTTCTGTAAATAGGAATGGAATATATAATTTTTGGGGAGGTCATACAACTCTTCAACTCTTATCACAATCCATACATTCATCCATTGTGTCGAGCATATTTGTACATTTGTTGCCATCATCATTCTCAAAGCATTTTCTTTAAACTTAGGCCTTTGATATCAGATCCTCATATTTTCCTCTCCCTTTCCCATCCACCCTCCCTCCCAAACCCTTGATAATTTAAAAATTATTATGAGTTTTCCAATAGGAATGGCTTTTGAGAATCACTACAAAAGAAGAGCTTTTCTTGATAACTACGCTACTATGTTTACACAAGAGTCATTTTAGTGTTTCATATCCAAAAAGCCATCATTAATCATGTTATTCACACCTAATCTTCAATCTTGTATGGAATCTTAAACCGAAATACCTGAAATTCCCCACCTATGGTCGTGTGCCACTATGTAATGGAAATGTTATTGATATCATACAATAAATTAGTGGCAAAGCCACCAGAAGTAGGATGAGAAGATTAACAGGACAAATGTGGAACCTCTGGGTGAAAGCAGAAACAGTGGGTTTACAGTCTGTGGGACTATGACGGTGAAGACACAACATGTGACATGAAGAACTGAATGATACCATTCGGCCACAGAGATCTCCCTGAATCCTGAATTTGCACAGACAAGTTAGTGTCTGTCTTGACCATCATGGTTTAAAGGTTCTGGAGGATAGACAGATATAAAATATTATCACCAAGATAATGACAGACAATTGGTGAGTTTATGGGTTTGCAGATGGGATTACAGAAGAGACAAAAGTACTAGGCCACCGTGGTTAGGAAAAACTACAAAACCAAAAAATATGAGTCATTTGAAGAAGCAATTCAGTAAAATAGGCTAACCAACTAGATTTTGACCAAATGATTGTCCTCACAAAGTGTGATGGAAGAATGTACTGTCAAACTTTCAGGCAGTCGTCCAATACTTGCTAGGTACCTTTATCTTCACCGTGAGTCTGATCAGAGAGTGTTTACTGAGTGTCATCAGAACTCTGATGCAGGGACCTCTGACAGACATTTCCTGTCCTTAAGGCATAGGCGGTTTGCTGCTATTGGCTGTTTGTTGCTATTCACAGATATCAAATGTAGGCACAGAATTATTATTTTTAAGTTAGAGTGATTCCCTAGGGTAATAGTGAGATTTTGAAGAATCCGCAGATCCCCACAGGAAACCAACCTCGAAGCTCCAGGTGCACCTGCACTGGCTCTGAGTCCTGTGCTCTGTGGGTCCTGAGCATCCCCTGGAGACCAGTCTCCTCCGTGCAGGGGAGGTTTTTGTCTGGGCTCTCACTGACTCCCCCTCACTGTGTGTCTTGCACAGTAATATGTGGCCGTGTCCTCGGCTTTCAGGCTGTCCATTTGAAGATAGAGTGTGTTCTTGGAGTTGTTTCTGGAGATGGTGAATCGGCCCTTTACGGAGTCAGTGTAGTATGTACTACTGCCATCATATCTTATGCGTGCCACCCACTGTAGGCCCCTCCCTGGAGCCTGGCGGACCCAGCTCATCCAGTAGCTACTGAAGGTGAATCCGGAGGCAGCACAGGAGAGTCTCAGAGACTCCCCAGGCTTTCTCAGATCTCCCCCAGACTCCACCAGCTGCACCTCACACTGGACACCTGCAAATACAGAGGCACTGTGATAAGATGACACACACGTAAACAAAGGCACTTACAATTACACACACACACACAGTAGGGTCTACAACAATTACCATGTAAAATAGCCAAAATGAAAGCCAAGGTTGGTACAAAATTCATGATGTGTACTGTGGACTAGCTCCTGGGCACAAATGGAAACAGCAGAGACCCCAGAGACTGGAACCGTCCTCTGAGATCTCCCACATCAGGGACTGTGGCTGGTTTATCAGCAGGTAGAGCTGCATTTGCATGTCCCCTAATATCAAGAAGCTGATGACTAGAGATCTTGGGCCAGAGTTCTCCCTCAGACTCAGAGAAAGACAAGCGCTTTCAAAGGAAAACAAAGCTCTTAAACAGGTTCTGTATTGAACATTGCTTTATTTGTTATATATTATCAATATTTTTAAAAGCAGTTTTCAACTTATAAACTTGACATTACATACATAACAACCTTTGTGATATTGCAGCTCACAATGCATTATCCCTCATCCCTCTTACGGTGTGAATACACATGATGACAGTGGACGCCTGTATTATCTACTTCTTGTGTGGGAATATTATTGGTTTTCTTGCCTTCCAAGGAATTTCCATTTTTCAGTGATATTTTTAAACTGTGGACATGCAGTTGTTCATAAAAAATGTCCAGAAAACAGACAACATTTTATCTCCTCTCTGGTTTCTGATCATGAGATTCCGGTTCTCCTTCTTTTGTTAAGGTCAGGAAAACTAGATATTTATCACTTTCCTTCATCTTCCTGAATAGTTTTCCTTTAAATGACTTACTTATTGTATTCCTGCTATTCATTTATTTGCATGCCTTTATTCATGATTTTTCCCCTACTGACCTATTATATGGCAGACTCATGTTTTTCTACTTTCATTCGGTGGAATCTGAGGTGATTGTTTTTCAGAAATAGTTGACTCTGATATCAAAAAAAGGACTCAATCCTGCTGTCACCTGGGAACAGGTTATCTAGAATGACATACACAACTGGTGGCATGTTGCTGATAATGCGTCTGAGGTCACGGCAATTTGGTCATTAGTGTTTGTAGTTTCCATGGACATAGTCTGTCATACTGGACTTGATAGTACTGTCAACATCGCCAGCACACCCACTTCAGTTACAACAAAATAGTGGTTTAGTTGCTGTTTCTATCCTCATTTACATTCTCTTTTTTGCTCAAAAGTCAACAAATGGAGCATCAGAGGAGATACTCACGGGGTTTCCTGGGTAGTGCTCATCCATGTCATCCATATATGGGCTGGGTTCTACTTGTTAGAAAATCTGTTATGGCGAGACACACCTACTTTCAGTTTGCTTAATGTTCGTACCAAATGAATACCTAGCTGATCTCCCTGGGAATCAGGTTTGGGAGAGAGTGTGTAGAGTGGTCAAACAGAGATGAGGACTCTGTGTTCAATTGTGTGGGACACACAGGTATGCACACACAGCGAGGATTAACTGCATTACATGTGTCAATTCCCAGTGTGATAATAAAAAAATAGAGCTTGAACACAGAGCTACTAAACAGATTATTGAAGCCGCAGATTTCCATTCTGAAATGTAAAATCAATTGTAGAACACTAAGGACCTTTCTTTATTAATGTCCCCAGGGAACACATAGGGTAAAATACTGATGTTAGCTGATGATTCAGTTCTGACTTTGAGAGATCCTAAGTACAACAACAGAATGAAACACCACCCCATCCTGAGGCAGTCTCACAATTGTTCTTATAATTGATCCTAAATTTGTAGCCCCTGCACCTATCTGTATTTTCCCGAATCTTCCTGTTTGAGTGGATAAAATACCTGTAGCAAAGTATACACATATTAATGCATACATATTATCAAATACATAATCACAGACATGTGAAATGTGAACACATACCAGCAGGAAACTCACATAATGACATTTGTATTGTGACAGTCATATAAACATACATATGCATACTCTGAACAAATTAGCACATCTACTAGAACTAAGAAACCTTCATACAATTCTCACTCAGATTAATAAATATACATGCATTTACATCTCAAAGAAAAATACAAGGACACACACTAATATATACTAGAATCATAATAATAAAATAAATGCAGACCAGACTACAAGTTTTGTCACATAGTATAACATATTAAGGCAAAGAGTAGTTCATGTGTATTATTAGCACACACAAGAACACAGACAGTGTACATACAAGAACATACACACACTGAGCTACAAGAATGTGGAGGTCTGTGGCAGAGACATTTTCTCTGCAGGGAGAGGAAATAGTTACCTAATTTAACTAATCTTTCTTAGGCTTCTCCGAACTTTTCCCCTAAGGTTCCGGTTATCTGTGGATGTTGAGTGGTGCCTGAGCCCTGCCCTGTCCTTGCATGGGTGTTTGTGTCTGAGTTCCCACTGCCTTTCCTTCTGTGTGTCTGACTCAGAAATATGCGATTATAACTACAGCAATCGTAATGCTAATTGAGGGAAAATCAATCCTTGCGCATGTCTCTAGAGAAGAATATTCTGATGTCAATAATAATATTTGGAGGCACAGCCATCCACATAACTTGTAGGGAACCTGTGGGTGACCTGAACAGAATAGGACATGTAGAGCCCAGAGACGGGGGACACAGCGCAGGAAGGAAGTTGAGTTCTGTGGAGGCACGTTGAGACTAAGCATAAAAGGTGTCTTGTCTCTCTTTTCCCACTCTTCTATCAATATTCACAACTACTAAGTTAAACAAACACACAGAATTTTGGAGAGAAAAACTGACTCTCAATTTAGTCTGTGGTTGACAAGGGCAGACAGGAGCTGTGAATTAATAAAATGAATGAACTCAGAGAAGAAAACCTCTGGATGAAAGGAGACAGGTGACTTGATCTAGGATTGGACTGCTGGTGATAAGTTCTTATAATATTTTGTCTGAATATGAATATATATATATAATATATATATATACACACACATACACACAAAGTGAGATCCTCTGCACAGCAGGGACTGTTGTCCCGAGGAAGGAGGGAATACAGGAGAGATATGGAAAGCAAGGGGTAAAGTGTTTGAGGAAGCAGATGATGTGAAGAGAATTCATCTTAGATGTAGGAATTACCAATTAATATGGGATATTTGGGGGGAATTAAAGGGCAAAACAGAACAGAAGCTAAATTCAAAAGCATCCTCTCATCACGGGGAGATTGGGTGAGTGTTTCACAAAAAAGTGAGGAGACGCACCGATTCCCTGGGGGATACTGAGAGGGGGAAGAATCCCCAGACACAACAGGAAGCCAGTGGTGAAGCTCCATCTGCACCTGCTCCTGAGTTTGAGTTCTGTGCTGTGGCCACTAAGAGACCTCTTCCACTAGGGGACGTTTGTGTCTGGGTTAATTCTGACTTCCCCTCACTGTGTGTGTTGATCTGGATAGACTAGAGAAACAAATCCATAGACACACACATGTGTATAAGAGAGATTTTTATATAAAGGGCAATTGTACATTAAGAAAGCATCTCAACCCAGTCAGGTCCAAGTCCATAAGACCAGTATTAGCCCATATGTCTGACACCAATCTATAAAGTCCGCTTCAGACTTATGAAATACATGCAACGATGCCGAATGGAAAATGACCACAGGCCAATGGGTAGAAAGTCTTTGGATCCAGTGGCATTGTAAGCTTCTCAGCGCTGACAGGAGTCTCTACATGGCTTCTCGAGCACCCTGGACTGCATCAGTGTAGGGCCATGTGTCTTCTACTCAGGGATGTCCCACAGGGAGTCACTCTTGTCAGTAAGTAGGGTGTCTCCCAGGGATTAGAGAGTCTTCCACCTCCAAGAAGTAGTGCTGGATTTCCCAGAATTCTCATGAGAAGGCCATGCACACACAGAGGCCTCATTGGCTAGGATCTAATTGACAAACTAGACTCCACCCCTTCCCTCTTTATCCTCTCAACGCCCAAATTTACACTAAATTATGTAACTTCAACACGGTGCATCTTTTGCACAGAAATAAACAGCTGTGTCCTCGATTTTCAGATTGTCCATTTGAAGTTATAGTATGTTCTCATCATTGTCTCTGGAGATGGTGAGTTGGCCCTTAGGAGAGTCTGTGTGGTATGTTTTACCAACAGTATTAATGTATGAAACCCACTGCCACCCCTTCGCTGGAGCTAGGAAGATCTAGTGAATATTATAAATACAGACACTGAATGCAGAGACTGCAGGGGAGAGTCTCAGAGAAGCCTCAGGCTGCCTCAAGTCTCCCTCAGAGTCCATAGCTCCACCTCACACTGGACACCTGCAAACACACAGACATCCTGATCATGAAAATCATAACATATTTACTGCCTCTCACTCATGCCCCCTCATACACACATTCTCTCCATCAGAGCACCTTTCGAAATTCCAAAAAGGAAAATTGAGCTCAATACAGATTCCATGGTTACTTGATGTATTCCGTCCTGAATGGGGATACCTGGGAATTCCAGAACTGGGGCACTTCTCCAAAAGCTTCAGAATTGGGACTTAGATGCTTTTCATCAGCAAGAGAGGGGTCTATTTGCATACCTTCTGCCTATATAAGCATAAGTGATGTTGAATGACTTCTAAGAGACTCACTCCAAGAGAAGATAAGAATGTTCTGGATATCTTGGAGAGCCCTGTGTGTCGGTTTCATTACACAGTGGGCTGCTAAATGCAAGATCAGTCATTCTAAATCACCAATGGTTCTGCAAGAGAAAGAATGCTCCCCACACACATGAAGGTTTACAGAATCAGAAGCCTACAAGGGCAGTCCTATTCTGTCCTATAGGGTTGTTATGAGAAATAATTGACTTAATGGAAATGTCAACCCATAGTTAGAGACACTTCCTAGAAATGTACCCCCTCATCCCTACCCCTTTAAGTGTGGTGCTCATTCTTTTATTGATGTAGCTAAATATTCCCCGTAGAAATCTGACACAAGCTTTCCTTGTGTAATTCTGTTTTAAATTATCTTTTGGAAAAGGAAATTCATATGTTAAAAGGAAAACCCTCCGCAGCCCCCTCTGGTCCTGTTCTCTTGAGCTGGATATGACAGTGGCTCCCGAGTCTTGCTAATTCCCTGCAGGTATGTCTTGCCTTGCATCAAGTTACCTTCCCTTCACAAGGCCTTTGCACACCAAGAATTTAAGGCACTGAGTTAAACTTAGAAGTTATATAGATGCTGAAAATCTCTGCATCCTCCAGAGAAACCAATGCTGATGTGAGTTTACATAACACATTGTGATGTTTCCAGGGCATATTCCCAAAACTTGAAGGAAGTCTCCCATGTTTGAGGAGTTGATTGTGCTCTTCAAATCTGGTTATTATGCTCCACAATACTATATGCTTTCTTTTTCATTAAATAATTGTATTGGGGACAGTTACAGCTCTTATCACAATCCATACATTCATCCATATGTCAAGCACATTTGTACATATGCTGCCATCATCACGTTCGAAGCATTTTCTTTCTACTTCAGTCCTTGATATCAGCTCCTCACTTTTCCCTCCATTCCTCCCTCCCTCCCTCCCTCCCTCCCTCCCTCCCTCATGAACCCTTGATAAATTATAAATCATTATTTTAATATAATACACTGTCTGCTGTCTCCCTTCACCCACGTTTTGTTGTTTGTCACCCTTGGAGGGGTTATATGTTGATCCTTGTGATCAATCTCCCTTTTCTCCCTCCACCTTCCCATTACCTTCCTGTTATCTCTATTCTCATTATTGGTCCTGAGAGGTTTATCTGCCCTGGATTCTCTGTGTTGCGACCTCTTAACTGTAGCAGTGTACATGTTCTGGTCTAATCATATTTGTAAGGTAGAAAAAAGGTCATGATAGTCAGAGGGGGCAGGGAAGCATTAAAGAACTAGAGGAAAGATATATGTTTCATCAGTGCTATGGTGTATCCTGACTGGCTTGTGTCTTCCTTGTGACCCTTCTGTAAGAGGATTTACAATTGTTTACAGATGGGCTTTGGGTCTCCACTCCACACTCTCCTTCATTAATATTGATATGATTTTTTTTGTTCTGGGTCTTTGAGGCCTGGTACCTGATCCCATCGACACCTTATGATCACAGAGACTGGTGTGCTTCTTCCATTTGGGCTTTGTTGCTTCTCAGTTAGATGGTTGCTTGTTCATCGTCAAGCCTTTAAGACTCCAGACGCTATATACTTTGATAACCGGACACCATCAGCTTTCTTCACCACATTTACTTATGCACCCAGTTTGTCTTCCACCATCGTGTTGGAAGGTGAGCATCACAGAATGCCAGGTTATTAGAACAAAGTGTTCTTGCGTTTGGGAAGTACTTGAACAGAGGCTCAATGTCCATCTGCAACCTTAATACCTAACATAAAAATATAAGTACATAGAAGTATTTTCCTATCATTACATAAATATATATTTACATATGTACATACCTATATTTAGACCTCTATACATGCCCTTTGCCTCCTAGTTGTTTCCTCTATTTTGTTTTACTTTCCTCTTGTCCCACTACCATGTTTGGGCTTCATTTGGGTTTCAGTAATTCTTTGTTCATAAATTGCCCTTGATTAAGCCCCACTAGGCATTCTATGCCTTCTCTCCATCTATTTTCATTCATTGGTTCCTTTGTCCCTGTGTTGGTGAACCAACTCCCTCCCACTTCTTTTCTCCCTCCTCCCCTTCTCCTGTGTTCCTTGGAACCATCTTTCCCATTGTTTTCTTCTCTGAATTGTTTATCCCGCCTCTTACCTAAATAGACATGCAGAGACATTGATAAGTGCAAAAATAAGCAAAGTCAAACAAAACACAAAGGAAGACAAAACCAACCAACCAAACTAACAAACAAAAATGACAAAAACAAAAAAGAAAGCCAATGACAAAAAATGAAAAGCCCATTAGTAGTTCCAGGTCTATTTTTTGACCTTTACGAATGTTTTCCAGTGGAGTCTAATTTTGGTATTCCCCAGGGACTTCATTGCTTTGCTCCCCTTGCTATTGCATGTCCTTAGTGTTTCTCCCAGTGTTTTGGGGTCAGATTGGACACAATTCCTGCACTGAGTCTCCAGTGTTGTCCCCCATAGCGCCATGGTTCAATGAGCGACATTGTGTCTTGTGGTCAGACGGCCTTATGGTTCTCTCTGTGCATTGGCTGCTCTGAGCAGAAATATCGTCCTGGGGGCTTAGTGGACAGGATGTGTTCCATTCACTCTCTTCGCCTTTTCGTTTGTCCTGTGTACTTTGAGAAGAAGTGCCCTTCTCCCCACGCTTTAGCTTCTGTGCTGTCTTCTGAAGTGCCTTCTTCTGGGAGGGGCAGGGAGGCCGAAGAGTCCACGTAGTTGGGATTGGGGCCGGCCCCATAATATGCTTTGTAACAACTATGAGACACTTGGATGCTTTATTAAGAATCTCAAAATGTCAGTTTCTCCAAGTTTCAAAATAATATACAACCATCAATTACTTCAGAAATGGTAAAGTCAGGTTTGGTTTGTTTTTTCTTCACAAGAGATATTTGGGCTGGGATGCACACACACAGTTTCAACCTACTCTCATTTGGAAAAAAAGATTAAGGATGGAGCGAAACTGAATGTGTTGAAAGAAGCCCACAGAGGTTTTCTGACGCTCAAATCTTTAAGTTGGCAGTATTGCGTAGGGCTTTAAGGTTGATTTTGTTTTCAGCGTGGTTTTTGGAGAAAATGTGGGTTTATTGTCTCTTTACTAAGTAAGGAGGTTCTCAGCCTGTGGGTCATTAACCCGTTTCACAAGGGGCTACTTGGTTCATAACAGAAGCAAAATCATACTTGTCTCTGATGTAAGGTTCTACAGGTGTTTTGTTTTTTGGGGTATTGAACCTCTTCCTTTTCCAAGGAGCTCTCTGTTATTCAGTTAGTGGAGGGACTTTAGCAACAAAGCTCTTAGATTGTCTTTTCAAGTATAAGAATAAGCAGAGATTCATTTTTGTACATCTCTCATACTTTTCTATAAAGTGATTAAACAAGAAGCCAAAAAAAAAGAAGCCCACAGAGGTCATAATTTAATGCCACAGAGAGGCCACTGGTCCTGTGGAATTGATTTCAACTTATCCCAAGTGTGATTCGATTCTTCCCTGTCTTTTCAGGAAGAACCAGGGCTTTTAATTTTTAGGATCCTCCCTTCAGGAAAATAGGAGACATGAGAACTGTAGTTACTAAAATATCCCTGAAGAGGTTCTCAAGTTAGGTGAATTGGAAAACTCCAGACATAAGAGGAAACAAACACTTGGCATCCCCTGCACCTCTGGTGTGGCAAAGGCAGTGTTCCATGTACCATGAGCTCCCTCCGCTGCCCACTTAGTGTCCTGACACTTGAGATCTTTGACCAATTAGCCTTCACTGTGTCTCTTGGTATTTTCCCTACATTATATATGCCAGTGTCCTCAGGTTTCGGATTGCTCAGTTAAAAGACACACAACTGGTCGAGCTATCATGGTTGCAATGCATCAATATGTGAAGACTTAATATCTGCAGACCTGGAAGTTAGACATAGCACTCTGAGAAAGTTTTCCCAACCCATGACTGGTCTGTAACAATATACCTGCACCATTACATCAACAAATAAGGGGAAAATTCTAATTTAAAACAGTTCTAAGCTGAAAAGCAGTGTTTCTGACATTGAAGGTGCTCACAGGGTAGGATATCCATGACACCAAAAAGAATCCAGAAGGATGTCCGCTCTGTTCAACATGGGAAGGATGAAGGCCTAAGAAGACTGATCTTCTCGTGTGATGTGGAGATCTGCTGCATGTTTACTGCAGGTGATTCCTGTGTGCTGTGTTTGTGGAAGCAAAAGAGATGACTCTGAGTAAAGGCAGCTGAGCAATGGCCCCTAGAGGGGATTTTTATGATCCATGTTCAGCAATTCAAAATCTACCCTTCATCATTTGCTCTGTCTGAAGAAAAACAAGCCCTCCTTGAAAACCATTGGTAGGTTGGTAGAAATGCACAAGGTGGGCCTGAGGTGTGAGCCACAATGAAGGAAATTCCTGGAGATGGCATTTTCCTTGGAATATCCACTTTCTCTGTGGGCAGCTCATTCCTACCCTTAGGACCAGGGAGGACAAAACCAGGCAGTTGGGTTACAATGGAAAGTAAAATGATAAACACTTCTGAGCACCCGCTTCTCTTCAAAAAACAAACAACCATACAAACAGATAGAAAACACTTTTATTGACACTCCACATATATACAAATACATAATTCAACCATATCAAGAAGATTTGCACAATCTTTACTCCTATCAATTTTACTTAATTTATTTCCCCCCATAATCATGTAACCATATTTCCCAATTTTGCAAAATTATACAAACAAAAAAATCCACCAATTCAACAGAAAGAAAAGTAATAAGATAAGGTGAGAAATAAAAATAGAGTAGGAAACACACACACATACATAAAAAACCCAACAACATTTTTTTAAAAGACAGAGATGAAATTTCTTTCTTAGAACAATCGAGAATTAATTGAGCATGATCTTCCTTGCATGAGTGGTCTTTCACATACCTTTTGGGAAAGAATGTTGAAGGCACCATGGAATGAGCTTTCAATATAACAAGCAGATCTGTTATGAGGGAAACACAGCCAGGGAGTGCCTTAGAATGAAGGATGCTGAGACTTTTCTCCATGTACTTTGGACAGCCTATCATGACACCAGTCCGTTGAGAAAGACATCATCCATGATAAAGCAGGGGATCAGTGAAGAAGAAGGCACATCATGCGATGGATCGACAGAGTGGCTGTAACAATGGATTCAAAAATATTCATTGTGATTACAGTGCTGAATAAAGTATTACTTAGTTCTGTTGTACATTGTTTCACTGAGAACTGGAACTCCCTGTGGCACTTGAACATCATCAAAAATACAATTTAACAATACAATATTCTTCCCAGGCTGAATAACAGTGCTGGGGGAAAGGGTGTATATTTTATATGGGGAAACACCTCTAGCAAAAGGAAATATGTAACAGAATACACTGTCTTTATAATTGTTCTTATCTCGAAGTTCACTGTGTCTTGGTTAATTGTTGGTAACAAATGTGTTCTCTACATATCTATAGAACTTTAAGCATCCAAGGTTGTTAATTGCCAGGATGGTTGTTAGAGACTCACAGGACCACTGTGTGCAAGAGAAGACTGTCTGAATAGGATTTTCTTTTCTATCATACTGATGGGAGAAAGTATTCAGGTCTTTAACCAACGGAGTCAGTGGGTGGTTTTGAACTGCCATCCTTTTGGCTAGAAGTTGAGCATATAATCATTGTGTCACATGCTTTTGTAGTCTAGGTTCACCTAAGTATAATTTACATGCATCAACGTTTACTTTCTGCAGGTGAGCATTTATCTTCATGTTGGCTAGTTTTGAGACATTGTATAGAGTTCTTTGATGTCTGCAGTATTGCTTTTTTTTTTTTTGCTTCTTGAGAATGTATTGTGTGGTGCTGTCCTATGCACTGTGTAATTTTAGTAGCAGCCCTGGACACTCTCTGTGCAGTGCCAGAAACACCTGCCATAGTTGTGAAAACTAAGAGTGACTCCAATACTGGACAAAAACCCTGTAAGAAACATCAAAGAAAATGGATGCATGTGGATTACAGTGTTAGAGAATAGTGTTAAATATATGAGTATCATAGACTTCCTGAAGAACTAGCACTTCTGTCTTGGAATAAGCACATTGTGGATGCTTCCCATGTATTTGAGCATGTTCTTAGGAGGAACAAGAACCTGGAGAATGGTCTTGTGTTTGGTAAAGTAGACTGTCAATAAAGGAGAGAGACTTTCAAGGTGGATTGTCACAAAGGCTGCAACGATGAGTCCAACCAGGGCAATGACTGTGAGGATAGTGCTCTTCTGTTGTACACATGATCTCTGTGAGTTGATCCTACAATATCAGCATATACAATATTATCCAGGTCATTCTAAGTTAAGATTATTAAATAAACATGCATTGTGAACATTCGCCGGAATGAAAAAATTGACCATCCATCTAATAGCCTGGAGAAAACATGGGACTCATATGGCAAATTTTCCCCAGAATTAATATTTTATAATGAGCCTAGTGATTCAATCTTTGGGCTGAAATCTGCATGTCAGCATTTTGAAAACACCAGCCGCTTCAAGGAAGAAAGACGGAGATTTCTACTCCCATAAATAATTACAATCTCAGAAATCCACAGGTGCGTCACTATAAATTGGAATCAACACAATTGCAGTGAGTTTGCTTTTTACAATATCTGTAACTTTGACAACAAACGACACTAGTTAGTACCTGAATTCATAAGCTGAGATCTCATAAAGGCATATTACTTTGACGTCTGACTTTGTATAGATGGTGAAGGATAGACGAAGCCCATTCCAATGAAAAGAAGGCATGTTCAGATGCATGAAGCTTCTCTGGGTGCTCCCTCGAGAGGTGCTGACAAGATGGGGAAACCACAGCTTCTGAGAGGAAAGTATCGCTAACTCCATTCCCTGGAATCTGCTGAAACCATGGCCTGCTGCAGGGAGGTTTGTGTCTGGGCTCACACTGACTTCCCATCACTGTGTCTCTAGCACAGTACACGGCTGTGTGCTCAGGATTCACAGAGCTCAGTTTTAAATAAACTTGGCTCTTGGATGTGTCCTTGGTGATGCTGACTTGTGACTGGAGAGATGGATTATAGAATGCTTTCCCGTCATAAGTTATTACCCCAACCCATCCCAGGCCCTTTCCTGGAACATGGTGAATCCAGTGCACATCATAGCTAGGTAAAGAGAAGATAGAGCACAGGTGAGAGACTGGGTCTGTGAGGGCTTCACCAGTCCAGGGCCTGACTCATGTAGCTGCGCCTGGGCCAGGGCACCTGGGATAAAGAGAAACAGTGAGTCATGTGCTCAGATGCTGCATCCCCAGACTTCATGTGTGAATCCCTGAAGCACTCACCTCCCAGAGTTGCCACCAGAAAGATCAAAACCCACACACAATTCATGTTCACGTGGATAAGTTTTACAACATGCATAAAATACTATCCAGGGTGAGAAGGGTTCTGAATTTAACTACATGCATGCTGTGGTTACATGTGACTGCATATTAGGTATTTGCATTTGGGAGGTGCATTTGTATGTAAAAATGAAAAGGGATAAATGGAGTCCATGTTCTGGGACTCACACTAGAAAAGCGATGCTGATAGTGTCATTGGAGCACACAGTCCCTCTCTGAGGTCTTCACTCTACCAATCATACAAACATCTGTTCATATTTTATGTTTCGTGTAGCTTTATATCCATTACCATCAGAAGAACTCGGATAATCTAGTGGCATTAAAGACACTCTATCCTCACACATTGTGGAATCAAGACCAACACTACAAGAATCTTTCCATACATGTGAACACATTGGGAAATAAGTATATGTCATCCCAAATCATCCTTTCCCCTAGGACATTTCAGAATTTGTGAGAATGGGTAAAAGATACTTGAATGCTATCGTCTAGATTTAGTGTTGGAATAAAAAGGTTTCCTAACAGCAGGGTTATTTGTGAGGCTAAAGTGACTTCAGAAATATTAAGATGCTCATTTTTCCTTCCATGAATTAGTACCAGGTGTGGGTGATGGGCTCAGTGTATTCAGAGAGCCCCTGTTGACAGCATCCCATCACATACAGAAGGAGTTTTCTGGGCTCACACTGCCTTCCAACTTCTGTGGGTCACACAGCAACATTTTCTCCGGTCATAAGCTATCAGACTATTGGTCAGGAGTGTTACCTGGAGTTGTCTCAGCAGGTTTCCTGCCATGCGCAGTAGAGCTACCATAGTGGTCAGCACAGCAGTTCTAGATGACCAGGCACTAAAATCCTTATCCAGTCTCCTGTTCTCACTTCTTTTTTCTCGTGGTCCAGAGCTGGTGGGTCCTTAGCAAGCCTGCAGGTCAGCTTTCTCCCTGAGGTTAGTTTTCTGTCTGGACTCCCACTGACGCTCCCTCACCGTGAAAAGCTTTGGACATGGAGAGTGCTACGAGTTGCAAGCACTCTGACTTGGTTCCAGTGACGGGAAGTGTGATCTATAGATATTTATATAGATATTGAGATTGAGAGATATGCCACAATAAAATACTGATTTTCAAAAATCTGGCTGGAAGACAATGGGACATTGAACAGAGTTTAGGCGGCTTTCTTTACAGAGGAAGAGGAAAAGTACTTAAATCAAAACAAGAAATTTATAGAGTGATTTATTCCATGTTAAAGTGTGGAAAGGTTAAGTCGGAGTTCTTTTCTCGATTTCTGTTAAGTGTGACAGGAAATAAATAGATGTTTGTAATCGATGAAACAATGAAAAATCTCATGCCACTGAATTATGCATGAAAAGTATGTTGAAAATATTTTTGCATATATATATATATATCATGAGAAAAACAAGTTAAAAATAAATGACAGATATATTTGTTCATACATAGTCAGAAATTGATGGAAATCTTGTAGGCACAACAACATTTCAAAAAAATTCTTTACAATATTGAAAAGGAAAAGAGCTTTTGATATAAGTCAGAACCTTGAAATTATGAAAAGTATTATCAATTGTATCAGTAAAGTCTATAATCAATATATTATTTGTTTAATTGCACTAAATCACTCTTAAAACAAGAGCACTAGCCATACATTATTGTATAGTTGTAGCATATGGAAAAGTGAAGAGATTAAGCAAAGGACAAGGGATGGGAAAGTAGAATTGGAAACTGAGGAAGCAGGCAGTCTAAGTTCTGCACTGTTTTTATCGGAGTTCATAATAGACCCAGATGTTTTTAGGACCAGATGTGGGAGCCTGGCTTCTTGAACTTGAGGATCTTGCAGGTTGACTACTTTCCCAGGGCTTCTGGACCAAAAACCATCCTTTAGCAGCTGGTGTCCTACAACACACTCTCTCCTTCTGCTGAACACATGCTAACATTCCCCAAACCGATTGTTATGCACATTACATGGAACATACAAAACAACAACAAAACCGACTCACTTCCTCCCAGGAGATTTCAGCTCATAGAACAGCCCTGTTTCCTTATCTTTGCTGGTGAGGAGAGTACAGTGTTCTTCAACTGTAGCACAAAGAAGGCATGTGTGCAAACCACCATCCCTGCCCTGGTCCCAGAGTGAAACCACTGCCTGAGGGGACGGGTGCCCACTCCTGATGATGAGCTGGCTCTATCTCTTCTCTGTGTGAGCAAACTGCTGTCACATGCAATGACTGTGTGTAAGCTGCTCTTTTTCTGGTGACCTCAGATATTGGTTTAACAGAATTATGCTTGGTATGACCTTATACTACAAAAGAAGGGAAAAATACAACTGAAAGGAATAATCAGTTTATTGTTATAAATCTAACTTTTACATTGAAACACAAATAATAAACATATATATATATGAAATGAACTGGAATGAAAACCATTAACAGGTGAAAAAGATATTATAAATAATATCATAAATTATGCCACAGAAAAATATGGCATAATTAAAATAAAAACAAATAGGACATTCCATGGAGACCAGGATGATGGAAATAAATAGAGCCATTCCTGATAATAAAATTAAAAATGATAAAACAAAACCCAGATTACACAGAAAACAAACTAATGGAGATAACTACCAAAAATAAGATACAAATTTTAAAATTTGATAGTCATAACCCACATATACCAAATAAATTCTGAGTCATATTAACCTTCTAGGACAGAGTATAAATGTTCCTAAGAGACTGAGACAATGTAAATCATTTTATTGAAAAAATTGCAAATTTTATTATGAATATATTAGATAATATATAAATGTAAGATTTCATTTTTCAGGTGTAACAATTTTATAAAAGTAATTTTTAAAAACATTTTATTAGGGGCTCATACAACTCATCACAATCCACACATATACATACATCAATTGTATAAAGCACATCTGTACATTCTTTGCCCTAATCACTCTCAAAGCATTTGCTCTCCACTTAAACCCTCTGTATCAGGTCCTCTTTTTTTTCCCCCTCCCTCCCTGCTACCCCCTCCCTCATGAGCCCTTGATAATCCACAGATTGTTATTTTGTCATATCTTGCCCTATCCGGAGTCTCCCTTCCCCCCGTTCTCTGCCGTCCATCTCCCAGGGAGGAGGTCACACGTGGATCCTTTTAATCAGTTCCCCCTTGCCAACCCACTCACCCTCCACTCTTCCAGCCTCGCTCCTCACACCCCTGGTCCTGAAGGTATCGTCCACCCTGGATTCCCTGTGCCTCCAGCTCCCATATGCAACAGTGTACAATCTCTGCCCTATCCAGTCCTGCAAGGTAGAATTTGGATAGTGGTAATTGGTGGGAGGAAGCATCCAAGATCTAGGGGAAAGCTGTGTTCTTCATCGGTACTACATCGCACCCTGACTGACCCGTCTCCTCTCCTAAACCCCTCTGTGATGGGATCTCCAGTGGTCGAAATTTGGGCCTCGGGTCTCCACTCTGCACTTCCCCCTTCATTCACTATGGTATATATATATATATATATATATATATATATATATATATATATATATATATATATATATATATATATATTTGCATGTACATGTCTTTGTCTAGACCTCTATAAATGCCCCTTGATAATATATCAATGTAGGATTTCATTTTTCAGGTGTAACAATTTTATAAAAGCAATTTTTAAAGTATTCAAAATAAAAATATTTTAAAACATTTATTTACGTACTAAGATCCCTTAACACTTTTAAAAGATTTTATTATGACTTAATCCATTCAACATACCATTCTATACTTCAGTCATGTCAAGCAGTGCTGTACAATCACTATTGCAATCAATTTCAAAACATTTCCTGCCCTCTTGGACTCTTTTATATCAATTCCCCTTTAGTCCCCACCTACCATGCCACAGATCCAGGAACCCTTATTCTAGTTATTGTCTCTGGAGATTCACCCATTCCAGGTTTCATAAATCGAAAAATAGAGACATAAAAAGGAGTCAAAAAGGCTACCAACAATGATGAAATAAAATAGAAACGCCTGTAGAAAAAAAAAACACAAAAAATATTAAAAACCAAACAAGCACACATTGTATCGAAAGGGAGATCAAATGATGTTTTTCACCATTCAAGTCAGATTTATCATTTTAATCTTCTATAGACATCTCTCCAATATTCTGTCTGATCACCAGGTTATTCCCATTCCTCAATTACGGTTAGAGGGAAATCAGAGGAGGCTTATTCCCTGTGTAGCTCTTGCAAGGGAGTTTTGAGCTTCCACTGTCGCCCAGAGCCTTCTGCACACCAGAATCTCACAATGCAAGCTCTCATACTTTCCCCTCCACTGGATTTGGATTACATAATTGACAATACTTGTAAATCTTTTTAGAACCATATCTTTCTCCCTTGGACTGCCTAGTGGTTTTCAGGTGCTGACCTTGCCCTTAGCCTCCCAAATGTGAAATCCACTGCACTACCAGGGAGAGTGGATTTTTACATAATCTCTATTTATATATAATCACTTACTTATTACACTTTCCCCCCTGATTTTTCATAGCCATATAATTAAAAATTAATTAGGAATGGTATATTTATTGAATTTTAAATGCTAAATAATTTTAAGTTTCAGAATTTTAAAAAATGATCTAATAAATATTTTTAGGTTAATTACACCTGGCTGACCAAATTTAAACTCAAAATTTTGCACCTCACTTTATCAGACACGTTAGGTGCTTTTGAGTCAGTTTTGCTCACAATGGCTCTGTGTACAACAGAACAAATACATAAACTACCAAGTCGTGAACCATCCCTTCTTGATCCTAACTTTGAGACCTTTTTGTAGCCACTCTGTATGTGCATCTAATTCAGGGTATTTCTCTATTTTGCTGACACTCTAAACAGGATGTCCTTCTCTAGGAAGTGGTCCTCCTGCACACATTGCAAAATCTGTGTGAAATCTTCCCTGTTCTCAATTCTGAGCTACTAGTCTGTTATTTTGTCCACTTGGGACACAATTCTGTTTTTTGGAATCAAAGCTGTCCTTCCAATATGAGCTCCCTTCCATGTGACTCCAGTGAAGATCATTCAATTCACCTGTTTCCAGTGTTAGGGAACCCTCTGGGCCTGGATCCCTTATTTCTGCATCAAGGGAGCCAATGATCACTAAGGATGCATCACTAAGCAAGCATCACTAAGGATGTGTCACAAGTTTAGGCCCCAGAGTCACCAGTTATTTTTTCAAAGAAGATTAGTCAATCATGACCCATAGTGCAGCGGGAGCAATGCAGAGGCACCGTTTGAGAGACCTGACCCTGGGCTGTAATAGGGCAATGAGCTCAGGACACTTAAAATCATGCATTGTATGCATGAATCTGGACATGCCTTTATTTCATTGTCAACAGATTTTTAGTAACAAATAGGGTGAGAATGCCCGTGATAATCTGTTTCTCAAGAAGGAAGCGGGCCAGGGTCAGATCACTTTAATATTGTTCTGCAAACAGAGAATGTTAGTCCCTCCTTTAAAGTCTGCAGCGAGGAGAAAATTTAGAGGAAGAAAAAGAAGAAGAAAAACCGTCCCTGGGGAGACAGAGAGACAAGAAAGATGCATATTTTCCAACAGGAAATCCTCATTATTCATCTGTGCCTGTCTAGGGCTGGGGGTGTGTTTTCAGTGGGTCCTGTGCGCCCCCTGCTGCCCATTGTCTTCCCTGCAGGGGAGATTTTTGTCTGGGCTCACACTGACTTCCACCCACTGTGCTCCTTGCACAGTAATACAGGGCCATGTCCTCAGCAGTCATGGAGTTCAGTTGCAGGAAGAACTGATTCTTCGATGTGTCTCTGGTGACGGAGAGTCAGCTTTGGAAGGACGGGTTAAAATATGTACCACCATTGTAATTTATGTTTCCCATCCATTGCAGCCCCTTCCTCGAGGTCTGGCGGATCCAGTTCCAGCTGTAACCACTGCTTGTGATGGACAGACCAGAGACGGTGCAGGTGAGGGACAGCTTCTGGGAGGGCTTCACCAGTGCTGGACCTGACTCCTGAAGCTGCACCTGGGACAGGATGCCTGTAAATGAAGGTAATTGTTCTCTTTCAGTCATTCGCAGTCACAATCATCCCCATAGACTCAACACTGATATCTGAGACCTTCACCTTGGGGAACTGTCAGCAGGCACAGGAGAGCACATAGCAATAGCATCTTTAGATGCAGCTGTGCTTTCCCAAGAGACCCACAGCCCTGTCAGAAGAGAACTGATAGCCTTCAGTGCTCAAGAGTGGAATTTTAACCTAGTGCCTGGTGATTGATTTGCATGTCAGGGAGCCCTGTCCTTATAAACAGAGAATGATTGTGAACAGACTCCCCTTTCCTTTGGACCCAATTGAAGGGTAACTTTTCATTTGAACGCGTATGCATGTAGGCCTATAATGAAAAATCAACTGGCTTAAGAGGTGTGTGGGAAAGATCAAAGGAAAACCCCGAATTTCTGAGCTCACTGTCTCTCCTTCCAGCCCCTCATAGCCCCTGCCCTGAAATTGACTTCTATAGGTCCTGTGCCCCAGAGAGTGGACAGGATAAAGTGTGCTTAAAGCATCAGGTGGACACCAGAGTATCTTAATCACCCCACACTCTGCAAAAACCTTTTCTTCTTTTCACCCTGGAAGTTTCTTATCAACCTCCCCAAAGTCTTCAGAGGTTTTCTTTGGGCCATTGCCATCACCAACTCCATCACTCTTACAAATAACACAGACACCACCTCCCAGCTCCTGATAGCTGAGGTCAATCTTAATATAAAGAAAGAGACTCAGGGTCCATAGAGTCAGGGAAGATGTTTCCAACTTGAGACTTTGGGCTCTATGAAAGAGAACTTTCCACTCTGTGACTTCAAAGTATGGATTTTATTTTAACTCTGAGTTAAAATAAAACCTGTCCAGGCAACCAGTCCTCAAAATTTAGTGGACCCTCATATACACTGTTTTCAATGCCCCTTTCCCAGGAACTCTGGCGCATATAAAATGTGAACATTGCCAACCCAATTCAGCCTCTCCACTTGTACCCTGGGCACAGACCTCTGATAACTGCTCCGGGATCTAAACCTTGAATTGATTCCCTAGATTCTAAGATGGGCTCATTTTGTAAATTGTTCATGTAATTGACTTGAGAAGCAGTAGCACTCTCTGTAAACATGCAGTTGAAACACCTGATTCCCATTCAGAGTCCTGCCTCATTTCTCGACCTCAAAACAAAATTTATTTCCCCCTAGATTAGGGTTGACCACACTCATTTTTATATATACATGCAGCATGGAAATTCAAGAATAAGGTTGTGGCCTAGAATTTGCAGCGGGAAAAGAGTCACCATTTTGCAACAAAGAATCATAGATTTCACCAAAATCCAAGGATACAAGCACAGGACACTGACCTTGCTCACTTAGAGATCATTGAGTTAGTTTCATTCTCCAATGCAGCCTGATATGGTATCACTTAATCATGGTCATTTCAGCCAACTCCACACTCACAGCCTCTGTTGCTGAGCAGTTTAAGTTCCACACTGTGACATAGCTGCACATGAGTCCAAGTCACCTTCCTGTCTGAATGGGACCACCATGTTCATTTCATGACCGTGGTTGGTCTGGGACTTATTCTGTGCCATTTGTTGACATTATCCCTCTGTACATAACTTCCCATCAGGTCTACTAAACTTATCCTGAATGAGCTCATGAATACTCACTGAACTATGAAGGACCAACATTTTGGACTCTAAACTCAGATGAACTGGAATTGTTTTCTAGTGTTCCAAGCATGGGATAAGATTTGTCAGTCATTTAATCAAGGTGAACTAAATACCTCAATATTCTGAAATGTGGAAATGATAGAAAATATGACTCCAGGGAAAATTCAATCCAATTTGCTCAAGTTGTGTTCTGTTAATTGGTAAACAAGAATAAAACTTTGTAGCTTAAAAATTGTATCAGTTTATTATTGTTTGCTTTCTTTTTAAATTTCTGACTCTATGACTAAAAGATGGCATGGAGAAGAGGGTCCCATTCCAGATCGTATCTAGTGCCCGACTGAAAATCTCACCAGATGGATGAAGTCTCTTCTTCCAAGATGGCTTTGTCTTAAGTCTGACTAGCTTCCCTGGCTTAAACTGGGAATGTATACAGGACTGAGGGCCAGGACCTTGCTCTGGATCTCTCCTTTGGAAGGTACTTCCTCATAACATGGTGCCTGAGTGTCTCCTGAAAATCATTAAAGTGAAAGTTGCATTGGACTTTATTGATTTGCATTTCTATTTAAATTAAACTTAGGAAATAAAGTTATTTAAATTAATATACTCTATAACACCTGAGCTATTATAAATATTTTGGGGGCTATACAATCAACACAACAAGGGAAACCGTGCAGATGAGTTTTACTCAAGAGAAAGCATCTATCCTTACTTCAAACACAGGAGCACACTACTCCAGGAGGCCCAAATGTGTCCTCTGAAACCCATCCCCTCTTCTTTCCTGACTCTTCATCAGCAACTGAGAATGGCAGCAGGACTTAGGAAAGTTAGGTTTTAGACCCATATAGCAGCTGTGATGAGCAATTGTGGCTTGAGGATACCATTGTGTTCTTGCTGGTCTATCCTGAACTGAGTAAATTTTAGGGAAACCGTGGCCGTCCTATATCCTCTCCTTCCAATACCAGTTACTGGGGACAGATTTCCATCAGTACTGACAGGTCCTTCAGCTTTGCCTTGTTCCCTCTGCGTGAAGTGCCTCCATATGTGGCTTTGTGCTCTTTGGAAATTAGACACTTCCTCATATTACAATGAAATGTTTCAAATTCAATGTTTCATACAAGCCCACACTTCTAGGGAAGTCCTCAAGGGAAATGGTAAGATAGAGAGGGAGCCCCAGACACTGACAGGAAGACAGTTTTTAATTCCTCTCTGCTCTGTCTACTGGAACTGAGCCCTGGGGCTGAGGGTCCTGAGCACTCAATGAAGTCCAGCATCTCCCTGTACAGAGGTTTGCATATAGATGCTTAATGATGCCCTTTACTGTATCTTTGTTACTGTGATCCAAGGCTGTATCCTTAACTTTGAGCCTGACCATTTGAATATGGAGAATGTTCTTCTCATTGTCTCTGGGACTGCAATTCAGCTCTGCATCTAATGTATGTTGGATTTAGTACCAACATTAGTACCAGTAACGGAGAGGCATTGCAAGCCCTTCCCTGGCACTGGCCGATGCAATTCATGTTGTAACTGCTGGTGGTGAATTCAGGGACAGGCAATAAGAGTCTGAGAGAGGCCGTCATCTGCCTCAAGTCTCCCCCAAACTCTACCAGCTGCACTTTGCCCTGGACATCTGCAAACGTAAGTAAAGACATCCTGCCCAGGAACCCGGCCACATATCTGTTGTTTATCTCTCTTGTTCATCATCTTTTCATTTTAAAATTGAAACTAGGGGATCTCAGTCCAGCAAACTCCATTGGAACTTGTGTATAATCATAAATGTTGAGTGCTTGGGGAGACCTGGGCAGCCCATGGCTGTGACCTCTCTCCTAGAGTTGAAGGGTTGGCCTAGGCTGGTTTCCATCAGCAGAGTAATGTGGCCTCTTGTGTATCCTTCTATTAGAAAGATAACAGAGGGGAAGTTATCTTCTGTCCTGAGGGAAATAGTGGGAAATTATAATATTTGGAAAGATATGATTTCCTATTATACACATTTACTGTGAAAACTCATAGAGACTAAGAGGGACATGGGGAACCATAAGAATTTTTACCAGAATATAATGCCTTTCATCCATAAGATATAAATGCCTAAGTGTCAAGCAAATGGCACCAAAACAGGAAGTTAGAGTCACAGGTGGTTAACTACTGCAGCTGGCTGGGGTGAGGGTGGGGGAATCATGGATCTATCTATCTATATCTATATATTTATAGATATAGATATAGATATTAAGAGAGAGAGAGAGATAGAGAAAGAGGCTATAACCTAGAAGCGGGTCAGAAATTTTCCTGGGTCCATGATTGCCCCTGAGGGAGAGACATGGGTGCTTGCAAGACCACACCCCAGAAATAGGTTCAAAATGCCCCCTTATGAAGAATGACAAGTCAGAAGATTAATCATCTCTCCCTTTAACAAAGCCCCATTTCATAAGAAACAATGTCAAATATAATAACCCCTTGATTTCACCTGAGAGCATTGAACATCATGTGAAGAGTTTTTTGTTTTTCATTTTAGGCAGTAGGGGTAGTGGGGGAGGGAGGGGGAGGAGAGCAGGAACTATAGAGACCACGGCAAGAAAAGCAAAGACAGAACTTCAACACTGACAGTCACAGAATTAAAACTCTAATACCATTCTCTCTGATGCTCTGGGCTTTACCATTTGAAATCCTTGGATCAAACTCTGAAGCTCGTGACTTTGGGATAGCAGTCACCTGCACCTCCCATTCCAGGGAGTTTCAGCTTTGAAGACTCTTTTTAAGTTGGGGTAACCCTGTGATGCTGGTGAGGGGCTGGAACTATTCGGGCTTTCACATTTCCTGCTAAGTGACAGAATACCCCCATCTGAGGGGGAGCCTCAACTAAAGAGGTTATTTATTTTTAGATGTACAACTGAGCAAGTGATAAACAGTACATTAGCATTAACAAGTCATGTCACAACAATGCCTGGGGTATGTAATCATATTAAATGATTACATGTCTGAGAACAGGTGTCAGGCTCTGCCTTTGTGTCTTTGTTGATAGTGATGTCATACAATATCTTTCCTTTTGAGATTGATCACTTTCACTCAGCATGAGGTTCTCTAGGTCTATGTCGTGGTGAGCTTTGTGGCCTCTCCAATGTTTTAGACATGTATGGAGTACACATAAATGAATGTCCTAGAAGGATTTGATGGCAATAATATTTGAAACCCTGGCGGCATGGTAAGTAGGGCATTGACCGCCTGAATCCAGATTCTAGGAAGAATGGTTAAAGGGTCAGCCTTCTAAAGATATACAATCCAGACCCTCCCATGCCCTGTGAGTTGGAACTCACTCAGTGACTGTGTTTATGGCCCAGTTGTCTGATTTGAGTCAAAGAGCATGCTCCCCCTATTTTGTGGAGCTGGTTTAATAGCCCCAACCTGAAAATATTTCACAGGAAATGAAAGCTTCCATTTTTCACTAAGCTTTAACCACTAACAGTAATAATTTAAAAACAAGGAAAGCAAGCACATTGTCAAAGTCATTCCCTCTCTTGCGCCCAGCTTCCTTCTGCCTGGGTGTCTGACATTTTCAGGATGTGGGTTTTCACTGGGTTTCCCGCATAGTCATAGGTGGCAGAGTGCTCAGACTGCAGGCTGATCACCTGCAGAGACACTGGGCTGACTGAAATGACCATGGAGAAGACGCTTCCTTCTGTAAAGCCCTTTAGAGGACAGCTTGATACAGTGCCTGCAGCAGCAGGCTCAAACCTAGCAGACACCGTTATGAAGATGCTGTGTAATTGTTCGGTGCCCTGTAGCCAGTGCAGATTCACTGTGAGCCTGCATACAGTAGAAATCAATAGTGACCAGGCTTTGCCCTCCTCACCAAGGTTCTATTTGAGCCCATTGCTTCAGTCATGTGTCAGTGCATCTCCTTGAGAGTCTCACTCGATTTCCTTTCTTTTGTTTTCTGAATGATGGTGTAGGACTAAGCGATATTTGCTTCTATTGTACTTGTGATTGTTCTACAACAGCAATGGGAGGGTTAGCTTGTACTGATCTACAGTGACAATGAAAGTGAGAACACTAAAACCTTTGTAAATTGCATGGTAGACTTTTCCATTTTCAAAGATTTTTTTATGAACAAATTTAGTTATTTTTCTCTCTTAATACTATTTGCTCTATATCTTAGAAATATGACAATTACATTTCAATATTGCTTCACCATTGTTCTCCTGGTTGGTTTTATATTTTCCCATATGGTTTTCATAGATTTTGTGTAGTCAGGTAGATTTACAATATGTTATAAAACTTTTACTCACACTCTCACCACCCACCACTGACTCAAACATAAAACTTGGCATGCAGACAATATATGTTTATCTGAGACCAAGGACTCAATAGAAATGAAATGTTTAGAAAATAATGACCTCATATGTACAAATATATTTAATACAAATGATGTGTGAATTGTTATAAGAGCTATAAGAGTCTCAATAAAATGATCTCTTAATAAAAAAGAAATATATGTTTATTAAATAATCATTTGATTTAATCTGTTGTATAACCCAAGTTGTTTTATAATGTCATTACTAAAATTATCCTTACAAAATAGAGTTCTTTGACGGTGCTTTACTGAATGAAGTCTATATGGAATTGTTATCACTGTGCTTCAACTTTCTCCTTTCTTCACATGTCAGCCTTCAGAACTTTGTACTTGAGAAGGTGGTGAGCTTTTCAAATGATTGATTATTATGATTACAAACCTCTTGAGTGTTTTTCTTCACCTTACAGATCTCCTTTGGTTAGCTGAAAATTTAGCCAATGAGGTGAGTTCCTTTTCACACCTGAAGGCTGACTAAGAGCTCTAATCTCTGGGGTTCCATGAGTCTATATACAACCAGTGAACCTGTCCTTTCAATGCTTGTATGTGTATTTCCACATATTTTCAAATTCTGTATAGCAAAGCACTCAAAGGTAAAGTTATATCATTGTCTTCGTCGATTGGGTTATGCCAACAGACTAGTGGTATTGAGTCTATAGTCCCGACACTCCAGATTCAAGAACTCATTCAACCAAAGTCTTTGACTATAGATAAGTTGATGTAACAGCATCATCTTTATTGAGGCTTCTCATTTAACCATGCAACCTCAGTATATGAAGGTCTCAAAGATTTCGCTGCATCCATGTCATAAGACTGACTGTACCTTGAAGGTTCTTGCATGTGTGTGTGAGTAAACATGCACACACACATGTATAGATTTGTGAAGTTGTATCCTGCAGAGGAATGCCAGGTCTGACTTTTCAGCACAGGGGAACTAACAAGCTCCAAACCTGTGTCATTTTCAAGGGGCTAGATATAATGATGAGCAGGGAGATAATTGTGATGGAAATAATTCCCAGGATTACTTTTTAAATTTTAAATCACCACTGTACATTTATTTTTTTCTTAAAACCACTCCATAACTAGACACCAGGTTTGTGCTGCATGGTAAGAGAAGACCTACCAGGTTTACTCCTTTGGCCTCAAAAAACAATCTTCATACCTTTCATAAACCTAATTATTCCAACATATCCTCTAGCCACTGTTTAGACTGGAATTTTTTTTTATTTGAAGGCACCTAAAGGAGACTGAGATTAGTGTATGATGGAGATAACTTGTCTACAGCCACCCAATGAACTGAGACATATTTAAATACCTCATTTGGGATAGCACCAGACAGGTATGAACTGTAGAAACCCTAGCAACCAGACTTTCTCATGCACTAATTCCTGCTGGACCAGTCACTCATTGGGCTGCTAATTTAAACTCACCACTAGCTTCTGGGGAGAACGATAAGTTTGTCATCTCTGGTAAATATTTACAACCTCAGAAGCCTTAGGGAGCAATTCTACCTTGCCCAACAGGGTCACTAAGATTAAGAGTTCACTTGATGAAAGTTGGGCTGAGTTTGAGTAAATATTTATGTGAAAATCAGTATAGTCTCTGACTTTAGAAAACAGTGGATTTAAAATACTATTGATTGATGAATCTTGATTCAATAGCATCTCCCTTTCATCCCTCTTGTTTCCATTTAATACCTAAAGCAGCCAACACTCAAGGCCATTATCGGACCCCATTCAGGGGCTCCAAGCTGCACAGCTTCAAAGGGTTTGTGAGCAAGAGGGGACATAAATGGCAAGTGAGAGAAAAGTCTCTAGGTCTAAAGTCACACTTTTGCTGCTTAGTTCAATGATTCCAACTTGTGTTTACCCAGGTTGACTAGAGAAACAAATTTATAGACCCTTATATATGTATAAGAAAGATCTTTATATCAAAGAGTAATTGCATATCAAGAAAACATCTCAGCCCAGTCCACATCAAGTTCATAAGTCTGATATTTTCCCATCAGGCCAATATTAGTGCATAAATCTCTCTTCAGACACCTGCATCCAGATGCAAGGATGCAGAATGCAGAAAGACCACCTGTTGGTGGGTGAAAAGTCTTGTGGATCCCATGGCAGAGGAAGCATCACAGGGCTGGCACACGTCTCCACCACATGGCTCACTCAGGTCTAAGTGTGGCTCCACATACTATGTAAACAGGAAGGTGGGGTAGAGAAAGTGTGTGGCCCACTTCTAGGGAGAAGGAGAGGAAGTGTCCAGAATCCTCCTGTGAGGCCTACACCCTCAAGGTGGTATCATCAGGCTGTGACTTAAGTGACAGGCTAGATTCCACCCCTACACATATCTATCAAGTTGATACAAGATTATATAATTATCACACAACTAGACCCAGATGTCATTTTTCTCTCTAGAAAATTAAGTAAATAAGAATGGGTTGTTTGAGCCTTTTCCACTTCCTTGAGTTTTGTTTGTGAGAAGCCCATATAGTACATATTCTCTAAAGTAACATCATTGCTGGTATGTCTGTGTTAATTTTCCTCAGGAAATCTATAGAATCCTTCCTACAACCAAGGTTGCACTTGCCAGTTACACATTCTTTATTACTGATGTTTGTATTACATTCACAAGTAATGACTAATGAAACTTGATAGCACATATGTGTTAGGGTGGGTTGACTAGAGAAACAATTCCAGTGACACTCATATATGTATAAGAAAGGACTTTAGATAAAGGACTGAAATTATATCAGGAAAACATCCAAGCCTAGTCCAACTCAATTCCAGCAGTCCAATACTAATCCACAAGCCCCTCCTCAGACTCTTGAAGCAACATGCAAGGATGCAGAATGTAGGAATATCACAGTCCAGTTGGGGCAATGGCCCGTGTATCCAACAGTGCAGGTGCATCTCCAGGGCTCTAGTAGCAATCGGGGTCTGAAAGCAGGAGGTTGAAGGAAGAATGTGGAGTGGGGTGAGTTTCTCAGGGCCCTCCTTATGAGAAGGCCATACCCACAAGGAGGTGCCAGAGGCTGTAACCAGATTGACGGCTAGACTCCACTCCTACACTTTTATATATCTTCAGGTTGACATGAAATTATGTAACGACCACAACATTTGATAACTTCGGGCTGTAGCAGTTCATAGATATTCACCACTTTTCATTTTTGTAATTCATTGTTGGTATTTAAATTTGAATAAAAGTCATTTTACCTATCTTTCTCTTGTATTAATTGAGGTTTGTGGGTACTAAAGTATCAATGACTGCATTATGCTTAAGGATTGATCATGAAATGTTCTTTTAGATGACAAATACAAATTTATTCTATAAAGCTACATAAAATGATTAAATGCATTAAATTCATAACCTAACAAACTCACACAAAACAGAAATACTGAATTAGAATAAATAGTAAATGACTTTCCAAATCATCAAGGATCATGATCACAGAGTTAAGAATTAGCAGTGATACTTCTCAAATTATTCCAAAATGAAAAAGCTTCTTGCATCTTGCAAATACTAAAATGGACAAGCTAGATTGGGCATTACATACCAATGACTTGCTGACTGTGTAGGTAGGTGCTTTCCAGTTTGTTCTGACTCACTGTGACCCTACTTACAGCGGAATGAACCGCCTTGTGGTCCTGCTCCATCCTCCCAAGTTCCTGTGATGGAGCTCATTGTTGCAGGCACTATATCAATCCATATTGTTGAGATCTTGTTCTCTTTTGCTCGCCCTGTACTTTATCAAGCGTGATGCCCTTCTCTAGGTCTGGTCTCTCCTCATAACATGTCCATAATATGTGAGATGAACTCTTTCCTATCTCTAAGGCACATTCGAGATGTACTGCATCCAAAAGAGATTTGTTTTTTTAGTTTAGCAGTCCATGATGTTTCCGATATTGTTCACTAGGAAAAATGCATCTATTTTTCTTTGATCTTCTTTATTAGATGTCCAATTTTCACATGCATATAAAGGGGGTTCAAAATTCCATTGCTTGGATGAAGCTCACCTTAGTCATCAAAGTAACATCCTTGCTTTTCAACACTTGAAAACAGTCTTGTGTTATAGATTTATGCAATGAAATGGGTTATTGGATCTGAGTGCTGCATCTATGAGAATTGACTGTGGGTCCAATCCAGGTGAAGTCTCTGACAACTTCCATCATTTCCCCATCTATTGTCGTGTTTCCTAATGGTCCCAGTTGAGAGCTTCTTAGTTTATTTGTTTGTTTTTACACTGAGTTGTAATCTGTATTTTAGGTTAAAATTCTTGATGTTCATTGGAAAATGCTCCAACATTTCCTCACTTTCAGCAAGCATGATTTTGCCGTCTGCATATTGCAGGTTATTAATGACGGTGCCTCCAATATGGGTGCCACTTTCTTCTTCATGGAATCCAGTTTTGCTGATTATTTGTTAAGTACACAGAGTATGGTGACAGGCTACCACATCGACACACACTTCCTCAATGGCACCTGACAGCAATGAGTATTCCCTGGTTGTGTTTTCACAACTTCCTCTTGATCCATTTGGAGGTTCTGCATGAGCACAGTTAAGTGAACTGGTTCTCCCATTCTTCTCAAGATTATTTGTCGTTCGTTTGCGTGCACATAGTCAAGTGCGTTTGCTAGTCAATAAATCAAAACCAAATATGTTTTTGGCATTCTCTGCTTTCAGGACAGATCCATTTAAATTCAACAATAATATTCCATTTTCTATGTTTTCTTCTGAATCCTACCGGAATCTCTGACAATGTACTGCTGCAAATGTTCAATAATCATCAGCCAAATTTTACATGAGTGTGATATTAATGTTATTGTTCTACTGTGTGTTCTGTTGGGTCACCTTTCTCCCCAGTAAATGCAGGTATGGATCTCATGCATTTGGTTGTTTTAATACTTGTCTTCCATATTTCTTGGCATAGATGGCTGAGTTCTTCCAGTGCTTCATCAACTTGCTGAAACATTTCAATTAGTATTCCATGAATTCCCAGAGTTTGTTTTTGACTATTGCTTTCAGTGTAGCTTGGGCGGCTTCCTTCATTAATATTGCTTTTGATCATATGCTAATTCCTGAAATGGTTGAATGTTCACTAGTTCCTTTTGGTACAGAAGCTCTGTGTATACTTTCCACTTTCTTTTGATGATACCTGTATCACTCAATATCTTGCCAATAGAATCTCTCAATACTGAAAATTGAGATTTGATTTTTTTCTTCTGTTCTTTTAGTTTAAGATATGCTAGGCATGTTTTGAGTTAAGCTGATATTTAACTCTAGATCTTTGCATAGTTCTTTATATTTACTTTGTCTTCCTTATTTCCCTTTAAAATATTCTGTTCAGCTCTTTGATGTCATCATTTCCTCCATTTTCGTTATACACTTGACAAACAAGAACTGATTTCAGAGACTTCTCTGACACCCACTTCGATCTTTTCTTTTTGATATATTTTTTGCTTTCTTAAGGAGCCCCAGTGGCATAAGGAGCTCTGGTGGCATCGTGGTTACCAGTTGTGTTGCAATCCACGAGGTTCACCATTTGAAACCACCAGCTGCTCATGGGAGAAAGATCGGGTATTCTAGACCTGAAAACTGTTCCAACCTCAGAACCTCACTGAGGCAGTTCTGCCCTGCTCTATAGGGTCTCTATGAGTCTGTATTGACTCGATGGTAGTGGGTTTTGTTTTGCTTTTGTGTTCTTAAGTATGATGTTCTTGATACCCATCCCCACCCCACAGCTCATCAGGTGAGAAGTATTTAGTGTTCAATTCTTGAAATCTCTTCTCGTGATATCATTGAAATCCAGATGGGAGATCCTTACGGTTGTATTTTGGCTACCAATGATTTTTCTTAATTTTCGTCAGCTCTAAAATGAATTTACCAATGAAAAATTGATAGTCTGTTCCAGTTGCTGATACTGAGCTTTCCCATCAATTCTTACCACAAATTCAGAGCCTGTGATTTCTACATAGTCTATCTAGCTTCATATATATATATGTTTTCATGATCCATGCTTTTGTTGTATGTCTAAAATCTTGAATATATAAACATGTACAGCTAGATTTTTTATGATTTACTTCTAGATGTTTTGAATTTCATACACAATCTTTTTGTTTTCTGAATAGTTTTAAAGTATTAATCAAGTTGTTTAATTTACAATTCTTTGTGATAGTTTGTACTGTGTGTTGGGAGGAGCATTTTTCCTCCTATGCAGTTTGCAACAGTAAGAGTCTTCACTTAGATGTGGTGCCTTCAATTTGGATTTCTACTCTGCAGACCCTGAAAAATGCATTTTTATTTTTAAAATCCACCAACTTGTTATATTAAGTTACAATAAGAATTTTGGTGACATTGGGTTACAAGTTGCTTTAGCATGTCAAATCTACCAGAAACAGATGTCGTGAAAACGTGTTTAATGAAACAAATAAATTGCTGGATATTCTACCTTTGATCCCCTCCATTCCCTCTTTCCCAGGGACACTCATGTCACTAGAGAAGGAGGTCGTATCAAATTAAAAGTACTCATATTGGAATCATAATCTCCATTTTTCAAAACATTGGACTTTTTCCTCAGACTTAAGGGCTCTGAAGAAGATGTAGTACACCCTTCTAACCCTAAAATATTTGGGTCTGCGACTGCTTGATTTTCCAGTAAACCAACCACTTAACCTCACAAGACATCCTTCAAGTAGGAGCTGCAGCTTCACCGTTAAGTGTAAAGATGTTATTCCCAGGCACATACTGTGGGTCCAGTGCCAGGAACTCCCTCTCAGCACACACTGGACTCTCCACTCATGGAGAAGTAAGTCCTCAAAGAGTCACTCGTGATAAAAACAGTAGGCACACCCCGTGCTGACTTAATCGGTTAAATCCTGACCAGGCACCCTGGGCGTGTGGATATCTAAATATACCCTGGAATGAAAGAGAGGCCCAGATGTGGACAATTCAGCAACTAAGAAGCCATTAGTGGAGGTTTCAGAGTCAGCGTGTTAGCACAGGCTGAATATATTTGAGCTCAACCCCAGGGACTTACGGAGGCGAAAGGTTATGTTCCTCCCTGAGCCTGTCTTACATACCTATTCGCTGAGGGTACCTGTTGTGGAATAGTTACCTATGCCCAGGTCCCAGGTACTTTTACCTTCCAGGAAGTGCAAAATATCCAAGCAAGGATGATTCACTCTCTTTCCACACAGCACACCCTAATCTGAAATCCACATCTGTCCCAATTCCAACACCTTGAATTATCTGCGTCCAGGTCCACCTGGATCCTGAGCAGGAGCTGGGAAATAAAGGAGGGAAGGCAAGGGACTGATTAAAGGGTAATCGCCTGTAATACTTCAGCATCATTATTAAATCGACGTAATTTATACTCCAGGAGTCTTCCTTATTGGAATCTCTATCCTTTGGTGAGTCCAGAAAATCAGGGTTCTCAACCTTCCTAAGGCCATGGCTTTTAATACAGTGTCTCGTATTGTGGTGATGCCCAAACATAAAATTCTTTTCTTTTTCTTTTTAATATTTTATTAGGGGCTCATACAACTCTTATCACAATACACACATATACATACATCAATTGTATAAAGCACATCTGTACATTCTTTGCCCTAATCATTTTCAAAGCATTTGCTCTCCACTTAAGCCCTTTGTATCAAGTCCTTTTTTACCCCCTCCCTCTCCACTCTCCCCTCCCTCATGAGCCCTTGATTATTTATAGATAGTTATTTTGTCATATCTTGCCCTATCCGGAGTCTCCCTTCCCCAATTTCTCTGCTGTCTGTCTCCCAGGTAGGAGGTCACATGTAGATCTATGTAATTGTTTCCCCCTTTCCAACCCACTCACCCTCTACTCTCCCAGTATTGCCCCTCACACCCCTGGTCTTGAAGGTATCATCCACCCTGGATTTCCTGTGCCTCCAGCTCCTATATGCACCAGTGTACAACCTCTGCTCTATCCAGTCTGGCAAGGTAGAATTTGGATCATGGTACTTGGGGAGAGGAAGCATCCAGGATCTGGGGGAAAGCTGTATTCTTCATCGGTACTATATAGCACCTTGACTGACTCATCTCCTCCCCTAAACCCCTCTGTGAGGGGATCTCCAGTGGCCGACAAATGGGCTTTGGGTCTCCACTCTGCACTTGCCCCTTCATTCACTATGATATATATATATATATATGATGATGCCTTATACCTGGTCCCTTTGACAACTCGTGATCGCGTAGGCTGCTGTGCTTCTTCCACGTGGGCTTTGTTGCTTCTGAGCTAGATGGACGCTTGTTCACCTTCAAGCCTTTAAGACACCAGACACGATCTCTTTTGATAGCCAGGCACCAGTAGCTTTCTTCACCACATTTGCTTATGCACTTGTTTGTCTTCGGTGATGGTATCATGGAGGTGTGCAGCCAATGATATGATTTTTTGTTCTTTGATACCTGATAACTGATCCCTCATAAAATTATTTTCATTGGTACTTCATGACTATCATTTTCCTACTGTTATGCATCAGGAGAAACATGTTAAAGGGGCGTTCAACCCCTAAAGGGGTTGTGACCCACAGGTTGACAACTGCTGGTCCAGATGAATAAACCCAGGGTGGATTGGGTGAAGTTGCTGTGGGAGGTGTTCTTAGGAAACACTTGGCACCTCTGGGAACGCCTTGCACACACAGACACACATGCACACAGGTGCTCACATGAAAATATTAGCAAACAAGAACCTAAAATGTACGCACAGAGAATTCAAAAGCCAAGTGAAGTGAGAGACCATGTATAATATTTAACTTACAATAAGGACTCACCCCAAAAAACTAGAGCTTAGCATCGTGATCTGCGTGTTTGTTGCATTTATAAACTGTAATACTTGGTGACACTTTTTTCCCAGTTAATCTCATTTATCAAACGATGCTTTTTCAACCGTACATAAACTCTTGTCAAACTTCATTGTGCATTGTTCAACCATAACCACCCCTTAAATATTATAAATTCTCACAAAAATATTATAAATTCTCTCTCTCTCTCTCTCTCTCTCTCTCTCTCTCTCTCTCTCTCTCTTTCTCCTTTCAGTGTAGACTGCTTAAATTTTTTCATGTTTGCAATTTATGAATACTAAGAGGGCACTACAACTTCACCACAGGGCATAATTACCAATGAAAGCAAATTAATTATTTATAAAGATTGTTTAGCTTAATTTTGTATCCTTAATTATGTGTGTCTTATTTGGAGATAAATAGAATGAATGGGATTAACAATGAATGGTAATTTTTTTATCACCATTATTTGCAAAAATCTGCCCCGGCACACAGAGAAGACAGTAAGGCCAACATCAGCTTGAGAAATGATGTCCACTTGCTGGAGAGTACATTGTCAGAGGACCATGCTGGGGATACATGGTGTGGAGTGAGCCTGGTCTGACCCCCACCTCCCTCCACAGTGGGGTGGACCAATAAGGGAACAGAACAGGTCAGCAATGGGAGCGAAGCCGAGCCATAAAGCCCCTGAGGAGCCACAAAAGTAGACTTCAGGCTAGGAGGGGAAGTTCCCCAAACCCCCCAGGACCGTCGGCGAGAGTCATAAAGGTCAGCGGACAGACCTGGGAATGTGTATGTTTTTAGGTTTGGGTTTTTCTTTTTTTGCTATTTTTTCAACCCGTTTAAATTCAATCTATTCTTTTTGTTTTGTTTCGGCTTTTGTTGTTTTGCCTACCCATATAGGCAATGGTTCTGGAGGGCCTTGGGGAAAGGGGGGTGGGAAGAGGGAGTGTTTATCAAACAATTCCATAGGTAGAGGAACAATTAGGGAATTAAATCAATAATGAGGAGGACTTAGAGATTCTGGGGGTGTTGGAGCAATAGCAATTTAGGTGAGAGGCATTACTAAGAGGCAGAAAAGGCGTGAGTGTGATGGTAGGACAGTGGGAATGTAAAACGAAATAGAGAAAAGATCTAGGAAGCAAAGGTATGGATAGAGGTATAAACATAAGGGTGTACATATATAAATATATTAATTCATAAAATAGAGGTATGGACTTATGTACATATAATTGTATGGCCATACATTGAGGAAGTGGATGGACTTTGGGCTTCTGCTCCAGCCCTCCCTCAACACCAGAACACTTTGTTCTAACAACATGGCATTTTAGTGTTTTGTTATTTAAGTTCAAGTTAATTGGGTACAAACATAACAATGGTTGAGAGACAACAATTAATAACACATTCTATGAGTCCAGTAATCTGATACCAGTGTCAGATAATACTTCAAGAAAACTGTAGACCAATATTGATAATGGAGCTACATGAAAAAGTGGTTTTTTTAATATTAGGAACTGAGTCAGACAACATTTAATATGTTGTCTGACTCAGTTTCCAAATAACTTGAACTTAAATAACAATACAATAAAATGGTATTTATTCATAACTGCCAGAATCTTCACTTTAAAAGTCTTACAATTAGGCTAGAAGTGTCTCATGGAATTTTATTTATTTTTATTAAATATTTTATTGGGGACCCTTACACCTCTTATCACAATTCATATAGTCCTCCATTGTTTCATGCAGATTTGTACAGGAATTAACAAGACTAACAATAGCATTGACCACACATGCTAATGATCCTGAGAAGTGAGGATGGTGACATGTTGTCTCATATACTTTGAATATGTTATCAGGAGAGATCCATCCTGGGAAAATGATATCATGCCTGGTAAAGTAAAAGGGCGTTTGAAAAGAGGAAGGCCCTTGTGAGGGACTGGATTATTGGCTGCAGCAATGGGCACAAACATAAAATCCACCCTGAGATGGAGCAGGACTTGAGAGTGTTTCTTCTGATTGTACCTAGGTTCTCTGTGAGCTGGAATATATATATATATATATATATATATATATATATATATATATATTATATATATATTATATATATATATAATTATATATAATGATATGGACATAGATCTATGTACATATATTTATATTTTTAAGGTAGCAGATAGGTATTCGTTCTCTACTGAAGTATCCTCTCAACGAAATAGTACTTTGTTATAAAAACATGGCATTCTATGGTGCTCAACTTCCTGACATGATCGCTGAAGACAAAATAAGTGCAAAAACAGTGTGATGAATAAAGCAGAGGATGCCCGGCTGTTGAAAGATAGAGCATCTGGAGTTTTAAAGGCTTAAAGATAAACAAGTGGCCATCTATCTCGGAAGCAGCAAAGCCCACATGGAAGAAGAACACCAGCCTGTGTGATCATGAATTGTCGACAGGATCAGGTATCAGGGATATTTAGACCAAAACCAACATTAATGAGAATGAGGGAGGTTGGAGTGGAGACTCAAAGCCCATCGTAGACAAGTGGACATCTCCTCACAGAAGGGTCACAATGAAGAAATGAACCATGCAGCGTACAGTATAGCACCGGTGAAACATACAATATTCTTCTGGTTCTTTAATGTTTTCTCCCACCCACTATGTGTAAATTGTTTTTGTTTGTTTGTTTGTTTTATCAATCTTGAGTTTGTTGTTGTTCGTGGGATGAGGTATGCGTCCTGTGTGATTCTTCTGCAGATGGAGATCAAATTTGTAATCACCATTTGTTGAATCGAGAAATTCTTTCCCTTTCAATATTTTTTTGGCTCTTTGTTGAAGGTTTTTGTATGTTTTCCAAAGTACCATGCAGTTTTGACTGCTGTGGCTGTTTTTGAGGCTGGGTAGTTGGAGGTCTCTTACTTCATTCTTCATTTTTTGCAGTTTATTGCTTATCCTGCATATCTTCCCTGTTCATATGAAGTTGATAATTACTTTTAACATTTCTGTATAGACTAAAGTTGCCACTTGGTCATTATTTTGTTGTAATTAGAGATTGTTTTCAGTGACATTTATATTTATATGATACTGATTCTTCTTATCCATGAACATGAGCTATTCTTCTACTTGTGTAGGTCTCTTGTTCTTAGGTGCCGTGAAATAGGTTTCTGACTTATAGCAACCCCATGCACAACACAAGGGAACACTATCTAGTCCTGCGCTACCCTCATAATTGTTCTATTGTTTGAGCCCATGCATGCAGCTACTGTGTCTCCATTGTGTTGAAGGTATTCCACCTTTCACTGATGTTGTGCTTCAGCAACTGTTCTCTGCTGACAACCTTATACTACAAAAGAAGGGAAAAATACAACTGAAAGGAATAATCAGTTTATTGTTATAAATCTAACTTTCACATTGAAACACAAATAGTAAACATATATATATATATATATATGAAATGAACTGGAATGAAAGCCATTAACAGGTGAAAAAGATATTATAAATAATATCATAAATTATGCCACAGAAAAATATGGCATAATTAAAATAAAAACAAATAGGACATTCCATGGAGACCAGGATGATGGAAATAAATAGAGCCATTCCTGATAATAAAATTAAAAATGATAAAACAAAACACAGATTACACAGAAAACAAACTAATGGAGATAACTACCAAAAATAAGATACAAATTAAAAAATTTGATAGTCATAACCCACATATACCAAATAAATTCTGAGTCATATTAACCTTCTAGGACAGAGTATAAATGTTCCTAAGAGACTGAGACAATGTAAATCTGTTTATTGAAAAATTGCAAATTTTATTATGAATATATATTAGATAATATATAAATGTAAGATTTCATTTTTCAGGTGTAACAATTTTATAAAAGTAATTTTTAAAAACATTTTATTAGGGGCTCATACTACTCTTATCACAATACATGCATATACATACATCAATTGTATAAAGCACATCTATACATTCTTTGCCCTAATCACTCTCAAAGCATTTGCTCTCCACTTAAACCCTCTGCATCAGGTCCTCTTTTTTATCCCCTCCCTCCCTGCTACCCCCTCCCTCATGAGCCCTTGATAATCCACAGATTGTTATTTTGTCATATCTTGCCCTATCCAGAGTCTCCCTTCCCCCCGTTCTCTGCCGTCCATCTCCCAGGGAGGAGGTCACATGTGGATCCTTTTAATCAGTTCCCCCTTGCCAACCGACTCACCCTCCACTCTTCCAGCCTCGCCCCTCACACCCCTGGTCCTGAAGGTATCGTCCACCCTGGATTCCCTGTGCCTCCAGCTCCCATATGCACCAGTGTACAATCTCTTTCCTATCCAGTCCTGCAAGGTAGAATTTGGATCATGGTAAATGGTGGGAGGAAGCATCCAGGATCTGGGGGAAAGCTGTGTGCTTCATCGGTACTACATCGCACCCTGACTGACCCGTCTCCTCTCCTAAACCCCTCTGTGATGGGATCTCCAGTGGTCGAAACTTGGGCCTCGGGTCTCCACTCTGCACTTCCCCCTTCATTCACTATGGTGTGTATATATATATACACACACACACACTATGGTATATACACACACATACATATACACACACATATATTTACACACACACATATATATATACATACACACTCATATATATATATATATATTTTGCATAATGCCTTATACCTGGTCCTTTTGACACCTCGTGATCACACCGGCTGGTGTGCTTCTTCCATGTTGGCCTTATTGCTTCTGAGCTAGATGGCCGCTTGTTCACCTTCAAGCTTTTAAGACCCCAGACATTATCTCTTTTGATAGCCAGGCACCATCAGCTTTCTTCGCCACATTTGCTTATGCACCCGTTTGTCTTCGGCGATTGTATCATGGAGGTGTGCAGCCAATGATATGATTTTTTATTCTTTGATGCCTGATAACTGATCCCTTTGGGACCACGCGATCACACAGGTTGGTGTGTTCTTCCATGTGGGCTTTGTTGCTTCTGAGCTAGATGGCCGCTTGTTTATCTTCAAGCCTTTAAGACCCCAGTCACTATCTCTTTTTATAGCTGGGCACCATCAGCTTTCTTCACCACATTTATTTGTTCACCCAGTTTGGCTTCAGCAGTTGTGTTGGGAGAGTGAGCATCATAGAGTGCAAATTTAATAAAAGAAAGTATTCATGCATTGAGGGAGTGCTTGAGTAGAGGCCCAAGGTCCTTCTGCCACCTTAATATTAACCCTATAAATATAGACACATAGATCTATTTCCCCATCCATATATATATATTTGCATGTACATGTCTTTGTCTAGACCTCTATAAATGCCCCTTGATAATATATCAATGTAGGATTTCATTTTTCAGGTGTAACAATTTTATAAAAGCAATTTTTAAAGTATTCAAAATAAAAATATTTTAAAACATTTATTCACGTACTAAGATCCCTTAACACTTTTAAAAGATTTTATTATGACTTAATCCATTCAACATACCATTTTATACTTCAGTCATGTCAAGCAGTGCTGTACAATCACTATTGCAATCAATTTCAAAACATTTCCTGCCTTCTTGGACTCTTTTATATCAATTCCCCTTTAGTCCCCACCTACCATGCCACAGATCCAGGAACCCTTATTCTAGTTATTGTCTCTGGAGATTCACCCATTCCAGGTTTCATAAATCGAAAAATAGAGACATAAAAAGGAGTCAAAAAGGCTACCAACAATGATGAAATAAAATAGAAACGCCTGTAGAAAAAAAAAACACAAAAAATATTAAAAACCAAACAAGCACACATTGTATCGGAAGGGAGATCAAATGATGTTTTTCACCATTCAAGTCAGATTTATCATTTTAATCTTCTATAGACATCTCTCCAATACTCTGTCTGATCACCAGGTTATTCCCATTCCTCAATTACGGTTAGAGGGAAATCAGAGGAGGCTTATTCCCTGTGTAGCTCCTGTAAGGGAGTTTTGAGCTTCCACTGTCGCCCACAGCCTTCTGCACACCAGAATCTCACAATGCAAGCTCTCATACTTTCCCCTCCACTGGATTTGGATTACATAATTGACAATACTTGTAAATCTTTTTAGAACCTCATCTTTCTCCCTTGGACTGCCTAGTTGTTTTCAGGTGCTGACCTTGCCCTTAGCCTCCCAAATGTGAAATCCACTGCACTACCAGGGAGAGTGGATTTTTACATAATCTCTATTTATATATAATCACTTACTGATTACACTTTCCCCCTGATTTTTTCATAGCGATATAATTAAAAATTAATTAGGAATGGTATATTTATTGAATTTTAAATGCTAAATAATTTTAAGTTTCAGAATTTTAAAAAATGATCTAATATATATTTTTAGGTTAATTACACCTGGCTGACCAAATTTTAACTCAAAATTTTGCACCTCACTTTATCAGACACGTTAGGTGCTTTTGAGTCAGTTTTGCTCACAATGGCTCTGTGTACACAGAACAAATACATAAACTACCAAGTCGTGAACCATCCCTTCTTGATCCTAACTTTGAGACCTTTTTGTAGCCACTCTGTATGTGCATCTAATTCAGGGAATTTCTCTATTTTGCTGACACTCTAAACAGGATGTCCTTCTCTAGGAAGTGGTCCTCCTACACACATGTGCAAAATCTGTGTGAAATCTTCCCTGTTCTCAATTCTAAAGAGCATTCTGAGCTACTAGTCTGTTATTTTGTCCACTTGGGACACAATTCTGTTTTTTGGAATCAAAGCTGTCCTTCCAATATGAGCTCCCTTCCATGTGACTCCAGTGAAGGTCATTCAATTCACCTGTTTCCAGTGTTAGGGAACCCTTCTGTGCCTGGATCCCTTATTTCTGCATCAAGGGAGCCAATGATCACTAAGGATGCATGACTAAGCAAGCATCACTAAGGATGTGTCACAAGTTTAGGCCCCAGAGTCACCAGTTACTTTTTCAAAGAAGATTAGTCAATCATGACCCATAGTGCAGCGGGAGCAATGCAGAGGCACCGTTTGAGAGACCTGACCCTGGGCTGTAATAGGGCAATGAGCTCAGGACACTTAAAATCATGCATTGTATGCATGAATCTGGACATGCCTTTATTTCATTGTCAACAGATTTTTAGTAACAAATAGGGTGAGAATGCCCGTGATAATCTGTTTCTCAAGAAGGAAACAGGTCAGGGTCAGATCACTTTAATATTGTTCTGCAAACAGAGAATGTTAGTCCCTCCTTTAAAGTCTGCAGCGAGGAGAAAATTTAGAGGAAGAAAAAGAAGAAGAAAAACCGTCCCTGGGTAGACGGAGAGACAAGAAAGATGCCTATTTTCCAACAGGAAATCCTCATTATTCATCTGTGCCTGTCTAGGGCCGGGGGTGTGTGTTCAGTGGGTCCTGTGCGCCCCCTGCTGCCCAATGTCTTCCCTGCAGGGGAGATTTGTGTCTGGGCTCACACTGACTTCCACCCACTGTGCTCCTTGCACAGTAATACAGGGCCATGTCCTCAGCAGTCATGGAGTTCAGCTGCAGGAAGAACTGATTCTTCGATGTGTCTCTGGTGACGGAGAGTTGGCTTTGGAAGGACGGGTTATAATATGTACCACCATTGTAATTTATGTTTCCCATCCATTGCAGCCCCTTCCCCGAGGTCTGGCCGATCCAGCTGTAACCACTGCTTGTGATGGAGAGACTAGAGACGGTGCAGGTGAGGGACAGCTTCTGGGAGGGCTTCACCAGTGCTGGACCTGACTCCTGAAGCTGCACCTGGGACAGGATGCCTGTAAATGAAGGTAATTGTTCTCTTTCAGTCATTCGCAGTCACAATCATCCCCATAGACTCAACACTGATATCTGAGACCTTCATCTTGGGGAACTGTCAGCAGGCACAGGAGAGCACATAGCAATAGCATCTTTAGATGCAGCTGTGCTTTCCCAAGAGACCCACAGCCCTGTCAGAAGAGAACTGATAGCCTTCAGTGCTCAAGAGTGGAATTTTAACCTAGTGCCTGGTGATTGATTTGCATGTCAGGGAGCCCTGTCCTTATAAACAGAGAATGATTGTGAACAGACCCCCCTTTCCTTTGGACCCAATTGAAGGGTAACTTTTCATTTGAACTCGTATGCATGTAGGCATATAATGAAAAATCAACTGGCTTAAGAGGTGTGTGGGAAAGATCAAAGGAAAACCCCGAATTTCTGAGCTCACTCTCTCTCCTTCCAGCCCCTCATAGCCCCTGCCCTGAAATTGACTTCTATAGGTCCTGTGCCCCAGAGAGTGGACAGGATATAGTGTGCTGAAAGCATCATGTGGACACCAGAGTATCTTAATCACCCCACACTCTGCAAACACCTTTTCTTCTTTACACCCTGGAAGTTTCTTATCAACCTCCCCAAAGTCTTCAGAGGTTTTCTTTGGGCCATTGTCATCACCAACTCCATCACTCCTACAAATAACACAGACACCACCTCCCAGCTCCTGATAGCTGAGGTCAATCTTGATATAAATAAAGAGACTCAGGGTCCATAGAGTCAGGGAAGATGTTTCCAACTTGAGACTTTGGGCTCTATGAAAGAGAACTTTCAACTCTGTGACTTCAAAGTATGGATTTTATTTTAACTCTGAGTTAAAATAAGACCTGTCCAGGCAACCAGTCCTCAAAATTTAGTGGACCCTCATATACACTGTTTTCAATGCCCCTTTCCCAGGGACTCTGGTGCATCTAAAATGTGAACATTGCCAACCCAATTCAGCCTCTCCACTTGTACCCTGGGCACAGACCTCTGATAACTGCTCCGGGATCTAAACCTTGAATTGATTCCCTAGATTCTAAGATGGGCTCATTTTGTAAATTGTTCATGTAATTGACTTGAGAAGCAGTAGCACTCTCTGTAAACATGCAGTTAAAACACCTGATTCCCATTCAGAGTCCTGCCTCATTTCTCGACCTCAAAACAAAATTTATTTCCCCCTAGATTAGGGTTGACCACACTCATTTTTATATATACATGCAGCATGGAAACTCAAGAATAAGGTTGTGGCCTAGAATTTGCAGCAGGGAAAGAGTCACCATTTTGCAACAAAGAATCATAGATTTCACCAAAATCCAAGGATACAAGCACAGGACACTGACCTTGCTCACTTAGAGATCATTGAGTTAGTTTCATTCTCCAATGCAGCCTGATATGGTATCACTTAATCATGGTCATTTCAGCCAACTCCACACTCACAGCCTCTGTAGCTGCTTGTTAGCTGAGCAGTTTAAGTTCCACACTGTGACATAGCTGCACATGAGTCCAAGTCACCTTCCTGTCTGAATGTGACCACCATGTTCATTTCATGACCGTGGTTGGTCTGGGACTTATTCTGTGCCATTTGTTGACATTATCCCTCTGTACATAACTTCCCATCAGGTCTACTAAACTTATCCTGAATGAGCTCATGAATACTCACTGAACTATGAAGGACCAACATTTTGGACTCTAAACTCAGATGAACTGGAATTGTTTTCTAGTGTTCCAAGCTTGGGATAAGATTTGTCAGTCATTTAATCAAGGTGAACTAAATACCTCAATATTCTGAAATGTGGAAATGATAGAAAATATGACTCCAGGGAAAATTCAATCCAATTTGCTCAAGTTGTGTTCTGTTAATTGGTAAACAAGAATAAAACATTGTAGCTTAAAAATTGTCTCAGTTTATTATTGTTTGCTTTCTTTTTAAATTTCTGACTCTATGACTAAAAGATGGCATGGAGAAGAGGGTCCCATTCCAGATCGTATCTAGTGCCCGACTGAAAATCTCACCAGATGGATGAAGTCTCTTCTTCCAAGATGGCTTTGTCTTAAGTCTGACTAGCTTCCCTGGCTTAAACTGGGAATGTATACAGGACAGAGGGCCAGGACCTTGCTCTGGATCTCTCCTTTGGAAGGAACTTCCTCATAACATGGTGCCTGAGTGTCTCCTGAAAATCATTAAAGTGAAAGTTGCATTGGACTTTATTGATTTTCATTTCTATTTAAATTAAACTTAGGAAATAAAGTTATTTAAATTAATATACTCTATAAAACCTGAGCTATTATAAATATTTTGGGGGCTATACAATCAACACAACAAGGGAAACTGTACAGATGAGTTTTACTCAAGAGAAAGCATCTATCCTTACTTCAAACACAGGAGCACACTACTCCAGGAGGCCCAAATGTGTCCTCTGAAACCCATCCCCTCTTCTTTCCTGACTCTTCATCAGCAACTGAGAATGATAGCAGGACTTAGGAAAGTTAGGTTTTAGACCCATATAGCAGCTGTGATGAGCAATTGTGGCTTGAGGATACCATTGTGTTCTTGCTGGTCTATCCTGAACTGAGTAAATTTTAGGGAAACCGTGGCCGTCCTATATCCTCTCCTTCCAATACCAGTTACTGGGGACAGATTTCCATCAGTACTGACAGGTTCTTCAGCTTTTCCTTGTTCCCTCTGCGTGAAGTGCCTCCATATGTGGCTTTGTGCTCTTTGGAAATTAGACACTTCCTCATATTACAATGAAATGTTTCAAATTCAATGTTTCATACAAGCCCACACTTCTAGGGAAGTCCTCAAGGGAAATGGTAAGATAGAGAGGGAGCCCCAGACACTGACAGGAAGACAGTTTTTAATTCCTCTCTGCTCTGTCTACTGGAACTGAGCCCTGGGGCTGAGGGTCCTGAGCACTCAATGAAGTCCAGCATCTCCCTGTACAGAGGTTTGCATATAGATGCTTAATGATGCCCTTTACTGTATCTTTGTTACTGTGATCCAAGGCTGTATCCTTAACTTTGAGCCTGACCATTTGAATATGGAGAATGTTCTTCTCATTGTCTCTGGGACTGCAATTCAGCTCTGCATCTAATGTATGTTGGATTTAGTACCAACATTAGTACCAGTAACGGAGAGGCATTGCAAGCCCTTCCCGGGCACTGACTGATGCAATTCATGTTGTAACTGCTGGTGGTGAATTCAGGGACAGGCAATAAGAGTCTGAGAGAGGCTGTCGTCTGCCTCAAGTATCCCCCAAACTCTACCAGCTGCACTTTGCCCTGGACATCTGCAAACGTAAAGACATCCTGCCCAGGAACCCGGCCACATATCTGTTGTTTATCTCTCTTGTTCATCATCTTTTCATTTTAAAATTGAAACTAGGGAATCTCAGTCCAGCAAACTCCATTGGAACTTGTGTATAATCATAAATGTTGAGTGCTTGGGGAGACCTGGGCAGCCCATGGCTGTGACCTCTCTCCTAGAGTTGAAGGGTTGGCCTAGGCTGGTTTCCATCAGCAGAGTAATGTGCCCTCTTGTGTATCTTTCTATTAGAAAGATAACAGAGGGGAAGTTATCTTCTGTCCTGAGGGAAGTAGTGAGAAATTATAATATTTGGAAAGATATGATTTCCTATTATACACATTTACTGTGAAAACTCATAGAGACTAAGAGGGACATGGGGAACCATAAGAATTTTTACCAGAATATAATGCCTTTCATCCATAAGATTTAAATGCCTAAGTGTCAAGCAAATGGCACCAAAACAGGAAGTTAGAGTCACAGGTGGTTAACTACTGCAGCTGGCTGGGGTGGGGGTGGGGGAATCATGGATCTATCTATCTATCTATATTTATATATTTATAGATATAGATATAAATATTGAGAGAGAGAGAGATAGAGAAAGAGGCTATAACCTAGAAGCGGGTCAGAAATTTTCCTGGGTCCATGATTGCCCCTGAGGGAGAAACATGGATGCTTGCAAGACCACACCTCAGAAATAGGTTCAAAATGCCCCCTTAAGAAGAATGCCAAGTCAGAAGATTAATCATCTCTCCCTTTAACAAAGCCCCATTTCATAAGAAACAATGTCAAATATAATAACCCCTTGATTTCACCTGAGAGCATTGAACATCATGTGAAGAGTTTTTTATTTTTCATTTTAGGCCGTAGGGGTAGTGGGGGAGGGAAGGGGAGGAGAGCAGGAACTATAGAGTCCATGGCAAGAAAAGCAAAGACAGAACTTCAACACTGACAGTCACAGAATTAAAACTCTAATACCATTCTCTCTGATGCTCTGGGCTTTACCATTTGAAATCCTTGGATCAAACGCTGAAGCTCGTGACTTTGGGATAGCAGTCACCTGCACCTCCCATTCCAGGGATTTTCAGCTTTGAGTTCAATGGAAGAATTCAGTTCCTTTAATAATAGCATTGCAGGAGACTCTTTTTTAAGTTGGGGTAACCCTGTGATGCTGGTGAGGGGCTGGAACTATTCGGGCTTTCACATTTCCTGCTAAGTGACAGAATACCCCCATCTGAGGGGGAGCCTCAACTAAAGAGATTATTTATTTTTAGATGTACAACTGAGCAAGTGATAAACAGTACATTAGCATTAACAAGTCATGTCACAACAATGCCTGGGGTATGTAATCATATTAAATGATTCCATGTCTGAGAACAGGTGTCAGGCTCTGCCTTTGTGTCTTTGTTGATAGTGATGTCATACAATATCTTTCCTTTTGAGATTGATCACTTTCACTCAGCATGAGGTTCTCTAGGTCTATGTCGTGGTGAGCTTTGTGGCCTCTCCAATGTTTTAGACATGTATGGAGTCCACATAAATGAATGTCCTAGAAGGGTTTGATGGCAATAATATTTGAAACCCTGGCGGCATGGTAAGTAGGGCATTGACCGCCTGAATCCAGATTCTAGGAAGAATGGTTAAAGGGTCAGCCTTCTAAAGATATACAATCCAGACCCTCCCATGCCCTGTGAGTTGGAACTCACTCGGTGACTGTGTTTATGGCCCAGTTGTCTGATTTGAGTCAAAGAGCATGTTCCCCCTATTTTGTGGAGCTGGTTTAACAGCCCCAATCTGAAAATATTTCACAGGAAATGAAAGCTTCCATTTTTCACTAAGCTTTAACCACTAATAGTAATAATTTAAAAACAAGGAAAGCAAGCACATTGTCAAAGTCATTCCCTCTCTCACACCCAGCTTCCTTCTGCCTGGGTGTCTGACATTTTCAGGATGTGGGTTTTCACTGGGTTTCCCGCATAGTCATAGGTGGCAGAGTGCTCAGACTGCAGGCTGATCACCTGCAGAGACGCTGGGCTGACTGAAATGACCATGGAGAAGACGCTTCCTTCTGTAAAGTCCTCTAGAAGACAGATTGATACAGTGACTGCAGCAGCAGGCTCAAACCTAGCAGACACCGTTATGAAGATGCTGTGTAATTGTTCGGTGCCCTGTAGTCAGTGCAGATTCACTGTGAGCCTGCATACAGTAGAAGTCAATAGTGACCAGGCTTTGCCCTCCTCACCAAGGTTCTATTTGAGCCCATTGCTTCAGTCATGTGTCAGTGCATCTCCTTGAGAGTCTCACTCGATTTCCTTTCTTTTGTTTTCTGAATGATGGTGTAGGACTAAGCGATATTTGCTTCTATTGTACTTGTGATTGTTCTACAACAGCAATGGGAGGGTTAGCTTGTACTGATCTACAGTGACAATGAAAGTGAGAACACTAAAACCTTTGTAAATTGCATGGTACACTTTTCCATTTTCAAAGATTTTTTTATGAACAAATTTAGTTATTTTTCTCTCTTAATACTATTTGCTCTATATCTTAGAAATATGACAAATACATTTCAATATTGCTTCACCATTGTTCTCCTGGTTGGTTTTATATTTTCCCATATGGTTTTCATAGATTTTGTGTAGTCAGGTAGATTTACAATATGTTATAAAACTTTTACTCACACTCTCACCACCCACCACTGACTCAAACATAAAACTTGGCATGCAGACAATATATGTTTATCTGAGACCAAGGACTCAATAGAAATGAAATGTTTAGAAAATAATGACATCATATGTACAAATATATTTAATACAAATGATGTGTGAATTGTTATAAGAGCTATAAGAGTCTCAATAAAATGATCTCTTAATAAAAAAGAAATATATGTTTATTAAATAATCATTTGATTTAATCTGTTGTATAACCCAAGTTGTTTTATAATGTCCTTACTAAAATTATCCTTACAAAATAGAGTTCTTTGACGGTGCTTTACTGAATGAAGTCTATATGGAATTGTTATCACTGTGCTTCAACTTTCTCCTTTCTTCACATGTCAACCTTCAGAACTTTGTACTTGAGAAGGTGGTGAGCTTTTCAAATGATTGATTATTATGATTACAAACCTCTTGAGTGTTATTCTTCACCTTACAGATCTCCTTTGGTTAGCTGAAAATTTAGCCAATGAGGTGAGTTCCTTTTCACACCTGAAGGCTGACTAAGAGCTCTGATCTCTGGGGTTCCACGAGTCTATATACAACCAGTGAACCTGTCCTTTCAATGCTTGTATGTGTATTTCCACATATTTTCAAATTCTGTATAGCAAAGCACTCAAAGGTAAAGTTATATCACTGTCTTTGTTGATTGGATTATGCCAACAGACTAGTGGTATCGAGTCTATAGTCCCGACACTCCAGATTCAAGAACTCATTCAACCAAAGTCTTTGATTATAGATAAGTTGATGTAACAGCATCATCTTTATTGAGGCTTCTCATTTAACCATGCGACCTCAGTATATGAAGGTCTCAAAGATTTCGCTGCATCCATGTCATAAGACTGACTGTACCTTGAAGGTTCTTGCATGTGTGTGTGAGTAAACATGCACACACACATGTATAGATTTGTGAAGTTGTATCCTGCAGAGGAATGCCAGGTCTGACTTTTCAGCACAGGGGAACTAACAAGCTCCAAACCTGTGTCATTTTCAAGGGGCTAGATATAATGATGAGCAGGGAGATTATTGTGATGGAAATAATTCCCAGGATTACTTTTTAAATTTTAAATCACCACTGTACATTTATTTTTTTCTTAAACCACTCCATAACTAGACACCATGTTTGTGCTGCATGGTAAGAGAAGACCTACCAGGTTTACTCCTTTGGCCTCAAAAAATGATCTTCATACCTTTCATAAACCTAATTATTCCAACATATCATCTAGCCACTGTTTAGACTGGATTTTTTTTATTTGAAGGCACCTAAAGGAGACTGAGATTAGTGTATGATGGAGATAACTTATCTACAGCCACCCAATGAACTGAGACATATTTAAATACCTCATTTGGGATAGCACCAGACAGGTATGAACTGTAGAAACCCTAGCAACCAGACTTTCTCATGCACTAATTCCTGCTGGACCAGTCACTCATTGGGCTGCTAATTTAAACTCACCACTAGCTTCTGGGGAGAACGATAAGTTTGTCATCTCTGGTAAATATTTACAACCTCAGAAGCCTTAGGGAGCAATTCTACCTTGCCCAACAGGGTCACTAAGATTAAGAGTTCACTTGATGAAAGTTGGGCTGAGTTTGAGTAAATATTTATGTGAAAATCAGTAAAGTTTCTGACTTTAGAAAACAGTGGATTTAAAATACTATTGATTGATGAATCTTGATTCAATAGCATCTCCCTTTCATTCCTCTTGTTTCCATTTAATACCTAAAGCAGCCAACACTCAAGGCCATTATCGGACCCCATTCAGGGACTCCAAGCTGCACAGCTTCAAAGGGCTTATGAGCAAGAGGGGACATAAATGGCAAGTGAGAGAAAAGTCTCTAGGTCTAAAGTCACACTTTTGCTGCTTAGTTCAATGATTCCAACTTGTGTTTACCCAGGTTGACTAGAGAAACAAATTTATAGACCCTTATATATGTATAAGAAAGATCTTTATATCAAAGAGTAATTGCATATCAAGAAAACATCTCAGCCCAGTCCACATCAAGTTCATAAGTCTGATATTTTCCCATCAGGCCAATATTAGTGCATAAATCTCTCTTCAGACACCTGCATCCACATGCAAGGATGCAGAATGCAGAAAGACCACCTGTTGGTGGGTGAAAAGTCTTGTGGATCCCATGGCAGAGGAAGCATCACAGGGCTGGCACAGGTCTCCACCACATGGCTCACTCAGGTCTAAGTGTGGCTCCACATACTATGTAAACAGGAAGGTGGAGTAGAGAAAGTGTGTGGCCCACTTCTAGAGAGAAGGAGAGGAAGTGTCCAGAATCCTCCTGTGAGGCCTACACCCTCAAGGTGGTATCTTCAGGCTGTGACTTAAGTGACAGGCTAGATTCCACCCCTACACATATCTATCAAGTTGATACAAGATTATATAATTATCACACAACTAGACCCAGATGTCATTTTTCTCTCTAGAAAATTAAGTAAATAAGAATGGGTTGTTTGAGCCTTTTCCACTTCCTTGAGTTTTGTTTGTGAGAAGCCCATATAGTACATATTCTCTAAAGTAACATCATTGCTGATATGTCTGTGTTAATTTTCCTCAGGAAATCTATAGAATCCTTCCTACAACCAAGGTTGCACTTGCCAGCTACACATTCTTTATTACTGATGTTTGTATTACATTCACAAGTAATGACTAATGAAACTTGATAGCACATATGTGTTAGGGTGGGTTGACTAGAGAAACAATTCCAGTGACACTCATATATGTATAAGAAAGGACTTTAGATAAAGGACTGAAATTATATCAGGAAAACATCCAAGCCTAGTCCAACTCAATTCCAGCAGTCCAATACTAATCCACAAGCCCCTCCTCAGACTCTTGAAGCAACATGCAAAGATGCAGAATGTAGGAATATCACAGTCCAGTTGGGGCAATGGCCCGTGTATCCAACAGTGCAGGTGCATCTCCAGGGCTCTAGTAGCAATCGGGGTCTGAAAGCAGGAGGTTGAAGGAAGAATGTGGAGTGGGGTGAGTTTCTCAGGGCCCTCCTTATGAGAAGGCCATACCCACAAGGAGGTGCCAGAGGCTGTAACCAGATTGACGGCTAGACTCCACTCCTACACTTTTATGTATCTTCAGGTTGACATGAAATTATGTAACGACCACAACATTCGATAACTTTGGGCTGTAGCAGTTCATAGATATTCACCACTTTTCATTTTTGTAATTCATTGTTGGTATTTAAATTTGAATAAAAGTCATTTTACCTATCTTTCTCTTGTATTAATTGAGGTTTGTGGGTACTACAGTATCAATGACTGCATTATGCTTAAGGATTGATCATGAAATGTTCTTTTAGATGACAAATACAAAGCTATTCTATAAAGCTACATAAAATGATTAAATGCATTAAATTCATAACCTAACAAACTCACACAAAACAGAAATACAGAATCAGAATAAATAGTAAATGACTTTCCAAATCATCAAGGATCATGACCACAGAGTTAAGAATTAGCAGTGATACTTCTCAAATTATTCCAAAATGAAAAAGCATCTTGCAAATACTAAAATGGACAAGCTAGATTGGGCGTTACATTGCAATGACTGCTGACTGTGTAGGTAGGTGCTTTCCAGTTTGTTCTGACTCACTGTGACCCTACTTACAGCGGAATGAACCGCCTTGTGGTCCTGCTCCATCCTCCCAAGTTCCTGTGATGGAGCTCATTGTTGCAGGCACTATGTCAATCCATATTGTTGAGATCCTGTTCTCTTTTGCTCGCCCTGTACTTTATCAAGCATGATGCCCTTCTCTAGGTATGGTCTCTCCTCATAACATGTCCATAATATGTGAGATGAACTCTTTCCTATCTCTAAGGCACATTCGAGATGTACTGCATCCAAAGTAGATTTGTTTTTAGTTTAGCAGTCCATGATGCTTCCGATATTGTTCACTAGGAAAAATGCATCTATTTTTCTTTGATCTTCTTTATTAGATGTCCAATTTTCACATGCATATAAAGGGGGTTCAAAATTCCATGGCTTGGATGAAGCCCACCTTAGTCATCAAAGTAACATCCTTGCTTTTCAACACTTCAAAACAGTCTTGTGTTATAGATTTATGCAATGAAATGGGTTATTGGATCTGAGTGCTGCATCTATGAGAATTGACTGTGGGTCCAATCCAGGTGAAGTCTCTGACAACTTCCATCATTTCCTCATCTATTGTCGTGTTTCCTAATGGTCCCAGTTGAGAGCTTCTTAGTTTGTTTGTTTTTACACTGAGTAGTAATCTGTATTTTAGGTTAAAATTCTTGATGTTCATTGGAAAATGCTCCAACATTTCCTCACTTTCAGCAAGCATGATTTTGCCGTCTGCATATTGCAGGTTATTAATGACGGTGCCTCCAATATGGGTGCCACTTTCTTCTTCATGGAATCCAGTTTTGCTGATTGTTTGTTAAGTACACAGAGTATGGTGACAGGCTATCACATCGACACACACTTCCTCAATGGCACCTGACAGCAATGAGTATTCCCTGGTTGTGTTTTCACAACTTCCTCTTGATCCATTTGGAGGTTCTGCATGAGCACAGTTAAGTGAACTGGTTCTCCCATTCTTCTCAAGATTATTTGTCGTTCGTTTGCGTGCACATAGTCAAGTGCGTTTGCTAGTCAATAAATCAAAACCAAATATATTTTTGGCATTCTCTGCTTTCAGGACAGATCCATTTAAATTCAACAATAATATTCCATTTTCTATGTTTTCTTCTGAATCCTACCGGAATCTCTGACAATGTACTGCTGCAAATGTTCAATAATCATCAGCCAAATTTTACATGAGTGTGATATTAATGTTATTGTTCTACTGTGCGTTCTGTTGGGTCACCTTTCTCCCCAATAAATGCAGGTATGGATCTCATGCATTTGGTTGTTTTAATACTTGTCTTCCATATTTCTTGGCATAGATGGCTGAGTTCTTCCAGTGCTTCATCAACTTGCTGAAACATTTCAATTAGTATTCCATCAATTCCCAGAGTTTGATTTTGATTATTGCTTTCAGTGTAGCTTGGGCGGCTTCCTTCATTAATGTTGCTTTTGATCATATGCTAATTCCTGAAATGGTTGAATGTTCACTAGTTCCTTTTGGTACAGAAGGTCTGTGTATACTTTCCACTTTCTTTTGATGATACCTGTATCATTCAATATCTTGCCAATGGAATCTCTCAATACTGAAAATTGAGATTTGATTTTTTTCGTTTGTTCTTTTAGTTTAAGATTTGCTAGGCATGTTTTGAGTTAAGCTGATATTTAACTCTAGGTCTTTGCATATTTCTTTATATTTACTTTGTCTTCCTTATTTCCCTTTAAAATATTCTCTTCAGCTCTTTGATGTCATCATTTCCTCCATTTTCGTTATACACTTGACAAACAAGAACTGATTTCAGAGACTTCTCTGACACCCACTTCGATCTTTTCTTTTTGATATATTTTTTGCTTTCTTAAGGAGCCCCAGTGGCATAAGGAGCTCTGGTGGCATCGTGGTTACCAGTTGTGTTACAATCCACGAGGTTCACCATTTGAAACCACCAGCTGCTCATGGGAGAAAGATCGGGTATTCTAGACCTGAAAACTGTTACAACCTCAGAACCTCACTGAGGCAGTTCTGCCCTGCTCTATAGGGTCTGTATTGACTCGATGGTAGTGGGTTTTGTTTTGATTTTGTGTTCTTAAGTATGATGTTCTTGATACCCACCCCCACCCCACAGCTCATCAGGTGAGAAGTATTTAGTGATCAATTCTTGAAATCTTTTCTCGTGATATCATTGAAATCCAGATGGGAGATCCTTAAGGTTGTATTTTGGCTACCAATGATTTTTCTTAATTTTCTTCAGCTCTAAAATGAATTTACCAATGAAAAATGGATAGTCTGTTCCAGTTGCTGATACTGAGCTTTCCCATCAATTCTTACCACAAATTCAGAGTCTGTGATTTCTACATAGTCTATCTAGCTTTATATATATATATATATATATATATATATATATATATATATATATATATATGTTTTCATGATCCATGCTTTTGTTGTATGTCTAAAATCGTGAATATATAAACATGTACAGCTAGATTTTTTATGATTTACTTCTAGATGTTTTGAATTTCATACACAATCTTTTTGTTTTCTGAATAGTTTTAAAGTATTAATCAAGTTGTTTTATTTACAATTCTTTGCGATAGTTTGTACTGTGTGTTGGGAGCAGCATTTTTCCTCCTATGTAGTTTGCAACAGTAAGAGTCTTCGCTTAGATGTGGTGCCTTCAATTTGGATTTCTACTCTGCAGACCCTGAAAAATGCATTTTTATTTTTAAAATCCACCAACTTGTTATATTAAGTTACAATAAGAATTTTGGTGACATTGGGTTACAAGTTGCTTTAGCATGTCAAATCTACCTGAAACAGATGTCGTGAAAACGTGTTTAATGAAACAAATAAATTACTGGATATTCTATCTTTGATCCCCTCCATTCCCTCTTTCCCAGGGACACTCATGTCACTAGAGAAGGAGGTCGTATCAAATTAAAAGTACTCATATTAGAATCATAATCTCCATTTTTCAAAATATTGGACTTTTTCCTCAGACTTAAGGGCTCTGAAGAAGATGTAGTACACCCTTCTAACCCTAAAATATTTGGGTCTGTGACTGCTTGATTTTCCAGTAAACCAACCACTTAACCTCACAAGACATCCTTCAAGTAGGAGCTGCAGCTTCACCGTTAAGTGTAAAGATGTTATTCCCCGGGACATACTGTGGGTCCAGTGCCAGGAACTCCCTCTTGCGCACACTGGGCTCTCTACTCATGGAGAAGTAAGTCCTCAAAGAGTCACTCGTGATAACAACAGTAGGCACACCCCATGCTGACTTAATCGGTTAAATCCTGACCAGGCACCCTGGGCGTGTGGATATCTAAATATACCCTGGAATGAAAGAGAGGCCCAGATGTGGACAATTCAGCAACTAAGAAGCCATTAGTGGAGGTTTCAGAGTCAGCGTGTTAGCACAGGCTGAATATATTTGAGCTCAACCCCAGGGACTTACGGAGGCGAAAGGTTATGTTCCTCCCTGAGCCTGTCTTACATACCTATTCGCTGAGGGTACCTGTTGTGGAATAGTTACCTATGCCCAGGTCCCAGGTACTTTTACCTTCCAGGAAGTGCAAAATATCCAAGCAAGGATGATTCACTCTCTTTCCACACAGCACACCCTAATCTGAAATCCACATCTGTCCCAATTCCAACACCTTGAATTATCTGCGTCCAGGTCCACCTGGATCCTGAGCAGGAGCTGGGAAATAAAGGAGGGAAGGCAAGGGACTGATTAAAGGGTAATCGCCTGTAATACTTCAGCATCATTATTAAATCGACGTAATTTATACTCCAGGAGTCTTCCTTATTGGAATCTCTATCCTTTGGTGAGTCCAGAAAATCAGGGTTCTCAACCTTCCTAAGGCCATGGCTTTTAATACAGTGTCTCGTATTGTGGTGATGCCCAAACATAAAATTCTTTTCTTTTTCTTTTTAATATTTTATTAGGGGCTCATACAACTCTTATCACAATACACACATATACATACATCAATTGTATAAAGCACATCTGTACATTCTTTGCCCTAATCATTTTCAAAGCATTTGCTCTCCACTTAAGCCCTTTGTATCAAGTCCTTTTTTACCCCCTCCCTCTCCACTCTCCCCTCCCTCATGAGCCCTTGATTATTTATAGATAGTTATTTTGTCATATCTTGCCCTATCCGGAGTCTCCCTTCCCCAATTTCTCTGCTGTCTGTCTCCCAGGTAGGAGGTCACATGTAGATCTATGTAATTGTTTCCCCCTTTCCAACCCACTCACCCTCTACTCTCCCAGTATTGCCCCTCACACCCCTGGTCTTGAAGGTATCATCCACCCTGGATTTCCTGTGCCTCCAGCTCCTATATGCACCAGTGTACAACCTCTGCTCTATCCAGTCTGGCAAGGTAGAATTTGGATCATGGTACTTGGGGAGAGGAAGCATCCAGGATCTGGGGGAAAGCTGTATTCTTCATCGGTACTATATAGCACCTTGACTGACTCATCTCCTCCCCTAAACCCCTCTGTGAGGGGATCTCCAGTGGCCGACAAATGGGCTTTGGGTCTCCACTCTGCACTTGCCCCTTCATTCACTATGATATATATATATATATATGATGATGCCTTATACCTGGTCCCTTTGACAACTCGTGATCGCGTAGGCTGCTGTGCTTCTTCCACGTGGGCTTTGTTGCTTCTGAGCTAGATGGACGCTTGTTCACCTTCAAGCCTTTAAGACACCAGACACGATCTCTTTTGATAGCCAGGCACCAGTAGCTTTCTTCACCACATTTGCTTATGCACTTGTTTGTCTTCGGTGATGGTATCATGGAGGTGTGCAGCCAATGATATGATTTTTTGTTCTTTGATACCTGATAACTGATCCCTCATAAAATTATTTTCATTGCTACTTCATGACTATCATTTTCCTACTGTTATGCATCAGGAGAAACATGTTAAAGGGGCGTTCAACCCCTAAAGGGGTTGTGACCCACAGGTTGACAACTGCTGGTCCAGATGAATAAACCCAGGGTGGATTGGGTGAAGTTGCTGTGGGAGGTGTTCTTAGGAAACACTTGGCACCTCTGGGAACGCCTTGCACACACAGACACACATGCACACAGGTGCTCACATGAAAATATTAGCAAACAAGAACCTAAAATGTACGCACAGAGAATTCAAAAGCCAAGTGAAGTGAGAGACCATGTATAATATTTAACTTACAATAAGGACTCACCCCAAAAAACTAGAGCTTAGCATCGTGATCTGCGTGTTTGTTGCATTTATAAACTGTAATACTTGGTGACACTTTTTTCCCAGTTAATCTCATTTATCAAACGATGCTTTTTCAACCGTACATAAACTCTTGTCAAACTTCATTGTGCATTGTTCAACCATAACCACCCCTTAAATATTATAAATTCTCACAAAAATATTATAAATTCTCTCTCTCTCTCTCTCTCTCTCTCTCTCTCTTTCTCCTTTCAGTGTAGACTGCTTAAATTTTTTCATGTTTGCAATTTATGAATACTAAGAGGGCACTACAACTTCACCACAGGGCATAATTACCAATGAAAGCAAATTAATTATTTATAAAGATTGTTTAGCTTAATTTTGTATCCTTAATTATGTGTGTCTTATTTGGAGATAAATAGAATGAATGGGATTAACAATGAATGGTAATTTTTTATCACCATTATTTGCAAAAATCTGCCCCGGCACACAGAGAAGACAGTAAGGCCAACATCAGCTTGAGAAATGATGTCCACTTGCTGGAGAGTACATTGTCAGAGGACCATGCTGGGGATACATGGTGTGGAGTGAGCCTGGTCTGACCCCCACCTCCCTCCACAGTGGGGTGGACCAATAAGGGAACAGAACAGGTCAGCAATGGGAGCGAAGCCGAGCCATAAAGCCCCTGAGGAGCCACAAAAGTAGACTTCAGGCTAGGAGGGGAAGTTCCCCAAACCCCCCAGGACCGTCGGCGAGAGTCATAAAGGTCAGCGGACAGACCTGGGAATGTGTATGTTTTTAGGTTTGGGTTTTTCTTTTTTTGCTATTTTTTCAACCCGTTTAAATTCAATCTATTCTTTTTGTTTTGTTTCGGCTTTTGTTGTTTTGCCTACCCATATAGGCAATGGTTCTGGAGGGCCTTGGGGAAAGGGGGGTGGGAAGAGGGAGTGTTTATCAAACAATTCCATAGGTAGAGGAACAATTAGGGAATTAAATCAATAATGAGGAGGACTTAGAGATTCTGGGGGTGTTGGAGCAATAGCAATTTAGGTGAGAGGCATTACTAAGAGGCAGAAAAGGCGTGAGTGTGATGGTAGGACAGTGGGAATGTAAAACGAAATAGAGAAAAGATCTAGGAAGCAAAGGTATGGATAGAGGTATAAACATAAGGGTGTACATATATAAATATATTAATTCATAAAATAGAGGTATGGACTTATGTACATATAATTGTATGGCCATACATTGAGGAAGTGGATGGACTTTGGGCTTCTGCTCCAGCCCTCCCTCAACACCAGAACACTTTGTTCTAACAACATGGCATTTTAGTGTTTTGTTATTTAAGTTCAAGTTAATTGGGTACAAACATAACAATGGTTGAGAGACAACAATTAATAACACATTCTATGAGTCCAGTAATCTGATACCAGTGTCAGATAATACTTCAAGAAAACTGTAGACCAATATTGATAATGGAGCTACATGAAAAAGTGGTTTTTTTAATATTAGGAACTGAGTCAGACAACATTTAATATGTTGTCTGACTCAGTTTCCAAATAACTTGAACTTAAATAACAATACAATAAAATGGTATTTATTCATAACTGCCAGAATCTTCACTTTAAAAGTCTTACAATTAGGCTAGAAGTGTCTCATGGAATTTTATTTATTTTTATTAAATATTTTATTGGGGACCCTTACACCTCTTATCACAATTCATATAGTCCTCCATTGTTTCATGCAGATTTGTACAGGAATTAACAAGACTAACAATAGCATTGACCACACATGCTAATGATCCTGAGAAGTGAGGATGGTGACATGTTGTCTCATATACTTTGAATATGTTATCAGGAGAGATCCATCCTGGGAAAATGATATCATGCCTGGTAAAGTAAAAGGGCGTTTGAAAAGAGGAAGGCCCTTGTGAGGGACTGGATTATTGGCTGCAGCAATGGGCACAAACATAAAATCCACCCTGAGATGGAGCAGGACTTGAGAGTGTTTCTTCTGATTGTACCTAGGTTCTCTGTGAGCTGGAATATATATATATATATATATATATATATATTATATATATATATATTATATATATATTATATATATATATATAATTATATATAATGATATGGACATAGATCTATGTACATATATTTATATTTTTAAGGTAGCAGATAGGTATTCGTTCTCTACTGAAGTATCCTCTCAACGAAATAGTACTTTGTTATAAAAACATGGCATTCTATGGTGCTCAACTTCCTGACATGATCGCTGAAGACAAAATAAGTGCAAAAACAGTGTGATGAATAAAGCAGAGGATGCCCGGCTGTTGAAAGATAGAGCATCTGGAGTTTTAAAGGCTTAAAGATAAACAAGTGGCCATCTATCTCGGAAGCAGCAAAGCCCACATGGAAGAAGAACACCAGCCTGTGTGATCATGAATTGTCGACAGGATCAGGTATCAGGGATATTTAGACCAAAACCAACATTAATGAGAATGAGGGAGGTTGGAGTGGAGACTCAAAGCCCATCGTAGACAAGTGGACATCTCCTCACAGAAGGGTCACAATGAAGAAATGAACCATGCAGCGTACAGTATAGCACCGGTGAAACATACAATATTCTTCTGGTTCTTTAATGTTTTCTCCCACCCACTATGTGTAAATTGTTTTTGTTTGTTTGTTTGTTTTATCAATCTTGAGTTTGTTGTTGTTCGTGGGATGAGGTATGCGTCCTGTGTGATTCTTCTGCAGATGGAGATCAAATTTGTAATCACCATTTGTTGAATCGAGAAATTCTTTCCCATTCAATATTTTTTTGGCTCTTTGTTGAAGGTTTTTGTATGTTTTCCAAAGTACCATGCAGTTTTGACTGCTGTGGCTGTTTTTGAGGCTGGGTAGTTGGAGGTCTCTTACTTCATTCTTCATTTTTTGCAGTTTATTGCTTATCCTGCATATCTTCCCTGTTCATATGAAGTTGATAATTACTTTTAACATTTCTGTATAGACTAAAGTTGCCACTTGGTCATTATTTTGTTGTAATTAGAGATTGTTTTCAGTGACATTTATATTTATATGATACTGATTCTTCTTATCCATGAACATGAGCTATTCTTCTACTTGTGTAGGTCTCTTGTTCTTAGGTGCCGTGAAATAGGTTTCTGACTTATAGCAACCCCATGCACAACACAAGGGAACACTATCTAGTCCTGCGCTACCCTCATAATTGTTCTATTGTTTGAGCCCATGCATGCAGCTACTGTGTCTCCATTGTGTTGAAGGTATTCCACCTTTCACTGATGTTGTGCTTCAGCAACTGTTCTCTGCTGACAACATTTCCTGTATGTGTGAGATAAAGTCTTGTCATCCTTCACTCTAAGGAACATTCTGACTGCACTGTTCTATAGTTTTGTTTGTACATATATTTATTTCTCTGAATTGTTTTAATCCTGGGTATTTCATCTTTTGTGTGGCTATTGTAAATGATCATTTTCTTTGTTGCTTTTTTCCAGCAATCTCTTCATTGTTTTACAGTAATATTATTTATTATTTTTGTGTTAATCTTATATTTTGACATATTGTCACACAAACTGTCTCATCTTTGTTTATTTCTACATTGAATATTATGTCTGTGAATAATGAGAAATTTACTTTTTGTTTGCCTAACTGTATTGTTATGTAATATTTCTCAATAATATTTCCAGCACAAAGGTGAATAAGAGTGGTGATAGGGGACATATTTGTCTGACTCTTGTTTGCAAGGAGAATGCTATTAGTTTTTCCACAATTGAACTCAATGTTTGACGTAAACCAATGGCACATAACAACGATGAAAATGTCCACGACCAAATGTATATATTAATATGATATATATATTGGCATATATATATGAACATAAATTTCTACAAGGTTACAGAAAACTTTATTAAATAAAAATGTTGTTTCTAGTTTTATCCTTATTCAAGGCCAATACATATGTGAACTCAGGGTCTCTGTCTTTTAATGTACTGTCACAAAACAGATTTTAAGGATTAAAGAGCAATGTGGTCAAATCCAGGACTAAGGTGAACCTGATCCAAGCAACCAGTACTGCATGGAAAATCTCATATGTGTGGGAAATCTGTACAATGATTAAAGTAGACTGATACAGAGTTTATCCTTATGATTAGGTGTTGGGGGAATATTGAGGATATCATTGACTACCAGGATAGTGATAAATTTCTGTGTTGGAAGAAGTACCATAAGAATAATCCTTAGAAATTTGAATGTTGACAGTCAGATCAGAAACTGCTCAAGATTATGGAGGGGCCAGTCCCTGGAGAATGATATTTTTCTTTCTTATTAGAGGATAAACGAGATGGATTGAAATGTAACAATGTGATAAGACATGCCAAGTATGATGAAGATTTAGGATCAGGCAGTGTTTTATTCTGATGTACAGAGAAACACTATAATTAGGAGCAAATTCAATGACACATAACTACTTGGTTTGGATTGAAGAAATGTGATTTCCTAACCAGTTAAATGTTACCTAAAAAAATTAGTGCTAGAAAAAGTATGACAAATGAAGGTTTAAATAATGAACTGAATCACTGTCCTATGATAACTCTCTTTATCTGAGAATAATCAGGATTTACAAAAGACAAGCACTAATGTTCATGTCTAAGGTTGTTGCTGAGTGTGAACAGTGAAGAGTGAGATAAAAAGGAAAGCTTGGACTTCCTCTGCAGCTGCTCCCTGCAGGCTTCCTTTACTACATGCAAGCTGAGCACCAGCTGCAGGTCCACCCCATTCCTGCTGGGAAGGTTTGTGTCTGGGCTCCCTGTGACTTCCACACACTGTGTCCCTTGTACAGTAATACATGGCTGTGTCCTCTGCTTTCCGGTCTGTCATTTTTAGAGTGATTGTGTTTGTTGGGTTGTCCCTGGAAATTGTAACTGTTCTTCAACCTGATGGAGAGTACCACTGAGTACTCCCACTTGGATTACTCCCTCCTGCCACCCACTCCAGCCCCTTCCCTGGAGCTTGCCAAACTCAGTGCATGTGATAATCAGTGAAGGTAAATCCATAGGCTTTACAGGATAAGCTCAGAGAAGTCACAGGCTGTGTCACATCTGCTCCAGACTCCACAAGCTGGATGTCACACAGGACACCTGAACAATGAGAACAGAGGCTAAGCTCAATCCAAACCGCAGCACTTAGACCAGGCCTGATATAGGAGGGAAATTACCTTTGACAGTGATCAGAAGGGAAACACATATCAAAGCTGTCGACATGATGTGGATGAGTACAGACCAGGGATGCTCTGAAAGGACCTGCACACAGAGCATCAAGTGCCTTTCGTGATCAGAGGAGGAGGGACTGCATTTGCAAATTTTTTGTTCCAGTGGACATTTATGAGCCTCCACCCATGGATTCCTGAGACCTGATGCTCAGAGTTACTCTGCTTGTTGCTCTATGGACCACATGAGAGCTGAAGGGCAGTGGCTGCCCCTCCCCAAACCTATGTATAGAGGGCAGGAAGCATAAGAAAGGAGGACAAATGTCAACAGAACACTCAAATAGGAAAAGGGGAGATAATCAGCGAAGGCAAATTCCCATGACTTTGAAGGACAAACTCAGAGAACTCCCAGGCTGTGCCTATCTCTATTGCTGACTAGTGAACAAGAGAGAGAATGTACCACTGCCTAAGTACTTCTATGGTATCAGCGCATATCACCAGTTAAATCCAGTAAGTGGCTGAATAGAGGAAGTGAACAGCCAACTGTAGTCTATGCCTCAGTTAGCGCTGTAAGCTACTGTCTAAATGTTTTGTGTTAATGAAAGGAAATCCACTGTGTATGAAACCATGTCTGTACTAGCTGGTCCATATATCATATTACCAGTATGCGATTTCTCCTATAATATTACATGAAAAGCTGACCTTCAGGGACCTCTTTATGATCCTTCCTGTACATTGCAAAAAGTGGTTGAAAATGTTCCCGATATAAAAACCGAACTTTTACTCAATCCTGCTCTCACCTGGCAACAATTTACCTAAAATGGTATAAACACTGGTGGCATCTTGCTGATGATGTGTCTGAGGTCATCACAAAAGGTGACATTATTTTTTGTGGATTCCATGGCCATACTCTGTAACATTGAACTTGATCATATTCTCAACACCACCAGCACACACACCTCAGTTACAACAAAAGCATGATTTAGTTACTGTTTCTATCCTTGTGTACATTCCCTTTTCTGTTCACAAGTCAACAAATGGAGCATCAAAGGAGATACTCCTGGGGGTTTCTGGGTGATGATTATTAATATGATTCCTATCTGGACGGTGTTCTAGTTGGTACCAAATAGATTGTGGGGAGACCACTCAACTTCCAGTTTGTGTAATACTATTACAAAATGAAGTCCTAACTGACCTCTCCTGGAATCAGGATTGGGAGAGATTGTGTAGAGTGGTCAATCAGGGATGAAAACTGTGATCAGTTGTGCAGATCACACAGGTGTGCATATGTTGTGGCCTACACAGGAGCTTCTGTGGCTTGCCTATGTCAATTACCAGTGAGATCATTAAAAAAAATAAAACTGGAACAGAGAGTTATCCAGCAGATGATTGCAGCCATAGAACTTTCATTCTCACTGTAAAGTCAATGGTGAAACACTAAGACCCTTTCTTTATTGAAGTCACGGGAGAACACATGGGATAAAATATTTCTGTTGCTAGCTGATGTTTCAGTTCTGATGCAGCGATCCTATGTAAAACAGAGTGAAACACCACCCAGTCCTCAACCATCCTCACAATTGTTCTTAGATTTGAGCCCAACATTGCAACTGTGTGCCTATGTATCTTGTTTAAAGTCTTCCTGTTTGAGCAAGAAAAGTCCTGTAGCAAAATATGCAAACACTAATGTATACATATTATCGTACACACAATAACATATATGCTAAATGTCAACACATGCACAGAAACTCACATATTTATATTTGTATTTTAACAGTTGCAGTAACATACATATGCATACTTTGAACAAATTAGCACATGCACGCACACTAGCATTAACAACCCTTCATACAGTACCCACTCAGAATAATAAATTCCTATGCATTTACATAAAAAGATAAAAAAACATACCATAAAATATACTAGAATCAAAGCACTAAAAACAATGCGGACAAGACTGCAAGTTCTATCACATAGCATTACATATTAAAGAGTAGCACATATAATTAGCACAACCAAACACAGAGACATATGCAGATCATATGCAGAGAGGTAGTTAAAGAATATGGAGGTCGGTGGCTGTGTTAGTCTGGGTACATTAGAGAAACAAATCCACAGAGACTCATATGTATAAGGAGAGTTTTATATAAAGTGTAAGTGCACATCAAGAAGACATCCCAACCCAATGATGCCCAAGCCCACAAGACCAACATTAGTCCATATATCTGACACCAATCCACAAAGTCCTCATGATGCCAACTGAATCAGTGAGCGTGTAAGCATCTCAGAGCTGGCAGGGGTCTGCATGTGGCTGCTGCAGCACTCCTCGGGGATGTCTTGCAGGAAGTGAGCCTTGCCAGTTGAAGCAGGGAACTGGCTAAGGCGCTGCACGCTGGTCCAACCATCAGAAAGCAAGAGACTCAAGAACTGGAAAGGCGAGGTTCTCTGAGCCTTTTATCTCTCCGCCTTTCAATTAAGCTCACATGTGTTTATCAGCCAGGTTGGCACAATAATTGTTAACTCTCCCAGTGGCAGAGAAATTTTCTCTGCAGAAAATGTAATAGGTTTTGTTTATAAAAACAAAAACAAATTCCTCTTATGCTCCTATTCATTTTCTCCCCTGTGGGTCCCTGTTGTCTTTGGATCTTGGGTGATCCCTCAAGCCCAGCCCTCTCCCTCCACTGGGGTTTGTGTCTAGGCTCCGACTGCCTTTCCTTCTGTGTGTGTCTGACTCAGAAATATCTGATCATAACTATACCAGTCATAGAGCTAGCAGAGGGAATTTCAGTCCCTGGCATGTCTCTAGAGAAGGATATTCTGATCTGGAGTGATGTTTGGAGGTCCTGCCATCCACTGAACATGTAGGTAACCATTGGATGCCCTGAACTGAATAGGACTTGTATAGTCCGTGGGAAGGGGACACTGGACTGGAAGGGAGGTGAGTTCTGTGGATGCAAATTGAGATTCAGAATAAAAGGTGTCTGCCTTTCCCTTCCCACACCTGTATTAATATTTACAACTACTAAATGAAACAAAAATAAGAGAAATTTGAATTCAGAGAAATGATTGACTCTTAAATGAGTCTGGTGAACAGGGACAAACAGGTGTTGTGAATTATTATAATGAATGAACTCAGAGAGGAAAACTCCTGATTGCATGAATGGAGACAGGGTGACTTGACTTTGGACAGGTCTACTGGTCATAAGCTCTTTTAGTGTTCTTTGTCTGAAAGTATATAACAATAATAATAAAGTTAGATCTGGCGCAGCAGAGGGACAGTTGTCCCAGGTAAGGAAGTATTACAGGAGCAGAATTGAATGCAAGGCATAATGTGATTGAGGAAGCAGATGAGATGAAGAGAATTCAACCTAAACATAGGAATTATCAAGGAATATGGGAAGTTTAGGGGATTTAAGGTGAAAAAAAACAAAACCAGAAACTAAGTTCAAAATCATCATATCATTACAGGGAGGTTGGCTCATAGTGCTGACAGAAGTGAGGAGATCCACAATTTCCCTTAGGGTCAAGAATTTTCCTGAGAGGGACACGAATTCCCAGACACAACAGGAAGCCAGTGGTGATGCTCCACCCCTGGGTCTTGTGCTGTGTGGGTCCTGAGAGCTCCCTGCAGTCCAGCCCCTCCCGCTAGGGGACATTCGTGCCTGGGTTAACCTCTAGTTCCCCTCACTGTGCGTTTTTTGCAGAGTCAGACATGGCTGTGTCCTCGAATTTCAGGTTGTCCATTTGATATCGTATGTTCTTGCTGTTGTCTCTGGAGATGGTGGATTGGCCCTTCATTCTGTCTGGGATGTCCTACCAATACTATAAAGATACGAAACCCATGGCAGCCCCTTCTGTGGAGGTAGACATACCCAGTACATATGACAGCTACAGATAGACATACCCAGTGCATATGACAGCTACAGATAGTGAATACGCCTCTCACTGAACACCTGCAAACAGACATCCTGGTTACCAAAACTGTAACACATATTCACTGGCTCTCACTCATGCCCACTTACCACACACTTGCTATCCATCAAATCATCTTTTAAAACTCCAAAAAGTAACGGTCAGCTGAATGGAGATTCCATGGTGACTTAATGTGTTAAGTCCTGAATGGGGACAACTGGAAATTCCAGTGCTGGGGCACCTCTGGAAGACTTTCAGAGTTGGGGCTGGGTGGTTCTCATCAGCAAGCGGGGTGGGGGGGCTCTATTTGCATACCCTCTGCATATATATCCATAAGTGAAGTTGAATGACTTTTAAGAGGGTCATTTCAAGAGTATATAAGTATATTCTAGATATCTTGCAGATCCTGTGTGTGTGTGGTTCATTACACCGAGGCTGCTAAGCTCAAGGTCACTAGTCATTTTTTTTCAATCATTTTATTGGGGGAATCGTGCAATCCTTATCACAATCCATACATACATCCATTGTGTCATGCACATTTGTACATTTGTTGCCATCATCATTCTCAAAGCATTTGTTTTCTACTAGAGCCCTTAATATCAGCTCCTCATTCCACCCCCTCCTTTCCCCCTCCCTCTCCCTCATGAACTCTTCATAATTCAAAAATTATTTTGTCATATCTTACACTGTTCAACTTCTCCCTTCATCCACTTTTCTTTTGTCCATCCCCCAGGGAGGAGGTTATATGTAGATCCTTATATGTAGATCCTTATATGTAGATCCTTATATGTAGGGTACTCAGTTACCCCTTTCTGCCCTACCTTCCCTCCAACATCCAGGTATCAACACTCTCACTACTGGTCCTGAAGGTGTCATCTGTCTTGGTTTCCCTGTGTTTCCAGTTCCTATTTGTACCAATGTACATCCTCTGGTCTAGTCAGATTTGTAAGGTAGAATTGGGATCATAATAGTAGGGAGAGGAAACATTTAAGAACTAGAGGAAAGTTGTATGTTTCATTTTTTCTCCACTGCACTCTGACTGACTCATCTCCTCCCCACAATGCTTCAGTAAGGGGGTGTCCAATTGCCTAGAGATGGGCTTTGGGTCTCCATTCTTCACTCCCCCTCATTTATAATGATAAGATTTTTTTTTTTGTTCTTTGATGCCTGATACCTGATCCCTTCGAGACCTCGTGGTGACACAGGCTGCTGTGCTTCTTCCATGTCAGCTTTGTTGGTTCTGAGATGGATGGCCGTTTGTTTACCTTCAAGTCTTTAAGACCCTAGATGCTATATCTTCTGATAGCGTGGCACCATCAACTTTCTTCACCACATTTGCTTATGCACACAATTGTCTTAATTGATCGTGTCGGGAAGGTGACCATCATGAAATGCCAGTTTTATATACCAAAGTGTTTTTGCATTGAGAGTGCACTTCTACAAAAGACAGATTTTAAGGATTAAAGACCAACGTAGTCAAATCCAGGACTAAGGTGAATCTGATGCAAGCAATATTAAAGCTACAAAATGCTATGAAATAGCTATTCCTGAATATCTATGGAAGCAGAAAATCACATCTGGGCTCACTCCTACACCTGCTCTAGGATCCTGGGCTTGTGCTGTTTATGCATGGTTTCCCCCTTCTGGTCTGAACACCCCCTGCATCTCAGTTCCTCCACCTGTTCTTCAGGGAGGTTTGTGTGAGGGCCCACACTGATGTTCCCTCACTGTGTCTCTTGCACAGAAATACACACCCATGTCCTCTTTGGTCACAGAGCTCAATTGCATGGAGAACTGGTTCTCCGATGTGTCTGGGTTGATGACTAGATGATCATTTAGAGATGGTGCATAATCTCTGTTTTACTTTGTTCTGTAGTAAGTCCTTCCCAGCCACTCAAGACCTCTTGCTGGGTGCTGCCTGATCGAATCTTAAGTAGCACTGATGCTGGAAACAGAGTCCCCGTGGTGGGACAGGTGAGAATGAGGGTCTGTGAAGTCCTCGCCATTTGAGGACCAGACTCCTGCAGCTGCACCTGGGACAGGCCACCTGAAGACATAGGAAATAAATATTAACACACCATCTGTCAGTTAATCTGCTGTGAAGGATTCCATATCCCCTTGACACTGTCCCGATGGGAGACCCAGCACCATGAGAATAAAGAGGAAGGAAGCCGACATTTCTGGAGAAAACTCACCCTGATTCAGCAGTTGCATGTGTTCCCTGAGGGCGAGGCAGCATTTAAACAGGAAATCATGTGAGGGATTTGCCTATGAGTGTCAATGGCTGGATAAGGGCTGGAGACTGTGAACAGCTCATGGGAACATAGGTCCTATCACTCCAAAAGCTATTTTCTCCAAGACTCGCACCTGTGCATGTGGGACCAAGACAGTTAGCAGAGTGGACGTATTTGGACGCCTACACATAGGCTCAGCTTAGTGTCTTCCCAGATGGAAGTGTTCGCTGTCTTAAGATGGTCAGGGTCCAGGTTTATCTGTATTGTTTGATGTGAACATATCCAATTTTCTTTTTATTTCACTTTTAAAAAATAAATCATTTTATTGTTTTTTTACACTTTATTAGGGGCTCATACAACTCTTATCACAATCCATACATATACATACTATAATTTTATAGAGCACATCCGTACATTCTTTGCCCTAATCATTTTCAAAGCATTTGCTCTCCACTTAAGCCCTTTGCATCAGGTCCTCTTTTTTCCCCTCCCTCCCTGCTCCCCGCTCCCTCACGACCCCTTGATACTTCATAGATTGTTATTTTGTCATATCTTGCCCTGTCCGGAGTCTCCCTTCCCCCCCTTCTCTGCCGTCCATCTCCCAGGGTGGAGGTCACATGTGGATCCTTGTAATCAGTTGCCCCTTTCCAACCCACTCACCCTCTACTTTCCCAACATCGCCCTTCACACCCCTGGTCCTGAAAGTATTGTCCAACCTGGATTCCTTGTGCCTCCAGCTCCCATATGCACCAGTGTACAACCTCTGCCGTATCCAGTCCTGCAAGGTAGAATTCAGATCATGGTAGTTGGGGGGAGGAAGTATCCAGGATGTGGGGAAGCTGTGTTCTTCATCGGTACTACATCCCACCCTGACTGACCCATCTCCTCTCCTAAACCCCTCTATGAGAGGATTTCCAGTGGCTGCCAAATGGGCCTTGGGTCTCCACTCTGCACTTCCCCCTTCATTCAAAATGGCATATATATATATATATATATATACACACACACACACACACATACATACATATATATACACATATATACACATATATATATACATACACACATTCTTTTTTTTGCATGATGCCTTATACCTGGTCCTTTTGGCACCTCGTGATCGCACAGGCTGGTGTGCTTCTTCCATGTGGGCTTTATTGCTTCTGAGCTAGATGACCACTTGTTCACCTTCAAGCCGTTAAGGTGCCAGAAACTTTCTCTTTCAATAGCCGGGCACCATCAGCTTTCTTTGCCACATTTACTTATGCACCCGTTTGTCTTCGGCGATCATATCATGGAGGTGTGCAGCCAATGATATGATTTTTTGTTCTTTGATATCTGATAACTGATCCCTTCGGGACCACCCGATCACACAGGCTGGTGTATTCTTCCATGTGGGCTTTGTTGCTTCTGAGCTAGATGGCCGCTTGTTCACCTTCAAGCCATTAAGACCCCAGACACTATCTCTTTTGATAGCCGGGCACCATCAGCTTTCTTCACCACATTTACTTGTTCACCCGCTTTGGCTTCAGGAGTTGTGTCGGGAGGGTGAGCATCGTAGAGTGCCAATTTTATTAAAGAAAGTATTCATGCATTGCCTGAGTGCTTGAGTAGAAGCCCAAAGTCCTTCCGCCACCTTAATACTAAACCTACAAATATAGACACAGAGATCTATTTCCCCATCCTCATATATATATTTGCATGTACATGTCTTTGTCTAGACCTCCATAAATGCCCCTTGACTCCTAGCTCTTTCCTCCATCTCCCTTGACTTTCCTCCTGCCCTACCACCATGCTCCGTCCCCACCTGGGCTACAGCTATCCCTTTTCTCTACGCAACCTTACCCTTGCTCTTTCCCCACCAGGCCTGCCACTCCCCCCTGATTACCATTTTTGGGTACCGTATTGTTCCCTTGTCCCTGTGTTTGTTAACACCACTTCCTTACCCCCCTACGTCCCCCTACCCCAAGTCCCCCTGAAACTGTCAGTCCCATTGTTTTTCCTCCATATAGTTCATCCAGCTGGTCTTATTCAGGCAGACCTGTGGAGGCACTAAAACATGCACGAAACCAAGAGAGGAAAACAAAGCAAAAGTGTACAACCAGACAACTAAACAACAAAAACAAACCACTGACAGAGAACAAAACAAAACACTTCACGAAAGAAAAGCTTGTAGTTAGTTCAAGGATCGTTTGTTGGTCCTTAGGAGTGTTTTTCAGTCTTGTCTGTTGGGGCACCACGCCCTAGCCCCAAATTCCACTTTCAGGATTCCCTGGGGGCCTTGCCACTCCATTCCATTGCTGTTCCGCTACACTCCCCCAGTGCTTTACCTTGGTGTGGTGGGATCAGGTCAGGTGCGATTCTCACACTGTGTCTCCGGTGCTGTCCCCTGTATAGCCCTTAGTCATTGATTGGCATCATGTCTCATAGTGGGGCCAGCCCTGTTGTTCTCTCTGTGGACTGGCTGCTCTATTCAGGAACATCATCCTCACGGCCTGGTGGGCCAGGCTGTGTTCCACTCTCTTCTCCTGCCCCTTCATCTGCTCCCATGTGCTCTGATCAGATATGTCCACCTGCCCAAGCTGCAGAATCAATGTCGTCCTTTGAAACAAATTCTTTTGGCGGGAGGGGCAGGAATCCACTTAATTTTTGATGCTGGGGCCAGCTTCCCAGACCTCTCCACTGGTTCCCTACTCCACGCCAGAATGTTGAATTCACACCTTGCGGCACTGGGTTGAAGTCTGGTCCCACTTTCCCTGTGGAGATACAAACAATACCCTCTCCTTGAGTGGGTTAGTGTCCCATGCCCCCGCTCCCCTTTTCTTACTTATATTCATCCTTTTATTTTCCTTTCCCCTCCTCCTCCCCCATTGTCTACCATGCGCATCCCTGGTTTTGATCTGGTCTCTGCCATACTACACATTCTTCACCCCAGAAATGTTTGTATACAGTAGCTTTTTCCCCTATGCCACTTTTGCATTTTTTGTAATACTTACCTCAGCGGGCTCATGTTGTACTTGTCCTTTTATGTCTGACTTATTTCGCTTAGCATGATTTCCTCCAGTTCTTCACATGCCGGTATGTGCCTCATACATTCCTCACTGCTTTTTAGTGATGCGTAGTACTCCATTGTATGTATATACCACAGTTTTTTAATCCAATCGTCACGTGATGGAAATTTGGGTTGCTTCCAGCTCCTTGCAATTGTGAACTGTGCCTCAATGAACATTGGAGCACAGATGTCTGGCCTTGGTTTGTTTCTTGCCTCTACTGGGTATAAGCCCAGTAGGGGGATTGCTGGGTCATATGGTAGTTCAATTTCCATCTGCCCTATGTACCACCAGATTGATTTCCATAGTGGCTGTACATACTTACAGGCCCACCAGCAGTGGATTAGAGTTCCTGTCTCTCCACAGTCCCTCCAACACTTGTTGCTTTCTGATTTTTTTTTAGTTGGGCTACTTTGAGGGTGTCAGGTGGTACCTCATTGTTGTTTTAATTTGCATTTCTCTTATGGCTAAAGATCGGGAACATTTTCTCATATGTTTGTTGGTCATTCAGATTTCTTCCCCTGTGAAATTTCTGTTCAAGTCCTTTGCCCACCTTTCAAGTGGGCTATTGGTTTTTTTCTTTTTGGAAGCTAGCAGAATATGGTAGAATTTAGTAATAAGGCCTTTGTCTGATGTGTCATTGCTAAAGATGTTTTCCCAGTCTGTGGACTCTCTTATTTCTCTCTTGGTGAATTCTTTGGATGTACACAAGTGTTTTATCTTCAGTATATCCCATTTGTCAATTTGTGCCTCCTCTGTGTTTTTGTCCTTCCCTATTTCTGATAGCCTGTGTATTCCCTGTGCCAATGTTCTCAAGTTGGTCCCAATTCCCTCATTGATGGCCCTAATAGTTTGGGGGTTAACTTCAAGGTCTGTGATCCACCATGAGTTTATTCTTGTGCATGAGTGAGATAAGGGTCTTGCTTCATTTTTCTGCATGTTGATACCTATTTTTTCCAGCACCACTTGTTAAAGAGGGCATCTGTTTCCCATTTGATATTCTTTGGGCCCTTATCAAAGATCAGTTGTCTGTATGCTGATGCTTTTATTTCTGGGTTTTCAGTTCTTTTCCATTGGTCTGAGTATCTGTCATTGTACCAATACCATGCAGTTTTGAGAACTGTGACTGCATAGGAGAACATATCCAATTTTCATTCACATTTCTTCTTTCATTGTGAGATCTGAGAGCTATGCACACACCAGGAATCCTCTCCACTGAGGACAAATCATTGAATCAAGCAAGCAAATCAACAAGCCAGCAAATAATATTTGCTCCCAAACCAAACTCACTGTCATCGAGTCTTTTCTGAATCTCAGAGACCCTGTATGGTTAATAGAACTGTTCTGTAGGATTTTTGGTAGAGTGTCACATTTTATAAATAGTCTCTGGGTCAGATAACCTCCTATTCCTGACAAGGACTAATTAGTTATTTTAAATCCATGAACTTTCATTCAATAACCAGACACTTAACTCAAAGTGTCACTCAGGTATGCATACCTCTTTCCTAGGGGTCTATATTACATGGGACTGTGCTTTCATGTTGAGGATTAAGAAGGCCATGAATTTAACCATTGGTTAGGACTTTCAATCACATTATATGCATGTGAATGCTAGACTGTGTTGAAGGAGGACTGGAGTAGTGCTTCATGGACCTTGATGATAGTGTGGGTGAAGAATATTGAAGATACCATGGAGTGTCATAAAAATAAACTGATCTGTCTTAAATGGAAGCACAGCCAGAGAATTTCTTAGGAGTAAGAGTGGTGGTACTTTCACCTCACACACTGTGGTCATGCTATGAGGAGAGAGCAGTACCTGGAAAAAGACTCCATGCTCAGTAAAGTTGACGGTCAGTGAAAAAGAGGAAGCTCCTCGGTGGCATGGATTGATACAACAGGGGTAGCCATGAGATCAAGCATAACCAGGGTGATGATGGTGCAACATCAGCCCATGCTCTGTTCTGTTGGACACAGGGTTGGTATAAATTGTAACAAACCCAAAGGTAACTCAATAAACAAAAATATGTCAAATCACACAACGGAACTCCTCACAGGCTCTTGTAGAATAACAGTTCTCAGAGTCTGAGAGGCAGGGGCAGATAAATATGTAATGTCACGTTGAATAAATACACAGCAAGAGGAAGTGGGTCCCAAGTTACCAATCCAGGTAAGCCAGGGGGCTGTACAAAAATGAAATGGGACCCTAATAAAATGTAAAAAAAGAAAAGAGGAGAAAAAAAATGATCAGGGCAAAGAATGTACAGATGTGCTTTATACAATTGATGTATGTATGTGTATGGACTGTGATAAGAGTTTTATGAGCCCCTAATAAATTGTTTAAAAAAAAGAAAAAAAATGAAATGGGGAAGCTTTACTTGGAATAAGCAAGGAGTGAGCCAGAAGAATCCCAAAGGCAAGCTGCTTAAGGGAAAAACAGTGAGGAGGGTGGTTTATAGTTGTAGGTATGTACACAACGAAGGAAATGTAGGGGATAGTGGGTATGTACCAATTTCACAGCAACATTCCTGAGTATGCATCAGGGTGGGGTTGTGACTTTTAAAAAGAGATGGATTTTTCATAATTTCTCCTTCTAAGTGTCTTCTGATTTGATGTGGAGATGTCTTTCTGTTCCATGTTGACCTGAACATGGGACTCTCTTTTCTCTGCATGTTTGCCAAGTATATTTAGATATAACTGATATTAGGTTGGTGGAATGGTATACTTTTCCAGAAAGAAATGTGTCAACAGAGTATCAGGAAGGAAAATACAGAATAATTATCGGCACTATATGACCTATATATATATATATATATATTTCATCATCGTGTGTCAATATGCCATATCCCAGGGGAGGTCCCATGGGCAAGTGTGAAATTTACAGTGTTACACAAGGTTAAGCAGGTTGGACAGTGGTTTCACACAGAATGTCCAATGACTTCATTGTTCTTATTTTGGAATCTGATTCTTCTTGACTAATTTATTGGTAGTAAATACATACTTGTCAACAAAGATTAGCTACTAGGTTAATAAAAATAAAATTTCCTTAAGATGGCAACTCTATTTCCATATATTGTTGCTTTTATATTCCTCTTGCTCTGTCCCTTCCTCCATCCTTCCCTCACGCCCTTGTTTCTTTCCTTCCTTTCTGGATGTAGCAGTAATTGATAAACAGCCTTGAGAAAAATGTGCGTACTATCTCATCTTCCCTCATTCCTGTCAAATAGCAAAAGGGTTTCTGTTAAAAATTAAAGAGTTTATTTTGGTAACCAAACAATCCACGGATTGGCAGTAGTACCTCTCAGGATTCACAATGAAGAGCAGAGAGATAAATGGCTCCATGAGCCTCGCCTTTTGAGTTCTTGGGTATCTTGCTCTCTGATGGTTGGACCAGGGTGCAGCTGCCTTAGCCAGTTCCCTGCTTCAGCTGTCAAGGTTCACTGCTTGAAAGACATCCCTGAGGAGAAGCCCCATGTACTTACCCTGATGCACCCCTGGGTGCTGAAGCAGCTATGTGGAGACCCCTGCCAGTACTGTGATGCTTACACTCTTTGATTCGGATTTCCTCCTGCAGTCAGCGTCATTGCGTGTGTTTTGTGAGATGGAGGAGGACTTTGTAGGTAGGTGTTCGACATATGGGCTAATGTTGGACTTGTGGGCTTGGACAGCACTGGGTTGGGAAGCTTTCTTAATGTAAACTTACTTGCCTTTCATATAAAACTCTCATACGTATGGATTTCTGTGAATTTGTTTCTCTAATTTACCCAGACTTCCACAGTATGTTTCCTATATGTCTATGAGGTCAGTAAATTGTGTTATCAAGATTTATTATCCAATTGATCTTTTGAGTTGTTGTGTAAAACTCAGAGGGGCATATTTAGCTCTAATACTGTAAAATTATGTATTTCTCTCTTCAAGTCTATAAGAGTTTGATTAATATATTTTGAGGGTCTGCCATTGAGTGCATATATTTATATATTTTTCGTCTTGCTCTTTTGTTCCTTTTGTCATATAATGCCCTCATTTGTTTTCCGTGAAGGATTCTGCCTTGAAGTCTATTTTATTATTAATTTTTATTACTAGTACTCCTTTTTAAAATTGTTACTTGTTAATATTGCTTTTTTATTCCCATTTTCTTGATATATTTTCTTCTATCTTTCATTTTTAGATTATATTTGTCTTTATGTCTCAAATGTGTTTCTTGTAAGCATAGAATTATGGGTCAAGTTTCCTTATCCATTGTGCTTGTCTCTGCCACTTTAGAGGTGCATTGAATCCATTTACCTTCCATGTCATTATTGATGTGTCTGCATTTATTGCTGTCATTATGCCTTGCGTTATCTTTCTTGTTTTATCCACCATTTGTGGAATTATTGATATTTTCCCTGAATTTTTCTGCTCTCAGTTCATTTTACATGTTTTCTCTTAATTTTTGTTATTATTTGTAATTCTTTATACTCTGCACTTGTTGTTCTTTTGGATGAGCTTTTTTTCATTCTTTCCATTGTCCTTGAAAATCTTAATAATTATTTGCTTCCAAACAATAATATTGGCATAGAAAACGTTTTTGAGGTCATTCTAAGGGATGTTTATTGAATAAATACACATTTGTGAGTGAGTATTCGTTAGAATGAAAAGCTTCAAGATACATTAGAGTGTGTGGAGAAAATATCCACTCAACATGAGAATACATTTTTGCATTAACTGTTATAATTTTGACTACAGATGCCACTAGTTAGTATCCTGGAGTGTAAACTGAGATCTCATTAATACTTCCTACTCTGAAGTCTGCCTTTGGATAGATGTTGAAAGACAGGCAAAGCCCCTTCCAATGAAGAGAAGGCAGGTTCCAATGCAGGAAGTTTCTCAAGAGTCACTGTGCACGGTGTCCCTAGAGAGATGCTGACAAGGTGGGGAAACCACAGCTTCTGACCACAGCTGCTCAGAGGAAAGCATCACTGACTTCATTCCCTGGCATCTGCTGAAAACAGGGCCTAAAGAACATTCTGAGAAAGTAGTTTTCAATTTCCTCCTCTTGTGACACATTTACTATCTTTTGGGATCAAACTTGTCCATCCAATGAGTTCTCCCTTCATTTTGAATCCAATGAATGATCTTACTAAATACTCCGCCCACCAGACAAGTCATTCCAGTTCACCTGTTCTGGTGTCAGGGGTCTCTCTATGCCTGGAACACTGTTTCTGCATCCAGGGAGACAATGTGTAGCAAGCATCACTAAGGACATGTCACAAAGTTATCCCCAGAAATCACCACAACTATTTTCTGAGACATAGAAATCATTAGTCATTCACTGCCAAGAGTGCTCAGAGAGCAATTCAGAAAGAATCGCTGAACCTGGGCAGTAGGAGGTCACTGAGCTCAGTACATTTAAATCATGCATCGAATGCGTGAATCCAGATTCATGCTGCATTTCATTGTCAACAGGTTTTGAGTAGTGCATAGGGTGAGAATTGCCATGATAACCTGTTTTCAAGAAGGAAAATGGGTTCAACAGGATGACAATGAACTATTATAGTCACTTTACTATTTTTACTACAACCAGAGAATACTAGTTCCTCCTTTCAAGCTGGCAGTGAGGAGAAAATTTAGAGTAAGACAAAGAAAAACTGTCCGTGGAGATGCTGACAGCTGAGAGAGGAGCCCCTCATTCCAACAGGAATTCCTCCCTGTCATTCATTTATGCCTGCCTAGGGTTGAGCGCCTGTGCTCAGCGGGTCCTGCTGACCAGTGTCTTCCCTGCAGGGGAGGTTTGTGTCTGGGCTCACACTGACTTCCCCTCGCTGTGACTCTTGCACAGTAATACATGCTTGTGTCTTCAGCAGTCACGGAGCTCAGCTGCAGGTAGAACGGATTCTTCGATGTGTCTCTGGTGATGGAGAGTCGGCTTTGGTATGACAGGTTAAAATATGCATTACCATTAAAGCATATATGTCCCAACCACTGCAGCCCCTTCCGTGAGGTCTGGCGGATCCAGCTCCAGCAGTAACCACTACTTGTGATGGAGAAACCAGAGACAGAGCAGGTGAGGGACAGTTTCTGGGAGGGCTTCACCAGTTCTCGACCAGGCTCCTGAAGTTGCACCTGGGACAGGACACCTGCAAACAAAAAAGGATGTTTTTTGTCATTCACTTCAAGTCACAGCCATCCCTATAGATACAAGTCAGATATCTGAAGCTCCCTCCTTGGGGAACTGTCACCAGGCACAGGAGAACACATATCAATAGCATCTTTAGACCACAGCTCTACTTTTCCAAAAGACCTACTGCCCTGTCTAAAGACAACTGATAGTTTTCCCAGCCCAAGGGTGAAATTTACCGTAGTGCCTGAAGAATGATTTGCATGTGACGGAGTCTAGTCCTTATAATCAGAAAGTGATAGAGAACAAACAACCCTCTACCTTCTGAGCCCATTCTAGGGGAACTCTTTGTTCAAACTCATATGCCTGTTAGTCTGTAATGAGAGAGCACTTGACCTAAGTGGTGTGTATTAAAGATCAAAGGAAAACCAATTATTTATGAGCTCCATGTTCCCTCCCTCCAGCCCCTCAACATCTCTGCCCTGCCTTGGACTCCTGTATGTCCTGTGCCCCAGAGAGTGGACAGAATATCATTTGTTGAAAGCATCAGATGGACACCAGGTTATTGTCATCACACACAGTCTCCATACATCTTTTCTTTCCACTCCAACACTTCCTTATCAATCTCCTCAGTCTTCAAGGGTTTTCTTTGGGCCCCTGCCATCACCAACTCCAGCACTCCTACAAACAACGCGTCTCAGGTTTTGATAACTAAGGCCAATCCTAATGTAAGTAAAGAGATTCAAGTGTCAGAAGGTCACAGCGAGGAGGTTTCCAACTGGAGAATGTTGGCCCCAGAATAGAATAGAATAGTTTCAACTCTATAACTTCTAATTGATGCAAGACTGTGAGATGAGAGTCCCTTGGTTTGCCAGAGGAGATGCAAAATTCGGGCAAAACCAGTCAGGAGATCAAGTAGAAAGATACAGCAGAGCAGTGAGTGGAAAATCAAAGCTAACGGGGGCAGAATAAAAATGACAATGTTGCAGGTTTGGAACAAAAAGACATCTGCTTGAGACCCAGCAGGCACCCTGAATAAAATACTTTCTATCCAGGCAACTAATCCTCAAAATTTAGGGGATGACCATAGACACTATTTAAAATGTCCCTTTCCCAAAATGTGAGCATTTCCAACCAAAGTCAACCTCTACATTTGTTCCCTGGACACAGCCCCCTGATAACTGTTCGGGTATGTGATCTTTGAGGTTATTCCCTAGACTCAGGAAAATAGCTCATCTTACTGACTATGGAATCAGTGGGACTGTCTCTAAACATGCAGTTTACCAAGCCATTCCCCATTCAGATTCCTTCCTCATTCCTCTCCATCATAACAAATATTATTTTCCCCAGATTAGGATTGGCCACACTCATTTTTCTGGCCATTTATAATATTTTTAGATATCTGTATAAATATATATATGAATGGTGTGACGATCTGAGTCCAAGCTTGTGGTCACCTGGAACTCTCTGGCCCAGAATTTGCAGATGGGAATCAGCCATTGCTTTGCAAAAATGAATCATAAATTTCACCAAAATCCAGGAATTCAAGCACAGGACATTATCATTGATCATTTGGAGATCATTGAGTTAGTTTACTTTTCAAATGCAGACTGATATGGCATCACTTTGTCGTCATTTCTGCAAACTCCCATCTCACAGAATCTGTACTTCTTCTTGGCTCACCAGTTTTAAGTTCCATCCTGTGATGTAGCTGCACATTAGTCCAAGTCACCTTCCTGTCTGACTGTGACTGCCATGGTCATCTCAGTTCATTTCATGACAGTGGTTAGTATGGGAGTGCTTCAGTGTCACCTGATGACTGTCTGCACATAACTATATATCTGTCTGCACATAACTTTCCTGTCGGCTCTACTAGACATATCCCGAATGAGCTCATGAGTACTCCCTGAACTATCCAGGAATATTTTGGACTCTGAACTCACATGTACTGGGCTTGTTTTCCAGTGCACCAAACATGGGGTTGGATTTGGTCAGTCATTTACTCAGATGCACTAAGTACCTCAATATTCTGGAATGTCAAAATGATCTAAAATATGATCAAAGGAATATACAATCAAATTTACACTGGCTGTGTTCAGTTAATTGGTAAATAATAAAGCTTTGAAGCTAAAAATTCTAATTTTGTTTCTGTTTTTCTGACTGTGTCTAAGAGATGGCATGGAGGAGAAGATCCCATTCCATATCTTATCTAGTGCCCAATTGAAAAGCTCAACAGATGAATGAAGCCTTTTCTTCCAAGATGACTTTGTCTTAAGTCTGGCCAGCTGGCCTGGTTGTAAGCTAGGAATGCATACAGGGCTGAGGACCAGGACCTTGTTCTAGCACCTGGATCTCTCCTTTGGCCTAAGCTTCCTCCCAACATGGTGCTTGCGTGTCTCCTGAAAGTCATGAGTTAAATAAAATGAAAGTTACATTAAAATTTATTTTCACTTCTTTTTAAATTAAAGATATGAAATGAAATTATTTAAATTAACATGGTCTCTAAGAGTTGACACATAATAAATACTTTGGGTAATTATATACACTCAGCCCCACAAGGGAAAGTGTTGAGTTTTACTCAGGAATAAGCACCTCTCCTTGCTTCAAGCACAGGAGCACACTATTCCAAGGGCCCCAAATGTGTCCTCTGAAACCAATCACTTCTTCTGCCCTCATTCCCAGTCTGTGACTTAGGATGGTAGCAGTATTTAGGCCACCAGTTTTTTAGACCCACCTGCCAGCTCTGATGAGCAATTATGGCTTGAGGATACCATTATGCTCTTTCTGGTCTACCCTGGACTGAGCAAAATTTAGGGAAACCATCCTATATCCTCTCCTCCTAATATCAGTTACTGGGCACAGGGTTGCATCAGAGCTGACAGGTCCTTCAGCTTTGCCTCGTTCCCTCTGCATGATGTGCCTCCATGTGTGGCTTTTAGTGTTTGATACAAACCCACACATCTAGAGAGATCCTCAAGGGAAATGGTGAGCTAGAGAGGAAGCCCCGCACACAGACAGGAAGCCAGCTTTTAATTCCTCTCTGGTCTGCTGAACTGAGCCCTGGGCCTGAGGGTTCTCAGCAATCATTGTAGTTCAGTATTCCACTGTAGGGAGATTTATGTATAAACGTTTAATGATTCCCTTTACTGTGTCTCTGTTTTGGTGATACAGGTTATGTCCTTACCTTTGAGCCTGACTATTTGAATATGGAGAATGTTCTTGTCCTCTCTGGGGACTGCCAGTCAGCCACCCACTGAGCTTATGTAGGATGTAGTACCAACATTAGTACTAGTAATTGAGACCCACTGCAGGCCCTTCCCTGGAGCTGGCTGATGCAATCCATGTCATAACTGCTGCTGGTAAATGCAGAGACAGGACAAGAGAGACAGGAGAGTGTCAGACATTGTTTAGTCGGCCTTGGGTCTCCCCCAGACTCTACCAGCTGCCCTTTACCCTGGACATCTGGAAACACAAAGACATCCTATTTCTAGGAAACTATCACACATATCCACTCTTTGTCTAGTTCATCATCTTTTCTTCCTTTTTTATAATTGCCACCAGGTAACCTTAGGTCAGCAAACTCCACTGGGACTTGTGCACATCATACCTGCTCAGTGAATGGGGAGGCCTGGGCAACCCATGGCTGTGCACTCTCGTTCCTCGAGTTTAAGGGTTAGGCTAGGCTGCTCTTCATCAGCAGACTAATGCGCTGTTTGGGAGATGCTTTCATTATAAAGATAGCTGAGGGGAAGGTGTGAGTGTCCTGGGGCATATAGCTGCTAATTATAGTGTTTGGAAAAATATGACAGCCGATTGTACGAGTTTACTCCACTGATTAATCCACAAAGACACCAAGAGGAACAGAGGGAACAATATTTCCCCCATAACACAGCTCCTGTCATCCATAAGATAATTGCCTAAGTGTATAAGCGATTGACACCAAAACAGGATGTTATGATCACGTGGAAAACTGCTGTAATTTGGTGGATAAATGTGTGTGTGTGTGGGGGGTCGGGGTGGAGGGTGGACGAGGATGAGGGAAAAAAAGAAAAAGAAGTTCTATCCTGGAAAGGGTCAGAAATTTCTCCTGGGCACATAATTCCCCTGAGGGAGAGACATGGATACTTTTAAGGTCCCAACCCAGACTTTGGTTCACGGTGCTCCCTTAGAAATGATGCAAACTCAGAAGATTAGATTAATCACCACTCCCTTTAGCAAAGCCCCATCACAAAACTAACAATCATTAAATATAATAACCCTGAATGCACCTGATAGTGCTGGAAAGGCAAGTGGGGTTTGGGGGATTTTTTATTGTTTGTTTCTGGAGAGTGCAAAGCTACGCAAAAGAAGCAACGAAAGAACTTCAACTCTGATACCCACGAATTGAACCTCTAATAACATTCCCTCCTCTGAATTTGGCTTTACCATTTAAAATCCTTGGGTCATACTCTGAAGCCCGAGGCTTTGGGTTAGCAGTCATCTGCACCTCCCATACCAGGATATCCCAGCTTTAAGTCCAATGGAATATTTCCATTCCTTTAATAACAGCAAAGTAAGTTATACTATTAAATTGAGCTGAGCTAACCCTAGACTGCTGCTGCATTGTAAGAGTTATTTGGTCTTTCCCTTTTCCTGCTAAATGCCAAAATTTCCCCATCCAAGGTGGAGCTTCCATTGAAGCACTATATTCATTTTATATTTTTGAGATAGAAATGTCATAGAGTGATAAACATTAGAGTCATGTGACAACATTGCCTGGGGCATCATATGAAATGATTACCTATCTGAGAACAGGTCTCAGACTCTGTTGTTTATGCTGATAGTGGTCTCATGCAATATTTGTCCTTTTGAGATGAACTGCTTTAATTCAGCATAGCGTCTCAGGGGTGTTGTTTATGATGAGTTGGGCTGCTAATTACAAAGTCAGCAGTTTGAACCACCAGTGGTTCATTGGGAAGAAGATGAGGCTTTCCACTTCCACTGAGATTTGCAACCTAACACACCTACAGGGCCAGTGCTACTCTGTCCCCTTGTGTCTTTGAGAGGAAATGACTCAATGGCAGTGATGATTTTTGGATGTGCTTTTGGAAGGACACTGCATTCTGGGTAAAATAAGGCATGTATAATTTTACTATACTAAATGGAGAGAACACATCACTTTATTGCATTTTTTTAATAAATAGACAAAATGTTGGTAGAGACACTGTTACCATCTCAACTTTATAGGTGTGAAACTACAAATGAAATTCTTAAAATTTCAGCTGTGTATCCCCCAGAGACTCACCTCATGCTCTTTGTCCATGTTCTTTGAGCTTTTAGGGGAAAAAACTAAGATTTTGAGGTAAGCTACTTCAGTGCTATAGAGTGAAATTTGTAAGATTTTCATATGAAACTATCAGAGGACAACTCTTCTTACCTAAAAGAATAGGTGAGCACAATGTCCCAATGGGGAATAAATCCTCAATTCTTCTATCCACCCATATTCCCATCATTGCATGTTTCCATTTTCTTAAAAATTCATAATATGTTCCATGTTCTATTTCCTTAGTTTAAAAAAAGTCTTTGACGATTAACGATTTGTAACAAAATTTACTCATCATGAGCTTCTGAGTTAACTTTTATGTCTTTAATTTAACTGACCCAACAGATAGATTATACAGCCCCCATTAGCCTTAATTATTGGTACTTTTACCCACACTTGTGCTTCTGGTCTTGGGTCACAAGCCAGGTATGTGATAAGACAGACTTTAAACTACTTTGTCGTTATGCTTCTTGCTTCTGCTGTAATATGTTTATTTCTCATTAAATAAAACTTTTAAATACCAGTCTTACACTTACTTAAAAATGACTTCATTGTTCATGCTTAGATCTTTGGATATTTTTAGTTGTATGTCTGTGTGTGGCGGGTGGGGGACATGATCTGATACACGGATTCATTTTTCTTCACGTGGAAATCTAATTCTTTTTATTATTATTAGGGGCTCATACAACTCCCACCGCAATCCATACATATACATATATCAATTGTATAAAGCACATCTGTACATTCATTGCCTTCATCCTTTTCGATGCATTTGCTCTCCACCTAAGCCCCCTGCATCAGGTCCTCGCTTTTCCCCTCCCTCCCCGCTCCCCCCTTCCTCATGAGCCCTTGAGAATCTACAAATTATTATTTTGTCATATTCTTGCCCTATCTGGCATCTCCCTTCACCCCCTTTTCTGTTGTCTGTCCCCCAGGGAGGAGGTCACATGTAGATCCTTGTAATTGGTTCCCCCTTTCCAACCCACTCACCCTCTACTCTCCTAGTATCACCCCTCACACCCTTGGTCCTGAAGGTATCATCCACCCTGTGCCTCCAGCTCCTATATGCACCAGTGTACAACCTCTGCTCTATCCAGACTTGCAAGGTAGAATTTGGATCATGGTAGTGGGGGGTCGGGGGAAGGAGTAAGCATTTAGGAACTGGAGGAAAGCTGTATTCTTCATCGGTGCTACGTTGCACCCTGACTGACTCATCTTCTCACCTAGACCCCTCTGTGAGGGGTTCTCCAGTGGCTGACAAACCGGCCTTGGATTTCCACTCTGCACCGCCCTCTTCATTCACTATGGTAAGGTGTTTTTTGTTTGTTTTTTATGATACCTTATACCTGATCCCTTTGACATCCCATGGTCGCATAGGCTGGTGTCCTTCTTCCATGTGGGCTTTGTTTCTTCCGATCCAGATGGCACCTGTCCACCCCCAAGCCTCCAATAGCCCAGACACCATCCCCCCTGATAGTCGGGCACCATCAGCCCTCCTCACCACACCTGCTTATGCACCCATTTGTCCTCGGCGATCGTATCATGGAGGTGTGCAGCCAATGATATGATTTTCTGTTCTGTGATGCCTGATAACTGATCCCTTAGGAACCACGTGATCACACAGGCTGGTGTGTTCTTTCATGTGGGCTCCACTGCCCCTGAACCGGATGGCCGCCTGTCCATCCCCAAGCCTTCAAGACCCCAGACGCCAAACCCCCTCCACAGCCGGGCCCCATCAGCCCTCCTCACCACACCTACTTGTTCACGTGCTTTGGCTTCAGCAGTTGTGTCGGGAGGGCGAGCATCACAGAACGCCAATCCAATAAAAGAAAACATTCATGCATTGAGGGAGTGCTTGAGTAGAGGCTCAAGGTCCCTCCGCCACCCCAATACTAAACCTATAAAAATAGACACATAGATCTATTTCACCATCCTCATATATATATTTGCATGTACACATCTTTGTCCAGACCTCTATAAATGCCCTTTGCCTCCCAGCTCCCTTCTCCACCTCCCTTGACTTTCCTCCTGCCACACTACCATGCTCCATCCTCACCAGGGCCACCGCTACACCTCTTCTTCACGTTACCTCACCCTTGATCACTCCCTGACAGGCCTGCCACTCCCCCCTCACCATCAATTTGGATCTCATGTTGTTCCCCCATCCCTGGAGCAGTCAACACCACCTCCCCGCCCCGTACCTTCCCCCAATCCCAAGTCCCTCCAGAAAGGCTGGTCCCGCCGTCCCCCCTCCAGACAGACTTATCTTTATGATGCACCTCCTGCGATCCTGCAGCGTTGAATTTCCCGCTAAGCAACTCTCCTCGGCTGGATTTTGCGGAGTCCTCCTGGTATGTGTCACTCCGTCGCCATCTTCCCGGAAGTCCTGGAAATCTAATTCTTACAGAATCATTTATTTAATGGTTATTTCACATAAGAGGATTTAATACTCTTATATTAAATAAGTTTACCTCAGTTGTATAAGCATATAATTTTTACTTTAAAATTTACTCCATTGGTCTATATGGAGTTCCTCTGTGAAGGATTACACTCTATTCTGCTCACCAAATGACAGGTGATTCACACTCACCCAGAGGTGCCTGAGAGTAAAGTCTAGTGATTCACTTCCCAAAGATGCCTGGAAAGTAAGAGAAGGGACTGCATTTGTCTAAATGGTGAGATTCTGTTTTGCAGGAAACTGTGGAGGACAGTGGAATCCCCAATTACATTCATTGGTATATAGTATTTATTATGTATTTATTGCACATTGTTTTCCTGATTGATAGCCATACAGCTAAACTGAATAAGGAATGGTATATGTATTGAATGTTAAACATTAAATAATTTAACACTTTGTGAATGTAAAAAAAACTATATTATTATTTTAGGTAATTACTTGACTAAACAGCATTAATCTAAACTTTCTGCACCTCACTGCATCAGAGATGCTGTTGGGTGCTTTTGTGTCAGCTTTAATCATCATGGTTCTGTGTACATCAGAAAAAATACATACACTGCCACATCTTGGACCGTCCCCACTTGTTCCTAGAGAACAATTTTGTAGCCACTCTCTGTGTATCTAATTAACTATTTTCATCTATTTTGCTGACACTCTGTCAAACAGGATGTCCTTCTCTAGGAACTGGATTCCCTGATCACAGGTTCAAAATATGTGAGAAGTCCCATTATTCTCAATTCTGTACAGCATTCTGAGATATTAGTCTGCAAATTCTCCCTCTTGTGACAAATTTGCTATTTTTTTATCAAAGTTTCCTTCCATTGAATGTTTGCTTTTTTATGACTCCAAAGAGTAACTCCAACCACAAAGGTCATTCCAGTTCCCCTGTTCCCTATGTTAGAGATCTCTCTCTGCCTGAAACACTTGTGTCTGCATAAACTGAGACCATGAGTAGCAAGCATCACTAATGAGATGTCACAAGTTCAGCCCCATATGTCACCACATTAATTATCTCAGACATAGAAAATCAATTAGTCACTACTCACATTGCAGAGGGAGCAAAGCAGTCAGACATCTGACCCTTCAGCAAGTTCTGATTAACAGATAGAATGATAATAACCATGACAATCTGTATGCTAAGAAGGAAAATTGATCATATGGAATGCCAATGAAGGGTCAGGGTCACTTTTAATATTTGGACTGCAAACAGAGAATGCTAGTTTCTCCTATCAAGCTTGCAGTGAGGAGAAATTTAGAGAAAAACTGTCCAGGGGATGCTGAGAGCTAAGAGAGGAAGCCTTAATTCTAACACGTAATCCTCCCTGTCATTCACCTGTGCCTGTCTATGGCTTTGTGTCTGTGCTCAGTGGGTCCTGTGCGCCCCCTGCTGCCCGTGTCTCCCCTTCAGTGGAGGTTTGTGTCTGAGCTTACACTGACATCCCCTCACTGTGCTCCTTGCACAGTAATTCATGGCTGTGTCCTGAGTTTTGATGGAGTTCAGCTGCAGGAAGAACTGATTCCTAATAGTGTGTCTCTGGTGATGGAGAGTTGGCTTTGGAAGGATGGGTTATAACTTGTACTACCCTCATAGCATATTACTCACATCCGCTGCAGTCTCTTTTCTGAGGTCTGGCAGATCCAGTTCCAGCAGGAAATACTGGTGATGGAGAAAACTGAGACAGTGCAGGTGAGGGACTGCTTTTGGGAGGGCTTCACCAGTCCTGGTCTCGACTGCTGAGGTTGCACTCCTGTAAATAAATATAATTGGTCTCTGTCAATTACTTGCAGTTACAACCATCCCTATAGACCCAGGTCAGATATCTGAATCTCCCACCTTAGGGAACTGTCACCTGGCACAGGAGAACAGAGCAATATCATCTTTAGACCACAGCTCTGCTTTGCCAAGAGACCTAGAGTTCTGCTGAAGAGAACTGACAACCTTCAGTGCCCAAGAGTGAAATTTTGACCTAGTGCCTGAAGAATGATTTGCATGTGTGAGTTTTAAAAGTTTGGCATTGAATAAGGAAGACCCCCAAAAATCTATCCATTTGAATTGTGGTCCTGAAGAAGAAAGTTGAAAGTACTGGGGACTGCTCAAAGGACAAACTGTCTAACTTGGAGTGAAGTGAAGGGGTATGGAAAGAAGAAGGCCTTCAAGGAACTGGACTGACAGTGTCTACAACAATGGGTTGAAGCATGGGGACAATTGTAAAGAAAGCGCAGGACCGAGTTGTGTTTTGTTCTGTTGTGTACAGTTCACTATGGGGTTGTAACCAACTGGATGGCAGGTAACAACAACAAATGGGTGATGGCTGTGGTTGAGTCATTTGAATGACAGAAAGCATGCTGGCTGGGAAGTAGGTTGACCATAACGCAGAGCCGTGTGTAAGCAGAATGGTCACAAATGTGATACAGTGTCTGTAAACATTTGTTTAGGATCTGATCCTGTGATTGCAGAAAGGTAATGAGTCAAGAGGTAGTACAGTGGAGAGGTCTGACTAGAAGATCTTCCAGGCCAGTTAGTAGCAGAGAATCTGATGGCAGGGATTCTGGCACCTGAGCTACCCAATGTAGATAGCAGGTAAGGGCTGAGAAATCTGCTATCCACTGCCTGTGAGCTAGGTCACATAACAGTAGAGAGGTTGCTAGTGCAGAGACCAAATGCAGAAATGCTGTACTGACCTGGAGTTAGACCAGTGAGCAGCAGAGAGACCCCACTGGTAGAAAACTGTCCAATGCTCTGATCAAGAATTGTATCAACAGGGAATATTTCTGTTCCAAGGTTTATCTGCTTCGAAAGCTCCCCTGGTTAGCAAACTACATACAATTTGTATCTTGTTACTTTCAAATTATTATTTTTCTTTTAAAAAATACCTTTTTGGGGGGCTCTTACATCTCTTATCACAATCCATATGTTCCTCAAATGTGTCAAGCACATTTACACAAATGCCACCATCATCATTTTCAAAGGATTCTCTTACCACTTGAGCCTCTGATTTCAAATTAATTTTCATCCCAATGTATAACCCGTTTCCAGCCTCCAATTAACTACATACCTGGGAGTGTGGTGTGAGTCTGTACAGCTAGTGGATGGGGTTGTCAAACCCAGCTGAGCAGGGAGTGAAGTACAGGGAACTGTTGAGTTTAGAAATAGTGAAGGAGTTGGAGAACAGTAGTGGTATATCTGACCTCCAGCTTATAGTAATCACCTTTATGTTGATTGCAAATCTATTCCATTGTGAATTTTACTCAAATAATTAAACTACATCATAAATGCATATGTCCCCACAGGTTATTACAAATTCCTTAAATGTTTTTGAGTTTTTATTCCTAAATAAATTAGCAATAACTTGATGGCACTACTTTACGATTTAAAAATACAAACCTTAAAATTTACAACCCAGTTTTTTATTTATATTGATCCCATTTCATGTGTTACCTAGACATGTGCTACCACCCTACCAAATTGAACATCAGAGATAATGACCAAGACTTCCTGTTTTATAGCTTTGACTATATAATGAGAAATGTAAAGTATAATGAGAATTGTGTATGTGCGTGCATATATATACATATATGTTGAAAAAAATATATGAAAATCCGTGAAATCAACATTTAAATGATCCCAGACAATAAAATTTCAAAACTAGTTGATATTACACAGCAGAAAGATTGTATATATATTTGAAAGTGAGTGACTAACCTCATGAACCCGTGTGGAGTGAAGGATTGCTTTTATATGGCCTTTCTGTTCACTGCTTTGTCCTTACCAATAAAAGAATGGGTAAGGCTATGCAAATAGGGTGGGGGGACACCACACACACACACACACACCACACACACACACACACACACACCCACCACCACCCCCACCCCCACCACCACCCCAACCCCCACCCCTTTTTTACGGAAAGTAACACATGCTTGCATTTTGTACGGATAGGATCTAAGCATGGCGGCCTCCAGCAAGTCTGTGAAGGGCGGGACCGGAAGTGCGTGTTTTTGGGCCTTTTGCGGCCGCCGTAGTCACGCGCTGCGTTCCCGTCGCGCCGGGAGCTGTGGCGGGAGTTTGAGGAGGGTCCTGCGCACCGGCGGGGCGGTGGAGCCTTTGGGAAGTAAGTGTAAGTTGTCGGGACGACGGTGAGAGGAGAACAAGTGCGTTTCTGTCTCTGAAACAGGGCGAGCGACGCGCGGACGTGTGGCGTCAGGACCCGGGCTCCTGAGGGCGAGGCGGAGCAGAGAAGCTCGGTGGGCAGCAGGCGGGAGCTATGTTTTCTGGGGCCCGACGGGGAGAGCGCCCAAGCACAATCGCTAGGCTGTTCTGCCCGTCAGGGCCAGAGGGCTTTGCGCCTCTCCCTGAACGACAGAATTCACTGGGTGGACAACCGTTTATAATTGTATTAGAGCTTCTTAAATTCTGAGCGCTCCAATTTGCAAAAAGTGGTGGCCTCCTTGGTTACAGATTGGGCTGCTGACTGCAAGGTCAGCAGTTCAGAAATACAAGCCACACCTGGACAGAAAAGCAGGGTTTCTACTCTTGTCTTGGGAACCCACCCGGGGCAGGTCCAACTGCTCCTAAAGGGTCGCTATAATCGGAATCCACTCGATGGCAGTCAGTGGGGTTTTAGGTTTGGGTTGCTGATGACAGTGATAACTCTGTCCATTTGCTGTGTTCCCACTTTGATTAAGCTGCAATTAATTTCTCTCTGATCATTAACCAAGTGTATAGATCATGTCCCCCTCCGGGGGAATGCATTAGAAAGTAGATTGCCTGCACTCCTCTGCAGCCAGCCCTCTCTGGCCTGCCTCGGTGTATGCCTGATGGAGGTCACCTTACTGAGCACAGAACAAGGGACATTGTCGAGTCTTGCCTTGACTGGCTTTGTATGAAGGTCCTGGACCAGTCTTGTAAGTTCTTCTATTGAATAAGGTACATGTCCTAGTCATGGTCCCTTTCCTGCTTCTGAAGTCCCACCTGTACCTGTGATGTATTGATCTGCCACCAGTCATGATCTGTGACATGCTTTTTGTTCTATGCCCTGTTATCCAGGGTCCAGGCTGTGAATCCTCAGGTGTTATTTTGACCTCGTGCTAGTGGTCTCCCTTATCCATCCGGTGTGTGTGTGTGTGTTTGTGTGTGTTTTGTTTTCTCTTACAGTTCAGTAAATCTCCTTAAATTATATTTGGCATAGGGGTAACTTTTGTACCCTAACACACAATTTGGATCCTAAATGACTCAAGATACAGTTCAACTTTGGGACAGCATCTTGACAGCCATACCTGCAGCTAAAGTGCGGCCCTGCAGCCCCTTGGCTTCTGTCCTGAATGGGCAAGTGTTACAAAGGTCTTTTAGTTCTGCAGAGAAGTGCCCACTCTGTCCCTTAGCCTCACAGACCTCTGTGTAGGTTGGCAGATCTGGTTCCCCAGATAAATACTCAGATGTATACTACTTCATGTATTAACCTCCTGCCCAGAGGCACTCAGCTCTCTTGTTCCGTGCCTTGGGAATTGCACTGCTCTGTCTCAGTCTCTTGGTTCTGCTGCCAACATGTCTGTGTTGCTGCTTCTCCCCATCACTTCCTCTTTTGTGTCACAGCTCTCTGTCTTCTACATTGAAGAGTTTCAATGCAAGAATCTGAGATCCAAAAGCCCCTACTCCTGGCTCTCTGGCTCTCTCTCATTTTTTTTTTTTATGGTAGTGAGATCCCAATTTCTGTCTGAGAAATGCCTCAGTTAAACCTAACAGACGTCCAATGTGACTCATTTCCAGGTTGGGTTTTCAGGCAGCTTATTTGCATAGCCCCAAGTCTCAAGGGTATCAATCTATTGTTTGGCAATTTTCACAATTCTCTTAAACCAAAAAAACCAAACTCACTGCCATCAAGTTAACACTGACTCATAGCGAGCCTGTATGACAGGGTACAACTGCCCCATGTGGGTTTCCAAGACTGTCACTCTTTAGTGGACTAGAAAGCCATGTCACTCGTGAAAGAAGAAATCCCCAACTTACTTTCTAGGAGAAATTGGTGGTTTCCAACTGCTGACCTTGCTTTTAGAAGCCCAACAGTAACCACTATGCCACCAGATCTCCTTTTCCTCATTCACATTGTCAGATGACACACCCACCTAAATATTTGGAAGGAGTTAAGGGGCCATCGCAAGGAAGACGTAGAGGCAACTCATTGCATTGGGTTACTGCAAATAATGCTACAATAAAATGTTACTTGTCTTGGAGTTCAAAAGTGCACTCATTATGGGGGGACGTATACTTCTACATATATATACACATATATATGAATTTCAAAGTGTAATAGGTGATATATGTGTTTAATATGGAGCTGTGGTTTTTGACAAGTGTTAAGTGTTGGACTGCTAACCCATTAGCTGCCTGTAGTGGCTCTATAGTCTCGGAAACACTATAGAACCGTTCTTCTGTGTCCTATCGTTGCTTATATGTGTAACTCTACTTGATGGTGAGTTTTAAAGTGTTTCTAAAGTGATTGTACAATTTACAGCTCTAGAAAAACAGCATTCAGTTTTAAATAGTTCTTTATATAGCCCATTTCAGTCATCATAAAGGTTCATTGATTTGTCATTCTCCTTGAGAGTCACACAGTAAGGAATTGATATTTCATGTGCTTTGAGGTAGCGGTCCAGGTTTATTGTTTCTTATTTTTGACATGTGTATTTGATTACGCAATCTCTTTATTATAAAGTCATCTTTTATACATAGGTCTGAAAATTATGAGTTTTAGCTTTTATTGCTCATGGTATTAAGATGTTTTCTGTCACTCAATTAGGAGACCGTTAACAGTATTGGGGACTGTGTTAAGAAGACGGACAGGAACACTTACAGCATTTGGACCTAAACTACTCACATTGTATCCTCCCATCAGCCTGCAGATTTTCACCAACCAGCAGCTTAGAGGAAGAAGGAAGAAGTGCCTGGTTTGGGTATTATTATTTCTGGGATGTCCTCCTGAGAGGCTGAAATTCGTGAGCATCATTGGAGCTGATACAGAAAAGACAAACATAGAACATCCCAGTTCCTGGCAGTATTACAAGGACCAAAGAAAATGACCAAGACTCAGGTAATTCTGATGCATTTTTTCCTTTTCTGTATTACCTACTAGAAGTGTAGAAGCCTGTATAATACTGATTCAGTTCACTGGAAAGTGGAAATTTGAAGTAGTAGAAGTTAGAGATGAACTTTGACTCTGACTTCAACATTGGGATGGAGAAGATTAGGAATATGTTGATCACAGGAATAACACTAAACTACTGACATTGAACATAATACATCACTAAGGATTCTTTGGATGATATTAGCTTTCAACTGATATTTCATTATTTTATGGCCAACCCATGAGAATCATTCAAATTTAACACTATGCTAAGTTTTTAAGGAGAAATAAGATCACTTCTTTAGGAGAGTCCATTATTCCATGGGTTTTTTTGTCTGAGTGAGTTTCTGTAATGTTTCTTTCTGAAGGTGGTGTTGAATAATATCCCAAACTGCAGCATTCTCATTAATGCCTCTGAAATGGGCCTTGTAGGAATACTAATTTTAAAATGGTTGATGGCTTCTCACTTCCTCTAATTAGAGATGTAGGAGAGCGAACCAACCATCAGCATCAACCCTGATTCATGTGAGGCAGAACTTAAACGTAAATCTACCCTCCAATGGTTTTCCAGTTCTGACAGCAGTTATCTTTACATAGTTCTCTCCTTCGCAGATCATTATTTTTTGCAGTGGCCACATAGAAATTACATGCCAGAATCACAGGCACAAGTTTTATTAAGTAGCAAAATGTAACTTGCTAACAGAATCAATAAGATAGACATTGGGATTCATGTTAAGGAAACATGTAGGCAGATTTGCTCTTCTTCAGAGCAGGCCTGTTCTCTGTGTCCCTCTCAGACATTGTGCCTTCTGGTTCTCATTTCTTGGTTCCATCTTTATCAGTTCATCTATATCAGCTCATTATTGAGATTGTCCTCTTGATCTTGTCGGCCTGTTCCTCGATCTTGGCTGGAAAGCTCTTTGTGGCTCTGTCACTGTGTCCCATGTGCCCTGGTCATTATCTTCATTGGTATAGATCTTGATCCATGAATATTACAGTTCATTTTGCAGGACCAGCAGTAGACCTTCCCTGTGAGGTAGAGCTTCAGGATGCTCCATGATTTGCCCTGCTGTATCTCACAAAACTAAATAGCCATCAAGTAAATAAATCCCTCTTCAAGATGTGGAAGCTGGTGAGTCCCAAATCCATAGGTCAGGTATCACTCTGGAGCAGTGGTTCTCAACCTTCCTAATGCCGCAACCTTTTAATACAGTTTCTCACGTTGTGACCCCAAATCATAAAATTATTTTTGTTATTACTTCATAAGTATAATTTTGCTACAGTTATGAATCATAATGTAAGCAGGATGTGTTTTCATTGTTACAAATTGACCGTAATTAAAGCATAGTGATTAATCACAAAACAATATGTAATTATATGTTGTGAAATATTTCTTTCTAATGACAAAAAATGAAATTTTGTTTTGAAGCATGTGTAGCATGGGTAATAGTCTTCACACCCGGTACTCATATGTGGGCGTATCTGCATGTGAGTGGACTTGCCTGAATAACGATAGAGGAGTGGTATCTTGGTTCCTAAGACCATTGGAAATATGTGTGTTCCAATGGTCTTTGGCGACCCCTGTGAAAGTGTCATTCGACCCCCAAAGGGGTTAAGAGCCATAGATTGAGAACCGCTGTTCTGGAAACTTCTCATTGATGTGTTTGCTAAGGCTGATGAACCAGATCACCAGGACAACAGTACACTGCCTCACAAGGTGAAGTTGTTGAATCTGGTCCGATAATAGGTTGCAGGGGCTGAGGAACCCAAATGGGAAGGTCACACAGCAAGTTGTTGACTCATGGAGTGGAGGAAGCTCTCAAGTAAGTTCACACAGGCGGCTCGCAGTTGTCATTCAAAGAAATGGCTCATGAATTTCTGGAAGCTGCAAATCCCTAATCCATGGGTTCCTTCTGAACTGTGTGGCTGCAGGGGCTAACAAACCCAAATCAACAGCTCAGATGACAGGCTAATGCCTCACTGTCTCCTCTCAAACCCTGCCTGCAGGCAGTTCTCTCTCTCCCTCTTAATAAGATGGCTTCTTGGGCCAACCTAGCACCTTCCCTGCCTAGGCAAGATTAGGAAGGCTCCAGAGATCCACCCAACAGAACTAGGAGGGGCCCCTTGGGGAGCATGTGGTGAAAGATGGCAAGTTCAAGAGGACCTTGTAATTAAAGTTAAGGTAATTCGGTCCAAAGGTGGCTGAGGAGAATTTATCCTAAGGTTGTCAAGAGGAGCTTGTTCTAAGGTGGCCTTTAAGAGCTTAGAAAGTTGTTCTGCACTCAGGAAGGGAATTATGTCTATGAATATTCTGATCTTGGTTCTGAGTTATGGCTTCTTTTTCCTGATCCCGAGTTGTACCTTGTTCATTAATAGACCACTTTTATCTATTGAGTGTTGTGTGACCACAGCAACAGATTATCAAACCCATAAGTGAGACAGAGTGGTGTGGAAGGACTGACTTTTTTTAGTGTTGACAAAAAATGTTGGAGAGGTGAGGTATGTTTGACCTCCGCCATCTGCCCTGTTCCTGATACTTATTGCCACTGAAGGTACCGAGCCTCTTATAATGGTGATGCCGGTAGAAACCCTAATTCCATTTAATAACAAGCAGGTGTTTATCTACTTTGTGTGATTATAAAGCTGAGCTATTGCTAGAACATTCAGATAATGTCACTGGAGCTCAAAATTCTAATTTTATGAGTGGGTGCATTATTTTCGGACACTGGGGTCCCCAACACTCCAAAAGTGATCCTCAGGAGTGACATTGCAATTGTGGGAAATATTAAAAGACAGAGAGCAGACAGCCGGACACAGGGGCTCTCTTCCCATGTCAGGCCTGAGAGAGTGAATATATTTTCCAGTGGGTATATATAATGGAGCTTACAGACCTTTCCATAAGGCGTTCGTGTCATGCAGTTAGCATGTACATAGTTAATGGGTCATATCTTAAGCGGGTAAGATTATAAACAAGCAAGATGCTGAGTTACCATCTTGACCTAGTGTTAGTTGACTTCAAACCGGCCCTGTGCCCTCTCCAGGGATTTCCTGCATTTATGTTGGGCTGGCTCTAGAGCCTGATTGTTCAGACCTACAGATAACTTTCAGGCATAATTAAGTAGCCAGGCACAGAAATGATTCATCTACTATGGGAGCTTCTTTAAATCTGCTCCTTAATGTACAGCTAGCTATTGTTGGGGGCACATTATTTGACCTGGAGAATGTATATTTGAAAACATTTATTTCTCAGAACACTGGAGATCTTTCTAAAAATAGGCCTAGTTTTCTGGGCCGATGGTCGTGAATGTAGAAATAAGGTAAGTATATTGTCTACCATGTCCTCAGTTAATGACACATTATGGAATGAGCTACCACAATAGTTTTTATTACTGTTTTGCTTTCTTTACTGTAAGATATATTTTTAAAATCTTCAAATGTAAAATACTCTATTAAATAAACTCCCCTTACTACAGGAACCACTGACATTCAACGATGTGGCTGTGAAGTTCACCCGGGAGGAATGGCAGCTCCTGAACCCTGCTCAGAAAACCCTATATAAGGATGTGATGTTGGAGAACTATCACAACCTGGTTTCCATTGGTGAGAAGAATTCTCAAGTCATTGACCTCGTCACTGGCTTTTCCTGTCTTATGTGTTAAAAACTTTGCGGTGTTTGTGGTATTCTCAAAGAGGTAGATTCTCATTGCATTGTCTCATCCTAGGTTAGTGGGTTAGGTCTTCTACCCTTGAGAGAACACTATTTACTTTGTTCCTTTGAACGTTATTTTCCTAGAAATACAAAAGTGCATGCTTTGCAAACTTTACGTTAATGTTGGTGTGTAGGATTCTGTAATTTCTCATAACAGGTTATCTACTTGTCACCCCAGAAGCTTTCTCTCAATTGGAACAAGAGAACTGTGTTTGGTATTAGAAGCAAACTATAGTGGAATTTTCTCAGATGCGTGGTCAAAATACCTTAAGGGGAATTGGCTGGGGTAGTTGATTGAACAGGGAGAAGGCCTCCTATCTATGATAGGGGTCCGAAAGTGCTACTTTGAATGTGAGAGTTCACTTGTCCAAGATGTTGAGAGAAGTACACCTGTAGCTCCAATGAGATTAGATTTCCATTTTCTTGTTTTATACTATTGTATGTTTGCTTCCATAATTTTCTTTAACATTCTGAAATTTTCCCTTCTTTTATGTTTCCACTTTACTATGAAAATCTGTCTTGCATGCCTCTCCAAACAGAGAACTCTGAATTTGTAACTGTCCTCTGAATACAGCACATTCCTCCCCTACTGAGTCAGAATGGATTGCCATTTGCAGTATGCAGCACCGTCTTGGATCTTGAGCTCCCACCATAAACGGGTCTCCTTTCTGCTTCCTTAGCTTCCCCCCTTGGAGTTTCTTTAAAGGTTTTGGTGTCCATTTTCTCATTTGTTGCCCTGTTCCTTTAAACGTTTCTTCATGCAGATGATATCAGTTCTTTTTTTGTTTTCTTAGAGAGATGGTCAAATTGCCTTCTCTGCTGGAATTCTTTAACAGACATGTTTCTCCATATTTTATTCCTCTTGTTAAAACACATTTATGACTTCTGTTATTTTTAGGTATTTAAAATCGTCTTCCTAGCAAGAAAATTGTTATCAGCTTAGAACATACTTTAGCACCGTACCTTCAATATTTTTGTACCTGTAAGATTTTTATTTTAAGTTGTCTATACCTCTAGTAATTTTCTAAGTGGAAAGGGCATTTTTACCATCGTGTATTCTTGCTTTTTTCATTATGCACATGTCTGCTGTAGATCCCTTAGGATACAGTTTGCCTTCCTTAGGCCCACTACTTCTTAACAGGTCCAATACACGACAGATGACCGTTGCTGCTTGTAAAGAACATTTTTGCAAGATATTCCAATAGATTTTTTTAGTTATTCAAACAATGCATAGTATATTCAATATTGCTCTCTTTTCTTTTCTGTCTTTTGAGTAGCCTTTTGGTTTCCATATGGAAGTTGGCTTTCATGTCATCCCACATCCCATCTGGTCTCTGTCATTAGTCTTCAGTGAGTCTTTTATTCCCCAAGTTTATTCTTTACATAGTCTCTAAGCTTTGTGCTCTAGCTACTTTGGATAGCTTCTACTTGGATTTGAGCAATTTATGATCTGTTCCATAGTTAACCCATGGGCGTGTTTTGACTAATAAAGCGTCTCCACCATTTTTTTCTTTAGATGTGGTTGATTTGATTTTCATTTGTTCCATTCCGAAAGATCCATATGTGTAGTTTCCATTTCTGGTGTTTAATAAGGAATTTGCTATGAATTCATCAGTAGTCTCAAAATTTTATCAGTAAACTTGCGCGTCATCTCTATTACTAAGATCACATTTTCCAACTACTGATACTTTCCCCAAATTTTACATTCATCAGTGTACATGATTGTATGGTTGATCAATGTCAGGCTGAAAAATTCATGTAAATTGTGCAATATATTTTTAAAAATATTTTATTGGGAGCTCTTATAGATATCATAACTTCCAGTAGTTCAATTACATGGAGCAGTACTGTACAATTGCTACCACAGTACATTTTCTTCTTAAATTCCTGATGTCAGCTCTCCTTTAACCCCTCTCCCCTCAATTTCTTTATTGTGGAAAACAGAACCTGGATGAAAGTGTGAGCAGCCTTATCTCTACACTCCTGACCATAGGGCTTGGGAGACCAGTACTAGTGTTGGAAGAAAACTTCCACAAGCTCCAAAGCTTGAACTGCTAATGCACAATCTTCAGATAGAGTTTTCCCCAGAACTGTCCTCCAGTAAGATGTTAGTGTACAGCTGCTACAGGCGCCTGACTCTTGCTACTCAGCTGAAAGATGCCTAGCTTTAAAATCAATCAGGTTCCCTTTGTTGCTGTCACTCAAGGAATCAACTATCCCTTTGTCTCTTTAATGCCCCCTGGATTGGTCCTAAGGGACAGTTGTGTAATTGAAGGGCAGATATAAATGGGCTTTGTATTCTTTCACCAGTTTATGTAAACTCAGGGCATGCAGCTCCCATCCCCACTCACCCCCCCCACCCCACCCCACACACACAGGCAGACACCTACCTACCTAACAAGGTAGGCGGGATCTTTACCCTGGGGATCCCTGAAATAATTGGATGAGCAACTTAAGACCAGTGCTGAGGGTAGCTGGAGTAGAGTAACTGTCTCCTGAGCAGGGAGAACAATACCAACAACATGTCTGCTTTCGTAGTTAAAGCTGCTGGCAGATAGTAATTAGTCATATGCTTGTATGAAGTATCATTAAGGTAGCACTATAATGAGAGGGTATTGTGGGGATGATTTTTAATTAAGAGAATGTGACTGGGACTCTTCTCCAACTTACAAATCTGAATGCTTCTGCGTTTGCTTTAATTGGTGCACAAAACTAAATAACACTTGTACTAAATGGTCTTGCTTGCAGGCATATGAATATTAGCCTACCACTGACAAAATTATACATCAGGGAAGATATTGCAGTGTTCTTTTGGATAATGAATGTGATACCAATCTTCTTGAATTTGTCAATCTCAGCCTTATAAACCACTTGATTATCTAGTTAAGAAGAGCTAGTACCAGTCTATTAAAGTTGATTAATACATATACTATCAATTTTTTACCATTCCGTTTTGTCTTGACAACTTGCAAATTTTTCATTATAATATTGCATGTATGCCATTTTCCAATTATTAGAGGATATTTGCAGCTATTTTTTTCTCATTTTCAGTTATGCCATGTCAAGCACTGAAGGTCCCCAAAGCTCTTCCTCCATCCACATCATTACTGTTGACTGTACTTTGAGGATTTAGTATTTCCTCAGTGTTATTTCATTGCCATCAAACCTGAGGGGTCCATGTTTGATCACCAGGTCTTCCTCGCAGTCCCTATTTCTGGAGATTCCACTAAGACCTGTGCACCATGGATGGCCCTGCTTGTCTTTGAAACACTGGGTGGCAGTGCTTCTGGCATCACAGCAACCTGCACGCCACCACAGGACAGCACTGTAAGATGAGTGCTGTGAGCTAGAATACAGGCTCCATAAACATAAAGAATGTGTTTCTGTTCCATAATCCTTTTCATATATACCTGTAAAAATGGTTTTCTCCCAAGTAGAATATTCAGCATGTTTCACATTCCCAATTTTGTCTAGTACTTAATTGTTTTTCAGTTAGATTGATGCAATGAATACATCTAACCTCTACCAACTGGAATTAGCAAGTCTTATCACTCCTGTGGTCTATTGGTCTCATGTCTTCCTTCTGTTATGTTTGTTTTATGTATTCATGTACATCTTTAAGCAAATATCAAATCTGTGTCCATTTATCACTTTCATATCCAACCTGATTTCTATAATAACTATTTTTATCATTTGGATTGTTTACATGTTTGTATTTCGTTCAATGGGCAATAAACATTAAGCATAGTGTTTTATTTATATTCATATAAGAGGGTTGTCACTAAAGATCTACTTTGTATCAATGCGTATTTTAAGGGCTGTATTGTAAACCAATATGTTGAAAATAGTCAATGTTCTGTTCTGTTCTTTTATAGGAATCCAGGAAGATGATGATCATTTGCTTGAGCACTTACAATGTGAAAGATGCATGGACAGAATAGAACAATGCTATAAATTTAATACCTATTCTCAGCATAAAAATAATTTTCCTCCAAAGGAAGCTTACGAGATGTTTGAATTACATGAAAAAATTGTAAAATCAGATTTAATCATTCTAGAATTAAATCAGAACAGAAGCAACAAAATACAGAAGTCAGTTGTGCTCAGTGAAGATGAGAAAACTTTTCTCCACATTGAACAAGAGCAATTTTGTGCTGAAAGAAAATTTGCTGAGTGTGAACCACCCAGGCTCATGAAGTCACAATGCATTCAGCATCAGGAGTTTGATGAACTTGAGAAACCACACGCAGGCGGTAAATGTGGGACAACCTCCATCGAGGACTCTGAATGCAGTCAGCGTGGGCAAAAACTCAAGAAAGTGTTCAAACTCAATGAGCATTATCAAAAAAGTCACAAAAGACAAAAGCTATATAAATGTTTGCAATGTGGGAAAACTTTCCACAGTGTGTCATACCTCAAGGGACATCAGGAATCTCATGTGGCAGGCATGTCCTATGTATGCAGTGAATATGGGAAAGGCTTCACCAGGAAGAGTGATCTCACTGCTCATCAGCAAACTTATACTGGAGAGAAGCCCCATGTATGTTGTGAATGTGGCAAAGGCTTTAACCAGAAGAGTTCTCTCACTTTTCATCGGCGAACTCATACTGGAGAGAAACCCCACATATGTGGTGAATGTGGAAAAGCTTTTATCAGGAAGTGTATGCTTACTGTTCATCAGCAAACTCATACTGGAGAGAAATCCCATGTATGTGGTCAATGTGGAAAAGCCTTTCTCAGGAAGGATGGTCTCACGGGTCATCAGCGAATTCATACTGGAGAGAAACCCCATGTATGTGGTGAATGTGGCAAAGGCTTTATCCAGAAGGCTTCTCTCACTGTTCATCAGCGAAATCATACTGGAGTGAAACCCCATGTATGTGGTGAATGTGGAAAAGCCTTTATCAGGAAGACTTTTCTCACTGTTCATCAGCGAACTCATACTGGAGAGAAACCCCATGTATGTGGTGAATGTGGAAAAGCTTTTATCAGAAAGGGTAAACTTACTGAGCATCAGCGAGCTCATACTGGAGAGAAATCCTTTGTATGTCGTCAATGTGGAAAAACCTTTCTCAGGAAGGATGGTCTCACTCTTCATCAGCGAACTCATACTGGAGAGAAACCCCATGTATGTGGTGAATGTGGAAAAGGCTTTATCCAGAAGACTGCTCTCACTGTTCATCAGCGAAGTCATACTGGAGAGAAACCCCATGTATGTGGTGAATGTGGAAAAGCCTTTACCTTGAAGTGTACTCTCACTGTTCATCAGCGAACTCATACTGGAGAGAAACCCCATGTATGTGGTGAATGTGGAAAAGCTTTTATCAGAAAGGGTAAACTTACTGAGCATCAGCGAGCTCATACTGGAGAGAAACCCCATGTATGTGGTGAATGTGGAAAAGGCTTTATCCAGAAGCCTTCTCTCACTGTTCATCAGCGAACTCATACTGGACAGAAACCACATAAATGTAGTGAATGTGGCAAAAGCTTCATTCGTAAAGGAAATCTCAAAACTCATATAAAAATTCACAGGAGAAAAACCCTATGTATGTAGTAAGTGTGGCAAAGGGTTTATCCAGAAGACTTCTCATACTGGTGAGAAATCCCATGTATGTAGTCAATGTGGAAAAGCCTTTCTCAGGAAGGATGGACTCACTGTTTATTGGCGAACTCATACTGGAGAGAAACCCCATATAAGTAGTGAATGTGGCAAAAACTTCATTCATGAAGGAAATTTGAAAACTCATCTATAAATTCACTGGAGAAAAACCCTATGTAGGTGGTGAGTGTGGTAAAGCTTTCAGCCAGACGCAATGCCTTACAGCACATCAGAGATTTCACTAGGAAAGAAGCCCTTTGCTTGAATTAAATGGAACATCAAATGGAACATCTTATATGTGGACGTCAGATCTCATTAAACATGAGAAATTTTCAACAAGAAAACCTTTCATTGGTGTTAGTGTAATAAAGTTTTCAAAACAAAGGAAGAGGTGCTGGAGTTTGTCCTGAGCCAAGTGTGTGAACGGACAGTTGTGGCTTACCACATGGGTACCCATGTTATGTGTTGCTGTCCCTCTACTGACATGGCCCACCATTTTGGGGGCAGATGACTTTCCAGACTTCCACAGAATGTATGCTCTTCCAGCTTTCAGTGCCTGAAAGAGAGCTGAACCTGGTGTTTTTGGATAACAGATGTACCAACCAGTAGAGTGCCCACCTAGTTGCCAGTTGTGCCTGCTGCACTTGCATGTTCTTTGTTACCTCCCCCTCCTGCCGGAGACAGCACAGAATTACCATAAAATAAAAATAAAGAAAAGAGAGGATGTGTGGGAACAATTCATCCTGAGGATGAATGGACCACAGTGAGCTTCAACCTCCACAACCCTGAGATAAGAAGAACTAGATGGTGCCCAGCTTCCACTGCTAATTACTCTAAAGGGATCACAAAAGAGGGTCCTGATTTGAGTGGGAGAAGAAAGTGGAACAAACCAAAATCATAAAATAGATCAGGCTTACTGATCTGATGTAGACTTGGAATCCCCAGATTATGTCCTCTGGTGACTCTTCACTCTTGGATCTGTACTCACTCCTCTGACTCAGATTTCAGCCCAACAATTTACAGGCTCAGAGGGGAAGAATTACATCTGAGAGGTATACACTCCTTAGAACAATCAACTATACTAAATCAAAAGGACAGCATTTGCTTATGGATAAGAACTTTTGAAAACAAGGAATAGGAAAGAAGGATGAATAATATAAAAACACAAGGAGGGCTGAAGTGGGAAGAAGGTTGGTATGTCTCAGGAATTGCAATCAATGTATGAATGTGGCAACCACATACATGGGGTTTCTCTTCAATTTACTCTGTAAAGTTTTGAATCATAAAAAAGTTTTTTAAAAAATTGAAGAGCTCATGTCTCATCAATGCTTTCTTGTAGGATAGTTACCAGGTAGCTGTAATGAGTGTGTAACAAACTTTTACCTGTGTTTCTAAGTTTTCTTGGCGTAAATCTACAAAATGTAAAAGCCTTAAATTCAGTCAAGATGGGAAACTCTCCACTGGTAGTCATATGACATCACATACCAGTGATGTCACACAGAAGGAAGTTTCTGGCAATATAGTGACTTCGCAAATACCTCCTTGGTTTCTCTCTGTCAGTAAACTACATTAGGATTTTAACCTCTAAGTCCACTGCACTTGGAAAAAGTAGCAGAAAGGGCACAAGCTCAAGGAAGTATAATCTACAGACATAGCTATTTATATAGATTTTGATATTGAGATATATACCACAGTAAAATACTGGTAAAAAATCTGGCTCAAAGACAATAAAGATATTCCACAGGGTTTAGGCTGCTTTCTTTACTGAGGAAAGGGGAAGTATTTAAATCAGGCTATTCGGAAGGCTTGCTCTACCTGAAATTTGCACATACATTACGGTTACTGTAGTCAGAACAGAGTGGTACTGGCTTAATGACAGATATTCAGACCAATGTAAAAAAGCCAAAGACCCAGAAATAAAAACATCAGCATACAGGCAACTTATCTTTGATAAGGGACCCAAAAATATTAAATGGGAAGCAGATGCCATCTTCAATAAATGGTGCCAGAAAAAATGGATATCTACCTGCAGAAAAATGAAGCAAGACCCTTACCTCACTTTGTACTTTTTCTTTTGAATTCATGTTTTTTGAGAATTTGTTAATAATTATTTGTTTCCTAACACTAGTATTGGCATAGACAATATTTTTTAGGGTGTTCTAAGAGGAAATTATCGCACAATGTGCACTAGTGAGTATTCATTAGAATGAAAAAATTCAAGATATATCTGAGGGTGTGGACAAAATTTGAGACTCAACATGATCATTTTTTTACTGCATTAAATATTTCTAACTTTGACAACAAATGGCAGTAGGTAGTATCTGGATTGTAAACTGAGGTCTGAGCAATACATAGTGCTCTGAAATCTGCCTGGTGAAAGATAGACAAAACCCATTCCAATGAAAAGAAGGCATGGTCAGATGCATGAAGGTTCCCTAGACTCTATGCACAGTGGTCCCTGGAGAAGTGCTGACAAGGTAGGGAAACCACAATTTCTGATAGTAAAGCCTCACTGCCTTCATTCCCTTGTCTCTGCTGAAACCGAGTTTGTCTGTGCTCACAATGACCTCCCATCACTGTGTATCTTGCACAGTAATACATGGCTGTGCTCTCAGGATTCACAGAGCTCAGTTTTTAAATAAACATGGTTCTGGACAGTGTCCCTGGTGATGCTGACTCAGTACTGGAGAGCTGGATTATACTTCGTGCCCCCCCCCATTCTCCCATATTATCCCAATCCACTCCAGACCCTTTCCTGGAGTCTGGTGCACTCATGTCACATGATAGCTGGTTAAAGAGAATCTAGAGACAGCACAAGTGAGAGACAGGGTCTGTGAGGGCCTCACTAGTCCAGGGCCTGACTCTTGTAGCTGCACCTGGGCCTATACAGCTGGGGATAGAGAGAAACCCAGTGAGTCATGTGCTCGGATGCTGCACTCCCAGACTTCATGTCTGACTCCCTGAACCACTCACCTCCCTGAGTTGCCAGAAAGAGGAAAACCCACACATGCTTCTTGTTCATGTGGATAAGATCCGTGACACCCAGAAAATGCTCTCCTGGTGAGAAGGAATATGAATTTAAGTCCATGCGTGCTGTGGTTTCATTTGGGTTCTAGTCAGGCATTTGCGTGTGGGAGGTGAATGGTATGTAAAAGTAGAAAGGGCTGAATGGGGCCCCTGCCTCTGGCACTCACACTCGAAAAGTGATGCTGGTGGAGTCCTTGGGAGAACACAGCCCTCTCTGAGGTCTTCACTCTACCAGTCATGCGGACAGCTGTGCAGATTGTAAGTTGAATGTAGCTTTACATCCATTACCATCAGAAGTACACAGATGATCTGGTGAAATTAAAGACAGTCTCTATCCTTACCAAGCAATGGAATCAAGACTAAGCCTACCTGAATCTTGTCATTCCTTTGACCATGTAGGGAAACAAGTATATGTCATCCCTAAAACTCCTTTCCCCTATAACGTTCCAGAATATTTGGGAAGGGATAAAAGACACTTTGTTATATTCTATATTTAATATTGGAATAAAAGTGTTTCCTAACAAGTTTATTTGTGGGGTTACAGGAACCCACAGAAATCACAAGAAGGTCGTTTTTCTTCCCATGGATTAGTACCCTATGTGGGTGATGGGTATTCTGAGCCCCCTGCTGACAGCAACCCATCACATACAGAAGAGGTGTTTCCTGGGCTTACACTGTCTTCCAACTTCTGTGGGGCACACAGTAACATTTTCTCTGGTCATAAGCATTCAGACGATTGGTCAGGAGTGTTACCTGGAGTTGTCTCTGCAGATTTCCAAACATGGGGAGTGGAGCTTCCATAGTGGTCAGCACAGCAGCTTTAACTGCAGTCTGTATCCAGGCTCCTGTGGGGCCTTAGCACCCCTGCAAGTCAACTTTCTCCCTGAGGTTATTATTTTTTAAACATTTTATTAGGGGCTCATATAATTCTTATAATCCATACATATAAATACATCAATTGTATAAAGCACATCTGTACATTCTTCACCCTAATCATTTTCAAAGCATTTGCTCTCCATTTAAGCCCTTTGCATCAGGTCTTTTTTTTTCCCCCTCCCTCCCTGCTCCCGCCTCCCTCAGGAGCCCTTGATAATTTATAGATTATTATTTTGTGATATCTTGCCCTATCCGGCGTCTCCCTTCACCTCCTTTTCTGTTGTCCGTCCCCCAGGGAGGAGGTCACATGTAGATCCTTGTAATCGGTCCCCCCTTTCCAACCCACTCACCCTCTACACTCCCAGTATCACCCCTCACACCCCTGGTCCTTAAGGTATCATCCACCCTGGATTCCCTGTGCCTCCAGCTCCTATATGCACCAGTGTACAACCTCTGCTCTATCCAGACTTGCAAGGTAGAATTGGGATCATGGTAGTTGGGGGGAGGAAGCATTTAAGAACTGGGGGAAAGATGTATTCTTCATTGGTGCTACATCGCACCCTGACTGACCCATCTCCCCTAGACCCCTCTGTGAGGGGATCACCAGTGGCCGACATAAGGGCTTTGGGTCTCCACTCTGCACTTCTCCCTTCATTCACTGTGGTAAGATTTTTTCTTTTTATGATGCCTTATACCTGATCCCTTTTGACACCTCGTGATTGCACGGACTGGTGTGCTTCTTCCATGTGGGCTTTGTTGCTTCTGAGCTAGATGGCCGCTTGTTCACCTTCAAGCCTTTAAGACCCCAGACACTATCTCTTTTGATAGCTGGGCACCATCAGTTTCCTTAACCGTATTTACTTGTTCACCCATTTTGGCTTCAGCAGTTGTGTCGGGAGGGTGAGCACCATAGAATGCCAATTTAGTAGAATGAAGTATTCATGCATTGAGGAAGTGCTTGAGTAGAGGCCCAAGGTCCTTCCGCCACCTTAATACTAAAACTATAAATATAGACACATAGATCTATTTCCCCATCCTTGAGGTTATTTTTATCTCTGATCCCTCAGTGTGAAAATCTTTAGAGGTAGAGAGTGCTACAAGTTGCAAACACTGTGAGTTGGATACAGTGAAAGGAAGTATGATCTACAGACATAGCTATTTATGTAGATTTTGATATTGAGATATATACCACAATAAAATACTGGTAAAAAAATCTGGCTCAAAGAGATATTCTACAGGATTTAGGCTGCATTCTTTAGAGAGTAACAGGGAAGTATTTAAATCAGGCTTCTATTCAAAATAATTGAAACAGGAAAATTTTAATTAATTATTCGACGTTATGGGGAAACCTGCTAGGCAGACTATTTTGGGGGTGGTTTTCTGTTATGTTTGATAGGAAATTTTGCAGGTGTTTGTAATTGTTGAAAACAGTAATCTAATGCCACTGAACTACACTTGAGAAGAATGTTGCAAATAATATTTTGTTTCATGTTTCATGAGAAAAATACGTTCAAATACATGACAGAATGTTTTGCACACATAGCTGGAAACTCATGGAAATTCTTGCCAGTCCAACATTTCTAAAACTTTAAAATATTGAACAGGAAAAGGGATTATGATATAAACCAATAACTGAAATTACAAGAAAAAAATTCATAATGAAATCGTCTGTTTATTATTTTATTGTTTGTTTTTTTCCCAAAGCATTTTATTGTTAGCTGTGGTCATCATATAATTTGTCAATTTGACACGATTAAGAGTGAAGGGGTGGAGTCTAGTCAGTTAATCAGATCATAGCCAATGTGGCCTCTGTGTTGGCATGGCCTTCTGAGGATTCTGGGAACTCCTGCATTCCTCCTTGGATGTCGGAGTCTCTTTCTCTGTCCCTGTTTCTCTCTGTTCTCTCCCTGGGAGACATTGCAGCTTACAAGATACATAGAAGTATGCTAATGCCCTGAGCTGGAGAAACCACGTGGACCCATGCCAGCACTTAGATGCTTGCAATGCCACCGGATCCAGAAGACTTCCCACCCACTGGCCTGTGCTTTTCCTGCATTTGGCATCATTGCATGTGTTTTGTGAGTCTGAAGAAGACTTTAAAAATAGGTATCGGACACATGGTCTAAGATTGAACTTAAGGACTTGATCTGGGCTGGGATGTTTTCTCAATATTTGATTTCTCTTGTATATAAAGCTATTTCTCAAGGAAACGAGTGTCTATGAATTTGCTTCTCTAGTCTACCCAGAGTAACACAGATGCCGTATCATTCCACAGTTCAATCACATCAAGCAGTATTTTCTGATTGCTACCACAATCAGTATGAAAACATCCTCTTCTTTCTTGAACTCTTTAATATCGGTGCCCTTTTACCCCACCCGCTACCCCACTGTACCTCCAAGAAACCCTTGTTTGTCTTGCTGCCTCTATACGTTCATTCTGGGTTTGTATACTGTTAAACAGAAAAACACATAACAAAACTCAAGAGTATTACCCCCAGTTGTAAAATTCATCTAAGATGAACCCCAATAGGAATTGGAAGTTGAGGAAGAAGGCAGTCCAAGTGTAGTCTTCTGTCCTTCCCTGGAGTCCAGGACTGAGCCAGATGTGTTTAGGATCAATTATGTCAGTCTGGCTCCTGGAAGGTGGTGACCTTGCTGGATAACTGCCTTTCCAGGGCTTCTGTGTTCAAACATACTCTTTAGGTCTGGCGTCCTACAGCCTGCCCCTTGTACCTTTGACTGAACACATGCTAACATTCCCCAAACTGATTGTTAAACATATTACAAGGAATACAGACGACAACGACAAAACTAACTCCCTGTCTTCCAGTAGATTCTCCCCATAACACAGCCCTATTTTGTCATCTTTGCTGGTGAGGAGGGAACACTGTTCTTTTAGCAGCACAAATGAGGGATGCTTATAAACCACGATCCCTGCACTGGCCGCAAAATGAGACCGCTGATTGTGGGGAGTGGGACCCACTCCTGATGATGAGCCGGCTCCATCTCTTCTCTGTGTGAGCAAAGTACTGTTGCAATGTCTGTGGGTAAACTGCTTTTGCTGGTGACCACAGACAATGGTTTAACAGAATTATGCTGTTAAGTTGACCTTACACTGCAATAGAGGGGAATACTGTTGGAAGGAAGAATGAGGCTATTTTTATACATCTACCTTTCAATTGAAGCACAGCAAGTGAAAAAATGTATTTAAAAGGAAAACTAAGTATTGGATCGCCCCTGTGTACAGCTTACTGCTGTGGGATCGCCAAATTTGCGGATAGGTAGCTGGGTTGGGAGACTGGGATATAATACCGGGTGTCCTTTAAACTGGTTTACCCACAGAGAGCACAGCTGTGCTCTCAGTCATGCCGTCCCAGTTCACAGCACCTTCCTGTGCTTTGCTTCCCTTGCAGGTGCTGTGGCAACTCCCGGCCGAGCTGTTGATACTTCAGGAGCATCCCACAGAAGCCTGTAGAGGCATCTGGAGGCTTGATGCTGAACCACAAGGTCCGCAGAGTGAGGAGAGCTCCCACTGGTGATAATTCCTAGCTATGCCCAGCTCCCTCCTGCAGATGATTAGATCAGGCTACCTGGAGAGAGGCTCAGCACTGGGGAAACAGGAGTGCTTGGAATCTGCCAGGAGCTGGGCTAGGTGTCAGTGGAGGTGTTTCTATTTTGTTTTGAGAAAGGAATCACAAAACTTCTCACCCTGCTAGTAGAAATGGGACCTGGCACCTCCAGGTTTCCCAGCAGTTTTCCTGCTACAGGCCAGGTACTTTTCAGAACTGGTGCCCAGACTCTAGCATGATCCACTTCTGAATGTACACCCCTCCTTCCCGAGCCATCCACTGTACTAGAAAATTGAAACCCCAGGACCACGCGTAAACAGCGGATAATTCTGAGCTGTATAGGAAATCACTGTTATAAGCAAAAATAAAAGTGTACTCTTCTAAAAATAATACAGAGAGTCCATAAGGGACTCTAGTAGACTGTTTATACTCCTTCTTTGCCCCAAACCACAATAACCTCTGGAAATGCAGACCAGTATCTGTCATGAATATAGATGCAAAAAATCCTCAACAAAGTCCTGGCCAATAGAATCCAACAGCATATGATTTTTTGTTAAGACCAATATTCTCAGGCCAATGAATCAGGATAAAACCCAGCAATAAAAACATCCACATACAATTGATGTTTACAATGGCCCAAAAGACATTAAATGGGAAGCAGGTGCCTCCTCAACAAATGGTGCTGGAAAATCCGGATATCCACCTGCCAAAGAATGAAATGAAATATCCCATTCCATGCACCAAAACAAATTCCAGGTGGATTAAAGACCTATATGTAAAATCCAGAGCTAGCAGGATCATCAGAAGATCGGGTCATTGCTAGGAGGCCTAGTTCAGGGACTACATGGGCTGGCAGAATTAGCAAAAGAAACATACTCCATAAAAGGTAAAATAGATGAGTGGGACCTATGGAAAAAAACACTTGTGTAAATCAAAAGAGTTTATTTATTAAACGAGTAAAAAGAGAGCCCAGAGGCCGGAAGAAGGTATTTAGTAATGACACATCAGATAAAAGAGTAATTACTGAGATCCACAGAATTTTACAAGCTTATAGCAAGGAAAAAACAAACTTTTGATAAGATGGGAAAAAGACCTGAACAAACAATTCACACAAGATGACACTTAAATGGCTAATAAACACATGTGGAAATGTTCCAGGTCAGTCATCCAGGAATTGGAAATCAACACAACAATGTGATACCAACTAAAGCCCAGTACTGTATCCCAATTTAAAAACAAAGCAAAACAACAATAAAGGGTGGACAGGGTCTGGTGGGATAGGGACTCTTGCACACTGCTAGTAGACATGTAAATCTGTACAGCCACTATGGAAGGAGATACGGTGATACCTAAAACATGGAAATTGAACTACCATCTGACTCACCAATACCATTACTGGGCATATACCCCAAAGAAATAAGGAAGCGATGACGAACAGTCATGTGTTCCCCCATGATCATTGCAGCACAGTTCACAATAGCACGAAGCTGGAAACGGCCTAAATTCCCATCAAGAGAAGAGTGGATACATTTTTTAAAAACTCTGATACACACAATTAAGTAATATGAATCCCTAAAAAGCAGCATTGAAACACCTCAACTCGTGGAGGGCTCTGGAAGAGATTAGGCTGAGTGAAGTTAGTCAAGCACAAAAGGACAAATGCTATCTAAGTCCACTGCACTTGGGAAAAGTGGCAGAAAGGGCACAAGCTCAATTTTGCAGGCCATCTGGTCTTCTGGCTGGGAGCTAGATCGGCTGGGAAAGAGCTGGACCAGGCAATGAACCACAAATCATCTGGTCAAGGTAAGTATAGTGGAGGTCATTTGGCCAAAGGGCACTTCCTGACCTGATAGCTGGGATCCATTGGTGGGGGGAAAGAGGGCAGGATGCTGAGTGATAGCAATATGGATCTGGGGTGAGGTCCCCTGGAGAGGGTGGTGGCCCTCTCAAAGGGGTGAGGCTTAGTGATGATAGGGAGTGGACAGCACTGAAGAGGGGAGATGGAACAGTCAATTTTGGGTGAACATAAGTGCGTGTCTGTTGGGGTGTGGGAAAGGAGAGCTGACAGCCAAGTGGGGGAAGGAGGGACTGCAGGTGCTCTTGGGATCAACAGGTAGGGAGGGTATTTCATGACTTGCACTCAGAGAGCAGAGCTGACTTAGGGCTCTGGGGTTACCTGGGAAGCCAGGCCAGATGTCACAGAACAGTGGACATCGAATCTTGACTCTCAGAGTACAAGTCATGCTGCAGAGCTGCATCTGTGAGATCCCCAAATGGGAACTCCACTGGGGGAACTGGATTCTACCCCAGACTCTCTAACCTGAGGATTTAAGCAGGAAAACACATGGTGTCTGGGGTTGAAGAAAACAGCTGTACCAAGAGCTGTGTACTATTGGTTGTCAAACAAGTCTTGGTACAGCGAGTGTGCTGTGTTAAGACGTATTATCCTGGCAACCCTGTGATGGCTGTCCTGTTGCAGTCTGCTTATACTCATCTACATTAGACTGTGTCTCAGAGGTGTGCCGCCATTGGGGCTCACCGTCTTGAAGCAGTGTAATTTGTTTTATTATTTTTCAGAAAGTGAAACCTAGGGATGTTGAGCCCACAGAGAAAGAAAGTATAACAAGGGTTTAGGGTGGGTGCTTGAAGAGTGGAGGAGACAAAAGGGAGATGATTTCCAGAAGTCTAGGAAGGAACCCTATCATTTGGAAAACATGTATGAGTATGCAAGAAATTGCACAGTTTCGATAGAATTGAAACTGTATGACCTATACAGTGGTTCCCAAGTTAAATCATTTTAATTTTATCAAATAAAAGGAAATAAAGGAATAGATCAAGGAATGGGTTTGGAGCTTGCACTAAATCCTAGCCCCAATTTAAGAACAATCAGTTCTTACATCATGGCCCTGCTTGATCCTCGGCTTAATGAAATGATCACTTGATATAAGGGTGCTACAGCAAAGTGTTGAAGAAACCAGATGGTCCCTGACTATCAATCAGAACAGTGTCTGAGGTCTTAAAAGCTTGCATTCAAACAAGCAGCCATCTAAGCAAGGAGTCCGCTAACTCCACACTGAGAAAGCACAGCAGCTCATGTGACCCAAAGATGGCAATTACAAACCATCAGTACAGTGAGGAGAAAAGCATGAGAGCACACATTGTGAACACCCAATTTGTGGAGGCCTTTGGGGATGGTGAGAGCCCCAAACCCATCTGCAGAGCATCTGGTCAGACGGATCCACTGGCAGATGGCTCTAGTCACAGAAAAGAGTCTCCATCAACCTTACTATCAGACAGAGACCATGGTCATCCTGATTATGCAAGGTTGAATTCAACACTCGGCCAGGGGACCACCAAACAGATGAGACTTGACTTGGTTCTGAGCGCAAGCAATTCTTACTGGTTCTATGACAGAAACCTCTTCCCTGGCTTTTTGAATATTTTTGGTGGTCTTTTCCTTCTTACACATTTGCCTTTATACTATTATGTTTTTACCCTTACCCCCTTAGCGAATTTTTGTTTGTTTTTGTTCGGTCTTCCCGCAGTGATGTACAGGTAGAGCAGATGCATACTGATAGTAACGTCTATAAGGGTCTATCGGAATAGGTAGGGGGAGATCGGGAGGGAAACAGGATTTGGGGAGTAACTAATGAAGATGGGAGGGGGGAGGGAGCACTAGGACAGATTGTGATTGTATAAATCTTCTTGGAGACAATTTACCTATGGCAGGGCAGGGGGGCGATGCTCTATAATTGATGTGGGGCCGATTGTAAAATTCTCCGTGACAGGATTGAGTAAATAAACTATAAAATAAACAACACAAACCATTAACATCTTAATAAAGATATTATAAATGATATCATAAGTGATGTCACAGATGAAAGGGCATAATTAAAATAAGAATGCCATGAAGAAAATTCTGTGGAGACCAAGGTAATGGAAAAATAGAACAATTCCTGATAATAATAAATATGGTTAAACAAAATACAGAACACACAGAAAACAAACTACTGGAGAAACGCAACCAAAATAAGATACAAATTGGAGACACAATTTCCATAACCCACTGGCACCAAGTGAACCCACATTCACAGTGACCCTCTAGGACCGAGGAGACTGCTCCTTAGGGTTGTTTCAGCTGCCAGAGATCTTTTTCCTTCATTAAGAAATTGACACATTTTACTATGAAATATGTATTAGATAATCAATTTTAGACTCCCCTTTGAATGTGCAACTGTGTTTTATAAAAGTAATTTTTAAATATGTTCAAAATAAAAATGTTCTGAAACATTTATCAACTAAGATCCTTTAATATTGTCTTAAAAACATTTTATGATCTATTTCAGACATCATACTATTCTATAATTCAGTCCTATTAAGCAGTGTTGTACAATCACTACCACAATCCATTTCAAAACATTGTCTTCCTTCTTGAAATCCTTTATGTTAACTTCCCTTTACCTGCCACATCCCCTGCCATAGCCCTCAGAACCCTAATTCTAATTGTCTCTGTAGATTCACCCATCCTGGGGTTTAAAAATTTTGAAAAATACCTAACCAGGATTCAAAAAGATTACCAACAATGACAAAATACAAGAGCAATAAACGTGTATCTGGAAAAATAACCCACAGAAAATATTGAAAACCAAACCAAGCACAAAGGGTATCAAAAGGGAGATCAAATGATAAAGTTTTAATCATTGAAGTCAGATTTGCCATTTTAATTTACTTAAGTCCTTTCTCCAATGCTCTCAATCTGAGCACCAGGTTATTCCCATTCCTCAATTATGGTTCGAGGGAAATTCCAGAGGCTTATAACCGGTGTAAATTCTGAGTGTTTTGAGTTTTTCCTGTAAGTGTGTTTTGAGTTTTCAGTGTCACCCACAGCTTTCTGCACACCATAATCTCACAATTTACGCCCTGATACTATCCCCCCTTTTGGATTTTAATGATACAATTTACAATTCCGGCACATCTTTTTAGAGCCTTAACGCTCTCTCTTGGATTGGCTGGTGATTTTGAACTGCTGATCTTGTACTTGGCATTCCAATGTGAAATCCAATGTTGTATCAGGGAGAGTATATTTGTCTACCATGTTTATTACTTATTTATTAAATTTTATTTTCCTGATTATGATAGCCATATAGTTAAATTTAATAAGGAATGGTATATGTATTGAATTTTAAATATTAAATAATTTATCACTTTCTGAATATAAAAAGCTGTAATATATTGTTATTTTAGGTAGTTACTTGGCTAACTAGAATTAATCTAAATGTTATGTACCTCACTTCATCAGGGATGTTGTTCGGTGTTTTTGAGTCAGTTTTACTCACAATAACTGTGTACCAGAGAGCAAACACATAAACTGCCACGTCTTGAACCATCCTCACTTGCTCCTGAGTTTGAGACCATGTTTACAGCCACTCTGTTTGTGCATCTAACTGAGCATTTTCCTCTGTTTTGCTGACACTGTACTAAACAGGATGTTCTTCTCTCGGGACTGGTTCCCCAATAACATGTTCAAAATATGTGAGGTCTCACTATTCTCAATTCTAAAGAGAATTCTTAGATATTAGTCTGGAATTTCCTCCTCTTGTGATACATTTGCTATTTTTAAAATCAAAACTGTCCTTCCAAAGAATGTGGACTCTTTATAACTCCAAAGAGGACTCTCACAAAGGACGCCGCCAAGCAGATAGGCCACTCCAGTGCACCTGTTCCCGGTGTCGAGGGTCTCCATATGCTTTGTTTGTGCATCAAGAGAGACAATGGGTAGCAAGCATCCCTGAAGACATGCCACAAGTTTGGCCCCAGAAGTCACCACAATTATTTTCTCAGACCTAGAGATCTTTAGTCAATCACTACCCACAGCACACAGGGAGCAATGCAGAGAGACATCTCCAGAGACCTGACCCTTCAACAAACTGATTATGAGATAGGATGAGAATGACCATGTTAATCTGTTGACTATTTGTACTGCGAACTGAGAAGGCTAGTTCCTTCTTTCAAGCTTTCAGTGAGGAGAAAATTTAGAGAAAAGAAACACCATCCTTGGGGATGCTGAGAGCTAAGTGAGGGAACCCCGATTCCAACAGGAAATTCTCCCTGTCATCCATCTGTGTTGTCTAGACCTGGGTGTCTGTGCTCTGTGGGTCCTTTGTGCCCCCTGCTGCCCATTGTCTTCCCTGCAGGGGATGTTTGTGTCTGGGCTCACATTGACTTCCCCTCACTGTGCTCCTTGCACAGTAATACACGACCATGTCCTCAGCAGTCACGGAGCTCAGCTGCAGGGAGAACTGATTCTTCAGTGTGTCTCTGGTGATGGAGAGTCCGGTTTGGAAGAATGGATTATAATATGTATTACCGTCATACCTTATATCTCCCATCCACTGCAGTCCCTTCCCCAAGGGCTGGCAGAACCAGCTCCAGCTCTAAACACTGGTGATGGAGACACTAGAGATAGTGCACGTGAGGGACAGCTCCTGGGAGGGCTTCACCAATCCTGGGCCAGACTCCTGAAGCTGCGCCTGGGACAGGATCCCTGCAAACAAAAACAGATGGTCCCAGTCAGTCACTTGAAGTCACAACCATCCCCATAGACTCATGTCAGATATCTGAGACCCCCACCTTGGGGAACTGTCACCAGACACAGGAGAACACACAGCAATAGCATCTTTAGACCACAGCTTTGCTTTCCCAAGAGACCTACAGCCCTGTCTGAAGAGGACTGATAGCCTTCCCAGCCCAATGGTAAATTTTACCTTGGTGCCTGAAGAATAATTTGCATGTGAGGGACCCCTGTCCTCATAAGCAGAAAGTGTTGGAGACCAGATTGCCCTCTTCCTTCTGAGCCCATTGTAGGATAACTGCTTGCTTTAACTCATATGCATGTTAATCTATAATGAAAGGTTTTTCTCAAGAGGTGTGTGGTAAAGGACAAAAAATGTCCAGAATGTCTGAGCCCAGTGTTCTCTCCTTCCAGCCCCTCATTGCCCCTGCCCTGCCTTGGACTTCTATAAGTCCTGTGTCCCAGAGAGTGGGCAGGACAGGGTTTGTTGAAAACATCCATTGGACACCAAGGCATCTTCAGATCACACTCTCCAAGACCCATTTTTTTCCTGTCCACCCTGACACCTCCTAATTAACATCCTCATATTCCTGAGAAGTTGTACATGTGTGAGAGTAATATCTATTAGAAATATTAACACCAAATCAGTCCCAAGGAGTTGGGGTTGATAATGTCCCAAAGGTCCAACTCTTCTATGATGCCATTCAGTTCCAATTTCTAGGCACTCTACCCTTGAGGAGATCCCCTCATGCTTCAGGGTTCTGAGAATCACTGCAGCGTCCACCAGAAATTCATGAACGCTTGAAGGAATGAATCACGTGGTGGTGGGGTCTGGTCAGTCCAAATTCTGAAGATCAGGAGAGGCTAAACCAGACACTGGGTAGAAAGATATGCCCCACTCCTAGCTTTGCATTTTATTTATGCACATCTGACCCTAAGCCTCTGACAGAATGTTTCCAGTTGGCATTGTCCTGCTACTAAGCTTATCCACCAGGGTTTTTCCAACCTTGGGTCATGGTCATCAACAACTCCACTGCTCTTACAAGCAATAGACACACCACATCCCAGAGCCTAATGATCGAGGTCACCCTCAGTGTAAGGAAAGGTATTCAAGTGCCAAAGAGTCTCAGGGAAGCACATGTGGCCTATAAAAGTTGGGCTTAAGACAGATAATGTTTTAACTCTGTGGCCTCTAAAAAAAAAGCAAGATACTGAATAGACACGTGCACGCGCGCACACACACACACACACACACACACACACACACACACACACACACACACACACCCCTTTGCTTTCTGGAATACCCAAAATGATGTCAAATCAGTTGAGTCCTGGTTTCAAGTATAAAGATTCAGAAGAGCAGTAGGTGGAAAACAATCGTTTGTGAAAATAATCAGAATAAGAAGAAGAACCAAGAACAGTGTTTTAGATCTTGAACCAAAACACAGTTTCTTGAGACCCAACAGGCACTCTCCATTAACTTTAGGTCCATCCATGCAGCTGATCCTCAACATTTAGAGAATGAGCGCAGACACTCTTGTAAATGTCCCTTACCCAGGGGGCTCTGGTTCAATTGAAATGGGAGCATCTCCAACCAAAGATAGCCTCTCCATTTGTGCTCTGGACACAGCCCCATCACAACTACTCATGGGTCTCACCTTACATTTATTCCCTAAACTCAAGGAGAGTCTACTTTTGTAAAACTGTTCATATTATTGACTCTAGAAGCTGTGCCACTATCTCTAGCCATGCTGTTTTAAAGCGGAAACCCCTTCAAATACTTTCTTCATAATGTATCATTTCCGAATAAATGACAGTCAGTATAATGTCTTGATAATTTAGAAGAGTCTTTATTTGGTTATAACTGGATGGCTAGAATCTAAAAGTGATTTGTTGTTTGCAGTCCCAAGTCCACATTTCAGTCAATCTTTTTTCAGTCACCCTTCTAAAGGCAGAAAACTTATTTATCCTTTGTCTAAGATGTAATCAAGCATGGACAGAAGCAGAAAGAAAAACTAATGCTACTATTCTTTAGGCTTAGGGAGCATTACAGGGCACAGCATTGATTATAACATTCTGGCAACTAAAAAAACCAACCATGCATTACCAGGTACATTCCTTATCATAAAAGAAACAATGCCAAAATTGACTATAACATCCTGGTTACCATAACCATAAGATTAACTATACCGTTCAGATTACAACATCAAAGGAAGCAATATTGAATCAGAACAAATGATATATTGAAGAATAGTCAAAACTAATTGTGTCCAGAACCTGGGAACATGGAAGTACATGCTAAAATTAATCACCAGCAGATACTTTCCCATAAGGGAAGGGAGAAAGGATAGGTCAACTAGCAGTCTACATTCTGAGATGTGACGGAGGAACTGGTAAGTCACTTAGCAGCTTACAAAACCAAGTCACTTAGAAGCTTACAAAAATGGAGTTTTTTTGCTAGTCTGCCTCAATAACACAGTTTAAAATATTTTCCCCAGACTAAGCTTTGACACCATTAATTTACTGAATTAAAACATCTGTATATCTCCAAATATATATATATATATATATATACATACATACATACATACATACATACATACATACACACACACACATACATATTACAATGGGGGAATCCAAGCACAATGTTTTGGTCACCTGGACTTATTTTGGCCAGAATTTGCTGAAGGGAATAAGCAATTGCTTTGAAAAGAAGACACATAGATTTCAGTACAATCCAGGGGTATAAGCACAGGACACTAGCATTTTTTGTTTGGAGATAATTGAGTCAGTTCCCTTTTCATATGCGCACTTGCAGAGCATCACCTGATCCTGTTCATTTTACCAAGCCCCCATCTCACCGTCTGCCCTTGGTGCTTGTCTGACCGATTTAAGCTTGAGACCATGATGTAGCTGCACACGAGTTCAGCTCACCTCCATGTCTGAGTTTGACTGCAACGATCGTCTCAGATAATTTCATAGCAGTGGTTCATAGGGGTCTCCTTAAATGTCACCTTGATGACATGACCCATCTGCACATCACTTTCCTAACAGGGTTGCTACACATGTTCTCAGTGAGCTCCTGAGTGCTCCCTGTACTCTGAAACAGCAACACATCGAGCTCTAGACGCAGATGGTCTGGGTTTGCTTTGCAGTCCTCCATCTCCTGGAGTTAGGCTTAGTCGGTCACTTAATCAAGGTGCCCTGCATCTCTCTTAATTCTGAAAGGCGGAAATGATGAAAATATGGCTCCAAGGAAAATTCAATCATATTTGCTCCACTTGTCTATAGTTGTACACGAAATAGACATACAACACTGCAGCCTAAAATTACAAGAATTTTTGTTGTTGTTTTATTTGTTGCTTGGTTCCCCTTTTATTCTTTTGATGCACAAATGTCTGATTTTTAGAAGGTCACTCTCATCCATATTGTTTTCTTTGTGTGTACTTCTTTTGCTATGTTTGACAGTGTATGAGTGCCCTGCAATGGGGCACTTACATGTGTCCCTGCTTCCTTATAGATGGACCCTATGGCTCTGGTATTGACATTAGGTCCTTGATCATCATGTGTTTGTTTTTGTACATGAGCTGAGGTTTCAGGTCTCTTTCATCTTCTGAGAGTTGTGATTCAATTGTGCTGGCACCATTGTTGAAGAGAATGTTGCTGTCCCTTATAATTTCCCCTTGGACCTTTATTGAAGATCAGTTGCCTTCTTGTGGATGGATTATTTATTTGTTTTCTATTCTGTTCCATTGGTCGGCATGCCTGTCATTGTATGAGTGCCAGACTGTTTTGATGGCTGTGGCTGTAATAATTTTAAGGTTGGTTTCTGTGAGGCCCCTACCTTGTTCTTATTCTTTGGGGTCTCTTACTTATCCTGGGACTCTCCGTATGAAGTCAGTCATAGGTTTTTGTTGTTGTTGCTGTTTTCATTTCTTTAAATGATTAAGTTGGTATTTGGATTGGAATTGAATTGTATTTAAATATCTCATTAGGTAGTATTGACATTTCCTTTATATTCAGCATCCTTATCCATGAATGTGGCATATTGAGAATGTGAACAGATTTGCATTGGGAAGCATGAACATTCCTGAATCATGTCATCTTACTGAAAAAGAGAGACTGAAAATAGATAAATAAAGACACAAAGAGATTTTGGACCAGTTCTGAGTCTGGCCTGCACACTTCCTACTGAAGATGAGAGTCCTATGGGAGGCACATTCTGCTATGATGTGGTCCATTCCCTAACTAATTGCCTGCATATCTCTAACCTGGAACTCACCTCCCCCAGTTTCTGTGGAGAGTTACTCTAAGCACTATTTGTGATCACTGCAGGCTGTACTGTAGAGTGATTGTCACACTTCTTGGGTAGTGTGTTAGTCCGGGTTGACTAGAGAAACAATCCTGAAACACTCATTTGTGTGTACGAGAGAACCTGATACTAAAGAGCAATTTTACATTATGAAAACATCCTATTCCAGTCTAGATCAAGTCCATAAGTCTGGTATTACCCCACATGTCAATACTAGTGCATAAATTCTTCTTTAGACCCACGCAGCCATGCAATGATGTTGAATACAGGAAGATCACAAGCCAATGGGTGAAAAGTCTTGTGGATCCAGTGGTGGTGGAAGCCTCTCAGTGCTGGCATGGGTCTCCACGTGGCTCCTCCAGTTCCAGGTCTCTGGCTCCATCAGCCTAGCTCTATATGTCTTGTCAGTAGGAAGACTAAGCAGAGAGTATGTGTCTGGCCTCCAGTGAGATATTAATCTCAACGGGACCTCTAAATGAGGTCATCAAGCTGCAACCCGATTGACAGGTTAAACTCTACCCCTCCACCAGTAACAGTGTCAAGTTGACACCAGATTTTTTGACTACCACAGATAGGTTGTACTATCTCTGTTATTGGGGAGCTAAGGCTTCCAGGGCATCCTACTAGAGCTTTCTTGACTTGTTCTGCAAGCCAAGTTATTTGTGCATGTATCAGCCTCATGCTGGTCTTGTAGACCTATGTCCCTGAATCTCAGCAGCTCCACCATCCAAGCTAGCTCCTGGACTGGGAAAATTAGGTCTAGAGATTTGGGGATCTTTACACAGCCAGCGAGTCAATATCAATGTGAAGTCTATCAGCAAAGGTTACTGATCTTTTACTAAATTTGTGTTTACTTTATGCTGATAATCCTGCATTCTGGAAGTATAGGATATCCCTCTCGAAGTTATTTTCCACTGGTCTTTGTGGAGTCCCTCCCATGTGTGCTACTCAGTCACCATATTGCTCCGTCTCTGAGATATAGTATATATATATATATATATATATATATATATATATACAAAATATGTTTCTCTACAATTTTAAACATTTTTCTAAAGAAAAAAATTAAAATTTAAAGCTATTCTTCTAAACTTTTCCCCAAAGAATTCTATCCCCCTTGATTGACAGCACGTCAGAATGATAGTTCCACAAGCCTCAAGAAAGTTCTCTGATTTTGGGGAACACCCAGAAATATGCAGGGGAAGGTCAGCTCTTCAGTGTCCATGGTGTAAAGTTTGTCAACAAAATCCTCTATGGACAACCTTTCCAACTCTTGAAGAATGAGCTGGTGTATTGTCACGATAGATAGAAAAGATCCTTTGTGCAATATTCTAGGATGTTTTCTCACTAATGTCATGTTTCATTTTCTTTAAACTTATTCATAGTAATATTCTTAGGTTTTCTATGTCTTATGAGAATTTCACTCCAGACCTACCTGTTAGAATCCACAAAACCGCTGTCATATTCTGAATTGACCTTTATGCCTTGAATATCAACCTAGATGATTCCCTCAGAACTGTTTTCATTGTATCTTTCTCTTTGGATCATAGTGATACATCTAAGAATTATCAATAATTAAGTTTCATTACATAAAGCTGGCTTCATTAACTTCAGTTTTCTTTTAAAACAGTTGTGTAATATCAATTTTTGGAGCTCATTGATCTGTGTGAACAGCTTTCTGGCACCAATCAAGAAACCAAAATTATCACTTAAAATTTAAAATACCGAACCATGTGATATTCCCACTTCATAAGTTACCTCCTGAATAGTAACTCGACAGTCTTCTTCCACAAGTACTTCATGTCTGCCAGTTTCATCATTTGTAGCAGTTGACTTTTCCCCTCTTTGACCCATGTGTGAAGTTTCCACTACTTTCCTTATAGCACTTGATCCATTTTTTAACTGTCTTGTGTGCAGAAGACAGAATTTCTGTCGACCTAGTTTCTTTCTTTCTTTCTGTCTGTCTGTCTGTCTTTCTTTCTTTCTTTCATGACTTCCACACAAACATGTATTTTAAATCACCCTAATGAAACCAAGTTAAGTGTGTTACTGAGAAAATTTGGCCACAGCCATCCCCTGATAGCAGAGGCATGTTTAAACATGTTTTACTTGGAATAAACACATGAATGCAGAACTTACTTTCCTAATTCTTACATAAACTATAGCTCTTCTTGGCTAGGCTTAAATATGTATGAATGTGTGAATAACTGCAACTTTGACTTTATTAATAACATAACCAAATATTTATAAAAGGTTAAGGGTTCTAATTTGATTTGGTGAAGATGGTCATAAGCGTAATTTTCATAAACTGTCATTTACTCTGCAGATGAATATTTGTATTTACGTAGTAAGTTTTAAGGCTATATAGTACAGTTTTTCAATCTTAGCATAATTGATATTTGGGGTTATATATTTATTGTGATTTTAAAATAAGAATCCCTGGATTCTATCTACTAGTGCCAGCAGAACTTCCCTAGGTTTGGCAAATTGAGATAAACTTCAAGAATTTCAAGGTATCTCTGGGAGAATAAATTTCCTCTGCAATGTGAGATTGTTAATATCAATGTACATAACATTACCCAGGTTATTCTAAATATGACATTGCAGTAACATAGATTGATGAGTATTCATATAAATGAGAAGATTGATGATATATGTGAAAGCTGGGGAAAGATTTCGTTTTTTTATTGTTAAAAGATAATTTTATTGGGAGCTTTTACAACTCTTATTATAATCCATATATCAACTGTATCAGGCATATTTGTATATATGTTGCCATCGTTCTTTTCTAGACATTTACTTTCTGTAGAGCCCTTGTTATCAGCTCCTCTTTTTTCCCTCCATTACCCCCTCACCCCAGATGTAGTTTTAACATGATCAATGTTACAACCAATTCTGCATTGTTTCTAAACTTTGCCATTAATGACGCCTTTTAGTTCCATGAACTGCAAACCAAAGTCTCACCAAGAACTATTTCTTTAAAATAATCTCTGGGATGATCAGTGGAAGACAAACAAATCCATCCCCATGAAAAAGTATTGTTCCCTCTCAAATTTTCCCTAGAGTTATTGTGCTTGGGAGTCCCCAGGGAGGTGGTGACAAGATGTGGAAACCACAGCTTCTGAGAAGAATCCCACACCTAACTGTTTTCCATAGCATCTGCTGAGAAGACAGGGCACTAAACTGAGTGTGGACTGGGGACCCCAACACACCAGCACCCTGCTGGCTACCACAAGGAACTTTTTGTCTGAGCTCACACTGTTTTCCCATCACTATGCCTGTCTCTTGCACAGTAATAGACTGCTGTGTCTTCATAATTCACAGAACTCAGCTTTAAATCATCTTGGCTCTTGGAGATATGTCTGGTGATGCTGACTCGGGACTGGAGAGTTGGAGCACCGTTTGTGCTCTCCCCACTCCATATCATACCAACCCACATCAGCCCCTTTCCTTGAGTCTGGTGGACCCAGTGCACATGATTGCTGGTTGAAGAGAATCCAGAGACCGTGCAGGTGAGGGACAGGGTCTGTGAGGGCTTCACCAGTCCTGGGCCTGGCTCCTGCAGCTGCTCCTGTGACAGAGTCCCTGGGCACAGGGAGAACCCACCGAGCCATTTGTTCCGAGGTAGAATTCCGGACTTCACAGGGAACCCCTGAAGCATGCACCTCTAGGAGTTGCTGCCAGAAAAAGGAAAACCACCACATGTTTCATGTCCCTGTGTGTGAGGTCTCTGATGCCCAGGAACTGTTCTCCAGGATGAGGAGGAACCCGAGTTTAAGTTCACATGTGCAGTGTTCTCATGTGGCTGCCTAAGAGGGGTTTGCATGTAGTACATGCATTTGTATGTAGAGGTTAAATAAGGTGAAGGAAGGTCCCTGGCTTAGAGACTCACACTGCGGGGAGACTGATGCTGAGCGTACCATTGAGAGAAGACATTTCTGGCTCAGAGTTCTTCACTTCAACTAGTCCAGGGTTCTCTTTATCCACATCAGGACATATTCAGGCATCCGGATATAGTTATGGATCAAGGAAATCTCCTAGGAATAGGGTAAATGAACTTATACTCCAAGGTGTGGATAGATTTTTAGATAGTGTCAAAAATAAAAGATAGATTGGTGAACACACCTGCAGATAAATAATTTATGTTAGATATGTGGAGATAATAAATAGATATAAAGAGAGATCTCTCACTGCTGTTGAGTCCAGTCAGACTCAGCACAAATCTGTAGGACAGGGTTGAACTGCCCCTATGAGTTTTGGAGAATAATTTTTTATGGGAATAGAAAGCCTGATCTTTCTCTGCAAAGCAGCTGGTGGTTTTCAGCTACTGACCTTAAAGAACACATCCTCACACGTACTCACTACACCACCATGGATCATGTTGAGTCGTGATCCATAAGGTCAACAGTTCAAAATCCTCACCCATACATCAGAGTCACACTGGGCTTTCTACTCCCCTAACAAGCTCCAGTCTCGGGATCTCACGAGGGCAATTCTACCCTGCCCTATAGGGGCCCTGTGAGTCAGCATTGGCTCAATGGCTGTGATTTTTTTCATAAAGAATGACAGATAATGGTAAATGGAGAAGTAGACCAATAAACATCAAAGAGTCACCAACTCCCCAGGGTTCCCTGAATGCTCACATTTTTAATCATTACAAATGTCCATTCACACTTGTTGAAAATATTAAATATTCCAAAGTATGAGTAAAGGAATTAAATGGTCCCCAAACATTGACTCATGATGAAACCGGAATCAAGGTGCTATTTGTCATGCACCTTGAAGCATTCATTAACGTGGGCGAATAGTCTGCACCAAAACTATCTTTTGGAGTCAGGTGCACTTAAGAGTTATTGTGCCGGGAAATATCTCCATGTCAACATGAAGTAGATTTTGTTTTTCTCCGCCGATGTGTCTGTCTCTCTGCCCTAAGTTTACCTCTCTGCCTAGAAAGTACTTCCTTTCCCCTGAAATGGAATTTCTTCAGAGTCTGTAGATCATGACTTGAAGGAGAACTTTGGGAAGCAGAAACCATCAGGACCGCAAACAAAGATAATACATGGTCCTCAGTTCACAACTATGTTCCTGAATAACCAGGACTTCATACTTTGATCTCTGATTATTATCACCTGCCCTGCAGCCTGACATCCACCTGCCCCTATCATATTCAAGGTCAGTAGTTTGAACCCACCAGCCACTACATGGAAGAAAGACTGAGATTTGTGTTCCCCTAAAGAGTTATAGTCCCTGAAGCTCACAGAAGCAGATCTGCCTGTCCTGTAGGGATGCTATTAGTCAGAATTGGCTTGATGACAGTGAGGCTTTGTTTCGTGTTGTTTATCACATAAGACATCAGCCTGCCATTTAATCCAAGGATTTGGTACTTGTGAGTCCTCATTTATCATGTGAGCTATTTCTTGATATCAATCTTTGTGTGTGTGTGTGTGTGTGTGTGTGTGTGTATATTTCACCAGGTTTATTCCTCTGGGTAACTCAGATAAGTATGTGTATGGATGTGCATGTGTGTGTGTTATTGAGAACATTTTCAATTCAGCTAACCTAACAGTGACTTATAGAATATTTCACTGCATTGAAATATCAACAAACATAATTTATATCATTTTTTGTGTTTTGGTTTTCATTGTCTATTACTGTTGAAAATAATTTAGTGGAATGATATCCTATGTGAATATCTATATATCCCCAAAGTAATTGAAAGTGATTTAAATTAAACTAATTGTTCAACTAGAAGTAAATGCCATTATTTTGAAACCCAAATTTTAAAGAAACTCATATTTACCTCAAGCCTTCTTATTTTCCAATTACATAGTACTAAGTTTAATATTATTTCAAGTGGTCTCATTGATGTGCAGTTTATGCACTTGCTTGTTGGGAAAATGTTCATATTTCTAATCCACCAGGCTATTTTCCTTAGAAAAATCTAGGATTCTGTTCCACTGAGGCAAGCTATTGTACTCTACCAGATGGTGTTGTGATGCGTGGAATAACAACTGCAGTACACCTACCAACAAGCGTGATATCAGTGGCTTATTCATAATTATCAAAATACCAACCGATTTCTCTGCAATATTATACTTTTTGAGATTTTATGATTAAAATAATTATGAAACTTATTTCCTATTTCATAAAGTGGTAAAATAGATGTTCACAATTTTAAAATATATATATTTCTTCCATGAAACAAGAAGAACAAAAATAAGCCAGAATTGTATCCTGGACAGAATCCAGGTTACAACATTTAAGAACGTTTTGTGCTGTTGAAACTATAAATATATTAACCAAGAGCCCTACATTGCTTTAGGAGACACACAGAGTGACAGTTCATGAAAGAGAGCTGCCCCATACGGTTTTCTAGTCTGTGATCCTGAGGGGAGCAGGCCATCAGATCTTTTTCCAACTGAGATACCAAGTGGCTTTGCATTGCCTAACTTTTGGTTAGTGTATTAGTCATGGTAGACTAGAGAAACAATTCCATGGACACTCACATGTGTATAAGAGAGAGTGTTATATCAAAGTGTAATTGTACATTAAGGAAACATCCCTGCCCAGTCTAGATCAAGTTCATAAGCCCGATATTAGCCCATATGTCCAATACCAATCTATAAAGTTCTCTTCAGACTCATGAAACACATGCTATGATGCCAAATACAGGAAGAGCACAGGCCAGTGGGTGGGAAGTCTTGTGGATCTAATGGTGTTGTAAGCATCTCAGTGCTGTCAGGGGTCTCCATGTGGCTCCTCCAGTTTCCAGGGCACGGATCTATCAGTGCAGTGCTATGTATCTTGTGAGTAGAGCATCTCTCAGGGAGTGAGCAGAGAGAGAATGCCTCCTGCCTCCAAGGAGGAAATACAGGAATTCCCAGAACCCTCAGGGGAAGGCCATGTCCACACAGAGGCTTTATTTGCTATATCCTAATTGGCAACCTAGGCTCTACCCCTAAGTTCTTAATCATCAAATTGGCACCAGATTATGCAACTAGCACAGTTAGAAGTTGGGCACTTACCTATTCTGCCCCAAGGCTTTCTGTTCCAAATTCTTCTATGAGGGAATGCAAGGTGGGCAATGTACTAAGTTCCATGGATAACTTTGAGACTGAAGAAAGGAGCTCTGTTTCTTTCAACCTTTGTCCCAGTTTTAATTCTTTAGTAGAACCCCTGCCCTCTGCCAACACTCATATAATACTAAATTAATTCATTACTTATTTACAAAATGCCTCTATATTCCCATGAACTCTCAGTCCACAGAGTTCTTCTGAACATATATGTATTTTTCTCCAGATGTCCTAGACCCTTCACTCTGGACGCACTATATTTCTCATGCCTGAGATACAACCCATTGCCCATTATGCTGTAGAAGTTAATGATGTGCATGCCTACGTCCTTTTGATTCTAATTTCTGTCCTATCATCTCCTCAAGAAACCAAAGACAATCTGCTCTCAGCTCAACTTTTGGTAAGCACTCTTCAACGGCTAAGCATTACATATCCCAGATGATCAAGATTCACAGAAAACAACACATAAGACAGAAAGGAGAGTGTGAAGGAGGGGGGTAGTGATCTCTGCATTAAAATGGAAATCATACATTCTTAGAGAAATATTGGCCTTTTCTTTGAACATGGTTCTAGAATTATCCTAGTGCTTACATGATCATGCGCATCCACTACTGTTTGAATGTACTCGCCATATATAGTGAGAGATACTGATCTCTCAGATTTCAGCAGAAGAAATGGGATGTGGGGTATGCAGACTGGTGATAACATGGTAGGTATGAAACATGCTGAAGCAGAAGCATGAGGAAGCACCCTATCTATGTATTTGTTCACACCTTCATTACACCCAACTATTGGTGTGTCTTTATCGTGTGGCCTGTTTTGTATTCTCCTGATGCAAATACTTGCTCACAGCTATATATTATTGAGTCCTGAGAGGTCTTGGGACAGCAATCTTGTCCAGGCAAATAATAAATTGCTTTACTTCTCAAGCAAGTGGGTCATTTAGTGGTGTTCCCATACTCCTCCTTTTCTCCCCATCCCACAGTCTTCCTCCGGGAACTCTTGCAGTGAAATCCTGTCCTGGACTGTCTAACCTCTGAATATGGAGATGCTCTAGAATCTAGAGTCTAGATTCTGTGGAGCTCTAGTACTTGACTTCAGCCCATCTATATAAAAATATGAAAGAAAATGTTTTGAAACTGACTGGGGTAGCAATTGTACAATACTGTTTCATGTGATTGAAGGAATGTTATGATATATGTAAGAGCTTCCAATAAAATACTTTTTAAAGAGAGAAAAAAAGAGATAGGATGAGCATGACCATGTTAACCTGTTTGTCAAGAAAAAAAAGGATCGTATTGATGACAATAAAGGATCAGAGTCAGGTTTAATATTTGTACTGTCAACAGAAAATGCTAATTCCTTATTTCAAGCCTTCAGTGAGGAGAGAATTCAGAGAAAAAGAAAAACTATCCTTGGGGACGCTGAGAGCTAAGAGAGGAATTCCAACAGGAAATTCTCCCTGTCATACATCTGGGCTTGTCTAGGGCTGGGTGTCTGTGCTTTGAGGGTCCTGCGCGCCCCCTGCTGCCCACTGTCTTCCCTGCAGGGGAGGTTTTTGTCTGGGCTCACACTGACTCCCCCTCACTGTACTCCCTGCACAGCAGTCATGGAGCTCAGCTGCAGGGAGAACTGATTCTTTGATGTGTCTCTGGTGATGGAGAGTCAGTTTTGGAAGGACGGGTTATAATATGTATCACTATCATACCATATGTTTCCCATCCACTGCAGCTCCTTCCCCGAGGTCTGGTGGATCCAGTTCCAGTGTAACCACTGCTTGTGATGGAGAAACCAGAAACAGTGCAGGTGAGGGACAGCTTCTGGGAGGCTTCACCAGTCCTGGACCCGACTCCTGAAGCTGCACTGGCAAACAAACACAAATGTTCCCTGTTGGTCACTTGTGGTCAAAAACATCCCCATACACCCAGGTCAGATATCTGAATCTCCCGCCTTGGGGAACTGTCACCAGGTACTGGAGAACACACAGCAATAGCATCTTTAGACCGCAGCCGGGCTTTCCCAAGAGACCTACACCCATGTCTGAAGAGAACTGATAGCCTTCCCAGGTCAGTGGTGAATTTGACCTCAGTGCCTGAAGGATAACTTGCATGTGAGGGAGCCCTGTCCTTATAAGCAGAAAGTAATGGAGATCAGACTCCCCTCTTCCTTATGAGCCCATTGTAGGGTAACTGCTTGTTTTAACTCATGTGCATGTTAATCTATAATGAAAGGTTTTTCTCAAGAAGTGAGTGGAAAGGTCAAAGAATGCCCAGAATTTCTGAGCCCAGTGTTCTTTCCTTCCAGCCCCTCGTTGCCCCTGCCCTGCCTTGGGTTTCTATATGATGTTTGTTGAAAGCATCTTCAGTCTTAATACTCTCTAAGACCCATTTTTTCCTGTACACCCTGACACCTCTTAATTAACCTCCTCATAGTCCTTAGTAGTTTTCCTTGTGTGAGAGCAACATCTTTTAGAAACACGAATACCAAATTTGTTCCAAGGATTGATAATGTCCCAAAGGTCCAACTCTTCAATGAAGCCATTCAGCTCCAATTCCCACCCACTCCACCCTTGAGGAGATCCCCTCAGATTTCTGGGTTCTGAGAATCACTGCAGCATCCAACAGAAATTCATGAAAGTTTGAGGGTTCTGTTCAGTCAAAATTCTGAAGTTCAGAAAAGGGTAAACCAGATGCTGTGTCTGAAGAACAGTCTCCACTCCTAGCTTTGCATTTTATTTATGCACACATGATCTGAAGCCCCTGACAGAATGTTTCCAGTAGGCATTGTTCTGCTACTAATCTTATTTAGCCAGGATATTTCTGACCTTGGGCCATAGTCTTTACCAATCCCACCACTCTTATAAGCAATATCCACACTACATCCCAGAGTCTGATGAATGAGGTCAACCTCAATGTAAGTAAAGAGATTCAAGTGCCATAGGGTCTCATGGAAGAACGTGCCACCAAGAAAAGTTGGTCTTCAGACAAGTTACTATTTTAACTCTGTAGTCTCTAAAAAAGTAAGATTCTGAACAGACACCCCCCCCCCACACACACACACCTTTGTTTGCTGGAATATCCAAAATGATGCACAATAAGTTGAGTCCTGATTTCAAGTATAAAGATTCAGTAGAGCAGTAGATGGAAAATAATCATTTCTGAAAATAATCAGAGTAAGAAGAAAAGCCAAGTGCAGTGATTTAGATCTTCCACAAAAAGATATTTTCTTGAGACCCAGTAGGCACTTTCCACTAAAATTAGGTTCATCCATACAACTGATCCTCAAAATTTAGAGAATGAGCTCAGACACTCTTGTAAATGTCCCTTGCCCAGGGGGTTCTGGTTCAATCGAAGTGTGAGCATCTCCAACCAAGGACAGCCTCTCCATTTGTGCTCTGCGCACAGCCCCATCACAAATGCTCATGGATCTCACCTTACATTTATTCCCTAAACTCAAGGATTGTCTAATTTTTGAAAACTGTTCATATTTCTGACTCTTGAAGCTGTGACACTATCTCTAACCATGCAGTTTTAAAACGGAAAACCCTTCAGATTCTTTCTAGATAATATTGCAGGTTCGAATATATGACAGCCACGGTAAAGTCTTCATAATTTAGAAGAGTCTTTGTTCACTTATAACTGGACTGCTAGATTATAAAAGTGAATCCTTGGTTGAAGTCCTAAGTCCACGTTTTAGTCCATCTTTTAAAGGAAAAAACTCAGTTATCATTGTCTAAGACTTAAGCTAGCATGAATAGAAGCAGAAAGCAAAATTGATGTTACTATTCTTTAGGGTTAGGGAGCCTTACAGGGTACAGCGTTGATTATAACATTCTGGTAACTTCAAGAAGACCAAGTATGCATTACATGATACGTTCCTAATCAGAAAGAAACAATACCAAAATTGACTATAACATCCTGGTTACCATAACAAGATGAATTACACCGTTCAGATGATCACATCACAGGGAACAATATTGAATCAGAACAAATGATATATTGAAGAATAGTCAAAAGTAATTGTAGTGTCCAGAACCTAGGAACACATGGAAGTACATGCTAAAATTAATCACCAGCAGAGGATTTCCCATAAGGGGAAGGAGAACAAGAAGATCAATTAGCAGTCAACTTTCTGAGATGGGAGGGAGGAATGCGCAAGTTACTTAGCAGCTTACAAAAATGGAATTTCTTTTGTTATCTGCCTCAATAACAAAGTTTAAAATATTTTCCCCAGACTAAGGTTTGACACCACTCATTTACTGAATTAGAATCTCTTTATATCTCCAAATTAATATATATATTTCAATAGGGAAATCCAAGCACTCAGTATTGGTCACCTGGACTTCTTCGGGCCAGAATTTGCTGAAGGGAATAAGCAAATGCTTTGAAACGAATACACATGAATTTCACTAAAATCCAGGGGTTCAAGCACAGGACACTCTAGCATTTTTTGTTTGGAGATCATTGAGTCAGTTCCCTTTTCATATGCACACTGGCAGAGCATCACTTGATCCTGTTCATTTTACTGAACTCCCATCTCACTATCTGCTCTTGGTGGTTTCCTAACTGATTTAAGCTTGAGACCGTGATGTAGCTGCGCAAGAGTTCAAGGAGTTCAAGTAACATCCGTCTCTGAATTTGACTGCCATGATTGTCTCAAGATAATTTCATAGCAGTGGTTAGTAGGGGTCTCCTTAAGTGACAACTTTTATGACATTATCCATCTGCACATCACTTTCCTAACAGGTTTTTTACACATGTTCTTAATGAGCTCCTGAGTGCTCCCTGCACTCCAAAGAAGCAACGCATTGAGCTCTTCTAGACTCGGATTTCTGTGTTTGTTTTGCGGTCCCCCATCTCCTGGTTTAGGTTTGGTCAATCACTTAGTCAAGGTACACTGTATCTCTCAAAATTCTGAAAGGTGGAAATGATACAAAATATGTCCAAGGAAAATGCAATAATATTTTCCCTGGTTGTCTATTGTTGTACATTAAATAAATATACAACTCTGCAGCTTAAAATTACAAGAGCCTTTTGCTTTTTATTCATTGCTTGAGTTCCCTTTTTACTCTCCTGATGCACATAAATGTCTGATTTTAGAAGGTCACCCTCATCTATGCTGTCTTCTTTGTGTGTGCTTCCTTTGCTCTGCTTGACAGTGTATGAACGTCCTGCAATGGGGCCACATAAGTGTGTCCCTGCTTCCTTATAGATGGTCTCTATAGCTCTGGGATTGACATTAGGTCTTTGGTCATCTTGTGTTCGACCTATTTGTACATGAGCTGAGGTTTCAGTTGTCTTTCATGCTTCTGAGGGTGACGATCCAATTGTGCCGGTCCCATTGTTTAAGAGAATGTCACACTCTCCCTTATAAAATCCCTTTGGCCTTTGGTGAAGATCAATTGTCTATTGTGTGGATGGATTATTTGTTATTTTTCTATTCTGTTCCATTGGTCGACATACCTTTCATTGTACGAGTATCAGGCTGTTTTGACTGCTGTGGCTGTGGAATAGTTTTCAGGTTAGTCTGTGTGAGGGCCCCTACCTTGATCTCAATCTTTTGGGGTCCCTTGATTATGCTAGGATTCTCCATATAAAATGAGCAACTATTTTCCCCATTTCTTTAATGGATTAATTTGTCATTTGGATCACAATTACATTGTATTTAGAGACAGTATTGTGTCGTTTTGACATTTTCTTGGTATTGAGCATCCTTTTCCATGAACACAGCATATTGAGAATGTGAATGTGAACAGACTTGCGTTGGGAAGCATAAACATTCCTGAATCATGTCATCTTGCTGAACAAGAGGCACAGAAAATAGATAAAGACAGAAAGAGACTTCAGACCAGTGCTGAGTCTGACCTGCACAATTCCCACTGAAGAAAGGAGGCACATTCTGCTTTAATGTGGTTCGTTCCCTACCTAGTCAGCTGCATAACTCTAGCCTGGAACTCAATGTCACAATCGAGGAATTCTATGGAAGCCTCTGCTCTCTGTCCTTTTAGCAGCACATCCCCGTCTTTCTCTTCAGGCACCATTTGGAGAATTTGAATAACCAGTCTTTCTGATCCAATTCAATATCTAACCTTTGGCAGCACCCAATCGCTCCACTTCTCTAAATCTCATTAGATTTGGAGCTCTGAGTTTCCTTGACTATCTTCTGGACCCTGATTCTGAGAACCACGTGGCTAATTTTCCTCCACACCAAGCAGACTGATTTTTGTACAGAACGTTTACTTGTTGTAATACAATTATTGTAACGTAGAACATTTCAGGGATAGGCACTGCAAGGTATTAAAATAGAGAGATTCTCTAAGGGAAATGAAGAGATGGAGAAGAACACCAATAAATACCACAACAGGAAAGTAGTCCTGCTCTGTGGGTCTTGAGCGCCACCTGGGGACCTGTTTTCTCCCTGCAGGGGAGGCTTGTATCCTGAATCTGAATTTTCCTCTCTGTGATGGTAGTACAGTAATGCAAAGGCATGTCCTGGAAATTCAGGCTGTTCGTGCGCAGGTGTAACATGTTCTAGGAATTGACGTTGGAGATAGTGAATTGGCTCTTCACAGAGTCTTTGTGTTATGTACCACCACTACCCCAGGTACTGAATATTGAGACCGACTGTAGGTCCTCCCCAGAGTCTGGTGGACCTAGATCATGATTTAGCTACTTTAGGGAAAACTAGAGGCAGTGCAGGAGAGTATCAGAGGCCCCTCAGACTTCCCCAAGGCGCCTCCATACTCCACTAGCTGCACCTCACTCTCTGAGCAGGAAAACCATCAGACATATTCACCATGTCTCTCACTCACACCCAAGCACACAAACTGGTTCTTGACAAAATCACCTCTTAAAATAGCAACAAGGACAAACCCCTTTCAGCACAGACTCCATGCTGTCTGTGTTGTGCTCTGTCCTTATCACTGAGAGGGGACTCCTGAGAATCCAGGAGCACTTCCAGAGCTGCAGGGTTGGAGCTGCATTGGCTTTCATCAGCAGAGGGAGGGATGGATTTGCATTACCTCCTAATCCATAACAATAAATGAAGTTGCATGACTTCTGAGATCTGAGGACTCGGTTCCTAGAACACATCTGAGTGTTTTAGGTGTGAAGGGCACAATGATAATAACAATATCATGAATTATGTGACTTTCTATTGTAAATTGTCATCACACATTAATCCATTTTATTTTTCTATTTACACACAAAATGTGTGTGTAAATTTATATCTCTGGTTGATAGGAATAATACTATAAACAGAAATGTAAAAGTGCATTTTTATATCTTTGAGGAACTCACAGTGTGTTCTTTCTTAATATCCTTTTAAATTTGGGAACAAAAATATTTGGGAAGGGGCATAATCAGGGTTTTAGGGTAGATGAACAAAAGTTTCCAAATTAAATTCCCAGGACCTCCCTTGCTATCCTTGAAAAATAGGTAGATAAAAATCATGAAGGATTTAAAAAATAGTAAATAAATACTTGGCCCAACTTCGTTTTCTCACAGTGCAGTTTTATATCTTCTTACAACTTTTTCATAGAGCCCTGGTCATCACCCTGAAACCTGTTTGAATTTCTACACGATTACTCCATAAAATAGGTATCCCGACAGAAAGTTGACCAAATTATTGGGCAATTAAAATATCTTCTTCCCACTAAAGCATTGTGTCCTGAATGAAGGCAAGATTGGAATTCACGGTCATGTGGTGGTGGTTGTTGTGGATAGGTGCTACTGAGTCAGTTCTGACCCACAGTGACCCTATTCACAGCAACAGAACACTGTCTGACACTGCACTGTCCATATACAAGTTCCTTTGTTTTGGGGACAGATAATTAAGGACAAATTGGGGAGAACTTTCTTCATAAGCTATAAGAGGAAAACCCAGCATTTTAAAATGCATGATTTAGGAGAAATGACAGGAAAAGTACCAAAAATATAATGAAGCATTTCAAAATATGCTTATTTGTCTTTTTTAATTGACAGAAGCTCAGGCTCTGCTTCTGATCCTTTGCAAGGCAACATCGGAATGGTGTAGGATCATTCTATGGATGCCTCCTCTTCATTTCAGAGAAGGCTGAGTTGGGACAAGCAACTGCAGGGCGTATCTCCCAAAGGAAGCACAGAACTGCATGCTGAGATGTTCATGGTAAAATGTGACTCAGCATGCTCAGTGCAGAGTATAGGGGAGATGCCACATTGTGAAAAAAAAAAGTGGCCTGAAAAATTCTTAAGGATGAGATATGAAAAGAGTGACCCAAGAGGGAAAAAAAGCACATTATGGTGTGGCAAGAGGCAGGGGGCAGGGCTGTGTCAGGTTGCTGTGAATCAGAACTAGATTCCGCAAAGTACAGGAATGAGCACTTCATTGTTTTCTGTGTCCTTCACCTTAGGACCTGCAATCAGGGAAGGTGTTACTGTTAGGATTCTTCCAGTGCCTCTCATGTTGAAAGTCAACGTGGTAAGACTGTGAGGAGGAATAAATGTAGGGAGAAGGGAACATGAATATCCAGGGGTGAGGAGGAATCCATTGTTCTTGGAGTAGAGCAGAGAGGCAGCAGGTTTGTGAATGGTGAGGCGGGGACACGAGTGGAGTGCTAGAAACTGTGATAGGGGAGGGAAGTCAGTCTTGGAGAGGTATGCTATCACAACGCTGCTTGGGGAAACTGCAGTCTGGTTCATGACTCCTGGGGACCAAGTGGTCCTGTGACCAAAAAGATGCACTTCACCCAAGCCAAGCATTTTTAATGACCTCCTATGCATGCTAAAGTTGCACATGGAAAATGGAAGACCAGAATGGAATTGACACATTTGAATTTTGATGTTGGTTAAAAATATTTAAAGTGCCATGTCCTAAAAAAGAATCCATAAACTCATCTTCAAAGAAGTACAGCCAGAATTCTTTTCAGAGGAAAGCATTGTGAGGCTTTTGGACATGTTATCTGACAGACTTGTCTCTGCAGCAGGCCCTCATGCTTTGTAAAGTGGAGAGGCAGCGAAAGGAGGAAGACCCTTGAGAAGATGATGGACACAGTGGCTCCAACAACAAGAACAATTTTGAGGATGGCACAGGCTCGGGCAGTGTTTCATTCTCTACACAGGGTGGAAACGAGTCCGAACTGATGGACAACTTCTAACAACAGCAGCAATATTGCCGTGGGTTTGTGGGTGAAGGTTCTGATCGATTTCTGTGCCCAGGAAGAGTGCCTATCATATGAGAACTCTCTGTAAAAGGTCCTGATGCCCTTGGGATGCCCAAATTTCTGTGTTCTTCAAGAAGCTGTCTTTTGGTGAATGGGGGACACGTGTCAATGAACAACCAGGACAGACAGCAAGGGCTCTTGCTGCTCTCATACCTTCCCCTGCAAACTCATCCTGTCCTGAGCCAGAAGAGGAACTTGTGGACACTGGGTCAGCCCATGGTACAGAGGGCACACACCTCAACCTAAGGAGCAGCTTTGACTGAAGACAGTTCTCTTTAGAAGAAGGCACAAACCCAGCTGTAGGAGCTGGATGCTGCAGCCTGTGAGAAACCTCTGGGTTGCAGGTGGAGGCAACAGCAACATCTGCCAAAACCTGGTAAGTTACTGGGAAGATAATAGAGAGAGAAATTTATTCAAAAGGATCTAGAATAACAGATTCCAGAACTTTCTTTTCCTGGTTCATTCAAACTTAATGGTGAACTGTGTAACCCAATACAATAAAGCACATTTTAAAACTGCAATTATTTACTTTTGAAAAATGTACATTTTCCCTCGAGATTTTATGTATCAACATATTGAATGGATATCATCTTAGTTCATATCAGTTCTTCATAGATTCCTATCAACTGGGCAATCATGTAATCAGGATCATTAACTCTGCTTCACTGGCTACTTGAAATGTTGACTTGGAAGGCTTGCAAAAGAGGTTCTGGAAGATTATAATGTCACCGAATCCATGGGAAAGTGCCCTTGGAATGACACTGCCTGGAGTGACTCGAGTTATTTGAAGAGAACTTTATAAAGTTGCCTCGAAGGAACCAAACTGTTTATTGGGAAGATGGAGGGATGAGGTCAAATTTACATCAAAGATTGCTGGTGGTGCAACGGGTCAAACATGGGCGTGGTAACTATATGTGTTTGTGGTTCAAATCTGTCAGCTGCTCCTAAAGAGAACAGTGTATCATTTTGCTTCTTTTGGAAACACCCTTTCAGAGAAGCAGGGAAGCACTGCTCTCCCATCCACTGGTGTGAGACAGAAATGATTTCATGGCAGCGGATCAGTGGGAGGGAATGGACTTCGGACCAGTTTCTGCATGTTTAATACAATGGCAGAGATGTAAACTCATTAATTTATTTTTAATTTTACCAGTAAAGATAATAGAAAGACATACCTATACAATCTCCCCCAAACCATTACCTCCCAGCCTTTCCTGATTTTCCCTTGCATTATAATGGCACATATTAATCATCAAACAGCAATATTGATACACTGTTATGAATTAAAATCTATGATTTGTTTGGATTTCCTTAAATCTTACATAAGGTACTATCCCTGCCATAGGATTCCATACAAGACATCATATTACATTTAGTCATCATGCCCCTTTAGCTTGCTCTCTATTGTGACAAATTCTGAGGAATTCCTTTCTATTTTTAAAATTGTCTTGACAGCTCTGACGGTGTTTGTCAGGTTTTATTTTGGGGTTTTTTTGTTTGTTGTTGTTGTTGATTTGTTTTGGAGAATAGCCTGATTGGAAACTGTCTATGTTATTGTGACAGTATTTACACCGTCACAAACTTATCAGTGTTAATTTGACCTTGATCACCTGACTGAGGAAGGGTTTGTCAGAGTTCTGCATTATGAGAATGCTCAATGATGCCCCAACTAAGAAGTACACTATTGAAGAAGCCAGGTTTTATTTTATTATACATAATAATAATAATATGATAGATATCACATAATTCGATAGTTAAAACATTCAGCAGAGTTGTACAATTGCTATGACGGTTTCCAAACATTCTTTTCGTGCATGGCCTCCTTGACATTGCCTCCCCTTTTTCCCCCTCCACTATTGTATCCCCTCCTCCTGAAACCCTATTCTCCTTGCTGTCTCTATGGGTTCATCAATCATAGGATGCATATAACAAAAAATGGAAAAACATATAACACAAATTCAAGAAGGTGACCTCCAATGACATAACACCTCTGAGATACATTCTAATATGGACAAGCACAAACCAAAGCAAATACCACAAACCAAAAATAAAGAAAATGTAGGACACCAGATAAGGGTCGGCCTCATCAGTAGAGCAGGCGGAATCTACTGACAATGTTGTAACTGTTCAAGCCAGATTGACGTTTTTGATCCTTTATACTCATCTCTCCAAAGCTCTCTGTTAGATAACCACTTTTCTCCATGCATCAATTGTAGATGGAGGGACTTCTCCAGAGACTTATTTCCTATGAAGTTCGACAAATGAATCTTGGGCTACCACTCTCAACCATCACAATTTAGTCTTTGATACTAGATCCTCCTTCAACTTCAGATTAAATGGTTTACCATCCTTCAGTGATGATGGTGTGCTTCCTCCATGTAGGCTTAGTTGACATCTCACTTAGAGGGCCGCTTGTTTGGAAACAATCCTTTAAGACCCCATATGTGAAGAAAACAGATTAGAAAGTTTTGTTTTTGTTTGTTAGCTTGTTTGAAATAGAAGTTATGAAGGCAGGATGGGGGCAGAGGGCTATGGGTCACTGTTTGTTCATAGAGGGAAAAAGAAGAGCAGAGCAGTGGGAAAACATAAGAACAGCAAGCAGAGCACAGAGCTGGTGTGATTTTTCTCCTAACACCAGCTCCGCGCACCTGGGTATGAGCTCTGACACTTGGGCTCTGGGCACAACCTTCAGCCTGAGCCTTTGTCAGACTGCAGGGTAGGCTGTGTCTGGGCTCACACTAACTTCCCCTCCCTGTGTTTCTTGCACAATAATGCACAGCTGTGTCCTCAGCAGTTAGTGAATTCACTTGCAGGGAGAATTGGTTCCTGGCTGTGTCCCTAGAGATGGAGTTGCTACTCTTGAAGGAAGAGCTGTAGTAAGTGTTACCACTAGCACAAATCTCCCCAGTCCACTGCAGCCCCTTCCCTGTGCACTGGCGGGTCCACTCCCAGCAGTAACCACTGGTGGTGTTGGAGAATCACAGACTGTGCAGGTGAGTGACAGGTTCTGTGAGGGCTTCACCAGTCCTGCCCCTGACTCCTGCAGCTGCACCTGGGACAGAACACCTGGGAACAAAGAAAACCACAGTGAGTTCCAGACAGACCTACCGTGCCTTGTTCTGATCTCTAAAATCAGGGACGATCTCCCCTGGGACTGCAGCCACCGGGAAGAGAAGGAGACACAGCCACACCATGTTCTCCTCTTGGAGGATCTTGCATTGCTCACAAACTCCAGTCCTCACTGAAAGCAGCACTGACCTGCCCAAGCTTAAAACTCTCCTCTCTCCATGGCCAAAAGAGTTTTTTGCAGGTGGGGGTTCGGAAGTGATACAAGAACATTGTGTAGAGAGGACTCTGTACATCAGCTGCCTTTGAATACAGTTGTTCCTGTGTTTCCCTGGTCCTGACAGAGAGGAAATTGAAGTGGACCACATGTAAGGAGAGGTGGAAATCCAGAGGAAATGATCACCTCCCAGCGCTTCCATTGCTTCTCCTCAAGTGCTGCTGGGGGTTATCTAGAGGATGCAAATACTCAGTTGGGAACCACTACGGATTGTAGCGCACAGCCAATGACACTGTGAATGCCACACATGAGGAAGGAAGCCTTGCCCAGGAGAAATGGCCACTCTCCACTCAGATGCTCCTGCACTCCTGGGTTTGAGAAAAGTTTCCCCAGTGCGAGAGAGAGCTCTGTGTATCCCTGTGACCTAAGGACAACGTTCTTTCCTTGTATACAGAAGAGACTAACTTCCTAAACTCTTATGGATAGGACAATATCTTACTGTTCACTATTGAACATATCTAGGTTCTACTATCCATTGTAATAGCTGCACAATTCATGGACAAGTTGTAATGCGGCAGGGACAACTCATTGCTCCAGAGACAACAGGCCTCAAAGGAAGCCCCTGACATTGCTAGCACACCCTCCACTAATATAACCTCACCTGCCTTTTTTAGCTGCTGTCCTCCACTGGCCTGCCAATCCCCAACAGCCTCCTGTGAGAGACCCATTTCCTGTGAAAGTCCTCAACACCCCAGGTGTGAAGGCTCATTTTCTGGATACAGACTCACTGCGACACATGTGGGCACAATAAAGTTCTTCCTTTTTGATATGACCCGTGGCAACTCCTTCAGAGCAACTCCAGTAAGAGTAGTGCCAGTGGAAACGTCACTGAGTTCTTTATGAGGACATGTAAAGTTCAGTCAAGTCGCTAATATATGCCGGAAGCGCATACCTCTCTGTTATAAATATCAAACGGAAGGCATTCCGCTCAAGCACCTTGCGGCACCCAACTCCAGCAAGCCTCATCCGGGAGGCACTCGGCACCAGTTTCCAGGGTGAGTGAGCCCAAAGTTCTGAAGGAACCCCCAGAGACACTTGAGTCCATTAAGCAAGCCTCCTGCCCAAGAACAGTTATGGTAATTTACTCTGTGGATTGGGAAGTGCATCACGGTTCCACGCTCAGGCTCTGATGGAGTAGCTGTCATCTGGATCGGGGAGTCCACTGTGCAGGGATCATAGGACTGGAGAATTTCATCCATCCGTGACTCCTGTGGGCAATGCCATCCTTCCTCCTGCTTTTCATGTGGTTCATTTTATAGAAAGTGGGATCCTCTCTAGGGAATCCTATTCTGAATTACTCAGGTGAACCCCATCAATATTGCCCCCAAACCTTCCGAATAGACCCAAGCAGGGAAAGGTCATTTGTGGGAGTTAGAAACATTGTCTGGAAGAGCTGCATTAAAGATTTTACTTGCCCTGAAAATGTAAAGAATTTCAAACATATTTTCCTAATGACAGCATCCAGGAACCCAGCTTTCTGTGTTACAAAGTGTGGAAAATGTGTTTTGAAATTAATATATTTCCAAAGTAGGATAATTTTGATCCCGTCCTTCCAAATAAATGAATTATTAGTAAACACCAACTGCAATAAGAAATATGTTTTAAATAAAGTAACTTATTAAGAACAATTACATTGGGGACTGGATGATGTATTTTCTTGCACTGAGTAAGGTGGTGTGGCTGGCACCTGAGCGTGGAGAATTGCATGAAGTAGGGCAGGGAGTCAAATTGGGGTCAGAGGGAACTGTGGTCTAAGCTATGAAGTGGGAACTTAATCCTGAGCACAGCCGCTTCCAGACTCGTACCGAGCAAGCCATGATAGCCACTTTAAACCATCTGCTCTGAAATTATAAAACAGTGATGACTGCTCAAGAAAGAATCCAAAGAAGTCTTCTAGAACCCAACTTACTTCAGTTACCAGGTAAACAAGTAAAAATCAAGCTTTCTGAAGCTTTTAATCATTGACTGAAAGTTCCAGAAGACAAACTACAGGTTATTAGTGAAGTGACCAAAGTGTCTCATAAAGCCAGTTTGCTCACTGATGATAAAAAAGAGAACTGAGAACTTAGACCTGGCTTGACAGTGGCTCACAGTATCAATAAAATTCCTTTTGTCACACTTGCTATTTATGTATATTTTATTTCTTTGGGGAAAGTCTTGACCCTTGATCACTCAGATACAGGAAAACAGGGAAACATTTTACCCACCGTCTTTTAGAACTCCATCAGGAACAAGACCTAGACAATTACCCTTGGAGGGACAATTGCTCTTGTCCCACTGAAGAGGAATATAAAGCCATGGTCCCACAAAGGACCAGTGGGCCCTTTAACGGGAGGATTCTTGCAATTGTTCTCTGATTACAAAGAAGACGTAAAGCCTCTATGTAATATACGTGGGCTCTTTTTCCAAATTAGGGATGATTATGCTAATGCACACTCCCAAAACTATAGTGAAAACAAAAGTTTTTTGAAGATCTAACTGAAAGAAAACTCTCGTTTCCTACAATTCATGCTATTTAGTCAAGGTTGGAAGCACCCAGGTACAGAACATTTTGCATCAGAGAATCAAAAACATAGATGTTAAGAAATACTGAACCTCCCTGCCCTACTTCATACAATTCTCCACCCTCGGGTGCCAGCCACACCACCTTACTCAGTGCAAGAAAATGTAGGTTCTTTTGAATAGATTCAGAATACTCTGAAAGAAGGGACTAGGAAAAGATAGTGGAACACACCCTGGCCCAGCAAGCCTTGAGGACAATATCCCCACTCACAGCAGCCAATCCACAGAGAGGACCCTATGGCAGGACCCACTATGTGATATAGCATCCCTTACAGACACAGAGCTCTACAGGAGACAACACTGGAGACACAGTGTTAGAATTCGGCCCTATCTGACTCCACCACACCGAGGCAAAACAACAGACCAGCAAGGGGGCCAGAGCAACAAAGTCTGGAGGGAATACCAAAAATAGACTTTGGTGCTAGGGCATAGCACCCTATCAGACTTGATCAGAAAACACTCCTAAAGGGCAACAAACAGTCCTTGAACATAGATAGGCTTTTTTTTGGTGTGGTAATTGTTTTTATTGTTGTTGTTTTGTTTTCTTTTGTTGCTTTGTTTTCCTCTGTGTTGTTTTTGTGGCTGTTATTATCTCCGCAGGTCTGTCTAAATAAGATAGGCTAGATGAACAAGCTGGAGAAGAAAACAACAGGACTGTCAATTCTGGGAGGACTTGGGAGAGGGGGAGGGGGTGAAAAGGAAATGGTGTTAACAAACCCAGGAACAAGGGAAAAACAAGGGATCCAAATCGGTGGTGAGGAAGGTGTAGGAGGCCTGGTAGAGTGTGATCAAGGGTAATGTAACCGAGAGGAATTACTGAAACCCAAATGAAGGCTGAGCATAATAGTAGGACACGAGAAATGAAAAAAGGAAATAGATGAAAGAACTAGGAAGCAAATGGGCAGTTATAGAGTTCATGTACATATGTAAATATATTTATGAGAATGGGGAAACAGATCTATGTGCATATATTTATAGGTTAAAATTAAGGTAGCAGATGGGCATTGGACCTCCACTCAAGTATTCCCTCAATGCAAGAATATTTTGTTCTATACTACTGGCATTTCATGATGTTCACCTTCCTGACTTGATCGCTGAAGACAAAGCAGGTGCATAAGCAAATGTGATGAAGAAAGCTGATGGATCCCTGTTATCAAAAGATACAGCATCTGGAGTCTTTAAAGCTTGAAGGTAAACAAGTGGCCATCTAGCTCAGAAGCAACAAAGGCCACATGGAAGAAGCACAACAGCCTGTGTGATCACAATGTGTCAAAGGGATCAGGTACCAGATATCAAAGAACAACAAATCCTATTATTATTATTAAAAATCCTATTCAGATTGGGGACCCAAGACCCATCTGTAGGCAACTGGACATCCCCTTACAGAAGGATTCGGGGAGGACACAAGACAGTCAGGGTGCAATGTAGCAATGATAAAACATACGACTTTCCTCTAGTTACTAAATGCTTCCTCTCCCCGCCCCATGCACTATCATGATCCCAATTCTGCCTTACAATACTGGCTTGACGAGAGGATGTAAACTGGTACAGATAGGAACTGGAAACACAGGGAATCCAGGACAGATGATTCTTTCAGGACCAGTGCTGAGAGTGGCGATACCTGGAGTTTGGGGGGAGGGTGGAGTGGAAAGTGGGGAACTGATTACAAGGATCATTTATATAATCACCTCCCATGGGGATGGACAACAGAAAAGTGGGTGAAAGGAGACATTGGACAGTGTAAGATATGACAAAATAATAATAATTTACAAATTATCAAGGGTTCATGATAGTGGGGAGGGAGAGGGAAAATGAGGAGCTGATAAGGGCTCAAGCAGAAACCAACCATTTTAAGAATGATGATGGCAACAAATGTACCAATATGCTTGACACAATGGATGTATGTATGGATTGTGATAAGAGTTGTATGAACCCCCAATAAAATGATTAAAAAAAAGAAGAAGTACAAAACCAAGGTCTTAACTTCGCTGGAGTATATGTCTTGAATGGCATTTAATCTCTATAAAGGTTAGCCTGGAACATTTAAAATAATTTAAAGACTTTTTGTGTTAAGGTGAATAAGTTCTCCCAGGAGCACAGATTTAAGATAATACTTGTTTTATTGCAGAGCATTCCATTATGACGTAGAGAGTAAACAAAATAAATTTCCTTCTCTTCCCTTTATGGTGGTTAGGGTAGCAGGAAAGTAGCCACAATTCAAATGCATCCAAACCTGACTCTAAGCATGTTGGGATGCTTTCTTGATGTACACTTACCCTTGATATTAAACTCTGTCTTTCTCACCAAGAGCTGCTGGTGGGCTTGAACTGCCAACCTGTTGGGTGGAAGCCAAGTGTTTTACCCACTGTGCCATTGGGGAGACTTTTTAAACTCTGTCTTATATACAGATGTTTAAGCACTCAGCTCACAGCATAAAAGGTGGCAATTCAGAACCTGCCAGTGACTCTAGCGAATAAATGTTTGGGTGAGATCCTTCTTTAATAGTTACAGATAAAAAGATATGCTGGATGAACTGTCTGAAGGAAAAATAACGGGACCGACAGTTCCAGGGGGACTTGGGAGAAGCGGAGGTGGGGGGTAAGGAAGTGGTGTTAACAAACCCAGGGACAAGGGAAAAACATGAGATCCAAATTGGTGGTGAGGGGGGAGTGACAGGCCTGGTAGGGAATGATCAAGGGTAAGGTAACATAAAGAAGAGATATAGTTGTAACCCAGGTGAGGACGGAGAATGATAGTGGGGCAGGAGGAAAGTCAAGGGAAATAGAGAAAATATCTAGGAGGCAAAGGGCATTTATAGAGGTCTAGAGAAAGACATGTGCATGCAAATATATATGAGGATGTGGAAATAGATCTGTGTCTATATTTATAGGTTTAGTATTAAGGTGATGGAAGGACCCTGGGCCTCTACTCAAGCACTCCTTCAATGCATGAAGACTTTCTTCTACTAAATTGACATTCTATGATGCTCACCCTCCCGACACAACTGCTGAAGCCAAAGCGGGTGAACAAGTAAATGTGGTGAAGAAAGCTGATGGTACCCAGCTATCAAAAGCGATAGTGTCTGGGGTCTTAAAGGCTTGAAGATAAACAAGCGGCCATCTAGCTCAGAAGCAACAAAGCCCACATGGAAGAACACGCCAGCCTGTGTGATCACATGGTCCTAAAGGGATCAGTTGTCAGACATCAAAGAACAAAAATTCATATCATTGGCTTCACAGCTCCATGATACGATCGCCGAGGACCAAGGGGTGCATAAGCAAATGTGGCAAAGAAAGCTGATGGTGACCGGCTCTTCAAAGAGATAGTGTCTGGGGTCTTAAAGACTTGAAAGTGAACAAGCGGCCATCTAGCTCAGAAACAACAAAGGCCACATGGAAGAAGCACACCAGACTGTGCGATCACAAGATGTCAAAGGGATCAGGTATAAGGCATCATCATTAAAAAAAATCTTACCATAGGGAATGAAGGGGGAAGTGCAGAGTGGAGACCTAAAGCCCATTTGTTGGCCACTGGAGATCCCCTTGCAGAGGGGTGTAGAGGAAGAGATGAATCAGTAAGGGTGCGATGTAGCACCGGTGAAGAATACAGCTTTCCTCCAGTTCCTAAATACTTCCTACCCCCAGTATCATGATCCGAATTCTACCTTGCAAGTCTGGATAGAGAAGAGGTTGTACACTGGTGCAAAAAGGAGCAGGAGGCACAGGGAATCAGGGTGGATAAAACCTTCAGGAGCAGGGGTGTGAGAGCCGATACTGGGAGGGTAGAGGGAGAGTGGGTTGGAAAGGGGGAACCAATTACAAGGATCTACATGTGACCTCCTCCCTCGATGATGGACAACAGAAAAGGGGGTGAAGGGAGACGACGGATAGGGCAAGATATGACAAAATAATAATTTATAAATTATCAAGGGCTCATGAGGGAGGGGGGAGCATGGAGGAAGGGGAAAAAAGAGGACTTGATGCAAAGGGCTTAAGTGGAGAGCAAATGCTTTGAAAATGATTAGGGCAAAGAATTTACAGGTATACTTTGTACAATTGATGTATATATATGTATGGATTGTGATAAGAGTCGTATGAGTCCCTAATAAAATGTTTAAAAAATAGTTATAGATAAGCCCTCCTGAGCCAAAATTGTCTTATCATCTTTAATACCGTATATTTACATACACATATAGACTTATGTTGTTATATGTAATAAGTGTCATAAATATATAAAGATGAGTTGTTATATGTGATATATATAACTAATTGTGCACAATGAACACACAGTCTACACATACTTAAACCCTGCTCTTTAGTCCATTTGAAACTATAGTGACAAAGAATTACAGAATGGAGTTCTACATAGGATTTCTTGAGGATGTTAATCTCTATAAACCTAGATCGCCTCATCTTAAATACGGAGATCAATTTTGTTCATTTCAACAGCACCATGATTTGCAGCCCAAACCTACTCACCTGGTGTAGTGGTGAAGGGGAAAATAGTCCTCTTTTCATCTTTAGTGTTATATCTGGCTTTTGCCCTATATCTTTCTAACTTGATATTCTAATCATAATCTATATTTGTTACTGTTGTAAAACTTCAAGGATTAATTTAATTGCCAATTTCTCTTTGAATACTGCTTGACAACTACAAGGTCATCAGTTCTAAATCACCATGTATCCCAAGGGAGAAACTTAAAGTGTTCTACTCCTCTAAAGAGTTATTGTCTCAGAAAAATACAGGTGATTTTTTACATGGACCTAAAGGTTTGACCTGAGTTATAATCTACTCAATTAAAGTGAATTTTGAGATAGAATAGGTACATCAATAAAACACGAAGAAGTGGAATATTCCCAGAAACCTTTCATGCCCATCTCATGCTAATGTAGATGAATATAAATGTATGTTTGTATACTATGTATATGTCGACACAGAAACATAAAGCTGGTGATATTATGAATTTGATTGCTATCTGGAAGGAGAGTGGTTCTAACATAACGGCCACACACTATGAGAAATATGACATGATCATTCTTATAAAAAACAATATTTGTCACACATACCAGAGGGACTCGGCAGAATCCAGCCCAGGAGAGTTGCTTAGAGGGAAATTCAATGCCACTGGATTGCAGGAGGCACATCATAAAGATAAGTAGGCACAGATCCACGGGGTTTTGAGGGGCTGGGGGCTTTTGGTTTACCTCAGTGGAAGCCGGCTGGGGCTCGACACTCACCCAGCTGCTGTATCTGCCGGAGCCGGGACCATTTGGAGCCTGTAGCAGGGCTTGGTCTCAGCACAGCCACAGTTTTCACCTACCTGCTTCAGGGCAGGGACAGGACCCTTGCTGCTCCACTGGCAGGGATCCGGTTCCGATACATTGTTGCTTCTGTTTGCATCTCTGCTCTCTATTCCCACACAGCTTTGGAGGGCTGCGCAGGGGCTTTTTCACAGCACAGCCACAGCTTGCCACACCGTGTTGTCTGAGCAGGGACTAAACCCAAACCCCCAAACATCCACAGGCAGGGAACAGGGATCAGGTACACTGCGGGGTCTGTTAACAACTCTGCTCTCTGTCCCCCCACTTCTCTGGGGGCTGCTCAACAGCTTTCTTGCGACTCTTCTTGGGGCTCAGCTGCGGACTGCCGCTGGGGCTTGGGGCAGGGAGCTGACCTGCCATCTGGAGCACTTCCCTGATAGGGAAGCCACAGGAAGATAAAGTGGTAGGTTAATCCCATAGCAAAATCAGCTGTAGGCAGTTCAAAGAAGTATTCCTATAAGACTTTCAGAGAGAGATTAGAAAATGGCACCTGGTCCCTCTAAAACAACTCAATGCAAACAACCACAAGCCCCAACAACCTCAACGAAAACACAGGAGAAACAAAAGACAAAGGCAGGAGATGTCCTGAACATAGCAACATACATAGAAGAAGGAGATATTGAGATGCCATACAAAGAAACTCTCAGAATGCTGCTTGGAGCCATGCAGGATATGAGGGAAACAATACAGAAAAAGGATGAAATGATACAGGAACTTAGCGAGGAGATAACGAAATACAATAGCAGAATCATGTTCCTTGAGAATCCATTGGAGGAATCAGAGAACCGCATCAGTGTCTTGGAGTACAGCCAAGCAGACTTTAATAAACGTGAACAAAAATCTAATAAGAGCATTAGATAAGCTGAAGAAAACCTAAGAGCTATGTCTGATGCTATGAAGCAGAACAACATTAGAATTATTGGCCTACTGGAGGAAGACACAACAAAGAAGTCATCTGCAACAATGGCAAGAGAATTCTTGGAGGAAAACTTCCCCAGCCTAATGAATGAAAACAAGGCAACCATCCAGGAGGCTGAAAGAACACCAGCATGATGGGACCTCAAGAAGAAATCACCAAGGCACATAATAGTTAAACTATCCAACTTTGAGGGAAAGGGGAAAGTCATGAGAGCAGCTAGGGAAAAACAAGCAATCACATATAAAGTTTTCCACATAAGGATATGCTCAGACCTATCAGCAGAAACTATGAAAAAAAGGAGAGAGTGGAGTAGCATATTCCAAAAATTGAAGGAAAACAACGCAAATCCAAGAATACTCTACCCAGCCAAATTATCGATCAAGATCGATGGAGAAGTAAAAGTCTTCCCAGACAAGGAAAAACTCAAAAAATATGTTACAACAAACCCAGCCTTACAAAAGTTCCTCGCCGACTCAGTATAGGCAGAAGAACAACACTCACCAAGCACAAATAAGAGACCAACACATAGAACAACCTCACCCAGAGCACAACAAAGAGAAAACATACCCCAAGATAGCAATGCCTTAAGGATGGAAAGAAGTCAAGGAAGATACACACACAAAACACACACTAATGAGAAAGGAAAGTAGGAAAACTCCCAACACAAAAGGTGTAAAATGAAATCACAGTCTGCACATGGAGATAATAACCCTGAATATCAATGGCCTGAACTCAGGCATTAAAAAACTGAGACTAACAGAATGGCTTTGAAAACACAACCCATCAATTTGCTGCCTGCAGGAGACACATCTCAAGGCTAAAGACAAAAATAGGCTGAAAATTAAAGGTGGGAGAAGGACCTACCAAGCAAACAGCAATACAAAAAAAGCAGGGATTGCAATCCTAATCTCGGATAAAATTCACCTCAAAGTGCAAACCATAAAAAGAGATAAGGAGGGACTCGATATAATGCTCAAGGGAATCATAGACAATGAACCACTAAGCATTCTAAACATATATTCCCTGAATGAGAGACCAGCTCAATATGTCAACCAAACCCTCCAAAAGATTAAGAAAGAAATCACATCCTCGACAATTATAGTGGGTGACTTTAACACACCACTCACTGAGAAAGATAGATCACAGGGAAAGAAACTCAACAAGGAGACTAGAGAGCTAAACTCCATAATTGGACAATTTGACCTGATTGATATTTACAGAGCTTTTCATCCAAATATAAAAATTTTTTATTTATAGCTGATAAACTGAAACATGTTGTCAGCTACATTTCAGTCCACAATTTTAACTCGATACTTCAATCCCTATGCATTCACTGCTTATCACCTTCTCCCAAACCATTAACCCTTATACGTTAATGTGCTGAGAATCCTTCCAACACACTGATAACTAGTTAAAAAGCCACTCATACTCCAGAACTTCCACTAACACCCTGAGCATCGCCTGATGCCACAACAAAGTTAACATGTGCTTAACAAATCCAATGACCATGCACCCTAATCTAACCTAATGCTTTCACTCCAATTCTTTGAATCAGAGTCTATCAACTTAATCCTAAACTTATGACCCTAAATCTCAAATTCAGAAACTACCCCGAAAATTCTAATCCTTAAATAGTATCTCTACATCATTATACCTTAACAGATACACTCCTAATCAACTCGAAACATAATCTGTTAGGCAGAAACTTTCTAAACGTAATGACTTTTAATCTCTCCACCAACATCTGAATCTCAAATCATCTCAATTAACCCAATTCTATCTCTTGATTCTTGTTCTTGAACCAGGAACATTGATTAATCTCAGGACCTAGCTTCCGATCTTAAGTACAGACTCTGTCTCTAACACACTAAAACCCTAAGCTAAGCACCAAACCTAACATACCAAAAAAACTCATGCTGCTAAGTATGTGTGTGGATCTGTCTCCTCTCCCAGATTTTACCTAAATGTAAGGGACTGCGAGAGGTAGACATGCACAATTAGGAAATACCAACACATCCTCTGTTTTCAGTTAACTTTTACAAATGGTTCATGAAATTTGGCAAGCTGAAGGGATATACAAATGTTTAAATATGAGAAAAAGCATTATGACTAAGATCTATCACAGGACTCGTGTTCTTCAGCTCTACTGTGTCCTACACTCAGGGAGCCTTCTCTGCTATTAGACATATGCTGGGATGTGTTACCCAATAACCAAGGTGACCAAGAGCTCAAGTACTCACTCACTAATTTGCAGGTCACAGCGTATCCTGGTTTCTCCCTCAAAGATGTAGTGAAACCGACACAGCAGCGCCCGCGCGGCCCAGCGCAGCGGACACCCAGGACTGAAAGATGGCGTTTCCCGTGACCCTGAAGGAGAAGCGCCTCCTGGATGTCAGGATCTCGGAGCTGCCCAGCTGGGTGCTGATGCGGGACTTCACCCCGACGGGCATTGTCGGCGCCTTTCAGAGAAGTTACGATCGGTATTATAGCAAGTGTGTGAACGTGAGGAAGGGGAGCGTCGCAGGCCTGTCCACGGTGTTGGCGGCCTATGTGGTTTTCAGCTACTGCCTATCCTACAAGGAGCTCAAACACTAGCGGTTAAGGAAGTACCACTGAGAATGCCGCGGTGAGGGCGGCCTGCTTTCCTGGTCTGGCCACTTGCCTTGCCACCATCCTCTCCCCTCTACCCGGCAAGAGCCCTTGAGAATGTGCCCAATAAAAGGTGCAGGCCTGAAAAAAAAAAAGATGTAGTGAAACCATATTTAATGAAACAAATAAATGACTGGTTATTCTACCTTTGATCCCCTCCATTCCCTCTTTCCCAGGGACCCTCATGTCACTAGAGATGGAGGTTGTATCTTATATTGGAACCATGATCTCCATTTTTCACAATATTGGACTTTTTCCTCAGACTTAAGGGCTCTGAGGAAGATGTAGTACACCTTTCTAACCCTAAAATATTTGGGTCTGTGACTAAATGAGTTTCCAGTAAACCAACCACTTCACCTCACAAGGCATACTTCAAGTAGGAGCTGCAGCTTCACCCCTTAAGTGTAATGATGTTAATCCCAGGGACATCCTGTGGGTCCAGTGCCAGGATCTCCCTCTCAGCGCACACTGGGCTCTCCACTCAGGGAGAAGTAAGTCCTCAGAGTCACTCATGATATCAACAGTGGCCAACCCAGTGCTGACTTAATTGGGTAAATCCTGACCAGGCACCCTGGGCGTGTGGATTTCTAAATATACCCTGGAATGAAAGTGAGGCCCGGATGTGGACAAAGCAGCAACTAAGAAGCCATTAGTGGAGGTTTCAGAGTCAGCATGTTAGCACAGGCTGAATATCGTTGAGCTCAACCCCAGGGGCTTCCGGAGGCAAAAGGCTATGTTCCTCCCTGAGTCTGTCTTACATACCTACTAGCTGAGGGTACCTGGGGTGTAATAGGTCCACATGCCTAGGTCCCAGGTACGTTTACCTTCCAGGAAGCACAAAACATCCAAGCAAGGATGATCCACTCTTTCCACACAGCACAACCTGATCTGAAATCCACAACTGCCCCAATTTCAGCACCTTGAATTATCTGCGTCCAGGCTCACCTGGATCCTGAGCAGGAGCTGGGAAATAAAGGAGAGAAGGCAAGAGACTGATTAAAGGGTAATCACCTGTAATACATCAGCATCATTATTAAATCGACGTAATTTATACTCCAGGAGCCTTCCTTATTGGATTATCCATCCTTTGGAGAGTCCAGAAAATCAGGGGTTTTCAACTTTCCTGAGGCCACACCCCTTTAATACAGTTCCTCATGTGGTGACGCCCAAACATAAAATTATTTTCATTGGTACTTCATAACTATCATTTTGCTACTGTTATGCATCAGGAGAACCATGTGAAAGGGTCATTCAACCCCTAAAGGGGTCGCGACCCACAGAATGAGAACCACTGGTCCAGATGAAGGCAGAATAAACCCGGGGTGGATTGGGTGAAGTTGCTGTGGGAGGTGTTCTCAGGAACACTTGGCAGTTCTAGGAACACCTTGTACACACTGACACACATGTACACAGGCAAACACATGAAAATATTAGCAAACAAGAATCTAAAATGTATGCAGAGACAATTCGAAAGCTAAATGAAGTAAGAGACCATGTATAATATTTACCATAAAATAAGGGCTCACCCAAAATCCAGAGCTTAGCATCATGATCTGCGTGTTTCTTGCATTATAAAATGTAATACTTGATCACACTTTTTTCCTGTTAATCTCATTTATCAAACAAGGTTTTTTCATCAGTAAATGAAATCTTGTCAAACTTCAGTGTGCATTGTTCAACCAGAACCACCCCTTAATTTTATAATCTCTCTCTCTCTCTCTCTCTCTCTCTCTCTCTCTCTCTCTGTCTGTCTCTCTCTCTCTCTTTCTCTCTCTCTCACCTATCTCTCTTGCTCTCTCCTTTCAGTGTGGACTGCTTAAATTTTTTCACGTTTGTAATTTATGTATACTAATAGGGCACTACAACATCATCGCAGGGCATAATTACCAATGAAAGCAAATCCATTACTTATACAGGTTTTTAGCTCAATTATGTCTTTTTAATTATGTGTGGTTTTTTTGGAGATATTAGAATGAATGGGATTAACAACGAATGCCCGGACACAAAGAGAAGACTGTAAGACCAACATCAGCTTGAGACATGATATCCCCTTGCTGGAGAGTACATCGTCAGAGGACCATACTGGGGATACATGGTGTGGAGTGAGCCTGGTCTGACCCCCACCTCCCTCCACAGTGGGGTGAACCAATAAGGGAACAGAACAGGTCAGCAACGGGAACCAAGCCAAGCCATAAAACCCCTGAGGAGCAGCAAAAATAGACTTCAGGCCAGGAGGGGCAGTTCCTGGAACCCCAGGACCCGTGGGAAGATAGTCATAAATGTCAGCAGACAAACCTGGGATTATGTATGCTTATATATGTTTTTTGGGGGGTGCTAGTTTCCCCCAGTTTTAATTCAATCTATTTGTTTTGTCTCGGCTCTTATTGTTTTGCGTATCCATATAGGCATGGGAAGCAACTGGACCAATGGTTCTGGAGGGTCTTGTGGGAGGGAGCGGTGATCAGACAATTTCATAGATAGGGGAAGAACTAGGGAATTAAATCAACAATGAGGAGGACTTAGAGATCCTGGGGGTGTTGGAGCAATAGCAATTTAGCTGAGAGGCATTACTAAGAGGCAGAAAAGGGGTGAGTGTTATTGTAGGACAGAGGGGATGTAAAACAAAATAGAGACAAGATCTGGGAAGAACGGTATGGATGGAGGTCTAAACATAATGTCATACATACGTAACTACGTTAATTCATAAAATAGAAGTATTGGCCTATGTGTGCATTTTTATAGTCATACATTGAGGAAGTGGATGGACTTTGGGCCTCTGCTCCAGCCCTCCCTCAACACAAGAACACCTTGTTATAACAACTTGGCATTTTACTGTATTGTTAGTTAAGTTCAAGTTAATTGGGTACAAACATAACAATGGTTGAGAGAGAACACTTAACAACACATTCTATGAAACCAGTAATATTCTGACACCAGTGTCAGATAATGTTACTTCAAGAAAACTAGACAAACATTGATAATGGAGTTACATGAAAAAGTTTGTTTAAAATATTAGGAACTAAGTCAGACAACATTTAACATGTTGTCTGACTTAGTTCCCAAATAACTTGAACTTAAATAACAATACAATAAAATGGTATTTATTCATAATTCCCAGAATCTGCAGCTTTAAAAGTCTTACAATTAGGCTAGAAGTGTCTCATGTAATTTTATTTATTTCATTTTTTTATTAAATGTTTTATTAGGGGCCCTTACATCTCTTATCACAATTCATATATTCATCCATTGTTTCAAGGAGATTTGTATAGGAATTAACAAGACTAACAATAGCATTGACCACACATGCTAATGCTCCTGAGAAGTGAGGATGGTGACATGTTGTCTCTTGTACTTTGAATATATTATCAGGAGAGATCCATCCTGGGAAAATGATATCATGCCTGGTAAAGTAAAAGGGCAATTGAAAAGAGGAAGACCCTTGTGAGGGACTGGATCATTGGCTGCAGCAATGGGCTCAAACATAAAATCCACCCTGAGATGGAGCAGGACTTGGCAGTGTTTCATCCGATTGTACCTAGGTTCTCTGTGAGCTGGAACCTACTTGAGGGCAACTAACAACAACAACACACTATCAACTTTTTCCAGGACTTTCCTGTTTCCATTCTTCCCCATCAGCTAAATCCTGTCCTTGACCTTACTTACATGACTGGTTAGCCTAGCAGGGGGTGAGTTCAGTTCTGGACATGAAAGTGACCAAAGGCCATTTCTTTGAGGGTCTCTTTTGTGAGTAGGAGTTTGGGTCCACATTTTTCTCCCAATCTATGCAGGGAATTCTAATGGGATTCCTTTTGGAGGACTTGGTAGCGGAGGCTGGGCACATCTCGTTCTGCTGATCAGTCACTAGTTTTAGGTGAGCAACCCAATGGGAAGTGGCTTGTACAACCAAGGGAACCATTTGGAATCTAGTTGCATACTATTGTGGGTGGATCTACAATGAATGAACAAACCCTTGTTTGTGAAGAGGGTATAAGTTGGGCTGCTAACTTTAAGACTAGCAGTTTGGAACCACCTATAACACCACAGTAGAACGAATGAGCGGTCTACTCCAGCAAACATTTTCATTCTTGGAAACTTACCAGGGAAGTTCTCCCCTGTCCTATAGTATCTATGTGATTCTGTATTGACTCGATGACAATGAGGTTTTTATGGTGGGGGTGGGGGAACGAGAAACAGGAAACCTCACATGAAAGCAGGTGTAGTAGCTACATAGTTTCATTTCAACTTGGGAAATAAATCTAGGGGTAGAGGTTAGCCTGTCAATCAGATCACAACTTGATGATGCCTCCTGGTGGGCATGACCTTCTCATGTAGATTCTGGGAATTTCTACTCTTTTTCCCAGGAGCTGGGCTACCCTCTCTTTCTGCTTCACCTTCCTGCTCTTGAGTCACTTGGATAGCTGGAAGAGCCACATGGAGACCCATGCCAGTGCAAAATGCTTCTACCACCATTGGATACACACTGGCCTGTGGTCTTCCTGCATTCGTCATCATTGCATGTGCTGTGTGAGTCTGAAGAGGAAATTATAGACTACTATCAGACATATGGGCTAATATCGGACTTTTAGAGGTGATCTGGCCTGGGATGCAATGTTTTCTTGTTATCTATTAGTTATTGGTGTAAATCTCTTTCTTACACATATTTGAATTACCCTGGATTTGTTTCTCTAGTCTATCCAGTCTAACACAGCAAGTATTTCCAGAGAAGTCACCCTTTAGTTGCAAAATCTAGGCTAAGTTTCCCAAGGTCTAAGGATAAGCTGGCTCCAGCAGAACTGGCAACATAAACCAGTTTAATTCAGAAAATATTGGCTGATAACTGACATTTTTGGATTCCTGATCAAGTCAGGTGACAGTTTTCTGTCTGGGGAATTATGTAACCATATTGGGAAATGTAACAGAGTGTTACAATTCTCCTATCTCCATTTTAAGCCAGGAACTTTGGAATTTGACGTGAACTTTCAGAAAGGAATTCCCAAGTATGACAGGCATGAAAGAAGCACAATCTTTATGGATGCAAGTTAATCAGGAAATAGTTCACTTTGATCTTTCCCAAAAACACTTGTTCTGAGAGTCTGGGCAGCCAAGAGTTACCTGGAGGAAGGAAATTTAAATTTCAGATCACTCAACTTGGTAAAGTCTTTCCCACTGTCCATACACGACCTCTTGGACAGATAGAAACTTGAGTGAGTGATACATTAAATTAGCAGAGTGCATAAATCATGATAAGCATCATAGAAAAACATAACTCTCATGTTTAACTGTCCCAAAAGCTTCCCGGTGAAATTAAACAAGAAGATTGTACAAATTCCAGCTCTTAGGACAGGCGAGTTTAACAACCATCCTCCCATCCACGTTCCTTCATTCCCTTCCACTACTTCTGCTTAAGATTTATTTTTAATTTTGTTAAACTGACATATAACTTACCTAGACGTGCATGCTAGGTACTTCTCTTTTCCTAAAAATCAGTCATACACGGCAGTGCTTTAGGTCACAGAATGGACTGTCATCACAAAGGTTAAGCAAGGACCCTTAGTTCGTGCTTCAGCCCCATTAACACCTTGGCAGGATTGGATGGTTGGGTGTTTCCAGTTTGTTAGGAGGATGGACATCCAGGGAATCTGATCACAGGCTTACACACCCAACGTACATTGTTCTATTTCACCCATGTCACCCATGCACGCTCTCTGCTATGGGGGAAAGCACTGGTTGCCTTGGCCATTGTTATCTGAGTCTTTGCAGCTGCAGTCTCAGCCACAGCTGTGGACCCTCTTGAGTGTACAGCCTCTGCCTGGCTCCTCCCCGAGCCCCGCCCCAAACCCGCCAGACCCCGCCCACCCTCACCAGGCACCTGTTTTGGCGCCTCAGCAGAAATGGGCGGGGCAAGAGCTGCCTTGAGAGGAGTGAAGGCAGAGACCCTACTCCTCCCTGACCCCACTAGCTCCTCCCCTTCCGGATCACGCCCAGAAAGGGCCGGAAGTGGCGGTGTCTTATTCTGAACTGCAGCTCTCAGCGAGGGTCCCATTGTCCATGCTCTGCTCGCAGTGCCAGAGAAGCGCCCACAGCCTGAGCACCTTTTTGCCAGCGCTCCCAGGTGGGAGGCTCTGGGCTCTGGGACATGTGTGTGGGCGGAGGCTATTTTAGTTCAGCTGACTAGGGTGCAAGCGCCCTTTCTCTCCCCCAGGAACCCTGCCAGCGCTTCTCTTGGTGAGAGGTGGGCGGGTGTCCTTGAGGCAGGTCTTATTTCCCTGCTTTCAGATTGATTGGGGTTCATGGTGGGAGTCCCTTTTGGAGACAGGGGATCCCGGCTGGGGTTTGGGGCTTTGTGCTTCCCTGATTCTCTCTTTGCGGGTCTCCTAACCCCCCTCCCTTGTTTCCTTCCACACAGCGATGCCTCCTCCCGAGACTCCTTGCGCCTCCTCAGCTCAAAGGTGAGCCCCTGGGTCTTGTTCTGCTGACCTCCCTCTGGACCCGACCAGAGTCTGTTCTAGGCGCAAGATCTCTTGCTGGTCTGTGACAGAAACATCTTCCCTGGTTTTAAAATATTGGTCGCGGCCCTTTTTTCTTACTCCTTGTTTGAATTTTTATCTATATATTACTATGGTTTTAAAAATCATTCCCATTTCATTTCCTTTCTATTCTTTATTGTTTCTGTTGGGTTCAGTTTGTGAAGCACAGAAGGGGTGGATGTCTGGAGATGAAATAACATGTGAGGGTTTGTAAGGATGTCTGGGTGGGGTTGGGTGGGTGGGTGGCGGAGTTGGGGAGGGTGAGGGGACTTGGGGAATAAGAATGAAGGATGGAGGGGACTGAGCACTAGAACTGAAGGTGACTAACAAGTCTTTTTAAAGGTGATTTAATCATAGTGGGAAAATAGACAATATGAAATCGATTGTGGTAATGATTGTGCAATGCTTAAGATGGATGAACTATGGAATTGTGGGATTATGTGAGATATATGGATTAAGTTCCCCAAAAAGTGTTTAAAAAAAAAAGAAAGAAGCTCTCCATCACAAAAGTAATCTAACTAAACATGCACAGAAGAATCAAAACCCAAACTGAAACAAAGAAACCAAAAACAAGGTAATACTAAATGGAAGTGACCGTGAAATGGGCCCTTGGGCTTTGAACGTTGTGAGGCTAAAGGAAAATTTACTTGGGGCTGGTGTGGTGGACGTTGGCCCTGGTGCCCTCGGCCACGGCTGCTTGGCCAGCTGTGCAGGCGGCAGCAGGCGCATGGTCGCCAGGATGTTCCAGGCTTTGATAGTCGAGCAGTTTGGAATGAAAATATAATGTCTACAAGAATTCTCAGGAAGAGTCATTTCTATCTCTGAAGAGTGCTTAGACAGGGCCATAAGGTTGGAGGATGCTGAGAGCACACACTGGTCTCAGAGGTGGAGGGTGATCATCCCCTCTTCCTTTCTGCACAGAGGAAAATGCATCTCCCCTTTCCTTGGACATTTTTCCCTAAGTCAGTGAGGATGAGGGGAGGAAGCTGAACCTTTTTCATCCAGCCTTCTCATGGAAGAACTGTGCCAGGAAACCGCAGAATATTTTACATTACTGACTTCTGCCTTTAGGGTCGGCATCCTGGCCCTTCTGGCTTCTCATACGATGAGATGCCGCAGGTCCTGCTGTAAATGAGGCTGACTATACATGAGTCAGGTTTCATAGGAGAATGTAACGATATTGTGTTAGGATGGCATTGAGTAGATTTGAGAGCTGAATTCTTTGCAAGACTTTGTCTGTTGCATTTAAATCTCATATCTGGCTCTGACCCAGGAAGACACACAGGTGCCACTGCCTCCAATTGATAGGTGTTAAGAAGGGATCTATTCTATGATGACTGGGTGCTCAAGGCTGGTATTGGGTTCTGCTATGTGAAGTGAGACATGGTAATGTGATAAATTGCCACCTAGATTTTGTCATGATGGCCAATAAGATCCTCAGATTCATTCCAGGGAGATGGCAACCAGGCTTTCAATTCTTAGTAGGAAAGGGGTGAATGCATCTCTATAAAAACCTTAATAGGATACTTAAATGTATGTGTGTATATGTATGTGTGTGCGTGTGTGTGAATTTTCAGTATTTCCTTTCTTTCTACAGATATTCTATCCGAGTTTGTTGTTGTTCTTTTTCTTGATACCATGGGTTTGTTGGTTTATTCAGCATTTGGACACTCTATTTTGTTTTGAAGATGTTTCTCAAATATTTGTAACATTAGTGATATAGTCATGTAGAATAATGGGTTTTAAAAAATAGAGTCGAAATTTTTTTTATACTTTCATGATTTTGTAACTTGTAGAAAGATCTGAAATAAAGGTTTCCTTTATTATTGAGAAACATGCTTGTTTGCAACCTTATAGTGTTACATTAAAAAGTACCCCTAGTGTAATTCCAGTTTAGACATGTATGATTTCATTCTACAATATGAAAAAGAAAAGCAATTCTTTAAGCTTGCTATTAGAACCAGTAGATAGGTAAGATAAATTCTTGGTAGAAAACACACACACACACACACACACACACACACACACAAACACACTCACACCTTCAGTCCTTCCAACTCACTTGGCCACTAGCCCAAGGCCAAGGAAGCAGGCAGTGGGAAGGGGAGGTGGTGAGGTATAGTGGAGGCCAGTAACACGGCTTAGTGAGGCAAGTCCCAGTGGAGCCTCACAGTGTAGGGATGCAAAATGACTGGCGGGAGGTGCAGCATCTGGAGTGGTGGCATGTAGAGTGATGTTGGCTCACAGGCAGCAGACACTGCACATTGTGACCACATGGTGGCGTGGTACAGCATGGCACAGTGATGTGGTCCACCAAATTTGGCCAGGTTGAGCAGAGTACTGCACAGCCCACAGCTTGCACAGCACATGTGTTGAGGAAGGGCATCTAGATCAGGCACTGTGCTGACCAAACATCTTGCCATCCTTGCCTTTGAGAAGCACTCTGCATGTATTTTTACTAAGGCAGATAGGTTTGTCCTTTTAGCTGTCCATGGTATATTCAATCTTCTTTTCAAACACCAACATTCAAATGCTTCAATTCTTCGGTTTCCTATACAATGTGCAACTTTCGTATGCATATGAGGCAAGTGAAATGATCATGGCTTGGTCCTCAAAGTAACCTTAGTCCTCACAGGAACGTCCTTTTTTCCAGTACTCACAGATATCTTGTGCAACAGACTCATCTCATGGAACTCGTCTTTTGATCTCTTGAGTGCTATTTCCATGATCACTTATAGGAATAAAGTGTGGATGAAATTTCTTTGTTTTCACTTTTTGTATTATTTGCTCAAAAGGTTTTTTCATCAAATGATTTTTTCAACAGTCAAAAAAAAGTCCTTTAGAGTTGCCCTAGAATTTGAACTTTTAGTCTTCATATATTCAATCAAAAATATTCCTATTCTTAAATACTCTATTTTTATATCAAGTTGAAGAATTTTTCAGACACTTAGATGGCATTCATGTCAAAGTCCATTTTATGAGAAAGAGTCATAGTTCTCTAAGTAAATGTCAACATAAAAACAAAATAATTTTTAGCTTCATCATAACACTAGCAAATTAGAAAGTCATACTGTTTAGCCTGCAAAGGCTGCAATATTGTTAAACCACACCACCCTGTGCAGTGAGTAAACATACAATCTGTTGAGAGTGGGAAGCCAGTGGGACTGCGTGACCACCCCACACCCTCAGCCTCATGGACTTACATATTTTCAACCATTGACATGAAATAAGCTTACCACTTTGCTATCCCTTATTTTTTGGAATATATTCATGTTCTAGTTTTGTGGCAGGTTTTCCCCTTCCACAGGCACCAACTTTTTGGGGTTTTACTATATTTGTTTCCTTTCTTCGAAATTGAGAGACAATAGTACAATCCCACAGCAGAGGATTTGAACCACTGACCTTGAGGTTAAAAGCCCAATACTTAGCTTTCAACATCACCACGCCCGTTTATTTTTCCGTTCCATGGTCCAATCTCACAGGTTATTATAATGTTACTCTCATGCAAACGGAAGGTTTATTTATATAACAAACATCATATTTTCTATTTTGAAGTAATTAAGTTGAATCTAAGTAAAAAACCCTGCAGATCACATGACAGAATTTCGTAAGAACAAAACTATGCAAATATTTTTTACAGGAGTAGTTCAAGCCTGTCTGAGAAGGTCATTCTCGGTCGCCATCAACTCGATGATGGTGAGTTTCTTTCTTAGAGTTTAGGAGAAACTTATACACTTTCTATGATTGTAGATAGTGATCCCCCAGAAGCTCTTTGAGAGCAGTGGGAACAAAATCAGATGAAGTGAAAGCAGAAAGCCGCATCTGTGCTCAGCCCTGCACCTGCTCCTGCTCCTGCTCCTGCTCCTGGGCCTGTGCTGTTAGTCCTGAGCGCCCCCTGCTGGTCTCAGCGCCCCAGGCTGTCATACAGGATAGTGTATGTGAGGGCCACCCTGGCTTCCCTGTCTGTGTCCACCTGCACTGTAACACACAGGTTTGTCCTCGGTGCTCTCAGAGGTCACAGGTAGGTAGCACTGATTTTTGGAAGGATCAAGGTCACTACCATAGTGACCAATAATAGGAGCTCTCCATCGCCACGGCCTCTCCCTGGGTGCTGCCTGATCCAATCCCAAATACCCTCTCTGACACTGACCCCATGGTATGACCAGCACCTTCAGGAGAAGGAGGGGAAGGAAGGAGATAGACATTTCTGAACTAAGGTCGCCCTGGCTCAGTAGGCTCCAGAGTCTCCTGGTAAGGCCACGTTTAACCAGGAAACTACACAAAGCATTTTCCTATGAGTGTAACTGACTGGGATCAGGTCTGGTATCCATGAGAAGTTTGCTAAAGCCACAGCTCCACCGCTCCACCAGGAGATTTCTACAAAGCACCTTTCTGAATCAAGTTGAATGCAGGCAGGTGAGTCAAGTACAAAAGCAAGCAAATGAACATACAGAGTGATCATGGCTACTATGATTACACTAGATCTTAGCCAAAAGGCTGAGAAGCGATAATCAGCTACTTTTACGGAAAAAGTTCTGAAAATATTGGGGGAAGATTTTGTGAGAAAAAGGTCAGGAAAATTGAGCTGAGGATTAACCCCCCACCACAACCACCATCTTATTACAACAATGCACCTGCTCATTCTTCAAGGGCAGCAAGGGCTGAACTCTGAGAATTTCATGAAGAAAACTTACTTCATCTGCTCTCTAGTCCTGAAGTTATTCAAAAGTCACAGAGTGACCACTATAGAGAACCCCGATCCAGTAAGAGGCATCAGTGCCCCCACGTGGGGAGATGTTTCCCTGTCGTGTCAGTGGCCTGTGTTCTTGTTCTCACTCCCGAGGAGACATCAGACACTGTGTCCTCTGATGCTGAGCTGAGAGATGCTCTGAGACTCCTGCTCTGCAGCTGCATCAGGCTGAGGGTTTCTGTTCCTCTCAGGAAGGAGTTTCTCTCACGGTGTCTCTTGCACAGTAATACATGGCCATGCCTGAGTCCTGCAGGCTGCTCAACTGCAGGGACATGGTGCTGATAGGGTTGTCTGTGGAGATGGTGACTTTTCCTTGGAAGGATGGGTTGTTCTTGGTTTCAGAGTCACTAGGATAAATCATTCCTATCCATGTCAAGCCCTTTCCAGGTGTCTGCCTAAACCAGCCGATCCAGCTTCCAGTAAAGGTGTACCCAGATGTCTTACAGAAGATCCTCAAAGACTCCCCGGGTCTCTTCACCTCTGCACCAGCTGCACCTGAGCACACACACCTGTGGAGATAGGATTCAGAGATCAGAGATTCCCTCTACACACACACACACACACACACACACACACACACACACACACACACACACTCCATTCATCTCAAACCCTGTGGCGATCCTGACCTAGCAGACGAGCAGTGAGGTGATCTACGGGAAAGACCCCATCTTGCAAGGAGAATGGAAAGAATCACACTGTGATCCCCAGCTGGGTGATGAGGGCGCTTCCCCTGTGGACGTAGCCTGTGGGTCTTCCACTTTGCATATTTCTGCCCGGCCCTCCATTTCAGACTCCTCCAGCCTCACAACCCTGGAAACCCAAGGCAGGGGGAGGTGCAGGTCTTGGGACTGCTGGGAGGGACAGAACATGATCCTAATAACATCACACAATACACACACACACATGCACATGCGTATTGGCACCTTGACCCCGGACAGTATTGAACTGTGGCTCTACACTCAGTGCATCTCTCAGTACACATTTGGGGGAGAGTGTTTGAAACCCAGTGTGACCAATAAGCCCTCACAAACGGTCCCTCCTTACTGTCTGTGGGGAATTATGGCCAGGAGAGAAAATACCTCTGTCTCCTTAGAGAAAGCTGAAGACTCTGATGTCCCTGATGGTCCCTTCTCAGTAGACCTCTCAGGTGTGTCCCAGCGCCCAGGTCTGCCCTGTGCTTCCTGCTGCTTGAGGAGAGGAAACACATTTCAGGGAATGTCAGCTTTACTCAGAGTGTCAGACAAATCTGTGCAGATTAAAGCCAAAGATAAGTGTGTCACTCTGAATACTCATGGGCAACCTGGCCCTTGTCACCGTCTCTCTGACAGTGGAGCTCTGTTCAGAAGAGAAGTTAAAAGTCCAACATGGGGAATATTTCAGTATCATCAGTTTTTTTCCGGTTTCCTCTATTAACTTTAATCACATTTTCAACATGCAGCCAAGAATGAAGCTTTGACAGTTAGTCATACCATTACAGAGACAAGCATTGTCAATTTTCGGCAGGGACAACTCTGAGATGACACGAGAAAGTTGGATATTTACTTTCTTGCCTTTATTTCCCGTAGAACCATAAAAAATATTAAAAATAGTGATCCATACATTGAATTCACTTGTAACAAATGACTGAAGTTACTGCCTTTAATTTTAGTTATTGCAAAAAAACCCCAGACAGTTATTTAATTAGACTGCTGCTAATAGGTTTGTAAAGATCACAGTGGTGACAGGATTGGTACATTTTGCCATAATGCGTCTGCTTATGAGAACAAACATTAACACTACAAAGGATTGACACGTAACATGGGTTATTTGCCGTGTGGGCAAACACTGCGTTATTCACAGCCAACATCCTCATGTGGCTCCAGAGGGACTGTTGGCAGATCTTGCTGAGTTCTCCTTAAGCATTTGAAACCCAGACATGATATACCATAAAGCTAACCCATAGCGAAACAGACACAAACATGAGGTAAATACTATGGGGAAAATTATGGTGCTTGGTAGGCTAAAAGTCAAAATATATTTCTGATAAGCTTTTCCTTCTGAGAATATTTAAGAGGTGAAAATATTAAGTACTAGAAGGTCACAAAATTTAGCAAATGTGGGTTCTTGTCATTCAGTGAGATCAATGGCAGGATGCTCCCTTGCAACATGTGGAACACTTTCCTGTAGCCACTTCGAAGACCAACAGGGCTACCTGTTGCCATAGTTGAGACAATGCTGTCATTCCCATTCTCCTTAAATATTAACTGCTCCAACGACAGTTGTTTTTGTTTATATTACCCATAGAATAACCCTTTATACTTTTTCTTACACCCTGGGAGCTATGGCAAACCTCTTTTAAACCACAATAATAAACTTCCATCAATTCTGTTTTATTTTACTAAGACATCTATACTTACAATTCTCTGAGCTAATCAATGAAATCCAATTCTGATTAACAGAGTTAATTTATCCTGTTTTTCCTCCTCTTACTGCCTGTTTAGGTAATCACATGTAGGTGCTTAAAACTAAAAGATATATCCTTCTTCTTCTATAGGAAATTGTTGAAGTTACTGCCAGAGGATGGGCCCCTCAGGTTCGAGGGCACTCAAAATGTGACTGAAGAGAGGTTGATTTCTTGGAGGGGAGTCGTCCATGAGGACGTGATTTGAGTAAAGCCTCTGGGAGTGGAGACATCAGGTTCTTCATTTGCTGATGCGACATGCCTTAAGGTAAAGAGAAACAGCTACAAATGTCTTCTCAATACCAGAACATGGAATTTGCATACTATGAATTTAGGAAAATTGAAAGTAGTCAAAAATAAAATGGAATGCATGAATATCAGTATCCTCAGCATTAGTAAGCTTAAATGGACTGGTTGGTATTGGCCAATTTGAATCAGATAATCATCAGATTTACTATGCTAAGAATAGCACAGTCAAGAGAATGGCATGGCACTCATTGTCAGAAAGGATCTTGCTAAACCCATCATGAAATATAGTACTGTCTGTGATAAGATTATATCCACCTTCAAGGAAATCCAATCAATTCAACTATTATCAAACATTACGTTAACAATGCATTTGCTACCAACTTTAACATACAAATAAGTAAGGTATAACACTAATAAATAAAAATTAATTTTATTTGCTCCTTTACCACCACTTTCTGCTGTTGAGATTTAAATTCCATTATTATACATCATACATTCAATAGGTCTGATTCTACATATTTCTTATGCATTAATATTATATTCCTATTTTAAATAAACCATTTTATTTACATCCAGAAATTAATACATGCAAAGCTATTGGATTTACCCATGCTGTAATTGGAAATGGCCACACACACACACATCCTTTTTTCATGGGCATTTAGAGTATTTGTTTAGTGCTCATGGAGAGAAAAAAAAAATCCCCTTTTCATCTTTCATGTTACATCTGCCCGGTGTCCACTTCATTTTAAAAATTAATCTTCTAATTATAAGCTATGTGCTTTACTGTACCTTTTAATCTTCAAGAGTGAATTTACTAGCCATTTATTCTTTAAACATTGTCAAAGCACTGAAACAACAAAATGAGACCGAGAAAGCTCTCAGGTTTGATACATTGTTTGAATTTTTTAATAAAAATAATTATCTGAAATATAATCACTACCCTATAGAAAATTAACAAATGAAAAAGTCACAGCAGTCTCCAATTCTTGCTGCCTCAAACCATTTTACATTTGCTTGATACACCTTTCCCGGTTCTTTGCAGTGATCTGTGTGCACAGGAAAGAAACCTTTTCCCAGTGCTGACGGGCTCCTAGCTCATCTGAGGAGTAGCTTATGAATGGTTTTAAGGAGGAAAAGCCTAATTTACTAAAGGGGTGAATTCAAGATAAAGACATTATGAAGTTTTATAAAGACTGTATTCACAGGGGAAATTCTTTCTGGGGTTAAGAGGAAACCACAGGTCCTCAGAAGATACTGGGCATTTTTTCTTATCCTGCTCCTAGAGCTGGCTCATACAGCAACCACAACCAAGCCATCTTAGTTTCCTGAGGCCTTCTGCAGGGGAAGTTTATGTCTATGTCTCCTGTTACATGTGTCTCTCACACAGTAGTATACAGCCATGTCCTCTGCTCTTAGATTGCTCATCTGCAGATACATCATGCTCTTGCCATTATCGCTGGAAATAGAGAATCAGCCCCTCACAGTTTCTGTATAGATTTTAGTATTTCCATCAGGACTAACAGCAGCCACCCACTGTGGCCCCTTCCCTGGGAGCTGGCAAAACCAATTCATCCAGAAGCTGCTAAAAGTGAATCCAGAGGCAGCACAAGAGAGTCTCAGAGAACCCCCAAGTGGTCTCAGGTCTCCACCAGATACCACCAGCTTCACCTCACACTGGACACCTGCAAACACAGAAAACATGTGTTTAAAGGCCTATACCAATCTCTCTGTTCCTCTCAGACTCCCAAATCTATATTCATATTTTTCAAAATCATTTCCTTGTAATATTGCAAGAATAAAAAACCCATCCCAGCTCAGGCGCCATAGTGAGAGTCCTGGCTTGGTGCTGGCTTCTGAATGGAGTAATCTCAGAAACTGGGCTGAGCTTTCCTTATAATCACAGTCAGCAGCAGAGAGAGCAGGCTGCATGTCCTTCTCTAGATAGCCGATCAGCCATCGGTTAGTGCAGTGTCTGCCAGAAGGATCAGCGTGTGAAGAATGAGAGTTAATGGAAATCTGTGGCAGAAGTCCATTTGCATTGGGATATTAGGACATAGTTGTACTATAAACCTCTCTTCACCAAGTGTTACCAACAAATGTGAGTTCGTGTTCTGATCCTGGTCCATCTGGGACACTAATAAACCCTCTAGCCTCAATTTCTAGTGCTCACCAACTAGATTACTTTTCTTCTTTCTCTCAGCCTATCTTTAAGCACACATGGATGAGTTCTGAGCTAAGAGTCCTTGCTGAGCCTCACTTGCTCTGGCCTAACACAGAGTTGTAACTGAGTGTTATGGACACTAGGACAGATTCCATGGCTCGTGTTCTGAGGAAGGAAGCACTAAGCCACTTCAGTGACTGACTGGAGAACCTCTCATTAGGAAAACACACAAGGTAGAGAACAAGGATACATTAATGGTGTTTACTGCTTTATCTTTGGGGAACATAGAACCCAAACAACAAGAAATAAAGACAACAACAATAATGCATCCTGGCAATTCTGACTCATAGAGAGTGTATATAACAGGGAAGAACTTCTTCCTAGAGTTTCTGAGGCTATAAATCTCTATGGGATGTGATCACATCATCCTTATCTCACAGATTAGTTGGTGGGCTGGATCCAAACATCACACTTCATTTAGCAGAGATGAGGTGGAAACAGACAGAGAAGGAAAGAAAGAGGGATGAAGGGAATGAGCGAGAGAGAGCGAGAGAGAGGAGAAAAGTCTTATTTGTTAATTAATGTTCAACTCCCCCCACACACACACAATTTTGGGGTTAATTAGGGAAATTGACAAGTTAAAATTGACGTGCTTAGCACTCAATGGTTCAGTCAAGACATACAATTCTACCAATGCAACGGAGCTTTATACTATAAAAATAAGTCCGTGAAAGTGGATAAATTTCATCCATGGAAATGAAGAAAGGTAGCACATTTTTGTCTGTTTACTTGGATTACAGTTTCACTCAGATAATTAGAGCTATTCATCTTTCCATGTTTCATCTAATCCTCATACAGTGGATTTCCCTGCCGTGGTTTTCACGCCCTCAGGATGTGGTTATCACACTGTGTCTCTTGCACAGTAATACATGGCTGTGTCCTCAGAGCTCAGACTGATCAGCTCCATGAATGCTGTGTCTCATCAGGGAGTCTGCCCTGGAACTGTGGTCCATAGTTTGTACTACCACTTTGAGGTTAACTCTTTCAAGTCAAGGAAGAGGTTGACCAGCAACCTGTTGCACGCAGTGCATACATTTGTCCATGAAAGTATATCTGGAAGCCTGGCAGGAGACCTTCACAGAGGCCCCCGGCTTATTCATCTCAGTGCCAGACTGCACTAGTTGGACCTGCGGGTGGATGGCTGCAAAGAGGAGACAGGAACATAAGAAGCATAATTCTTCAAGTTCCACCACACTCTCCTAGGAACTGGGTGTGCATTTCCTGCAGTCACAGCTGTCGAAAGAGATTCCCCAGCACCACTCCATAGTGAGGGGGCTCTGTCCTCAGAGGAGTCTGTGTACGAGAAAAGTTCTTATTGAGTGAAGTTGTGGAGGTCAGAGACACATCTGTATTTGCCTGAATAGACTTTATATTATTTGCATATTCAAAAGCCAGAGTGTGTTATAGCTCAATGCCTGCAGAGCTGAGAAGAAGAAATGAATCACAGAGAACACGAGTCTACAGGGTGCTGAAGGCACAGACCAAATCTCTGTGGAACGTGTTCCTCTGCATCGTCCCCAAACACTACACAGAGAGAATTCTTCTCACTGAAAGGACCCAACACTGACAAGGTCTGTCCATTCTTGTGACCACACCTTTAGTGGTACAGACACCACTTGAAAACATTTTGGGTCCATCAAGAGTTCTGATTCTGAACAGGTGTATAGTTTTTACCCTCGTCCCCTCCAGCATAAGCAGCTAACTGGTAACTCTGGGTAAAAGGCAGTTGATGCGCCATGGGAGGGCCTGACAGGATCCCGACTGCTATGAAATCTACACCTGAATTCAAGGCAGTTCCTCCCGGGCTGTGCAGTAAAAACGACTTTTTCTGACCACTCTTTTGATGAATGATCCAAACCTGCGCATCTGATATCAATGATCATATTAATTGCAAAATTGACAGGCCCAGAGCCATTTCCATGAGTGGTTTTGTGTTAACATATGCTCTTCGTTCCATATTTCACACAGTAGAATTCCGGGGCATGTATGTATTTTCAGTGAGTTTCTATATGCTCCACCTTTGCTAATTGTTTTCTGATGAACCTGGACTCATGCCCACGCCACTACCTCTGATCCACCACCTCTCTCTTCAATACACAGTCCAGGTCCTGTCACCAAGGCGTGACATCTGAATATCTTATGTTTAAAAGCTGTTTGTCTGATGATGTGCTTGAATAATTTAATTAATGTACCTTCTGGAGCCCTGCTCCTTAGTAGATACATATCTGTATGTATGCATAATTAGTCCCATGGAAGCCCTACTAAGTGGAGTCGGGTTTAAGTTCTAAGTCGTGATATCATCACAGGCAGCTGGATTAGTAGTGCTGAAAGAAAGGCTGAGATCCACTTATTCCTTAGAAAAACAGATGGAGAAGAATCCCAAGATGCAGCAGAAAACCAGCCCTGAACCTTCAGCGGCACCTGCTCTAGGTCGGAGTCTTTGCCGGTGGGTCTTGAGCGCCGCCTTGAGACCAGTCTTCTTGATAGAGTGGCGATTAGCGTCTGGGCTCTCATTGATTTGCCGTGTGTATCTTGCACAGTAGTAGATGGCCGTGTCCTCAATTTTCAGTTTGTCCGTTGGAAAGTACACTATGTTCTTGGATCTGTCTCTGGAGGTGGCGAATCCACCCTCAACAGAGTCTATGTAACTACTACCATCACCACTAATGCCTGCTACCCACTGCAGGCCCTTCCCTGGAGCCTGGCAGACCCGTGGCATGCCGCAGCTATTGAAGGTGAACTCAGAGGCTGCACAGGAGAGTATCAGAGAATCCCCCCAGGCTTTCTGTACAGCCCCCAACTCCACCAGCTGCACCTCACACTGGACACTTGCAAACACAGATTGATTAGGAAAACCCTCACACACACCCACTGGTGCTCAGTGAGGGCCAGTAACACACTCTTGCTCTCCTGAAAAGACCTGTTAATACCTAATTCAGGGAAACCCAGCCCAGCACAGATGCGGTGATGTCTTGATGTGCGCAGTCCTGATCACTGAATGGGGGCCCCTGAGAATTGCGGAGCTGTGGCGTCTCTGCCAGGGATGTAGGGTGAGGGCTGGGATGATTTGAATAGCAGAGGGCAGGAGTCGATTTGCATGCACTTCATTTCTATAGCAGTAAGTGACGTTACATGTATTCTGGGAAGATCATTCCAAGAGCAGGGAAGAATATTCTAGGTATCCTGCTGAACCCTACAAATATACACATTGGTATGCTAAAAGGCAGGTCAGTTATTGAAACCCAGTTTCTACTAAGGACAAAGATAAGGCTTTCTATTCCCATTAGAATTTATGGCCTCAGAAACCTACAAGGAGAGGTGCTCTGTCTTATGCATTCGCTAGCAGACATAATTGAGTTGAGGGAGCCGCCAGCCTACAGTTAGTAGCCGCTCACACACCTCCTGTGGCTCTACAGCATAACTGAGCTACCTACTGTCCCTAGAAATGCCCCTTTGTCAGTGTGGTGCACATTCCTTTATCGAGACACTTGAGCATTCCCAGTAGAATAAGACATTTTAATGGACAAACGTTCCTCGTGAAATTCTGCTGTAAATTACCTTCTGGAGAAGGAGACCCACATCCTGAAAGGACGCCCTCCCCTTCTCTTCTGAACCTTCCCTGTGACGATTCCCTTCAGCTGGATGTGTCAGTGCCTCTTGGAATCTCTCCCCTTCCCTGCAGAGAGCTTGGGTGCATCTCGTTACCTCCTACCCACACGGCCTCTGCAGATGAAGACCTTTAAGGAACTGAGTTAACATTAGGAGTTGTATAGAGGGTTCTTTGCCAATTCACACAACCCATGGGAAAGGTTCAGGCGAGTCTTCCATAAGCTGGAAGAAAGTAATATTTCTTATTTGCCATTCATCCAAATATAGGTATTCTGTCATATTATATGCTTCCTGCTGGTGATGGGATACTTTGGGGCTTTATTTCAAGTCTCAAAACTTCAATTTCCCCAGATTTCATAGTAATGGACATCTACCACTTACTTCAGGAATGTAAAAGAACAACAAAAACACGGAAAATCAACATTTTATTTCACAATAGCTATTTGGGTTGGGAGACACACAGACAAAATTTCTCTGTCTTCTGAACAAAGGATTCAGAGGGAGAAAAATGGACTGTGCTGAGAGAAGCACTTGTAGATGAGAACTTCAAGGCGTTCTTTGACCACTGGCCATTCCGGGAGGGGATTTCATCTCATCCCAACGTTGGATATGTTTCCCCCCCTGTCCTTCCGGAAAGAACCAGGGCTTTTCATTTTCAGAATCTTCTCTTCAGGAAATTAAGACATGAGGATATTGGTTGCTGAGGAGTCCCTGGAGAGGTTCTGAACTTGGGAGCATCGGGGAACTCTGACACAAGAGGACACAAACACCCAGCATCCCCTGCACCGGCTCCTGTGGAAAAACTTGTATCCCATGTACTGTGAGCTCCCTCTGCTGCCCAGGGTCCTCTTGGCTTCCTGTCACTTGAGATGTGGGACCACATCCCTTTCACTGTGTCTTCTGGTGCTTCTCTTACAGAGTCACAAATGGCAGTGTCCACAGGGTGCAGACTGCTCAGGTCAGATATTACCAGCTGCTTGGACTTGTCCTGCTGGTAATGGTTAGATGTGGGAAGGCTGGGTTGTGGCTAGCACACTGATCAGTAGCACGGTTTGCTGTGTAATATGGTTTTGTTTCCCAGGTTCTGATCAATTCAGAGGTGATAGCTGCTGCAGTGGAAGTTAGCTACTCTGAGAACACTTTCCTACCACATGACTGGATTCTCACAGCTGCAACTGGGATGTTACACCTGTTGCTGCTGCTGCTGCTGTTGTTAGGTGCCATTGAGTCGGTTCTGACCCACAACAGTTCTATGAATGACAGAATAATTGTTCCTTTCCTAGAGTCCATTGGCGACCTTCTGAACTAGAGAAAGAAAATGAACCCAGAGAAAAAACAGCTTGCAGACTGATACTGAGAACAATGTGCTTATCTCTGTGTAAGGAGTAGGATTGACTCTGAAACCCTTCTGCTTTTGCAATATTCTGGCACTGAACTAGACACCCTTCTGGGTGAAAAGTGTATTCACTGAAGAATCTCACTAAGGTCTGCGGAATGAGTATGACCTTTCAGAAGCAACTAGCCAGGCCTCTTTCTCGAGACGTCGCTGGGTGAATTGAACCAGCGACTTTTCAGCTAAACTCGTAAACTTTGTGCAATCCAGACACTCCATGTGCTCTGAATCTCATGGGAAAATTCCCTCCGGTCTCCATGAATTTCATTAGAGAGCTTATGGTGGGGACCGACAGACACCTCACAGAGTTACTTCCCCTGCAGTGCAGACAGGCGGATGTTTCACATGTGAGAATATCTTTCAGTTGACATTTAAAGTCATGCATATCAGGGAAAGGCACTGAATCATAAAAGTAGATTTCTTTGAGGACACTGTGAGATGGAGAAGAAACATGGAGCACAAAGTACAGCTGCACCTGCTCCTGGGTCTGTGTTCTGTTCTCTATGTGTCCTGAGTGCCCCTGGAGACCACGCCCACTCCCTGCAGGGGAGATTTGTGTCTGGCTCTCACTGACTTCCTCTCACTGTGCGTCTTACACAGTAATACACAGCGGTGTCCTCAGTAATCGCGAAGCTCGGTCACAGGGAGAACTCGTTCTTGGATATGTCTGGGTTGATGGCTAGATGATCTTTGAGAGATGGCGAATAATCTCTGTACTACTTTGAGCAGTAGTAGTATGTCCCTGCCATCTATTCAAGACCCTTCCCAGGGTGCTGCCTGATGCAGTTCCAACCAGAACTGCTGCTGGAGACTGAGTCACCAGTGATGGTGTAGTTGCAGGCCAGTGTCTGTGAAGGTCTCACCATCTGAGGGGTTGACTCCTTTAGGTGTACCTGGGACAGAGCACTTGGGGACAAAAGAAAAAAGTACAGTAAATACCCCCCATATAACTGAATATATTGTAACCTATTCTATCTCCCTGGCTATGACCTGATGGGAGACCCAGCACCATCAGGAGGAGGAGGAAGGAGACAGACATTTCTGAAGTAAGGTAGCCCTAGCTAAGCAGACTCTGGAGCCCCTGGTGGGGAAGTTGCATTCAAACATTAAACCATGACTACTATTTGCCTATAAGTGTCACTGACTTGTATAAAATCTGAGGACCATGAACAGCTGCACAAGAAGGTTTCTCCAGAGGTGGTTCCTGAAGCCACTCGGAAGCAGGCAGGTGGAAGGGCTGGAAGCAAAGGTGCTCACAGCTTGAGTTCGGAGCTTCTGCCGATCCCAATGTCTATAACCTTCAAAGAAGGAGAGTTTCATTGCACAAGTACACATATTTGAATGACCCTGGATTTGCATCTCTAGTCTGCCCTGTCAGGGGAAGCCAGCCTCTAACACATCATTATGGGTCCAGCAGGCGCAATTGTACAGCGATAATAAGTAAGGATTATAGTAAAGTTATAGAGAGCATGAGAGATAGAAGGGAAATATAGAAATAAATGAAGTCAGACACGATTCATGGCAGCATGCTCCCCTCAGCCCTGCTTGGTGGTTCGTGAGGAGGGAGAGAACCTCTTTAATGCTAGCCCAGGCTTTTTATATTATCTGGGGACATGCAAGCCCCCTAATCACAGCTGAGTACAAATGTCACAGAAAGGGGTTGTGCTATAGGTAATACAATAATGAGAGGGGATAGTCTAGGGACATACACGCAATAATAAGAGGAGGGATTGGAGGTAACATGCGATAAGATGGGCAGATAACTTAACTTTGGATGTCATAGAGTCAGTTTGGCCTGTTCCCTGACTCAACTGATAGAGATCATTATTTGTAGGGTGAGAAAGCTTGGTCGCAGGTCTCAGGGAGGAATAGTTTATTGTTCCCAGTAGCAAGGAGTGAGATCTGCGATATAGTCTGGTGACTATATGCCCTGGAGACCTACCCTGTAGTCTGGGGACTAACTTCCCTCAGGGAGGATGTCTGTAAGCTTCTGACCGCTCCCCACACTACCCAGTCTAACACAGCAGGCATTTCCAGAGAAGTCGCCCTTTAATTGCAAAACCTTGGCTAAGTTTCCCAAGATTTAAGGATAAGGTGGCTCCATCAGAACTAGGAACATAAATCAGTTTAATTCAGTAAATATTTGCTGATAAGTGACATTTGTGGATTCCTGATAAAGTCGGGTGACAGTTTTCTGTACAGTCTGGGGAACTATGTGACCATATTGGGAAATGTAACAGAGTTGATAGTTGATAGTTTTCCTATCAACATTTTCAGCCAGCAACTTTTGAATCTGACTTGAGCTTGCATAAAGGAATTCCCAAGTATAACAGGCATAAAAGAAGCACAATTCTTATGGATGCAAGTTAATCAGTAAATGCTTCACTTTTTCTTTCCCAAAAACACTTGTTCTGAGGGTCCTGGCAGCAAGGGTTACTTGTAGGAAGCAAATTTAAATTTCAGACCATTCAACTTGGAAAAGTCACCCCAAACACTGTCCATACATTTGACCCCTTGGACTGATAGGACCTCGAGTGAGTGATAAATTAGCAGCGTGCATAAATCATGATAAGCCTCAATGAAGAAAACAACTCTCGTGTTCAACTGTCCCCAAAGTTTCCGGGCAGAATCAAACATGAAGATAGTACAAATTCCAACTCTAAGGACAGGCAAGTTTAACAACCATTCTCCCATCCACGTTCCTCCATTCCCTTTTCAATGCTCCTGCTTACATTTTACTTTAAAATTTTGTTAAACTGACATATAACTTACCTAGACGTGCATGCTAGGTACTTCTCTTTTCCTGAAAATCAGTCATACACGACAGTGCTTTAGGTCACAGAATGGACTGTCACCACAAAGGTTAAGCAAGGCCCTTAGTCCTTGCTTTAGCCCCATTAACACCTTGGCAGGATTGGATGGTTGGGTGTTTCCAGTTTGTTAGGAGGATGCACATCCACACCCAACGTACATGGTTCTATCTCACCCATGTCACCCATGCACTCCCTCTGCAAAGGGCCAAATTACTGGTTCCTCAGACATTGTTATCTGAGTCTGCCTCTGGAGTCACAGTCACGGGTGTGGGCCCTTTGGCGCAGACCGCCTCTCTCTGGCTCCTCCCTGAGCCCCGCCCCAGGCCCGCTAGGCCCCGCCCATCCCATCACCAGGCGCCTTGTGTTGGGCCTCAGCAGAAATGGGCGGGGAAAGAACTGCCTTGAGAGGAAGTGAAGGCAGACCCCTACCCCTCTCTGACCCCGCCAGCTCCTCCCACCCCAGGTCACGCCCAGACAGGGCCGGAAGTGGTGGTGTCTTATTCTGAACTGCAGCTCACAGCGAGGGTTCCACTATTGATGTTCTGCTTGCAGTTCCAGAGAAGTGCCCACAACCAGAGCACCCTGTTGCCGGCGCTCCCACCTCTGGGCTCCGGGACATGTGTGTGGGCGGAGGACATTTTAGTCCAGCTGACTAGGGTGCAAGCGCCCTTTCTCTCCCCCAGGAGCCCTGCCAGCGCTTCTCTTGGTGAGAGGTGGGCGGGTTTCCAGGAGGCCGTCCTATTTCCCCGCTTTCGGATTGGTTGGGGTTCATGGTGGGAGTCCCTGTTGGAGAAAGGGGATCCCGGCTGGTGTTTGGGGCTTGGTGGTTCCCTGATTCTCTCTTTGCGGGTCTCCTAACCCCCCTCCCTCGTTTCCTTCCACACAGCGATGCCTCCTCAGCTCAAAGGTGAGCCCCGGGGTCTTGTTCTGCTGACCTCCCTCTGGACCCGACCAGAGTCTGTTCTAGGCCCAAGATTTCTTGTTGGTCCGTGACAGAAACGTCTTCCCTGGCTTTAAAATATTGGTCGTGGCCTTTTTTTTCTTACCCCTTGTTTCGAATTTCATCTATATATTACTAAGGTTTTTAAAACCATTCCCATTTCCTTTTCTTTCTATTCTTTATTGCTTCTGTTGTGTTCAGTTTGTGAAGCACAGAAGGGGTGGATGTCTGGAGATGAAGTAACATGCGAGGGTTTGTAAGGATTTCTGGGTGGGTTCGGGGTGGGTGGCTGGCGGAGTTGGAGAGGGTGAGGGGACTTGGGGAATAAAGAAGGATGGAGGGGACTGAACACTAGAACTGAAGGTGACTAATAAGCCTTTTTAAAGGCGATTTAATCATGAAATCAATTGTCGTAATGATTGTGCAATGCTTAAGATGGCTGAACTGTGGGATTATGTGGGATATGTGGATTCAGTGCCCCAAAGAGTGTTAAAAAAAGAAAGATCTCCATCATAAAAGCAATCTAACAAAACTATGCACAGAAGAATGGAAAATCAAAGTGAAACAACGGAACTAAAAACAAGGTAATGCTAAAGTGATCGACCTCTATTTTGGGAATGAAATGGGTCCTTGGATTTTGAACGTTGTGTGCCTGAAGGACAATTTACTTTACCAGAGAGCAGCGAGAGCTGGCCAGCCTGCCTACAGGGCCACAGCAGGCGCACAGTCACCAGGATGTTCCAAGCTTTGATAGTCGAGCAGTTTGGAATGTGCCAGTTGAGATGCCTGGTAGGCGATGAGCCCACAGTTGTCATTGATCAACGAGTGCACGACGCCCATGGCACTGAATGAGATGCTGGAGTCTGAGTGGACCTACTGGAGCACCTTGTGCACATACACAGTGTAGGTCTCCTTGCTGCTGCACTGGCATTTCTTGCTGTGCTCCCTCTGAGCCTTAGCTGCAGTCTCCATGGGGCCCCTCCCCGGGGCAGGCAGGGACTTATCAGGGGCAGGTGGGTTGTTTGACTGGGACAGTACACCTGGCAAAGGTAATGTAGGTGTCCTAAGGCACGCTGAGGGAGGACAGAAACCTCCCCTGGAGCAGAAGGGCTAAAGCTTGCTGGATTTTGATTTTCAGCAATACAGAGTGTGAAAGCAGGACCTCTACATACCTCTAACTGTCACGCGCTCAGTCTCGCCAGCAAGAAGGATGCGCCACAACAGGATTCTTCCACAGGCGTTTAATGCGGGTTCGATTTGCAGATGCGGAAAAAGACCCTGAAGCCCCAAACTACTGCTGCTTATATGCGCTCTATGGGGATGTGCTGTGCATTGTTTGGTGCGTTTGCCAGAACCCTTATTAGCATACTCCAGGGTGGAGTTATGACTAAGTCATCTAAGCAGTGCGCATGCTCTAAGTGGTTGTTTACCACTTAACTGGGCCACCGCCCTGACTGCCCGGCGCCATCTTGTAATGGCGGCGAGAGCTGTGGCTTCCTACATCTAACCTTTTGGGTTTTCAGCAGGTATTGTTGGAAAAGTTACCACAGGGATAACTGGCTTGTGGTGGCCAAGTTTCATAGTGATGTCACTTTTTAATCCTTCAATGTCGGAATGATTTGATCTGATCTTCCCTGTAAGATGAGGGTGGAGGGTGAGGGGCAGGGGTAGAGGAGAGAGGAGGGAGGACAGAGGAGAGGAAGGAGGAGAGAGGGAGAGATTGGAGCGGCCTCCACACTCCCTAATGGCACATAGCCTGGATTCCCAGGCTGCCCCCTGCCCGAAAAGGTGGGTAGACCAGCCACTGAGTGGGGACTTAATTGTTTTTCGCGACACTACTTAGGTGTCAACAAGGAGGTTCTGCTGGGAAAACAGGTCGGAGATGCTCACATTGTGCACTGTGTGTCAGCATGCCGGTTGGATCCCTGGCCGGCTGTCGGCGCTCTCCAATCCTGAGGTACCCAGGCTCTCCCTCCTGTTCTCACAAACTTTTGAATAGTTGAGTTGGATTCCATTTTACTTTCTTAGATCTTATCATTGTTTCAAAATATTTCACAAAAAAATCTATTTTCAATTCCATTATTTTACTTACGGGATTTCGGTGTGTACATACGTGCATGTGTGTGTACCCTGCACACGTTTTTGTAGTATCCTTTTGGATCACCACTAAGGAGGTCGACCAGTAGTCTTGTTCGGGCTAAATGTGTGCTACCTGCCAAGTGCATATATAAATCCGCTCGTCCTGCTTCTTCCCATTTTAGCCCTGCAGGCAGGCTGGCCAGCTCTCGCTGCTCTCTGGCTAACAGCATCACCTCCTCCTCCTCTTCTGTTTAGGAGGGTATCGGTGTGTTGGAAAGATGCCTAGCATCTTAGTATGTAAGGGGTAATGGTTTGGGAGTTGGATATTAGCAGTTAATCATTAGGGATTTAAGTACCAAGTTATTTTTGTGTGTTGAAATGTAGCCTACAACTTTTTTACATTTACTAGCTATAGTATTTATCACCTATTTGGCATATTTGTATATGAAATCATAAATTTATGATGAAGTTTTTCTTTTATTAATTCTTTTTTTCTGATTAATCTAGCTAGTACAATTTTTAATATGAGTGGTGAAAATGGACATGTATGTTTATGCTGATTCTGAGGTGGGGTGAATTTTTTTCTCTTTCTCCTACATGTGACATTTGCAATGTTTTTTTCCCCATTAATGTATATTAGCATATTGGGTTTGACCTATTTAATGTTAGATTTGTAGATTTTTGTTTTTAGCATGAAAAGCGTTTGACTTTGTTTAGTATGTATTCTGTGTCTGTTTAGATAATTGACTTTTTCCCCTTCAGTAAGCATATTTGAGTGTTTTATTTTCTTGTGCTAAATCAAATTTGGGATGAATTAAAATTAATCATGATACACACTTAATTTAATATATTGTCTGTCTCAGTTTCCTATTTTTAAAGTAACTTTTTCATTCAGATCCTTTATCAACACTGGTCTACAATTTTTAAGTATCATTATCTTTCATTGGTATCAGGTTATTTCTGGTCTCATAGAAGGTGTTACTAAGTGCTCTCTCAAAAGTATTGTTATGTTGGAACCCAATAAGTTTAACTTAAACAACAAAACAGTAAAAACAAGTGTTTATTCATCTTATGTGAGTACTCTAGCTGCCAGAATTTTTAGTTTTCATCTACCGTACTGTTAGGCTGGAAGTTTCCCATGAAATTTTATTTTGATTCAATTGATTATAAACCTAAGCATCCTGGAATCCAGTGAGTAACTGTTGTCAGTCCCTTGCTCTGCTGGATCCTCTGATCTTCTAGCCGAATTCTCAGTGTACAGGACTACATTATTTACAGTTTCCTTGAAAGACAAATAGCTACTCACAACTTAGAGAGTGTGCTGCCCTTAGACTAGAGCCCATGGTCGTGAAAATACTCTGCCATCTGGCATGCTGTGAGGCCCTTAGAGAACTGCCTTCAGCTCACCAAAAGAATGGATTAATGAGGGGTAGAAATGCCTCAGTGATTTTTTTGTCACCTTGCTTGTTCAAATTTTATTAACTGAAGAAATCTCTTCCCTTTTTTAATGAGATAAATAATATCTTTTGTAAACATAACAACACACTAATGTCTTTGTGTTTGTGCTGGGTGTATATTTGTGGTTTCTGAGACTGTTGTCATATCAGCTGCCATTGAGTCAATGCCATCTCACAGTGACCCATTGCACAACAAAACAAAATACCGTATTCTCCTGTGCCATCCTCACAATTGAGGATGAATGCATGTTTTTTAAAAATAATTTATTTTAATTCATTTTATTAGGGGCTTGTACAGTTTGTATTACAGTCCATGCATACATCCATTGTGTTAAGCACACTTGTACATATGTTGGTATAATCATTTTCAAAACATTTTCTTTCCAATTGAGCCCTTGGTATCAGCTCTTTATTTTTTTCCTCCCTCATGAAGTCTTGATAATTTATAAATTTTTATTGCTTTTTCATGTCTTATACTTACCGATCTCTCCACCCACTTCTCTATTATCCATCCCCCTGAGAAGGGGTTATATGTAGATCATTGTGTACATTTCCCCTTCACCCCCCCCCCCACCTACCCCTTACCCTCCTGATATTGCTACTCTCATTATTGGTCCTGAATGGGTTTTATCTGCCCTTGATTCCCTGTGTTTCCAGCTCTTATCAGTACCCGTGTGCATTCTCTGGTGTAGCCAGATTCGTACGTTAGCTTTGGGGTCATGATAGTGGGGGGGGGGGGGTTAGGGGAGCAGTAAAGAAGTAGAGAAAAGTTGTATGTTTCATCGGTGCTATACTGCACCCTAACTGGCTCGTTTAATCCTTGTGACCCTTTCTGATAGTTTCGTTTATTGTCCCAACCTGGCCAATAGGAACATGGTATGAATAATGTTGCAGTTTGATTGGAGGGCAAAGAGATAAATGGCTAGGCAAACCCCACCTCTCTCTCTCTCTCTCTCTCTCTCTCTCTCTCTCTCTCTCTCTCTCTCTCTCTCTCTCTCTCTCTCTTCTGATCAGATCAGGGTGCGCCTGCTAGTTCTCTGCCACAACTTGTGAGCTACTCTAACAGTTGGGCTGTCAACCTGTGAATCATGTCGCTAGAACTTCAGATTCCTTTGAGAAGTGCTTCGTCATGTTGCTGGTGTATACATCACTTGATCTTGGGACTGTTGGATCCTATCATCTTGCTTACTGTTGATGACCTGCCCTTCTGTTTGCTGCCTGTGTCCAGACTGCCTGCATTGCCCTACATAAGACTCACCTGTCTGCTTCCTTTACCATGGACCCAGTGGTTTTCATGAGTTGAAGGGCATCCAGTATATTAAATGTTTCACAGAAGTGAGTTGAACTGAGCAATCTGTACAGCTGTGTGGACTAATTAGGTGCTATATTCTTTTGTGATTTATATGTATATCCATTTTATATAATACATAATAATATATAATGGTTATATATATAATTATATATTGTGTATATAATAGCTGTATACAGCACATAAATATATAAACATATACATATATACACACACACACGTATATATATTTTCACAAGTGTCCTGGTTTTGTTTCTGTATAAAACACCCTTCTGTAAGGGGGTGTCCACTTGCCTACAGATGGGCTGTATGTCTCACTCCACACTCCCTATCTTTCATATTGATAGGATTTTTTATTTTGTGTCTCTGATGCCTGATACCTGATCCCATTGATGCCTCATGATCACACGGGTTTGTGTGTTTCTTCCATGTGGACTTTGTTACTTCTAAGCTAGATGGGCTTTAGGACCTCAGATATTATTCTTTTGATAGCCAGACAGCATCAACTTTCTGCATCATATTTGCTTATGCACCATTTTGTCTTAATCTATTGTGTCAGGAAGCTGAGCATCACGGAATGCCAGGTTATTAGAACAAAGTCTGATTTCATTGAGGGAGTACTGGAATAGAGGTCCAATGTCCATCTGCTACCTTAATACTTAGTATTTAAATATATGTTCATAGATTTATTTCCCTTTCGTCATATATATATATTTATATTTAAATATGTAAATGACTGTATTTAGAACTCTATAAATGCTCTTTGTCTCCTAGTTCTTTCCTCTATTTCCTTTTACTTTCCTCTTGTCCCACTATCATGTTTGGCCTTCATCAGTTTTGAGTAATTCCTCTCATTACATTGCTCTTGATCACGCCCTACCAGGCATCCTACACTATCCTCAACGTCGATTTTAGATTACTTATTGTGCCCTTGACCCCAGGTTAATACCACTTCCTTTCCCCCCGCTTCCCCATCTCCTGTATCCCCCCAGAACCATCAGCCCCATTTTTTTCTCTTCTGGTGTGTTTACCCTGCCTATCTTATCTAGATAGACATGCATAGACAATAGGAAACACAAACACAAGACAGAGCAAAAAATAAAAACAACCATCAGAGAAAAAGAGAAAAGACTAGATATCATTCCAGGTTTGTTAGTTGACTATTAAGAGTATTTTACTGCTGGTTGAGTCTGATGTGGTACCATGCCTTGGCCACACAGTCTAAATTTTCTGTATTCCCCAGGGACTTCATTGCTTTGCTCCCCTTGCTGCTCTGTTGCATGCCATTAGCATTTTGCCCCAGTGTGGTGGAGTCAGATCGAGCACATTTCCCACACTGTGCCACTAGTGTTGTCCCTCATGGCACTATTGGTCATTGAGGGATGTCATGTCTTGTGGTGTTGCTGGCCCTATGGTCCTCTCTGTGCATTGGCCAATTTTAGCAGGAATATCATCCTTAGGGTTTGGTGGGCTGTGATGTGAGGGTGAACAAATTGTCAGTCACTTTGTTAATCCATTTAGTACAGATATTCATGTTTTTCACTGCCTTTCATCTTTTCCAAACAGAATATCCTTTTCAAGGAATGATCTTTTCTGATAATATGTCCAAAGTATATAATATGAACTCTCACCATCCTTACCTCTAAGTAGCACTCTCACATTACTTCTTCCAAGACAGACTTGTTTGTCCTTTGCCTGTTCATGGCAGCTGGGATATTCTTGACCAGAATTACAATTCTAATGCATTCATTGTTCTTCAGCCTTCTTTTGTCCATCTTTCAAGTGCACACGAATCAATTGAAAATAGCATGTTTTTGTCAGGTGAACCCAGTCCTCGAGGTAATATCTTTTTACCCCAATATTCTACAGAGACATTGTTCATCAGATTCATCTAATGCAATGTAACTATTGATCTCTTGACTGTTTCTTTCAGCATTCAGGGTTTTTGTTTGTTTGGTCTTTTTTCCACAAGCTAACCATTTTTCTGGAAGATGTTAAAATGAACTAAACTTTAGATTAAGAATTTTGATAAAGGAGGGCCTGTCGGAGCCAGCCAACTAGTCAAACAGTCCTGAAAGGGGGAGTGAGGATTAAGGAAAAAAGGAGAGACAAAAAGTATTGGGAATGCAACAGTGAATACTGAAGCCTCGAGTTTATTTTACATACTCTTTTTATCCAAGCAGATACAACCGGGGTTAATTATCTCATTGTTAAGCAAGTGCATTTGATACACTTAGCAACTCTATCTTCTGCCAAGCCAGACATCCTTGAGAAAATTAAACAACCTATCTTCCCAGACCTTGCATACTTTCTTGTTCTTGTTGTTAACAGTCCATCCTAAATGTAAAGTCACAGAAGAAATTAGCAAACACTGACACATAGGTCATGAGACTTCTCATTCGTTTCAAGGCTGAGTCTTAATGACCTTCAACATCTCCCCCTATTTTATTTACTGAAGACGTCTTTACTCAAAACGTCGGCATATGCCTGTGCCTGTCTTAGGTTTTCGAGTCCTCAAATCGCCCTTACCCGTCATCAGTCACAGTCCTGCTGGCGACTATGACCTGTCTTAATTTGGGAGACTCCGACTTGATCTTACGTGTCTCTGACTAACCAGCCTCTGCCTTACACCCCTGTTTGGGGAGGTGGAAAAGTGTTCAGGTGTACTTCATGAAGCTTTGTTGTTAAGGCCAATAATTCAACCATAAACCTGCACAGTATCATAGGGAGTATCCATAAGATCAACAATACACACACTCCCACTGTGGCTAGAGACATAAGCATGTGAGGTAGGTCTCTGAGATTTCCTAACGAAGGGAAAGCACCTCGATAATGCTGGAGCCAATCCTCAGCAAGCTTAGCGGCATCAAAATCAAGAGACAGCGTCATTAATGGCTAATGATTCTTGATGCAGGTGTAATAAATCTAAAGACTCATTAGCATTGTGCTATATACATTGAAGATGATTCTTCATTTTAATCCAGCTATACTGACTGCTGTTGTACTATTTAGGTGTAACACAGATCCATGTATGTACAGCATGACATTGTGGACTAGACCTGGCCTTAAGCCCCTGCACCTCATCTCCTAAATATATGACCATGTCATAAAGAGCATTTACTTTTTGTTCTAACTTCCTGTCTATATCTTCTTGAGTACCCAACACATTAGTCACATTTTTGGATAATTCATTTACACAGTGGGCAGTTTGTATGATTTGTGAAAGTACAATTGCTGCAGTAGTAGCAGTAGCGCCTAAACTTAATATAGCTAAAACACTTGCTATAAGCAAACCTACAAAACGCTTCGGTCTGGTTAATCCTATTTCAATCTCTTCTAATACCTGTAACCCTCTTTCTGAATACCAAGGCCCAGTAATATTCACTGGTAGCATAACAAAAGAAGGTTGATACAAAATGGCGATGACAATACCTTCAGGGAACCAGGTAACACAATTAGACAAATTGCAGTGATTACAAGACCTGTTAAACTTAGAATCATCATGATATATAGTATATAGTGTTCTTACTATTGTCTCTGGAGATGGTGAATTGGCCCTTCGGAGAGTCTGTGTGGCTTTTCCTACCAACACTATTAATGTATGAAACCCACTTCCGCCTATTCTCTGGGGCTAGGCAGACCCTGTGCATATTATAAATACAGACAGTTAATGCAGAGACTGCAGAGGAGAGTCTCAGAGAAGCCTCAGGCTGCCTAAAGTCTCCTTCAGATTCCATAGCTCCACCTCACAGTGGACACCTGCAAACACACAGACATCCTGATCGTGAAAATCATAACATATTCACTGCCTCTCACTCATGCCCCCACATACACACTTTCTCTCCATCAAAGCACCTTTTGAAATTCCAAAAAGGGAAATTGAGCTCAATATAGAGTCCATGGTGACTTGATGTGTTCAGTCCTGAATGTTGGCACATGGGAATTCTAGAGTTGGAGCACCTTTCCAAGAGCTTCAGAGTTGGGACTTGGATAGTTTTCATCAGCTAGGGAGGTGTCTATTTGCATACCTTTTGCCTATATAGTCATAAGTAATGTTGAATGACTTATAAGAGAGTCACTCCAAGAGTAGCTAAGGATGTTCTAGATATCTTGGAGAGCTCTGCGTGTGGAGTTCATTATGCGATGGGCTGCTAAATGCAAGGTCATTCATTTTAAATTTCCAATGGCTCTGCAGGGGAAAGAATGCTGTCCAAACCCATGAAGGTTTACAGATGCAGAAGCCTAGAAGGGCAGTCCTATGCTATCCTATAGTGTTGTTATGAGAAAGAATTGACTTAATGGAAATGTCAACCTACAGTTAGAGACACTTCCTTGAAATGTGCACCCCTCCTCCCCACCCATTTGTGTGGTGCTTATTCTTTTCTTTATGCAGTTAAATATTCCCCGTAGAAATAATATTTAATCTGACACAAGCTTCCCTTGTCTAATTCTATTTTAAATTATCTTTTGGAAAAGGAAATTCATATGCTAAAAGTACACCCTCCCCAGCCCCTTCTAGGTCTTCCCTAATTGTCCTCTAGAGCTGAATATGACAGTGGTTCCTGAGTCTTGCTCCTTCCCTGCTGGTTTGTCTTGCCTTAAATCAAACTTTCCTTCCCTTCACAAAGTTTTTGCACACCAAGAATTTTAAGGTACCAAGTTAAACTTAGAAGTTCTCTAAATGCTGATGGTCTCTACATCTCCCAGAGAAGCCAATGCTGTTTGTGAATTGGCATAACACATTGGGAGGTTTCCAGGGCATCTTCCAAAATCTAGAGGAAGTCTCCCATGGTTGAGGAGTTGATTGTGCTTTCCAAATCTAGGTATTATGCTTTACAATACTGATGCTTTCTTTTTTATTAAATACTTTTATTGGGGGCTCTTATGGCTCTTATCACCATCCATGCATTCGTCCATTGTCAAGCTCATTTGTACATATGCTTCCATCATCATGTTCAAAGTGTTTGCTTTCTACTTGAGCCCTTGATATCAGCTCCTCATTTTCCCCTCCCTCTCCCACTCTTCTTCCTTCATGAACCTTGATAAATTATAAATTATAATTTTCATATTTTACATTGTCCGCTGTCTCCCTTCACCCACTTTTCTGTTGCTTGTCCCACTGGGAGGGAGTTATATGTCAATCCTTGTGATTGATTTCCCCTTTCTACTCCCACTTCCCATTATCTTCTTGGTATCTCTATTCTCATTATTGGTCCTGAGGGGTTTATCTGTCCTGGATTCCCTGTGTTGCGAGATCTTATCTGTAGCAGTGTACGTGTTCTGGTCTAGTCAGATATGTGAGGTTGAATTGAGATCATGACAGTGGAGGGTAGAAGCATTAAAGAATTAGAGGAAAGTTGTTTGTTTCATCGGTGCTGTAGTGCACTCTGACTGGCTCTTCTCTTTCTTGCGACCCTTCTGTAAGGGGATTTCCAATTGTCTATAGATGGGCTTGGGGTCTCCACTGCACATTCTTCTTCATTCACATAGATATGATTTTTTTTGTTCTGGGTCTTTGATGCCTGATACATGATTACATGGACACCTCATGAGCACACAGGCTGGTGTGCTTCTTCCATGTGGGCATTTTTGCTTCTCAGCTACATGTCTATTTTTTTATCTTCAAGCCTTTAAGACCGAAGACACTATATCTTTTGATAGCCATGAACCATCAACTTTCTTCACCACATTTGCTCATGCACCCAATTAGTCTACCACCATCGTATTGGGAAAGTGAGCATCTCAGAATGCAGGGTTTTAGAACAAAGAGTTCTTGCATTTTGGGAGTACTTGAGTTGAGGCCCATTTACCATCTTCAACCTTAATACCTAACATATAAATATAAGTATGCATATCTATTTCCCTACCATTACATATAAATATATTTACAAAGGTACATGCCTATATTTAGACTTCTATACATGCCCTTTGCCTCCTAATTTTTCCTCCATTTCCTTTTACTTTCATCTTGTCCCACTACCATGTTCAGCCTTCATTCTGATTTCAGTAATTCCTCTCAGGTACCTTAACCTTGGTCACTTTCTACCAGTCCTCCCATCCCCTTCCTCAACTGGTTTCGAACCACTCATTTTTCCCTTTTACCTGGGTTGGCCAACACCTCCTCCCTTCTCCTACCTCCCACACTCTCATGTCCCTCTGGGACCATTGGTCCCATTATTTTCTGCTCACATTGTTTGTCCAGTCTATCTTATCTAGGTGGACCTGCAGATATAATAATATGTGCATACAAATGCAGATGGCTTTGACAGCATACAAGTGGCATATAAGAACATGCCACTGATAGCAGCAACACTGACATGCTGACAAAAAAAGCCACTGACAAACAAAATTTAAAAGATAAAAAAAAGAAAACAATAAGAACAAAAAAATTCTGTTAGTAGGTCAAGGTCTGTTTTTTGACCTTTAAGAGTGTTTTCTGGATGTATCTGGTGGGGTGCCACGTTCTGGCCCCAAAGTCTATACTTTATAGTCCCTCAGGATCTCCTTTCCCTGCTTCCCCCGCCGCTCCATTACACGCCCCCAGTGATTGCCTCAGTGTGGTGGGTTCAGCTCAGTCGTACATCCCCCACTGTGTCTCAGGTGCTGTCCCGTGTAGGGCCAAGGTTCGTCTGAATTCCCTGCTTGATGGTCATAATGGTTTGGGGTTTAACTTCTAGGTCTGTGATCCACCTTGAGTTTATTTTTGTGCGAGGGGTGAGGTAAAAGTCTTGTTTCATCTTTCTACATGTGGATATCCATTTTTTCCAGCACCACTTGTTCAAAAGGGCATCTGCTTCCCACTTGATGTTTTTGGGACCTTTGTTGAAGATCAGTTGTCTATATGCTGATTATTTTACTCTTGGATTTTCTATTCTTTTCCACTGGTCTCAGTGTCTGTCATTGTGCCAGTACCATGCTGTTTTGACCACTGTAACTGAGTAATAGGCATTAAAATTTGGTAGAATGAGTCCACCAACTGTTTCCTTCTTCTTGAGGAGTTTGCTGCTAGTTCTGGGTTTTTTCCCACTCCATATGAAATTGGTGGTCAGTTTGTCAATTCTTTGAAGAAGGTTGATGGCATTTGAATTAGTATAGCATTGAACTTGTAAAGTGCTTTAGGTAGGACTGTCATCTTTACTATGTTGAGCCTTCCTATCCATGAGCAGGGAAGGTTCTTCCATTTGTGGAGGTCGATTTTGGTTTCCTGTAATAGGGTTTTAAAGTTTTCTTTACATAGGTCTTTAGTATTTTTTGTTAAATATATTCCTAGATATTTCAGTTTGTTCTTAGCTACTGTGAAGGTTACTTCCTTCTTAATCCCCTCTTCCATAGCCCTGTTCAATGTGTATAAAATACCTACCGACTTCTCTTTATTGATCTTGTAACCTGGTACTTTTCCATATTCCTCTAGCGCTGTAAGTATTCCAGCTGTGGAGCTTTTGGTGTTCTCAGTGTACAGGATTATGTCGTCTGCAGGTAGCGATAGTTTCATCTCCTCTTCTCATATTTGGATTCCTTTGATGTCCTTCTGCTGTCTTAGTGTTGTTAGCCAGAACTTCCAAAACTATATTGAATACAAGTGGAGACAGGGGGCATCCTTGTCTTGTACCCCTTTTCAGTGGGATTGTTCTCGTCTTTTCTCTATTGACTATGATGTTGGTCATTTGTCTTTCATAGATAGCTTATATAATCTTGAGGAACTTACCTTCCAATCTTATCTTCATGAGTGTCTTGATTAGGAATGAGTGCTGGATGTTGTCAAATGCTTTTTTTTCCTGAATCTATGGATATTATATGGTTTTATCCTTTTTCTTTTCGATGTGATGTATAATTTTAATGGATTTTTGGATGTTAAACCAGCCCTGCATCCCTGGGATGAATCCTACCTGGTCGTGGTGGATGATATGTTTTATGTAGTTTTGTATTCTATTGGCCAATATTTTGTTAAGGATTTTTGCATCTACGTTCATTAGATATATTAATCTGCACTTCTCAATACCTGTGGGGAATTTGCCCTATTTGGGTGTCAACGTGATGCTGGTTTCATAAAATGAGTTTGGGAGTTTTCCATCCTCTTTTATGTTATGGTATACTTTGTGGAGAATTGGTGTCAACACTTTCTGGAATGCTTGGTAGAATTCGGCTGTGAAACCATCTGGCCCTGGGGCCTTTTTCCTTGGTAGGTTTTTGATGACACTCTATTTCTACTTTTGCTATGGGTTTGTTGAGGTTCTTGATTTCTGTCTGAGATAATGTAGGGAGAGACTGTTTTTCCAAATATTTATCCATGTCTTCCCGGTTTCTGAATTCATTAGAATACAAACCTTCATAGTACTTTGTCATTTTCCTTTTTATCTCATTTTGGGTTTGTTATTATTGCCCCTGATTCATCCCTCATCCTGGCTATTGATGTTTGCTTCTTGCTATCTTTGGTAACCTTTGCCAGAGGACTGTCAAGTTTGTTAATTCTTTTGTAGAACCAGCTTTTAGCTGCATTTATCTTTTGCATTGTTTTCTTGTCTTCCCACTGGTTTAACTCCGCCCTGATTTTTATTATTTCTTTCATTTTTCTATTGTTCTGCAGACTCTGCTCTAGTTGTTGGAGGTTTTGTGTTAACCTGTCATATGCCTTTCTTCTTTTTTTCATGTATGCATTTAATGGTGTCAGGCTACCTCTGATAACTGCCTTTGCCATGTCCCATAAGTTTTGGTATGTTGTATGCTCGTCCTCGTTAGTTTATAGAAACTTCCTAATATCCTCTCTGATCTGGGCCTGTACCCATTCATGTCGCAGGAGATCGTTGTTCATTCTCCAATTTGTTGCTCTTGCTTTTCCACACGCCCTCATATTAATTTCCAGCTTTATGGCATGGTGATCTGAGAAAGATGTCTGGATAATATCTATATGTTTGAATTTACTCAAGCTGGACTTGTGTCCCAGCATGTGGTCTATTCTTGCAAAAGATCCATGTGGATTTGAAAAGAATATGAAACCCTTTGTTTTTGGATAGAAAGCACTATAGAAGTCTGTCAGACCCTGTTGCCTAATTACATTGTTTAGCTCTCTGGCCTCTTTGATAAGTCCTTTCCCAGTGATCTGTCTTAATCCGTGGAGTGTTAAAGTCACCCACTATGATTGTTGTTTCCTTGATTTCTTCTTTCACCTTTTTAATAGTTTGTTTGACGAAATTCGCCACATCATTATTAGGAGCTAAAATTCATGCTTCCTGGTTTACTAAATCTTAGAGCATTATGTAGTATCCCTCTTTGTCTCTTTTTATGTTTTGGATCTTGAGGTCCATTCTGTCGGAGATTAAGATAATCACCCCTGCCTTTTTGGAGTTACCATTCGATTGGTAAACTTTGCCAACCCGTTATTCTTGGCATATTCTTGTCTGTGCGCTTAAGATGTATCTCTTGCAGGCAACAGATTGATCATGTTTTCTGAGCCAATCTTCCAGCCTCTTTCTTTTAAAGAACGAATTGAGTCCATTGGAATTCAGAGTTATTATCAGTATCTCTGTATTCATAGTTGCCATACCCTGTTTTGTGTTTTGGGTGTTTACCTATATCCCTACATATTAGTGTGCTGTGTTTGAGTGGAGAGTTTCTATCATGTCCTCTTTTCCTTCTGAGACCCTGTTTTTCTGGTAATTGTTGCTGGCATGTTGGCTTCTAGATGGAGATGGGGTATATGGTGGTCTCCTGATGGTTTTAGTTGGAGCTTGATCCTCTGGCCATAGTGAGTCAGCCACTATCTTCAGCAGGGTCGCGTGACTTGCAGCATATTCTTTGAGCCTTTCCTTGTCCTGGAAGTCCATTAGCTCACCATCTATCTTAATAGATAACTTGGGAGTGTACAGGAATCTGGGGGAGGCATTTTTTTCTTTCAGCGTTTGGAAGATGTTGCTCCATTCTCTCCTCCTCTTCATATTATCTGCTAAAAGGTCTGAGCATAGTCTTACCTGCGCTCCTTTATATGTGACTGTCTTCCTTTCTCTTGCTGTTCATACATTTTTGTATTTTTTCTCTAAGTTGGATATTTTCACTATTATATGTCTTGGTGTGTTCTTGGGATTTAGCTTAGCTGGCGTCATTTCTGCTTCCTGTATGAATGTCTGGATCTCCCTTGTTAGGATGGGAGAGTTTTCTTTTAGAAATTCCTTTGCTATCTTGGTTGTCGACTTGTGTATTGTGCTGTGCTCTGGTAGATCAATTATTCGAATGTTATTCCTCTTCATAGGATCTGTCATTGATCTCAGCCTGTCTTCTATTTCTTTAATTTTCCTGTCTTTCTCTCTTGCTTAGATCTGTTTGAGTGTCCTCGAGGTCACTGATATGTTTCTCTGCTTCCTCAGGCCTAATAATCGTATCTTCTGTGACCTTGTGTGTGGCTTCTTCTACCTTCTCTGTTAGCTCCTGATGTTCCCCTTGGTGGGCGGATTTCATCCCCTCTATTGTGAACTTCATCCCCTCTATTGTGCATTTAATCTCCTCTATAATTTCATCCTTATTCTGGGTTGCTTCCCTTAGCTCCTGTATTACTGTGAGCAGCCTTCTGAAGATTTCCCTCTGTGGCAGATCTGTATCTGTTTCTTCTATGAGAGACATTAGTTCTGCTACTATGTCTCATTTCTCTTGGTTTTTTTGTTGGGAGTGATGTGGTCTGTTGATTTTTCCTTGATCCTTTCATAAGGCTGCATGCTTCTGGAAGGCCAGGGTAACCTTATCTGTGTTACTGTTAAGGATTATTTCAGGCGACTGCCTATGACCTACTATAAGGATGGGTCAGACTGCTGTGTATGCCGAATTCCCGGATGGCTTAGTGACCCGCCATGGTGAGATGTTTGAGCAGCTGAAGTGGGGCTGGAGCCTCAGTGAGTTCCCTGAGGCTCCTTTGACCTGGTTAGACGGGGTACCCTTAGCAGCTCTTTTTTTATTAATAAAAAATAATTTAAAAGGTTAAAAATTAAAATAATAATTTTAAACAAAATTTTGGGCAGACGAAGAAGAAGAAAATGGAGAGAGGAAGAAGGAGAATCTGTCAAAGAGGAGAGAAAATCCGTGATAATAGGAGTGGAAGAAGAAAAAAGAGAAGGAAACCCTATGGAAAAGGGGCAGAAGGAGAAGTACAGGCAATAATGAAAAAGGAGGAAGAGAGAAGAGGCAACACAGAAAGTAAAAGAAAGAGAAAAACCAGCGCGAGACAAAAGATGTATAGATGTATATATCTAAAATTTGCCCTTTCTTTTCCCCCTAAGCTTTAGTGATATCTGATATAATGTGGTGGTGGGGGAGGCCTCACTGTCACGGCAGGTGGTGCTGATCGGGGCTCAGTTGCGGGGCTATGTCAGGAGGAAAATGCTCTTCAGATCAGCAGGCCCTCCCAGGTCCCTGCAGGCCTGTAGAGTTGAGCCTGTGGCGGAGGCTACACAGGCGGGAGCAGCTCCATAGGGCGGGCCTCCTGCACTGGCTGGAAAGTCCTAGGGCCACTACTGGTCCTCAGAGAGGCACAGGCCGCAGCACCCACCTCCTATACCTGCTGAGAAGGGCTGGGCAGGCTGAGTTGCTGGCACGGAGGACCCCACATGAACCCTCGGTGGAGAGCTGGCTGGAGCACACAGACGGCTCCGGCAGGGACTGCAAAGCCATGTCCCAGGCTCCCCGGCAGGCAGAACGTTTATTGCTTAATCTGCTGGGCTTGTGAGCGGTGCAGGCTGGCTCTGCAGCATCGTGGTCCAAGCCGGAACGGTCAGCGGTGGCTCTGGCAGGAAACTGCGGGGGACAATGGCGCTTGCCATCTGCCCTGGTTCAGTGCTCGGAGCCACCAGCTGCTGGAATCCCTGCAGCGCACAGGGGGCGGGGGTCACAATATCTCCCCCATAGGAGTGTAGAACTCTGTCACTCGTACTCCCTATAGGCAGGGGCACCCTGGCTCTGGGAGGGCTGCCCTCAGCAGGCAGACTGAGTGTGCCCCGGCCCGCGGCCAGAGGTCTCCCAGGCCATCCCGCAGTGGCCCTGGGAGAAATGCAGGGTCAGAGGTAGCAGCGGATGGGCTGTGGCTCGCGCCTGCGGGAAGTACTCAGCGCAGGTTCCCAGCCACGAGTGGAGCCCGCGCTAAGCTGACGGGGGTGGGCGGTCGGGCAAACGGAGTGCCGGTGGAGAGGTCCCAGGCAGCGGTGTGGTTGGATGGTCCACCGTGGGGGTCGCCAGGCGGCTCGCAGGTCAGTTACCCAGGCTGTGGATGAATGGAGGGAGGGACGCGGGCCCAAGGGCAGATCACTGCCAGGAGGGGAGGGGCGAACCACAGGAAAAGGAAACTTCTCTCCTAGTGGGGTCCCCTGAGTGGTCAGCTGGTATAGGGGGATTGTGGGACCTGCTGTGCGTATCTCTGCAGGGCAGGTGAGCGACTGTGGGCTCGGGGTGCCGGTCTGGGAATGGCATGGGGCTGAGGCTAGTCACCTCCGCGATGGCGGCAGCCTAGTGACGGGAGATGTCCCATGAATCTATCACCCAGGTCCCAGCTCAGGACAAATGCATGGGGTGGGGCTGGATTGCTGTCTCAGTGGGATATTTCACTCAGCAGACTCCTGCCGCTCAGCTACCTGGACACCAAATCCACTTTATTCAAAAGAGATATCAGAGTATACGGTTCCCCTGGTCGGCCATCTTTTTCACGATGGCTTTTTCTTTAAGGCTACTCCTGGTCATGGCTTCCAAATTTCTTCCAGCCATATTTTTTGTTACATCTTCATCCATCCAGCCTTTAAAATGTGCACTCACAGTAATTCTCGGTGGGAACTTGATCTTTTTAGGGAAGGTCTTTCTTTTTTAAAAAAATGACAGGCTGCAACTTAATGCCATTAGGTAAACATAATAGAACAGTTCTAAAGTGTGTTTTTTTAATTTCCTGTGGTTTTGAGAAAAATGTTTTTTCTCCTAAATTTGCCATAGTTCTGTTGCTTGGAAGATCAAAAGTCATGGCAATTTCATCCATATTTCTAATATCTGCCAGGTCATAATTATAAATCCTTCTTTGTTTTATAAATAATGACTGGAATGACATCATTTATTTTTCTAGATCTTGTGGCAGTTTCTGGGAAATCTTTGTTCTTTGCCTCAAACATAGTAGGCCAAACCTATTCATGAAACAGGTACACAATTCTGCTGACACAGCAAATTTTTCGTGCCTGGTGCTTTATATTTGTCATCGTTAGCCATTTGTAAACCGTGTATGCAGATTCCCATATGTGCAATTCAATCTCTAGAGCCCCGTCAAAAGACGTTAAACCACGGTGAGCTTTTTTAGCTTTTGGAATCTGTTCCAAGTCAGCCTTAATTTTCCGCCACTCTCTCACTTGCTTTTCATCAACACAGAATTCCCTACTTGCAATACTGTTATTGCTCCCTTCTGCGCTTGACACAACCTTCATTTTGAAACCAGCCTCATACGACTGGTGTTTTTGTTTTGGTTCAAGAGTATCCATTTCTAATAGGAAAAAAATAAAACTTTGAAAAAGAACTTTCATGGTAATGCCTCCCCCATCCCTCGTGACGTGTTAGCTGGGAGGAGGGAAGGAGACCGTGCAGGCGGGGGATGCAGGATGTGAATTAACACAGAGACCAGAGGGGAGAAATGGAGCACAGCCACGGACACATCATTACTATAAGGTTTATTTGGACGCGAAAACAGAATCAGAGGCCCAATTAATGAAGGTTTAGAAGCAGGCTTTATTGATAATCTTGTGGGCGGGTTCAGCAACTCAAGGTATTGAGCTATTGAAGCCGCGCTGGGAAAAAAATCCTGGCGACGTTTTTATGCCCACTGCTGATAGGCACAGCTGGGAAGGATCTCTGCACACAGGTGCTTCAGAAGGGAAGAGGTCGTTAATCTTACCTATATGTCAGGGACGGATGGAGTGACCATATCTTCAGAAAACATTCTGGCTTTGGGAGGAGCTGGTTCCCAGATTTTGGGGTTGAGCAGGGGAGGGGAGGTCAGTTAGGGGTCAGTCTTGAGAGCTAAGATGGAGGTGCAGGACTCAAAATGGGAGTTTGTTGTGCCAAGACCGGTCACTTAGTTCAGCTGCTGGCATAAGTGAATCACTACAGGTGTTTCTGGGAATTGGAGCCGTCCACTTCATAGGACGACTCTGAGTGGTTAGATCTGAGTAAACAAACATTCAAAGCCCTGCAGTATCAGAGGGGCTTTGAATGAACAGTGGAGAAACAGCAATCATCAGCGAGATAATGGGCGCTCATCCCTTTACCTCAGAGGGCCCCAGTAAGATGTTACACCTTGCTGGGGTACCACTGACCCGTGTATAAGCCGAACCCCAGTTTTCAGCACATTTTTGTGCTGAAAAACTTGGCTCATATTAGTATATGAGATAAGTATTATTGCTGATATTAGTGTCCTCATGCTATTTTTCTTTACCTGATTCTTTATTAGCAGTTCTTTTTTTAAATATTTTATTAGGGGCTCATACAACTTTTTTCACAATCCATACATACATCAGTTGTGTAAAGCACATCTGTACATTCTTTTCTCTCATCATTTTCAAAACATTTGCTCTCCACTTATATTCTTGCATCCGGCCCTCTTTTTCCCCCCTCCCTCCCTGCTCCCCCCTTCCTCACGAGTCCTTGATAATTTAGAAATCATTATTTTGTCATATCTTGCCCTGTCCGACATCTCCCTTCACCCCTTTTCTGCTGTCCGTCCTCCAGGGAGGAGGTCATATGTAGATCCTTGTAATCGGTTCCCTTTTTCCAACCCCTCTCCCTCTACCCTCCCAGTATTGCCACTCACACCCCTGGTCCTGAAGGTATCATCTGCCCTGGATTCCCTGTGCCTCCAGCTCCTATCTACATCTGTATACCCTCTGCTCTATCCAGACTTTCGAGGTAGAATTCGGATCATGATAGTTGAAGGCTGTGGGGTGGGAGGAGAGCTGGCTGGAGCACACAGATGGCTCCGGTAGGGACTGCAAATCCGTGTCCCAGGCTCCCCAGTAGGCGGGACTTTTATTGTTCAATCCACCGGCCCTGTGAGAGGTGCAGTATGACTCCACAGCGATGTGGTCCAGCCGGATCAGACAGTGGTGGCTCTGGAGGGAACCTGCGGGCAATGGCACCTAATCTCCACTCAGATAGGAATGTGTCACAGCAGGCTCGGAGCTGGCCGCTGGAATCCCCACAGCACATGGGGTGGGCAATGTCACTCCTGTAGGAATGCAGAACCCTGTCGCTCATGCTACCTGTAGGCAGGGGCACCCACTGTTGTGACTGACGCTATTGGTGCTGGGAGGGCACCCTCAGCAGGCAGACTCAGTGACCAGGGCTGTGACCAGAGGTCTCCCAGACCAGCCTGAAGTGGCTCTGGTGGAAATGCAGGGTCGGGGGTAGGTGCGCGCTGGGCTATGGCTAAGCTGATGGGGGTGGGTGGCTGGGCAAATGGAGTGCCGGTGGAGAGGTCCCAGGTAGCTGTGTTGGTGGATGTTCCCCCATGGGGGTTGCCAGGCAGCCCGCAGGTCAATTACCCAGGCCTTGGATGAATGGAGGGAGGAACGTCGGCCCAAGGACAGATCGCTGTCATGTGGGGAGAGGAGAACCATGGGAAAGGGAAGTTTCTCTCCTAGTGGGGTCCCACAAGTGGGCAGCTGCTGTACGGGGTAACACGCTACGCGTGTCTTGGCAAGTTAGGGAAGCGATTCTGGGCTTGGTGTCCTGGTCTGGGGAGTGGGCCTGAAGCTAGTTGCAACCGTATTGGCAGCAGCCTAGTGATGGAGCTGTCCCATGAACGGGTCCTGTATCGCCCAGGCTCCTGCTCAGGACAAATGCATGGGATGGGGCTGGTGTGCTGTCCCGGGGGAATATTTCACTCATCAGACTCCTACTGCTCGGCCACCTGGACACCAAACCCGCTTTGTTTGAAAGAGCTCTCAGAGTATGCTGGTCCCCTTGTCAGCCATCTTCCTCCTAGTTCATTCTTCCTTCCTTCCTTCCTTCCTTCCTTCCTTCCTTCCTTCCTTCCTCAATTTCTTTCTTTCTCTCTCACTCATATAACATTCACATTTCCATTCTTAAAACACTTCTAAAAAGAGTTGTATGTCCATCATGAAAATAAGCTTAATACTCCCTCCTGCCTCACAGATCCACTGATACCTCCCCAATTCCCCTCTCCCCTTCCTTATAAACCATTTCCTCAGTTATTGTCTCTATGCATCCACTTCTTCTTTGCTTCTAAACAGGGAGACAATAACAAAAATAATTTTAAAAAAGATAAAATGAAACATAAAAAATAATAACATAATGATACAAATAAAAGTAGAGTACAAAACAAATAGTGAAGGTACCTACTTCTCTTTTCCTGTCCTGCTCTTCATCTGCCTCCATGGTTGCTGTGGTAGTTGCATAATCTGTTGTCGATTTGACACTTAATAGTGAAGGGTTGGAGTTTATTCTGTCAATCCGGGTTCAGTTTGATGACATCATTTGGAGGCGCTGAGGAGATACATAGCTCGCTGGAGGCAGGACACAGGCTCACACCTGTGAGACATTTCTTTCAACAAGACACATGGAGCTACACTAGAGCCCTGGTGCTGAAGGAGCCACGTGGAGACTCCTGACAGCATTGAGATGTTTCCACCTCCACTGGATCCACAAGACTTTCCACCCACTGGCATGTGCTCTTCCTGCATTCGGCATCATTGCATATATTGTGTGAGTCTGAAGAGAAATTTATAGTCTGGTATCAGATATATGGCCTAATATCGGACTGATGGACTTGAACTGAACTGGGCTGGTATGCTTTCTTAATGTACAATTTATCTTTGATGTAAAGTTCTATCTTATACACATATGAATGTCTATGAATTTGTTTCTCTAGTCCACCCAGACTAATACAGTTGTGGACTTTCACATGTTCACTTTCCAGGTACTAGGTAAAGGTGCCCATGGTTTATGACAAGATTTAGCTAGATCCATCCTCTAGGTGATCATATTCTGGGTACAGGATCTTAACATGGTTCTGCTCAATACTTACCTTCATAGAAAAATCAAAGAAGATAAGGGCATTACAGCAAAGTGTGGTGAAGAAAGCAGATGGTGCCAAGCTATCTATTATCTGGGGTCTAAAAGGCTTGTCTTCAAACAAGCAGCCATCTAAGTGAGGTGTCAAGGAAGTCCACAAAGAAGTACACCAGCCTGTGTGATCCATAGATAGTGACAATTAAATTTAAATATGATGAAGGAAAAACCTTCAGAGCTCAAATTATGAATATCCAATTTGTCTTAAGGGTAGGTGAACAGTGAGAACTTGAAATCCATCTGAAGAATATCTAGTCATATTAAACATCTGGCAGATCCCCTTGAAAAGCTTTACTCTAAGACAGAGATGATTGTGAACTTGATCATGGCAGATCAGACCATGGCATAGTATGATAATTGGTCAGTTGACCCTATCTCTCGATCCAACCTGAATTTGCTCTAAGGTAAAGTATTTCTCATTTGTTCCATGGCAGCATTTTTTTTGCTGAACTTTAAATATTGATGGTATTCTTTCCTTTCTTACTCTTTATTTTCATTTTTGTCTTTATATTATTATTATTATTATTATTTTCTTCTTGCTGTTTTATTTTGGCTTTATTTTTTATTGTTTTATTGGGTTTCCAAGTTTGTAAAGCACAGAAGGCACGCGGATCCATAGAGACAATAACTGATGCAATGGTCTGTTGGGCTCTTGGGGAGCAGAGGAGTAGGAAGGGTGAGGAAGTTTTGGGAGCAAACAATGAATGTCGGTGGGGAGGGATCTTAAGAATTTGTTGTGATATATATGTGTATATATACATATATAATTTGAAACACTTTAAAATTTATTTAACTATACAAGTGTATGATATGTGAATATTATATACATCTATTTTTAAAATTACATAAAAAGAAACCAAGCTTGACCAAGGGTTACCTTCGGTGAAGGAGGTCGGGTTGTTGCTTAGGGGAAAGTCAGTTTATATGAATGGTGGCGGGATAATTTTGAAAAGGATATCAGTAATGGTTGTAAACATGAAGAGTATAATCAAAGACACTCAATTGTACACATAATAGTGGTTGAATTGGAGAATGTTTTGCTGTGTACATTTTGCCAAAATAAAAATGTAATGATATGAACACGGAGGAAGAAAAACTTTTAATTGATAGTGATTGTATGCCCCCCACATTTAAAAAAAAGAAACATCTTTATTAATACAGTATTTGTTTGTCTTCCCTCTGTCAAACTCTGAGCCAATTATTTTCCCCAGGCTTCCCAGGGAGGTGCAGGGAAAGGAACATATTGGGCAGACAGACGTGGGACAGAGAAATGTGGGGGGTGGAAATGGCTCCTTCACATGGCAAAAAGGATGAGGAAGACCACCATCAGGGCCTTTGAGAAGGCAACGCCCAACATGGCGTAGGAGAAGAGCTCCTTCTTCAGAGAAGGGTTCCTGGCATAACCCAGGATGTGGCTCCCAAACCTAGTCCCAATGCAGGCTCCGGAGATGCCACTCCGACTGTGGCAACTGGGTCCCAATGAGCTTGGCTGCTGTGTCAATGTCCCTTGAGAGGTGCTGGTTTGGAAGCTGTGACTAGGGATCAGTGAGGTCAGGGAATGTGGGGCTGCCAAGCTGCTGAAGCGGTCTTCTGTCAGTGTCTGGGCTGTTTCTGCAAGACAGGCAAGGGTCACCTCATCAGCTGGGAGGCGCTCCTGACCAGGGGAGGGGTGGAGAAGAATTTGGCGTTCACGAAAATTTTTAGGGGATGAGGAGTAGTGGCAGGCGAGCTGCTCCTATTGCAGAGAAGGCTGACAGGTGTATGCCATTTCTTGATATGATTGAATTGTTGAATTGTACCATATGTGCATGAAATTCCAAAGAATTGTTTTAAGAAAAGAAACAAAAGGTCATCTGTTACTTACACAGACCCTCAGTGTAGGGCTTTGGTTAACAGGCTCATGGCCCAGTGCCTGTCTTTGTGAAGAACATTCTGTTAATACACAGCTATGTCCTTCTCTACTGCCTGCTGTTGTTTTCACAATCAGTAAGGTTGAGTAATTATCTCCAAGTCTATATGACCAATGGAATCATAAATCATGGTTTTCAGAGGTCTTTTTCAAAAAAGGGAATTTGTTGACCCCTAATGTAGGGGAAGAGTCTGGAAGAAAAACAGCAAGGCTTCATGAAATACATAATTCTAAACTATAATGATTGTTTGACAGAAAAAATATTTTAAAAATTCACTGATAGGTAAGAACTACCAACCTTAGTAGGACAGTGGTGACTTGCCTAGCTGTTAAATGAAAATTCAATCATTCAGACCCACCAACTGCTCTGTGGGAGAATTTGTGGTGGAATAATCTCATAAGGAAATACAGGCTTGGAAATCTTATGGGAGCAGTTCTAGTCTGTCCTATAGGATTACTCTGAGTTGGAACCAATCTTGTCAACAGAATTTTAGTTTGGGTGCAAAGCAACTTTTTCCAATATATTGTACTTGAATAAATGACACCAAATTTCAAACTACGAACGTTACAGCCATTAATTGAGCCCTTAACAGTTAGCACTCCACTGAGTCTGCCTGAAAGATATTCTGACTGTGGCAGTTACATGATCTCCTGGGAACTTGCGAATGGGTGCAGGCTAGCCTGTCAATCAGGTCACACCTTAATGACCTCATTTGGAGGTGCGAAGGAGATAAATAGCTCACTGAAGGCTAGATACACTCTCTCCCTGTGAGGCATTGCTGTTGACAAGCCACATGGAGTTATGCTAATTGCGGCCGGAACCTTTGGAGTTGGAGGAGCCACGTGGAGGCCCACGCCAGCAGTAAGATGCTTCTAATGCCACTGTATCCACAAGACTTTCCACCCACCAGCCTATGATCTTCTTGCACTCAGCGTTGTATCATGTGTTGCATGAGTCTGAAGAGGAATTTACAGGATGTTATCAGACATATGGGCTAATATTGGCCTTATGGGTTTAATCTGCACTGGACTGGTGTGTTTTCTCAATATACCATTGCTCTTTATATAAAGCTTTTTCCCATACACGTAGGAGTGTCTGTGAATTTGTTTCTCCAGTCCAGCAGAACTAACACACTGAACTTCTCAAAATATACGCTGATGACCCCTGGCAAATTTCTACACCCTATGGAACAAGCTCATTTTGGTTGGTTGTTTTTCTCTCTCTGAGAATGTTTTCTTTTCTTACAATACAACATTGAATTCACAGATATTAAGGGTAGGCACTGAATCATAATAAAACATAAATTCCTAGTGGGAAACTGAGATGAAGAACCTTGGATCACAATAGAAACCCAGACTAGAAATTCCCACTCCAGATGCTCATGATTCAGAATCCTTCCTTCTTTTCATGATCTTACAGAGCCCTGCAACTCTGCTCCCTCTCTGCATAGGAGGTTTGTATCTGTACTCGCTCTGCATTCTCTCGTGTGTCTTCCCCACCATTATACTAGGATGTGTGATTGACTTTTAGACTGTCCTTTCACTGATAACGGTATGTTCTTGGCAGTGTCTCTGGAGATGGTAAACCAGCTTTCATGGAATCTGTATAATATGGGATATCAACAGTACTAATAAGACCTACTGCAGTCCTGGAACTTGGCTGATACAGGTCATGGAAGAGCTACTAAAAGTGAATCCAGAGTTTGTACATTAGAATCTCAAAGATGTCTTATGTTCCCTCTGGTCTCCTTCAGACTCAACCAGTTGCACATTACAGTTGACATTTGCAAACACAGTATATGCCGGGCATGAAAACGATCACACATGTCAACTGTCTGCCACTCACACACACTTGCTCTCAATAATGTTACTTATTAAAATAGCTGCCTGAAAAACCCAGCTTAGTACAGGCTCCATGATGATTCTATGTTCATACAAATTGCAGAATAGGGACTCTTTTAGATTATGGTACTGAGGATCTTCTCCAGGAACTCTATTGTTGGGATTGGGGTGTCTTTTTATCAGCAGAAAGAGGGCCTCTGTTTGCATATGCTGCTCCCTGAGAGAATGAGCCAGGTGCACAGATAAAGCAGTCAGAAAACCTCATGTTTCAATCCCTGAGAGTTTCACTCTTGAGAGTTGCCCCCAAGAAGAGGAAGAAACTGACATATTGGGAACCAGGCCTATTTTCCCAGGTGTTCAGAGTGAGTAAGAGCTAAATTTGAGTAACTGTATTATGAGACTATATCCGATGGACTATGTGCAAATTTGCATGTGAGTGGTAACTTTGTAATAAATTTTAAAAGGGGTCAATCTGGGATGAGAAACATTGACTTCTTCCTCAGAGAACATATTCCCTGCCATGAATTCTCCATTCTCCAAGACCAAGGCCTATTCTTTCAGGCCACAGAAAGTGATGAAGAAACTGGTTGAGGAGGGAGACACAAATTCAGTTTGAGGACAACTTTAGAAATAAAGGCAGTGGTCCTCTCCTCTCAGGGACTTATATCTTTCTAAGATACTCAGAACAAAACCAAGAGCATTTAAATGGTTAGATATACATTTTCTCTTCTGCAATAGATTATGTAAAATTATTAGCTATTCAAAAATTTGAAGGTCAGCTAAATCTAGAAATCTCATTGAATTCAGCCAAAAGTGGCTCCCATTCAATGTATTCTGGAAATAGGAATGGCTTTTTTAGGTCATGAAGAAGGGAGAGGTTTTCTTTGACAACTGTACTTCTACAAGTATGCAAGAGTCATTCTAGTGTGGAAAGAGTACATGCAACACTAAAAAAAAACTTACCTTTGATACAGGAAGACATTTCTTATCCACAAAGTCATCCATAAAGTTATTCACACCTAATCTTACATTTTATAAAGGATCTTATACCAAACTATCTGAAATTCCTCACTTAAGGTTGTGTGTCAATGGACACTGGGAATGTTACCGGTATCAAACAACAAATTACTAGCAAAGCCACCAGGAGGGAATGAGCTGATTAACAGGACAAATGTGGACCCTGTGGGTGAAACCAGAAAGAGTGGCTGACATTCTGTGGGGCTGTGAAGGTGAAGATACAACATCTGGCATGAAGAACTGAATTACCCTCTTTGGCCCCAGAGCTCTCCCCGAATCCTGAATTTTCACAAAAAGGTAGTGTGTTTCCTGGACTATCATGGGCTGCAGGTTCTGAAGGATAGACTGATACAGGATATTAGCACCCAGATAATAAAACGGAGTTGGTGAATTTATGTATTTTCAGATGGGATTCCAGAAAAAAATACACACACACACATTAGGCTACAAAGGTTAGGAAAAACAACCAAAGTTGTCCTGACCCCAGAGATTTCCCCAAATGTTGGAAATTCGACTCCATAATTTGTGGTAGTGGGGTCCTGTGTTTGCACTCTCTCCTGGAGTAAGAAAAAGAAAAAATTGCGTCATTTGAAGGAACAATTCAATATAAAATAGGCAGACTGCCTATATTTTATTAAACTATTAGCTAGGTGATTGCCAGAATTCCTCAGAGTGTGCTGAAAGAACATACTGTTAGATTTTCAGCCAATAGTCAAACACTTAATAGATAACCTTTACCCAAGCACCATTTTCCTGAAGTCTGATTGAAAAGTATTTTATCTGAACGTCATGAGAACAATGATGCAGGGACCGCTGGCAGAGTCATTTCCTGTCCTTAAAAGGTTAAGCTGCTTGTTGCTGTGGGATAGAATATATTTTTGGTTACAATATAACTTTTGAATTCACAGATGCCAGGAGTAGGCACAGAAGTATTATTTTTTAAATTAAAGATTTCCCACAAGGAACTGTGAGATTTAGGAGAATCCACATACAACCACAGGAAACCAGCCTTGAAGCTCCAGCTGCTCCTGGGTCTGAGTCTTGTGCTCTCTGGGTCCTCCACGCCCCCTGGAGACCAATATCCTCCCTGCAGGGGAAGTTTGTGTCTGGGCTCTCACTGACTCCCCCTCACTGTGTCTCTTGCACAGTAATACATGGCTGTGTCTTTCAGGCTGTTCGTCTGCAGATACAGAGTGTTCTTGGCGTTGTCTCTGGAGATGGTTAATTGGCCCTTTACTGAATCTGTATAGTATGTACTAACACCAGTACTAATGCCTGCGACCCACTGCAGGCACTTCCCTGGATACTGGCGGACCCAGCTCATCCTTAGGTCACTGAAGGTGAATCCAGAAGCTGCACAGGAGAGTCTCAAAGACTCCCCAGGCTTTCTGAGATCGACCGCAGACTACCCCAGGTGCACCTCACACTGGACACCTGCAAACAGAGACACTCTGATTAGATGACTTACATACAAACACATGCACACACAATTATACACACACAGCAAGTTCTACAATGATTACCATGTAAAATGGCCAAAATGAAAGCCAAGTTTGGTACCAAATTAATTATGTGTCCTCTGGACTAGCTCATTGTTTCAAAATATTAACAGCAGAGACCCCAGAAACGGGTACTATCCTCTAAGATGTCCCACTTCAGGGGCTGTGGTGGTTTTATCAGCAGGCAGAGAGCTGCATTTGCATGTTTCCTGGTATTTAGAACCAGATGAGTAGAGAATATGGACAAGAGTTCTCCCTCAGACTGAGAAACACGAGGACGCACAACAGAAAACAGAGCTCTTAAACAGGTTTTTTATCAAGCATTTCTTTAATTGTTATATATTATCAATCTTTTAAAAATAGTTTTCAATTTGTAAACTTTATATTACATACATAACAAGCTTTCTAACTGTGTGGTATAAGGACTCAATGCATCCTCTCTGATTCCCCTTATGGTGTGGATACACATGATGATAGTAGACTGTTCTATTACCTGTTTCTTGTGTGGGAACCTTACTGATTTTCTTTCCTTCTAAGGCATTTCCACATTTCAGTGATATTTGTACACTGTGGACAGGAAGTTCTTCATAAATCATGTCCACAAAACATGCAGAATGGTGTCTCCTCTCCGGTTTCTGATCTGAGAGATTCCCGTCCTCCTGTTTTTGTGATAATCAGGAAACCTGGCTATTTATCACTTTTCTTCTTCTTCTAAAAGAGTCACTTTTCATATAATCAGCTTACTGGTTGTGTTCCTGTTATTTCATTTATCTTGGTTACTTTCTTATTGCCTCTCCCAGGGCCGTATTACCTGTGCCATGGATATTACCTATGCATACTCATCTTTTTCTAGTTCCATTAGTTGGAAACTGAACTAATCAATCTCAGTTTTACTTCTATACTATACAACTCTGTGCTGCTATGAATTCCTCATTAAGTTCTCTTCAGATGAACCCCACGGTTTGTTGTCTTGTGATTTCATTTTCATTTAATCCAGTACAGCCATCCAGGATGTGAAAATCATTGAGCACATGTTCATGACACAAATAGTATAGTATATATTGATGTATTCATCACTCACACTCACTGCCATGAGCCAATGCAGACTCATCATGACCCTATAGGACAGGGTAGAATTGTCCTTGAGCACTTCTGAAACTGTAACTCTTTATGGGAGATAAAAGACCTGTTTTTCTACTGTGGAACAGCTAGTGCTTAAGAACTCCTGAAATTTCAGGTCGCAGCTTTATGAGTAACCAGAACACCGCCAGGGTTCATTTATGCATACATATATTTAAATGTGTTTATGCATACAACTTATAAATGAATGGATATTTAAATTGATGTGGTTTTTTGTAATAAATATTTAGGAAGACAAGATTCTCAGAGAAAATATTTTGGAGGGAAAGGAAACCCTAGATACTATCAGGAAGCTCCTTGCTCCCATGCCTCCCATTGCCCTTGCCCAGAAGTCTGGCTCCTGTGCTCTGTGCAGGCCATGTGATCCCTATAGACTGAGGTCATTATTACAGGAAAGGTTGTGCCTGGATGGCACTGAGTCCTCTCACTGTTCCTCTCACACAGTAATGGACAGCTGTGCCCTCAGTGGTCATTGCGCTAAGCTGCGGGGAGAACTGCTTGGTGGATATTCTTTTGGCGCTTCAGAGTCACCTGCATTAAGGCAGGTATTTGTTTCCTGATGCTCAAACATACTGATAACAAGCGCTGCACACTTTTCTGCTGGTTGTGGTAGATTCAGATCCAGAAATATGGAGCCACAAGAGACAGCAAATCTTAGGAGGAGGATTTGTGAGGGATTCATCACTCCTAGGCTCGAATCTTGATGCTGTACCTGTCACAGGGCAGGGAGAAAAATTCATGATGACAACTAATGTAAGCCTCTTTTATGTCAACCCATTTTTAGAATCTCTTGATGTTATGAGATACATAACCTCCAGGCCAAAGAATATATGAAAGAAAATAAAAACTTGCCGACAAGTTATATAGTTCCTGGAGAACTCTGACCACTATGTGGTGTCTTGCACCAAGTTTTGAACTTTAATCTGGAAATTGAATGGGGTGATCTGCATGTTAGAGGCCCAAGAGAAAACAGTAAAGACACTTTCAATCTTTTCTCAAAAACCGAAAAGAGGAAGTCTAACGTCTTCATCTTCTCTGGGATTGACTTCCATTTATTGAGAACTCATGTTCCTTAAACTGAAGAGTGGAGAAAATGTCTGAACACAGAAAACTTAGAGAGTGTTAAGAAATTGTGGCTCCAGTGTGGGAATTGCACCTGACCTGATCCCACCACACCGAGGCAAATCACTGGGGGAGTGCAGCGGAACAGCAAGGGAATGGAGTGGCAAGGTCCCCAGGGAATGCTGAAAGTGGACTTTGGGGCCAGGGCGTGGTGCCCCAACAGACTGGACTGGAAAACGCTCCTAAGGGCCAGCAAACGATCCCTGAACTAACTACAAGCTTTTCTCTTGTGAACTGTTTTGTTCTGTTCTTTGTCAGTGGTTTGTTTTTGTTGTTTTGTTGTCTGGTTGCATACTGTTGCTTTGTTTTCCTCTGTCTTGTTTTCGTGCATGTTAGTGTCTCCACAGGTCTGTCTGAATAGGACAGGCTGGATGAACTATCTGGAGGAAAAACAACGGGACCGACAGTTCTGGGGCGACTTGGGGTGGGGGGTTAGGGGGGTAAGGAAGTGGTGTTAACAAACCCAGGGACAAGGGAAAAACATGGGACGCCAAATGGTAGAGAAGGGGGAGTGGCAGGCCTGGTGGGAAATGATCAAGTGTAAGGTTGCTTAGAGAAGAGGTATACTCTAGCCCATGTGGCGATGAAGCATGGTAGTAGGGCAGGAGGAAGGTCAAGGGAGATGGAGGAAAGAGCTAGGAGTCAAAGGGCATTCATGGAGGTCTAGACAAAGATATGTACATGCAAATATATATAGGAGGATGGGGAAATAGATCTATGTGTCTATATTTATAAGTCAAGTATTAAGGTGGCGGAAGGACCTTGGGCCTCTACTCAAACACTCCCTCAATGCATGAATACCTTCTTTTATTAAATTGGAACTCTATGATGCTCACTCTCCCGACACAATGGCTGGAGCCAAAGTGGGTGAACAAGGAAATGTGGTGAAGAAAGCTGATGGTGCCCGGCTATCAAAAGAGATAGTGACTGGGGTCTTAAAGGCTTGAAGATAAACAAGCAGCCATCTAGCTCAGAAGCAACAAAGTCCACATGGAAGAACACACCAGACTGTGTGATCGAGTGGTCCCAAAGGGATCAGTTACCAGGCATCAAAGAACAAAAAATCATATCATTGACTGCACACCTCCATGATAGGATCGCTGAAGACAAATGGGTGCATAAGCAAATGTGGTGAAGAAAGCTGATGGTGCCCGGCTATCAAAAGAGATAGTGTCTGGGGTCTTAAAGGCTTGAAGGTGAACAAGTGGCCATCTAGCTCAGAAGCAAATAAGCCCACATGGAAGAAGCACACCGGCCAGTGCGATCACGAGGTGCCCAAGGGACCAGGTATAAGGCATCATGCAAAAAAAAAAAGATATGTGTGCGTATGTATGTGTATATATGTGTATATGTATATATGTATATATATCATATTAAATGAAGGGGAAGTGCAGAGTGGAGACCCAAGGCCCAAGTGTCGGCCAATGGAGATCCCCTCATAGAGGGGTTTAGGAGAGGAGATGGGTTAATTAGGGTGTGAGGTAGTATCGATAAAGAACACAGCTTTCCCCCAGATCCTGGATGCTTCCTCCCCCCAACTACCATGATCCGAATTCTACCTTGCAGGCCTGGATAGGACAGAGGCTGTACACTGGTACATATGAGGGTTGGAGGTACAGGGAATCCAGGTTGGATGATACCTTCAGGACCAAGGGTGTGAGGGACGATGCTGGGAGAGTGGAGGGTGAGTGGGTTGGAAAGGGGGAACTGATTACAAGGATCCACATGTGACCTCTTCCCTGGGAGAGGGACAGCAGAGAAGGGGGGAAGGGAGACTCCGGATAGGGCAAGATATGACAAAACAACGATGTATAAATTACCAAGGGCATATGAGGGAGTGGGGAATGGGGAGGGGGGGGGAAAGAGGACCTGATGCAAGGGGCTTAAGTGGAGAGCAAGTGCCTTGAGAATGATTGGGGCAGGGAATGTATGGATGTGCTTTATACAATTGATGTATGTATATGTATGGATTGTGGTAAGAGTTGTTTGAGTCCCTAATAAAATGTAAAAGAAGAAAAGAGAAAAAAATGAAAAAAAAAAGTTGACATTGAAAAAGGAAGAGTGAAGTAGAATCGATTCATTTGAATTCTCCCACTGGTGGAGTATATTAAAAATATTGAACATTGTTCTGTTAAAGGCACAAACATTTGTTTTGGAAAAGGTATGGCCAGAGTACTGCTTGGAGGCCAAGATGGTACAACTTCATCTTGCTGGAACAGTGGGCTCAAGCACGGGACAAAATTGTGGGGGTGGCCAAGGAATGGATAGTGTTTCTTTCTGTTTGTCCTTAAGGTCATTATGGGTCATAACCAACTTGATGGAACCTGACAATGGGTTAATAGAATTACCTTCTACCCATGGGTATGATTGATAATATTTATATGACAGTGAGATTTCTAAGGTAAATGAGAAATATATAAACCATGGATACTGAATGGATTTTGGCTTTACCCCCAATCTGAAAAAAAAAAGTCTTGATTGTCCTTATTGATTGTTGCCCTCATGAAGAGATCATGAAGCTATGAATGCTGTAGCAAAGTGTGGTAAAGAAACAAGGTGGTGCCTGGCAATCAGAAGGAATATTATCTGGGACCTTAAAGTTCGTCATCAACAAGCATCCATGTAAGTGAGGTGTCAAAGAATACCAGTCTATATGATTCATGGATTTTAAATAATAAAACTCAAATCCAAGGACAAAATGATTTAAAGTGACACTAAATCTTTATGAGAGTAGCAAGTGTTCGTTTTCTCCTAAGGAGCAGCTGGTCACTTAAGCTGCTGACTTCAAGGTAAACTCCTCCTGAGCGAGACCATAGTTGATCAAGTATCTTATAAGGATTCCTGTGATAGGGCAGGGAAAGCCACGACCTGCCTAACTGATGATTCCCAGCCAATCAGGGTCAACAACTTAAAAACAACAAAAAGCATAGATCCCACCCCCACCTCCCCTGCCCAAGCAAATAAGAAGGGCTAACCAGCTCCAGACCAGGCCACACTACTCTCACTCCGTCTATAGTGTAGGTTCCCTTGGGCCTGTCCCTAAAGATCCCGACTTAACTACTTAATCAACCTGCTGTTCCTACCTGTTACTTAAGGCTGCATTGCTGCCAAGTCACCGCACCTTTCGAGAAACTGATGGACCAACACTCATCCCGAGAAAATGTCACTGTGTCCCAACACTTAGAGAAGTTAATTTTGCTTCTCAAGATAAGGAAAACCGGGCATATTCGATGTTTAAAACTGCTAACAATCCCCTTGCCCTTCAATAAAAAGCCCATCTTGTCTTGTACATTCTTTTTTTTAAATCGAGATCATACCATTCTTTGACACTGAAACTTTGTGTTGTAATTTCTATTGTCCAGTTTGTGCTTTCCATAACTGTCGAACCTATCAACTTCATATCACAAGATTGTAGTTTGCAAAATTTCTTCACTCTGTGTATAAAATAAATGCACAGAAATCATAGCAATTATTCCCAAGTTGTCTTGAAAAAAATATCATCAATTAAAAACATGACAAACCAGAGATAAACACATCCAAAAGTGAACAGGATACACAGACACACCACACAAAACAAACTACACCAACTCTATGGAATAGGATAGAACTGCCCTTGTGAGTTTCTGAGATTAAATCTGCGGCAGAAAGCGCTGCCTTTCTCCTATTAAAGCTAACAGGGACAAAATATTTCAATCAATTCAGAGACTTGATGATGTGGGGACCTCAAAAAGGTCACGGCAAAATGGAATGAAATGTGTGCTATGAACCTATTGAAGCAACTTTGTGTGAAATCTGATCAAGAGACTGACTCCCAATTAAGCCAAGTTCTCCTCACTCAATTTCAATCAAAATGTCCCAAAAAATGATTTTTAATTTGGCACGGTGATTAGAAGTTTCACCTCAAGTAGAGAAAATGGTGCCAAGAAAATACTGAAAAGCACAAGGGAAAAGTTTGGAATATGCAACAGATATTAAAACATATTTTTATATAAAATGCAAATCAAAAACCATCCAGCCCATGCCTGACTTGAAGGGCAGGCGGGGAGGAGTGGGGGCGGGGTCCCGTGATGGGGAGGGGTTACAGGATGTCGGTTGAGTGCCTCTGACGTCAGAGCTCTTGCATAGCAACCGGCTTGGTGACATGAGCGTGCGCTGTTCCGCTTAGCTTCACTTGCTGCTTGACCGTTTGTGTCAGTGGCAGGACTCTCCGTGAGAGGGGCTTTGGAGCCGGTTATGGATGCAATCAAAGGCTTTTGTGGGTTCAAAGTTAAAACCTGGGCGGTGCCCGTCAACCCCATCACATGGGACCCCCCTGGTCCAGGGTTGGAAGAAGAAATCATCACCGACCCGAGGTATAAGATCGAAGTCCAGGATCTGCCAGAAATCCACCGCGCAGCCTGGTCCGGGAAGGTGAAAAAAGTAGAGCAACTTCTTCTGCAACAGAAAACCAATTTAAACTTACGAGATAAACACCTCAGGTAATGGGGACAGTGCGGCAGGCCGCCCAAGGGCCGAAGTCACAGGCGGGATGCGGACCGCATGGTGTGACACTGTCTGGGGCTGGCCCCAGAATGATTGTGGACAGAGTTTTTGTGCAGTGTTTCAGCATGAATTCATGTTTTTAATTAAAATATCTATAATTTATAACAATGAAACTCAGCGCAAAAATGTTTTATAAGCCCAGCTAACGTGAACCTACCACTTGTAAGAACAAAAGCCTAGGAGTATTTACTTTGTTGAATTGTCAGATGCGCTCTGGTTAGACCTGCAGTTTTTCAATTAAAACAACACTTAGGATCGCCATTTTGTCTGTATACAGTACAAACTATGTTGCTCTTCTTGGAGCTCGTGTTTTCTAGGTAATGATTTTGTCAAATTGTCAGGTGTTTGAGCTAAACTAGTGTGCTAATTAACATTTGGGAACCTACATCAGTTGTGTAAGAAGCTAATGGTATTGGAGGAAAAAGCAACATTAAAGCAAAAAAAGAGGCTCCCATGAAGTTACCAATACAGTATCTAATAGACTTACTTCGTGTATTTCATTTAATGTAAAGTCTCCTGGATTATAAAATGCCCTACTTTGTGTATCAATAAGACACTTGTCAGAATCCTGCTGATTATCGCTGTAAGACACCATCAGTTACATGTTGCATTCCAGTGTGTAAGTTGTCCAGATGTGAGAAAATGAGCACCTTAGAATCACTGAAAGACAGTACTATTGCTAATTCCTTCTAAGTATCTGAAAAGTAGAAATAATTGTGTCATTTTTCCCCTTTCTCCCCTCCTTTTTAGTTGGCTACCATATATATCCCTGGATTTGGTCTGGTCCCTACCATACTACCTGGTCCTCTCCCCAGGAATGTTTGTATACAGTAGCTTTTCCCCTATGCCCCATTTGCACTTTTTAAACCTACCTCAGTGGAATCATGGTGTACTTGTACTTTTGTGCCTAGCTTACTTCGCTTAGCATAATTTCCTCCAGTTCTTCCCATGTGGCCATGTGCTTCAGACGTTCATCACTGCTTTTTAGTGATGCGTACTACTCCATTGTATGTATGTACCACAGTTTTTTTCCCATTCCTCAGTTGATGGAAATGTGGGTTGTTTCCTACTCCTTGCAATTGGGAACTGTGCTGCAATGCACAGCAGAGCACAGATGTCTGACTGGTTTGTTTCTTGCCTCTTCTGAGTATATGCCCAGTAGGGGGGTTGCTGGGTCATATGGTAACTCTATTTCCATCTGTTTTAGGTATCGCCAGATTGGTTTCCTTAGTGGCTGTACATAATTCCAGGTCCACCAGCAGTGGATGAGACTTCCTGTCTCCCCACTTGTTGCTTTCTGATTTTTTGAATTGGGCTATCTTTGAGAGTTGTTTTCTTTTGGGAAGCTAGCCAGAGTATTGTAGACTTTAGTAATAAGGCCTTTGTCTGATGTGTCATTGCTAAAGATTTTTTCCCAGTTGGTGGACTGTCTTATTACTCTCTTGGTGAATTCTCTCGATGTACACAAGTCTTTTATCTGCAATTGTGTCATTTTTAAATGAATTGAAATGTTGTTTTCGTTTAGTACAGAGTAATACTAATACAAATATTGTGAGAAATTATTAAGCCTCTCTTCGTGTTACAAATTTTTCTCAATGCTTGGCAGATATTCTATGTACAACATGACAGAAGCGTTCTGTGAGGTCATTACTATTTTAATTCTCATTTTATTGTTGAGGCCCCTGAGGAACAGAAACACTGATTGGTAGCTAATAATTGAGTGATAGAATAGGATTCACACCCAACTTGGGATGAATCCAGAGGCCATGCTTGCACATAGATATAGAGATTTATGTTGCTCTTTCATTAAGGAAGTAAGTGATTGGAGCTAACTAATATTTAACGTTCTTTAGAGGCAAAAAAATCATGTCTATTATTTGAAGTTCTGGGAATTACACGCTTTGTTATCTTCACCATCACTTGAATAATTTTATATTTGGCAATAGTTTGCTGCGTTCATTTCTAAAATGTCCTCCTTTATAGGACTCCCCTACATCTGGCCTGTGCCAACGGCAACCTAGGAGTCGTAAGAGTTTTACTGAACAACAACTACTACTATAACGTCTGCGATGATGAAAACAGAACACCTCTAATGAAGGTATGTGGCAGTATGAATTGAATTGCAGGATGAACATGGCTCTATCTCATTTAACTATAGTGTGAAATGTGGGCAATGTCCCCTATTACAAGTTTACTTTGGTAGGTAGAGTGTACTCAAAGTGTACTTGCCCTTGTAAGTGTGTTTCAATGGAATTCATTTTATCCACAAGGTTTTGAAACCATTGCTATCACCCTTTTAATTTTTAAAACAAAAACCTACACTTTTTGATCATCCCAAAGAGAAATTCTGTACCCATCAAACAATAAGTTGATTTTCTGCTTCCCTTTCCCTTGTTGTGGTTGTTGTTCGGTGATATCGAGTTGCTTCCAAATTGTAGCTGTCCTCTGTGGAGCGGAAGGAAGCACGGCCCGGTCCTCACAATTGTCCCTGTGCCTGTGCCCTTTGTTGTAGCCACTGTGTCTACCCATTCTGTCTGGACCTTCCTCTGTTTCCCTGCCCTTCCACGTGACCAAGCATGACATCCTCCTCCTACAGGGACTGTGCTCTCCTGAAAGTACTTGCAAAGCATGTCAGACAAAGTCTTGCTCTTCTGGCCACTAAGAAGAACGCCACACCTACTTCTTCCATGAAAGATGGGCTCGTTGTTTGTTTGTTTTTTAACAGTCCATGGTACTTTCAATATTCTTTTTCAGCACCACAACTTCATTATTAATTGTCCAACTTTCACATGGCTATGAATCAATAGAAAATGCCGTGGCTTGAGCCAGGTGCCCCTTAGTCCATGAAGAAACATGCTGGAAAGAGTTCTTGTGCAACAGATTTACCAAATGCTATTCGTCTTTGAATCACTTGACTGCTGCTTCCATGAGTATTGCTTGTGCATCCAAGTAAGACAAAATCCTTGACAACGTCAACCATTTCTTCATCTATCATGATGTTTCCCATTAGTCCAGGAGTGAGGCTTGTGGTCTATATCACCTTAGGTCCGAATCCATTCTGAAGGCTGCAATCTTGAATCTTCATCAGTAAGCATCTCAAGTCTACCTTACAGCTTAGGAATAAGGATTTCCCCAATCCTGAAGTCACATTCCTCCTCAAATAGGCCTGCTTCTCTGATGATTCTCTGGGCTACATAATGAATAAGTGTGGTGAGAGATACAACCCTGGATGCACCCCTTTCCTGATTTTCAACCATGCAGCATTCCCTGTTTTGCTCTAACAGCTTCTTCTTGATCCACGTACAAGTTCCACACAAGCACAACAAAGTGGTCTGCAATTCCCATTCTTCTCAAGGTTATCCATAGTTGGTTAGGATGCACACAGACCAATGCCTTGACATAGTCAATTAAAGTAAACATCTTTCTGGTATTCTGCGTTTTGAGGCCAGATACATCTACATCAGCAATGATATCCCATGTTCCCGGTACTCTTCTAAATCCAGGTGTACCGCTGGCATGTCCCTGTCAGTGTATTGCTGCTAACAGAGTTGGATGATCTTCTGAAAAATTTTACATATGTGTCATATCAAAGAGAGTGTTCTAAATTTGGAGCATTCTGTTGGGTTACCTTTCTTTGGAATAGGCACAAATATGGATTTTTTTTCCAGTTAATTGGCCAAGGTGCTGTCTTCCAAATTTCCTGGCATATCCCCTTGTTTAGTAACTGATTCAGTTCCTGTTTCTGTGAACGTTTCTATCTAACTGTTTCATGTGAGTACGGTCATACCTTATTGTCTATGGTGTCTACCTTACTTCACACAGTAAAAGGTTTTCAAGAGTCATTCATTCATTGGTGTGCATTAGAATTTTATGCTGCTTTGTCTTTGAATAGCGTTCAACAGTGTATGGCTGTGTCAGATTTTGTTTATCCATTAACCTCTTGATGGCCACTCGGGGAGTTTCTATCATACAGTTATTACTAGTAATGCTGTCATAAACACAGTTGTACAACTATGTGTTGAAATTCCTGTTTACAAGCACTTTTTGGCTATGTGTCAACTAGGGGATATTTGTGTGTAACTTTTTCCAAAAGCAACAAAATGTTTTCCGCAGCAGTTAAATCATCTCATGTCCCCACCATCAAGGTTAGAATTCCAAATATTCCACATATTTTCCAATACACGTTATTTCCTCTAAAAAAATAAAACGTTTTGCTAGTAAGTGCATGGACTGTTTACTTCCAATTTGTACTCCCTTTGTTTTTCTAACACCGACAGGCAGTACAATGTCAATTTAAAGAATGTGTAGAACTACTGCTATTCAAAGGTGCTGACCCAGATATGATTGATTATGATGGGAATACAGCTCTCCACTATGCTGCCTGTGGTAAGGTAACAATCGCGAAAAAACTCCTGTTTTACGATGCTGACATCAAAGCCAGAAACAAGGTATTGATTAAGCAACGGTATTTATCAAATATCTGAAATATATATTTATATTTAGTGATGTAAGGAGGGTCAATTTTACATATGTTTTTAAATGTGAGCCTTCTCTAAATGCAAATTTTATTTTGAAATTGCTGAAAAGCGGACTGTAAAAGATACTCCTAACAGAAACACTAGAGGGTACAGCTGCCCTTAGGTATTGTGAGGACATAGAATGTAGTTGTTGAAGGTCAAACTTTTCCTAAAGGTTCCTATGTACCTGAATTAGTTATCTAGTGTGGTTGTACCCGAAATGCCACAAACAGAAATGTATTCTCTTCATAGATTGTGTTAGTCTGGGTACATTAGGTAAACAAATAATGCAGAAACTCCTATCTGTAAGAGAGAGCTTTATAGTAAGAGTAAGAGCACATCTAGGAAACATCCCAATGCAGTGCGGCCCAAGCCCACAAGTCCAACATTAGCCCAAATGTCTGACACCAATCCACAAAGTCCTCTACATCTCACAAAAAACACCCAACGATGACTTCTGCAGGAGGAAAGCCGAGTCAGTGAATGTGTCAGCATCTCAGCCCTGGCAGGGGTCTCCACACGTCGGCTCCAGCACCCATGGATGCATCGGGGTAGGTCCATGTGGCTTCTTCTCTGGGATGTCTTGCAGGAAGTCAGCCTTGCAAGCTGAAGCAGGGAACTGGCTAAGGCAGCTTCACCCTGGTGCAAACATCAGAAAGCAAGAGACCCGAGAACTCTGAGCCATTTATCTCTCTGCCATTCAATTAACCCCACGTGTGTTTATCAGCCAGGTTGGCACAATAAACATTATCTCATAGATTAAACCACTGTCCTTGAGTCATTTTGGACTGAGAGTCAACCCGTGTAAGGTTCCCAAGGCTTGAAATCTTGCTGGGAGGAGCTGTTGGGTTAGAACTGCCCACCGAGCTTATGGACAGCAACCTACTGCTCTCCAACCAGCTAAAAGACCAAATGCAAGGCACTCACTTTGAGGAGGCTTTTTCTCTCTGTGGGCTCACACTTGTAGCAGAAAGTCCTGTTTCTTTTCAACCTCTCTGTGGACAGCATTCTTTGGAGATTGCCATGTGACATGGCATCAAACTTTCCCTCTCTAGGAAGTTCTAAATGCAGGAACCCAGGGCCGACAGGACTAACCTTTGCTCCCTGCTCTTCTTTCTTGATAGTAGTATGGTCCTTTGTTTGCTCACTTCTTTGTTTTATCGCTTCTAAGATAAAAGGTGGTGCAAACCACATCCGAATTAAAGGCCTCTGACCTTGAAGCACTGGTTGGATCTGTGTAAGCATATTGCCTCCCACCCTGGTCTCCTTACAGCTGATTTGATGATACATCAGACACTGTTGTGGATGATGTTTTCATCGCCCCACAACTCGCAAACCACTAAGACTCATAGCTCAGACAGGTTGGCAAAATTTCATATATGGTTTGTTAAAAAAAAAACAAAAAAACCCTACAAATGGTTTATCCTTCAAACCTAAGTAGTGGATTGTGTGACTTTAAAAAAGAAAAAGTGGAGGACAAAAAGTAAAATTTGAAATGGGTTTGGGAGTTTTATCTGCAAACAAGTTCATTTAAAAAAATAACAAAAAAAAGAAAAACAATAGAACATCCTTAGGGTTCAAAGGGAATTTTCCTGCCAGCTGCATATTGCCAGGCATGAGGTGGGCATTGGTTATTTCTTTTGGGTTTTCCTGCAAACCAAGTGTCAAGGATGGCAGATCGCACCCAGGCTACCACCCCAGCCAGCTGTCTCTCACTCCTCCTGTCCCATTCCCCGCTGCTAATTTGAATGATCTCATATCTATGCCATCTGTTTAAGATGACAAAATTGGTGTGACTTCTATCAAGCAGGCAGTGTGGGTTTGTTCCATAGAGTGGCCCCCTGCTACACAGAAATGGCTCGAGGTCAGACACAAATGGGAAGCCTCAAAACTGTAGGTTGTATTTCATTTACCCAGGAAGTATCAATCATCCTGGAGAAGTGTTATGAGCCCTTTCAGTTGGAAAATGTGGACAAAGCAAGGGGTTTAGTGCATCAATCTCTGAAGACATTTCCCCAAAGAACCAAGACAAAGGGCACATAAGGAACGGCAAGCGCACTGTGGAGAGAACTTGCCCGCGGGCATCCACTGATGGCTGAGACACATTGAAACGTGCTTAGAACACACCTGTGCCGGGTATGAATTGGAACCCTATGAAAGCTGGTTTTGACTCACCCTTGGAGAACCTGCTGCACAGTTTTCAATTCAGTTTAGAAATAGATACATATTTTGCAAGTTAAAAATTGCTTTTTTCCTGCTTTCCAGCATGACCTTACACCACTGCTACTTGCCATCAATGAGAACAATGAGGATATGGTGATATTTCTAGTACGGAATCACGCTGATATACATGCCGTGGATAGGGAAAAAAGGTACAGTAGTTCTTTGTCCTCTAGTGTACTGGAGAATTGACAATCAGATCAGAAAGGATACATTGTAAGATGATTAATTTGCAATGATTTATGTCCAGTGCACACATCCCTACCAATCACCATGCGAGTAGGAAACACTTATGCTGACTGCACCAGGAAGAACATTTATATTCCTTTGTCATGTGGCTTCCTTTTGTTAGGAGGGTGGGGGTCATCTGTCTTTAGGTTAACTCAAAGGGGTGCACAAGAACACGGTCTATGATTAGTTTATGACATAATTTTAAACTTTATAACCTCTGAGTTTTTTGGTTTGGTGTTTCTACCTGTGCCCCTTGTATACACACTTGAGTACTGGGAGCAGAATTAGCAGAACTGGATTGAAAGATGATTACATATGCGTGTGTTGACATATAAAACGTCACTGAACACATTGCATAGAACTGCTGTGTAAATTTTGGTGAAAGGCATGATAAAAATCAGAGGTTAAAAACAGAGATTAGGTGTAAGAGGATATGTGTAACCTCCAGCTCATCTTTATGAGCTGCCACCACTAAGACTTTTAGAAGTCCGAGTGGTCCTACTGGGTAATTGTTGAGATGCTAGGTTGAAGAGCTGAGGCCGTCTGCTCCCACAAAGATTTAGTCTCTGAAACCCTTCAGAGAGGCTAGCGATATATTCAAATCAACTCCATGGGAGTGGGTTTCATTTTTGGAGACTCGATTGGTTTCATCATCATTGTTATTAATATTCTGGTTTTACGCTTTCACTTAATTGATCGCTAGACCACTTTGAATCACAGTACATCAGAGTAGGGAAGAGATGAGAAAACTCATCCTTAAGCTATTTCCTTACTTCACCTAAGTGACCCCAGCAGGGTGTCTTGCCAAGAAAGACTTTCAATGAGTAACGTCTACAGTGTACTACACCAGTGGGAGAAGAGATTTTCCATTTGTCCCTTCAAAGATGCTTCTGTTCCTTAATACCTGCAAATAGGCTATTTCACTTAGACTGGCAAGTTGTTCATTTGGGAAAATGTATCAATTAGTCGTGTGAATACCCACAATTCTTAAGGATGAAATTATGTCTCTGTTAAATCATGTCTCTGTTATTTTAGAACGGCCCTCATGTTTGCTGTAAAGCACGTCGCAAAATACACAATAAGGATTCTATTGTATAAAGGCATTAATTTCTTTGCTAGAGATATGTATGGCTGGAGAGCAGACGATTATGCTGAATTTTGTGGTATCAACACGTAAGTGTTTACCATAGTTTCATGAAGGTTTACCATTATAACTGTTAACTTCTGATACAAAAGCTGGGGTGGATACTTAATTTGGTCAGGGACTCTCGGAATAGCAACGATATTCCACCGCAAGAAACAAAGCAAAAGACAAGCTCCCTGGGAGGCTAGGCTAGTGTAAAGTAGCACTAGATGCAAGGTTCTTATGGGAAAGAGGGAGGTGCTAAAGCTTCTGAGATGCTTATGCTTACAGATCCTAACATTTCAAATGTAACCCCTGTGAGTGTGATAGAATAGAGTCATCTCTTTGAGTTTCCTAATGAATGACTGCATTCCGAAACTGTGTGGTTTAGCAGTAGACCCTCTCTCTTGCCCTTCCCATTGAGCTTTCCTAGAGCTCCAGGAGTCCACAGAGATTATGACAAATCAGGTGGGGGTGGTTGAGGGAGGATATTGGAATCATTCTGCTCTTATGTTTTTATTGCCTCTCGTGTAATTACATCGCTTGAAAAGGGGCCTGGCAGTCTAGTCTTGATTGGCCAGGACTCACAAACTTGCCCTTGCTGATCTAGATCTCTCGTGGACTTAGATGCCAGAGTTATTTATTTATTTTTAGTTCATATATGCTTATTTATTCAGCCACTGTGCCCACAAAACCAGCATTCTGCCCTGGCAGTGGGTCCTGCTAGCATTTTCAAACTGACCCTTTCCCCGGCACTCAAAAGCAGGCTGAGCCCACATCCTCACCTAGACCTTCCAAAGCAAATCACCCTCTCAGGCCCAAAGTTACCTTCTTTCCAGCAGTTCTTTGTAGAAAACACTGGAAGCTGCAAAGGAGACCAAATTATGTTGCAGGAAAAGACTAGAATTTCCTTTCCTTGGTACAGATCTATATATCAAAGCCCCAGTTTGTCCCCTGAAACACCTTGTGTTTTCCTTAGAATAGTGGGGCCAACTTGCCTTTGATTTCATCATTCAGCCTGGCTTTCACAAGGGGTCTGCTTCCTTCACTAATGAACATCTCCCACAAGGCTTGTTTTCAAACTACCTCTAGTATTCGGAGGAGGGCATAATTTAAAAATTAGGTGCACAAGGCACGCATTCAGTAAATTCTTGGAATCTAGTTGTGTTAGTGCAATTGACAAAAGTCGAGTTACATTCATGACTTAATGCTATTCTTTACTAAAATAGAATTACATCTTCCCAGTCAGCTGAACATGAATGTGGATATTAGGCATCATTTTAATAAGTATCTGCGAGTTGAGAATTACAGTGTACAATGAACAAAATAGTAGCTCCATATTGATTGTAACCTCTATTAATTCTGTGCCCTTTTCATAATAGTAGTGGGGAAGTATATTATCTATGGTAATGACTGAGTTAATATGGTCACATGATAAATGAGTGTATGCACAAATCACATAGTTGCTGAGATGCCCTGATATTACAAACAAAGACTGGAACTGCTAATATCCAGCATTGTGCTTGATACTGCTTTCTGAAAAAAATGCAGCATTTGTGTATAGAATCTAAGGAAAGGTACACATAAACACAGTGGATTGTACTGGGAATCCCAAAGAAGTTCAAGCACCAATCCCTCCATATTCACCCTTTCTCTGGCCATTTTCCTTTTCATAATACCTCATTGGGTTTTCCTAACAACCTATGAAATGGATACTAGCATCTCTTTCATAGGCTCCTGTTAAACCTAAGAGCAGTGACAGCTGTAAGAATGAGTAGGTGGGGAACGCATTTGTCTATTGCTGTTTGTTACAGGGCTAGAAGTGCTTCGAAATTCAGGAAACTGCCCATGACCTCATTGCTAATTTCAGTTAATTCACTGAGCTGCATTGCCATCAATTCAGAGTCATACTCTTTGTTCTTTTTCAAGTAAATGCCTAATACAAGTTTCTGGATATCAGTGCATTTTTGTGCAAATAATGCATGCTTTCTACTGTCTTTCCAAAGTGCACAAAGTCTTTGCATATTAGTTTCCTATGTGTGCTGCAGGTGAGGTGTTGTATGTGTGTGCATGTGCATTTTGTTTTGTAAAAATGTGGCAGCTTTGCAGTGTGTGGGCTAGAGTTCTGAGTTGGTGCTGACTATGAAATGCTCCAAGATGATGTCATATAGTTGGGAAACATCCATGATATCAATATTAAAATGAAAATATTTGCTCCTTTTTCACTACATAGGTATAAAGAAATGATAAATTACTATATGGAAGAGTTTAAAAAGAGTCATCCTGAAGAGTATGAACAAATAGGTAAGACTTCTTAAAATGTCATTCCTCTTGGAGCCTGTACCATAGATAAAGAAATGAAGAGCCAAGAAGTTTAATAATAAAAGAGCAGTTTTAAAAATTAGTGTATAAACTGCATGTATACATATTTTCACTTTGAATAGTCTAGAAGTTAGAACCATGGCATACGTTAATTGTAGGCACCTTATATTCTGAAACACCATGAAGTGTTTTTAAGGTACTATTAGCCTGTTCTAGAATACAAATATTTTAAACACACAGACCTTACCCTCCAGTGTCTAGTTACTATTGATATCATTTTATTTTCATCCTACTTTATTCATTGCTCGCTCAGTACAAGATAGAGTCCAGGAGTTTATACTTAGAATTATCTATGTATTATACTTAGTCTTTTCTGAGGGCCAGACTCATATGAAGCAATAGGAGCTTTGAAAAACGTGGGTAGAATTAAGGTCCGCAGAGTACAAGTTTGTGAGCTGAAGGGACAAAACCACAGTGTTTGGCACTGCAACTAAGCAGGTTGCATCCTTCACAGATAGGAAGGAGTACAAAAGGCTAAATGCATGAATGACCATGCATGCTGGAGCACTTCAGGTTTGCTGGTACAAAAGCATGATGTGGCAGAGTTTGGGAATGAAGAGACCACGGAGACAAGGCAAGCTAATGGAAGACTGTTCAATCCTGTAGGCCACGGGGCGTTTACCAGTTGAATGCCTTCCCCTACAAATAACAGATTGCCTACTGTGCAGTGGCTAAAACAGTAGGGGAACTGGAGTTGTTTAAGTGGCGTGTGGTTGCTAGTGAGATCTGGGTGGTTTCCCTCTTTGAGTTGGGCTGCTGCTGAATTGTGTTCGTGCCTCCTCTCCTAAGCAGCTCCAAGTTTACAGTTCTCACGTGACAGTACCCTAAGGCAGGAAGGGCTGCCTTTCTCCATGATTCTTTGAAACAGGGAATAAACTCAGAACCTTGCGTCACACTTCCACTCACCTTTCATTGCCTGGGGAGCGTCACAAGCTCATTCCTAATTCTGTCCCTGGTGAAGAACATGTCATGACTGTGACTGTCTTGAAGTGATAGTTGTTCCGTTTAGGGCTGGGTTGGAACCATCTTCTTTGGGGTGAAACCTCTTTCTAAAAGAAGTTGTGGTTAGGAGTAGCTCTTAGATAGGGAATCACCACTATTTCCTGCAGGAATCCATTAAAGTATTTTGAGGCAGGAGTCACAGGAAAAGATGTAGCACTCTGCTGTGGTATCCAGCAGGAATCAGTGAAGATTTCTTGTAGAGGACTGGGTAGTAAAACTTCTAGAAATTGCCTGGCTCTCCAGTCTCTGTCACATCCATTCAACTCTGCTGTAGACATGTGCCAACATTCACGACAAAGAAACATCGAAGAGACGTTGGCCTGGTTGCTGGCCAATCAAATAACACCATTTACATGTCCAGGCAGCAGAGTGCAATTGGTATGTGGCTTTAGTTTGCTTACCCATCCTAGAAAACTAAGATGATAGGAAACCAAAGCAAGATCTAGGGAGATATTTGCCATAATCAAAACAAGCACTTCCTTGTCACCAACACGTGGACTACTGTCTGTCCATTAGGGTCTTTTTGCCTGGATATATGAAGCAAGAGGTTTCCATGCTCAATTTGTTCAGTTTAGAACGGCTGAATTGTTTTTGTGTGCATTTCATCATTCTCATTGGTTTTTCTTATTATTCTCGTTGGTTTTCCTTAAAGTATTCTCATTTAAAAAATAAAAATGGTGCTGTTTTTCCCCCTGACTCTTGCTCCCTACGTTGCCACCAAATTAGGTGACTACTACAGACCAGCCCTCGTCAATTTAACACTTTCACAAAACTCTTTCACCATAAATCATGTTCAAACAATAAAACCACATCTGTGCCTAATCAGATAAAATTAAAAAGCATACAATTCAATGTGTGCCACACCAATTTAAACATAACATTCTATAAGTGAGCCAAACAAAAACTCTATGACTAACAATTGCAGTTAAGTAACACCTATGCCTTAATCCTATAATCCTGTGAATATATAGTCCCCAAACTATGAAAGCTTGTAACCCAACCACTTCATGCTTTTTGCACCCCCAATTTTGGGTATCCAATTTCTATATTACTCACTTACATTAACCCAGTGATCTGAGGAGACAGTCATATTTTTCCAGGTGAAGAATCTTCATTCCAGTTGCAACCTTGTGAAATCCACATCCATAAGCAAAGTCAAATCAGGATAGACCATCCACAAAGCCAACAGCAATATGTACCAGTTCACAGGCTCATAAACCTCTTCATCTGGTCAGGTTCTGGTCAACTCAATATAGATTACCCTTCCTTAGCCTCACAAGGGCGTCCATTGGTCACCTTGCCTAAGACCATGGCTGCATCACAAATTCTCAACAACCCTAGCTCCTGTGTTAGGTTATGAACTTCAGACCAGTCAACCGACTCTTATCTTCTCCTCTAATTCCTGTAAACCAGGTCCTCAGGTGTCAGTGGCCAAATTCAACCCATCTCTTTATTGCTGCCATTTCTACCACTTCAATTCAACAAGTGAATCCAGGTAGTCACCTACCAAACATTTCAGCCTTCCCACAGGCTTCATGCCCAAAGAGGACTTTTCTTCATGATTCCAGATTTTTAAGCACCATGGTTTCTGAGAAATTCAAATGGCAATTTCTACCCCTGAGTTCAAGTTATATATTCATCACATTTATTTCCACCTTTTCAAACAGGAATACCCAAAGAGTGAATACATCCAAACATAATAATCAAAACTTTAACTTCCCATATTTTTTCCAGAAAACAACTCAATAAACTGCATGAATATAGCTGACTTCTGGCTAGCCAGAGAAGAAACACTACCACGAGGCAGAAGTGAAACATCTACTTTCCAACTATGATTTTTTCTCCAGTACCCCACTCCCAAAGAACCATAATGTGTTAGTCTGGGGAGACTAGAGAAACAAATCCATGGACACACATATGTGTATAAGAAAGAGGTTTATACTCCAGAGCAATTGAACAGGGAGAAAGCATCCCAACTCAGTCCAGATCAAGTCCATAAATCCGTTATTAGCCCATATGTCTCTTATCAGTCTATAAAGTCCTCTTCAGACTCACAAAAACGCATGCAATGAAGGCAAATTCAGGACAATCACAAGCCAGTGGGTAGAAGGTCTTTGGGCCCAGTGGCGTTATAAGCATCTCAGCACTGGCAGGGGTCTCTCTGGCTTCTCCGGCTTCACAGGTCTGGTTTCATCCATGTGGCTTTTCTTTTGCAATGTCTCCCAGGGAATAGCAGAGAGAGAGAGAGAGAGGTGTCTTCCCCCTCCAAGGAGGAAGTACCAGATTTCCCAGCATTCTCTGGAGAAGGCCATGCCCACAGAAGTCTCATTGGCTGTCTCCAGATTGACAGCCTAGACTCCAGCCTTACACTCTTAATCCTTAAATTGACACCACATTAGGTGACTAACGCAGTTTGTCAGTAACTGCCATTGATAGGTAAACGTTGACATTAGTTTTATGAGAATTTAAGAACACAATTGGAAAAGGAACTCTTTGGTCAGCAGTACATTTCTACAATGATTTGACTTAACTTACTGACACCTAACTATTATAAAAAGTAATTAAGCTCTGCTTAGCTGGATAACATTGTTTTATAATTCCATGTTCTTTACAAGACCCTTCTTACAGTAGAATGAATTTTCATTTATGGGATTAATTGTCATTCATATTGTTTACAATAGGGTTGCTGCTTGGCTTACATTAATTTGAACATTGTTGTGTCATTTTCCTCAGTGAATTCCGATCAAAAGAGGTTCCCCTTACAATTTTTAAAGAGGACAACGAAACCAATCGGTATGCTGTGAAAATACCTTCTCATTCATAATTTAAGTATAGCATATTATGCCAAATAATAAAAAATTCATAGAATGTAATTGAACCAGAGGTTCTCAAATTACTCCTAGGTTTAGTGATGAACTCGTAGGTTGCACAGGAGTAAGATATAGCTATAGTGGTGAATGTGATTAACTACAAGAAGACAAAGCAAAAGAAGTCAAAGTAAATGGCCAAAGGGTGACATCTAGAGGAAAACCAGGCACAAGCTGCTGACAACCCTCTCTTTGTGGAGTTAATTTTGCCATCCAAAAATAAGGAAAGCCCATGTGAAAAGGTTTCTTGCAGAGACTCTGGTGCCCAAGGTTTTGACTGGGGACTGGTCATGCCGGTGCCATTTCTTAGGATGCACCACAGTTGCAGACTCCCACAGGGATTTTTTGGGGTCCAGCATAAACTGAGTTGAGCAAACACTTTGGGCACAGTGAAGGAGTCTTCTCATTTTGAGAATGATGGCAATCCTCTTGAAATCCTATTGCTCAAACAGCAGCCAGTGGCTAACCTGGCAACAGGCCTATCCAGGAATGGCAATCTCCTACCTGCTATGTGAACTCCTTTCTGCACAGCAATCATGGCCCAGCTTGAAATGTGAATTCTGCCTTAAGATTTTCAGTAGCAAATAGTATGATGATAGAACCTGACGAATGGTTGAGCCTTTGATGAGGCTCATGTGATTCCAGTTGATAAAATAAGCCATTCACATCTTCTTATTTTCCCAAGTACTCAATTGAAATTTCTTTGCTTTGTATATTGTCATATACTTCAATTTTTGGTATAATATTCATATGCGATGATTTTGACCTTATTATTTAACTTTCTAAATGACTCTAGATCTAGCTGTATTCCATGCTAATAGAGGGTTCATCTTCCTGAGAAGTACATTGTTGCACCTATCTAGACTCCAGAGCTAACGGAACTGTGTTGTGTGAAAACAAAATAAATATATTCTTTTCTAACTTCCCCTTTTGGTAGAAATGCAGAAACAAGCATGCTATGATACTGATTCTAACAGTGATACTATTTTCTAGGTCTGAAAAGGGTCTGAGAAACTTAAGTGAAGGTTATGATCATTTTAAATGGCAACTGAGTTTTGGGTGTGAAATTTTGATAAATCACATTCTCCATTCCTCGTAGGGATAAACTATATACAAAGGAGAGAATTCATAAAATTCATCAATTGACCTCCAATGGGATAATTACTATTTACCTCAGTATAGTATTGTCTCTAGGTGTAATTTCATAGAAATATTGTGTAACAAAAGATCAGGATCTGATACTTTTAATGACCTAGATTTTTCTCTTATGGATTTAAATTGTAATTTTATTTCTTCTGCTTAACAGTGAAGGAGATATCGGAAGATTCTACAAGTGGGTAAGATTCCTGAGATCTTTTAAACAGGGAATTCAGAGAAAATTTCATATTTATTGAGTGCTTTTCTATGGGCTAGATACCAAAATACAAAGATGCTTCAAAAATACATGGAAAATGATCATATTTTTTACATATTTTCTACATTATTTTACTGGGAGCTCTGTAACAATCCACAATTCAATTAGATCAAGTATAATTATACAAATGTACCACCATGAGTTTCAAAATACTTTCATTCTTGAACTCTTTGATATCAGCTTGTTTGTCCCTTCCCTTCTGTACCCTACTCCGCAGGGACCCTCATTATTATATGTTTTTATTGTTATTTTCCATATCTTACACCACTAGATGTAACTGTTCACCTTCAACTGTTGTCTTTTCCCCTCAAATGGAGTTGTACAGTCATCATTGCAATCATCTCCACCATGGCACTCCCCTCCCCCATCCTAGACCCTCAGGGAACCATTACACCCTACTGTTTCTGAAGGTTTATCTAGCTTGGCTCTCATGCATCCAGCAGTCTTAGTTATACAAATGAACACATGCAGGTCTAACAAGATGAATGAGGTAAAACACAGACCATAGTAGTAAGGAGAGGAGATAAGAGAACTAGAGGGTAGTGATGTGTTTCATTACTGCTATACCGCTACCTAGAATTATCTTCCCTTCCTTGTGGGCCTTTGGGAAGGGACTGCCCAAATATCTTACAGGTGGGTTTGGGGTCTCCATGGTGTCCACCCTCCTTCATGTCAATTAGATTATTTGTTTTTTGAACTTCTGCTTCCTATTCCCATGGATACATCATTATCACCCCGGGCTGTATCCCTTGGATACATCATGATCACCCCGGGCTGCTATACTTCTTCCATTTGGGCTTTGTTGATTCCCTGCTAGATGACCACTTCAAGCCGTTAGTACCTCAGATACTATATCTCTTAATAGCTGTTCACCATCAGCTTTCTTCATCACATTTGCTTATGCACCCATGTAGCCTTCAGTGATCGTGTTGAGAAGGTCAGTGTGATACACTACCACATTATTAGAGCAATCTGTTCTTGTCCTGAGGCAAGATTAACATAGAGACCAAAAGCCCACCTGCTTCCTCCTTGTATTTAGATGTGTATGTGTGTGCACGCGCGCACATTGACAAACACACCTATCTTTACAACTTTATGAATTACGTACATACATATACATATATGTATACCTATATATAATTTCTACTTTCTTCTCTTTCCTCTTTTTCTTAACTCCTGCCCAAGTGTCATGTTTACCCATCATTCACCTCTCAGAAATTCCTCTAGGATACGTTTCATTTGATCAAAGAGAACTAGGGACACTGCACCCTCCTCCCTATCAATTTTAGAACCCTCCCTGTTCCCCTGTCCCAGTCGTTATTGACTCACCACTGACACCCCCGTTTTGTCCCATCAGTGTCTCTTTGGGGTTGTTTCCCTTCCCTATCTTGTATAGACAGACTCCATATTGAAAGGGAAAAACACAAAAAAAGAAAGACCATCCAAATAGTTCCAAGTCTAACTGATAGTCTGTCCCAGAGTAGATAACTATCTCTCGTTAAGTAGCAAGCAGGACGTCTTTTAATCCATTGGTCCAGTCCCGTTTTCTTCCTGGGTTTCATATCCTGGGACGCACTTACCTAACAGCACTTAGACTCTTTTAGTCCTCAGACTTCCTGACCAGAAGGCGTACCTCCTACAAGTTCCCATTGCACTTCCTGCAGTCAGGGATGGAGTGGTCTAATGAGCCCACTCCCACCCCTCCTTAAACCTTTAGACTTTCAGTGTGGCTCCCTTGTGAGTAACCCCAACCAGTTCAGATGAGCTGCCATGCACTGACACCCCTCCGCCCCCAAGTAAGAAGTCGATAATCGAGATTCCTCAAGGACTTGGTGGCTTTGGTCGCATCAGTGGTCTGTTGCACTCACCTCTGGGTTCGCGCCCATGTGGGTGGGTCAGAGCAGCCACTCTCCCCGAACTGCATCCTTAGTTGCCTGTATGCTGATGATTTTCATTTCTGGATTATCTGTTCCTATCCATTGGTCTGTGTATCTATCATTATACCAGTGCGTGCTGCTTTGACAACTGTGGCTGTATAAATAAGTTTAAAAGTCAGATAATGCAAGCCCTCCCTCTTTGTTCTGTTTCTAGAGGAGTTCTTTGCCAATTCTGAGCTTCTTCTCTTTACATATGTAGTTGGTAGTTACCTTTTCTATTTCTTTCACAAAAAACGACGTTGGTATTTGTATTGGGATTGTATTAAACTTAAATAGGGCTTCAGGTAGGATCGACAACTTTACAATATTGCATCTTCTGATCCACGAGCATGGGATATTCTTCCCTTTGTGAAGGTACATTTAGGTTTCTTGTAATTATGTTCTGTATTTTTCCTTGTACAGATCTTTTGGGGGTTTTCTGTTTTGGGTTAGGTATATTCCTATAGATATCTCAGTTTATGCTAGGCTATTATGAAGGGTACTAACTTCTTGATTTCTTTTTCTGTGATCCCATCTGTTGTGTATAGCAACACAATTGACCATTCCCTGGAAAAAAGGACATCATGGTTGGTAATAGAGAGGGCCAGGCTTGCAGAGAAGACCCTCAATGGGATTGAAGCAGTTGCTACAACAGTGTGCGCACATGTGAAAGTAGTCGTTTGCTCAGGGCAGTCACTGTTTCATTTTGGTGCGTAGGTCGGAACTGACTCAGAGACACCTGGAAACAAAGATGATACATGACAGAACACAATATTGCTGGGTCCTGTGCCATTGTCACTATTGTATTGGTGCGCTATTCCATCAGTGCCTCTCTTTGGAGGTCGTCCTCATTTTCACAGACCTTCAGCTTTATCAAGCACAGTGACCTGTTACCAGAACTATATTCTCTCCTGATAGCATGTCCAAAGTATGTGAGATGACGTCTCCCTATTCTCCCTGCAAAGAATGTGTTTCCCATTCAGCCTACTTTTGTGTGATGTTTTAAAATTTCTCTTGAATAGTTTGCTATTCATCGCTGTATTTTCTGTAATCATTACTTAGTTATGAATATTTGTTTCTGCTTTTCTGGTGTTTCTTCTGTTCTTGTGTTTTTCCCATTCCTGCCAACCAGGTATTATTCCTCTTGTTCCATTGATAAAATTACAGCACATAAATTTCAAGGTTGGAGGTAACTCAGGAGATGAAGGAGCCCTTTGGGCCTTATGGGGGTGGGGAGGGCACTGGATGCAGCAAGCTACCCTGCAATGACTGCATCATGGACAGGGAAACGCCAACTTAGAAACAGACAACTTCATGCTCTTTTGAAGTGTACTGTTATCTAGAAAATGACAGGTACAATATACCCATATTTTAATGTACCATATCCAAAGTCTTTCCTCATGTGCTCCCCCAACTCCCTTTTACCAGTGTTTTCATAAGTACACTATGTGGAATGATCTTTACAACATAATTTGTAAGCCCCACTACATCAATATATTGCAAATTAATCTAGCAGGCATATGATAATAACCAGGTTGGAGATATGCGTGGCTTGGCGATAAAATACTAGGAGATCACCTTATTTCTTTGAAAATGTAGCAAATTGCCAAATTTTCACAGCTTTTTGTGTGACATAAACTCACTTATTTTATGGTATATTTTTGTTCTAAAGCCATTCAAAGGAATATGGACCTGATGATCCTTGGCTTTCTGATGATATCCTTGGCTCAGAACCCAAGGTAAAGTACTTTCTCCTGAAATTAGTCTTGTGTACTGTGTACTCATGAAATTAAGCATGGGTCTATTGCATAGTGGCAATTGAAAGCTGTTAAAAATGTAGTCAAGCATGGCTAATTGAACTTTATTTTTACTTTAAACTGATGTGAAAAAGAAAGGGACGCGTGAACTGAAAACAGAATGATTAGGAAAATTCATAGTCATGAAAACACTATATTTAGGAGTTTTTCCCATAATGAAGAAGAAAAATGAAGATCAAGTCCTCCTAATATGAGTTTTACAATTCTTAAGCCTAAATAAAAATTTCATGATCGAATTAATTATTATAAGTAGTATAATACTTATTACATCTCTCCATATCTGTGAGTCCTAAAATATATTCTTGGATGCTTTTATTTTGATAATGCACATATGTGTTGAGAGAACACTGGTTCTCCATTCCACTCTTGGTTCTATATGTAGACTACTGGGATCTGAGGAATTGTGGATATTTTGAAATTTAAACTTCCTTTCCAACAGGATTCCACTGTATTTTCCAATGCATTCCACTAAGCTTACATTTAAATGTCTTCATCTGACAGCAGGATGCATGATTTAACTCAAATAAACCATCTTTAGACTTCTGGGTCAATATGACCACTTAGGTATATGCACAGGAAAAGTCCAGCTACAAAAAAGTAGAAGGAAAAACAGGTGCCTGGATGCTTGGAAGACAAGATGGAAGTTAAGTGAACAGAACAGTGGGTGTGGACCGGAGAAAAAGACGAATGGGTGGATCTGTCCCGCCCTTGGAGAAGGGGATGAGCCAGCTCTGTTTCTCCAGAGACCTGGAGTGCTCAGGGGAGATACAGGTGTATAGCCCCACTGGTGGATTGGAGCTCCAGTGTCTGCACTGAACCTGCAGGACTGACAAGTGTCAGGGTCCCACATTTCCCTGGTGCTTTCCCAGCCCCGTGGCACCCTGTTGACATCTCACTGCACCTCCACCACCTGGTCACTCTCCTGAGCTCCTATCCATTGCTTCCTTGGTGTTCCCATTGTACTCGCCCCAGGCTGTTAGCCCACCTCTTGCTCTTGTTCAATTGCCTGCACTCCCCTCATGCTACCTCTAACTGCCCGAAAGCTTTGCAGTACTGAGGGGACGGGATCTCACATTGCACTTTAAGGGATGCTGGTCACCACCCTCCTTTGTTCTGTGGCAAAGGGAAGAACTCTTAAAAACTGTAATGATTTTCCCCTTAATTTAATTTTTCCTTTAAAAAACAGTCAAAAGCTCTGGTATCACCAGAAAAAGAATTAAGGAGAAATTTGTTCTGATCATTTCAACAGATGGAGAAAAAGATTGAGAGATCTACAGAAAAAATTAGAAAACTAGAATCATTACATCATTAACAAAAATAAAATTCTAAATCTTAATCCAAAAGGAAAAGAATTAGACAACATTTTGAACTTTGACAAAGTTCAAAATAAGAATTGAAGCAATGGGAAACCAAAATTAGTGGACCTTAAGAAAAAAATTTCCCGAATCCAATTAACAAGAGCAATCTAGTAAAAGAAGAAAAGTCTGCAGAATTGTTACACCATTTGTAGGACACTGTCAAGAGGAATAACTTGCAACTCATTAGAATTCTGAAACAGGAAGTAGCCAAGATATGGAGCAGAGAAAATAGTCCAAGGTTTGTTGGAAGAAAACTTACCTGACAGCCCAAAAGACGAAAAAATAATGATTCAGGGAGCTGAGAGAACCCCCAAAAGAAAAATTCCAAAAGATAATCATTGTGACATAGTATAGTCAAAATGTTCAATAAGAAGGACAAAGTGAGAGTTGTAGAGGAGCTAGGAACTAAACGACCCTTAAAATGAGAAGAAGAATATGCTTAGATTTCTAAGCAGACACCTCGCAGGCAAGAAGACAGTAGAATGACATATAATACACTGAAGGAAAAAAAATTCCAGCCAAGAATTTTATATGTAGAAAAGCATTGCCCAAGTATTCTGTAGAATTAAGGGTATTTACAGAGAAGGAAATATTAAAGAAATTGATAAAAACTAGTCCAGATTCACAATAGTACAGCAGACAAACACTTGAGATCAACAAGGCCACCAATGCCCACACATTAACCTATGTATAACAGAATTCAAAATAAAGTAGAATTATAAGATTAAAAAGAAAATAAAAGAAAACAGTTGTCATTCCACAATGCAGGGGAAAAAAACCCAACTATGAGAACAGAGGGAATAAAATAGCTGTGAAGCATTCAAGTGGAAAAGAGGAGAAGTCCTTTTCAAGAGAGAAAAAGCCTCACTGCCATGGAGCCCATGCTAACTGATAGCCAACCCCTGTGTGTTCCCCAGAAGGTAAGGGTTTGCAGGAGAACCAGGGCTTTCCCCCGATGGAGCTGCTGCTGGTTTTGGACTCCCTACCATTTGGATCAAAGCCCAGCACTTAACCATTACATCACCAGGGCTCCATCACCACCAGAGCTCCTTAAAATATGGGAGGATTATAAGAAATGAGGTAGCCTGAAAGGGAATTGGAAAACCTCATTGAAATAAAAAGATGGAAAACTCTAATAGTCATTAAAAAATAACAATAAGGGAAAAGCGAGTATGAAAATTCAAGAACAGAAGAAAAATTGGGAATAATATAACTATACCAAAAATAAATAAATAAAACCACAGCCCAATGACAGCAACAAATGCACACAACTCAATGATGAAACCGAATGTAAGTGGATTAAATGGACTAGTCCAGAGACAGATAAGAAGAGTGGTGAAAGAATAACAAAAACAAAAAAAGAAGGCTGGAGTGGATAAGAAAAGGACCATCAATATGCAGCTTAAGAGAAACACACCCTTGGGAGCCAGAGATCATGGGAAAAGCACACCAGCCTGTTTGATCCAAAGATGACAGTAACTCAATCCAAATATGATGAAGGGGCAAGGAACAGAGCTTAAATTGTGAACAGGCAATTTAGAGAAGGCTATAGAGGACAGTGAGTGCTGAAAATCTATTTGTAGACTGTTTACTCAGATTAAGACTCTGGCAGATCCCCTCTGGCCACAGTCAAGGGACACTAACAGCTTGACTATCAGGGATTATTGTAAACTTGACTATGATCCTCACAACTGTGGCATATTTTGGTACCCGGTCAATTGACCTTCTTCTTGAACCAACCTGAATTTGCTCTGGGATTAAATATTCCTCGCTTATTCCACTGTAACAGTCAAGGAAGGCAATGTAGTGTGTTGGGTTTCTTCTCCAATGGTTAAAATTCCCAATTGGCATTTGCCTTACACCACCATATTAATTTCCTCTCTGGCTTTTTATCTATCTATCTATCTATCTATCTATCTATCTATCTATCTATCTATGTTTGAATTGCTGGAAGTCCTTTCTTTCTTGCCTTTATCTTGAGTTTTATCTTTATATTATTATTTTTCTTTCTGTGTCGTTCTGTTTGTGTTTTATTGCCTGGTTTCCTAGTTCCTGGTGCACAGAAGAATGGATGCATGAGGACAAATTGATGTGAGGGCTTAACAAAGATGAGAGGGGGGAGTGTGAGTGAATTGGTCCGCAAATAATGAATGCAGTGATGGAGGACTAGAATAGATTGTGATGATGTACATACAACTTTTAAAATACGACTTAACTATGGAAGTGAGTGACTAATATGTGAAATTTATATCCATAAAGTAATTTTTTCAAGGAAGAAGCACAGCTTTTATAGCAACACAAGAATGGACTGAAAACCTAAACTGGAGGGGGAAAAACCTCAGCTCACAGCACAATCAAAGAACCCCACCCCCAAAGCAAGAGTAGCAATATTAATCACTGATAAAGCTTTCTTCTATGCAAAATCCACTATGAGAGACAAAGCAAGGTAAAACATAATGATGAAAAGGACAAGAGCAGGAAGACATAGCCCTAATAAACACCTATGCATCTAATGAGAGGCCCCCACAATACATTAATCCAAAAAGACATTACAATCATAATAGAAGGAAACTGTCAACAAACCACCCTTAAGACCAGAGAGATCATCGGCGAGGAACTTAATAAAGGTAGCGAAGAACTAACCAGCTCCATCAATAAACTGTATGGCTTAGGTATATATGGAAAACACCTGTCAGCAACACAGGCTACATTATTTTTTAGAGCATATGGAATATCCTCTACAATAGATATGTTAGGACACTAAGGAAGCCTTAATAAATTCAAAAACATTATAACCCATTTTCTTAACACAACACTCAAACATTAGAACCCCACCATAGAAAGAGCAAGGGATAAAAATCAAATACATGGAAAATTCACAGCCACTGTCTAAAAAGTACTGTGCAATTGTTGAAATAAATAATTAAATTTAAAAGGTGATATCATAAATTTACAATGAGATGGGGGATCTGGGCTACATAATTGTAATTGACAACCTAAAAATAAAATGGAGATGATTGGTATAGATAAGAGAACTTTCATGTGTTAAAAGGGAATATAAGTGGTTTGGTAATTATAAAAAATAACAATGAATGAAAAAATAAAATGTTAAAAAGGGCTCCGCTTTGAGGGGGAGTGGATGTTTAATAAAATGTTTGACATAAAAAAAAGGTCTTGAAACAATTGAGAACGTAATACAGCATACCAAAATCTTTGGGACTTAGCAAAGCAGTACTCAGAAGGACATTTTACAGTAATGACTTGTACATAAAAGAAGAGAACAAAAAACCTACATTTTAAACCAACACATTCAACATTCAGAACTAGAGTGAAAAAGGAAACGTCCATTGACTGGAAGGAAATACTTTAAAAATTGGAGCAGAATAAGTGAATTCAAAAGATAGGGGAAGAGTAGAAAAAATGAAAAGAACAAAACATTGATTCTTTGGAAGGATCAATGAAATGGACAAACCACTAGCAAATTTGACAGAGGAAAAAATAAAAGTACAACTACCAATCAATGAAAGGAGTGACATCACAACAGAATTTAAAAACAAAGCTAATAGCCCAAAACTATAAAAGACTGTACTTCAACAAATTTGAACTTTTAGAAGAAATGAACAATTTTCTATAAGCACAAGGTCTAACCAAATTAAGACCGACTGAGGTAGAAAACATGGACAGTCACATAACAAAGAAATCAATCGATCAGGAGATTTTAAAAGGTCCAACCAAAAAGATTCAAGGCCAGATAGCTTCACCAGGGAATTCTACCACACATTTAGAATCGAGTTGATAGAAAATTTTCACAAATTATGCCACAATATAGAATGGGGTGGCAAACTCCTGAACTCGTATTATACTACGAACAAAACCCTGATACGAAAACCAGGCAATGACATTAGCAGGACACACAAAAAAAATTTACAGAACAGTCTTCTGTATAAACGTAGATGCAAATCATGCCAACACAATGTGGGCCAACAGAATTCAACATAAAAAAAACAAACAGTCCAACAAACATCATGATCAGGTGGGACTCATGCCAGGTACACACATATGGATCACCAAGAGAAAAAGTCAATGTAATCCACTGTATAAACAATAAACGGAGGATAAAAAGAATTACAAGACCTAATCGATACAATACAGGCTTTGATCAATCTGATGCCAATTCCTGATTAAAAAAAAAAACAGTACAATGGGAATCGACAGGAAATTTCTCAATGTAATAATGAACATATTTGCAAAACCAAAGGCCAACATCTCATTCAAAGGGAAGAAACAGAGTATTTCCCTCTGATTCAATATTGTGTTGGAACTAGTAAACACTACAATTCATATTGTGCTGGAAGACTTAACCAGAGCTATTACATAATAAAAGGTGGTCAATAGCTACCAAACTGGCAAAGCAGTAAACTGTGTTTGTAGATAACGCCATTCCATAAGTAGAAACCCCCAAAGTCTTGTCTGAAAGATTGATTGAAACAATTGAAAGATTTGACAATGGAGCAGAGCACAAGGTCAGCATACAGAAATCATGCAGATTCCTATACACTAACCTAGAGAGCTCTGAAAAGTAAATCAAGAAATCATAACCAGAGAATAAAAATTTATAATAACCACATAACCAGAGAAACAAAAGATCTATGCAAAGTAAACTAGAAAACGCTATTTTGAGTGACCAAAGGACACCCACCCTAGTATATATATATACATAAGTGGAAGAATGTTCCCTGTTCATGGATAGGAAGGCTGACTATTGTGAAATGTCAATACTTCCCCAAAAAACAAACCCCAACCAAACTCACTGGATGGGGATAGATTCTGGCTCATAGCAAACCTATTGGACAAACCTAGGTCGGTTCTGAGACGTTAAGTCTTTAAGGGAATAGAAAGCCAGGTCTTTCTCTCTTGGAACAACTGGTCGTTTGGAACTGCCATGTATTGCTCCCATGGAGCAGCTAGTAATTTTGAAATGCTGATCTTGAGGTTAGCAGCTCTACACATAACCACTAAGCCACCAATCCAGATTTCAAGCTAATTATTTAAAGAAATTGGGAGGGGGGGTTAACCTGGAGAACAAAGAGACACAGTATATAAACAACAACTACTTAAGAAGAATAGAGTATTGTGTTAAGAGTTGTAGGAGCCCTGATAAAATGATTTAAAAGAAGAAGAACAAAGTAGGAGACCTCTCACGTCATGATTTTAAAACCTGTTACAGCAGCCATATAATACAAAGAAACCCTGGTACTGGTACAATGAGGCCATGGAACAGAATCGAGAACCCAGAGATAAAACCATTCACCTATAGATAATTGATCTTCCACTAAGGGCCAAGAAAGCCTTCCCTGGGAAGGAGAGAGTGCTGGCGAAATGGGGAATCTATCTGCAGAAGAATGAACTAAGACTCAGGCCTCAAGGGAACTCGAGGGGGTAGAACTGAAATATCAGTCCCAGAGCAATGAAGATCTTCAAGTGAAAAGAGAGACCAAAATAGGTGCCCTATTGCAGGGCACACGAGAGTATCAAATGCAACCAAGGAAACACACATACTAGGTGGAAATAGAGATGACAGACCTACCAAAAATAAAATGCATATTAAAAGTATTTTATGTTCTGATTAATTAACTATTCAAAAATACTTCATTACTTTCAAAGTTGGGTTTATTTTCTCGCTATTTGTTGTACAGCTTTTTCCCTTTTTTCACCCTGAATTTATACGTTATACGCTAATCCTGTCATTTTCTCCCCGTTCCTTTCTCTTCCTTTCTACCCTAAAAAAGAAATTATTGACCACTGTCGAGTTATTCAGTCATATGGACATTTGTTACATATTGATTTTCTCTGCCCCTTGCTTTCTATTTTCATTGTCAACGAACAAGTTTAGACCTTTCTACTCGGTAGCTGTGTGCATGTACATGTGGATGCACATGTTTGTGTATGCATTAGTGTTGGCACATATTCTCATTCTCTACAAAGGTTTCTTCTGTTTTTCTTGCAAAGACTTCAATTGATATAATCATCCCTCTTTAACTTTTTGAGAATGGAGGGAACCTACACTGTTTGTAATTCCACGATTTCCAAATAGGATACTATTGTGAAATACACTCTCACATTTTCCCTCACATGAGATAACTCATAAGATCATAGAAAATTAGGTCAACATGAAGCTGAAGACATTTAGAAATATCACAATTAAGTTTGCTGTCAATTGCTAGTAGGTAAAAATAATTGTAGTGTTTACAAATAATACTACCCCAAGGTACATTTTTGTTCTATGTTATTTTGTTGAAGAAAATTATCTAATGGATATCATGGCAGGTATATAAGAAATTAGAGAAGCAAGGTGAGTCACATTTGGGGGATGTTTATGATGTTTCTCAGTAGACAAGAAGACTGTGATTGGAATCCATGTCTGCAGGACCCAAATCTTAAGCTCTCTGTGTTAGATCATATATTATGAGAAACAATTGATCTATTTTAATACTTGGTATTAATTTTCTTTTCCCTTAGGGTCCCCCTAAGCCCAACTTAGTTAAATTGCTCCAGGAATTTCAGCAATCGAAGAAGCAAGGTAAGTTATTTGAACACTTCCTAACCTTGCATTATTCATGAACTTGAAAATATAGACATCGTCATGCATTCTTTTATTTTGCAGATGTTGAAACTACCAATGTTATATCACTAAGAGAGAGGAATACTGAAGATAGTCATTGTAGTAGTGAAGGGGAACATGGGTCTAAAGCCATTCCTAAGGGAGGAATTACAATCAAAGTGGGTACTTATCATCCTACAAATGATGGTTCTGATAGCCACGATAAAGGAGTGTCTGAAACTCTTAAGGGAACAATTAATGTCAAGGTGAGTTCTATCCTGCCAAGAACAATCATTATAACCATGATGATGAAGACATGTCTAAAACTCTTCCTAAAGGATCACTTAAAATCAAGAAACATTCGCATCCTATCACGCACAAACAATAGTTCTAATAGTGACCGTGAAAATGTGTCTAAAACTCTTCCAAAGGGACAAATGAAAGCCAAAGGGTCTTTTAATTCAGCCATTCTTTCATCTGATCCTGCTCTCAGGTTAACCGCTTCACATGCACTCAAAGTAAATGTCAGTTGTTTATTTGGGTTTTGCCTTTTCCCTAGGCTCTTCCACTTACCCTCCATCCCACTGTTCATCAGAATGAGGATGATGAGGGATGGAGATAAAAAGAGGTGTCCTGAATACAATAAAATGAAACGAGGGCAAAGACTAGCAAAATTATCTAGGGAACTATATAAGATTGAGATTTAGACAAAGTTGGTGGTGCTGAACAATTTTTGGTATGCCATGATGGGAGGAAAACAATTAGATAGCAACACCAACCGGGCAAAGATATAAAGATGCATTTTAATAGAACTAGAATTTCAAGTGGAAATTTCATTTAAGAAGATTAAGATGAAGAGAGTGAGGAAAAATGAAAAAGGGATTGAATAATTGAATTAATTGTAGAAAAAACAAGATGAATTAATTCAATAAGAAACAAGATGACAGAGATGAGTAGAATCTGTCCAGTCTTACAAAATCAATAGTAAGGTTGACAGAGAACAGCTACTTTAACTGTAATTTGTCCAATTAGTGAATGATATTACTGTAAGGGCATGCAGGAATCAAAAGTTCTCCTTGTGACATCTAATAAATGCTATCGTCATGTGGCCGGTCGGGAAAGATGAACAAAGTGTGTGTAAAGGACACCCTAGCCTGAGCAAAGGGGTGAGGCATGAAAGAATAGCATGGCAAGAGTAGTGGAGAGAGAGGAAATGTGGTGAAATTGGCACACATTTATTAGGGGTAAACTTTCAACTTCCTGTTACAGGAAGTTTCCCTGATAATATTTTAAATCATTTTATTGGGGGCTCTTACAGCACTTGTAACATTCCATAAATTGATTGTATCAAGAATATTTGTATATAAGTTGCCATCATCATTTCCAAAATATTTTCTACTTGAGCCCTTGATATAAGCTCCTCGTTTTCCCCACCTCCACCAACCATCCCAACCTTTTGAATCTTTGATCAATTATATATTCTTTTTATTATTGTGTATCTTACAACTGTTCCTTGTCTCCCTCCACCCACCCACCCACATTTCTGTTATTCAACCGCCCACATTATGGGGAGCTATATATCCAACCTTATGGTGTGTTCCCCTTTTTCCCCTTTTCCCCCACCCTGACCATCCCCCTCCCCTCATGATATTGCTACTCCCACTACTGTTCCCGGGGGCTTTATCTTCCCCGAATCCCATGTGTGGAGCGCTCTTAGCTCTATCAATGAGTGTTCTCTGATCTAGCCAGAATCAAAAGGTATAACTGGGTTATGTTAGTAGGGTGGATGGGTTGAGGGAGGAAACATTCAGGAACTAGAGGAATGATGTGTTTTGTTGGTGCTAAAGTGCACCTTGGTTGAATCATCCCTTCCTTATAACCCTTCGTGTGTGTGTGTGTGTGCGTGTGTGCGTGTGTGTGTGTGTGTGTGTGTGTGTGTGTGTGTGATGGGAGGGGGGATATCCAATTGTCTACAGATGTGCTTTGGGTCTCTCTAAAGCCCCCGTTTGCATTCATATAGGCCCTCATAATTTTTAGCAGAGGAATTACATTGTACTAAACATAAATTAGAAAAATGAGGAAATGTGTTCAGATTAGGACATATCAAACCTGAGTCACCAGGGAATTTAGGAGAAAGATTAAGTAAATACTTTTCTAGCTATTATTACTCTTTGATGTATCTTTACTCCTACTTAGGAAAAAGACTGGGCTCACTACTCCAGTAAAGAGTTACATTATCTGCAATGCAAAGGAGGAATTCTACCCTGTCCCATAGTATTGACTCGCTGGCAGAGTTTGGTCTTGGAATTGTCCTTTATTAAGAAGCTCTGATGGTTCCATGATGGAGGCCTGTTGGTTGTGCTCTGGGTTGTGAACTGCATGGTCTGCAGTCCACAGCCAGCTGCAGCTCCCAGTTATAGTGACAGTCTCAGAAACCCACAGGAAGTCACTCTGAGTCAGAGTTAACTCCAGAGCAGTGAGTGAGTGAGTGAGTGAGTGAGTGAGTGAGTGAGTGAGTGAGTGAGTGAGTAATGGCTCAATGCATTAAATATTGGATTGCTACCCAAAGAATTGGCGGATCCATCCCACTATCCAATCCTCAGGAGAAAGATGAGGCACTCTACCCCTATGAAGACTTACATGCTCAGAAACCCCAAGAACAGTTCTTCTCAGTCCTATAAGACTTGCTATGAGTCCCAGTCCTCACCAGGGCCGAGGCTTTGGCTTCCCTCACTAAGAGAGAGAGCCAAAGGTTAAAAGTGTCGAATGTATATGGTACAGCTTCTGGCTGCTTGATGGATTGCTTGAGGGAGGGAGTGAGGGAGTGAATATATTGCTTGCAAAGTTGACTTTCTTTCTTTCCATTCTAGGAAGAAGAAACACAGCTAGAACCAAAAGAAGACAAAGGCAGACTTACTGTTTCGAAGGTTCCTGCAACAGTGCAAAGAAGACACCCAGTGACTGCTGTGGATGAAAAACAGGAAGGTAATACAAGCCGTAAATTAGTGCCTGCCTGAAGATTGTTGTCGGCTTACATGCTACTAATATGTACTCCAGTGAGAATCAGTGGATTCAGACATATCTATGCCATTTAAATAGTATTCATTAGCTAGTTCTTTTCCTAAGTCTCTGAATTACTGCTTCCAGCAACTTTGTCCTACAACGCTTCAACCCTTGTACTTGATTGACACTTTCCTGAGTGGAGATAGACTTGTATTTCCGTTTCCGATGCACAGTGGTATATGTTCTTATTCATGCCTCTGTTACTACGTTTTACAGATGTGAGGTCAAGATTAAGATCACAAGAAGGGCATCCAAGAAAAACCTGTTGGATTTCTGAGGTACTATCTCTGTAGACTTTTTTGTAATTTTACTATAAGTGTACGGGGATGTTAATAGGTTAAAGAGGATATGTTTCTTTGATTTATGTTTGCAGTGAACTTGTATGCCACTAAATCCTTCAAGACCATTTTACTTTTCTCTGTTTCTTAGCCACTTAGACTAATATTTAGATTTCAGGGGAAAGGAGTGTGGAGGATGTCTTTATTTTTATAAAGTCATTTTAATTTTTATCTTGCTAAACACTCCCTTGTATTGTTGCTGTCATTGTTGTCCCCACCTCATCCCTCCCCTCTCCCTGTTCCTACCCCAATCCCTGGGCGTCATGATCTTGTGTAAACCACATTGCTTCTTGCTTTTCCTTATAGCAAGGATGACATAAGTATCTTTGTAAGATACAGTTTGCTAAGCAAAATGTTCTCCAGTTTTCTCCATGTCTTACAGTGTTTAAGAGAGTTGTCATTGTCTTTTTCCAATGCATAAAATTCTGTAGTGTGAATGTTCCATAGCTCGCTGATACATGCCTCTAGAGTTTGGGGTTTGGGGCTGTTTCCATGGTTTCGCTATTGCAAAAACTGCTGCAATAAACATATCTGTACATATGTCAGTTTGTGTTATTTCTTTTGGTTATATTCCCAGGAGACAGACTGCTGGATCATGAGGTTCTTCGATGTGTGTTTGTTTTAAGAAGTGCCGCTGTACAATTCTACATTCTCACCAGCATCGTAAAAGCATTCTTATCATCCCCGCTATTGGGGCATTTCTTATTTTGTGTCTCATTGAATTTTGCAAAAAGTGTCATTGTGAAGTGATACCTCATTCTTGTTTGAATGTGTATTTTTCTGGTTGCAATTGATCATGAAGATTTCTTCATACATTTGTGGGGGGCCGGTATTTATCCTTGGGACGTTGTCTATTTGTGTTTGTGCTCGCTTTTTAAGTGTTTTATTTGTATTTTTCTTGTTAAGAGCATCAGTGAAAACAGGGAAAACTTTAGGACCCAATATAGGTTTGGGTCCTCTACAGATTTTGGACATTAATCCTTCATATGAGCTATTATAACTTAACATTTTTCCCAGTCTGTGTGGTCTCAGTGACCCTTTTGATGAAGTCTTTGTTGTGCTTGAATGGGGTCTTTTGAGTAGGTTCCAGTTCTTTGTTGTGTCTTCTATAGTGAGTGTAGATATTTTAAATTTTGTTTGGTTGTGTCTTTATGACTAGTATCAGAGTCACAAAGTTTGTTCCTTGTTTACATTGATGCTATTCATAATTGTCTAATTTATATTTAGGTCTTTGGTCCCTCTTGAGGTTATTTTTGTGCATGGTGTGACATAGGAGTCTTGTTTCATTGTTTTGCAGGTGAAAATCCAGTTTTTGCCTCACCATTTGTTGAAAAGACTGTCTTGAGCCCATTTAGTGTGTTTTATTTCTTGATTAAAATTTAGATGCCTTTAGTTAACTGGTTTATATCTGGGTTTTCAATTCTAATCCATCGTTCTTCATATCTGTCATTGAACGAGTTGTGATTACTGTTGTGATTGTTATGGCTACATAGGTTTTCAAGTCTGAGAGAGAGAGGCCTCAGACTTTGTTTTAATGTTTTAATGTGTTTTAGTTATTCTGGGTTTCTTTCCTTTCCATAGATGTTGGCAATTTGTTTTCCAATTTCTCTGAAAAATTATGGTGGAGTTAGGATCAGAATTGATTTGGATTTGTAAAGTAATTTTTGAAGTAATAACATTTTTGCTATATTTGATGTGCATATCTTGGGTCATGGTAACATATTCCATTGGGGTAAATTCTTTTTTTCATTTCTTAAAGAGTAATTTGGAATTTCATTTGTATACACCTATTGTTTCTCTAGTATTTACTCCTAAAAATATTTTTGTGTAGTTATTGTAAATGACAATGCTCTTTGAATATCATTTTTTGAAATATCATCCTTAAAATAGAAGACTGAGTGATTTCTGCACGTTGATCTCAATGCCTGCTATGCTGCCAAATTTTCAATTAGTTTAAGCAATGGTTTGTTCAAATCTTTGGTATGTTCTATATATAGCATTACATGTCATCTGCAGACAAGCCGTTCTTATTTCTTCTATGCAATGAGGACACATTCCTCTTTTTTATGTTTTTGAATCTCACAGAAATACCCAAAACTATATTAAATAAGCTTCTTGATAAAGGGCTACCTTGCCTAGTACTAGTTCAAAGAAAAAAGAAGCCATTTCAATGTCTCTCTATTCAGTGAATTGCAAGCGACCACTTTTGCATATAAGGTGTTTATTAGGTTGAGGGATTTCCCTTCTACACTTATTTTGTTGAGTGCTGTAATTGGGAAGAGATGCCGTATTTTCCCAAATGCCTTTTCTGCCTAGATTGATATAACCATTTGGCTCTTCTTCTTTATTTTGCTTATGTGATCACTTGAATTGATTGTTTTTCCTACTATTAACTCATCCTTGCACATTCAGTAGCAATTGCACTTGATCTTGTTGCCTAAGTTTTTGGTTGTTTTTTTGGGGTAATTCTGTTGACTAGTATTGCACTGGAAATCTTGGCATCTATAGTCATTAGAGTTTTTGGCCTATCTTTTATTAGGCCATGGTACTAATGATTAAAAGAGTACTGAGAGAAGGAGTTTGAACAAGTGTAGGCTAACGACTATTACAGTACCTGGATTATTCACTTATATAAGGTAACGTTCTGGGACTGAGGACTCTTTGTAAACAATGGGAATTGGGGGTCAGGACAAAGTTACAATAATATTCACTGACCGTGTCAGTCACAGATCTTTCATCTTTTTTATGTATTGAAAAGTTAGTATTTTGCATTAGCCAGCTGGGCTCCATTTAGATGATTCTGATTTTGTGGGCAACATGGAAAGGCATCATTGTCAGGAGCCAGTTCAACATATGCCTTCTTGTCACCATCAAGCCAGATCAAGGTGTTGACCTTGGCTATGTCAATGTGATAGATCTTCTTCACAGCCTGTTTGATCTGGTGCTTTTTGCCTTTGACATCCACAATGAACACAAGTGTGATGTTATCCTTGATCTTCTTCATGGAAGAATCCTTGGTGAAGGGGAACATGATGAAGGCATGTGGTCCAGCTTGTTTCTGTTGGAGGCACTCTCCCCAGGGTATTTGGGCTGCCTTCTTAGTCTCAGAGACTTGGGGCCCTGAAATTGGGGGACTTCTGGATATTCTTGTTTTTGTGTGTGTGTGTGGCAGTGGATGCCTTACAGCACAGCTGTCTTGGGCTTTAAAGCCTTTGCTTTGGCTTTCTTTGGGGAGAATAAAGGACTTCCTTGTTTGCCTTCGGTGCCATCTCCATAGAAAGGAATCTGTACACATCTTAATACAGCTTTGAAGATGTAAGTAAATGCGTGTCCACCTACTGACAATTCAATACTCTTGGTATAGCCATTTTCCATGTCCTCACACACCATGTGATTTCAGTCTTAAGGCCTCAGTCTATAGGTATATTTGAGGTCAAGGCTAGTACACCTAGTGGGGCTTTTATATAGACCCCGCTGGTGTGGCTTTTGGAGCATATTGTGTACTTTGAAAATCCAGAATTCATTGTCCTGGTGTTCTATGGCACAAGACCTGGGTCTCTAGAGAGTGTACTGGTCGCACTCAGAGCAGTGGGACTGATTAGGTGCATATTGGCAGGCACAATCACAGACAGTGTCAGTTACAGGTCTTCCATCATAATAAATACATATTTTTATGTATTGGAAAATACATAAAATATGCACCATATCCTATAGGGAGAGGGAAGCCGACTGATATTATTGTGTCTATAAGAAAGGGTCCCTGTTTGGGCTTATTCAGCTTTCCGGCTCTTAGGGAGCTTATCGTTAGTGGAGGGATTATGTTCTTCTAAGGACAGACACGGTTGCCTCCATCAGAGGGGAGACATATGGCAGTTCCTCACCACACCACAGGACCCTATTTCCATGCATAGTTTCCCAGGAGTAGAGAACAGGGAGACTGGTGGTTGGAGGTGAGAGGGGATTTAAAGCAGGGGCGGTCAGGCAGAGGTGTGCCCCATGTACAAGTAGTTCACCATGTAGGGGAGAGGGAGACACAGAGACTTGCTCCTAGTCTTCCTGGCAGTTGTGGAAACCTTCCTCTTATAAGAACTGAAATCTTACAGGGAGCCGGGGGAAGGAGAGTTGACGAGGAGAGCAGGTAGAGAGATGGAGAGTCCGCACAAGGCCAAGCTATCTGACTTCCACAGGAGGGTCCCCGGGGTCAGAAAGCAAGGAGAAATGAAGAAGGAATGAGGGGGCTTGTTGAGAGGGGGTTGTAACCAGGGTGAGGTCAGGAGGGGAAAATGGGAATCCTCACACCTGGACCAATAGCCAACATGAGAAATGGAGAAAAGGTTGAAATGTGGTCAAGGATATTGTGTTGCTTGGATCCACAGTCAATGCTCATGGAAGCAGCAGTCAAGAGATGCAAAGACGCATCGCCTTAGGTCCATCTTCTAGCAGTTCCAGGTCTCTAGCATATTGAACAATGAGGATGGGACCTTGAGGAATAAGAAGCCAGCGGCCCAGCCATGGTATTTTCAATTGCCTCATAGGCATGTGAATTTTTGTACATAGAATAAGAAAGAGAAAACAAAATTTGGTGCGGTGACTTGTCACTTGAAACTTTGCCGATGAGATTTTAAATGTTTGAACTGGAAATACATATCTGTTATTAAATATCAACTATGTGCATGACAGGGAGATACTGAATATTCAGGCAAGAGCTTATGCTTCAGTAGGTGGAACAGAAAAACAATCCAACAAACATTTGCAGGTCATTTTAAGTCTTCATACAAAGGAAACAAAGACTGTGAGGTTACAAAATATTGCGAGAGTCATTTTTCTGGGGTGGCTGGGGATGGCAGTGGGGGTGGGTTTTAGGCAGGTAGAGTGTAACATTGAAGCTCCCTAATGTCTAGGGTGGGAAGGAGTGTGTCCGGTGAGGGTTCTGCCTATGAGAACAACGGACCCTGCCTACCTTGTTCACCATGTTACTCTTCACATTTGGGGAGATTCCGAAGTGGGAAGTATGCGTGTCACCCTCATCATCATTCTTCCCACTTTGTGGAGATAGGAAGATGTGCATAAGCAGTGTCTGACACATTTTCAGTGCTTATTTTCCAAATTACTCTCCTTTTATGAAAACTTACAGTGCATTTCCCCCCATATGCTCCTTAAGTTGAAAAAAATGTGTTGTACTAGAGTACTTGCTTGGTAGTATTTAAATATAACCTAAAGGGTAAAAATTCTTACTGAAGATCATTTTATTTTATGGTAAAAAATTACATTCCTAAAGCCCATGTTTGCCTACATCAAGGAACATGGAAGATCTCCTATCTATGGTCAGCATGACAATACTGTGCCCTATGGTGTCTTGTCAGGCATTTTACTTTTTAAAAATACTGTCATGTATAAGTACTTTGTCTTCAGTGAAATCCATATCAAGCAAGTATATTTATTAAAGCATTTGTTTAGATACCTACTTTTCCTAAGTGCTCTTTTTTTAAAGGGGGAAATTCAGACTACAATTAGCTACTTGAAGATGCTTGTTTATAGAAAGAGTTACCATAAATCAGTATTTTTATATAAATACATTTCCCATGAACTTTCATCCTCAGCTTACAGAATTAATGCCTAAATAAAGATAAAATGTAGACATGATTTGGAAAACAAAGATGAGATGCATCATTGAAATGTTTAGCTTTTCAATTCATGCTTCCCTAAGTTTTAAGTGTAACTGCTTTTAAAATAGGTGCTGTCAGCAAAGGATAAGTAATCTTGTAAAACTGATTATTGGCATTAATGTTAACAGAGTGTACTCAAGAGGTCTCCACAGAAGAATGCTGATGATTTAGTTGCAGCCCCAGATATATCAGAAAGACCAGGTAAAGCTGTATCAAAAATCATTTGAGATATTTTTTTAGACATGAGTACTGATAAATTCTGATAGCCGAAAGAAAATGTACAATGGAGAAAAAGAAGTATGATGGAGATACCTGATAGATGTTTAGAGAAGGTGTCAGTAACAGATTAATTGTAAAGCGTCACCAGAGAAACAAAATTATTACTTTCAATTCCAAATTATGGAAAGTCAGTAAGTTAAGGAAGAACAAAGGTGTAAAGAGGAGGAGGAAAAGAATGGAAAGGACAGAGTACGATGAGTAAACAATGGGAAAAGAAACCAGGGGCACTCAGAAGCAGGTGATAATAACAAATACTTCTTTAGAAGAAGGAAGCATGGGATATTAGAAAAGGGGTGAAGAATATGGAAGGAGATTTCAATTCTTAAGTGTCGACAACTTGAGGTGTAATTTTCCACTGACTAGCTCCCACATAGGGAATTCATGAAGGAATGAAGCCTTTAATCATGCCCCCAAATACTCCAATCTCACTGCCATTGAGTAGATGTTAGCTCATAATGACCCTATATCACACTGTAGAAATGACTGGCCCCTGTGAATCTCAGAGACTAAGTCTATACTGGAGTAGAAAAGCCCCATCCGTCTCCTGTGGAGAAGTTAGTGGATTTCAACTGCCCACTTTGCACATAGCTGTCCAAGTCATAACCAGCACGACCCCAGGGTTCCTGTCCAGATCATACGGAGCTGTTTCATCTACAGTGGACGAGTTGAAGTGTGTGTGGTCAGGGATATATATATATTTTAAAAGTTTCTGTTTCATAGGACAGCATCACATATGCCTGAAGAAGGGCACTAGGAAAAATAAAAAGCAGTGTCTTGTTTGAGTGAGAGGCAGGAGGTAAAGTCTGATTCATGTATCATTAATAAACATTATGACTTTTAATACACAATTAGTTCACGAGATGCAATAGGGAGGAGGCTCAAGGTTAGATTCCAGAAGGAAGAGTTGAGCTGAAGGAATGTGGAAGCTGACATAATACAATCATACTCAGACTCTGACTCACGAAGCCTGGACTTCTTTATTTCGAACAAGCTACCAGGTGATGCCAAAGTTGCTGGTCCTCAGATCCCTTCTCTGATTAGCATGGGTGTTAGATGTTCCTTGAACTGTCTGGAAGAAGGATCTTGGGATAATGGTTTAAATCTGACTTATTGAGGAAAGGCATTGTTTTATCTAGATTTTACATGGAAATCATTTTAGATAGTAGAGGGAGGTAACATACCCAAATAATTGAGGAACTAATCATGGGTAATTTGGAAAAATATTTGAAATGTTTTCTTGAATACTAAAATTGCTATTGTCAGTATAGACTAGACTGGTTTTTTTTAGACTGGTTTTTAAACATCAAGTTTATTTAAATCCTCAATATTCTGTAATTAACCCTACCCCCTCTTTAACAACATATTTCACATTGAAAGTATATTGTCCATTATTCCTTCCCTGCATTTGAAAAAGTTTCTGTCATGAGTGGATCATAAAACTATGATGGCTAAATGATAGGATAGAAGAAATGTATCCCTCCTGTATTGTGGTAAATAATGAATATTTTTATGAAGTCTTATTCTATAAGTAGCTCTCCAAGAAATCAATTTAGAACATGTTATGACTTGGATGAGAACTGAAATATACATTCAAGGCAGCTGTCAACACAACTGGGTACTTATTAATTATAGGACAAATTGAAGAAGGTGATAAATATTTGTAGGATTATGATACAAATGATTTTGTTGCATCATAATTGGAGCTACATTTCTACATATGGCCTTGAGCTTTGATTAATTTTTATCAGGGTCGTGATTTGTTCCTTTGATGAAAGATCCAGTTTCCTCCACTCAATCAGTATGTCAACATTACTAATGGACACTTTAATTTCAGTTGCAGTGATTAGAATAATCATCTCATGTTTGAAAGCTTCATTGCATTCTTTGTTAATCCTATATTCCTATAGTTCAGTATTTTAAGATGGATTCATATTTCTTTCATGTTGCCTTTGGAAGCAAAGCAACAAGCAACCAATACAAAGCATGTACACTGTACAGGAGGATGAGAATCCTGCTTGATAATCATTCCTCATAAATGTGTGTGATTAGTTTTTGTCATATTGCATGCAATTGATTGTGTCCAATTTGCCCTGTAGATTCTCCTGTGAATAAACTACATTTGAAGGTAATAACATTAAAATAAAACTTGTGAGTTTTTCCTTTAATTAGTAACCACAGATTGTATGAAATGTGCCTTAACTGTTACTCCTCTTGTTTTCATTCCCATTCAGACTCCTGCTAATGACTTAGTACTCCAGGATGTGGACACATCCCGGTCAGGTGCGGTGCACAATACACATTTCACTTACGAACACGGATATGAAGCTCTTTGACATGTTCACAAGATCCTGGTTTCTGATTTATGTCACTTTTGCAAATGCAGTTGAAAAGTTGGCATAAGCCATGCACATATCAATGTTGTTATTCTTGTTTAAAAAAGATCTAGAAGTTTGAGAAAAGATTTTACCATAGTAAGATTGAACTCATTTTTCCATTTGTCGACTTGTACCCCTAAATTGCTTAGTTTGGAGTATCCTAATGTCTTATAAATGCACAGATGTTAACAATGGAACGCTGAGAATTTTTCTTGATGCTTTCAAATGTTCACTGGACTTTGATCTTCTCCAGGAGGAAAGCCTTACTTGTTTGTGTGTGTGTTTTAACTTGATTTCATTTCAATATTCTCATGGTGATGATCAGAAGTCAACCACATGTCTACCTTAGCAGACCTGTGTGCTGTATTGTACATGGATTGAAAATGCGGGGAAACTTGTTCATCTTTCTTAGTCGCTCTTTGAGAGACACAAACTATGAAAGAATTCATTCTACTCTTCAGCCGTAGGATCAGCCTTAGAATATCCTTTATGCTCTTCACTATTATTTAGACTTATCGAGAAACTTTTGTTGAAGCCAGTTGTCCCTACTGCTATGGTAGTACTGGAGCTGAGAAAGTTTAAATGCAAGCGAACCTACTCAGAAATGTCATTGATTCCTAGAGTATGACACCATCAAACATCACATGGTGGCTGAAAACCTTCCTGGTGTACTTATAAGAGACAAAGTAAAAATGTCTAATGACATTTTGGATTGGTATGAGAATCGTGTGTCTCCCTTGGGCTTACTGATGCACATCTTGGGAATCCCGAGTTTCTCAGCTCATACTTTAGAACCACCAGGTTACCCTCTAAGATGTACATCCTTTCACGTTGTTCCAAGGGTGGCACAACCATTTTTGCTCCCTAACTGAGAGGTTGGTGGCTCCTGTCCATATGATGCCATAGAGGGCCTTCTGATGGACTTCGGTCATGTTGCAGCCTTTAACCCCCGGAGCAAGTTTTGCTGTGACACACGGGTTTCTATCAGTGCAGTGCCCTGGAAGAGAATAGATTTGGGTTTTAAAACCTAGACAACCTCCCTTGGGGTAAAATGAATATTGTCCACTTGGAACTATCCTTTAAAGCTTTACTGTTACAATTCTTGTTTTGTTGTTGTTGTTTTTCTTTCACTTATACAATTTTCAATAAATGAAAAAAATGTTCTCTATATTAATGGCTTATTCCTGAGAACAATATTATTCTTTATCTCTAGTGTCAACTTGTACTTCCCCTATATTTAAATGGTACCTCATACATATTCATAATGCTAATCCAAAGCTTAAGAAATGAATTTGAAGATTGTGTATTTAATAAAAGTCTTATAAATATAATAAAATATTTTCATTAAAATAGCACGTTGATTGATGGCTTAAAAAAGTCATGTCCTAGAGCATACACGATATACTTTCATGCATACGCAACCTTAAATATGTACGCATAAATTTTGTTCCTAAGAAGAAAGAGTGTGAATCTTTGCAGCATTAATAGAAAAGTTTGATGGAATGTAAACTAAATAATTGAAAGTTCTGTGTGAACTCAGGGACATCAAACAAAATAATGTATAGACAAAAGGAAAGACAACTTCTACTAAGCTTAAATAGATCAAGAGCACCTGTGTTGTTGGTTGCTGTTAAGTCTGTTCTGATCTAGCGCAAATACAGCGCCTCAGTAGAGCAAGCAGACCACATGCCAAGTGCAGGGAGCTGTCATGGAGGACTGACTGACTGTCAGGGAGAGGAAGACTCGTGACCGCTTCACTGAAACAAGAATTTGTGTATTTATCTAAGCTGTTCAAATTTATGTTATTATTTACCTCTCATAAGTGAACATTTGGTCTTCAGAGTTTTCAGATTTGCATTCTGCCTGTGTGAGCCAAAACCTTTCTATGAAATCTAACATTGATGATGAGCCTCCATCGAAACCACCAGCAGAGACCACAAGTCATTCAACATCTGCAAATTGTGGAAGGATAACCTTAGCACGAAAAGTAAAGGACAAAAGTGGAGCCGAGTTTGTACCTCGGGATGATCCTGTCGATGACCAGAGTAAAGCAGAGCCATCAGAAAACAGCAGAAGCAGAGAAGGTAACAAGCATAGAGAATCCTGTCCGAGTCCCTCACTTGGCTTCAGTCTACACATGACGCTCCCAAACCATTTTGTGCAAAACTTGCTATGGATTGACTCCCTTGATCCAACCTGCGACCCATCCATTCTTTTACACGGTATTTGCTTTCTTCGTCCAAACAAAGCAGCAAAGCAATAGCTAGGAGTATTTGGAGGAGGCGTTCTTCTTGTAGGCTAGTAGAAAGTGTATTCACACTTGACAGCAGACAGTAAATTGTGGGTTACTTGGTGAACTTTGGGACAAGAGGAGCACCTTAGGTAGAGGGTTAGAGATGGCATATTCAAACCCAATGTGACTGCTTAACTATTCAGGTCTGAATTTAGAATTGTAAGTACGACTACATTCCAGTGTGACTAAATTAACACCATCTGAAAAGGAAAAGTGCATGATTTGCTATCATTTATAATTCAAAGTGCTATTACCATATTTATGGCAATCATTGAAACTTTGCTATACAGTTCCTCTGTCAAGCGTGACCGTGTATTTTATTACCTAATAATACCCATGTTATTCTATTTAATGAGTAAAGGAGCCTGGTTGCACCATGGTTGAAAGAGTTTGGCTGCTATTACGCAGGACAGACACTGGAAACAATCGTGTCTCCACAGAGGAAACATGTGGTCGTTTGCAACCATGACAAGTACAGTCTTGGAAACCCTTCCCTCATCTACCTGTATGGTCATTATGAGTTGCAATCTACTCAGTAACATACACCAGTAACAAGAGTGAATAAATAATTTACATGTATTATGACTTTTAAGGAGTGCTCTGACAATCTGTAGTGAAACAGGGATAATCCATTTTATTTCTACTGTTCTGCTCAGATTGTTGATTGATTGCATCCAATTTGTCTTACGTTATGTAGATTCAAGGGCCTTGATTAACTAGTCCTACAAGATGGCCTAAAGAGCCGTGGTGGCAGTTTGGATAGCTTGAGGCTGCCAACTGTAAGTTTGGCCGTTCAGAATCCATGACTGCACCAAGGGGGAAAGAGCAGGCTAACAGTGCCCTGAAAGATTTACCCCTTTGGGTGTCCTCTTACAGCGAGTCACCATTGCCTGGACAGCAGTGGTTTTATTTGGGGATGATTAGGTCTGTGTTCATTAATAGTTGGATGTGATTTAAAACCAATAGCTATGTCATCTGTCCTTAACTGTAGAATGAGCTTGCTGTTCATATTTATACACATATTTGACATCCATTTTCTCAGGGTCATGATTTGCTCCTCAGATTAACGATGACTTTTGTCTCCATCAACCAGCATATGCCCATTGTGGATTATGGACAGTGTTACTCTCAGTTGCAGTGATTGAAAACATAATCCCACCTTTGAAATCTTGTTCATTTGTTTGTTTTATTTTCAATGAGAAGGTAAAAGAATGATCGCTTTTAATCATAGTAGAATTTGTCCCTTCTTTCCAACGTTTTTATTGGGAAAAATTTACATATTGCACAATTCAGTAGTTCAATCGTCCAATCATAACAAGAGCATTTGTACAATCAGCACATTCATCTTACAGCAGCCCCTGTCATGGGTCTCTCGCCTTCAAATGGAGTTGTGCAATCACAATCAGTTGTACTGCTCTCTTTGTCCTCCAGCTTTCATGATTTACTCCCGAATCCCCTTTCTTACCCTAATGCTCACCCCTACCCAAACAGTCACTATCATCACTTATATCACTTATTATCATTCTACCTCCTCTCCTTCGGCGCTTCACATCTGGGAAACTCAACAGATGACAATGGAAAACAAATCACACTAAAGGGTTTAGAATAAGATCGTAATAGGGTCAAGTCAAAAATATAAGTAATGGGTGCGAGGGAGAAGACCCCCATCAACATTCAAGAAGTCAGGAAAGAAATTTCAGTAATGGAACATCTTTGAGATGTTCGCACCCAGAACTAATTCAGCTCGTGTATATGGCGAGGTCAAAGAGGCCAAGTACCACATCCGATCCAGCCTAATGAAGATTACAATAGTCTCTGCATGAGGGTAAGGCTGCTCCGGACTCTGCCTTTGACCAGAGCGGATCTGCCAGCAGTTCTGTCTGACTGGATACTCTGCAGGTGAGCTTTGGCCTCCCTCTACCCTCCATAGCCTTCTACAAATTGTGTGCTCTTAATTTTAGCTCAGATACTTTTCTCGTCACCATGCTCAGTTTTTGTAATTGATGTCTTTGCATCACACAAACTGCTGTGCTTCTTCCGTGTGGGCTTAGTTGACTCCTCGCTTAGATGGCTGCTGGTTAATGTACAAGCTTTTAAGACCCCAAGCAGTATTCCAATTGATAGCCAGACACCATCTCCTTTCTTTGCCACCCTTTGCTGTATGACCCTGTGTTCAGCGATCATTTCATGTAGGTGAGTACTGAGCCAGCCCATGAGGTAAGAACTCATTGTTCTCAAGTTGGAGCTAGGATTCAGTGTGAGCCCAGATTTTTGTTTTCTTTCTTCAATTTGCTGGAACATGCGAATTATATCATATGTCATATTATTCCATAGTCCACGCATGTCAAACCTAATTATATAATTGCTTCCGTTTCAATCTCCAAACATACTTTTCCCTCCTGATCACTTTTGCAATCTTCATGGCAGGTTTGTCTATGCTATATTTCTATTGTATCTTCAGTTTTTAAAGATGACTCAGATTTCATTCATGTTGCTTTTGTAGCAAACACAACCAACACCCAATCCCAAATAAGTAAGTCACCCATTTCTAAAGCCCAGCATGAGGATTTGGCTTGATACTGAATCCATATGAATGTGTGAGATTCATTTGGTCATGTTTACATGCCACTGATTGTGTTCACTTTGCCCTTTAGTTTCTGCAACAAAACATCGGCATTTAAAGGTAATAACTTTCATATAAAACTTCTGCACTTTTACCTTTTGTTGGTGACTACGTTTGTATAAAAGGTTCCTTACCTATTAATCATCTTGTTTTAATTTCCATTCAGGATACCAAAGATGCTTCTCCTGATCAAGAGTTAGCACCCAGGGAAGTACACGCATCCAATTCAGGTACATTTCACAATACACGTTGTAATAAGGACATTGAGCTACTCGACATGTTCACAGGTCTTGTTTTTTAATTATTTCACTTTTAGCAAATGTTTGAGATTTGCAATTAGTCATACATAGGGCATTGTTGCTATTCATGCATGGAAAAGGTATCTAGAAGCATAAGGGGATGCTTTTACCACAGTAACCTTGAACTCCTATTTTTCCCATTTTTATGCTTTAACTCCCTAAAATTCTTAGTTTGAAAGTCTATATTACTTAGAACTTCTCAGCGGTTAATCATGGAATGCTGAGATTTCTTCCTAATGCTCTAAAATGGTCACTGGATTGTTGTTCTTCACCAGAAGCAATGTCTTACTTCCTCGTGCGTGTTTTAAATTTATTTCCCTTTAGTATTTTCCTAGTGATGATCTAAAGTCAACTAATTTTCTCATTAGCTGACCCTGTGTGGTGTATGGTACATGTGTCATGAATCATTCTTTAGTGACAATTGGGAAGACACAATCTTTGAAATAATCAATTCTGAAAACCATCGGGATGAGGATCCCTTTATGCTATTCCCTATTATTTAGTGTGGCTGGGAGCTTTTGTCGGTCAGTTATACCTATTGCTATATCAGAAATGAAAGCTGAAAACAGTTAAATACAAGCATTTCTACTGAGAAGTTTGATAGCTAGTTGAAGACGATGTTGTTAGACATCTGATTGTGTCTGAAACCTCCATGCTGCAGTGACAGAGAATGTCAGTGAAAATGACAAGTGACATGTTGTCTTGTTAGGAGAATAGTATGGCTCCCTAGGGCTCCCTGATAGAGATCTTGGGAATCCAGAATTTCTCAGCGCATACTTTAGAATCATTATTTTTCACCTTATAATTGCCAGGTGGCACAACCATTTTTGTTCATTAACTGAGAGACTGGTGGTTCACAGGCACAGCATGACCCTAAAGGGCCTGGGGATACACTTGACTAATCCACTTGCCTTGGAAAATACTGGAGCACACTTCTGCTTTCACATGTGTCCCCGGGGTTTCCATAATTTTCAAACAGTTTGAACTCAACTCATTTGTGGTTTCTTTGTTTGTTTGTTTGTTTTATTTCACCCCAGATTGTATGGGTGTAAATGAATAGGTTGCACTGGGAAACATGCATTCAAATTACTTCTACAGTCCTTTATTTCTACACTTATTTTTACATCATTTAAATTTGGTTTTTCAAAAAAGAGTAAAATATTTTTCTTTCTATAATAATTGCTTGTTTCAAGTATATTGCTACTTTTGTTCTCTAATGTCAACTTGTACATCCGTTACATAAAATGGAAAAACTGATTCCTAAAGGTTATGGTCTTGCTTATATATTCATGAATATAAACTAAAGTTTAAAATATGAATGTTGCAAATGGTATATTTAAGAAAAGTCTTCTCATTCTATTGAAAATTGCCTTTCAATAAAAAGAAGCCCATTGATTAATGGCTTAAAAAACGAAATCAAGTCATGTTTCTAGATTATACATGATATATTGTCATGCATATTTGAGCTTTAAATTTGGGGGCATGAATTTTATTATTAAGAAGAAAGAATGTCAATTCATGTAGACTTAATAAACTAGCTTTCCTGGAATGCAAAATAAATAATGGAAAGTTGTGAGTGAACCCATGTAAGTAAAACTGAAAAAAAAATAGGCTAAAAGAAAGGAAACTGGTAACAACTTTTCATCTAAATCAGGAGCACCTGTGTGGTTGAGTGTTGCTGAGTCTAGTCTGATGTACTGCAAACACAGGGCCTCAGCAGAGCAGCCATACCATTTGCCACAGGCAGGATGCCAGAAAGGAAGACTGTTCTTCAGGAAGAGGAAGACATGGGACCGTTTCACTGAAGCAAGAATTTGTGTATTTATCTAAGCAGGTCAAAGTTATGTTACATTTACCTTCTAATAAGTGAATGTTTTGTCTTCAGATTGGGATTCTTCCAGTGGGAGACAAACAATTCCCAAGAAGTCAAACGTTGATCATGAGCCTCCATTTAAACCACCAGCACCGACCACACATCACTCAATATCTACCAGATGTGGAAGGACGACCACAGCACAAAGAGAAAAGGACAAAACTGGAGCCGAGTTTGTAACTCGTGATGTTCCCGCCGATGACCGGGGGAAAGCAGAGCCGTCAGAATACAAAAGGAGCAGAAAAGGTAAACGAGCACAGAGAATCCAATCCTAGAGTCTTTCTCTTGACTTCAGTGCACTTTGGACATTCCCAAACCGTTTTGTGCAAAACTTGACTTGAGTTTACTCTCTTTATGCAACCTACAATCCAACCACGCTTTTATGTAGTATTTACTTGGTTCATCTAACTAAAGCAGCAAATAAATAGCTAGGAGTATTTGAAGGAAGAGTTCTCCTTGTAAGCTAGTAGAAAGTGTGTACATCCTTAAGGTAGACGGTAAGGAGTGGGTTGATTGTGAAATTTTTAGACCAGAGAAACACATTAGATTACAGGTGTAAAGATAATATAGGTATCAATTTAGAAGTGTAAATGAGACTGTTTCCATATGTAACTAAATCAGAAGCATCTGAAAAGAAATGTTCAATGATTTGTTGTCACTTTACATAATTCAAAATGCTTTTTCCCATATTATTGAGAATCGTTGAAACTTTGCTGTAAAATTCCTGTCTCCGGTGTGACTATGTATTTTCTAACCTGGTAATACTCATTTCATTGCATTTCATGACTAATGGAGAGGTGGTTGCACCATGGTTGAAAGAGCTTGGCTGCTATTTCGCAGGACAGACACTGGAAACAATCGTGTCTCCACAGAGGAAACATGGTCCTTTGCAACCATGACAAGTACAGTCTTGGAAGCCCTTCCCTCATCTACCTGTATGGTCATTATGAGTTGCAATCTACTCAGTAACATACCCCAGTAACAAGAGTGAATAAATAATTTACATGTATTAGGACTTTTAAGGAGTGCCTTGACAGTCTATAGTGAAACAGGGATAGTCCATTTTATTTCTACTGTTCTGCACAGATTGTTGATTGATTGCATCCAATTTGTCTTACTTTATGTAGATTCAAGGGCTTTGATTTAACTGGTCTTACAAATTGGCCTAAAGCGCTGTGGTGGCAGTTGGGATACCTTGAGGCTGCCAACTGTAAGTTTGGCAGTTCAGAATCCATGACTGCACCAAGGGGGAAAGAGCAGGCTAACAGTGCCCTGAAAGATTTACCCCCTTCGGCGTCCTCTTATAGCGAGTCACCATTGCCTGGACAGCAGTGGTTTTATTTGGGGATGATTAGGTCTGTGTTCATTAATAGTTGGATGTGATTTAAAACCAATAGCTATGTCATCTGTCCTTAACTGTAGAATGAGCTTGCTGTTTATATTTATACACATATTTGACATCCATTTTCTCAGGGTCATGATTTGCTCCTCAGATTAACGATGACTTTTGTCTCCATCAACCAGCATATGCCCATTGTGGATTATGGACAGTCTTACTCTCAGTTGCAGTGATTGAAAACATAATCTCACTTTTGAAATCTTCTTTGTTTGTTTTATTTTCAATGAGAAGGTAAAAGAATGATCACCTGTAATCATAATAGAACTTGTCCTGTTTTGTAATGAATATTTCAATTGACAAACAATTGCCATAATATACAAATCAATACTTGTCATTCAGTCATATCAAGTAGAATTGTACTATATCTATCTTAGAGCCTCCTCCCACCCATCTCCCATGAGTAAATCGCCTTTAAAATGAGACGTGCAGTCAGCATCAGTTCTAATGTTCCCTTTGTCACTCCACTTCCCTTTGTACTTCTGAAGTCCCCTTTCCAACCCTAATGCCCATGCTCTACCCATGCAATCCCTGTAACGCCTTGTATCTCTTATTATCATTATACCCCCACTCCTCCTGTGGTTCACATTTGGTAAAACCCAACAGAAGACAATAAAAGCAAATCGCACTAAGGCAGTAACAAAAAGATCATTATAGTTTAATACCAAAAAGACAAATAATGGTGTGAGGAAGAAGACTCCTGTCAACCTTCACGAAGCCAGGTTAGAAATTTCACTCATGGAACATCTCAGAGATGCTCGCACCAGGAACAAATCATGTATATGGTGAGATCAAAGAGGCCTAGTGTCACGTCCGATCCAGCCTAATGAAGATTACAATGGTCTCTGCATGAGAGTAAGGCTGCTCCGGACTCTGCCTTTGACCAGAGCGGATCTACCAGCAGTTCTGTCTGACTGGGTACTCTGCAGGTGAGTTTTGGCCTCCCACTGCCCTCCAGAGCCTTCTACAAATTGTGGGCTCTTAATTTTAGCTCAGATCCTTTTCTCGTCAGCATACTCAATTTTTGTAATTGAAGTCTTTGGATCACCCAAGCTGCTGTGCTCCCTCCGTGAGGACTGAGTTGACTCCTCACTTAGGTGGATGCTTGTTTGAATGCAGGCACTATTCCCACTGACAGCCAGACACCATCTCCTTTCTTCTCCACACTTTGCTGTTTCACCCTTTTGTTCAGGGATCATTTCAGGAAGGTGAGGATTGAGCCGGGTTACGATGGCAGAACGAATTCTTCTTAAATTGGGCAGAATTCAGTGGGAGCCCATATCTTATGCTGGGATTTGTGTTTTCTTTGTGTTTTTTTCCTGCGATTTATGGGATTGATGTTTTGTTTCTTTTTAATTTGCTGGAACTTGGGAATTACATCATACGTCATATGATTCCATAGTTCAGTCATGTCAAACCTAATTATATAATTGCTTCCGTTTAACTCTTCAAGCAAACTTTTCCTTCCTAGCCTTCTTGATCGATTTCAAAATCTTCATGGCATGACTGCTTAATCTATGTTTCTATCGTTTCATCAGTTTTTAAATATGGATTCAGATTCCATTCACATTGTGTTTGTAACAAACGCACCCAACATCCATTCTCAAACATGCAAGTCACATATTTCTAAAGCCCAGCATGAGGACTCAGATTGATACGAATGCTGCGTGAATGTGTGAGATTAGGATTTGTCATATTTACATGCCATTGATTATGTCCATTTTGTGCTTTAGATTCTGAAATGAAACACCTGCATTTCAAGGTAATAACTTTTGATAAAAATTCCATAATTTTACCTTTAGTAAGTAACTAAAGCTTGTCTAAAAGGTGTCTTACCTATTAATTCTCTCATTTTAATTTCTATTCAGGATACCAGAGATGCAACTCCTGATCAAGCGTTAGCACCCGAGGAAGTACATGCATCCAAGTCAGGTACGTGCCACAAGACACTTTGTAATAAGGACATTAAGCTATTCGACATGTTCACAGGTCTTGTTTTTATTTACTTCACTTTTTGTAAATTTAGTTGTGAAGATTGAAATTAGTCGCGCATCTGCCATTGTCATTATTCATGCATGAAAAAAGGATCTAGAAGCATTAGGGAATGCTTTTACCACAATACACTTCAATCATATTTTTCCATTGTTATACTTTCCTCCTCTACATATTCTTCGTCTGAGAAGTATACATTTCTTTGAATTTCACCACTGTTAATTACAGAACCCTCCGATTATTTCTTAATGCTCAACTGTGTTCCCTGGATTTTGATCTATGCCAGAAGTAAAGCCTTATCTGTTCAAATGTGTTTCCAAATGTATTTCCTTTTAGTTTTTCCCTAGTGATGATTTTAAGTCAACTAAATTTTCTCTATAGCAGACCCTGTGTAATGCACAGTGCATGGATCGTTAATCCTTCTTTAATGACCATATGGTCGACACAATCTTAAAAAAAATAGATTCTGATACTCTTCATCCTGAGGATCCCTTTACGCTATTCAATATTATTTAGACTGCCTGACACATTTTGTTTAAGTCAGCTACACCTGTTTCTACATCAGAAATGAAAGCTGAAATCATTTTAATGAGAGCATCCCTAGTCAAGAATTTCATAGTCATTTGAGTATGAAGTAATCAAACATCTTGTTGTGTCTGAAACCTCCATAGTGCACTTATTAGAGAATGGCAGTGAAAACACCAAGTGACATTTTGTCTTGTGATTGGAATTGGTTTTTCAAAAAAGAGTAAAAAGGGATTTTTGTTTCTATATTAATTGCTGGTTTCATGCGCATTGCTACTCTTTGGCCTTAGTGTCAACTTTCACTTCCAGTATCTTTAAATGGAAACACTTTTCTCTAAAGTTTATGGTCTCCCTTATGTGTTTATGATGATAAACCAAAGCTTTACAGTGAATGTTGAAGGTGGTATATTTATGAGCGGTCTTCTCATTGTATGGAAATGGGTCTTTTAATTAAAAGTAGTAGCACATTGATTAGGCTTTAAAAAAGAACCCAAACGAAATAAAGTCATGTATCTAGAACAGGGGTGCACAATACGTCGATCACGATCTACTAGTCAATCACAACTGTAGTGTGGGTAGATCGCATGGAATTAAAAAAAAACAGAGGTAAGCCTATCATCAATCCCGTCACTTAATTGATATACAGCAAAGCCAATCAGTTGCCATCTTAGGTGTCAAACACATGCCCAAGCAACTGCATTAAGTGCAGCAAAACTGAGAAGCTAAGTTATCAACAATTTTTAGACTTTGGTTTTTTCCTCTTAAATGTAAAGAAAGGGTATAAAAAGGAGTGGGGGAGCTGGAATAAATAAGAAGACAAAAAATGTATCACTTTCACAAGGAATGGGAGATTTTGACACTACAAGCCAACATTCAGCTGAAGTACAGAAAGAAATTACCCAAACATGAGAAAATGTGCTATCTCCTTGACAGCATTATTCGACTCTACTTCTTTATGTGAGTCAGCCTTTTCCACATAAAGATCATTCAGTCCAAGTACCGTTCCATCATGACTGATGATCATTTGGAAGTATGCTTCAGGCTGGCTGTCAAAAGCGAATGCCCGGACTACGTATCTCACGCTCATCCCATTCACTAGAAGTCATCAGAGTAAACTCAGGTAATGACCAAAAATGTACATGGTTCATGGTGTTGTGTTGTGCAATATGGACTCATGCGTTTATGCAAGGTACATAAACTTACATTGTACATATAAAAGATTCTCCATGGATTTATGAATAAATGTAATAAATAAATATATGTTTTGCATTTTTATACTTGCTAGATCTTTTTGACTTGATCATTTTATAAGGAACTCGCATGCTGAAAAGTGTTAGCACCCCTGATCTAGAACATACACGTTGTATTGCCTTACTTCCTAAAGCTTTAAATATTTAGGCATAAATGTTAAGAAGAAAGATTGTGAATTCCTGTAGAATTGACAGATGAAGTTTCATACCATGCATAGGAAATAATAGAAAGGTCTAAATGAACCCAGCTAAATAAAACTGAAAAATTAAAAAAAATACATCTAGACAAAAAGAAAGACAACTGCCACCAAGCTTGTCTAAATCGAGAGCACGAGTGTTGTTTGTTGCGGTTGGGTCTGCTCTGATGAACTGCAAACAGGGCTTCCAATGGGGCAAGCATGCCCCTTAGAACAGGCAGTATGCCATAAAGGCAGAGTGTGTGCCAGGGAGAGGAAGACATGGGACCGATTCACTGAAACAAGAATGTGTGTATTTATCTAAGCAGGTCAAATTTGTGGTATTATTTACCTTCTAATAAGTGAATGTTTTATCTTCAGTGTTTTCAGATTGGGATTCTTCCGGTGGGGGACAAACACTTCCCAATAAGTTGAACGTTGATGATGGGCCTCCATGTAAACCAGCAGAACCGACCGCAAGTCACTCAACATCTGCAAAGTGTGGAAGAATGACCGTAACACAAAAAGAAAAGGACATAACAGGAGCCGAGTTTGTAAATTGTGATAAACCCATGGATAATCTGGCTAAAGCAGGGCCATCAGAATACAAAAGGAGCAGAAAAGGTAAGCAATCAAAGACAATCCGATCATACAGTCCCTCTCTTGGCTTCAGTGGACTTCTGACTTGCCCTAACCATTTGTGTACAACTTCCTTTGGGTTGGCCTCCTTTCTGCAAACTGCCACCCAACCACACTTTTACATGGTATTTGCTTTCTTCATGCAACCAAAGCAGCAACGACATAGCTAGGAGTCTTTGGAGGGGGGTCCTTTCCTTCCAGCTCATTGAAAGTGTACTCATACTTGAGCATAGATAGTGAACAGTAGGTTGGTGGTTGAATTTTGTGACTAGAAGAGCTCATTAATTTGAAGGTTACAGATGGGCCACTTGAACCCAATGTGTCTGCATATTTTTGTATGTCGGACTTTACAACAGTAAACAGTACATTCCAATGTAACCAAACCAGCACCATCTGAAAAGAAATACCAAATGGTGCGTTCACATTTTGCATAGTTCAGAATGCTGTTCTTAATTTAATGAAAATCAATGAAGCTTTGCTATCTAGTACCCGTTCTTAGGGGTGGCCACATACCTTATTACCTTATAATACAGATACTATTATATGCAATGATTAAGGAGATGTGGTTGCACCATGGTTGAAAGTGGTTGGCTGCCAATTAGCACGTCAGTCATTAGAACCCATCATTGTGCCCAGAGAAGAGAGATACGGATATTTGTAACTACAGAAATTCCAGTCTTGGGATCCCACTTTTATCTACCAGTAGGGTCGTTACAAGTTGCAGTTGATGCAATAACATACCTAACACAAACAACAGTGAATAATAGTTTAAAATAGTAGTGAATAGTTTAAAATAGTACCAATTTGAAAGAGTACAATGACATTCAAGAGTAAAAAAAAGGGTAATTAATTTTAATTTTACCACTCTATGAAATTTGTTGATTTATTGCATCAAATACGGTTTTGCATTGTAGAATCAAAGGTCTTAATTGAACCAATGCTATCAGTTGGCCTGAAGAGCCTTTGTGGTACTGTTGGGTAAGCTTGAGGCTGGCAACTGTATATTTGTCATTTCAACATCTAAGAACTGCACCAGGTAGAAAGTTCCGGAAAACTGTACCCTGAAAGATGTCCATCCCTGGATATTTCTTGCCATGAGTCAGGATGGATTGGACGGTAGTGAGTTTTGGGTGGGTGTGATTAAGCCTATGTTCATTAATGATTCAGGGTCCTTTAAATCCCATAGCTTTGTCATTGTCTTTTTTTTTTAACTGTAATATCAGCATGTTGTTCCTATTTATAAATATATTTGACATGCCTTTTTCCATAGTCGTGATTTCCATCTCAGAATAAAGACCACCTTGGTCTACAGCAATCAGCATGCCAATCCATACTTATGAGCACTTACATTTTAAGGTGTGGTGATTAAAAATATAATCTCCGTTTAAAAACCTTCGTGGCATATTTGGTAAACTTATATTCCTATTGTTTCTTCAGTTTTTAAAATATGGATTCAGATTTTGTTCGTGCTGCTTTTGTAACAAACACAACCAACATGCAGATCCCAATTATGTCAGCCACATATTTCTAACGCCTAGCATCAGGATTCAGCTTGTTACTAATTCCGCATGAATGTGTGAGATTACTTTTTGTATCATTTATATGCCACTGATTTTGTCCAGTTTTCTCTTTAGATTCTGCAATAAATCATCAACATTTAAAGGTAATAACTTTTATATAAAACTTCCACATTTTTACCTTTAGTTAGTGACTACATTTGTCTAAAATGTCCGTTACATTTTAATCTTCTTGTTTTAATTTCCATTCAGAGTACCGAAGATGCTTATCCTGATCAAGACTTATCACCTCAGGATCAACACACATCTATGTCAGGTACATGTCACGATACACTATAATAAGGACATTAAACTACTTGGCAAGTTCCCGGGATCCTTGACGTTTTTTTCTTTTTATTTTTTGTTTGCAAATTTAGTTGTGAAAATTGAAATTTGGCATGCATATGCCTTATCTGATATGATACTTGAATCATAATAGAATGCTTTCACCACAGTAATTTTGAACTCACATTTTCCCATTGGTATATTTTCAACTCCCCCAAATTCTCCATTTGGAAAGTCTATAGTTTTGGAAATTAACAGATGTGAATTATGAAATGCTAAGGTTTTTTTCCGAATGCTTTAAAGTGGTCACTGAATATTTTATCTATGGCAGAGGAAAAGCCTTACCAGCTCCTGTGAGTTTTAACTTTATTTCATTTTACTGCTGTCCTAGTGATACTCTTAATCAACCACATTTTCTCCTTCGCAGACCCTGTGTGGTGTATGGTACATGTAGCAGCAATCATTCTTTAGTGGTTGTTTGGTAGACACAATCTTGGAAATAATGGATTCTGAAAGTCTTCAGCTTCAGTGTCCCTTTGTGTTTTTTTAATATTATTTAAAGTGTCTAAGAGGTTTTGTTGAAGTGCATTTAAGTCCTTGTTATATCAGAAATGAAAGATGAAACCAAATAAATACAACCATACTTACTCACGAATTTCATAATTTTTTGAGTATGATGTTATCCCTCATCTTGCTGTGTCTAAACACCAGCATGGTGCACTTAGGAGAGAACAACACTGGAAATGACAAGTGACCTTTTCTATAGTTTTGATAATAGGATGGTCTCCCTTGGACACCCTGATACTGATCTTGGGAATCCAGAGTTTCTAAGTTCATGCTTTAGAATCATCATTTTACACCTCATAATCCCCTAGTGGCACAACCATTTATGTTCATTAATCAAGAGATTGGTGGTTCACATGCACACTGTGGTCACGAACGACCTGGGTATGTACTTGCCTAATGTGATAGACTTTAAAAATCCTGGAGCGTACTTGTGCTTTCACATGTGTGGTGTTTCCATGGTGTGCAATCAGTTTTCAGGCAACTGATGTATTGAGTTGCTTTCTTACCCTGATAGTATTCTTGTAAAATTACTATAGTGCACTTGGAAACATGTTCTCAAATTTTACTTATACATTTCTTGTTTTGATCACTTTTGTCATTTTGAAATTTACATTTGGTTTTTCACAACTTAGTAAAATGTTTTTTCTTTCTTTCAATACTTATTGCTTGTTTCTAGTATGTTCCTACTCTGTGGCCCTAGTTTCACCTTGTACTTCCCCTATATTTAAATGGAAATACATAAGACAAAAGGCTCTGGTATCTCTTGTATATTCATGAAGATAAACCATGTTTTAAAAAAGAATGTTGATGATGGTGTATTTAAGACGACTTCTCACTGTAATGAAAATATCTGTTTGATTAAAAACACATTGATTAATGGCCTAAGGAAAACCCAATTAAGTCATGTCTTGAAGAGAGTGTGGATCCCTGTAGAATTTATAAAGTGACTTTCATGGAAGGCAAAATCAATTGTGAGTGAACCGCTGTAATAAAACTGAAAAGCACAAAATATATAGGCTTAAAGAAGGACAACCACTAATACGCTTAAGTAAATCAAGGGTGCCTATGCTGCTAGTTGCTGTGAATTCTACTCTGATTGACTGCAGGCGAGAGTCCTCACCAGGGCAAGCACAGCACATAGCACGTGCTGGGAGTGGGCCAGAGTAGAGCATGGTTTCTCATGGAATGGATGACTTGGTGCTTCACGGAAAAAAGAAGTTATGCATTTATCTAAGGTGGTAATATTAGTGTTAGTATTTATCTTCCAATAAGTGAACATTTTATCTATAGATATTTCAGACTGGGATTCTTCCAGTGGGAGACAAACACTTCCCAATAAGTTGAACATTGATGATGGGCCTCCATGTAAACCACCAGAACCGACCACAAGCCACTCAACATCTGCAAAGTTTGGAAGGATGACCTTAACACAAAAAGAAAAGAACATAACAGGAGCCGAGTTTGTAATTTGCGATGATCCCGTGGATGGCCTGGCTAAAGCAGGGCCATCAGAATACAAAAGGAGCAGAAAAGGTAAGCAATCAAAGACAATCCGATCATACAGCCCCTCTCTTGGCTTCAGTGGACTTCTGACTTGCCCTAACCATTTGTGTACAACTTCCTTTGGGTTGGCCTCCTTTCTGCAAACTGCCACCCAACCACACTTTTACATGGTATTGCTTTCTTCATGCAACCAAAGCAGCAATGACAAAGCTAGGAGTCTTTGAAGGGAGGTTTTTTTCCTTCCGGCTCATTGAAAGTGTACTCATACTTGAGCATAGATAGTAAACAGTAGGTTGATGGTTGAATTTGTGACTAGAAGAGCTCATTAATTTGAAGGTTACAGATGGGCCACTTGAATCCAATGTGTCTGCATATTTCTGTATGTCTGACTTTACAACTGTAAACAGTACAATCCAATGTAACCAAACCAACACCATCTGAAAAGAAATACCAAATGGTGCGTTCACATTTTGCATAGTTCAGAATGCTGTTCTTAATTTAATGAAAATCAACGAAGCTTTGCTATCTAGTACCCATTCTTAGGGGTGACCACATACCTTATTACCTTATAATACAGATACTATTATATGCAATGATTAAGGAGATGTGGTTGCACCATGGTTGAAAGTGGTTGGCTGCCAATTGGCACGTCAGCCATTAGAACCCATCATTGTGTACAGAGAAGAGAGATATGGATATTTGTAACTACAGAAATTCCAGTCTTGGATTCCCACTATTTCTACCAGTAGGGTCATTACAAGTTGCAGTTGATTCAATAATACACCTAACACAAACAATAGTGAATAATAGTTCATTGTTACTTTAAAATAGTACTGTATAGTTTAAAATAGTACCAATTTGAAAGAGTACACTGACATTCAAAAGTAGAAAAAAGGGTAATTAATTTTAATTTTACCACTCTATGAAATTTGTTGATTTATTGCATCAAATATGGTTTTGCATTGTAGACTCAAAGGTCTTAATTGAACCAATGCTATCAGTTGGCCTGAACAGCCTTGGTGGTACTGGTGGGTAAGCTTGAGGCTGGCAACTGTATATTTGTCATTTCAACATCTAAGAACTGCACCATGTGGAAAGTTCCGGCTAACTGTACCCTGAAAGATGTCCATCCCTGGATATTTCTTGCCATGAGTCAGGATGGATGGACGGTAGTGAGTTTTGGGTGGGTGTGATTAAGCCTATGTTTATTAATGATTCACGGTCATTTAAAACCATATATTTGACATGCCTTTTTCCATGGTCATGTTTTCCTTCTCAGAATAAAGACCACCTTGGTCTACAGCAATCAGCATGCCAATCCATACTTATGAGCACTTACATTTTCAGGTTTAGTGATTGAAAATATAATCTCCGTTTAAAAACCTTCGTGGCATATTTGGTAAACTTATATTCCTATTGTTTCTTCAGTTTTTAAAATATGGATTCAGATTTTGTTCGTGCTGCTTTTATAACAAACACAGCCAACATGCAAATCCCAATTATGTCAGCCACATATTTCTAACGCCTAGCATCAGGATTCAGCTTGTTACTAATTCCGCATGAATGTGTGAGATTAGTTTTTGTAACATTTACATGCCACTGATTTTGTCCAGTTTTCTCTTTAGATTCTGCAATAAAACATCGACATTTAAAGGTAATAACTTTTATATAAAACTTCCCCATTTTTACTTTTAGTTAGTGACTACATTTGTCTAAAATGTTCGTTACATATTTATCTTCTTGTTTTAATTTCCATTCAGAGTACCGAAGATGCTTATCCTGATCAAGACTTACCATCCAAGGATCAACACACATCTATGTCGGGTACATGTCAGGATACACTATAATTAGCACATTAAGCTACTTGGCAAGGTCAATGGATCCTTGATGTGTTTTCTTTTCACCTTTTGTTTGCACATTTAGTTGTGAGAATTGAAATTTGGCATGCATATGCCATTGTTGTTATTTGTGCTTGAATCATAATGGAATGATTTCACCATAGTAAGTTTGAACTCACATTTTCCCATTGGTATATTTTCAACTCACCCAAATTCTCCATTTGGAAAGTCATAGTTTTGCAAATTCACAGATATTAATTATGGAATGCTAATGTGTTTCTCTTAATGCTTTAAAGTGCTCACTAAAATTTTGATACACGGCAGAGGAAAAGCCTTAACAGTTCCTGTGTGTTTTAACTATATATCATTTTACTATTTTCCTAGTGATGCTCTCAAGTCAACTGAATTTTCTCCTTAGCAGACCCTGTGTGGTGTGTGGTACATGTAGCAGCAATCATTCTTTAGCGGTTGTTTGATAGACACAATCTTGGAAATAATGGATTCTGAAAGTCTGCAGCCTGAGGATTTCTTTGTGCTATTCAATATGTTTAGCGTGTCTCAGAGTTTGTGTTTAAGTGAGTTTTATACCTTGCTATGTCAGAAATTAGAGATGAAAACATTAAATAGAAGCATAATACTCAGGAATGCCATAGCTTCTTGACTATGATGTTATTAGTTATCTTGTTGTGTCTGAAACCTCCATCGTGCAGTTACTAGAGAATTACAGTGAAAATACATTGGGAGAATTCGTTCTGCTCTAAGCATAGTATGGGTCCCTTTGGCTCCGTGATTACAGGACTTGGGAGACTGCGGAGTTCCTCAGCTCATCCTTTGAGAATCATCATTTTACACTTTAACATCCCTGGGTAGCACAATCATTTTTGCTGACTACCTGAGTGATTGTTGGATCACTTCCACTTAGTGGCCATGAAGGGCCTGGTGGTACCCTTTCATAATGTTACAACCTTTGAAAATACTGGAGCACAGGTCTGCTTTGATACACGTGTGAGTTCCATGAGATGAAATCAGTGGGAAGGCAACAGATTGTTCTTGAAACCTTAGTGTCCATGTTGCAGAGTGAATATCATGTCTTGGAAACAGCCTTTAAAGTTTTATTTCTATATTTTGTTATTTAATTTTTTCACGTACTTTCATGACTTTTATATTTGGTTTTTCAAAAGATTAAAAAAGGTTTTTTTTTCTTACTCTATTATGTGCTTATTTTAGAGCATGTGGTTACTCTTTGACTATAGTGTCAACTTGGACACTTATGTTTAGATTGGTAAAGCCTATCGCTTCTCCTATCAATTCATGATGTTTATCCAAGGTTACAAAATGAATGTACAAGATAGTTATTGACGTGAGGTCCTCTCATTTTAATGAAAATAGCTTTCAAATTTAGCTCAGAATGGCTTAAAGCAGTCAAGTCTTTAGAACATACAAAAGATACTCGTCTGTATATTTAAGCATTACATGTTTAGGCAAAAATTCTCTTATTAAGCAGAATCAATGTGAATCCCGATAGAATTAATAATAAAAGTTTCATAGGAAATAAGATAAATAATAGAAAGTGCTTACTGATCAGAAGTAACTGAAACTTAAAACTAAAAAGTATACAGACAACAAGCAAGACAGTTGCTTATAAAATTGTATAAATGAAGAGCAAGTGTATTGTGGGTAGCTGTTCAGTCGATTGTTTACTTAATGCAAACATAGGGTCTCACCAGAACAAATATACAACACGCCACATGCATAGGGAGATGAAGGACCCCGGTTGGTTACGGAGAGGAAGACATGGGACTGTTTCACTGAAACATGATTTGGGTTTACCTAAGCTGGTTAAATTTTTGTGATTAGTTACTTGATAATAAATGAACATTTCATCTTCACATTTTTCAGATTTGTGTTCTCCCAATGTGAGCCAAAAACTTTCCAAGAAATTGGATATTGATGATCACCATCCATTTATGCCACCATCACAGACCACAGATCAGTTAACATCTACAAAAGGTAGAAGTATGAGCTTAGCAGAAAAGGAAAAGGACTATATCGAAGTTGAGTTTGTAACAGGGGATATTCCTGTCGATCTTCGATGGAAAGCAGAGAGACCGGAAACCAAAAGGGGAAGAAAAGATAAACAAGCAGAGAGAATTCCGTCAGAGTCTCATTCTTGGCTTCAGACTACTTCTGACTTTCCAAAATCATTTGTGCAAAATTGGCATTGGCTTGGCACACTTTATGCAACCTACAACGTAACCACTCTTTTACTAGGCATTTGCTTCCTTAGTCAAAATAGGCAGCAGGAAAATAGCGAGGGCTATTTGGAGGAGTTCTTCCTTGTAGGCAAGTTGAAAGCATACTTGAGAGTCGATACTAAACTGTGGGTTAACTGTCGAACTTTGGGACTAGAGGAGCACATTAGGTAGATAATGAGACTGCTTAACTGTAGTTCTGAATGTAGTACTGCATTCCAATATCACTAAGCCAACACCTTCTGGAGAGAAAGATTGAACTGCCATAATTCAGAATGCGTGCCCATATTAATGGGAATCATTGAAACTTTGCTAAATGGTTCCTGTTCTCAGGGATGACGATGGACTCTATTACCTTAACATGTTCACGTCATTGTTTCTAATGACTAAAGGGAGCCTTGCTGGTACCACGGTTGAAAGTGCATGGCTGCTAATTGGCAGGTCAGCCATGGGAACCCATTAGAAGCAAGACGTCGAAATCTGCAACCAAAATAATTACGTCTTGGAAATCCTCTAGTGCCCTAGCTTTAGGGTCATTATCAACTCAATAGCATAGAAGAAATAACAACAGTGAATCGTTTATAGATGTTATTAATTATGAGCAGTGCTGTGGCACTTAGAAGTAAACCAGGGACAATCCACTTTGATTCAGCTACTCTCTACAGTTTAGTGGGTGATCGCATCCAATACGTTTTACTTTATGTAGATACAATGGCCTTAACTAGTTCTAGAAGTAGGCCAAAGAGCCATGATGGCGCTGTTGAGCAAGCTTGAGACTGCCAAAGGTATGTTTGGAGGGCCAGAAGCCAAGAGCTGCCCAAGGGAGAAAGATCAGGGGAATTGTGACCTGAAAGGTTGACACCCTTGGAGATCCTCTTGCTGTGAGTCAGAATTGACTCGACCACAGAGGACTTTTGGTGGGTAGGATTGGGCCTATGTTCAGTAATTGTTCAATATAATTTATACCCGAAAGCGATGTCATCTTTCTCCTTAATGCTAAAATTAGCCTGTTTTTTATATTTATAACATATCTAACATACGTTTTCTTAGGCTCATGATGTTCTCCTCACATTAAAGATCACATTTGTCTCCATCAATCGCCATGGCCACATTGGCTTATGGACACTTACTTTCAATTGCCTCGATTTAAAGCATGGTCTCTTCTTTAAAATCATCATGGCATATTTGTTAATCCTATAGTTTCAACAGTATTTTAAGATGGATTCATATTTATTCATGTTTCTTTTTAAAAGTGCACCAAGCAACTCATCCAAAACATGAAAACTATGCATTTCTGAAACCCAGTATAAGGATTTAGCTTGGTGCGATTCCGCACGCATGGGTGCGATTAGCTTTGGTCGTATGTGCATGCAATTGATTATATCCATTTTGCCTTTTAGATTCTACGACGAAAACTCTGCATTTGAAAGTAATCACTTTTATATAAAAGTTCCACATTTTTACCTTTTTTTAAATCGACTACAGGTTGTCAACCTTATTTGTTAATCCCCCTGTTTTCATTTCCATCAAGGCACCTCATGATGCTTCTTCTGATGAAGATACTGCACCAAAGGATGTAACCACATCCAAGCCAGGTAAAATACACAATGCGCATCCAACTTTCTTTAAAGAGATATTAAGTTCCTTGACATGCCGACACGATTCCTGTTTCTTATTTCATGTTTTGGGAACTTCATAGCAAGATTTGACACAAGTCATGCATTTTCCAATGTTGTTATACATGTTCCATCTAAATAGCAGCACAAGAGGAAGAATTCACCTCAGGAAGCTTGAACTCATACTTTTCCGTTTGTATGCCACCTACTCCCCAAGTTTGGAATGTCTATATTTCTTAGAAATTCACTGATGATAATTGTGGAATTCAAAGAATTTTCCTAATACGTTAAAATGCTCCTTGGAAATCTGATCTTCACCAGAAACAAAGCCTGACTTGCTCAGTGTGCTTTAACTTATTTCATTTTAGCTTTGCCCTAGTGATGATGTTGTCAACCAAAGGTCCTCATGAGCAGACCCAGTGTGGTGGGTGGTAGGTGTATTTATAATGGGGGGAAAGTCCTTTTGCATTCCTTAGTGACTATTTGTTCCACCATCTTTGAAATCAGAGATTCTAGAAGTCTTCAGCTTTGGGACCCCTTTATGCTATTCAATGTTATGTAGACTTCCTCAGAGGTTGGGTTAAGTCAGTTTTACCTATTGCTATTTAGAAAAGAAAGCTGAAAAAAATTTCATAGAAGCATACAAATTCAGAAAGGTCATCAGTTATTCAAATATGGTGTTATCAAGCATGACGTGGTGTTTGAAAACCTCCATGTTGTACTTATTAGAGAATAAGTAAAAAATGACAGCGGACACTTTTGTATTGTTATGAGAATGGTATGGCTCACTTGGTCTGACTGAAACAGAACATGGGAATCTGGAGTTTCTCAACTCATACTTTATTTCATTTGATATTTTATTCTTTTATTATATTTTTATTAAAAGATCATTTTTGTGGGCTCTTATAGCTCTAATAACAACCCATATATCAATTGTATCAAGCATATATGTGCATAAGTTGCCATCATTAGTTTCTAAACATTTACTTTCTACTCGATCCCTTTTTTCCCCTCCCTCCTTTCCCACCTTGGTGAGCCCTTGATAAATTATATGTGTGTTCATGGGTCCATCATTGCTGTATTTCCCCCTTCCTCTTCACCTCTCCTGACCTACCCCTACCCTCCTGGTATCCTTACTTCCATTTCTGTTTCTGAATTCCTTGTGTTATGAGCTCTTCTTATTTCTTATCTGTACCTGTATGCATGATCAAGTTTAGCCAGCAGGGAAAAGCAGGCCTGGGGTCATGATATTGGGGGCTGGTGGTGAGGAAGCCTCAAGGAACCAGAGGAATATTGTGTGTTTCATTGGTGCTTTAGTGTGCCCTGGTTGACTCATGCCTTCCCTATGACTTCTCTGTGAGGGGATGCCCCTTCATCTACAGAAGGGCTTTAGTTATCTGCGCCGAACCCCTTTGTTTTCCACAATTAGGTTTTTGTTTTTTGGCTGGTTGGTTGGTTTGTTATGGGTCTTCTGATGGCTGTTATTCCTATGACACCTCATGATTGCACAGGCTGCTGTGCTTCTTCCATGTGGGCTTGTTGCTTTTCTGCTACATGGATGCTTGTTTCACTTCAAGCCTTTAAGACACCAGACACTGTAACTTTTGATAACCTGGCACCAACCGCTTCCTTCGCCATATTTGCTTATGCACCACTTTGTCTACAGTGATTGTGCAGGGAGGGTGAACATCACAGAATGCCAGGTTGTTAGAATAAAGTGATCCTGCATTGAGGCAAGGCTTGAGCAGTGGTCCAAAGTACATGTACGGCCTCATTGTATTGCCATATAAATATATGGACATAGGCCAATACTTCTATATTTATGAATGAATGAATGCAATGTATGTACACACCTATGTGCATACCTCTATCCACAGGTTTGCTTTCTAGATCTTCCTCTGTTTCCTTTTACTTTCCTCTTATCCCACCATCATGCTCACCCTTCTTTCCCTTAGTACTGCCTTTCAGCTAGATTGCTGTTGCTCCAACAACCCCCAGGATCTCTACATCCTTCTCATTGCTGATGGTCACTTCCTAGGTGTTCTCCTGTCTATGGCATCGTTTGCTCACTGCTCCCTTCCCCCACCTGCTCCTCCCCCGAAGTCCCTCAAGAACCATGGATCCCATTGCTTTCTCATTAAGCTGGCTTCCCATGCCTATCTTGAATAGTTAGGCAAAACCAAGAGTAATGGAGACAACACAAAAGAGAAGACAAAAGATTGAATTAAAAGAGGAGGGAAAAAGATAAAAACTACGGGAGAGACATATATAAGTCCAGGTCTGTTCACTGACTTTTTTGACTATCCTCCCACTGGTCCGGGGGGAATTCTGGGGACTGCCCCGCCAAGCCTGAAGTCTATTTTGGTGTCTTTTCTTTGCTCCCGCTGCTGATCTGTTATGTTCCCTCTTGGTTTGCCCTACTGTGGGGTATGCAGACTGAACTAACTCCCCGCCTTGTGTCCCCAGTATTGTCTTTTGTCTCAGTGTGCTCCAGTGACGGGACATTGTGTCTTGAACTGTTGTCAGCTCTGTAGTCCTCTCTGTGCCTTAGCAGCTCTGTGCAGGAACATTGTCCTCCAGGCTTGGTGTGCCCATACAGGGCCTAGAACTTCATTCTCTGTCTTTCCTTCTTGGTTGCTTCTGTGTGGGTGTGGCATATTGGCCCCTCTCCCTAGCTGATAGATTTAATGTTTTCCTCTGTAGCACATAATTCTATGGGGGGGGTGTTAATTTGACTCTGATTGCCCACTCTGTTCAAGGTTTGGTGCGCCACAGTGGGGTTCACATGAACACTCCTATTTCTGTGGAGACATAACCAATGCTTTCCTCCTGAGTGGGTTAGTGCCCTGCTCCCCGAGTGCCATTGTCTCTCTCATGCCCCCACCACTCATATTTCTACCCCACACTTCCCCTTTTCTCTTCTTTTGTGTTGGAATCACATGTACATCCTTGGGTTTAGTCTGTCCACATCCTGACTGCCTGTACCTCAACCTATACTTACTGTGCAGGGACTCATGTTGTATTTGACCTTTTGTGAATGCCTAAATTTCCTTAGCATAATGTCCTCCAACTCTTCCAAAGAACTGATGTGCTTCATGGCATCATGAGTGCTTTTAAGTGATGTGCAGTACACCATTGTGAGTATGTGCCACAGTTTTCTTATCCATTTAGGTTGCTTCCAATTCTTTGAAATTGTGAATTGTGCTGCAATAAACATTGCAGTAAAGGCGACTGGTCATGATCTATTTCTTACCCCTCCTGGATATATGCTCAGTAGAGGGAAAACTGGCTCATAGTGTTGATCAATTTCCATTTGCTTTAGGTATCGCCTGATCTCAGCTCATACTTTACAATCATCATTGCACATGTTATAATCCCTGGGTGGCACAAGCAATTTTGCTCACTGCCTTAGAGACTTGTTGGATCACATACACATGGTGGCCATGAAGGGCCTGTTGGTAAACTTCCCTAATGTTATAGCCTTTGGAAACACTGGTACCCAATTTTACTTTGACACATGGGTGAGTCCTATGAGTTGAAATCAGGGTGAAGGCAACAGATTGGTGAGTGAAACTCAAGTCAGTGTCCAAGGTATAAATTGGATATGGTGTCTAAGATTCAGCCTTGAAAGTTTTACTTCTACGTCATAGTTTTTTAGGATTTTTGTTTTGGTTTGGTTTTTCCTCTTTCGCTTACCTTTATGATATTTACATTTAGTGTTTCAAAAAAGATTGTTTTAGTGTTTTTTTCTTACTATATTATGTGCTTCTTTCATAGCATGTTGTTATTCTTTGTGTTTAGTGTCACTTTGGACCTACCCTATGTTAAAGTGGAAAAAGATTGCCAAGGATGATCATTTGTCTTATAAAGTCATGATGTTTAGCCAAAGGTTACATAATGAACCTTGAAGTTGATGTATTGAAATCAGGTCATTTGTTGAAATCAAAATATCTTTTAAATTTAAAGTAATATTTTCAAAAAGGCTAAAACAAAAGAGTCAGGTTTCCAAAACATACAAAATAACATGTTAGGCATATTTAAGCTTTAAATGTTTACACATAGAATTTGTTAATAAGAAGAGTGTGAATTCTGGCAAAATTAATGAGAAATTATCATGGAATACAAAACAAATAAGAGAAAGTGCTGAGTGATCTGAAATAACTAAAACTAAATATATTCGTATCTATATAGATATAGATATAGATAGATAACAAAAGACAATTTCTTAGAAGTTTCTCTAAATGAAGAGCAACCATATTATTGGTTGCTGTTGTCTCATCTGACTTAATGCAAACATAGGGCCTCGCCAGAACAAGAATGCAGCAGGCCACATGCAATGTGAATTAGGGACCACTATTTGTCAGGGAGAAGAAGACATGGTCCTGTTTCAGTAACACACAATTTGTGTTCACCTAAGGTGGTCATATTTATATTATCATTTACCTTCTCATAAGTGAACATTTTGTCTTCAAATTTTTCAGATTTGCGTACTTCCAATGTGAGCCAAAAACGTTCCAAGAAATTGGATGCTGATGATGACCATTCATTTAAACCACCACCACAGACCAGAAATATGTCAATATTTACAAAAGATAGAAGGATGACCTCAGCAGAAAAGGACAATATGGATGTTGTAACTGGGCAGACTCGCATGGATCTTCAATGGAAAGCAGAGCAATCAGACACCAACAAGAAAGGAAAAGGTAAAGTAGCACGGAGAACTCAGAGTCTGCACTCTTGGCTTTAGTCTACTTCTGACTTTCAAAAACCATTTTGTGCAAAATTGCTTTGGGTTTACTGCTGTTATGGAACCTACAACCCAAACATCATTTATTAGGTATTTGTTTTCTTCATCCAATCAAAGCAGCAAATAACTTTCAAGGACTGTTTGAAGGCGTTCTTTCTTGTAGTGTAGCAGAAAGCAGATACATATTTGAGGGAATATAGTACTTGTTGAACTTTGGGACTAGAGGAGCACATTTGATGGGCTTTTTCTCAGAGTCATGATTTGCCCCTCAGATTAGAGAGCACCTTTGTCTCCATCAATCAACATGCCCACAATGGCTTAGGGACACTTTTACTTTCAGTTGCTGTGATTGAAAGCATAATCTCTCTTTGAACATCTTCTTGGCATGTTTGCTCATCCTACATTCCTATCATTCAGCATTTCGAGATGGATTCAGATTTGGTCATGTTTCTTTTTTAACAAATGCACCCAAAAAACAATTCCAAACATGCAAGCTACACATTCCTAAAGCCCAGTATGAGGATTCAGCTTGATCTTCATTTCTCATGGATGTGTGTGGCTAGTTTTTGCCACATTTTCATCCTACTGATTATATCCATTTTGCCCTTTAGGTTCTACGATAAAAACTCTGCATCTGAAGGTAATAATTTTATGAAAAACTTCCACATTTTTACTTTGTCATAAGGACTACAGGTTGCATACCTTCTTTGTTAATATGCTTTGTTTTAATTTCCTTTCAGACTATCAAAGATGCTTCTTCTGACATAGACTTAGCACCTGAGGATGTACACACACCCAAACCAGGTTAATTTCACAAAACAAATTTCACTTTGCTAAAATGACTTATTACACATGTCTACAAGATTCTTCTTTCGTATTTATTTCTCTTTGTGGTCACTTAGTTGAGAGAGTTGACATGAGTCATGCATATGCCAATGCCATTGTTCATGTCAGATCTAAGTATATGGCAGAAGAAGAGGAAGTATTCACCACAGGAAGCATGGACTCATATCCTGCAATTTGTATGCTTCCTATTTCCCAAGTTTGGAATTTCTCTACTGCTTGGAAATAAGCAGCTGTTAATTATGGCAGATGTGAAGTATGGCACTCTATAAGAGTTTTTCCTGATGCTTCACCATGCTGATTGGAATTCTTGTCTTCACCAGAAGCAAAGCCTTACTCTGCCTCATGTGTGTTTCAAGTTTATTTCATTTCCGTAGAGTCCAAGAGTTGATCTTGTCAGCCAAATCTTCTCATTAGCTGAAGCAGTGTGGTGTGTGGTATGTGTGTTTATAAAGGGCGTCAAGTGATTAATCATTCCCCAGGGCCGGTCTATTACATCACCTTTGAAATAATGGATTCTACAAATCTTCACCCATGGGATCCTTTTATGGTATTCATTATTATGTAGACTTCCTCAAAGGTTGTGTTCAAGCACTTGGACTTATTTCAATATCAGAAATAGTAGCCAAACAAATTTAAATATGTGTGTAAATTCTAAGAAATGTCGCTTGTAATTCTCATTCACTTACCTTCATGATATTTACATTTGGATTTCAAAAAAGAAAAAAAAAAACACCATGATTTTAACTATATGATTTTCTTGTATCAGAACATGTTGTTACTCTTTGCCGCTAGGCTCAGTTTGGACTTACCCTAGGTTTAAATGTATGCACGTAGATTGCCAATGACTATCGCTTCTCTTGTAAATTAACTTTGTTTTCTCAAAAGTTAATTAATGACTGTGGAAGATGGTGTACTGAAGTAAGGTAGCTCACTGTAATGAAAATAGTTTTTAAATGTAAAATAGTATCTTCAAAAAGGCTGACATGCACACAGTCATGTCTCTAGAATAAAGAAAACAGACTGTTAGGCATAGTTAAGCTTGAAATGTGGAGGCAAGGGGTCTGTTATTAGGAAGAAAATGCGAATCTGGGAGAATTAATAAGGAAACTTCATTGAATACAAAATAAATCATTGAATGTGCTGAGTGATCACAAATAACTAACCCAGAAAAATTGAAACTATTTAAACAACAGGAACGACAATTGCTAATAAGATTATCTAAATGAAGACCAGTGTGCTTCTGGTCACTGTCAAGCCTACTGTGACTCGATGGAAGCACACGGTTTCCCCAGAACAAGTGTACAACATGCCCCATGCAGTGTTACATAAAGGACCACTGTTTGTCAAGGAGAGGGAGACAAGTGACTGCTGCACTCAGGCATGATCTCTGTTTATCTAAGCTGGTCATATTTATGTTATTATTTACTTTCTTATAAATGAACATTGTATCTTCAGATTTTCCAGATTCTGGTTCCCCCCGGGTGAGTCAGGAACGTACCAGGAAACTCGACGTTGATGATCAAGATCCATTTAAGCCACCATCACAGACCACAAATCAGGCAACCTCTACAAAATGTAGAAGGATGACCTTAGAAGAAAAGGAAAGAGACAATATTGAAAGAGACAATATTGAAGTTCTGCTTGTAACAGAAGACACAACGGTCCACAACATGGATAAAGCAGAGAGATCAGAAGAACCAAAGAGCAGAAAAGGTAAACAAGCACAGAGAGTCTCGTGGCTTCAGCCTACTTCTGACTTTCCAGAACCATTTAGTGCAAACCTCGCTTTGGGTTGACTTCTCTTACGTAACCTACAATCCAAGCAGTATTTTACTAGGTATTTCCTTTCTTCATCCAACCAAAGCAGCAAGTAGATTTCAAGGACTGTTTAGAGGCGTTCTTCCTTGTAGGGTAGCAGAAAGAAGGTATATACTTGAGAGTACATGCTAACTGGTGGGTAAATTGTCAAACTCTGGGACTAGAGGAGCACATTAGGTAGAGGTTTAAAGATGGCCCATGGGGACACAGTACTGATTGCTCAACTGTTTATGTCTGAATTTAGGTGCTTAAATACTAATGTATTCCGTTGTAAACAGACTCACACCTTCTGAAGAGAAATACTGAATAACTTCCTATCAGTGTGCATCTCTCACAATGCTGTTGTCCACTTATTGAGATTCCGTGAAACTTCGCTATGGAGTTCGCGTGCTCTGGAGTAACCATGTCCTCTATCATCTTAAAATATGCACATCTTTGTTTTCAATGATTATAGGAGCCCTGGTTTTACCGGGCTTCAAAGTGCTTGGCTGCTAATTCGCTGGTGAGCAACTGGAAGCCATCAGTGCCACCACAGAAACAAGATGTAGAAATCTCCAACCAAACAATTACAACGTGAAATCCCTTTTATGACCTGGCTTTAGGTTCCTTATGAGTTGTAATCAGCTCATAGAAACAGAAAAATAATAACACTGAACAAATAGTTTTCAGATATTCTTAATTATAAACGATGCTGTAGCGCTGAATAGCGATATAGGGCTACGCCATTTGTATACTGCTACTCTCTACATTTTCTCGATTCATTGCATCCAATGTGTTTTACTTTATGTAGATTTAATGGGCTAAATTTAACTAGTTCTATAAGTAAGCCTACAGAGCCCTGGTGGCACTGTGGAGTAAGTTTCAGCCCGTCAGATGTTTATCTGGGAGTCCTAAAGCCACTAGCTGCACCACGGGAGAAACCTCAGGTTAACTGTGCCCAGAAACATGTCCAGCCTTGGGGATCCTCTTGCTATGAGTCAGACTTGACTCCATGGCAGTGGGCTTTGGGTGGGTAAGATTATGTCTGTATGCATTAAGTGGTCATTATCACTGTGCCCTTCAGCTATGCCATCTTTCCCTAACTGTACAATTAGCTTATATTTGTCACACTTATAAGCACACTATATTTGTCACACTTTTTCTCAGGGTCATGATTTGCTCTTCAGCTTAGAGAGCACCTTTGTCTCCATCAATCAGCATGCCCACATTGACTTAGGGACACTTTTGCTTTCAGTTGTTGTCATTAAAACCATAATCTCTCTTTTAAATTCTTCTTGCCATGTTTACTTAACCTATGTTCCTTTGATTTCTTCAGTATTTCTAGATGGATTCAGGTTTGTTCATGCTTCTTTTTTTATCCAATGCACCAAACAGCCACTCCCAAACATGCAAGCTACACATTCCTAAGGCCCAGTATGAGGATTCAGCTTGATCTTCTTTCCTCATGCATGTGTGTAACTAGTTTTTGCCGTATTCTCAACCAATTGATTACGTCCTTTTTGCCCTTTAGGGTCTGCGATCAAAACTCTCCATCTGAAGGTAATAATTTTTTTAAACATTTTATTAGGGGCTCATACAACTCTTATCACAATCCACACATATACACACATCAATTGTATAAAGCACATCCGTACATTCTTTGCCCTAATCACTCTCAAAGCATTTGCTCTCCACTTAAGCCCTCTGCATCACCTCCTGTTTTGTTCCCCTCCCTCCCCGCTCCTCCCTCCCTCATGAGCCCTTGATAATCCACAGATTGTTATTTTGTCATATCGTGCCTTATCCGGAGTCTCCCTTCCCCCCCTTCTCTGTCGTCCATCTCCCAGGGAGGAGGTCACATGTGGATCCTTGTAATCAGTTCCCCCTTTCCAACCCACTCACCCTCCACTCTCCCAGTATCACCCCTCACACCCTTGGTCCTGAAGGTATCATCCACCCTGGATTCCCTGTGCCTCCAGCTCCCATATGCGCCAGTGTACAACCTCTTCCCTATCCAGTCCTGCATGGTAGAATTCGGATCATGGTAGTTGGGGGGAGGAAGCATCCAGGATCTGGGGGAAAGCTGTGTTCTTCATCGGTACTACATCGCACCCTGACGGACCCATCTCCTCTCTAATTTTACGTGAAATTTCCACATTTTTACCTTAAGACTACAGATGTCTACCTTATTTGTTAATACTCTTTGGTTTGTTTTCCTTTAGGCTATCAAAGATGCTTCTCCTGATACAGAGTTAGCACCTGAGGATGTACACACACCCAAACCAGGTAAATTTCACAATACATATTTTACTTTGTTAAAAAGACATTAAGTTATTTCACATGTCTACAGGATTCGTGTTATTTATTTCACTTTTTAGGAGACAGGCTTAACAGAAATCATGAATATGCCTATGCTGCTATTCATGTAGTATCAAAATATCTAGCGACATATGAGGATGCTTTTTACTCCCCATGGTCGGTAATTCTATATTTCTGAGAAATTCACAGATGCACCTTGTGGAATTCTAAACATGTTTTCTAATGCTTAAAATGCCCACATGAATTATGAACTTCATCATCAGAAAAGCCTTACTTACTCGTGTGTGTTTTAACTTTATTTCATTTTTGTAGAATCCTAGTATTTATCTTGTCAGTCAAATCTCATTAGCAGAGGCAGTGTGGTATATGTTTATATAACGAGGGTAAAGTCATTTATCATTCCTTAGTGCCTATTTGTTATGTCATCTTTGAAATAATGGATTCTGTAACTCTTCAGCCATGGGATCATTTTATGGTATTCAATATTATTTAGACTTCCACAATGGTTGTGTTCAGTCAGTTATGCGTATTTCCATATCAGCAAAGACAGCCGAACAAAGTTAATTACCAGGGTATATTGTCAGAACTGCCATTAGTCATTCGAATGTGGTGCTTTCAAACATCTTGTGTCTGAAATTCTCCCAGGAGCACTTATTAGAGAATGAAATAAAAATGACCAATGACACTTTGTATTGTCATGAGAACAGTATGGCTAACTTGGGCTCACAGAAACAGAGCCTTGTTGTCTGGACTTTCTCAGCTTCTACTTTTAGAATCATCATTTTATACCTTAAAAACCCTGGGTGGCACCATCATTTTTGTTCCCTCCATGAGAGGTATTGGAACACTTGATTTGGTGGTGCTGTTCCATGATGTTATGGCCCTTGAAAGCACTGGAGCACAGCTCTGCTTTGACACACATGTGGTTCAATGAGATGAAATCAGCGTGAAGGCAACAGATTGTTGTTGAAACCCAGACAGTTTCCGTGGTGTAAAATGATCATGGTGTCCTGGAAACAGCCTTTAAAGTTTTACTTGTACGTTATAATCGTTTTTCTTTCACTTCCCTTTATGATATTTATATTTGATGTTTCAAAAAGAATATTTAAAAGTTATTTTTCTTACTATACTCTTTTGTTGTTTCAGAGTGTATTAGTCAGTGTTTGACTAGAGAAACAAATTTATAGACATTCAAGGTGTATAAGAAAGAGTGTTATATAAAAGAGAAATTATATATTGAGAAAATATTACAGCCCAGTCCAGATCAAGCCCATCAGTATGATATTAGCCCTTATGACAGTTAACAATCTATAAAGTCCTCTTCAGTCTCACACAACACATGCAATGATGCCAACTGCAGGAAGATTACAGGCCAGTGGGTGGAAAATCCTGTGGATTCAGTGGCAGGGGAAGCATGTCAGTGCTGGCAGGAGTCTCCACTTTGCGACTCTAGCTCCAGGGCTCTAAGGTAGCTCTATGTGTATTGTCTTTAAGAAGATAAACTGAAGTCGTTATCTGGCCTCCACTGAGCTATTTTTCTCCTTGGCACCTTCAAATGAGGTCATCAAGCTGCAACCTGATTGTCGAGTTAGGCTCCAACCCTATGCAAGTTAACAGGAGATGATATAACTGCCACAGAGACCATGTAGTTATCCTTTATCGCCATTGTTCACTTGGAATTACCTTGTCTAAAGTGGAAACACTTCAATTGCTAAAGATTATTGTTCCTTTTATAAATTCATGATGACTGTCTAAAGGTTACAAAATGAACACTGAAGATGGTGTATGGACATGAGACCTTCATATTGCAATGAAAATAGCGTTCAAAGTAGTAGTAGTAGTAGTTACTTCAAAAAGGCTTTAAGAAATGGCATCTCTAGAACATACAAAATATACTGTTATGCATATTTAAGCTTCAAAAGTTTAAGTGTATAATTTTTATTAAAGAATGAATTCTGACAGAATTAATAAAGAAATTAATTCATTTCATAGAATACAAAATAAAAATTTTAAATACATAAATTACAAGAAACACAATTGCTAATACGATTATCTAAATGAAGAACTAATGTATTGTTGGTCACTGTTAACTCTATTCTGACTTCATGGAAACACAGGGCCTCACCAGAACAGGTATACACCATGCCACATGCAGTGTGACAGAGAGATCTCTGTTTTTCAGGGAGAGGGAGACGTGCAACTGCTTCACTGAAACACAATTTGATTTTAGTTAGGCTGGTCAAATTTATACTAATATTTACCTTCTAATATGGGAATATTTTATCTTCCAATTTTTCAGGTTGGAATTCTCCCCATGTGAGTAAAACACTTTCCAAGAAACTGAACACTGATGATCAGGGTCCATCTAAGTCAACATCACCAACCAGAAGTCAGCCAACATTGACAAAATATAGGACGATGACCTTAGCAGAAAAGGAAAAGGACAATTTTGGAATTGTATGTATAACAGAAGATGAGCTTGTCCATAACATCAGTGAAGCAGAGTGCCCAGAACACCGAAAGAGCAGAAAAGGTAAGTAAATGTGGGGAATTCCATCCTAGACTCTCTCTTGGTTTCAGTCTACATCTGACTTTCCAAATCATTTGGTGCCTTTCCCCCCCCCCATATTTACTCTCCCAATGCAACCTACAACGCAACCACACCTTTTATTGAACTCCATTTGCATTCCTCATTGAACCCAAACAGGAAGTAAATCCCAAGGACAATTTTGGGGTGCAGTCCTTGCTTGTAGGCTGGTTAAAAAGTATAACTAGAGTACCTCCCAAACATTGGCATAATTGTTGACCTTTGGGACTGGATGAGAAAACGAGGTAGAGTGTAAAGATGGAGCCCTCCAACGCATTGTGACTGCTTAGCTCTATAGACCTGAATTTTAGACGTATACATGTTACTGTTTCCAAAGCAGCATAACCAGCATCCTCTGAAAAGAAATTTGAACTGATTTTCTATCACTTTATCTAAATAAGAATGCTGTTCCAATATTAATGAAAATCACTGAAACTTTTCTCTAAGAGTTCTTCATTTTCAGGTGTGTCCATGTACCTGTGTACCTTTGAATACCCATGTTACTATTTCTAATGAATAAAGGAACCATGGGGGCACAGTGGTTACAAGTGCTGGACTGCTAATTAGCGGGTCAGCAATTGGAACCCATCAGTGGCTGCCCAGAACAAAGATGTAGCAGTCTGCAACCAACAGGATTACTTTATTGGAAACCATACTCTGACCTACCTGTAGGGTCATTATGAATTGCAATCACTTCCATAACACATAATAATAACAACAAAGAATATATTTGAATACAAATATTAATTTTAAGGAGTGCTGAGACCATTCATAGTGAAATAGGGATCATCAGTTTTAATTCTACTACTATATCCATTTTCTTGATTTATTTCATCATTACACTTTAGATAGATTCGATGGCCTTAATTTAACCAGTACTATAAGGTGGCCAAAAGAGCCCTGGCTGCACTGTTGTGTAAGCTTTCTGCTGCCAGCTGCAAGTTTGTTGGTTCAAAAGCCACAAGTGCTCCAAGCGAGAATGATGTCCTGACAGATTTACACCCTTGGGGATTCTCTTGCAATGAGTCAGAATTGAATCTATAACAGTGGGTATTTGGTGGTTTGATGATGTCTGTAGTCATAAAACATTCAAGATCATTTATACCTTACAGCTACAGCATCTTTTTTATCCTCAGAATTAGCTTAATGTTTCATCTATAAATATAGCCATCATTATATACCTGTGTTTGTGGCTTCTTTCTTCGTGTGCTTGTTGAAAGTCAGAAGCAGACTTTTAATCAAAATACACCGCTGAAACAGACCCACTGCTGCTTTCACCCATGCTATTGAAATCTGCAAGTGTAGCTTCATACCTTTGGCTATGACGAGACCCACGGTAATTTACCAGCACTCTCGCATATGCACATGGATTCCTTTGATGAAAGTTTATCTATCGTGAGCATTAATCATTCTGTATCCCACAGCGCCCTTCCACCCCAGACTGGTGTTACCTATACTTTACATGAATGCCTTCTGCCCTGTCTGCACTAATCCTTATGCTCGCCACAGTCAGTGTCCCACATAACGTAACATGATTTCTATTAAATGTCATTCTCCCCATGGACTACGCTTCCAAAGATAATTCATGTCCAAGGAGTAAGCTGACAGGACCTTTCCTAATCTGCCCTCTCCCTAACTCTCCATATTGAGTTCATTTCCCCTGTGTTGATTTCTCAGACATGACTGAACTGCTGATCATACTCTCATCAACTATCTCTCACATGTATAAATATACATGTATGTACATGTACATGTATATATGGATGTGATGTAACACATAGATGATTTATGGTTCTAATTAATATTTCCTTCACCATATGGATTCTTCCTCACATGCTCTCACCATTCCCTGTCCTTCACCCCTTTCATATGGCAAACTTCACTGTCTCCGCAGAGCCATCCCCAAAAAATCCACTCCTGGTTCTCATTATCTCCACCGATACTTCCCTAATTCCTCCTGAAACCCCGGTACCCTAGACACAGCAGAAACTCAGATACTTACTGAGTAAAAGAAATACAAAATCTTTAAATAAAAGTTTTTGGTTTCAATATTTGTTTTACTATTGAATGCAAAAGTAGTGGTAAAGGTTGAAATCATTAGCATTCTCTCATTTTCCATGAGAGAACAAACACATGCATCAAATGTTTAATGATACAATGAACAGGTGATTTCCTTCCTTCATTTTTTAAAATCATTTTATTAGGGGCTCCTACAACTCTTATCACTGTACATAAAATATCAATTGTGTAAAGCATATTTGTAAATTCATTGCCCTCATCATTATCAAAATATTTGCTCTCCACCTAAGTCGCTGGAATCAGCTCCTATTTTTCCCCTGCCCTCCTGCTCCCCTCTCCCTCATAAAGCCTTGATAATTTATAAATTATTATTTTGTCATATCTTGCACTGTCCGACATCTCTCCCACCTACTTTTCTGTTGTCCATTCCCCAGGGAGGAGGTTATAGGTAGACCTTTGTCATCAGTTCCGCCTTTCAAACCACCCCCCCTCCACACTACCAGTATCACGACTCACACCAGTGGTCCTGAAGTGATCCTCCGCCATGGATTCCCTGTGTTTCCAGTTCCTATCTGTACCAATGTACTTCCTCGGGTCTAGCCAGATTTTAAGGTAGAATTGGGATCATGAAAGTGTGGGGCAAGGAGCATTTAAGAACTAGAAGACACCTGTATGTTTCATCTTTGCTACACCGCACCCTGACTGACTTATGTCCTCCCCGAGACCCTTCTGTAAGGGGATGTCCAGTGCCTATAAAGGGTCTTTGGGTGTCCACTCCACCTCTCCACCTCATTCACAATGATATGATTTTTTTGTTCTGATGATGCCTGATACCTGATCCCTTCGACACCTACTGATTGCACAGGCTGGTGTGCTTCTTCCATGTGGGCATTCTTGCATCTGAGCTAGATGACCACTTGTTTACCTTCAAGCCTTTAAGACCCCAGATGCTATATCTTTTGATAGTCGGGCACCATCAGCTTTCTTCACCACATTTACTTATTTACCCATTTTGTCTTCAGCGATTGTGTTGGGAAGGTGAGCAACATAGAATGCCAGTTTAATAGAACAAAGTATTCTTGCACTGAGGGAGTACTTGAGTGGAGGCCCAATGTCCATCTGCTACCTTAATACTAAACCTATAATTTTATACACATCTATTTCCCCATCCTCATATATAAACATAGTTACATATGTACATGCCTTTATTTAGGCCTCTATACATGCCTTCTGCCTCCTAGCTCTTGCCTCTATTTCCTTTGACATTCCTCTTCTCCCACTATCATGCCCAGTCTTCATTTGGGTTTCAGTAATTCCTCTTGGTTACATTACCCTTGATCACGCCTTACCAGGCCTCCTACACCCTCCTCACCACCAATTTGCATCACTTATTGTTCCCTTGTCCCTGGGTTTGTTAACACCACTTCCTTTCCCCCCCACCTCGCCTTCTCCCATGTTCCCCAGAACTGTCGGTCCCCTTCTTTTCTCCTCCAGATTGTTCATCCAGTCTATCTTATTTAGACAGACCTGCGGAGATAATAACATGCACAAAAACAAGACAGAACAAATCTGAGAAATAATATAAAACAAAACAACAATAAACCAAGGACACATAAACTAAAAAAACACAAGAAAGAAAAGTTGTAGTTATTTCAAGGATTTTTTTGTTGGCCTTTAGGCGTGTTTTCCAGTCCAGTCTGTTGGGGCACCAAGTCCTAGCCCAAAGTCCACCTTCGGCATTCCCTGGAGACCTCGCCATTCAATTCCCTTGCTGTTCTGTGGTATCCCCAGAGTGTTTTGCCTCAGTGTGGCAGGAACATATTGAGTGCAATTCCCACACTATTTCTCCAGTGTTGTCCCCGGTAGGGCTATGGGTCAGTGAGGGATGTTGTTTCTAATAGTGGGGCTGGCCATGTGGTCCTCTCTGTGGACTGGCTACTCTGAGTGGGAATATCGTCCTCAAGGTCTGTTGAGCCAGGATGTGCTCCACTGAAATACAAAATCTTTGTACAAATATGATGTGAATCATTGTCTTCTTCAGTCTGGGCCCATAAGGGTCAGACCTGTAAATAAATAATTATACTTCAGGCAGGTAAAAACACAGAAGAAAAATGTCTTAAGCATTCATATAGCACCAAGAAAGGGACACCCACTTTACCTGGACAAAGAGAGCCATGATTCAGGAATAAAAATACCGAGTGTTATATGCTACTTGAGTTGTAAAAATATTAAATCAATTTGAAAACAAGAATGTACACAATGTGACTTTGAACATTCCTAATGTATTTTTGAATTTTGCTTTTGATTGATGTTGAGTAGATGAACTTGTGAATGAATTTTGATACATCTGTATCTTTTAAAGTTCAGGATAGCTAGTGTTTCCTAAGTAGATTATCTACTTTTTAGGACAATGAAGTTTATTTCTACAACAAATGAATACTTAGTTTATAGCTTAAACTTAATATTCCGTATATTTTCATGTGATAAAATGTTGTCTTCTAGCTATTATGAGAAAGCTCAAAGTTTTACCTAAGTGTTCTAAGTATATATTATAACTGAGTCTATTTGTCAGCAGCAAACATCTTTAAAATGAGTTCAAAGAAGAAGTACATATCTGGAGAATGTAAAGATAACAAATCAAAGGTCTGTAAAATTTTAAGTTTTGAATTTAATATTTCTATAGCTTATTGCATAGCATGGCCTCAGTGAAATTGCCGTCTGGAACAGTCTTTTGGAGACTTCATTATTGCTTTGAGGAACCATCAATGGGCTCAAATCCAGAGTCACCCTATGCACAGCAGAAAGAAAAACTAGCTTGTACCATTTGATGTGTACATCATTTTGACTAGTTTTGTAGCTGAAACTCAGGAGAATATAGTAACTTGTAACATTACTGTAAACTTATCCTTAGAATGAGGGAAATAAGTTTTTCTGATTGCTTGCTTCTTTTAATAACTTCACCTGATATGATAATGAAGGTAACTTTAAATATTGAATCACATCAACAGGAAGTTGATAAACACTGAGTTGAATTTGTATAGGAATACCTAATTACTCTCAATGGTTAAGAATTTACCATTTCCTATTGCCTACCACTAATCCACGGTTAGCAGCCCTAGTGGCATGGAACATTGGGTGTTCAACTGCTAACATCAAAGTCAGCAGTTCAAAACCATCAAGTTGTTCCATGGGAGAAAGATGAGAATTTCTGCTCCCATAAAGATTTACGTTCTCAGAAAGCCACAGAAGCAGTTCTACTCTAAGTTGTCAGAATCAACCCAATGGCACTGGATAAGATGCCAAGGTTAAAGATGGCATCAGCCGCCCGTAGTCACCATGTAATTCACTTAAAACTCTATATCCAGGAAGACAATGGGCTATAAAATCAACCCTAATGCCAAGTTAGAGAATCAAATCTTCCAGAATGGGCCATTTCATGTTAAGAGCACAAACAATGGTTTTCCACCTTATTCAACTCAATGCTTTCCTTCCTTATATTTCATTTTAGAACAGTCAATCAGAAAATATCAATTTTCAAATGTCATGTCCACTCTTCCTGGTGGAATTTAAAGTACATTTCAAGTGGATTCCTGCAGGTAGTCTATGCAGGATTACGAAAAAATCATTGTGCATCATTTCAATCAAAATTTAAGCATTTCCTTTCTGAGTTGCATGTATTGACTGTGACTCCTAAATAGTTTTCAGTTTACCTACTCTCCAGCTGCTAATGATCCCTTATCCATATTTGACTATAGAAGGATAGAGCTATTATAAAAACATGCAGCCCAACAGGAAATACAGCTTAAGAGAAACCCAATCAATTTACCCTTCCTCTGTCACTTTTTCATCAGACACAAGTGCCTCTGGAGCCAGAAAAGAAGAGGGGTGATACAGAAGTGATTCCTCATGTGCAACCACGGTCTTCTCTGCAGACCCACCAAGGCAAAGGAAAGTTGAAAAATGGCATGAAAACCATCAAAAATGTGGTCAAGCAGACGTTTAGTGATATGTACTCAAAGTACAAAAGTATGGCTCACATCAAGGGAGAACCAGTAGCTGGCAACTCGAAAGAAAGATCAACCATAAAGGAAAATCAGACAAGTTCTACATCTAGCAGGAAGGAAAGGGATGACTTTGAAGTGGCTACCTCAGTAATATTCCAACAAGAACCGAGCCTCGAAAATGTCTTATCCGGCCCTTCCTCTTCTAGGTCTGGCAAATCTAATTCCCAATCGTGCTCTAAGCTTTCTTTAGACAATGAAGAGTTTGGTTTTGAAGCTGATCACAAAACAGCACGTAACAAAGTCCAAGCAAGCCTTTTATTTAGTTGTGAAAACCTAAGGAACCCAGACAAAATTTTTGTTGACATGAAAGGAGGACAAGAGTTTCACATGGGAAGGAAGACATATATGGGCAAATATACTAGCAAGAGAGAATTAGACATCAAACATGAGCATAAGCTCAGTGATCCAGAACATCATCTCTGCCCAAATGACATGAAACCTTTGGTTCCAGCCCCAAATCATAACCATGTACGAGCACAGGACTCATTCCAAAACCAGTTATGTAGACATCGCAGTGAGAATAAGTATAAACATGGAGGACCTCAATTAGAAAATGTGGGTGCTACTATACCAAAGAGCTGTGAAACATTAGAGATAAATCCAAATGAAAATCTACAGGAGCATATGCAGAAGTTTCTTCATGAAATCAGCCCATTACAAGTACTCCAGGCCCCTGGAAACGAGAAAGTTCAACTTCAAAACGAGGTAGAAATTTATTTTTTTTACCTATAATCTAAACTATTCTGATATTTCCACTTCTAAAAAATTGTGTAAAATGTGATATTGTCTAAATATGTAATTGTGATAAATTAGTTCTGCCACCTAAATGAGAGTAAAGCATTCTCATAATTTGTGTTTCTTAAATCACCGAAAGTCTGCCGATCAAGTAGCCTAAGTTTTCTGTGAACTGGCTGACTAATTGTGTCATATGCTTTGTGAGGAAGAATGTGACATCTGGATCAGATGAAAGCTAATTAACAACATGTGACATGCAAATGAAATAACCTTGCTTGCTCTAAGTGAGAAGGACTTGAAACACTTGCTGATGAAGATCAAGGATTATAGCCTTTAGTATGGGTTACAACTCAATGAAAGGAAGACCAAAATCCTCACAGCATGGCCTAAAGGAAACATCATGGTACATGGAGAAAATCTTGAAGATGTCAAATGTTTTTGACTTCCGTGATTCCACAATCAATGTTCATGGAAGCAGCAGTAAAGATGCCAAAAGACGTGTTGCATTAGGTGAACCGAGCACACAAGAACCCTCTAGAGTGTTGATAAGCAAGGATGTTACCTTGAGCACTAAGGAGAACCTGGCTCAAGCCATGGCATTTTCAATTGCCTCCTATGCATGTGAAAGTTGGCTATTGAGTATGGAAAAGCAAAGGAGAATTGAAGCCTTTGAACTGTGTTGCTAAAGAAGATTGAAAGCACCATGGACCGCTAAGAGGAAAAAGCAACCTGTTTTGGAAGAAGTAAGGCGACAGGATTCTTTGAGGCATGGAAGGCAAGGCTTTGTATGGCATGGTTTGGACATGGTGTCCGGAGAGACCGGTCCCTAGAAAAGGATCTCGTGCTTGGCAAAGTGGAGGGGCAGTGAAAAGGAGGACAGTCTTCAAAGCGATGGATGGACACTGGTCGAAACAATGGGCTCGGGCATAGGAACAATTGTGAGGATGGTGGAGGACAGGACAGTGTTTTGTTCTGTTGTACATAGGGGCACATAGGTTGCAATGGACCCCGTGGTACTTGACCACAAGAACACATGACCTGCTAAACGAGGATAAACAAAGTAAATGGCAAAAAGGTGTGTTTTTGTTGGGTGCTGTTGAGTCAATTCTGAGCCAAAGCGAACCTATGTACTACCTTAGGAAACAGTTCACCGTCTTGTGACAACCTCACAATCGTGTGTCTGTCTGAGCCCATCATTGCAGCCACTATGCTAATCCAGCTTATCGGGGATCATCCTCTTGTTTGCTCCCCTCTACTTGACCACGCATTATGCCCGAATCATTCCAGTGACAAGTCTCTCCTGATGTCCTATGCAAAATATAGGAGACGTAGCCTCCCATCATTGCTTCCAAAGCGCATTTTGGCTGTCCACCCAAGACACCGTTGTTGGTTCTTTGGGCAGTTCACGGGACTTTCAATATTCTTCACTGATGCCACCATTCCAACGCTTCAGTTCTTTGTTGGTTTTCCCTGTTCAGTATCTGTCTCACATGCACATGAGTCTACTGAAAATAGCATGGCTCGAATCAGTCAAATCCTAGTACTCAAGATAGCATTCTTGCTTTGCCTACTTTAACCAAGTCTTATGCAGCAGGTTTACCCAATGCAATGTGCTATTTTGAGACCTTGACTATTTCTCTCGTGAGTATTGATTGTGGATTATAGCTTGATGAATCATTGACAATGTGAGTCTTTTCTCTATTTACCATGATGTCACCTAGTCGTCTGGTTGTGAGGATTTTGGTTTTGAGTTCTAATCCATATTGAAGGCTACAATCTTTATTCTTCATTGGCAAGTGCTTCAAGTCTTCCTCACTTTCAGCAAGCAAGACTGTGTCTTAGGGATACACAGATTGTTAATAAACTTTCCTCCAATCCTGAAGTCATGTCTCTTTACATATAATGCAGGTGATCCAATTAATTTCTCAGCATCTAGATTGAATAAAGGAAAATTTTATCCCCATTCTTGTCTAAATGGTAATTGCTTTTTTAGACAATAAAATGAGACGGAGCAATATAGGAAACAAAGGATATACAAAAGTTTGCCTCATCTTGAGAGGTATAAAAATGATTCCCAGCTAAACTCATCTATTACCTACTGTGTGTACCATTTTACCTGCTTTACCCATACCCTTGGGATCTATAATTCCAAAATTATCACTTTGGTGTGTTTTAAAGTATATATATTCTTCAGTATTTTTAAAATCACCATTCTCAAATGTTTTTTTCTGAGTCATGACTTTGTGAAGTTAATTATGGTAAAATGTTCAAGTGTATTATTTTATCATGTGCATAACATCAACCATCTGTATAAAGTTCAAAACAATTCCAAAGTAAAAGTTGTGCCTTGATTTTTTAAAAGACGTTTTATTATGACTTAGGTGGGAAGTTTACATCCTAGATCATCTATTCTGTATTCAACAACTGAAGCCATTTATCAAGCCCTCAGTACCTTTCCTGACCCTCCTGCGCCTTTGATTTCTCTTCTCCTTCTCTTGGAATACAGTCTTCGTCTTGACCTAAGTTAACACCTGTTCACCCTCTGACCTCTTGCTTTACCTTGTCTCCTTTGCCCCACTCCTTCTCTGGCGATCAAAATCTGCTTCTTTTGTCATGGAAACCTTTGTCTTGACTTTTCCTTTATAGCAGTGGTGACATACATTATTTGCCCTTTAGCGGTTGACTAATTTCATTCAGCATAATGTTCTCTTGGTCCAACCATCCCACGAGGTGCTTCTAGTTTTACCATTGTTCTCTAGCAGTGCACAGAAGTGTGTTATGTATAAGTTGCAAAGTTCATTTATGCATTCTTCCACTGATGGGCATTTGGTGTGTCTCCAACTTCTTATTGTGTGCACAAGGCTGTGGTGAACATGGTGGTGCATATGTCTTTTTCTGCTATGGCTCTTACTTCTTTAGGGTTTAAACTCAGCAGAGGGACAGCTGACTTGCATGGAATTTCTTGTGTGTGTGTGTGTGTGTGTGTGTGTGTGTGTGTGTGTGTTAGTGTCGTGTCCCTTTCTACCCTGATTGTACGGTTTTAGAGACCCACCAGCAGTGTAGGTTTCTGATTTCTCTGCACTCTCTCCTACATTTGCTACTCTGTGTTCTTTTCCACTTTACTGCGAAAGGTCCATTGACTTTTAAAGATAGAGAAAAAACACACACACACAAATAGAGCCATTCTCCATTAAAATAAAAAAAGGTAAATGAAGTTCCTGAGAAGGTCTTAAATTATGCTGCCACAGTAACACATTTGATTCACCGATGTCATTAATTTGATAAATTTATCTGGCAATTGATCTGATTCATTGATTGACTTGAGAGATATACAATTGATACATCTGGTTTGATGCTATAAACTGCTAGATACTTCCATGTTAGGTACTAATGGAGGAATAATTTCCCCTTTCTGGGTTATATCCCCATATCAGTAGATAGTAAAAGTCTAATAGCTAACTACTTGTATGCACGCCAGCTGCAATGTTTTATGGTTTGTGCATGTGAAGCTGAGGATGCATTCCTCATTTTCCAGAATCCTTACCTAACCAGCCAGCCAGCTCACCCTGCTGCTTGTGTTGTGGTCCAATTTGGTCCTTCTATCACTCGGTGAGCACCTCCACTCTTTTGCTATTCCCAGGATCCAAAGGGGAATAAAGAGAGGAAGAATTGTTATTGGCTTTCCCAGTAGAGGGTGGGTGCGGGTCGTGTAGTGCAGAAAGTAAAGGCTTCATCTCTGTGACGAAGACTGTAGAGCTGCTCCTCCTCAGTTGAGTGTCTGAATGTGAAACGGCGGGGTTACAGGCCACAGGGGACCATTTTGTAGCATCTTCTTTTTTTAATATCTGTGTGTCTGCCAGTCATACATGGGTTGGCAATGTTAGTTAAGAGTACAAAAATCAAGATCTTTGTGAAGGTTTCTGAAATTCTACTTTTTCAATTCCAAACAGAAAAGCTTAAGAAATGCCATTCACTTTTAATAGCATTAAGCAAACAAAAATTATCTTATTATTTAAAATAATCACCATTAAGCTCAGAATCAAATGTTAATAAAACATGAAATGGCTCACAAGGAACAGAAGACTTCTGAGTTATTCCTTTAGTTATCTTCAACTCAAGTCTGTATGCATTTGTATGTGTAGATATGAAGATAAATAAAAAATATTACTACTCTGGTTCCAGTTGATTTAAAGAGTTTATTCCCAAGGAAATTTGTTTAATCACATCTCTGTTAAAAGAATATGGCTACAGACAAGTTCTTTGAGAAATACACTTGTCTTATTGACCGGGGGGAGACTTCTGAAACATGGTCTTGCCCTAGTGGTGGTTTGGAAGACTTACTGAGGAGAAACAATGCAAGGCAAAAGATGATTTCAGAAGGCTAAGTGAGGTAACTGGCTTTGGGGATTCCCAAGGGGGTCCTCTTGCT